>NC_089500.1:53829363-55029363 GCF_036850765.1 Saccopteryx bilineata | reverse complement strand
AGAAAGGAAAAATCACCAGCATGAAATTGTACTTACAACTTTTTTTTAAAAAAATGATGGGGTTGCAGGATGGGAGCATGGGTGTAGGGGGTCAAAAGGTCAAAAGGGAAAAAAATTTAAATCAGTGATGAATTGAACATGAGACTCAGAGAAGAAATAACAGTCCAAGATGATGTTCATCTCAGATTGCTAGCTGGAGGAGGGGTGAATGAAGGAGTTATTAATAGGAAATACAGGAAGGGACACTGGTTCCCACCTTGCTGGGTACCACTGGGTACCACTGCTGCAGAGCAAAGGGGAAACGGTGTGCAAGTGGGCAGGAAGCACCAGTAAGGGCAGGATAATTCGAATGAACTGCCCACGTACCTCTGCCATTGGAAGCTACCTACACACTAACGTGTCCTCACTCGAGCCTGTCGGTGGACCCTGTCACCTGAAAGGCAACATGGCCCCAGTGTGACAAGCAGGCTCTACAACCAGATTCTGTAGGTTTTTTATCACATTTCCACAACTGACAAGTTGTTTGGCCTGTGACACAGGCTTCTCCCTGGATGCTAGTAAAATGACCTTAGAGGTGAGATCCGAGGCAATAAGGTAATGCTCGGGGGCGGGGCCTGCCAAGCAGGAAAGTGCCCAATAAACGCCAGCTGTTAGTCATGCCCACTTTATTACTATGGGAAACGCATGTGTATGTGGTTGTGGATTTGGGGTAACAATATCACTTTGTCCTGTTGGGATGGCCAGCATAAAACAAAACAGAGACAAAGAGTGTGCTGTTGGTTCCAGCCGGGGCAGGCTGTGGCGCACAGGAGCAGAGCTGACATCTCAATGGTCCTAAACACGAGCCATAAAAATCAGGGGTCAGACTTCCCTTCCCTAAGGCAGGAAGCATTTCAAGATTAAAGTAGTCACGTTTCTGTCCAGTTTAATGAGAACATTGCACAAGGGTTAGAGCTATGTCCTTAAACCTCCTCTGGCAAACAGATCGTTTCTGAGGTAGTTTTATTACAATGCAAGCGACCTGCCTCCAGCTTCAAAACCCAGTTCAGGAGGGGAAACCAGCAGACCAGGGTCACTAATTATAAAACATTGAGAGAAGCTTCAGAACAATTTAAATGAGTCAAAAAAAGAGAAAACCTTACATGTCAAACAGTCTGCCTTCTTCCATAAAATATATATATTCCTCAGTGTTTGGTCCAAATTTCTGTCATTGCTGGGAAAAATAAATCATTGGAAAACCAAAGTGTAAAATTGGTTCCAATTGACCTGAGGCCTTAAATCCCGGAGCGGACTGTGCCGCGTGGGCCGAGTGTGCTAAGCCCGCAGCTTCCGCCGAGCACTGTGTTCCTTTCTTCCGTCCTTACCGCCCTTGACCGTTCATGACACAGTACTATTAGAATCATCCAGAGGCACAGTTACAGGGCTAGTAGAATGGAGTTTTATTTAAATGGTCTTCCCTCAAGCATATTCTTTGAAAAAAAAACAGTCTAACAGATAAAATTACAAAAAAAAAAAAAAAGAATTTAAAGTTTGAACAAGGAGAGAAATAAAGACCCCTATAGCATATCAGGTTACAATGCCTTTCTAACTGCAACATTCCCATGATTGTTCATGGGCTCAGATCTCTTTTCTTTTTTTACATGGGCTTTCCTGGAGCTCAAACCACGAAAACATCTGGATCACATTTTTTTTTTTTTTGGATTAATAAGAGATGGAATAAATAGGTTAAAACTACATAAAATTGATTAGGGCAGAAAAAGGAATTCTATCCAAATGTGACTCAGAAATTTATGAGCCTATGAGAACACTGAAGAATTCTTTGCCTATAATAAGCATTTTTCAGTCAAAGATTAGCTAAAGAAAAGTAACTTCTGCTATGGTATTAATATTCATGCACACAAGAAATGTGCAATGTTTTCTCTTTCTGATTATTTAAGAAGAGAACTTTAAATCATATTCATTATGCCTCTGTCTCTATTTCAAAGCCACACACACACACACACACACACACACACACACACTTATAGGAACCAGGAAGAATATGTCCAAACAGAGCTTCCCAATTATAAAAGGGATGAGTAGAGAGACAGTCTAATTCTCTTTCAGGAAATCTGCTTCTTTGACTTCATTTTGATTCTCTGACTCTACAGATATAATCAGAGATTTGACCCAAACTAGTGATAGCCTTCATCGTCAGACTGAGGATACATAAGCCCAGCAGTGTGTAACATATTACCTATGGGACCTGAGACTAAAGCAGATTCAATTTAGAAAGTACAAACCTTAAGGAGCCATTGGGGACTTCCCTGCCTTCCAAATAAACCTGTGCATGATTCTACTCCCAGAAAAGTCACAACTTCCCAAAATGCTCTGTTCCCTCTGCCACTGATGAAGTATGGTGCAAGCTATGATCTGCCTTCACAAAGACTTGCCGATCATCTGCAAAAATCCAGGTGGTTGACTCGCCCACCGTTGGGACCTTCTGATCTTCCTCAGCCCCGCCTCCATAGAAAGCCACAGCAATGGCTGAGTGTGGTGTTGTAGCTCAGTGGTGGGTCGCTTCATGGGACAAGATGAACTATCGGGCCTGAACTGTGGTCTGAGGCTCAGCCTGTCCAATCCTGTCTCCATCCCTTATCTTTCAGAAGTGCTCTCCCCTGGTTACCCTCTTCTAACTTCATCCCAGCATCTGCTTTCTGGAGCCTCCAGTAGACAAAGACAGTATTTTCAGTCTCTACTTAGAAAAACATCTGGTCAGATTTCTTTATAGAAACTTGGAGACGTCTAGTAGAAATAGAATGTCTCAAAACATGTACAAAAATGAATTAATAAAGAGATGCTTTTCCACCTTTGTACGTTTCCTTTTAATAGTTCTAAACAGAACCAGGTTCACTTTCCCTTCTCCCTGAGACTTTTTTTTTTTTTTTCTGAGGGAGCCAGCATTTAAAATTGCTCGTGTTTCTGTGTCCACCATCCAGAGTGTGATCCGAGGGCAGGAAGGAATTCTTCACTGTACCAGTAGATAAAGTGGTATATCTTCCTGGAAATTTATGAGAAAAGCTTTTCTTTCCTAATGATTCTTTCCTTTACTGAATGTAGAGTTTGCCACCATATAGAAGTAAGAAAGCCAAGTAAGCCAGACCAGGCAGTGGCGCCGTGGATAGAGCGTCAGACTGGGATGTGGAGGACCCAGGTTCAAGACCCCGAGGTTGCCAGCTTGAGCGTGAGCTCATCTGGTTTGAGCAAGGCTCACCAGCTTGAGCCCCAGGTCACTGGCTCACGCAAGGGGTTACTCAATCTGCTGTAGCCTCCCGGTCAAGGCACATATGAGAAAGCAATCAATGAACAACTAAGGTGCTGCTACGAAGAATTGATGTTTCTAATTTTTCTCCCTTCCTGTCTGTTTGTCCCTATCTGTCCCTCTCTCTGACTCTCTCTGTCTCTCCCACAAAAAAAAAAAAAAAAAAGAAAAAAGAAAACTAGCCAAGGAAAAGGACTCACATTGCACAGGTGCTTTTATATGTAGAAACTAAGAATAATTTAAATGGAATTGGGCTGTAGAGCTGCACAGTGAGTACAGCAGTGGTTATTGCCATTCCTACATATTCTTATAAGAACTTTCATTAAAAGGACAACCAAAAAATATTTCTTAGTATAAAGCAACTGATCATGGAAATAAAGGCTCATATAATAATTGGCTTAATGAATTCCATGACTGAGAGGGACACAGCACACTAAAGTGTTTAAACCCTCAAAATTGTGATGGGACATTTCAACTTTTCAAACTAAAGACAAGCAGCAGTTTTAATGGTGAACTGATGTTAGTTCATTGTTGTTAGTTTTTTATTGTTTTGATTTAAAAGGATACACAACTCAGGACTATGAACAACAGCTAATCAGTTATAGAGGAAAACTGGGCCAAGAGACATTATCAAACAACAACAAAGTTCTTGATACTCGCTCGACGCTTGTGTGAACTGGGTCTGCCTAGCTCGGATCTTTACGTAGGAAGCGGGAAAGATGTTTGTTACCTTGACTTTGGCGGTACATCCTGAAAGTCGAAAAATTCCCTCAGATTCCAAACCCGATTCTTCAACTTTCTCAAAAAACTAGAAAGCAAAGATACATTACAAAGCTAAATACCTTCAGTCTGATTACAAACATCTGAAATAATACTGTGGATGACAACAAATAATAAGTGGCCAAGCATTTATACCTGCCTGGCACTTCAACGCCTCCTTCCCTGGTCACCACCACCAGATGAGGTCAACATTAGCCTCCGATTTGCAAACAGGAAATGGAGGCTTAGAGCTGTTATATCTCTTTCCCAAAATTAATCATATAAGTAATAATATCGACTCTCTCAAGCTTGTGCTTTTCACTACAGTATGCTGCCACTAAACTATTTTAAGACCTGATCACTACATATCTTTCTGCAGATTGACCAATAAGAAAAGATTCTAAATTCACTACATTAGTTGCAACTGCTCTGGCTAAGAAACAATAGGAACTCTTGAAATATGACCAAGGAGGTTGAGATTGTAAAGGTTTATAGCTCTCATCATTTCTCAATGTTATGATGATGGTGTTATAATAATAACAATAACAATAACAACTACTAACATTGATTGATTGTATACTTTTTGTGGTTTAGATACTGTTCTCAGTACTTTACATGTATCAACTCATTTAGATATTCACAATAATCCCATGAGGAAGGGTCTATTAGAATACTCATTCTATTGCTGAAGAGACTGAGGCATAGTGAGGACAAATACTCCCCCAACTTCACATAAGAGCAGCATCCACAGTCGGGGCTATTTTCCCTTCAAGATATGATAGTGCCTGGGAACTAAGGTAGTTCTTGTAGGCAGGGAAAGAAATAGATATTTGGGAGGAAGAAATATAAGAAAAGGCTCTCCCAGAGGAGTGGAAGGTAGGTAATACCTCAAACTGTCTTAAAAGGAGGAACGCCTCACATCAGGAGAACGAGTAGCTGGCATGTACTGAGTTGCTAATACTATATAAATCTGGACTTTGTTTAACTAGCATTTACTGCACATATTCCATTTGCTATGTCCTCTGCTGGGTCTCTGCACTTACATAATACAATGTGTCCATAAAGTCATGGTGCACTTTTGACCGGTCACAGGAAAGCAACAAAAGACGATAGAAATGTGAAATCTGCACCAAATAAAAGGAAAACCCTCCCAGTTTCTGTAGGATGATGTGGCAGCATGTGCGCATGCGCAGATGATGATGGAACACTGTATACAGCGGAGCAGCCCACGGCCATGCCAGTCGAGATGTGGACGGTACAGAGGAAAGTTCAGTGTGTTCTGTGGCTCGCTAAATTCGAATCCGTGACCAAAGTGCAATGTGAATATCGGCGCATTTATAACAAAGTGCCACCACATAGGAATTACATTACTCAGTGGGATAAGCAGTTGAAGGAAACTGGCAGTTTGGTGGAGAAACCCCGTTCTGGTAGGCCATCAGTCAGTGACGAGTCTGTAGAGGCTATACGGGATAGCTACCTAAGGAGCCCTAAAAAATCTGTGCGTGAGCCCACATCGAACTGCACTGAATAGTATGAAACTGGGAGAGTTTTCCTTTTGTTTGGTGCAGATTTCACATTTCTATCGTCTTTTGCTGCTTTCCTGTGACCTATCAAAAGTGCATCATGACTTTACGGACACACTGTATTATAAATTCATATACTGAATTTACTCAGTCTTAGGTTTTTATGTATTTTCTTCAAACTCTGTCCTGTACACAGAGGACAAAGGGCATAATTCTGGTTCTAATTCAAGGAAGGAAAGAAAATCTTAACAGTCACCATGTACTTTGACCTTTGATATGTACTGTGCTCTTTTCCGTATCTACTTCCTCCTGGCTGTGTGTCTTGGGTAAATCATCTTACCTGACTATGCGTCAGTCCCCTTGTCAGTAGAGGGGAGATGAAAACACCAACCTCCTCGGGCTGCTCTGTGCCCGAGATGGGACAGGATTGGAAGGCATAGGCGCAGCCCTGTGCAGGAGAGGCGCTCTAAGGACAGTGTCCCCGCACACTGGCATGCTGCCGGTGCCTTCTGCCATCCTCCCTGCTCCCACTGGCAGCCAATTAATCACCTGATTTAAGGAGTAGCTCAACTTGAGGTACTGGCAGCACAATTTAGAAAGATAGTGAAGAGATGGAGAATTATTACTGTGAATAATGTAAATGTATGTTTCATCAGTCAATGAATTCACATCTCTTTTAAAAAAATCAATTTAAAATTCACTAAGATTTGTGTTTAGGGCTTGCAATTTTAATTATGCCACTGGATGTCATTGTTAAACAAATGTACATATTCTTAAATAAACCGGTGTAAATTGTTGGGTATAAAAACATGACTTAAAGCAAATGAGCCATTCACCAATGATAGATTTTTGGTATATAATAGTTCAAATAATATCACTTTCAAAACTTCCCAAACCAAAATTCTTCTTTGTCTGACTGGACCCTATCTTCCTGGTCATACCTAAAAAACTACCATAACAAAATGATTTTCAGACTTCATTAAGCTTTGTTTGAAAACTTCAATTAAATGATTACAGATAGACATTTTGAATACTCAACCTATGATCTATTTCAGCAAATACCTGTATAATCAGAAAATAGATAGCTGATAAGTGTTGGGCAGATAAAATATATTATGCTCACTTTGTTAAAGATGGCACTGCCCATGTGGAAGCCCGTCGCCCAGGTGATATTAATGTGTGTTGGGGACAGGCTGTGGGCAGGCAGGATCCTTGTAGCCTGGGGCTTGGTTTTAGGACTAAGCCTTTCCCACCTTTTTTGATGTGGGGTGGTGCAATTCTATCATGCCTCAGAGAAGTGACTTTGTATCAGAGACTTCCCTATTTGTATACTGGATTTAAAGGTTTTGGTTTCTACACTATAAAGTGGGGCAGACCGGGAGCTTGCTCTCTCGGTTCCTGAGATTAGCATTAGAGAGGAGAGCAGAGGAAGGCCATGTGGAGGAGGCCAGGAGAAGCAACCAAGATGGCGGAGTGCTGAGTGAGAAGCCAGTTTGTGCAGAGTTTGTGCAGGGAGAAGGAAGGAGATGGGGAACAGAGGTGAATAAAGTCTGGTGAGCTAGAAATCTTTGATTCTAGGAAACTCGGATAAGTCAGTAGCTTTGTGAGCACTGAATGAGTGGGTTTTGGATCCCAGTGTGTGTTTTTACTTGCCCGCCGGGTGCGAGCTAAGATTAAAGATGATGGCCCATCAGCTCGTGGCTCTGTTGTTTCATTACCATCTGTCCAAATCTAATGCGAACCTGCATGGGCCAGGCGGCTGTGATGGTGGCTATGGATACTGGCTTTACAATAAGTAAGCCATTTTTTTTTTCTCAGACAGAAAATCAAATACATACAAATAATATTTTCTTTAAATACCGGAAAAAGATATAACCAAGGAAACCATGTGACAGGGTATCTATGTCCATCACATGATACTTTATGGTCAAACAATGCAACAGGCTCTGAAAGTTCACAGCAAGGCAAACTGGTCTAAGTACTTGTGAGATGTCAGGGGCTTCACGGAAGAAAGCTAAAAATCACCAAGGGCCTGAGTCCTAATAGGGCTTGGCTTTACTGTCTTTAAATCTAAAAGAAAATTCATGAGCAGGTTTACAAATAGCAAATCGCAAGCATGAGGCTCTATTAACCTCCCATTCATTTACATTGTACTCACTTTCTGTAACACAAGGGGGACTTTCACTCCAGGGTCCTTCTTTCGGTCATTGTCCAGGAGGACCGTAAGGGGAACTCCAAAAATCCCATTGTCTTCATTGTAACATAGTTGAGAAAGAAAAAAGAATTAGAAAAGCCCTCTCATTCTAATGGGTGAATATGTTAAAATCAGTCTTCTTAATTACCTCTTCCTTTCACTTTCTCAGTTTTGTTTCTCTTCAGTGGAATTCCAAAGGCATCAAAAAAGGCCGTCAATTCAATTAGAGAGAGGCGGCGGATTTTCTTCATGTCTTCCGCAGAGAGATCTCCTGCTTCAGTTAGGCCAAATCTGGTTTTCCGAACAATAAATTTCTAAAATACATATTAAAGTTACTGATTTTTTATGGCAAAGGAAAATTATTATACCTTCATTCAAATGCTACCTAGACATTCCAAATCTGTACAACAACACATGCTATTTGCACACACACACACACACACACAAACCTCTGAAGAGCATACTGCATTATGGAAAGATTACGGATATGAGCTTTAGAACATCTGTAGGTTACCACTATGCTAAATTTGAAGCAAAACAGTGGTCTGAGTGTGACTGCCATCACAACTGTAAACACTGCTTTTTTTGAAGACCATCTTGTCAACAACAATCACTCCAGGCCTCACATGAAACGTACACACCATGAGCACATGTGAGACAGGAACACATACTGTAGAACTTTCAACATGCTTTTTATTTTGGATCATCAATTCTTCAATTAGACATCATTTATTCTCTTCTGCATAGTTAAAAGATTGTAATTTCCAGATTGAAACTGATTGCAAATGTTTGCTGAGACATAGTTATTCTACCTTAAAAATCAAATTTAGGTGATTCCAAATAGTCTTAAAAAAGATAAATGCCTAGAAAGTGCCAGATAATACTACTATCTTTTGATGACAATGATAATTGTTATATTCTCTATTTCCATACTAGAAAGCAAAATATACTGGAACAACAAAAAACCCTTCAACAATCCAGAAACATTGAGAAGAGTATAAGATTTTTTGAAAGCAAGAGATGCTTCTTCTTACTACATACTTAAGTATTACTACTAGTATTATATATAATAATGAAATATAATTATTTTATAATAAAGATATAGTTAGTATGTAATTATATAAATATATAATATAGCACAATTATTATAAATGTGTATATATTTATATATGTGTGTTATCTATATATAAAGTATATAACAAATACTTTGCTCTCAGAAAACTTGGCATAGAAAAAAATATTAAAGCAGAAAAGTAGTTATTTAAATTATAAAGCTTTAAGTACACATTCTCCAAAGGGGTTGCTTAAATTAGAGCTTCCTTGGGGATAAAAAACTATTCACCAATTCATTCGTTCATTCAATCATTCATACATTCATTCATCCTTTCAACAATTGCTCCTTGGAAATCAAAGTATCTAAAAGTGAAACAACAAACTGTAGAATGTGGTTTGAGGCATAACTTATGTTATTAAATACTCAGTTATTTAATCTTTTTTTCTGAAACCAAGGGCCCATATAACAGTAACACATAACAATAACAATACAATAAGAACGCAATTGTTTATTGAGCAATTACTGCATACTATACCCCATGCAAAGTTCTTCCCAGAAGGGAGGCTCTCTTGTACCTTGGGTGAGCCAAACCTCAGGAGGAGCCATACACAGGGATGAGAGTACTGGGGTCCGGTGTTCTCCTTTGGACAGCTCTCTCTAAAGATTCAGAGGGACACTCTCTGGAACTAGGGTCCTACTGGATTCCCTCTCTTGCTCTAGAATGCCACTGTGCCCTTCAACATAGATAGAGGCTGCCTAGGGACTAAGAGGACTTCTGAAATTTGACTCACATAGGTTTAAATCTTGTTTCTGCCATAGGTTAGTTTCATTGGATCTGTTTCCTCAGCTGAAATATGGCACCAATCCCAGGGGTGATTACAACTGAATACCCAGAGCAGTGCCAGGCCCCTAGGAAGCAGACAGCGAGTCTTACAGTTCTTGTCCTGCCCTTTTCTTCCTCTCCATCATGGGTGTTTGGGAATATCCAGGCCCCCGGGGCAGACTCTGCCTGCTTCTGGTTGGCTCATTGTGCTGCCTGCCTTGATCAGCACAGACCACTCAGGGCTCCATATCATGAACTCTTCACAATTGCATTTATTGAGTAGCAAAGAGCTCAATGTAACATAGTTTCTGTACTGGGCTTTTGGGGTATTATATCCTAGATATATATAACGAGGCTTTCAGGATAATGAAGTATGCAGTATCACTTGCTTATCCATAACATAAATTCTTGAATATGTTTTTGATTAATTTTTAGTGTCTGTCCTATAAGCTTATATTTCTTGTTATGACTGTGACTTTCTGCAGTATTCCCTTCTGAAATGTGCTTCTCGAGGCACAAGAAGGTATACAGTTAGAATCTGCACTAACCTATAAGTAAGGTATAAAGTGCAGGAAAGCACACAAGCCAGGTGGAAATCCTATTTCATTTACACAGCAATATTCCAACACGTATCCTTACAAGTCCTCCTCACCAGGAAGAGCAGGCCGGTGTGCACTGCACAGCAAGTGTTGCCTGGCCTCAACCCACCTCTGTGCACATACAAAGACATTTTCTTAAAAATCCTTGTTTGTGCAATGGAGAAGTCACAGGAAGCTAGTAGAATAATCACGAAAGGTTCTACTTACAGTTAAAACATAGTCTTCTTTCTTAAAATCTGACTTCTTAAATTTATTTCTCTTCGGAGAATCTGTAACCATTTCTGAGTAAGATACTTCAAAGGACAGCTCTTCAGCTTCTGGCGGAATGTGCTTTTCCAGATAATCATCATCTAAGGAAAAAAAGGACACATTGTTGAATCTCTAGTACGCCATTGAACCAATCAGTACCATTTACTGTCAAATAAGCACAAACTATTTACGAGTTCATCCATAAGCATGTTAGAATGTTTACAACTTAAAAAAAAAGAAGGCACTGGACTCACCCAGAATGATTTCAGTTAAACAGTAATGCAGTATCATCAGACTTGCATATGACTAAATTTCTATAAATGTTATCTAAACAAATTCTCTATTTAACATGATGTTTTCAATTTTAGATTTTTATATATCTTACAAAAGGCATCGAGGATAATTAGAGAAAAGATCAAAAATGGGATATTTCTATATAGTATTACTGTATTAAAATTAAGTCTATCTAGACCAAACGCTGCTGCTATTGGGGAAGCATAATGAGAGTGGCCTACTTCCTGGCTTGCTCGTGACTGCCAAGCAGAGCCAGATTACCAGTAAAAGAGGCCCCAAATCAAAGACACTACCCAAGTGAGCAGTTTCTAACTGATACGGTGGCAGCGCCGTCTGCTTCTCGTGTGGCTCTATTAGTTTTGTCTGATGTGACAGAACAGGGGGGTTGGAGTTGGATGGAGTACATGCTGGAGTGATAGAGTCAGCAGGGGGAGAATAACACAGATTACATTTCCCTTTTGGAGATTCACTGCTAACTTAATTGATCGCCAGCCCCAAAGCAAGAAGACATAGTGTAAGTTCAACAGCAGGTTGTGCCACTCACCACTCACTGAACTCTGAATGGATCGTCCGGGGTCTGCCAACCCATTGGAATGAACCGGTATATCTGGAATAGTCTCAAGAATTGACTGTGAAACAGAAACGATGAACATAAAACATTTACCACAAATACAGTCTACCCGACATTTCAATCTGATTTATATTTTGTAGTATAAAAAA
The DNA here is from genome assembly GCF_036850765.1 of Saccopteryx bilineata. Lineage (NCBI taxonomy): Eukaryota > Metazoa > Chordata > Mammalia > Chiroptera > Emballonuridae > Saccopteryx > Saccopteryx bilineata. The sequence goes on along the minus strand of NC_089500.1, from coordinate 55,017,847 downwards.
ACTAGAAGCAATTCTTGATTTCATAAAGAGAGTGCATCTAATTTCATTTGTTTCTTCATTCAGTTCAGATCTGTAGAGCCCACACAGGTCAAGGTAAGCATGCCTTTTTAACTCTTAAATGTCTGTTGCTCATATTTTTCCTAACATATAGAAATTACAATGCGTGATGCCACATAGTTTGACAAGCATGGCATTTGTTATTCTTGATGTAGTTGGTCATATATTCTGTTCATAAATTCTGAGTCGTGACACAGCTAGGTGGTTACTAAAAGAAATGCTAGAGTCAAACTGCTTGAATTTTAATCCTGGCTTTGCCACTTATTGTGTGACTTTAAGCAAGTTACTAAAACTCTCTATTGCTTACTCTCCTAATCTGTAAAATGAAGATGAAAGCAGAGCATATTTCAGAGAGTTATTATGAATTTTAAATGATTTATCCTATATAAAATCACATGAAACAATATCAGGTATATAGTACTATATAAGAGTTAGCTACTATTAATATATTAACATTAATTTCTTCACTATAAAATACAGTGATAACAACTACCAAAAAGTTATGTTTTCTAGATCAGTTTCCCCTCTTAATACATTTGCTACTTCCTTCACTGAGATCCCACTAAAGCATCGCACACCCTGCAATACTATCACAAATTGAGGACTTGTCTTTGTACAGCCATGAAGAAAGTTATTGCTCAAGTTGGATGGGTACTAATAAAAGAATTTCACACAAATCCTACCATTTCTATCAATATAAATGTTCATGTGGGAGTTACTTGTGAATGTGTGTGAGGGTGAAAACCTAATTCTCCTATTTATTTATCAATAACCAAACACCTGCTTCAGGAAGGATGTGTTGTTTATGCTACAGATTACACAAAGGAGTCTCAAATTCTGGGTCTGTGTTCTTTTTTCTCCTATTTTAATTTATAGGAGATGACTTATTTATTGTGTAAATAGCACATGACTAAATGGCCAATTATTAAAACATAGATGCCTAATTACATAATTGATAGAAGAATAAAAATAAACCGGTCTAGGGCCATACAGTTCGTTGTGAGGTAGATTTTTGGTGGCTCTAAAAACTAACACTACAGAATAAAGATTACCTATACACTAAAATCCTTTAAAAGATGTGGACCATTTTTTTTTTTTTGTATTTTTCTGAAGCTGGAAATAGGGAGAGACAGTCAGACAGACTCCCACATGCGCCCGACCGGGATCCACCGGCACGCCCACCAGGGGCCATGCTCTGCCCACCAGGGGGCGATGCTCTGCCCCTCCAGGGTGTCGCTCCGCCGCGACCAGAGCCACTCTAGCGTCTGGGGCAGAGGCCAAGGAGCCATCCCCAGCTCCCGGGCCATCCTTGCTCCAATGGAGCCTTGGCTGCGGGAGGGGAAGAGAGAGACAGAGAGGAAGGGGGGGGGTGGAGAAGCAGATGGGCGCTTCTCCTATGTGCCCTGGCCGGGAATCGAACCTGGGTCCCTTGTGCGCCAGGCTGACACTCTACCGCTGAGCCAACCAGCCAGGGCTGGACTATTTTTTTTATGGTTTTCTTAAGTTTTCCAAAGGGAAATGTTTTATCAAAGTTTGAAATAACTCTCTTATGGGACAGAACACGCTTAAAAATTCAAAGACATATATGTAGTGCTTAAAGCTGATGGTTTAGCATACTTTAACCTACTAAGTGTTAATTTCTTAATCTGTAAAGTGGAGAAGCTAGCCTATCATGCTGAATGAGTCCTTGCTCTTTGTAAATTATTTTGGAAGATTCTTGGAGGAAGCAGAAGTTTAAATTGTGACCCTTGCTCACGGCTATTTATAATGAGAAGAGAGTAACATTTAGGAGCATAAACTATAGTCAATCCACAGTTAAGAAGATTTTGATAATACAATTTCTATAATACAATAAGTGTGTATGTGGCCCAGGAGGTTCTCCTGGAGAGGTGGCTGAACTAGCGCTGGAACTCAGGAAGAGATGAGAAAGACTTACAAAGGCACAGCAGGTAGGCAAATGCACTCAGGTCAGACACGGAAGTATAAATTTCAGGTATGGGACTACCGAAGCATTAGAGCTACAAGGGGTCATAGAGAGACTAGTTTGCCAGAAGTTGAGGCAAAGTGTTACAAAATATGAGAGATACCCGAGTCAATAGGGTCTGTTCCAATTATGGAAGGCTTTGGAAGCCAGGTAGAGGAGCCGAGACTTAAAGTCATACAGGTTAAATAGAAGCAGAACAAAATAAAGGAAGAATAACAATCATGTGTTAAAACAAGAAAGATGTGGAGAAAATGAATATGGAAGACAGCTCACTAATAAGCGGACCTTGAGTTTTAAAGCAGATGGAACGAAAAGGCTGGCGCTTGGTATTTAGTTTTTTGGGGTTTTTTTTGTATTTTTTGTATTTTTCTGAAGCTGGAAACGGGGAGAGACAGTCAGACAGACTCCCGCATGCACCCGACCGGGATCCACCCGGCATGCCCACCAGGGGCGACGCTCTGCCCACCAGGGGACGATGCTCTGCCCCTCTGGGGCATCGCTTTGCCGCGACCAGAGCCACTCTAGCGCCTGGGGCAGAGGCCAAGGAGCCATCCCCAGCGCCCGGGCCATCTTTGCTCCAATGGAGCCTTGGCTGCGGGAAGGGAAGAGAGAGACAGAGAGGAAGGAGGGGGTGGGGGGTGGAGAAGCAAATGGGCTCTTCTCCTATGTGCCCTGGCCGGGAATCGAACCCGGGTCCCCCGCACGCCAGGCCGACGCTCTACCGCTGAGCCAACCGGCCAGGGCTGGTATTTAGTTTTAAAACGTCTATTTATACATTAAACATAAACGCATCAGTATAATTTTAGAAAGTTTATTAGTGATTTTAATCTATTTAAAGAATAAATTTCATTTGCATTTAAAACACACTCCCCTGGCTTGTCCAAAATAGATCCTACCATTTCCTTTTGTGTCCAACCACATTAGGGCTTCAGATGGTAAAGAAAGACAACATTTTCCAGCCACTGAAGCTTGTTCTGCTGCCAACTCTTACTGCACAAGGATTGGAGAGTACCTTACGAGGGGTCATTATTTTAAGTTCCAAATTACAGAAGGTTTGCACTACCTGCTTGAGTTCTTTTAAAGCTAGTCTTTGATTATCTGATATTTCTTTCACATTAAAGAAACACCATACCAAACATTTTTCATGTTTATTACTCAAAGGGGAAATTTACCAATTCAAGAGATGTTTCTGACGTTCCCGACTGCCTGCTTGACTTTATTCTCATGTTTGAGTCTGTGTCCTATCATTATGTCTTATAGTCTATGTACCAAAGCTGCCTGTGTTTGGGTCGATATAGATAATAAGCTCAGAACTGATTAATCTACATCTTGCAACCACTGTGCCAAATTCCTCAGAGATGAACTTAAATAGGCCACATTCACTGACAAAAAATGTAATCAAATTTGAAATAAAAATATAATAACAATAATAAAATCTATCCAAATGTGAATTTATAAAGGAATTTTGTTGACATCTTGGATCAAAAATTAAATCACATCTGAAATTATAGACTAAATGTTAAAGACAATGAGAACATTAAATTCTGAAAATCCATGAATATAGCCATAGTACTCAGAAATTAACTCTAATGCAAATTAGAATGATTACAAATAAATATGTTTATAATTCAAAAGACTAGAAAAAATTATCCAAGTAGACCCAAGAATGGATGGGAAAATTAATAAGGATTAAATAAATTAATATAATAGAAAAAGGAGGCTTAATTAATTAAAGGAAGTGAATTCTTAAAAAATTATTGATACAGGCAACTATTTAAGTTCTGACTGAAATTTAAAAAACCCATCAACTTTAGGAACAAAAAAGAAGCAATAGCTATCTGCACAGAAAACTTAAGAATTAAACATCTAAATAAATGTGTATATATATTTGTATATATAGAGATAGATATATAACACAACATATACTGATATTCTAAATGAAATGTATGCTAGAACAAATATATATTACCAAAATTCAGACAAGTTGGAGATGAAGAAATTAAACCCCCTGAACCATATCTATTGAAAAACTAACCAAAGCATATGCCCACAATAATGCCAGGTCTTGGATGTTTCATAAGCAAACTATAATACAAATTTATTTACAAGTATAATATTTTATAGACTATTTAGACTAAAGTTTAATAACTTGCTCTAGAATACTGAAAAAAGTTAGAGTTCTCAACCTATTTGTATCAAGATTAGCATAGCTCTGGTTCCAGCAAAACGAAATTACACAGATACACTGATTCCACTTATTAGGCTGGTGGTTAAAAATGATAAGATAGTAGCAAATCATATCCCTGTGGTATATTGAAAGAATAATATAATACAACAAAGAGGATTTATCTAAGCAATGAAATTATACGTAAACATTAGGAAAATCTATCACTGCAATTTCCTTAAATATTGCTTAAATAAGAAAAATAATATATTCATTTTAATAGGTGATGAACAATCATTTGATATAATTCAATCTCCATTCCTGAAAAAAGCAACTACAAGATTCAGAAATCTAGATTAAATATTCTAACTAATGATGACACTTACTTAGAAGAATGTATGAGAAAATTAAAAACTTATCTACATATCTCCATAATTATTACTCAATGTTACAAGTGATTGTGTTTGGTCAATAAGACAAGAAAAAGACTTAAGATAAATTTAGCAAATAAAACTTTCAGTATTTCAGATGACATCAGCACAAATTAAAAATTTAAATAAAAAATTCTTAGAATTAAAAAAATTTTTTAGAAAGGAAGCTATAATAGATACTTTTGTAAAACACCCAAATAGTTACGTTTTGTATATATCTGCAAAAACAAACTAAAATATATCATAAAACCCTACCATTTAAATTATGAAGGAACACTATTAGGTTCTTGGTAATTAACCAGGGAAAAGATGTATATGAAAAAAATTTAATAAAGAAAATTATGAAGTTATTTTTGAAGGATAGCTGATATAAATAAATGGAAAAACACAATCATTATTTCTCGATGAGAAAACTCAGTATTTTAGAAAGTGAATTCTTTCCCTGACATTAATCTTTAAATTCAATAAAATTCTCACTGGAATCTAAAAATATTTTATATTTTATTATTATTATTGTTATATTTTATAGATTGATTTTAGAGAGAGGAGAGAGAGAAAGTGGGGATTGGGGGATAAGCAGGAAGCACCAACTTGTAGTAGTTGCTTCTTGTATGTGACTTGACCAGGCAAGCCCAGGGTTTGAACTACTGACCGCAGCCTTCCAGGTCGATGTTTTATCCAGTATACCATCAAAGGTCAGGCAAAGATTTCTTTTGAAATGGGTATTAATAGTCTTTTTGAAAGTTCATCTGGAACCTGGCCAGTTGGCTCAATGGAGAAGCAACCATCTGCTTCTTCACAACTTCCCTTCCTCCTTCTCTTCCTCTCTCCCTTCCACTCCTGCTACCATCACTAGATTGGTTTGAGCACATCAACTCTGGATGCTGAGGATGGCTCCATGTATCCTTTGCCTCAGGCACTAAAAATAGCTCGGTTATGTGCATGGACCCAGATGGGCAGAGTATTGGCCCCAGATGGGGGGGTTGCCAGGTAGATCCCAATTGGGGCACATCTCTCTGTCCATCTCCTTTCCTCTCACTTGGAAAGAAGAAACAAAAAAGTTCATCTGAAAGAAGACATTTCTGAGAAGAGCAAAGAAACCTTTGATGCAGAATAATAAGGGTGAACTTATAACAGATTTAGAAAAGAAACTATAGAGTCACAGTAATTAAATTGGGCCCCATATTTATAGAGATTCTATATATCATAAAGGTTCAATTCAAACATGTAGACAAGTTGAAAGATTGATAAAAAGTATTGGTCAAGATAAATTTAGGTTTCCTACTTTATACTATTCCACATGTGGCAAATTATCAGGAGTCTTGGAGATGACAGTAAAATGTCCCTGGAAATTTATCTAGGCAGGAGAGATTTACCTTTACAGACATCATGGTCAGGATTGCTAAAGCCCTCACTGCCACTTCACTGAATTACTAGAAATCTTACTATCTATATACAATAGGCACCAAACAAGGGTGCCTGCGGTACCTATAACCAAGAAGCAAGAAAGGCAAATGTGTTTATCTCTTCGTAAGATGTTCTAAATGATTTTCAATACAGGTACATTGCCTGACCTGTGGTGGCGCAGTGGATCAAGCGTTGACCTGGAATGTTGGGCCACCAGTTCAAAACCTTCGGTTTGCTCGGTCAAGGCACATATGGGAGTTGATGCTTTCTGTTCCTCCCCCCCATCTCACTCTCTGTCTCTCTTCTCTAAAATGAATAAATTTTTAAAAAAATTAAAAAAATACAGGTGCATTAAGGATTAAGTTGGCATCTGTGTGCTATTTTAGCAAATAACCTATTTGATTAACATTTCTAAGATATTCTGAGTAAAAAAACCAAAGTCAGTTGTGTTGGAGACTGGTACCAATGAGATATTTTTAAAGATTTTTTTAATAAAAATTTTATTTATTTCATTATCAGCATTCAATCAGTTTTCAGGAAACAAAATGAAAACAAAACCAAAATCTGAGTAATTAACTTTCTCCAGGAAGCTCTTTCTCTCATTCTCACCAAAGATCATTTATTTCTCTTACACTCTCAAGTTTTCAAGAATCCTATTTGCTGACAATATGTGTGTGCTCAGTAAGGATTTGTGAAATAAATGAGAATCAAGCAACAATATGGAGAAGTTAACACAAAAGTATAAAGAAATGAAAAAACATGACTAGCATCAGTTTTATCAGAAATAAAATTGTGGTCATGAATAGAACTGCCATGGCAAAACCTCAAAAACAAGGTCTAGCCAAACAGCTCTTCTTCTGCAATGCAATTACGCAAGCATTCTGCTTCAAATTCTGCTTGCTGTGTGCCTGGAACCATACACAGTCCTTTGTTGTGGGCTTATACAAAATGCAGGGGGGTGGGAGATTCAGTCAGAGAGGCAGATGAGGGGCCAGACTATGTCAGGAGCTTTCAAACTAACTAGCAGGTGGGGAGGAATGACTCTGGGCTTTTAGCAAGACTTGAAGCTGTCAGAAAGATGAGTTTGAGGGGTAAAAGCTAAAGTCCAGGAGATGACTTCAGGGGCTATTTCGGCAATTCAGAGAAATGATGGTAAGTTCTTGTACTAAGGAAGTGGTGACAGGACAAGAGGGGGCTTGAAATATAGTAGAACTACTTCACCTGATAAAATCCACAGGTCTCAGTGATGGGCACTTAGAGGGGGAGAGGGTAAGTGAAGTTGAGGCTCATATTTAGGTCTTGGGCACATGGGTACCACCAGCTGAGGCCAAAAATAAAAGGTCCTAGGCTAGAACTTAACTAAAGCAGGAATCCCCAGTCCCAGGGGTATAGTACAATTGTGCTAAATTCTGTTATAGGTAACTACTGACGTCCAGTACTTTCCAGAGTTTGTAAATGATTTACTTTGTTTTAATAAATAAGGTGGACTAAAGGTATTTATTGGCGACATATCTATTTGCATTCCAATGCATGGTCTTCAATGGGTAAGTAGGGGCTGAATTTATAGCCAGGTTTTCAGACATTGTGGGTCATTCTTAGCCTATCCATTCCAACAACTGGAGTGTTATTGATATGTTACTTATTGACAAAAGTCACTCACATTATTTGATGTGTCACATGTGATCACTGTGCAACAAAACAACTCCATAACCAAAAATCTAAAAACACAACAGAAAAGCTGATTTTCATGGGGTTAATAGCATTATCTCCCTGAACAATGGGGATAAACTGGGAGCGTGTTATGCATGTGAATGTCAGCTATCCTATGCCTCAAAATGGGCAGCAGAGAAAGCATTGCCCTGCAGGGCCATCTGATGTGCCCTCTCCATCTGCCTGTCGGAAGTGCTATCTGCTGCTGTCCATCAACTTGCCATCAGAGAACTGGCAACTGCATCTAAAAGGATCTCCCACTCCCTTCTGGGCCACTCTATCCGCCCTGCCAGAGCACCTGCATGGAGCACCAGGCGGCGATCCCCCGTGAAGGTGGGGCAAGGGGGAACGGTGAATTTTAACAAAGAAAAGTGAAACGGGTTCTGTTTGTCACCTAAGACCAAGTGATGGACTCTGTGTGAAGTGGGTCTTGAGACCTAAGGCTGGAAATGTAGGCAACAGAGGAATTACTTAAATATCAGGATGAGGAGTTTTAATTTATTCTGCAGGTTAAGAGACTTCTGGGTTGAGACGGCAAAATTAGGCCAGTTCATGTGTGTGAACTCAGGTAAAAGGACCGAAGTTAATAAATCCCTCATGCCTCACGTTGTAAACAACGTCCTTTGGCGCCTGGCTGCAGTGGTGTTAATTTATGAAGTCCTCTTCTAAACTGAAATCTCTTCGTGCCTCAGCTTTGAGTCTCCTTCTTCCTAATCATTAGAAAGTTGTGGGGTCTACTGCCAGCTGTGGTTCTTTTGCAATCTTAGTGGTTTTTTCATCTGTTTTAAAGAAACTGCCTCTTTTTGCCTTACACTTGCAATTTGCCCTGACATGCAATTGTCTTGGCATGCGTTGACTTACCCCTGGGCTACTCCCGGGAAGCGCAAACTTCCCTTCTTCATCCTGGGCCCCATCTGACAAGGTGGCACTGCTGAGAGAAGCATCATCTGGCTAAACGGAGAGATGAAAGCATCATTCTTATTCAGGCAAATACTTTCTAAAGTACTTGTGTATTCTACTATGTGTATATATTTAGATATCTGTGGCAGGCGTGAAGTTATGACTGCCTGGGCCTGAATATCTGCATCCAGCCCCCGGGGACCATTGTTGGGAGCCACCTAAATACCCCGACACTGGCCTCTGTGGCAAATGCCTCTGTTGCCTGTCACAAACTCCATTTTCCTTTGTCTTTTTTGTGTGTGACAGAGAGAGGAACAGATAGAGACAGACAGGCAGAAAGGGAGAGAGATGAGAAGCATCACTTCTTTGTTGCGGCTCTTTAGTTGATCATTGCTTGCTTTCTCATATGTGTCTTGACCAGGGGGCTACAGCAGAGCGAGTGACCCCTTGCTCAAGCCAGAAACCTTGGGCTCAAGCCAGCGACCATGGGGTTATGGCTATGACTCCATGCTCAAGCCAGTGACTCCGTGCTCAAGCTGGTGATCCCCGCTCAAGCGGGATGAGCCTGTGCTCAAGCCAGCAACCTCAAGGTTTCAAACCTGGGTCCTCCATGTCCCAGTCCAATGCTCTATCCACTGCTCCACTGCCTGGTCATGCAAACTCCATTGGTTTGTTCTCTAAACAACTTGACCTCCAGGTCCTTTTGCAGCTAAGAGTGACCATGTGACAAGTGTGGCTAATGAGGCATAAGGGTAATACAATTACCAAGAGTGCTTCCAGAAGAGCTAAGGCTTTCCAGAACAAAAAGAACAAGGTCAGCTGATGCATCATCACGACTGCACATGATGAAAGCTCAGAATGTCAAGCATCTTGTAGGAATAAGGATGACGGCCACAGGGAGGAGTGCCAGGGACAGCTCAGACGGGGCTGGGCCGTGCTGAGGGGCACTATGTAGCTGCTCTGTCAGACTTGGACCACGTCTCTTATGGGAAGCGAAACAACTCCTCATGTTCTATTATATGCAGCCAAACACAAACTGACTCATCTAATCTTATTCTTTAACAGACCCTAAAGCTATCCTTTTCAGAGATTATAATTCAGTAGCAATAGTACCAAGTTGTTTTTCATTTATAAAGCTAGAACTAGAAATTTTTAAAATTAATTTATTTATTTATTCATTTTAGAGAGGAGAGGGAGAGACAGAGAAAGAGAGAGAGAGAGAGAGAGAGAGGAGAGATAGAGAGAGAGAAGGGGGAGGAGCTGGAAGCATCAACTCCCACATGTGCCTTGCCAGGCAAGCCCAGGGTTTCGAACTGGCGACCTCAGCATTTCCAGGTCGACGTTTTATCCACTGCGCCACCACAGGTCAGGCTAGAACTAGAAATTTTTGCTTCTGTCTACAATGGCTTTACTGCACTTTAAGACGTGAATATTCTTTCCTTTACTAAAGAAACCTATTACAAAATTGAGTATGTTTACTTATGAAAACATACACTATTCTGTCTTTTAAAAAGCTGTCATTCATCTTGCTTGACCGTATTTTCTAAATTTTCTATAGTACTGTGTATTACTTTATAAAATAAAGAAGAAAAAATTTTTTTTTAATTTATTGAATTTAGAGAGACAGAGAGAGAAAGGGAGAGAGGGAGGGGCAGAGAGAAGCATCCACTTGTTGTTCCACTCAGTCGTGCATTCACTGGTTGATTTCCATGTGTGCCCTGACCAGGGATCGAACCCCCAACCTTGATCTTTCAGGACATTGCTCTAACCACCTGAGTTAACTGGCCAGGGCCAAGAAAAAATATATTAAAGAAACAAAAAAATGCATAAGAACTAGTAAAAGAAATTTAAGTCAGAAGGTGAATTGACAGCCCATCTCTTTCCACCCCAAATTACTAAAAATGGTGAAAAAAATATTTTTAAAGGAATAGATATTTAACAGCACTTTAAACCAGCAAAGAATTCTGTAGCAGATCAACTGATACAAAATTCTAGATAAAAAAGAGAATAGAATTGGTTTGGTACAATAAAAACCTCTCCCTAAAAGCAGAATTTAAATAGGAACATTTAAAAAATTTTAAAGGAAATTTGTGGTGAGGGAAGAGAAAAATAAAATAATATAGATTGTACACAGAGTAGGAAAAAGCTACAGGCAAATAGTTAAAAAACATTTCCAAAAAAAAAAAAAAAGAGCCAAGTATATCTCTTCCCTTTAAATATGTAGCCAGTATTTAAATTATAACCCGAGGAATCCCCCGCAAAATGCAGCCTACATAAAATGAACTAACTGCGTTGGGGGTACATTGGTTTTAGGATGAGTATGGTGGTCTACAACAGAGGGACTTAAGAGGCCACACAAAAGACAGGGAAGGGAGAATGAAAAATAATGTCAACTTTGACTGGAAGTAGGAAGTTAGGGTTCTTCATACCTTTTGTTGCTTTTGCATTGAGTGATTATTAACCTACCTGCCTCCTTCATGCCACTTAAAAGTATAGCCCACTCCCTCACAAAAACGTACAATCAACTGTTTGGACCTTTTGAGAAAAATCGAGCTATGGTAGAGGAAACACACAGCCATCTCCTATACTCATCAATCATAAGCCAGTAACTCTGCGGAGAACTTTAGGAGCCCGGAAGTTCCACCTGAGCGTGTGCTGGTGTCTTCTCCCTTGTGGAGCCCTTTCCACACCATGCTTTCACAGATGGTTTCTTCGGTGGATCCTTGGAAGATGGGTTATGGTGGAGGAATGGGGAGCCGAACAGGAAAAAAACAACCAGGATCCACAGTGTCGATCAGAAGCTCTCCCTGTACTGGAGGCAAACCTAAAACCTGCGGATACTTACTGCCACCCTAGGAGAGATGCGCACCGCCCTGACCAGGCGGTATTCGCACTCAAGCAGACACTTCACACTGCTGGCGTCACATGCTGCCTCACGTTCCAAAAGTTGACGTTCTCCACCCAAGATGTTTATATTTGGAAAAACTAAATATTTATACCTTAGTTGATATTGAAATACTGAGAATAAAATATTTACAAGGTACTCTGTTATTTTTCTTTTATTAGCTCACCCATAAGGACCAAAATTTAGTATATCACATCCTCCGCTTAGGGTACACATAAAAAACTAGTAATGTTCTGGCCGGGTGGTTCAGTGGATAAAGTGTTGTCCTAGAGAACTGAGGTTGTGGGTTCGAGCCTGGTCAAGGCTCATATGAAAGCAACCAATAAGTGCACAACTAAATGAAACAACTAAGTAGATCAACAAGTTGATGCTTCTCTCTCTCTCTCTCTCCCTTCCACCTTCTCTCACTTCCTCTCTTTCTCTCCAATCAATGGGGGAAAAACTCCCTAAAAACTAGGATTTGTTGTTTCTGCTTTATAGATTTTTTTTTCTTAAAAAAATTAGAATTCAGTTATTTTTAAAAAATTCATTTATTAAAATAGCCCCTGTTGAATTTAAGAGCTGTGAGTGACACGGCTGTGAGCATCTGTTTGCCGATAATCTAAATTACACTGCATCTTTACCCGAGAGAAATGAGAATGTACAACCCTTTATATTACATGAATATTCATGGAAGCACTTCCCATAATAGCTTAAACTTGGACACACTCTAAATGTCCATCAACAGATGAACAGATATTCCAATGTAGTATATTTATGCAATAAAATAATAGTAATAAAAGTACCAAATTTCTGGTATAAGCAACAAATAGAGGAATCTAAAAGTTATTATGTGGGAAAGGAGCCAGATACAAAAGTACATATTTTATTTACAATTTTATTCATATGAAAGGTGAATCAAACTTAAGGTGTTAGAAATCACAGCAGGGCGTGCCTTACAGGAGTGGGAGGACAATGCCCTGGAAAGAGAGGTCTGAGAGAAATTTCTGGGTTCATGGAATATTTTATATTTAACTGATGGTGGTCTCATGGGTACAAACATTTCTTAAACTAATTGAATTATATACTTAAATGTATGCATTTATTGTTTGTAAATTATACCTCAGTAAAAAAAAAACCATCAGAATAATTTGATTTCTTTAAAATAATTTTAGAGAGAGAAAGAGAGAGAAGGACAGACAGGGATAGACAGACAGGAAGGGAGAGAGATAAGAAGCATCAACTTGTAGTTATGGCATATTAATTGTTCACTGATTGCTTTTTCATGCGTGCCTTGACCAGGGAGCCCCAGCCAAACCAGTGACCACTTGCTCAAGCCAACGACCTTGGGCTTCAGGCCAGCAACCATGGGGTCATGTCTATGATCCCATGTTCAAGCTGGTGACCCCATGCTCAAGCTGGTAAGCCCACGCTCAAGCTGGTGACCTCGGGGTGTCAAACCTAGGTCCTCAGCGTCCCAGGGTGAAACTCTATCCACTGTGCCACGGCCTGGTCAGGCTGATTCCTTTAAAATAATTTAATTCTTATCTTCACGGTGATTTATGGATTGCTGCTATGAATCAAGAACCTATGGCTATACGAATGAGAACATCAGAGGGGAAAAATTTGTTCTTGGGGAATAAGAATAAGTTTGCAAAAATTTACAGAAAGTCTGAGACAAGATAAAAAATAATGCAACATTGACCAAGAGAAAGTTACTAATTTCAAACATAAAGATGGAGAAATCTAGAACACAAAGGAAATCAATTAACATACTAATAAATTTAGGTGATATTGAAATACAATTCAAGCAAAGCAACAACCATTTAATATGTGTTCTAGAGGGGTGAGACACAGAAAATGGGGAAAATAATTAGACATAACAGAAGACAATGTCCAAAAACTGAAGAAAGAAAAACAGTCCTTAGATAGAAAGGATTCCCTGAGCTGTGACTAGGATAAATGAAATAAAAGGTAGATACTTGTAAAAATTCTGAACTCCACCAATAAATTCAAAATAAATTCAAAATTTAAAAAAAATTAAAGCGAGGGTAAAGAAAAGTAACTTAAGTCTATTTATAAAGGCATGAGATCCAGACAACTAAAATAATAAAGAAAAATAATGTACTGAGTGTCCAACAGTCACTCTTGAAAAACAAGAGACTTTATACTGTGCAGACTTTCCAGAAGAACTAAGGTGTTTTATCAGTAATGGACATTCAATTAGCACACGATCCTAACATGAACATCAACATGGCATACGTATTCTGCTGACCATCTTGTAAGTTATACTTACAAGACAGCATAAAAGGAAAATGTTAGAAGTTCATGCTAAAGTTGGTATTGCACTGAATTGCAGGTGCACCATCCTTGGTATACTATACTCCTACTAGTTTAAATCAAGGTATTAGATTTCCTTTTCTAAAAAGAAAACACCGATATAACTGTTAACAGATGGTGTTACTATATTTTGCAGTGAACTGTGAATCAATAGCAAGTGTATCTATTTGATTTTTCTTCAGGCATTAGAAATAAACTAGATGGACAGCCTTTTAAATAAACTAACACCTCCATTGAATAATTCATTTATGTCAACTGCACACACAGGAGATGTCTTATCTATACAAGTAGTGATTTGTAAAGTAAGTTTGTAATGACTGTAGATTAGATCGCAAGTCTTGTAAATGCCAAGATTTAGTGGCACTGGTGATTCAGAGTTAAGGGTCAACCAAATAAATACGTGAATACACTAGTCCTATATTGTAGGTACTTACTGCAAAGTAAACATGTTGGGTATTAATAAAATCATAAAACATTATACAGACTTCTTTTAACAGGCTTATTGTGTATAACTGACTATGACTAGAATGGCTGGGTCTGTGGGAGGTATATGCTTAACATTTTGAAAAGCTAACAAATTTTTTCCAACATGGATGGACCACTTTACATTCCCACTAGCAATAACTGAGAGTTCCAGTTGCTCTGTATCCTTAACACCAGTTGATATAGTCAATCTTTTTAATTGGAGCCATTTTACAAGGTATGAACAGATATCTCCATTGTTCCTTTATTTCCATAATCACTAATAATACTGAGCACCTTTTCATGAGCTTATTTCTTATCTACGTATCTTCTTTGATAAACTGTTTGCTTAAATCTTTTGCAAATCTTAAATGATGAACAAACTTTTACCACTGGAAAACTCAGGGTATGTTCTTGAAAGAAGAAGTTGATTTTTTTTTTTTTTTTTACTTACAGGATGTGTGTGGTTAAGTAAAGAGAATTCAAGGTTGCAAATACCAGCATAAAACAGACTGTGAATAACTTTTAATATAAAAAAAGGAGTTTTATAAAAATGACTGGGGTTATATTCTGTGATAAAATTGAAGTTATATCAAATGGCCAAGAATTCTTCTAAAACATTGTAGGGTCAACAAACATAACAATGATAGGAAAACAGAATCCTAGCAGCACCTATATGAGTAATGGCCAGTGAGAGATGTTCCAGGAATAATGTGAACTCTTATCCAAATCTACCTCCCTTGCCATCAGAACAGCACCAAAAACAAAAGTAAATGGAGAAAATTTTGAAAAAGAGAGCTATTATCTATTCTTCTCCTAATTCTGAGGGGAAAATGACAGAAGGGGTGACTAATCACACTGGGATTCAGTATATGCTTGCCCTTTCAAAGTAAGTCTCTCCCCAACATCTCAGCAGGGAGGATAGACCTATTGGGATTCACCATTTTGCTTTATTCTATACAGAAGGAAGTTAGAAGAGGGATGATGAGGATTTAAAAATAAAAGAGAATATAGATTACATAAGCTCCACCAAGGGAGAGAACAGATAGCTCACAGTAGGAATGTAAGCAGAACCAAATGTAAAAAGAAGGATCTGGGATAAACCATAAATAAAGTAACTGTTCCTATTTGCAGGTTGATAGAAGCTTGCTCATTCTGTGGGGTTTGCCTGTGCCCTCCTTTGGGTAAGTGGGGAGTAGAGGTGGCTCTGCACCAACAGGGGAGGATGGGGAAGGGAGAGGGAGACTGGACTGGGATGTACTTCTACAGCAGGTGCCTGAAGTTCACCCCACACTGGAGAAACAATTGGAAACCTAAGGACACCTGCTGCTGCTCCAACAGGTGGACCTGTGACTCAATAGAAGTAACAGTTCTATGAGAATTTTTTTAAATGAAAGAAAAAAATGTAAAGGAACTAGACCTTTTGAATAGAAATGCCTACAATTACTGCTTTTCTGGGTATCTGTTTTATAGAGCATAGTTATTTGTAGCTTTAACTTGGGTTTCTTTACTGCTGAATATCTTCCTATAAATCAGTTAAAGGCAGATATAAAGCTTTGATTGTCCAGCCACCTTCATTATGTTGCATTGTGGTGAAGTTTTGTGTGATTGTCTTGAAAAAGCTTGTCAGTCAATCCTACCCCAAGTTGTCCTGCTATAACTTACCGAGGGACCACTTGTTTTGGTAAATACAGGCAGCTCTTTTTCTTCCTGAGTAGTATGATTGTCACAGGTATCACCTGGCTAATGAGAGAAATGAAAGTAATTTTTATCCAAGCATATATTTCCCAATGTGATTCAATTATACATTATACTAGAACCTGTAGAAATTTACAACCATGTGGAAACACAGAGAGTTAGTGACTACATGTGCAATGTTAATGCCATTCATAATTATATTGATCCTCATAAATATCACACACTATAAGAGAAATTGGTCTGAAAAGCAGACACTGCTAAATGCCTGCCAAAATCCACTCTTCTTTTTGTCTTTAACTTATGAATATCATGATTTCATTCCAAGATGCTGTGTGTCTAACCCACACATGGCCAACAGTTTTTGCCCCTGGGCCAGATTAGAATGAAAACATTTTTCACAGGCTGGACGAAATATTAAAATTAAAAAAAGTTAAATACAAAAACGATTCGTTTAAGTAAACAAAATTTTATTTTGTAATTTGTTTATGAATAAATGTAAGTAAGTGAAAAAAATTTAATATACAATATTATTTTAATGAAAATATATTTTAATAACAATATAATTACATACTGTATAAAATATCCAAACTGTATCACAATCAATCAAAACAATATTTAATTAATAGAATGAGCTTGAGTGTTTATATGGCAAAACAATTATTTTGTTTTACAAATAGCCTGGACACGTTTTCAGTTATCAACTGCAGCTATTGTCTATGCTACAATGCCACTAGATTCAGCACACTTGACCACAAAAATAACAAATTGTTTGACCTTGGGTGTGCACTGGCAAACTCCGCCTAAAAGAATGTGGGTTTCACATTGCCGCCGCTAAACGTCAAACAGTTCATACCGAGTACAGACAAGTACAAAAGTTGAATATCTTTATAATGGAATTTTTTAAAATATAAAGAAGTATCGTGAATCTATTCGACCAATTATTAGAAGTTAACGCTAGATAACCACGCAGAATTCTTTGCCGCCTTTCACTATCTTCTTAAATATCTCGATTTCCAATAATCAAAGACGCTTCCGCTGCTGAGTAGCTGAGATTTTAAAGTAGCAGAGAATAATAAAAATATAATCGCAGGCCACATAAACTCATTACGCGGGCTGGATCCGGCCTGCAGGCCATATGTTGGCCATGCCTGGTCTAAGTATAAAGACTAAGTGTCATCATGTGATGGTCACATCCAATGAGATAAAAGTAGAGTCGCTCTCGGTGAACCATTCAGCAAGGCTAATGTCTTTTGTTGATGCAATCAGTTGGCCAATGCTTCTTCTAGATATGGACATGGTGCCTGTAAAGCCCAGACATTCTTTAAGCATTACAGTAGCCTGTATGCTAAGGGCAGTAGAATGAAAAGATCCTTGTGAAGAATATCAGCCTCCCAGCCTCAGACTTCTTATTTTGTAAAAAAAAAAAAAAAAAAAATCTTTAAATTTAGGTCTAAACCATGCAGCTTATTGATAGAACTATGCTACTTTAATCTGACTATATTTTTCAATGGTTTATAAATAAATAGCAAGAATAGTCAGGTTATTTTTCAATTATGAAATTGGAAATACATTATTTCACAAACACGTATGACTGAATCAAATTTCACTCTCAGTCACAGAACACTGGAAAAGCTCTAGTTTTTGTTATGCAGGAAGGGTATTTGGATACTATTGATACTTTGACAACGATGGGCTGCGTTGTAGGTCTTTTGCATATCCTTTAAGATTTTTAGCAACATTTGCAACAATGGCATTCCCAAAATAAGATAAAAACATTCTATTTCCTGATTAAAGCAACTTTTTTGCAAAATTAAATACAATGAATATTAATAAAATCATGGGCCCTGGCCATTGGCTCTGCAGTACAGGGTTGGCTTGGCATGTGGAAGTTCCTGGTTCGATTCCTGCTCAGGGCATGCAGGAGAATCAACCATCTGCTGCTCCACCCCTTTCCCTACTCTCTCTTTCTCTATCTCTCTCTCTCACTCTCCCTCTCTCTCCTCCCTCCTGCAGCCATGTTTTGGTTGGAGCAAGTTGGCTGCGGGTACTGAGGATGGCATCAAGGCCTCATCTCAATTGTTAAAATAGCTTGATTGCTGAGCAACAGAGCAACGGTCCCAGATGGTCAGAATATCACCGGGCAGGGGCTTGCCGGGTGGATCCCTGTCAGAGTACATGCAGGAGTCTGTCTCTCTCCCTCCCTGCCTCTCATTTAATTAAAGAAAAAATAAAATAAAAATCATAAACTTTTACATGCAACCTTAGAAACTTTTAGTTTTCATCTTGCTTCTCTGCATTTTCTTTCCCCAAATGTATATGTATTATATTAATAACAAAAACCACATTATTTTGGAGTGGAAACAATGCTAAGGAGGCATTGGAAGAAAACCTGGGTACGAATGGTGCACCACTCCCAATCACTCAAAATTAAGAAAGTGTGTATTTTTTGTGTGTGACAGAGACTGAGAGACAGAGAGAGGGACAGATAGGGACAGACAGACAGGAAGGGAGAGAGATGAGAAGCATCAATTCTTTGTTGTGGCTCCTTAGTCTCCTTAGTTGTTCATTGATTGCTTTCTCATATGTGCCTTGACCGGGACGGGGTGGGGGCTGCAGCAGAGCAAGTGACCCCTTGCTCAAGCCAGCAACCTTGGGTTCAAGCCAGCGACCTTGGGCTTCAAGCCAGCGACCTTTGAACTCAAGCCAGCAACCATGGGGCTATGTCTATAATACCATTATCAAGACAGCGACCCCGCACTCAAGCCGACGACCTTGGGGTTTCAAACCTGGGTCCTCCACATCCCAGTCCAACATTCTACACACTGCAACACTGCCTGGCCAGGTGAAAGTGTATATTTTTATAACAAATGGCACTGGAAACCAACAAACTGTCCCAATAACAGATCAGAAACTGTTAGAAATTCCTGGAAAATAAAAAGTCATTTATTTCATAACTGTAGAGACATTCTCAGACTAAGAACAGCATAAGGCAATATTGCTGGCAAGAAAAAAAAAGATCACAAAAAGCAAAAAGACAAACAAACAACAAAGCTAAGAGTGAATACTACAAAGGGCAGTAGGGTGAGGGCCAGGATAACTTACTCTATAGTGTTTCTCAACAGAGGCGCCAGGCTGACCTCCCAACGCCTCCTTCATACTGAACAGCAGGCAGTAGCTATGTATGAACCAAGAAAAGCACTCTGACTGAAGTGAAACACCTGCCTTGGTAAGCTGTCGAGCGTTGGGACCAAAAACACTTTAATCAGGTCACTCTTTTAAAGATTATTTCTCAAAGGATAACCTCCACAGAAGACATGGGTGGGAGAATAAAAGGAAAACATCAGCTTTGTCTAGGATATAAAATGGAATCATTCACTGCTCCCCCTTTGGCACTGAAGATGTGTGTGTGCGTGTGTGTGTGTGTGTGTGCGTGTGTGTGTGTGTGTGTGTGTGAGAGAGAGAGAGAGAGAGAGAGAGGGATATGTGTGCATGCGTAGGTGTGTGTGTACTAACACATGTGAGCTGTTAAACTTCCATTCACACACTGTCTCATACTTTATTGACTTATAAGAATCTAAAGTTTTCCCTCTTAGTCAAGAGAGAGTTTGGAAAATCTCTAATGGCAGGAAATCATATAGCAGTGACACATACTAAATTGTTAATTAATCAAACCAGTTCATTAGTAAATATAAATTAATCAGAAAAGATAATCACTCATTGGAGAAAATCAACATAAAAATGTCAGCCATGGAGAAAATTAACCTCTTGAAAAAGATGTATAGTAATAAACACTCTGGGTGAAAGAAAGAATTGAGGGAAGAGAGGGCAATGTTATAATGATTTAATCATTTCAGAGGGATTTAAGTGGCTACTGTATCCATAAATCAGGAACTAACTATAACAATAAGGGAGAAATTAGTAAAAAAGGGAAGAGTTCTGTGGAATTAACAGAATAACTGCTGAATTAAAAAATTAATAGCAGAACCATAAACTATAACCACTCAGGGAAAATATTAGAAGTAGGGAACTGCAAAATGGTGTAGACAAAAACTTTACTAGCATATAAAACAATCAGAAATACAGACATGTAAAATATAAAAGAAAACTGAAGAGATACGTGAGTTTAATGCAAGCAAAAAAAGGAAAAATCGAGAAAATGAGAAAAAATCCAATAATCAGAGAAATGATGGGAAGAGAATGTTTAGAACTGAAAGTAATATTTTTTAGAAACAAAAAAAATGGAGTGCTGCTCATAATTAAAAACATAGGAAAGATTTCATATCCTGATGACAGTTCAGGTCTCCAAAGCTAATAACAAATCCTAAAAAACTTCCAGAGGTATGAAAATGAGAACAGGATACAAATAAAGAAAAAAGATTTAAAGAGGCATCAGGCTTCTCAACATTAACACTATATATACAAGCAAACAGATTAATATTTACAAATATCTGAAAGAAATTCATTCAGGGCCTAGCCTTTTGAGACTCACGAAGATTAAAACTTTTTGAATATAAAATTAAGTATGCAGAGATATTTCTTGCCAGTTTTTCTCAAAAGATAAAAGGTGCAATGCAATCTGCTAAGAAGGTGTAATGTTTTGTACTATATGTGATTATGCAAATTAATACTTTTCCTATTCTCTGTCGTTTTTCTCTAATGCTAGGCCTCATTATCTACCTGTGAGAAAGAACAGGACAGCTGGCCCTCGAACAACAGGAGTTTGAACTGCTCATTTCGCTTATACGTTCAAGGGTCGGTTGTACCTGCTTTCTCATTCTATGAACTTAGGAGCAGTTCAGGGCTGTGGCTGCTGTAGAACTTAAATGTTCTCTTCCATCTCTGTGAAAAGTTTCTTCATGGGCCTGGCACCACACCTGCCCCTTGATTAACCTTTAAAAGAGGATAAGGCCCTTAAGAAATTAAAATAAAAAGTGATAAATAAAAGTGATGAAAGAGGAAATAAAATAAATCCAGACTAATCACAAGAGTCCACAGCTAGAAGTAGGAGCATCAATGTGGCTTAAGACCTAACATAAGGCCCACTATTGCCCTGGCTGGTTGGCTCAGTGATAGAGCATCAGCCCGGTTTGTGGATGTCCCGGGTTTGATTCCCAGTCAGGGCACACAGGAGAAGTGACTATCTGCTTCTCCACCCCTTCTCCTTCTCGCTTCTCTCTTTCTCTCTGTCTCTCTCTTCCCCTCCCACAGCCATAGCTCGATTGGAGCAAATTGGCCCTGGGCACTGAGGATGGCTCTATGGCATCTGCCTCAGGCACTACAAAGAGCTCAGTTGCTGAGCAATAAAGCAATGGCCCAGATGGGCATAGCATCACGCCATAGTGGGCTTGCCAGGTGGATCCTGGACAGGTTGCATGCAGGATTCTGTCTATCTGCTTCCCCTCCTCTCACTGAATAAATAAATGAAAAAACAACAACAACAAATGAACAAAAACCAGTGTTTTGTGCTGCTTTGATATCTGGTAGAGTTGGGAAGGCCAAGAGTGACCCATTAGACCCCACCAGATAAGGTACTCCAGTCAGACAATGCTCCTTAGCTAGGGGACCAGACACTGTTCTTGATCCCTGAGTGGTGGGTTTCAGTTCCTTGCCAGCCTGTGAAATTATTCAAATAAACCAATCACATCCTCCTGTGGGAACCAGGGGGCACCTCAAACTCTTGTTACTACAAAGCCCTCTTCTGCAACCTCTGCTTGTTTACTCTGCTCCCAAGTGCACACCATAGGTGGCTCTGTGTGCTATGTGGTGTCCTCCTCCCAAGGCTGTGAGAATATGTTGCTGGTGATCTTACCTGCAACAGTGTCAGATGTCATGTGTTCAGCCATCCCTATAACCCTAGGGTAGGACTCCCTCCCTCTCCTATGGGGTGAAGAGAAGGCAATCAAGATGTAGGTAGAGTCCGGTGGGGGAAAGGCTCATAGAAACCCCTTATATGGAAACACCCCAATGTCTACCCTGACTGCTCTCCCCTCTGGCAGAGAGGAGGGGCAGAAGCTGCTGTGAAGGGACATGGGGCAGCGTAAAAGAACAAACACCTGGAGTCAACTTCCTGTTTGGAGGTGAGGGAGGTAGGACTCTCTGCAGTGAGAGAGCCACGTGAAACCAGAGGACACCTGCTTCCAACTCAACAGAAAACAGAAAAGCCTTGGTCTAGAAAATGTTAGCACTTTTATAAGAAATACAATAAAATTAGAGGAAAAAAAAATTAGAGACAAAATCTGCAAAACAGGATTGCTCACAGCCCCAATTGAGCAGACCCCACCTCCAGACGTCCGCCTCCCCTCAGCAAGAGAAGGGCAGCCGGACACAAACCGGCCACATCCCAACCCTGCAGCGGAACGTTGGAAGGGACTAAGAGTAACTCACGAGAGAGTGCCTCATGCACAATATCCATAAGATGAAAATGAGTTGTATAGAAGCTAAACATCATTACTCTTTATCAGAACAAAGATGGTAAAGGGGTTATTCTTAGAATAGCAAGGAATCCCCCTTCTGCTAAGAAGGAGATGAAGCAGAGCTAAAGAGAAGGAACCATTTGAAGTATATAACACAGGAAAGTCTCCCACTGAAAATTTTCTGCAGCCATGAGTCCAAATGGAGAAAGATATCAGCAAACCCCAAATCGGGGCACACTATGTCAATAAGAGGACCTCATGCCAAGAAGTACAGATCACAGCATGGGATTTATCTCACAAAATAAAGGATACTGTTGAGATAGCATTGCTGGCAGTTATGAACTCAGAGTAGCTCTCTTTTAAACTCTGTATTAAAATGAACAACGTGTGCTCTAATAAACGCCTCACCTCCTATGACACAATTAAAAATGTCTACTTCCTGTGCTAGTCAACTTCTTCCCACTTATTGCTACACATTTAAGATGCTGTCATGCTGCTCCCCCCCCAAATTACTTACATTTAGAAAATGACTAAAATGTCAAAATACGTCCTGTTGTGAAAATTACATTAATACTGAAGCCACATGGAGGGTGGCGCAAGCCTTACAGGCTCAGCAAAGACAACAAATGGAGGGTGGCGCAAGCCTTACAGGCTCAGCAAAGACAACAAAAGTTCAGCTGATGACCTCCCACATTTTGAATAATGGCTGTGGCTGTAGCTGTGGTTATTTTTTATATTGAAGGTACAGGTAGGCCGTGTAGTTATTTGTGCTTTTCACTATTTCATTATTCATTCCTGAATTTAAGAGTTCCCTTTTACTTGTTACAAACAGGCATTTTTTTTCTCAAATATTCTAGACTGTCTTGAAATACTTGTTTCTAACCTCTTTATGTTTAATTCCCCTTGCTTTATCTTACCAGTAGATCATTTCTGGATGGAATTGCTGATGTCCCCTCTTCACACAAGGTTGCATCCAATATAGGAGTTGGGATATAAGAAAAATCATCTCATTATTGAAAAACTTAAAGTGAATTTTATTCAGGCATATTCTTCCAAAAGTTACTGTGCATTCAGTTATGTATAATATGTGTAGCTATACATACATGTAACTGCTTGTGCCCTGATTATTACATGTAGTTATTTATTAACCAATATTTTCCAGGATGATGATTGACACTGGTCTTTGTGGAGACTGTCAGTGGCCTGCCCCTAACCTATGCACTAGCTTTCTGAACAGATTTCTGATTTTTTTTCAGGAAATTTTATGTCCAACTTTTAAAAATGTTTACTTCCCAGACTCCCGTGTAGCTATAGATGATTTATATAACAGTTCTGGACAACAACTGGTAGGTAAATGGAATCCTACCACATCAGATGTCCAGGAAAGTAAGGTCAGAGGGATAAAAGTGGTTGGTAAAAGTTCCAGGAATAGCCAGGAGCATGGACCTGATTCCTGGAGTGGCCAAACCACCTTGTAAGCAAAAGGATGAAGGATGTACATGAAAGACAAAGAGAAACATCAAAGGAAGCCGTGTCAATGCTAAGAAAAAGAAATACTTACCTTTAGTTTGTCCTAGAGAGAGAAAAACAAATCCATATTTGTATAACTCATGATTTTTATAACTCAGTCAAATGTATATGTGTAAGGGATATAATCATGGTTTTTTTAAACAGAATGTATGACCACACTTATATAGTCAATTATAAGTTAGTTACACCTTTAATAGTTGTTTACCAATTATGAAAGTGAAATAAATTAGTCTATTTTGTTCAAATAAATGTGTTACTGAAAGAAATATATTATTTATATCCACTGAATATTATAAAAATGTATCTGGGGACTGAAATTCTGTTCATGATGAATAAGACTATAGACCTTGCATTATGTATCCAGAGGTTGATTTAGTATTTGTGATTTAATGCATAATGGCTCTACTAAAGCAAGGGTTAAATATTCTATTCCTTTATGCTAAGAACTCCACTGAAAATAAACTTAATTGGATATTTAATAAAATCATATTTAAGCCCATAGAAATAGTCATTTTTTTAACCTTGTTGTCTATATTTTCTAAGTTTACAATAGAGATTCTGTATTACTTTTATAATAAGAAAAATAATTTTTGGAAAGGAACAAATACTAATAAAGAATTAGCATGATGATAAAGGAGATAAGAGCATACAATGGAGTAAAGACAGACTCTTCAATAAATGGTGTTGGAAAATTGGACAGCTACCTGCAAAATATGAAACTAGAACAACAACTTACACCATTCACAAAAATAAACTCAAAATGGATAAAAGACTTAAATGTAAGCCATGAAACCATAAGCATCTTGGAAGAAAACATAGGCAGTAAGCTCTTTGACATCTCTCACAGCAATAAATTTGCTGATTTATCTCCATGGGCAAGGGAAATAAAAGACAGGATAAACAAACGAAACTATATCAAACTAAAAAGCTTTTGCACAGCTAAAGACAATAAGAACAGAATAAAAAGACAAACCACACAATGGGAGAACATATTTGACAGTACATCCGATAAGAGGTTAATAACCAAAATTTATAAAGAACTTGTAAAACTCAACACCAGGAAGATAAACAATTCAATCAAAAAATGGGCAAAAGAAATGAATAGACACTTCTCCAAAGAGGACATACAGATGGCCAATAGGCAAATGAAAAAGTGCTCAACATCACTAATCATTAGAGAAGTGCAAATTAAAACCACAATGAGATATCACCTCACACCAGTCAGAATGGCGCTCATCAACAAAACAACACAGAATAAGGGCTGGCGAGGATGTGGAGAAAAGGGAACCCTCCTGCAATGCTGGTGGGAATGCAGACTGGTGCAGCCACTGTGGAAAACAGTATGGAGAGTCCTCAAAAAATTAAAAATCGAACTGTCTTTTGACTCAGTTATCCCACTTTTAGGAATATACTCCAAGAACACCGTAGCACTGTTTCAAAAGAAGAAATGCACCCCCATGTTTATGGCAGCATTGTTCATAATAGCAAAGATCTGGAAACAGCCCAAATGTCTGTCAGTGGACGAGTAGATTAATAAGCAGTGGTACATATATATATATATATATATATATATATATATATATATATATATATATATGATGGAATACCATGGGGCCATGAGAAAGAAGGAAATCTTACTTTTTGCAACAACATGAACGGACATGGAAACTATTATGTTAAGTGAAATAAGCCAGGCAGAGAAAGAAAAATATCATATGACCTCACTCATTTGAGGAATCCAATGAACAATGAGAACTGAGGAACGGAATAGAGTCAGAGGAGAGATCAAAGGGACCAAAGGAAAAGAGGACAGAGGGAAAGGGGATGATAGAGTGGGATAAACCTGAAGGGAAGCGGGGAGGGCACTCTGGGGAGGGGGACAAGGTAGATGTTGAGGGGAATACGGGGGAGGGAGGATGCATTCGGGGCAACACTAGAATCTATGAAAATACAATAAATTAAAATCAATTAAAAAAAGAATTAGCATGAGAAAATTAGATCAAGATAGCAATATATATATATATATTACTTTCTCACCCCCCTGCAAATCACTTAAAGTGTCAAAAGAAATACCTTTCAAAGAGTAGATCTAGAAACCACTAAGGATTTCCATGAACATAACAGAAATTGTTCCATGTTCCTGGAAGATAAAAAGCAAGCAAGAATGGTTTGATAAGAGTAGAGGAAAACTTCAGCCTGACAAAAGGTATAAGAGGAAAATGTTGTGAAGGTAAATATTGGTCCAGAAAAAAGCACCTATCAAGAACAGAAATAAAAAAGAGCACGAAGGTATATCCCTCAATATAGGAAACAAAGAACAAAGTCATTGAAGAATATTTTTCTGAACAAAAAGGCCAGGAGACCTTTTCTCTCTGTAACACTGAACAAAAAGTAGCAGCTGAATATGATTCTGGATAAAACCCAAGAAGCGTCCTCTTGGTGACAGAGTGACTACCGGCCTTGGGGATGGTGGTGGCTGACCTAGCATGTGTGTGGTGGGCCTTGACAAATAAATAAAGTTGAATTGTACATCACTGGGGCCTTCTAAAAGGATATGAACAGGAGTATAAAAAAAAAGTTAGATCTGCCTAATAAGAAAATTACTATGCAGCTCATTATTTGGGCATTGATGTCATATTTATTCTTCTTAAAGTGAAGTGTGACAGTTGACATTGATACATTCCACTACTTACAGAGGCCTAGACTACTGTTCAATCAATCTAGCCCTCCGTAAATGAAAAAGAATCAACTCTCAAGGATCTAAATCAGTCAAATAGCAATGGTAGAGAAAAACAATGATGCCAAAATAAACACTTAACCCTGAAGTAAACAGATAATTTAAGGAAAATAAGAAAACCCTGGAATTTAAGGTTTCATTAAGTACCTTCAGAGTGCTGAGAGGTTATTGCAGCCGAGAAACAAGATCAGATGGCTAAAAAAAGAAGGGAGATCGGGGCAAGGAATCTATGGTAAATAAACTATATGTCTATTAAATTTTTAAAACTAAATGAAAGGCAAAGTATTATTATATCCATGGCAATTACTAATATAAAAATAAAGTTGAAGGGATACCCAAAAATGCAGACCATACATACCCACATAAAAAAGCTTGGAATAAATAATAGAACAGTTAAGAGCAATAGAAATTCAACCCAAATAATGCAACATCATCTAACAGAAATTCCAGAAGAAGATAACTGAAAAAATGAATGGAATAAATATCTGTTTTCAATGTTAAAAAAAAATGTAGAACATGAAGAATAAATGAGCTCTCAGATTGCAAGAGCTCACTTAGCAATGAAAAATGTAAACTTTTAAAAAATGTTGGAACATGTAAAATTTCAAGGTTCCAATGATAAAAAATAAAATTTAAAAAGCTCCCACATCTGCACATAAAGAAATTAGAGAAAATAATGGACAAATATCTTCAAAATTCTGAAGAAAAATAATTTTGAGCATGGTTTTCTATGTCCAAAAAATTGAGAGAACAAAGGAGTATAATTTACATATCTATCTTTAAAATCATTGAGTTTATGTCTCTACTAAAGTTAAGTCTGATGGGTCAAATTCATATGTCTACAATTAATGCAAGATTACCTTATGAAAATTATGGTGTTAAATCTTCATTAAGAAAGTGAAATGAAAAATTGTAGATAATCATTCTAATAATGTAGAGAAATGATGCCAAAGAAAGAATTAGGAAGTAGTAGGGGGGTATGAGAAAAAGACAGGGAGACAAAGAAGGAGAAAAAGAGGAGAAGCCCACAGAGACAGAGCAGGGCAGATACTGGGAGAAAAACAAGGAGGGAGGAAGGGATTGGTATTTATGTGTCAAATTCAAATAGGAAACTGAAAATTTTAGGAACATTCCTAAAAATATTATATTTCTTTACTTGGAGAAACAGATACTGAATTATTTTAGGGGAAAAATTGTGAAGATGTTTATTAGGACTTATTTATTGTAAATATACAATACTTTTTAGAAATACTACTTTTTATATTTTGACAATGAACAAACTGAATTTTTAAGCAGCATATACATTGTGTAGCCAACTGAAGGCTAGCTGAACTGAAATACTATAACCAAGGATTTACAGAAGAGGCCACATGGACACTGGTAGAACAGCAGAGATATGGAAAGGACTGGACCCCGAACCCAAGAGTGATGCCTGAGAAACCAGAGGAATATTGTGGCTGCAAAATTCCCTTTTCCCAGGAAGATGGAGTCTCAACCCCACCCAGTGATCCCCAACTCAGAGCAACAGAGATAGGAAGAGGAGTCCACATAGCATCTGGTGGTGAAAATCACTGAAGATTTAGTGTACCTGGGAGACCCCGATGCCACCTTCCCAGGGATGAGCATTCCTCTTACAGCACCAGCCTGGGAGTACACTGCCCTGTCCCTGACTGCTGGTAAGGCCATTGGCCATACTTGGGTCCTGTGAAAGGGTCTGCTAGTTACACCCAGGAGTGACATTTGGGGCTCCCTTTTTCTGGGGAGGCCCTTGGCAGAGATTCAGACAGTGACTAAATTGTGTGTCCCTACACCCTAATGATGAATCAATGGGCTGGCCCTGTCCTGCTGAATTTAGCCTGGCAAAGGGACCAGAGTGTCAAGCTGAGCTGGGACATTTGAAGTGTCTCCAAGGGAATTTTTGTCTAAGAGCCAGACAGGAGGGTGCTGGGCTGTGTGACTCTGTCATGGCTGTCAGAGATTTTAACACCCTGTGGTTATAAATGGATAGATCTTTCAGACAAAAAAGTCAACAAAGTAAAAGCGACCGTAAACAACACACTGGATCAAATGGATTTTATTTGATATTTACAGAATATTTCATCCCAAAACAGCAGTATATATATTTCATTTTTAATGCACATGGAACATCCTCAAAGATAGACCACATGCTAGGACACAAAACAAGTCTTAAGAAATTCAAGAAGATTGAAATCATATCAAGCACCTTCTCAGACCACAATGATATGAAACTAAAAATGAACTATATATAATAAAAAACTAAAAAATATTCAAACACATGGAGGCTAAATAACATGCTATTAAACAATTAATGGAATAACAATGAGATTGAGGAAGAAATAAAAAATTAACTGGAAACAAGTAAAAATGAACACACAACAACTCAAAATCTATGGTCCGTAGTGAAAGTAGTACTGAGAGGGAAGTTCATAGCATTATAGACATACCTCATGAAGCAATAAAACCCAAAAAGAGGCAGTCTAACCGTACACCTAAAAGAACAACAACAACAAAAAAGAACAACAAACAAAGCCTAGAGGAAGTAGAAGGAAGGAAACAACAAAGATCAGAGCAGAAATAAATGACACAGAGACAAAAAAAATCAATAAAAGAAGGAGCTGGTTCTTTTCAAAGATAAACTAGATTGATGAACCTTTAATCAGATTCATCAAGAAAAAAAAGAGGAAGGAATCAAATAAATAAAACCATAAATTAGAGAAAAGAAGTTACAACTGACACTAAAAAAATACAAAGGATTGTAAAAAATGCTATGAACAACATTATGCCAACTAATTTGACATGTGGGAAAAATTAATTAACTCCTAGAAACATATAATATTCCAAACCTGAGTCAGGAAGAATTAGAGATTCTGAATACAGAGATTAAAACCACTGAAACTGAAGCAGTAATCAAAAAACTCCCAGCAAACAAAAGTCCTGAACTAGATGGCTTCACAGGTGAATTTTACCAACATTCAAAGAAGAACTAATACCTATCCTTATCAAACTATTCCAAAATATTCAAGAGAGAGAAGCTCATTTTATGAGGTCAGCATTATCTCAATTCCAAAACCAGATAAAAACACTACAAAACAAAGAAAATTATAGGCAAATATCTCTAATGAACACAGATGCTAAAATCCTCAACAAAATATTAGCAAACTAGATCTAGCAATACATTAAAAAGATCACACACCATGAAGGACTGAACAAAGTCTAAGGGACCTCTGTGACAACATAAAGTAAAACATCTGCATAATAAGGGTTCCTGAAGGAGAAGAGAATGAACAAGGAATAAATAACATGTTTAAAGAAATCATAGCTGAAAATTCCCTAAGTGGATGAAGGAAAGAGTCACACAAGTTTAAGAAGCAGAGTCCCATTAAAGAGTAACCCAAGGAGGCCTACACCAACACACATCATAATTAAAATGCCAAAGTTAAGAGACAAAGAAAGAATACTAAAAGCAGTACACCTGAAAGAGAAAGGCAGTTAATGACCTACAGAGGAGCCCTCATAAGAATGACATCTGACTTCTCAACAAACAACACTTGAGGCCAGAAGAGATTGGCAAGAAATATTCAAAATAATGCAAAACAAGAACCTACAGCCAAGACTACTTTATCCAGCAAGGTTACCATTTAAAATTGAAGGAGAAATAAAAAGCTTTCTAGACAAAAAAAGACTCAAGGAATTCATTACAACCAGACCATTATTGCAAGAAATGTTA
Organism: Saccopteryx bilineata; assembly: GCF_036850765.1. NCBI lineage: Eukaryota > Metazoa > Chordata > Mammalia > Chiroptera > Emballonuridae > Saccopteryx > Saccopteryx bilineata. The sequence continues at coordinate 54,987,382 of NC_089500.1, read as the reverse complement.
AGGGGCCTGCTATAAAAAAAAGCAAAATATAAAAAAAATAGAAAAAGGATTGTACATGTAAAGGATAAAATTGCAATAAAAAGCACATATCAATAATAATCTTAAATATAAATGGATTAAATGCTCCAATCAAAAGACATAGGGTAGCTGCATAGATAAGAAAACAAGACCTGATATGCTCTCTACAAGAAAGACTCCTCAGAACAAAAGATACACATAGACTGAAAGTGAAGAAATAGAAAAAGTATTTCATGCATATAGAAATGGAAAAAAAAAAAAAAGCTAGGGTAGCAATATTTATAGCCGACAAAATAGCCTTTTAAAACAAAGGCGACAGTAAGGGATAAACAAGGTCACTACATAAAGATAAAGAGAGCAATCCAACAGGAGGTTATAATCATTGTAAATACTGTGTGCCTAATATAGGAGCACCGAAATATATAAAGCAGATTTTGATGGACATAAAGGGCAAGATTAATAGCAATACTATAATAGTAGGGGATTTTAAAACCCCACTAACATCAATGGATAGATCCTCCACACAGAAAACAACAAAAAAAACCCACCTTAAGTAACAAACTTGATCAACTGGATTTTATTGATATCTTTAGAACCTTTCACCCCAAAGCAGCAGAATATACATTCTTTTCAAGTGCTCATCATACATTCTCTAGGATAGATCACAGGTAAGGACACAAAACAAGTCTCAATAAATTTAAGAAGACTGAAATCATATCAAATATCTCTGATCACAATGACATGAAACTAGAAATCAACTGCAATAGAAAAACTGAAAAATATTCAAACACTTGGAGGCCAAAAAGCATGTTATTAAATAACAAATGGGTTAAAAATGAGATCAAGGAAGAAATAAAAAATTTCCTTGAAACAAATGAAAATAAACATACAACAACTCTAAATCTGTGGGACACAGCAACAGCAGTTCTGAGAGGGAAGTTCATAGCCTTACAGGCATACCTTAAGAAGCAAGAAAAAGCTCAAATTAAAACTTAACCCTGCATCTAAAGGAACTAGAAAAAGAACAACAAATAAAGCCCAGATGAAGTAGAAGAATGGAAATAATAAAGATCAGAGTGGAAATAATTGACATAAAGGCTAAAAAAACAAAAATACAAAAGATCAATGAAAGCAAGAGCTGGTTCTTTGAAAAGGTAAACAAAATTGACGAACCTTTAACCAGACTCATCAAGAAAAAAAGAGAGGACTCAAATAAAATTAGAAATGAAAATGGAGAAGTAACAACTGACACCGCAGAAATAAAAGGATTGTAAGAAAATACTATGAAGATCAATATGCCAAAAAATTGGACAACCTAGGCAAAATACATAAATTTCTAGAAACATACAATCTTCCAAAACTCAATCTGGAAGAATCAGAAAACCTAAACAAACTGATTACAACAAATGAAATTGAAACAGGTATCCAAAAACTCCCAGCAAACTAAAGTATAGGAACAGATGGCTTCACAGGTGAATTTTACCTAACATTCAAAGAAGAACTAACACTAATCCTTCTCAAGCGATTTCAAAATATTCAAGGAGGAAAGACTTCCAAGCACCTTTTATGAGGCAAGCATGATCCTCATTTTAAAAACCAAGTATAGACACTACAAAGAAAGAAAACTATAGGTCAATATCCCTGATGAACATAGATGCTAAAATTCTCAACAAAATATTAGCAAACTGGATCCAGCAATACATCCAAAAGATCATATATCATGATCAAGTGATTCTGGGGAGGCAAGGCTGGTACAATATTTGCAAATCAATATATGTGATTCATCACATAAACAAAAGGAAAGATAAAAATTACTTGATTATATAAATAGATGCAGAAAAAGTATTTGATAAAATCCAGCACCCATTTATGATCAAAACTCTCAGCAAAGTGGGAATACAGGGAACATACCTCAACATAATAAAAGCCATCTATGGAAAACTGACAGCCAACATCATACTTAATGGGCAAAAATTAAAAGCAATGCCCTTAAGATCAGGAACAAGGCAGGGGTGCCCCCTTTCACTACTCTTAATCAACATAGTTCTGGAAGTCCCTAGCCGCAGCAGTTAGACTAGAAGAAGAAATAAAAAGCATACAAATTGGAAAAGAATAAAAATATCATTATTTGGTGATGACATGATACTGTACATAGAAAACCCTAAAGTCTCAGTCAAAAATTACTAGACCTGATATATGAATTTGGCAAGGAGGCAGGCAGGACATAAAGTTAATATTCAGAGATCAGTGGCATTTTTATACACCAAAAATAAACTGTCAGAAAGAAAAATTAAGGAAACAATCCCCTTCACCATTGCAACAACAACAACAAAAAATTAAAGTACCTAGAAGTAAATTTAATCAAGGATGTAAAAGACTAGTACTTGGAAAATGATAAAACATTAACAAAAGAAATTAAGGAAGATACAAACAAGTAGAACCATACATTGTGTTCATGAATAGAAAGAATAAACATTATTAAAATGTCTATACTACCCAAAGCAATCTGTACATTCAATGTAATTCCTATTAAAATACCAATTATACTTCAAAGATATAGTACAAATATTCCAAATATTTACATAGAACCAAAGAAGAACGCAAATAGCCTCAGCAATCTTGAAAATGAAGACTAAACTGGGAGGCATCACATTTCCTGATATCAAGTTATACTACAACACCATTGTAGGCAAAACAGCTTGCTACTTGAATAAGAACAGGCATACATATCAATGGAACAGAACAGAGAACCCAGAAATAAACTCACACCTTTATGGTCAAATGTTATTTGACAAAGGAGAGAAGATCATACAACGAAATAAAGACAGTCTCTTTCACAAATGGTGTTGGGAAAATTGGACAGCTACATGCAGAAAAAAAAAATGGAACTAGACCACCAACTTACACCATTCATAACAATAAACTCAAAATGGATAAAAGATTTAAATGTAAGTCGTGAAACCATAAACATTTTGAAAGAAAAGCAGTAAACTCTCCAATGTTCCTTGTAGCCATATTTTTGTGGATATAGCTCCACCAGCAAGTGAAATAAAGGGCAAAATAAACAAATGGGATTATATCAAACTAAAAAGCTTTTGTACAGCAAAAGACACCATTACAAAATAAAAAAGCAACCCACACAATGGGAGAACATATTCGCCAATACATCTAATAAAGGGTTAATAACCAAAATTTATAAAGAACTTCTAAAGCTCAACACCAGAAAGGTAAATAGTCCAATTTAATAATGGGTAAAGGAACAGAATAGACACTTCTCCAAGGAGGACATACAAATGGCCAATAGGCATATGAAAAAATGTTCAACATCACTAATCATCAGAGAAATGCAAATTAAAACCACAATGAGATACCACCTCACACCTGTCAGAATGGTGCTGATTAACAAATCAACACACAATAAGTGCTAGTGAGGATGTGGAGAAAAGGGAACCCTCCTGCACTGCTGGTGGGAATGCAGACTTGTGCAGCCACTGTGGAAAACAGTATGATATTTCCTAAAAAATAAAAATGAAACTGCCTTTTGACCCATATATCCCACTTTTAGGACTATATCCTAAGAATAACAAAACACTGATTCAAAATAAGATATGCACCCCCATGTTTATTCTAGTATTGTTTACAATAGCCAAGATGTGGAAACAGCCCAAGTGTCCATCAGTGGACGAGTGGATTAAAAAGTAGTGGTACATATACACAATGGAATACTACATGGCTGTGAAGAAAAGAAAGCAAGCTTACCTTTGGATGATGGACCTGGAGATTATTATGCTAAGTGAAATAAGCCAGGCAGAGAAAAAAAATATATCATATGATCTTATATATATGAGGAATCTAATGAACAAGGTGAACTGAGGAATGGAACAGAGGAAGAGACAGGGTCACAGGGTGCAGAGGGACAGCTGTCAGAGGGAAGGGGGATGAGGGAATGAGATCAGAGAAGGTGAAGGGATTGATAAAATTATATATACATAACACATAGATACAGATAACAGGACAGTAAATCCCAGAGGGGAGTGGGGGAGGGAGTTGGAGGGGAGCAAAGGGAGTATAATAGGGGACAAAAGGGTGGGGGATGAGGGCGTTATATTGAGTGAGACACTTGAATCCATGTTAACAAAATAATTTAAAATTAATATAACACACACAGAAAGATCATACACCATAATCAAGTGGGATTTATTGCAGGGATTCAAGGTTGGTACAAAATCGGCAAATCAATAAATGTGATAAAAATTAAGTAAGCATATCAATAGATGAAGAAAAAGCATTTGATAAAATCAGCACCCATTCATGATTAAAAAAAAACTGCCAACAAATTGGAAATAGAAGGATTATACCTCAATATAATAAAGGCCAGATATGACAAATCGACAGCCAACATCATATTTAATGAACAAAAACCAAAGGTGTTTCCCTTAAGATTAGGTACAAGACAGGGATATCCACTTTTACCACTCTTATTCAACATTGTACTGGAAGTCTTAGCCATAGAAATCTGACAAGAAATAAAAGATATCAACATCGGAAAGGAGGAAGTAAAGCTATCATTTACATAGAACACCCTAAAGACTTTGCCAAAAACTGCTTGATCTAATAAACTAATTTGTCAATGTAGCAGTATACAAAATTAATACTCAGAAGTCAGTGGCATTCTTATACACCAATAATGAACTATCAAAAAGAGATATTAAGGAAACGGAAACAATCTCATTTACTATTACAACAAAAAAATAAATAAATAAGGTACTTAGGATGAAATTTAACCAAGGAGATAAGAGACTTGTAGTAAAAAAATTATAGGACATTGAAGAAAAAAACTGAGGAAGATACAATAAATGAAGAAATATACTATGTTCATTGATTGGAAGAATTAACATCATTAAATATTCATACTACCTAAAGCAATCTATAGGTTCAAGAGAATTCTTATTAAAATACCAGTGGCATATCTCACAGATCTAGAACAAATATTTCAAAAATGTATATGGAACCAAAAAATACCCCAGAGAGTCTCAGCCATTTTGAGAAAGGATAATAAAAGTCGGAGGTATCACAATACCTGATATCACACTATAATACGAAACCATTGTAACCAAAACAGTCTGACATAAGAACAGGCATATATCAATGGAATAGAACAGAGAGCCTAGAAATACACCCCACTTTTGTGGGGTCAACTAATATTTGACAAAGGAGGCAAGAGCACTCAATGGAGTAAAAACAGTTTCTTCAATATATAGTGCTGAGAAAATTGGACAGGTACATGCAAAAAAAAAAAAAAAAAAAGTGAAACTAGACCACCAACTTACACCTTACACCATATACAGGAATGACCTCAAAATAAATAGACTAAAATGAAAATTGCAAATCAAAAAAATCCTAAAAGAAAGCATGGGTGGTAAAACCTTAGACATCTCTCATAGCAGTTATTGTTGCCACTATATATTCCTGGGCAAGGGAAACAAAGAAAAAAATAAACAAATGGAACTACATCAAAGTAAAAAGCTTTTGCACAGCAAAAGGAACCATCAACAAACTAAAAATAGAACTCACTGAATGGGAAATTATATTTGCCAATGATACATCTGATAAGGGGTTAGCTTCCAAAACATATCAAGAATTTATGCAACTCAACCCCAGGAGGACAAACAATCCAATTAAAAATGGACAAAGGACCTAAATAGACATTTCTTCAAAGAGGACATATAGAGGCCAACACACATATGAAAAAATGCTCAGCATCACTAATTAAGAGATGCAAATTAAAAGCACATTAAGATATCACTTCATACCTGCCAGGATGGCTGTCATGAAAAAAATCAACGAACAAGTGTTGGTGAAGATGTGGAGAAAAGAGAACTCTCGTGCACTGCTGGTGGGAATGCAGACTCAGGCAGCCACTGTGGAAAACAGTATGAGGTTTCCTCAAAAAATCAAAAATGGAACTGCCTTTTGAACTAGCAATCCCATTTTCGTGATTATATCCTAAGAATCCTGAAACAGCAATTCAAAAGGATATATGTAACATTATGTTCATTGCAGAGTTATTGACAATAGCCAAGATTTGGAAACAGACCAAGTGACCATCAGTAGATGACTGAATAAAAAAAGCTGTGGTACATTTACACAATGGAATACCATGCAGCTGTTAAAAAGAGAAGAAAATCTTATCTTTTGCCACAGCATGGATGGACCTGGAGACTGTTATGATAAGTGAAATAAGCCAGTCGGAGAAAGACAAATGCCATATGATCTCATTTATATGTGGAATCTAATGAACAAAATAAACTGACAAACATGATAGGCACAGAAGCATTAAAAGGAAGGAAAGAAGGAAGGAAGGGAGGGAAGGAGGGAGGGAAGGAGCAAACAGGCATGGACACAGGAAACATAATGACAGCTGTCAGAGTGGAGGGAAGTTGCCAAACTGAATGAGAGAAGGTGAAGGTATTTAGCCAGAAAACATATTTACATAACACATAACAACAGTGTGGTGAAAGGCAGAAGGAAAGGTAAGCAGGGCTAGTGATAATGGTGAATAAAGAACAGAAATTAGGTTCATTAAGTTAAATTATACACACAGTTATAAAACACACACACACACACACACACACACACATATATATTTTTTTAAACGAGAAGAGGGGAGATAGAGAGATAGACTCCCACATGCACCTTGACTAGGATCCACCTGACAACCCCCATCTGGGGGCGATGCTCAGACCAGCTGAGCTATCCTCAGATCCTGGGGCCGACTTTAGAACCAATCAAGCCACTGGCTACGAGAGAGGAAGAGAGAGAGAAAGGGGAGAGGGAAGGAGGAGAAACAGATGGTCACTTCCCATGTGTGCCCTGACCAGGAATCAAACCTAGGACATCTGCATGATGGCCGAGGCTCTATCCACTGAGCAAACCAGCCAGGGCCACATTATATTTTGTCTTTAGAAGTAAGCAGTTTCGTTCATACACTCCTGTCTCATGAAATTCTCACTCCTAACCCATGAACCTTGTAATTTCTGCTTCGTGTTCCTCTGGCGCATATAGGGAGTTACTTTGCAGATGAATTCCCAGGAACACAGAATACTCGAATCCCAAAAATAAGATCAAGGGTGCCCAGTTTATCACTCCACTGACACAAAGAATAGCTAGAGGACATTTCGGCACACCGGACCTCCCTGCTTCCTGCTCCCTGCCGCTGACTAAAATTTAGTAGATTACTAACCTACCTAAGGTATATGATGTCCGAGCAACTGAGATTGTTATGACAGTTTTTCGACGTTAGTTCACTGTCTTCTTGGATTGCAGCAATTTGAAATAAAGGACGTCCTTATATCTACTCGGTCCTTCTCTCGAGGAATTGGCTGAAGGGTGACGGACAATGAGAATCCTGGCTTGTTCCAGTAACACAGGTGGAGATGGGCAAAGTGGAGGAAAATGAGGATGGAAAGAGACTTTGCTTGGGGCAATGGCGCACGATGCAGAATGCAGATGTTTTATTGAGTTGGTTCACTTGAAACCTGAATGGTTTTGCAAACCAGTGTCATCCCAATAAACTCAATAAAAAGTAAATTAATTAAGATGAAATAAAACAAAAAATTCACTTCCTTATTCACACCAGCCATATTTCAAATGGTAGTGCCACATGAGACTGGGATTACCATATTGGACAGCACAGAAATATATCATTTCTATCACTGTAGCAAGTTCTAAAAGATAGTGCTATTCTAGGACATTATTAGCACAAATCAAAAGGTTAACTAAATATATGTGAGCTGCCCTGGCAAATACCCGATGTGATTAATATATCTAAGAGAAGATATAACTTACAAACCAAATCAAACTGGGTCTTCAACTATGCGTGCTATCAAATATCCTTAAAGTTTTAATTTACGTCATTACTGACACTACAATTAAACAAATAAAAATCTTAAATCAGAGTGATTAACTAAATTGCCCCAAGCAACTTTATTTGTAACTGCAGCAGAATATCAAGTTTTTTAAAATTTATATACTAATAATACCCAAAGTTCCAAGACTCCTATCTGTATAGAATCTAATATATGACCTTTGCACAGATATAATGTCCAATAAGTATTTGTTGCATCAGTGATGCAATTATGGAATGCAACATTGCAATGATGCAATGAATGAATGAATGAGCTATGAGGCAGAGCTTGCAGTAAAACAAACAAAAAAAATAGGAAAACATGACGAACAGTCTCTGAAGTAAGTGTGGCCATGGAACTGCTCAAGGTAAGCTGGAATTTCAACCAGCCATTCCTTATAAAACATGTGTTGCTTCCCTTATGCTTTTTATGGATCATTCTCTCTCCTATCTAATTAATGTTTATCTCTTTCAATTTTGTAACTTTTTAATGTATTTAACCATAAAGGATACCCTACTCACTCTTCCCCCCCTGCCCACTCCATTAAAATTTTTAAAAAAAAATTATTGACTGATTTTAGAGAGAGAAGAGGATCATCGATTTGTTGTTCCACTTATTTATGCATTCATTGATTGATTCTTGTACGCCTCCTAACCAGGGATTGAACCCACAACCTTGGTGCATTGGAACAATGCTTGCTCTAACAGAGTTATCCAGCCAGGACAGACCTACACCCCCATTTGAAACAAATCACCCATACTTGCTTCTAATTTCCCGGGACTCCTGGACCTCTTTTCATTCAGCATTTAGGCTTACATAATGGCTCTTTTTATCCCGTCCACAAAGACTTGCTCTTTGCTTCACTGCAGTTATTCTACAACTTCATTGAAGGAAATAAATTTAGTGTTGAGGTAGACTGCTGAATAGGATTTAAGGAATGATAGCTTCATTTTCAAATTTGTAAAATTTTGGACTGTGCTGACTGTTTAGTTTTCTTTAAAACTGAGAAGGTGAATGGCTTTTTCTAATAGTTTTCCTATGTTTAGCTTCTTCCTCCCCTCCCCACCCAAACAAAACAAACTTTTTCAGCAATGTTCATTACTTACAGGAGTTTCACTGACTCCAAAGATGTCTCTGACGTCCCTGACAGATTGCTTGTTCTTTTTTCTCATGGTTTGAGTATAAGTATTATATCTCTTTTTCACTGCAGCTGCTTGGGTTCGCGTCAACGTGGAGAGTAAGGCTTTGCCATCCTCCTCTTCATCACCAGAGATCAGGGTTGATAAACCCACATCTTGCAACCACTCTGCTTCAAGTTCTCCTTCTGTAAGATAACATGACCAAGAGAAGGTTAGAATATTCTCTGTCTGATTGAATGGCATGTATATATGCAAGCGTGTGCATATCAGTGAATAAGAAATACCAGAAAACAACAGATTAAGACTGTCTATTTTTCTAAATTATAAAAAAGGCCTATAAAAATAAATGAAAAGTCTGTATTGTATTTTTAAAATAAGTCACATTTAAAAGTATTTCCTAGTATAGTAAGGTTAATTGGCAGATTGAGAAAGGTATTTTTCCTTTCAGAGAGTTAAATATAAGCCATATCAGGACTATCAATTCAGAAAAGAATGAAATATAAATATTTAAGCTAAAGCCATATAGAAGAAGAAGGGTTTAATAGCACACCAAAGGGTTTTTGAATCACTCAAAGGAAGTTAAAATCCCAAGTCTACCATTTACTGGATGAATGACTTGGAAAAGCTTTAGGAAACCTCTTGTCCTCCATGTCCTCTTGGCAAATAGAGGTAATAACAACAAAATTATTAGGTGGCTGTTGGGGACCTAAATATAAATAGGGTGTTTTTACAATCTGGATATCCAGGGGACAGAGGTGCTGGGCCTAGCCCCCCACCTCACCTGCCCAGTTAATAAAGAGCTATACCTTGTCCCACCCATATTCTCCGGAAGAGGCTGAAAGCTAGTTTCTTATTGGTGTAAAGTTAGATCTAAATGATATGGTGGGGGTTGTGTTTGAGTTGTCTTGAAAACAATTGAATTGCTAATGGGCCATGTTTTTTTTCCCCCTGAATAAAGACGAATGTACTTCTGGGGGCCGCCATTGCATTGGCTTAGGAACAGTAGTGACTGTTTGCCATGTGGTCCTGCCGAATCCATATTTATGTATATATCTTTAATTCTCTGTGTTTTTAAAAGGTATTTAATTCCATACCTTTTCCCGTTCAAGGACCCCATAATAGACTCATCGTGGTTGAACCACAACAGGTGGCTATGAGGATGGTTTTATCAATGTAGTTATCACAGATAGCAAAATCCCCTAACAGAGTATATGTTCAATAGGTATTTGTTCTCTTACTTTTCTCCTTATTCTTAACATAAGGTAATCTTTCTGATTTTCAGAAGGTAGTTTAAAAATGTAAAATTCATCATAATAAAAATCTATTGCAATTGTAAATTCCAGGTACAGAAATGAAGAATTAAAAAATAACAACATCTTGTAACAGAAAGTGTACTGCGCATACAATTTTGAGAACTCTGCTAAACAGGCATTCCTGAATGAGGACTGTCTAAAGAGCAGATTAGACATTTATAAATAAACTGTGAAATGATCAGTCTAGGAGTCTTGGACTTCGCTTACATTATTGTATCACTGGTTTGTTAGCAAAACCTTCTAATATACTTCACAGGGCCAGTGTCTTAGCTGGGAAAATCTTTCATTTACTTTCTTGTTTTTATTGCTTGTTTGCTTTATAAACTGTCCCTTTAACAGAAAATGCAAAGGTGAATCTAGTTGTATCATTCTGTTCTAATGCACATCATTAGTAAGTTTGTTGGGAAACCATATTTAAAAAGGAATAAAATCTTCCAGGAAAGTAGAGTAGCCTGTATAGAAATGGCAGTCCTTTGTGTAACAATTATGAACTCTGAACTAAGTACACAAAAATAACTATGACAGGAACTGGAAAGGGCAGGAACTGAAAAAGAATAAAATTTTCATTAAAGGAAATACATTAGTAAGATTCATACTTATACAACTTTATAACTGTGGTCAGAAAACCAGTCTTACTTGTTTCAGAAGTCAGAAAATAGAGTATGGGTTGCCAGACAGCTGGAAAGTAAAAGGCATATCCTTGTTAAGAGAGAGCCACATAGGAAAGAGCTTCAAATCTTTGCATAAACTCTGACCTAATCCTTGACTAAATCTTAAACTCTTAAACTAAAAATATATATATGAGAGACACAAAGCATCCTACTGCTTCTGGCTAATAAGAAGGTCAATGTCCGGTTCCATATTTGTCACTGCTAGCCATAACAAGTGATATGACACACTTCCTGAGCCATGACACGTGCATACCGCAACACTGGAAGTAGTACTGTATGTGAGTGATGCTGCGCTTTGCGGTGCTGCCACATATAGTACCCCAGGAGCACAGGATGCATCCTGTACTCCTCTCACTGACCACCAATGAAAGAGGTGCCCCTTCCAGAAGTGAGGTGGGGGCTGGATAAATGGCCTCAGGGGGCCACATGTGGCCCGCGGGCCATAGTTTGGGGATCCCTGGCCTAAACAGACCCATAAACAGGGAGGAAATAGAAACAACTATTAAAAACCTCCCCAAAAATAAAAGTTCAGGACCAGACGGCTATACTAATGAATTCTATCAAACATTCAAAGAAGACTTGGTTCCTATTCTACTCAAAGTCTTCCAAAAACTTGAAGAAGAAGCAATACTGCCAAACACATTTTATGAGGCCAACATTACCCTCATACCAAAACCTGGCAAGGACAACACAAAAAAAGAAAACTACAGACCAATATCTCATACAGATGCTAAAATACTAAACAAAATACTAGCAAATCGAATACAACAACACATTAAAAAAATAATACATCATGATCGAGTGGGATTCATCCCAGAATCACAAGGATGGTTCAACATAGGTAAAACGGTTAATGTAATACACCATATCAACAAAACAAAGGACTAAAACCATATGATCCTATCAATAGATGCAGAAAAGGCATCTGATAAAATACAACACAATTTTATGTTTAAAACACTCAACAAAATGGGTATAGAAGAAAAATATCTCAACATAATAAAGGCCATTTATGATAAACCATCAGCTAACATCATATTAAATGACATAAAACTGAGGTCTTTTCCCCTAAAATCAGGATCAAGACAAGGTTGTCCACTCTCTCCACTTTTATGCAACATAGTGCTGGAAGTTCTAGCCAGAGCAATCAGACAAGAAAAAGAAATAAAAGGTATTCATATTGGAAAAGAAAAAGTAAAGGTTTCACTTTTTGCAGATGATATGATCCTATACATTGAAAACCCCAAAGACTCCACAAAAAGACTACTAGAAACAATAAACCAATACAGTAAAGTTGCAGGATACAAAATTAATATACAAAAGTCCATTGCCTTTCTATATGCCAACAATGAAACATCAGAAAACGAACTCAAAAAAATAATCCCCTTCAAGGTTGCAACAAAAAAAATACCTAGGAATAAGCATAACAAAGAAAGTAAAGGACCTATATAATGAAAACTACAAAGCATTGTTAAGGGAAATTGAAAAACATACAATGAAATGGATAACTATTCCTTGTTCCTGGATAGAAAGAATAAATACAGTCAAAATGACTATATTACCCAAAGCGATTTATAAATTTAATGCAATTCCCATATGATTTTTTAAAGAAATGGAACAAAAAATCATCAGATTTATATGGAACTAAAAAAAAAAACCCCAAATAGCCAAAGCAATCCTAAGAAAAAAGAATGAAGCTAGGGGCATTACAATAACTGGCTTAAAATTATATTATAGAGCCACGACAATTAATACAGCATGGTATTGGCAGAAAAAATAGACACTCAGACCAATGAAACAGAATCAAAAGCCCAGAAATAAAACCACATGTATGTGGTCAAATAATTTTTGATAAAGGGGACAACAACACACAATGGAGAAAAGGAGAAAAAAAAACAAAAAAGAAAAAAAGAAAAGAGAAAAAAAGGAAAAATCGAAAAAGAAAAGAAAGCCTCTTCAACAAATGGTACTGGGAAAACTGGAAAGGCACATGCAAAATAATGAAACTCAACTTTAGTTTGTCCCCTTATACTAAAATTAATTCAAAATGACCAAAGACCTAAATATAAGACCTGAAACAATAAATTACATAGTAGAAAACATAGGTACTAAACTCATGGACCTTGGTTATAAAGAGCACTTTATGAATTTGACTCCAAAGACAAGGGAAGTGAAGGCAAAGATTAATGAATGGGACTACATCAGACTAAGGTTTTACACAGCAAGAGAAACTGACAACAAAACATACAGACAGCCAACTAAATGGGAGAGGATATTTTCAAACAACAGCTCAGATAAGGGCCCAATATCCAAAATATACAAAGAACTCATAAAACTCAACAACAAACAATCTAATAAAAAATGGGAAGAGGACATGAACAGACACTTCTCCCAGGAAGAAATACAGATGGCCAACAGATATATGAAAAGATGCTCATCTTTATTAACTATTTGAGAAATGCAAATCAAAACTGCAATGAGATACCACCTCACACCTGTTAGATTAGCTATTATCAACAAGACAGGTAATAGCAAATGCTGGAGAGGCTGTGGAGAAAAAGGAACCCTCATACACTGTTGGTGGGAATGTAAAGTAGTACAACTATTATGGAAGAAAGTATGGTCGTTCCTCAAAAAATTAAAAATAGAGCTACCATATGACCCAGCAATCCCTCTACTGGGTTTATACCCTCAAAACTCAAAAACATTGCCATGTAAAGACACATGCAGCCCCATGTTCATTGCAGCATTGTTCACAGTGGCCAATACATGGAAACAACCAAAAGGCCCTTCAATAGATGACTGGATAAAGAAGATGTGGTACATATACACTATGGAATACTACTCAGCCATAAGAAATGATGACATCGGATCATTTACAACATGGATAGACCTTGATAACATTATACTGAGTGAAATAAGTAAATCAGAAAAAACTAAGAACTATATGATTCCATACATAGGTGGGACATAAAAAAGAGACTCAAGAGACACAGACAAGAGTGTGGTGGTTGGTGGGGGGAGGGGGAAGAGGGAGAGGGTGGGGGAGGGGAGGGGAAGGGAGGGGAGGGGCACACAGGAAACCAGATAGAAGGTGACTGAAGACAATTTGACTTTGGGTGATGGGTATGTAACATAATCAAATGTCAAAATAATATGGAGATGTTTTCTCTAAATATATGTACCTTGATTTATCAATGTCACCCCATTAAAATTAATAAAAGAAATTCTAAAAAAAAGAAGAAAGAAATAAAAGGACTAAAATATAAATTATATAACTAGAAATTAAAATATATAGTGATCCCTCATCTATTGTGGGAGTTAGCTTCCAGAACTGCCAGCGATAGGTGAAAATCTGCAAAGTAACGACCTTATATTTATTTCATTGTTTATGTATATTTTAAGGCTTTATAAACTCTCCTCCCACTCTTATAAACCTTTCTCACACTGTTATTAACCTTTCCTACACTCTTATAAACACTTCTTATGCTCTTAAACACTTTCTACACTCTTAAAGTTACATAATTTTAACAACATATAAAATTCTATATGGGCACTCAACAGTGAATATACAGTAATATTTTTAATATGTTAATTTAATTCATATTTTTATATGGTTTTCAATTTTTTAGGGTAGAAAATGCTTATTTTACTGCAAAAATAATTAAAATAATAAACGTATAAAAATACCTATAAACCACAAAATCCCGCAATAAAGCAAAAAATCTGCAATATAAAATTAGATATATACAATTTAAAAATCCGCGATACAGTGAGACCGTGAAAAGTGATCCACAATATGGCTAGGTACAACTGTATATTAAATAAAAACTTGCTAAAAGAATTAAGAACATATGACAAACCTTAAAATAAGGGGCCAGTAAACTTAAAATAATTAATAGAAATTATCCAATGTGAAAGACAAAAACTACTTTTTTGTGTGTGTTTGACAGAGACAGAGAGAGGGACAGATAGGAAGAGACAGGCAGGAAGGAAGAGAGATGAGAAGCATCAATTCTTTGCTGTGGCTCCTTAGTTGTTCATTGATTGCTTTCTCATTTGTGCCTTGACCAGGGGGCTATGGCAGAGCAAGTGACCCCTTGGGATTCAAGCTAGCGACACTTGGGTTCAGGTCAGTGACCATGGGATCATGTTTATGATTCCATGCTCAAGCCAGTGACCCCCGTGCTCAAGCTGGTGATCCAATGCTTAAGCTGGTGAGCCTGCGCCCAAGCTGGCGACCTCGAGGTTTCAAACCCAGGTCCTCTGCATCCCAGTCCGATGCTTTGTCCACTGCACTACCACTTGGTCAGGCAGAAGTATACTTTTAAACATTTAAAACATTCACCAGTGACCTTGGAAAATGTTAAGTCATGTAATATGTGTGTAGTTGAAATTTCAGAGAAGAGAGTGAGTAATAAAGAAAAAAGTATTTAAAGAAAAAATGTTCAAAAGTTTCCAAAATTTTCTAAAAAAACAATTAGTTCAGCCAGTAGATAAACACACACAAAAAAGTACACTTAGGTGTCTTAAAGTCAGACTGAAAGCCAAAGATAGAAGGAAAATTTGAATGCAGTCAGAGAAAGACAACACTTACATATAGGGGAAAACAATATGGACACATTGAGTCCTTATCAGAAACAATGCAGGTCAAAGGACAGTAAGGTAACCCCTTTAAATCCAAAAAGGAAAAACAGACAAAAAAAACACCCTGTCAAATAATAATTAGATATCCAGCAAAAACACCCCTCAAGAATGATAGTGAGCCTGACCTGTGGTGGTGCAGAGGATAAAGCGTCGACCTGGAAATGCTGAGGTCGCTGGTTTGAAACCCTGGGCTTACCTGGTCAAGGCACATATGGGAGTTGATGCTTCCAGCTCCTCCCCACCTTCTCTCTCTGTCTCTCTCTCCCTTTCTGTCTCTCTCTCTCCCTTTCTCTCTCCTCTCTAAAATGAATAAAATTTAAAAAAAAATGTAAGAATGAAAGTGGACTAAAGTCATTTTCAGGTGAATAAAACTCAAGAGGATTTATCACCAGCAGACTTGTTTTGTAAGATATACTAAAGAAAGCTCTTCTTAGGCTAAAGGGGAAAGACATGCGATGGATACTGGAAATATAAAAAAGTAGTAGCAATGTTAAATATTTAAATATCAATTTCTTTAAAAGACAAATAACCACTTTCTCTTCTGCATACATTTAGTCTTAAAGCCTAAAGCTATTACTCAGAGCAGAGCAAGGCAGGTAGGTATTTATGTAGGATCAGTCTAGGGTAACCTTCAGAACCGGAAACAAATTGAAAATGTTCAGGGGGATTGAGCAAATAAATATACATATAATATTTGAGATAATGGAAGGTAGTTTTAGTTTTGTCACTGTCTAAAAAGAAAATCACAGATATGATAAGGGAGAAAAGTACAATGAACCTAGTAGTATTAAGTTGAAATTGAAGGTATAGGGTGTAAACTCATATAATTCAATGTCTTTAATTATAGAAATAGAGATATAAATGTGTATATGTATGTATACAATATACATATTGTATAAATAGATATAAGTGCATATACATACACATGTGTGTAGACATGTGTGTATGTGTACATGTGTATTTGTATGTATTTATATATACACACATATATTTCTATATGTATATGAAAACATTCTTATGTGTATACTTACTAACTAAACTGCCTTCAGTCTTTCTTGGATGTCTTAGGTATTTACTTGTTGATAAAATGTACCTGGAGGAGATGACCTACATTTTTAACCCCAGGTAAGTAATCTCACTCTTTTAAAAACTAAAAACAATTATACTCTATTATTATGATCATTATTATTATTATTATTGCTTTATTTTTAAAATTCAATTTCTTCTATTTTTAAAAAATTTATTTCTGTGCTCAAACTTCTGTTTAGTTTTACTGAAAACTCTATACTTTATATGGCTTTTATTTTTGGGTAATACAAAAAAAATACATTCTCTAAATATATTAATAGAAGTCTATGCTTCAAAGTCAAAGATTTTTTTTCTTTAAAACTATACTAGCAATTTTTTTCCATCTCTCTCTTTCTCTTTTGGTGACTAGTAGTCAAGTATAAAGGTATAAAGGTCAAAAAAGTAATAATATTTAATCAGTTAGTGAATCAAACTGATAGGCACAGTATCCCTAAATAGTGATACGTAAGAGTTCAATTTGAATTTTGTTTACAGCCCTCTTTCAGTTCATGTCACCTTGAATAAAAGCCACCTTGAGCCAGTCCAGTAGACATAAATCAGTGGAAACAGGTGCTGATATGCTGAATTGTACTAAATTAAATTGTACAATTTAGTACAATTAGTAATTGTTCAATTACTAATGGGATGAGTTCTGCCTGCTGATAGAACAAGAGAGAGCTACAAAGACATATGTCAACACCCAGGAAAGGGAAGCTAGCACCTTACCATCCACAGGCTTGACCTCAGCCATTTGAGGAATCTGCTCCTCCTGGCCTCCCATGCTGTTCTCTTTAATGCTTTCTATTTCCCGCCAGAAATCCTCCATGGAGGCGCTGTCTACAGAGGCTTGGGAGTTGGAGCGGCTGAATGCAGGAGAATGGAGGGATTCATTGGAGAGCATCCTGTTAATTCTTCGGCAGCGGGGAATGGATTTTCTGCAGAAAGAATAATATCTGAGAATTAAAATGAGTGTCTTTTTTGTCATAATTCACAATAGTCTACTTAGGTTTAAAATCAATGGAGAAATGAAATTAGCGTGGTAGAGAGGGGTTTGAGGGACTAATCTCTTTTTTTTCCTCTATAATTCATAATGACTCCACGGTTATTCAAGACTTACCACAAAAGTACTTTCATAACTTTCACATACTTAAAGTAGGAAGTTATTAGTGTTAGTTAAGACATATATAGTCTGTCTCTATAAAGTATCTAAGATGATGACAGAAAAGGGTAAAAAAAGTTGGCTTCTCACACCCATTAGGGTTGCCACACAAATTAGAAACCCCAAAACAGAAAACAACAAATGCTGGTGAGAATGTGGAGTAACTGGAGCCCTTGTGCACTGTTGGTAGAAATGTAAAATCGTACAGCTGCTGTAGACAACAGTATGGAAGTTCCTAAAAAACTTGAACATAGACTTATGATCTAGCAATTCTATTTCTAGGGAAATCCCCAAAAGAATTGAAAGCAGCATCTTTTTCAGAAGAGCTTCTTGTACATCCACGTTCATAGCAGCATTATTCACAAAGCCACAAGGTAGAAACAACCCAAATATATGTCAACAAATAAATAGGTAAACAAAATAAGGTAAATAATACATATAATGAAATATTATTCAGCCTTAAAAAGGAGTGAAATCCTGCTACTTGCTACAAAATGGACAAAACTTGAAGACATTATGCTAAATGAAATAAGCCAGGCTGAATAAGACAAATACTGTATGATTCCACTTATATGAGGCACCTAGAGACATCAAATTCATAGAGACAGAAAGTGGATTGATAGTTTCCAGAGGCTTGAAGGAGAAGGGAATGGGTTGTTGTTTAACAAGTAAAGAGTTTTATTTTCTCAAAAAGAAATGAGTTCTGGTGCTGGATGGTAAACATGGTCATTCAACAATGTGAATGTACTTAATACTTATAGATGCTCAGTACTTAGTATATAATTAACACTTAATACATGCTTAAAATGGTTAAGATAGTAAATTTTTTTTTAGATTTTATTTTTTATTCATTTTAGAGAGGGGAGACAGACAAAGAGAGAGAAAGAGGGGGGGGGATACAGAAGCATCGACTCCCATATGTGCCATAACCAAGCAAGCCCAGGGTTTTGAACTGGTGACCTCAGTGTTCTAGGTCGACTCTTTATCCACTGCACCACCACAGGTCAGGCAGCAAATTCTATCTTATGTGTATTTACCAGAATTTCTTAAATTAAAAAAAAAAAATTTAGGTTGGCTTTTGAGATAATGAGAGTGAGAGAAAATAATCTATAATATTCAATGTGACAGAGAGGTGGGACATCAACGTGGAATGCAGAGACCCATGAACAGTTCAGGGAGAACTGGATCACCTCCATTGCCAGGGTCCAACCACTGAGAAGGTAGCGTAGGCTCTGGTCACCACTAGCCAATAGGACCACCACCTTTATCTAGGAGATAAATGCTGAGAATCAAGCAGCTTCCTAGGCCACATTCCTCATGGAGCCGTGGCAAGCACTAAATGTACATATAAAGCATTTAGAACATAAAAGCATTCAATAAATGCTAGTTTAGGCCCTGGCCAGTTAGCTCAGTGGCAGAGCGTCGGCCTGGCGTGCAGAGGTCACAAGTTCGATTCCCGGCCAGGGAACACAGGAGAAGCGTCCATCTGCTTCTCCACCCCTCGCCCTCTCCTTCCTCACTGTCTCTCTCTTCTCCTCCTGCAGCCGAGGCTCCACTGGAGCAAAAGTTTGCCCAGGAGCTGAGGATGGCTCTGTGGCCTCTGCCTCAGGTGCTAGAATGGCTCTGATTGCAGCAGAAGGACGCCCCGGATGGGCAGAGCATCGCCCCCTGGTGGGCGTGCCGGGTGGATCCCGGTCGAGCGTATGTGGGAGTCTGTCTGACTGCCTCCCCGTTTCCAACTTCAGAAAAATGCAAATAAATAAATAAATAAATAAATGCTAGTTTAAAAAACAAAAGATATAGTAAAGGAAATATACAAAAATGCTGGAATTCTGAGAGGTTTTGGTTATTTACTTAAAATAAAATGAAATATTTTTATGTAAGATAATGGATGTATTAACTAACCTTATTGTGGCAATCATTACACAATATATGTGTATCAAACCATCAGGTTGTATATCTTAAACTTACAGATGTGATATGTTAATGGTATCTCAATAGAGCTAGGAAAAATTTTTAAATATTTGACTTTCATGATCTATGATTGACAAATACTACACTTCTTATGAGCAGAATGTTTAACTAACTGGAACACTTTTAAACCCCAATTTGCAAAAATAACTGAATTACTTTATGTATCATAGTAAAATAGTCTGTTCTTATATCTCCCCACCCTGACCCCTCCATAATTCTGTCAAGTAAGAAATGTAGGTGCTGCAGTGGAGATATTTGGTATATGTGAATACAGTTCATAATCAGTTAATTTAAGTCAGGGAGATTATTCTAGATCTTTAGGTGGGCCTCATTTAGTCAGTTGAAGGGACTTAAGAAAAGGTCTAAGGCTTCCCTAAAGAAAGAAATCTGCTTAGAAATAGCAGCTTTAACACTGCCTAACCCCCAGAGCTCTTTCCTGGTTAACTGCTCTACGATTGGAAACTTCCCTAGCCAGCCGCCGCAATCGTATGTGCAGATGTTGGGCAGCAAATATCTTCATGTACATCTCCTACACAGGTTCTCTGTTTCTGAGTTGAACCCCAACACGTGCACTCAAATATGGGCAAGTCGGAGGACCCGGGTTCGATTCCCGGCCAGGGCACACAGGAGAAGCGCCCATTTGCTTCTCCACCCCTCCGCCGCTCTTTCCTCTCTGTCTCTCTCTTCCCCTCCCGCAGCCAAGGCTCCATTGGAGCAAAGATGGCCCGGGCGCTGGGGATGGCTCTGTGGCCTCTGCCTCAGGCGCTAAGTGGCTCTGGTCGCAACATGGCGACGCCCAGGATGGGCAGAGCATCGCCCCCTGGTGGGCAGAGCGTCGCCCCATGGTGGGCGTGCCGGGTGGATCCCGGTCGGGCGCATGCGGGAGTCTGTCTGACTGTCTCTCCCTGTTTCCAGCTTCAGAAAAATGAAAAAGAAAAAAAATATGGGCAAGGGCATATGGCTCAACCAGATAGGAGGTCATGTGACAAAAGGAAATATCACATAGGAGAGAAATGTAAATTAATTGAAAATGAGAAAATAAAATTTGAAATGACTCGAAGAAAAAAAAATAGTCTGTTCTTAGTCTTACATTTTTTTTTCTTTTTCATTTTCCAATTTGGTATGAGGATACAACTCCTTTCAAAGCACCTCCTCCAAGCCTGCCTGTTCTCCTTGGTTTGGGTGGAACTGAATCAAAGGCTGTGACTACCTCTTCACCAATGTGCGGTCTGATCTGTTTCACTCCCAAAAACCTCCCAAGTGAAATGAGCTAACGGCACGGAAATGTTCAACTTTGGGCGTTATGACTCGCTTAGAACAATTAATCTTTTTTTTTTTTTTTTAATAAATTTTTATTAATGGTAATGGGATGACATTAATAAATCAGGGTACATATATTCAAAGAAAACATGTCTAGGTTATTTTGTCATCAAATTATGTTGCAAACCCCTCGCCCAAAGTCAGATTGTCCTCCGTCACCCTCCATCTAGTTCTCTGTGCCCCTCCCCCTCCCCCTAACTCTCTCCCTCCCTCCCTCCCATGTCCTCCCTCCCCCCCCCCACCCTTGGTAACCACCACACTCTTGTCCATGTCTCTTAGTCTCATTTTTATGTTCCACCAATGTATGGAATCATGTAGTTCTTGTTTTTTTCTGATTTGCTTATTTCACTCCTTATAATGTTATCAAGATCCCACCATTTTGCTGTAAATGATCTGATGTCATCATTTTTTATGGCTGAGTAGTATTCCATACTACACTATAGAACAATTAATCTTGATGTGCAGAACTGCCGTAGTCATGTCTTACCAGATGTAGCATAGCCTACAGCATATGTAAAGTACAGTGGTTTTGATGAAGAGTACAAAAAGAGAGGGAGATAAGAAAAAAAAAATCCATTTTCTCATAATGTCTATACCTCAAGGAATCCTAGATTTCTAAATCATCTTTCATAAAAATTTCTGGAATTTTATCATTGACCCTTTCATGTTTCCAGACTGAAAGTCATTCTAGTTTTGAATATGAACCAGAGCAAAATAGTTCATTTATATTTAAAAACCAATGCATTTCAGGAAAACATGAAATATCCTGTTTTTATATGTTGTGTTGTCTGACAAAAATAAAAATAATTTTAGGCTGCTTTGTTTGATAATTAGATAATAAGAGTTTTTCCACCAAATTTTTTTATAGTTTGACAAAACACATTCTAGTGAGTGAAGTACAGATGAAATGAACACAGTTATCAATAGTTATTGCTTTCTTTACTATCTTTGGGCTTTTAAGCTTTTCTCCTTTTGCACCAAGACCAATACTGAAGACTACAAACACATTCATAGAGTTCTAGTATATAAATGCCTACTTCTTATAAAACTGTAATCAATTACCACTGCTCATGCAGCCTACTGCCCTCAATGCACCATATTCAGAAAAAAATATAGATGTCTCAAATTTTCTCTAGTTCTGGAATTTTTAGATTTCTTTCTTTTAAAAAATTAATATGCTTGACTTGAAAAATACACAGTCTTAACAGCAGAAACTTGGACAAAGGTTTTTTAAATTATAATACAGTGTATTAATAAGTGTAAAAGTTTAAATAGTATACAATTCTATAAAGCAGAAATTCTCTTTACTTCTGTATCATATCAATATTGCTCTATAAGCTGCCTTCTTTCCCCCACTCAGAAACATGTCATAGACATCTATTCCATGCCAATACAAAGGTATCATCTTAATGGCTGCATGGAGTAGCATAATTTCTGTTCGAGTAATATAATTTATCTTAGAAATTAAGCAAAATGCAAACATACACAGGCACTGAAAATGTTTGAAGAAGTGATAAATTTGGGAAATAATAAGTGAATCTTAGAAGATGAGGAGCAGCTATATTTAGGGATAATAATGAGAATCTTAGTTACAGTACACAGTTTCTTACGTAAAGGGCACAGTGATGAATCTCAGAGAGGAGATCATCATAAAACTGCTAAAGGATGAAGGATCTGATATGAAATACAGAACATAGCATCTGAGTAGCACACTGGTTTCATCTAGCATCTGAGTAACACACTGGTTTCATCTAAGACGATCTACCTAAAGAATGCTTTCATTGCAATGATCAACTATTCTTTTTTGGCAAAGTAGACAGACATTTTTCGGACCAGCACATTTGGAAGAACTCTCACTTTCTTAGTTAGCAAATATTCTCCCCTTCTTCACAGGGTAGAGTAGGGCCCCTGACCTTCCATTCTTGAAACATCACATAATTGTGATTCTCAAACTCACCCAACACTTTGATTTGCCTTAATCTGTAACTGCATACCTCACCATATTAGGAGAAATAGAGCTTTAGCTTTGTCAGCTGTTTGTATTTTTTTATTTCAAAACAATACCAGGAAAATATTACATGAAAATCAAAATGCAAGTTCATAATTACCAAAAATTCAAAGTGGTATTAAAAAAAATATTTTATTACTGCATTATCCCTGATTATTTTTAAAGAATAACTTGCATTATATTTTAATAGTAACTAGAGAGCTCTAACTCATTACTGTCTACCTTGAATTATCAGTATTTTACAATTTCAAAATAATGTCAATACCTTACAAGAGTATAATTATCTTTCCCTTTTATATTACATTTGTCATAATGTTGCTTCTTCACATGTCTATATTTAACAATAGTTATCATTATTGTTTCTTTTAAAAAGTTAATCATCTTTTTTATAAGCTAAATAAGCAGTCTTTATCCTTTCTTGTGCTATTTGTTACTTTATGCATGTTCATGTATCCATAACAGATCATTTCCCTTCAGCTTTAAGAACAAACATCCTATAGCATTTCTTTTCTCTTTCTTTACTATTTCTTATACTATGGATTTGCTGGCAACAAATTCCCTCAGGTTTCTTTCTGAATATGCCTTTAAATTCATTTTCACTTTTAATGAATATATTCATTGCGCATAGAAATTTAGTCTGACAGTTGATTATTGCCTTCGAAATTTTTTTCCCTTTTGTATTTTTCTGAAGTTGGAAACAGGGAGGCAGACAGACAGACTCCCGCATGCACCTGACCGGGATCCACCCGGCACGCCCACCAGGGGGCGATGCTCTGCCCATCTGGGACATTGCTCCGTTGCAACCAGAGCCATTCCAGTGCCTGAAGCAGAGGCCATAGAGCCATCCTGCGGGAGGGGAAGAGAGAGACAGAGAGGAAGAAGAGGGGTCGGGGTGGAGAAGCAGATGGGCTCTTCTCCTGTGTGCCCTGGCTGGGAATCGAACCCGGGACTCCTGCACGCCAGGCCAATGCTTCACCACTGAGCCAACTGGCCAGGGCCACCTTTTAAATCTTTTTAAGGATGTCATTCCACTGTTTTCTAGGCTCTTAATATTGATAAGAGAAGGCAATTACAATTCTTATCGATGTTCTTCTGAATATAATTTTTTTCTCTAGCTGCTTTTAACACATTTTTTTTATCCTTTGTTTTTCACAGTTTAATTATGATATGCCTAGATTGTGGCTTTCTTTCTATTTATTCTGCTTAGGTTTACTAAGCTTCTAGAATCTTTCATCGATTTTAGTATATGCATTTTCTCTTGAAATATTTCTTCCATCCCATTGTATCTCTCCTCGTCCTCTGGAAGTCCAGAAATATGACTGTTGTCCCAAATTTGATACTGTCCCAAATATCCTCCACAATCTGCTTTGCCATTTTCCTCACTCATGCTCTTTGCTTCAGTTTTGAGATTTTTTACAGTTTATTTATTTATTTATTTATTCATTTTAGAAAGGAGAGAGAGAGGGAGAGAGAGAGAGAGAGAAGAGAGAGAGAAACAGAGAGAGAGAAGGGGGAGGAGCAGGAAGCATCAACTCCCATATGTGCCTTGACCAGGAAAGCCCAGGGTTTTGAACTGGAGACCTCAGTATTTCTAGGTCGACACTTTATCCACTGCGCCACCACAGGTCAGGCCAGTTTTGAGATTTTTTATTGCCTTGTCTTCTGGCTCACTTTCCCTTTCTTCTATGTGTCCAGTCTTGTATTAAGTCCAAGCAATAAATGCTTCAATTCTGATTTTGGGTTTTTTTCATATAGGGAATGTATAATCAGTTCTTTATAGAGCTTCTATTTCTATATTGACATTATTCATCTTTTTATCAATTTTTCCTTTAATTTCTGTAACACACTTATTATTTATTATTATTATTTTAAAGTTTTTGTCTCTTAATGTCAACATCTGTGCCATCAGTGTGTCTGCTAATATCAATATATAGTCAATTAACTATTTATGAGTCACTTTTTTTTCTTTTACAAATCTTTTTATTGTTTGTTGTATGGCAGACATTGTTTTTAAAAGAACTCTAGAATACTAGAGTAAATAATAATTTTCTCCAGAAAGGCAAGCCTTTTCCTTTGTCAAACAGTTAAAGTGGCCTGACCAGGCGGTGGCGCAGTGGATAGAGCGTCGGACTGGGATGCGGAGGTACCCAGGTTCGAGACTCCGAGGTCGCGCGCGGGCTCATCTGGCTTGAGCAAAGAGCTCGCCAGCTTGGACCCAGGGTCGCTGGCTCCAGCAAGGGGTTGCTCGGTCTGCTGAGGGCCCACGGTCGAGGCACATGTGAGAGAGCAATCAATGAACAACTAGGAAGTCGCAGCGCGCAACGAGAAACTGATGATTGATGCTTCTCATCTCTCTCTGTTCCTGTCTGTCTGTCCTTGTCTATCTCTGCCTCTGTAAAAAAAAAAAAAAGAAAAAAGAAAAAGAAAAAAAAAAAAAAGACTAAGCCTTTCCCACCATAAGTGACTTTGTATCAGAGACTTCCTTGTATATTGGATTAAAGGTTAAAAAAAAAAAAAAAAAAAAGTTAAAGTGAGGCACTGATCATTTCAATCTGATCGGTAGTTGAGCTTGGTTGGGGCTGGGTGGAAACTTTCATAAGTTTAAGGTCATCTTCAATTTCAAGTGCTTCATGTGGGAGATCTGCCCTGGCTGTACTGTAGTTCTCTTCCTAAGAAGACTTTGAGATAAACACCATGGGACTACAGAAAATTCTCTCTGCTTTAGAGCCCAGCCTCCCAGCCTCCTGTGTTGCTGTGCAGAAGTCACAAGGGGGATTTCACTCTCACGTCTGGAGAACTAGCTCTGCATCTGGCACTTCTATAAATTCCAATCTTTTGAGCCAGTGCGGGTAGCCTTTAACAGCTCCACTGGTGCCTTCTTACCCCAGTAGAGTCCCTCTACTTATGCAGGCCTGATCATCTGCCCAGCAGTGCACATACTCAGGGAGACATATATTCCCGTGGGGGTAAATGACTGCTAGGCTCTGCTCACCTAGGAAGAGTTCTTTTCTCCTGGGAATTTAGCTCTGTTAGACTTATTTGTGTCCATAGTTCTCTATTAAAGTTAAAAAATAATAATGAAATAAAAACCATGATTTTAATATTTATCCTTTCTTCCCTAGTTGTTACAGTGGAAAAATAGTCCTCCACAACTTAATCTGTGCCTTAACTAAAAGTAGAACTGCAATGGAACACTGTAAAAAAAATTGTTATTTTTTAACATTATATTTGCTTACACACCACTTGCTCTAACTACAGGTTCAATTCTTCTGAGTATTTTTCAAAGAATAGTTTTAAAAGATATATTTTTTGCTAAGGAATACTCTATGGAACTTTATTATCTTTAATTTTATACAGAATTTCACATATATCAAGTTTCTATCCTATACATTAATTACATCAACTGGTACTTACATTAACTCCATGAAGAAAGCAAGATCACACATTTCATTATACAATGAAAGAAACAGTTACCCAGACTAAGTGGAGACACACAACTTCCCACTGCAACTACAATAAAATGCAAAGTCCTTTCTGTGACTTCATGGCCAAGCATGTCCTGTCTTGTCCTGGAATTATTTCTCCATTCTTACCAGACATTACTCTCTCTGGCATTAGAACTAGGCATGCTAAGCTTCTCTCAGTTTCCAAAAAGCCAAGCTCTTTCTTCTCTTAGGAAATTTTCTCTATGTTTTTCTTTTCTTTCTGCCTGAAACAGGCACCTGCAATTTCCATAGCAAGACGTACCTCATCACTCAGCTCCCCCGCTAAATGTCACCTCCTCAGGGAATACTTTCCTGATCACACTAACATAGCATTCCTCCACTTGTCCACCTTCTCAGCTTTCTGCATCCTTCTTCTTATTCACCAAAAATATACAATAAATTTATTATCGTATTTCAATTTTTGAACTATTTTGGAAAACCTATTAAACTATTTAGTGGGAAACCCACTAAAATATAAAGGAACCGCCTGACCAGGTGGTGGCACAGTGGATAGAGCATCGGACTGGGATGCGAAGGACCCAGGTTTGAGACCCTGAGGGCGCCAGCTTGAGCGTGGGCTCATGTGGTTTAAGCAAGGCTCACCAGCTTGGACCCAAGGTCGCTGGCTGGAGCAAGGGGTTACTCGGTCTGCTGTAGCCCCCCGGTCAAGGCACATATGAGAAAGCAATCAATGAACAACTAAAGTGTCACAACAAAAACTAATAATTGATGTTTCTCATCTCTCTCCATTCACGTCTGTCTGTCCCTATCTATCCCTCTGCGTCTCTGTAAAAAATAAAAAAATAAAGGAACCACATGTGTCTTATTTACACAGTATCTGTCAAATAATAGGAACTCAGAAATATTTGCTAAATAAATGACCATTGTGGACCATGAGAAAGAAGATACATACTAAGAAGGTCTCTAGGTGACTAACTGAGCTCAAGTTTAAAAAATAGAACCTAGCAGCCATTTCTATACAGGAGCCACTAAAGCAAACTGCACTTCAGGGAGAAACCTGCACTGAACTATCTGCTTCTGGACCAAACTGCCTGCCTGCACTGTGTTTCTGCCAGCAAAGCCAGCCCTTACAAAGGAGTTCCTAGAATCCTAGACTGAGGCTTTCCCCATCCAACTGGAGTTGTGAAGGACTAGCCCCCGCTTCTTCACCAATCAGAGCAGCTCCATTCTGACCAATCAGGCCAGTATTTTTTTGGCCCAATCAAACTATAAGAATTTGGAGTCCTCATTTGCATAAGGACAACCAATCAGGGAGTAGGGGTGGGAATTCCTGTCTATATAAGTCAGCTGCCCTGTGGCTCTGAGCGTATACTTTCCTTTTCCACTGAAGACTTCAGACTTCATTTTCTTGGATAGAGATGAAACACCAAAGATGCCTTGCTGAAGCAAGCAGGGCAGACCAGTGAGGGAGGAGTAGATGTGTGCGCAGTGACTAGAGAAGAGCCGAGTGGATCTACTGAAGGGCCGAGCAGACCAGCAAGAAGCAGAGCAGAGCTGTCTAGCTGGAGAGGGGTTGCCCCGCCCCATGACCTTGTAGTGGCAGTGCTGTTTTCACAGCCGAGTTGTATCACCATTGGGCTATTCCATAGCCTTGTTGTTCTCACAGCCATACTCTGTTACAATCAAGCTGTTTGCACTGAATAAAGTTTCCTTTTCTACCTTATCCCAAACTGGGGATTCCTGTTGGTGTTGAATTGATGCCAATGACCTTCAGTTGACACTAGTGACCGAGGAACCAGGATACAAATTTAAACCTTTTCCATGTTGTCTAAATGCCCTCCCTACAGTAATCTTTCTTAATTTTAAAAGTCTCCTTGGGGATTTTTATATCTGCTTATAGCTATACATATTTTTTTTTTTTTTACCACAGAAGGAATATAATACAGAGATTTAGAGGAAAAACTCGGAAGCCAGATGGCCCAGGCTTAAATGTAGGCTCTGCCACTTCTAAGATCTATAGCCTTGAACAAGCGATTAAACCTCTGTGCCTCCATTTCCTAATCTATAAAATAGGGACGTTACCAAACTAAAGGGGTGCATCACTTGCAGTGTTCTATTCAAGAATGACATGATTGTTGCAAGATAGTTTTATTTACTTGCAGCAAGTAAAGCAGACGGATTCAAAGTTCTGTCTTCCTGAAAGGAGGCTTGGCCATTGCTTATATGTACTATTTAGTTAATTATATATTGATTTCTTCTTTTCAGTTGGCTAAATTTATTTGGTTGAATTTCTGTCAAGTTTATCCTGTTTACATCTGCATCTACAAAATACTGTGCTACATTTTAACGTTCAGCAAGAAAAACATTTAGTAATAACATTTAGAACTGGTCAAACCTTGAGATCCCTGTCCTAACAGAAATAATAATCATATACATATATTTCCTGGAGTTACTATAAGGATTGAGTGAGTTAATATATGTAAAATGTATGGCACATAGTAATCCCATGTGTTAAGTGATTACTATAATTTAACTAATTTGCTCACATGCTCATAAATAGACTTCGGATCAAACTATAATGGGTACTAGAATTTCACTGGGGCACTAAAATATCACTAGAAATGTAATGAGATAAATAAAACTAGATCAATCAGAAGTCCTCTCTGAACCAATGCCATTCTCAAGGCTTGTTTCCCCAACTGCCTTAGGCCAAATGTGGGCACCTGAAATGATAAGAAATATTCGTCTCCATGATTTCAGTAAAATCTTTGTTTTTCTATTTTGATATAGGTGTTATTCCTTTCTCTTTTCTCTTCCTCCTCTTCCTCATTTAAATGTGAACAAAATGACTGGTGCTTCAGCAGCCATGAGAGAAAAGCCTAGAAAATTAGTTATTAGTCTTGAGTCTCAGAAAAAATGTGAAATGCTGCCTATCTCTGGACTTCCAGAAATGTGAGAAAAATAAACGCTTACTTTTAAAAACTAATCTTTGCTGTTGTCATTGTTACTTGTAGACAAAATCATTCTTAAGTGAGATAACTGGCAAAAATATTATAATAGGTTATTCAGGGTGGGGTGAGATAAGACACCCTTTCCATCACATTATGATGAATATTCAAGTAAAGAGAGTCAATAACCTGTTTCTTAAAGGAAGGTGGGGTCTAGGGTAATGATTTTCAGTTTTATAGAATGAAACTAACCCCATGTCTTGATCCCTATACTATGGATACTATGGAGTTCAACTTCATGCTGAAGACATTCCTGCCTAACTATACAGGGGCTATATTCACATTGCTCTCCAATCAAACACATTTCAAGAGTTTTAGGAAGAATACACTAAAATAAAAAAATTTCCACTTCCCTCTTCCAAAAGAAGGGAAGGACTGACTTCTTCATTGTCAGTGTCTCTGAGTGAGGCTGGTGCCAGCACAATGTGGCCATCTACAGAAACGATTTGGGGTACTGACCACAGTGGACTTCATAGCTGGGCTCTTGCAGGATGAATCCCTTGCTCTCTAGGGAAAGCCCTGGGCACAGTCCCAGGAAGGCAGCTGTTGGCCCTCTCAGCTTCCTCGGCAGGCCATTCAGATAAACTAAGAGGACAAACCCCTTGTTTTTGTGCCCTGGCTTCTCAATAATCTTTGGATTCGAACGTGCATATAAACAAGCTCAACTTGGATGTCTCGCAAAAAGCACTTGAAAGGCAATGGTGATAAAAGGAAGCTATAGTTTCAGAGTAATAGAAGTCAGAACAGGGAGGAAGTTCCTGCTTTCTTTCTCAGGCCCCCTTGACTCTGGCTTTCAGAGTCATCCTGGCCTCCTCTCCTTCCCACCCTGTCACCCCAGTTCTTTCCTTCCTGGCCTGCCTCACCCCTCTTAAGGAACAAGGAGAAAGCTGATGAAGCTATTCCACCAAGAAGCAATCAGGTGTTCCTGAACCCCCTCTGTTGGCAGTCAGGGACACAGAAAAATGTTTGTAGGGTAGAGGGAGGCTTAAAATGGCAAACACGTCTCAGTCACTCAACAAGGAATATTCTAAATGGTTTTGAAAGCTGGCCTTTGGCATTTCTTTTTAAAACAATCGAGGTCCACATCAGCAATTAAATTCTTATGCATCTCTGTATCACCTCTAGGTACAAGCACTGTGTTAGACATGGGCAAAATGGCAATGGATTTGGAAACACCAACTTGAACCATGAATCACCCAACCCCCGTGTTTTACAAACAGGGAGGCTAAAATGGGCCAACAGGCTCTTTTGTAAGAGAGAATAACAGTCTTTTCCTGGGGGTGGGAGGAGGACAGAATGGTTTTCTGTACTTCTATCTATGAAAGTAAAGCAACTCCGCATGCTTGACTCAAAGTGATATGTGCTATGTTCTCTCTACTGATCTACCAAAGAAAAGGCCATTAACAGTAATTAGAATCAATGTTTGTATAGATACTACATAATTAAAATATATTCAGTATATGAGTATATATATGTGTGTGTGTATATCTATGTCTATACACATACATAGAAATAACAATTCTCTTCTATTCTCCCTACATTGGCTGAAGTGAGGGGGAAAAGGAGAGTGAATGCTAACGTGTATGGGTTTCTTTTTGGAGATGAACACGTTCTAGAATTAGTGGTGCTGATATTACAACTTTGTGAATATACTAAAAAGCACTGAATTGTACACTTTAAAAGGGTGAACTTTATATTATATGAATTATATCTCAATAAAAATACCACAGAAGAAAAAAATTACCTTACTTTAAATTATTAAAAATATTTTGATAATTAAAGTGCTTTGATACTGACAACATCAAACAGTGGTCAGGATGTAGAGCAAGAGGAATTCTCAATTATTGCTGATGGGAATGCAAAATGGTATAGCCAGCCACTTTTCAAGACAGTTTGATGGTTTTATATAAAACTAGACTACCATTACTATACAATTTAGCAATCACTCTCCTTGTATTTACCCAAAAGATTTGAAAACTCAGGTCCAGGTCCTGGCTGGTTTGCTCAGTGGATAGAGCATTGGCCTGGCATGCAAATGTCCTGGGTTGGATCCCTGGTCAGGTCACACATGAGAAGCAACCAACTGCTTCTCTTCCCCTATCTCTCCCCCTTCTTTCTCTCTAGCCCTCTCTCAGCCAGATGCTCGACTGGTTCAAGCATCAACCCCAGATGCTGAGAATAGCTCAGTTGATTCAAGCATTGGCCCCAGATAGGGGTTGCCAAGTGGATCCTGGTCAGGGTGCATGCAGGAGTCTGTCTATCTCCCCTTCTCTCATAAGAGAGAGAGAGAGAGAGAGAGAGAGAGAGAGAGAGAGAGGAAGGAACCTTAGATTCACATAAAAAGTCTGCACACAATGTTTAAAGCAGCTTTTTTCATAATTGGCAAAACTTGGAAGCAACTAAGATGTTCTTCAGTAAATGAATGATAAACTATGGTACATCCTGACAATGGAATATTATTCAAGCCATGACAAGACATGGGGAAACTTAAAACTCATATTGCTAAGTGAAAGAAGCTGATCTAAAATGATTATACAGTATACTGTATGATTCCAACTATAATGCTCACAAAAATTAGGGGATATTTCAAAATGAATATGAAGTGATAAAATATCCCCTAATTTTTGTGAGCAGTATAAATGATATTCTGGAAAAGACTAAACTATGGAGACAGCAAAAGACAAATGGTTTTCAGGGTTGGGAGAGGGGAGGGAGACATTAAACAGGTGGACCACAGCCTGACCAGGCAGCAGCGCAGTGGATAGAGTGTCGGACTGAGACACAGAGGACCCGGGTTCGAGACCCCAAGGTTGCCAGCTTGAGCGCGGGGTCATCAGGTTTGAGCAAGGCTCACCAGCTTGAGCCCAAGGTCGCTGGCTCGAGCAAGGGGTCACTCGGTCTGCTGTAGCCCCCGGTCAAGGAACATATGAGAAATCAATCAATGGACAACTAAGGAACCGCAACAAAGAATTGATGTTTTTCATCTTTCTCCCTTCCTGTCTGTCTGTCCCTATCTGTCCCTCTCTCTGACTCTCTGTCTCTGCCACAAAACAAACAAACAAAAATAAAACAAAAACAGGTGGACCACACAGGAATTTTAGGGCAGTGAAACTATTCTGTTTGATATATGTCATTATACATTTTTCCAAACCCACAGAAATATTCAACTCCAAGAATGAACCAAAATGTAAAATAGAGATTGTGGGTGATAATATGTCAGTGCAGGTTTATCAACTGTAACAAATGTATGACTCTGGTGGGGGAGGTGGCTTAAAATGCAGAGGCTATGCATGTGTTGGGGCAGGTGGCAGAGGAGAACTCTCTGGACCCTCCCTTCACTTTTCTGTGAACCTAAAACAGCTGTAAAAAATAAAATCTGGTTTTAAAAAGCACTTTGGGGTTTTAAATTACTCAGGAAAAAGCAAAGAAGGATCATATTTTTTTAAAAAGCCATGGGTTTAGAAAGGTGGGAAGCCACTCCCATGAGTGGTTAGTAGCTGCTCTGAGCAAAGGATCGCAGCCACAGAAGGGAAATGGCCTTCTCTGTTCGTTTTAAGTGATAGGCTAAAATGTCTGCTTTGTGGGCAAAGGAAATCTGCAAGTGTGAACCTTTCATGTTCTGTCTCTTTTAAAACTCACATGCAATTTATGAGCCTAGACTATATGCTGCTTTTGGTGAAGTTTAGTGAATCCTACATATGACTCATCATATTATTCTCAAAGATAGTTAAAATTATGAATGGAAAACTCATTTGGTAACACCTAACCATTGCTCAGAGGCTCATATTTTTATTCAATTAGGAGAAGCCCAAGAAAGAATCTCTATAAACAGGGTGTGAGCAAGAAAAGCAGCTTTCTTTTTCTTTTTAGTAGAATTGTAACCTTTCTCCATTTAGAGACATATGTTACTATAAAATTCTTGATGATCTACATGGTTGGTGTTTCTGAAATCACTCTTCTCTATTTAATATGTACAAATAATTTTTAAATGATTAGCTTTTTATTTCAAGAGTAAGATACAGGCTCTGGCCGGATGGCTCAGTGGTAGAGCATTGGCCCAGCGTGGGGAAGTCCCAGGTTTGATTCCGGGCCAGGGCACACAGGAGAAGCGGCCATCTGCTTCTCTACCCTTCCCCCTCTTCCATCTCTCTGTCTCTTTCTCCCCACAGCCAAGGCTCCATTGGAGCAAAGTTGGCCCGGGCATTGAGGATGGCTCCATGGCCTCCCATCGCCCCCTGGTGGGCATGCCAGGTGGATCCTGGTCAGGCGCATGCGGGAGTCTGTCTAACGCCCCCCCCCTTCCACTTCAGAAAAATACAAAAATAAAAAAGTAAGTTACATATTCTCTCTATATTTTAGTACTAAACTGCAGTATATATTTTTATTATGTGGTTTGAGGAGCCTGCTGTGGCTGGTATTGCTATGCATGACTTCCAAAGTACTGTAATTAACCAGATGACTCCTCCATTCTGGTGCCCTCTGGGGGTCTGCCTTGGCTTTCCAGACCTCTGTTTGCCTCTCTTTAAACTTATTTTGCTGCATTTATTGTCATTATTACGCAGTTACTAACATTCAGCCACAAAACGTGAAAATTATTCCATTGCATCCTTGTACTGTTTGTTAATTAAATTCCTTTTGTCTGTAGCTCCTCTTCAGCTCCAAAAACACAATTATAGCAGGACAGAATCACAAACAGATCAAATGGATTATCAGGCAGTCTGCTGCCTGGTGCCCCATATGGTCATTTTCACATAGATGGACCTTAAAGAGCTCTGTGGTCCTTTGGTGGCGGAGTGGATAAAGTGTCAACCTAGAACGCTGAGGTTGCTGGTTCGAAATCCTGGATTTGCCGGGTCAGGGCATATATGGGAGCTGATATTCCTGCTCCATGTCCCTCCCTTCTCTCTCCTCTCTCTAAAATGTATAAATTTGTAAAAAAAAAAAAAAAAGAAAAGAAAAAGAAAAAGAAAGAGCTCTCTGGCCAAGAGTGGCAGACTTTCCCTTGAGTGTAACTGGCCTTCCCATGGGCACTAGCATCAACTCAGCTCTAAATTATTTGGTATACAATCCAAAGTGAGATATAAATCCAGAGGCAGATTAAGGTCTGTTGAGGCACCGGGCACAGAAGAAAATATTGGGCCCCTTAAAAAAAGAGAGACAGGGAAAATAAAAATACATGTTAACCATATTTTTAAAGAAATAAAAAATATTATGTACTATTAATGTTAAAATTGCACATATGAAACCAAACTTGGTGTCATCAGAAAAAAGTATAAAGTTGGGGTTTTGTGGGGCCGTTCAGAAGTCGGGGCCCAGGGCACATGCCCGGTGTACCCGCCTTTAAATCCACCTCTGTATAAATCTAATTTATTAAATTCTGGCAGGAATGAATTGGCCATTTAAATAAATATTTATCAACATCACTTGATTTCTCTTCTTTCACAATATAATATTCCACACTCAGACATACTCCATGATGGTTTTAATTCTATAGGGTCTATTTGAGCAATAACCTTCTTGTGTTCCATTTGTTCTTGTTGGCTAACTTTAAGATGGTTGCTCCCTAATTTCCATACAAACAACTTTAAATTGTAAAGCCATACTAGAGTTTCTA
Source organism: Saccopteryx bilineata (assembly GCF_036850765.1). Taxonomy (NCBI): domain Eukaryota; kingdom Metazoa; phylum Chordata; class Mammalia; order Chiroptera; family Emballonuridae; genus Saccopteryx; species Saccopteryx bilineata. Next base: position 54,952,090 of record NC_089500.1, on the reverse strand, counting down.
ATATAATGAGGTTACTAGAATTGGAGAGCTAGAGGGAATTTGAAAAATGCCCAAATAAATCATCATGTTTTACAGGTAAGGAAGTAAAGCTGAGAGAGGTCAAGTATATCATCCAAGATCACACAGCTGATTATTGAGATCTAGAAATACAAACTTGGTCTCCTGATGCTTAATCCCATGATCTTTTCCCTCATTTATATTTTATATTCTTTAATACCTGACCCAAAAAATAAATAAAGCTTCAAATTTTTATATTAGATATTATCCTTTTTTCTCTCATGTTGCTGAAAAGGACATGATAAAATGTATTATCAAGTGGATCATATTTTTACTATAAAATATATTGGGAATTATGTTCTTAGTCAAAGTTTTTATTAAATAATAATGAGAGCTATATACAAAAGTATTCCATAAAATAAATGTTTTTAGGCCCTGGCCGGTTGGCTCAGTGGTAGAGCGTCAGCCTGGTGTGTGGAAGTCCCGGGTTCGATTTCCAGCCAGGGCACACAGGAGAAGCGCCCATCTGCTTCTCCACCCCTCCCCCTCTCCTTCCTCTCTGTCTCTCTCTTCCCCTCCCACCAGCCGAGATTCCATTGGAGCAAAGTTGCCTGGGTGCTGAAGATAGCTCCATGGCTTCCACCTCAGGTGCTAGAATGGTTCTGGTTGCAGCGGAGCAACGCCCCAGATGGGCAGAGCATCGCCTCCTGGTGGGCGTGCCGGGTGGATCTCAGTCAGATGTATATGGGAGTCTGTCTGTCTGCTGCCCCCCCTTCAGAAAAATACCAAAAATAAAAATAGAAAAATAAAAAAGCTGCTACTTAATATTTTGGCTTCTAAAAATTTTGATGATAGGGCAAGAGTGTTTCCATATTTGCTTTTATTTCCCATGCAAAAACTTCTTCTTTAAAGCAAAAATTATGCAGATTCTGTTTAACAAAATATTTGTATTTCAGTATAACTGTAAAATAAAACTCTACTAGGGCCCCTGCTATCCAATATAGTACCTTTGTATAAATTCATAAAAGGCTACTCTTTATGGGGAAGGTGGCTTGGCTAATAAAGCAAGGTTGAATTTCCACTTGACCCCTTGGCATTCCTATTCAATAAATGACCTGTACAACTACATTCATTGACTGCTAATTCTACTAAACGACTCAGAGTTTCCCACTTATTTCTATTATAACATTCTTCTAAGAAAATGTCAGTCTCCAGACAAACTTCTATAATCACATATTTCACAAAAAGTAATTCTCTTAAATGTTTTCTAAGTGTGGATCTAGAGCAATACATTAATAAAAAATTAGTAATTATGGGAAAACTTTTGAATATTAGTTATGACCATTTGAGTAAGCTTGTAAGGAATATGCTCTTTCACAAAAGAATTACTAGTTTTATTATCCTAGATAGAAAAAGAGAAAAGGAAATGTTGTGTTTCTTAAAAGAAGACATAAAAATACATAGTAATAGAAAAATAGATTTGTAGTGTTAAAAAAAAAAACTCCAGGAAAACAGTAAGTAAAAGCTTCCTGAGCTTTTTCTACATACAGTACCTCTGCACTTTGAACATCATAAACATGAAGAGGTAAAATCTGTTGTACAAGGAAGTATATTTGGATATACTCAATAGATACATATTAAGGGACTGCTATGTATATCAAACCCTTAGTAAACATTTACTGAATGAGCTGAAGAGACTTTGCAAAAGAATGGAGGATTGGTCTATGTAAGTCCAGTAGTTGCGACCTCCGTTGTGGCCACCAGGCAGGTGCAGGTTCCCACTGAATTCAAATATATCATATAGAAACAGCGGAGCCAAGAAATGGTGGGCCATTACCTCTATTCCTAGCTTGCACTCTGTGAGCGAGTAAACACAAACACACTGGACTCCAAAACCCACTCATTCAGCACTCACAAAGCTACTGATACATCCTAGTTTTCCTAGAATCAAAGGCTCCATTAGTCTCACTCAGTCCCCTCTGCATGCATGGAATTCTCAGAAATTTCATCTTGGCTACCTTTCTCCCTACAACCATGTGGCCTCTCTCCCCTAAAATGGCCTCCTAGCTCCTCCTTTTAAAACTTTTCAGCAGGAAAGCCCTCCTCCAGTACATATTAGCATAACCAATCCCCTTCCCAAGCAGGAAGGTAATTAGCTGTATTATGTGGGAGTATCATCACATGAGCAGTGGCCATTTTTAACAATAAAAGTAAGCAAAACCAGAAAATACAGATTTTACAAACTTATTTGCCCAACAGTCAGTCTATTTCTACTTTGGAGGAATAAATGCATGATAACCAGAAAATTCAATGTTGGTTCAAAGATTGGTCTTGCCTTTCTCCTTCTTTCAAGCTTTTTCTTGTAATGTATCAAATTAGTTATTAATAATATTTAGAATCCTTTATGATGATTTAGTCATCAATTCAATGAATGTTTATGATATTAATAAGTTTTGGAGAAAACTGGCAAAATGGTGACCCTATTTGCAGCAGCAAGGAGATTCAGGATCCAGGGATACCCTTCAAATGGGCAGAAACTATGGATACATTTATAGTTCAACTGGACTAGTACTTTCTTTTATATTTGACTGAGTTGATGAGTCTTCCTTCTTAAAACTCTACTCCAGTGACTCATAATTTCATTTTCCTGAAATTTCTTAGAGAACACCATAAAATGTATACCGTAAAGTCTTATTCTCAGAAATTCCAATTCAGAATATTTTGAGAGGCTTCAGTATGCATTTTAACAAGCACCACCCTCGTGCCTACCCTAAGTAATTGTACTGTCACGCTTGTGTGAGTCAGACTAAGAAACAACTGTCTCCTAGCAAGAGATTACTCTCCTCGGATTCTCATTAAACCTCTCTGAACAGTGCTTCTTTGTCTACCTTCTGAATCCTCTTTACCAACCAATCTTTATATGTTGGTGTCTCTCTTGAGGTTCTAGCTTTAACAGATAGCTCTTCATACTCTGCATATCTATATGGATCCTCCCAAAAGCTCTTCCTACATCAGAGCTTAGCTTTAAACTATATATGTGCTAGTACCTCCCCAGTCCTTAACTCCATTCTTCACTGCTCCCTCAGACTTATCTAACAGCATGCTGAACTTCTGTCTGTATGAGACTTCAGGGTGATGTCATGTAGTTCTTCACCACACATCCTACAGATTTGGAACTGGGTGCTTTTGCTCATACTTTCTCTATGCTTGGAATCTTCCCTCCCACTCTTCACTTAATTTGAAATCCATTTTAGGTGGCCTATCCTGAAGAAAGAAACTCCTCAAACTTATTCTGTTGCATTCCTCTCGATGTGGGCTGATGAAATGTTGAGCATACTTCTTTTAATACCCTTACTGGTTTCTCCATGAAAGGCATACAAAAATAATTTGTATGTGAATGCTTTAGATGTCAGCATGCAGATACAGACCATTAAACTCAAATGCCTACTTCCTCTCCTCAGTTCCAACTTTCTCAATAACCACCCATAATTGTGGCATGGTAGCAGAAAAGAGAAAACTAGATTTCTGCCAAGTATCTACAACTTAAATGTAATCTGAGGGCATTTAGAGGTGAAGGTGAATTGGAAAACATGTGCAAAGGGAGGGATAAAAATAGATTTCTGAAGAAACTTATTGACCACAATATGATGATGATGATAATAATGAATAATTTAGCAAATACTGAGTACCTACTAGTCCTGGATATGAGGCTCCAGGTGACACACACTGTTCTAGGGACTGTAGACACAATTACAAACAAAAAGACCTATCCCCCAGTGATCTTTCATTCTAATAATAGCAAAAGAAAAACTAAAATGAAGGGCAAAAGAAACCAAAAGACAAACACTGTATAGATTCATGCATGCTGATATGTAATTAAACACGCACAAGTGAGCTTCTATTTCCAACCATAAGAGCCACTCGGTTCACAATTAGCCTTCTGCTGTAAACAACTAAAATGTGGACAGATAAAGGAAGCAACTGTTTTAGATTTAACAATAGCCAGTGCAGGACTGATGTCAGGGAGAAAGGAAACAAACGAGGTGAGTCTTCCAGTGGACAGGGCTATCTCCAGAACAGAGTGCAGAGAAAGAGATTGGGAGCAGAGAATCCTGTCTCCCTGAGACGAAGGAGCAGATATCACAGCTCAGGAAGGCAGTCAGCTAGGCTGTGTTGGCCAGAGTACCAGAAAGGCAGGATTTATGAAGAAAAAATGCCCAAGGAGTTGGCATGCTCCTTAGTTATTTGATTGAACACCTATCAGACTGCTAAGGTGAACCTCCATAACAAAGGGTAAAAACTAAATCTGGAAATACAGCCCAAGAGCTATAATCGAGAAACTTTCCAGTGTTCACAAAGGACCAGGAATGTGTGCCTATACAGTAGTGTGTGTATTAAAAACATATCAGGTGAACTTCTGCTTTCAACCATGACAGAGTAACAGACTTCAAACCAGCTAAAGGATAGTGGCAGAATACACAGACATAGTCACACCCTACTAGTAAGGCTAAATTTACCCGAGCTAGAGGATACTCTAGAATGCACTCACTCCCTAAGAATCCACAAATATCTGTCTCCAGAATAAATCGCTACCCTCTTTTTTGAAAATACAATAAACTCAGACCTACCAATCCACCACCTAAAATTCACAAGTTCAAGTGTTTAAAAAAGTTAATAGGTATATGAAGAAGGAAAAAAGTGACTCATAATCATAACCAGTTAGTAGACTGGCACAGAGATGATGAAATTAGCAGGAAAAAATATGTTAAAAGAGCTCTAATAAAAATATCCAAAGTACACAAAAGCTTAAAAAAACATAAACATAAAAGAGAAGAAATATAAGATATAAAAGATAAAATTTCTATACATAAAAATACAAAATGTAAAATGAAATATTCACTGGATGGAATTAATAATGTATTTGACACTGGAGAAGCAAAAAGATCAGTAAACCTGAAGATACATCAATAAAAACAGCACGATCTGAAGCACACAGAGAAAATAGACTGAAAAGTAATAATAAAGAGAGTTTATGTGACGCAATAAGAGGATGTCAAGCTGTCTAATTATTGTGTCAACTTTCAGCCAAGATTAAGTAAGAGGAACCAGATTTACCACCTGTCTCAAATGAAGAAATAAACTATAAAATTGTATTAATTCTTATGATACTGAATGTCAGGAAATTAAGAACAGTGATCCTTGAGAGACAGAAAGCAAACAGAGTCCTACAAGAGCTCCAGCTTAAGACCAAGAGAGAACTTACAGGCCATTGGGCAGGGACAGAAAATGCAGCTGAGCCTGAGTTTAGCAGACGGAGCTGGAACGTAAGGATGCTTTGGAGCTCAAAGAGAAAAGTACAGAGAGGAGACAGAACTGTGGAGATACTCACAGGATCCTCCTAAAGTCTTCAGCTTAGTACTGATCAGCCAACTCACTAATGGCAATTACTTTAGGCCAGGGGAAAATCATCAGGAAGAGTAGAGAAAGGTATATGCAGTAAGCACAGAAGGCCAGAAATAGTTCCCACCAGCTAGAGTGAAAAACCTCATGACTTATAGCAGTGTTTTTCAACCAGTGTGCCATGAGACATGGTCAGGTGTGCCATGGGGAAATTAAACATGGGTCCCCAAACTACAGCCTGCGTGCCTGGATACGGCCCGCGGAGGCTATTTATCCGGCCCGCCGCCAGCTGCCTCCATCCGAACATAAACATTCCCCTCACAATCCCTCCAGCTATCAGCGACAGGAAGAGTGGAGGCACAGGGAACGCTCACTGACCAATCACCTTCTAAGATTCATCCCGACCACTAGTGATGAACCAATAGTAGGCCGCCTCTCATCCACACTCAGGAAGGTCCCCGCTCGGGCTGCTGTGCACTTGTCATTGTGTGGCCACGGCAAGTAGTTGAAGCTGCTACTCCTCCCCATGGTCCCGATTTCTAATCCTGGTCAGAATTGGAGATAAATGTTGCCACCACTAGATGAAGCCTCAGCCTCAGCTGGTTATTTATGTCTATCCTAATGGTGTATATAGATATTTGACCTTTTTCTTTTTAAAAGAGGCCCCGCAGAGAGTGATATACAATGCATCACAATGCATCACAATGCGTCACAATGTTATCTAACTCTAAAGCTAAAGTTTGCTGATCTTCCTTTGGACAGTTTTTGGTTATCTGTTGCCAAGGAGTTCCCCATTCTGGCCAACAAAGTTATTTTGACATTGCTCCCATTTTCAACCACATATTTATGTGAGCTGAGCTTCTCAAGCTTGACTGCGATAAAAACTAAAAACAGAGAGAGACAGAACTGTTGAGGAAGAGCTTCGTGTGTGTCCTTCTACCATTCCTGCCATGATATCCCTTTTGTGTTCATCGAAACAGGCCCAGGTTTCACACTAAGCGAGTATAAATACATTTAGAAACTATATTATTAACTATATGTATAATATATATGTCATTTTGTGTCATTTTGGTAGGTGGTGTGCCCCAGAATTTTGTAAATGTAAAAAATGTGCCATGGCTCCAAAAAGGCTGAAAATCACTGACTTACAGGACCAGGATAGACTACTCAAAGTGGTTTGCCATAGGGTAGCAAAAACATTTCCTTAGACTAAATGTTACTCTACTCTCACCCAACAAATCTTAAAAGTAAGACACACAGGATAAAACAGTTTTCAAGTCCTGGATGGAAAAAGAAATTCAGAAGTATTCAGCCCCAATAAAATAAAGTTCTCAATATTAATTCCAATAAAAAATTACCAGGTTAGACAAGAAGCAGGAGAATATGGCCTATTATGAGAAAACTCAATCAATACAAACAGCCCTAGAAATGACATAGATGATAGAATTAACAAGGACATTAAAATAGTTATTACAACTTTATTTTGTATGTCCAAGTAGCTAGAGGAAAAAATGACATCTCAAGTGAACATATGGAAGATTTTAAAAAGACTGAAATAGAATGTCCAAATTTGATGGAAACTCCTCTGAAGTCACAAGTCTAAGGAGTTCCATGAACTAAAAGCATAAGAAACACATAGAAAACTAGACTGTGGCACATCATAATCAAGTTGTTTAAACAGTGATAAAGAAAAAATATCTTAAAATCATTCAAAAACATTATGAACAGATAAACTAAAAGAAAAGGGTGGCCCTGGCTGGTTAGCTCCGTGGTAGAGCGTCAGCCCGGGGGTGGATGTCCCGGGTTCAATTCCCAGCCAGGGCACAAAGGAAAAGTGCCCATCTGCTTCTCTACCCTTCCCCTCTCTTTTCTCTCTCTATCTCTCTCTTCCCCTCCCACAGCCAAGGCTCCAATGAAGTAAAGTTGGCCTGGACACTGAGGATGGCTCCATGGCCTCCACCTCAGGCGCTAGAATGGCAGTGCTTGCAACGAAACAACACCCCAGATGGGCAGAGCTTCGCCCCCTGGTGGGCCAGCCCCGTGAATCCCTGTCAGATGTATGCGGGAGTCTGTCTCTCTGCCTCCTCGCTTCTCACTTAAGAAAAAAGTAAAAAAATAAAATAAAAAGGTTATTAGCAAATTTTTATGTCAGAAACACTGTTATGCAAAAATTCGAACAGCAACATTGTTTAAATATTAATACTTAAACAACTATCAACATAGAATTATATATTCAGTGAAAATACCTTTCAGAAATAAAAGGGAAATATTTTATTTCAAATATTAAAAAAATTAAACAACTCATCAGCAGCAGAACTTTTCTACAAGAAGTGTTGAAGGAAAGCCTTTAAGCAAAAGAAACATGATGCCAGAGAGAAGTATAAATCTAAACAAAAATAACAGACTATCACTTCATATCAATATTAATATCAATCTATAATATATATTAAGTAATAATATGCACTCATGGATGTTAGACTATGATGTTATAGATTACAATATGTAGCTTAAAATTATCACTAAAATAACAGAACCAAGAGGTATTAAGTAAAAATTACTTGGCCCTGGCCAGTTGGCTCAGTGGATAAAGCATCAGCCCAGCATATGGACATTTCTGGGTTTGATCCCCAGTCAGGGCACACAAGTGACCATCTGCTTCTCTTTCCTCCACCCTTCCCCTTCTCTTCTTCTTCCCCTCCTGCAGCGAGTAGCTTGATTTGTTCAAACGTGGGCCCGGGGCACTGAGGATAGCTTGGTTGGTTCGAGCATCAGCCCCAACTGGGTGTTGCTGGGTGGATCCCAGACAGGGCACATATGGGAGTCTGTATCACTATCTCTCCTCCTCTCACTTAAAAAAAAAAAAAAGGAATAATTAATTTATCCAAAGGAAACTAAAAAATGAAGAAAAAAAAGAAGATAAAAAAGAAAAATATATAAATATATATAATAGATTTACATTCAACCATATCACAGGAGAGTATAAACAATTTAAATTTTCCATTTAAAAAGCAGATTATAGGATTAGATTAAAAAAACAAGACAGGAGAAAATTTAACAAGAAATCCAGATTAAATGTAAAGGCACAAATAGGTTAAAAGTAAAAGCAGAGGAAAAAAACCCCAAAACCAAAACAGTGCTCATAAAGATTTGAACACTTCACCACAAAAAAAGATTGAACATATTTCAAGAGGAAAAAAAAAGAGATGATGTATAAACCAAGAATGAAAAAGTAAGTACCTCTGTCTCTAAGGCATTGACCCTGATCTTACCACATGGAAATCATCGGCCAACACACGCTGCTTACAATTGACTTGAAGACACAACTCACCTAAAGTACTAGATTTTAAACTTGAAATGAGAAATTACAAAGGATTTATTTTGACATCTTTCAGACTATCACAGGCCCTGGCATGATGTCTGCTTTATATGAATAAATACTAAATGTGTAAAGAGGGATGAATTGTAGATATATAGATCCTTTCTTAAATGAATATTGTATTTAGAATCATGTTTCAGAAAGTTATTTTAGATAGGTTTAATAATTTTATATTTTGGTGTAGAAAAACTTGAATTTTATTAAACAAAATAAAAACCTATCTTCTTCCTCCTTCCAAATTTAATGATATTCCTTTAAACTCAAGTTTTCACTAAAAAATAAAACAACTTGTTTTTAAAAACCTGAAGTTAATCACTGTTCTCTAATTTCCTTTCTCTCCCAGACTTCCAAATTGTAGAAGTTGGTTCCAGGCAGTGCCCAGCTCCTCAGAGATAACGAAGGTATGCTATTTTGGAGAAGAAAAGGAAACAGAAGACCGGAGGGAGGGAGAGAGGGAGAGAGGGCGTGAAGCGGATTACCACATAAACATTCATGGAAATCCAGAGTCCTTAAATTGTAGGCATTGTCCCCGAGAGGACTGCCAGGACATTCTGGCCTCAGACAGCATTCTGACGGCAGAGAGAGGCCTTGACTGGAGAGCGTCCGGAAGGCAGGGATCTGTGAGCTGACGGCCATCTTTTCTTTTCCATCTGTTCTCAAAGCCACACAGAACAAACTCCAAAAAGCATCATGGGAGCTAAGTTTCTCTTCCCATTTCTAAAGTCTTGCCTCAAGTGGGGGCACCATGAGGTCAAAGGAGGGAAAGAAAAGGTGTCTTCCACAAAGGGACAGATTTTGAAAATGGATACATCTTGCCACAGGAAGTTAACCTCTCACAGCAGCTGAAGGGTAATAAACAAACAGGCTCAGACTATGAGCACCCAAAACCTATTTACTTTCAGTAAACGTATGTTGGCTATTAGATATATAAAATTTTTTTCCCCTTCTGGTAAGCTCTTAAGTTTGCCTAGATAAACCTTATCTTATTGCCATCATTAGTTTCCAGAACTTTCTACCAACCAGCCACCTTGGCTACTGTTTGTTTCTCATTTTCCTTTTGTTATTTACATTTTTAAATTAATTTTGAAGGAAATATAAAATCGTGTGTGTGTGTGTGTGTCTGTGTGTATGTACATGAAAAGGAGAAGGAAACACTAATAGGTACTTTCACTGATAGATTAGGCTCCTTTTTATCCAAAGGTCTGATGGGACTTTCGCTAAATCAGATAACTTGCCGATCTCATTATTTATAAGACCTATCGGATGTTGTAATGAGGCATTTTTGAAAAAAGACAACAAAGTTGAACTTAGCAATTTAGAGGGGAAAAAGAGAGTGAGAGAGATTATCTTTAAAAAGAGTGCCGTGAATTGGTTACCACTAGATTTGTTAGTCTGACTTTTTCTGATGACGAAGATGTTGAATATAAAATGTTGTATTAAATAAGGGGATTTAGAATAAGAAAAATCTGAGTATCTTTGGAGGCAAAGGGCAGGGAGCTTTTTGAACAAGGGAGACTGATTTGGGGGTCTGGGTGCCAAGCAGGCTGCCTAGGGGGCAGGAAGGTACAGGTTCAACCTTAGCAGAAGTCCCATTTTTCTCAATCAGGAATAAAGAGAGGGAAGATGAAGATTTGTAATGGAGAAAGACAAGCCCCATGTGATCTTGATATTCTCTGAAAAAACGTATGTGTGCGTGTATGTATGTGCGCATACCCTGTGACTATCTGCTGAGAATTTATCTCCACGAGTGCCTGCCAAGAGAACCTTGCTGGCTGTCTATTACTAGGGCCCATTGCTATTTGTAGGTGCCTGGGCCTTCCTAAGAGTACCTGTAATATTACCCTTGCATGGTGCTATACATTTTGTTAAGCATTTCTATCCATCTATATACCCGACTGTCCCCAAATGTAGGAAAAGCCTATTGGCCTTAGTCATAACAAACCAACTTTACCACCTGCTGTAGTTTAAATTTAGACCTCACTGTTACACATACAATGTAATGGTATAACTGTTGTTTGGCTATATGTTTTAAAACTTTCTTTGGGATGTCCCAGGCAGTGGCCTGGACACCACAAGTGTTTAGGGAGAGCCAGCCTCTAAATATCTGGTCACCCTTTTTGTAAATGGGAACTAGGACCCAAATGCCTCCTTCACCTTATGGGCTGGGCTATACCAAGCTAGCCCAATAAGAAGGGGCATGTGACCTGGAGCTGGAGTCAGTGAACTTCTACATGTGGGCACATCCAGTCTGCTGGTGGCTTTTTGAAAAGACAGCTTTACTGACACAGAGCCATTTCCACTTCAGTATAGTCTGTGGACGCATGCACGCTGCAGCGGCAGAGGGGAGCAGATGCAACAACCATCTCATGGACCACAAAGCAGAGAGTACCGACAGCTGGCCTTTTCCAGGGAGCCTGCTGGCTCCTGACCCAGAGAGAAAGAACGTGTGCAGGAGCAGGCTGCTGCTGTGTGCCTGCCTGGGACCCGTCTAGAGGAATCATCCCCTTCTCCCGATCAAGGGAATAGAGTTTCTTGAGGAGTTGTGGCTGTTGGAACTACGCTCCTGCCAGGACCCTCCTGGCACATTAAGCATCTCTGAGACTTGACTCTTCTTGCTGGACCTCAGGAAGTGGGAGGCTCATTTGAAACCTGCTTGTGCTATTTTCATACACATCTGAATCTTCCTATAAAGGTCACTTATCTAGAGAAAACAATGCTCTGAGTTCCATCCACGCCTGGGCTTAGAAAGTTAGCCATCAATAAAACCAATGTGCAGGAAAATACTCTAATGGCAATCTGTGAAAATCAAATTTCAATATTTCAGTTTATTTAAATGTCCAGGTAGTTTAAATGTTATTTCATCTCCATGCACTTAAGAAAAACTGTAATTGAAAAATTAAATTGGTTGTTGTGTGATTATAAAATTCCAAGGTTCAAGATCTGTCGGGTAAACCAAAAAGCAGACTCTGAAACCAAAGCTTCTGACCATTCAGTGAGTCTAAACGATGTACAAGAAAAACCGAAAACCACTGTGAATTTTTAATATGAAAAGTTAAAGAAAGACAATGCATTCTAAAAATTATTGGAGCGTAGCTACATCCTCCAAGGGACAGGACAGTAACATGACGTCAGTAGCCAGGGAAGGGTCAGGTTCCTCCTGGAGGGACTGGTCAGTTCCAACACCCCTCTGCAACTCACAGGACTGTCGCTTCATTTTCTTATTACATGCCAAAGGTCAATGAGCCAATTTTAAAAAGTGAAAATTTCTTTAATATTTCTGAAGTCAGCATAAAGCATTAATCAAAAAATACTGTGATTTACTTATTTCATTATGAAGAAAAAAAATGGTTTGAACAAAACTTGCTAGTTTATTACAAAACTGAGTTTGTGGGAAGGATCACATGAGTTGGGACAAGACTGTCCACTGTGTGTAGTGTGGTATGCTACAGAAAGCAGAACAAATTTGGCAGCTATTTTAAGCCCAATTTTCTGTGTATTTTACAATACCATTAAGTCTAGACTTATACATCGTACACATTCTCTCAAAGAGAAATATTATTAAACGCTAAGTGGAAAAACAGCTTAACAGTGTTTACCTAATGTTTTTATTTTTCCTAACTGAAAATAAAGAATTAATATTAACTTTATCGTTGTACAAAGTATAACTTCTCTCTTCTCTTCATATCCATTGCATGAATGATCTAGCAGAGCCTTGAGCCTCTAATCCAAAACACTTTCATATTGATGAATGAGTCTGGGTGTAAAATTTTCCGTTTAGATTGTGAACTATATTTTCTGAAATCCTTCATGATCACCCTTAACCTTCGTAGGTCTCCCTGAACAAATGACAAGTCAAAATCAAACCCTCATTTGGAAGCCAATATGCATCCTTCACTGCTGAAAACAAACAAGCCTGTCATCTTTTAAATGTCACTGCCAAGAAACACACATTATGTTTTACAATTCACAATATGGCTTCACAAGGAACTGAGGTGGGGGAAGGAAGGAGAGGAGAAAAAGACATTTCAACGGTTTCCTGAAAATCGGCTGCAATCCCTTATTCTCTTTCACTCAGAACATAACCTCCGGAGCTCTGAAGTTAATTTTCTCCTACACCATGTCTATCCACCCCAAACTCACTCATTTCCTTTGGGCATGGAAAGATAGAAAGAAGAGGAATAAATTAACATGAAATAACAGAGATGTACATAAAAAGAGCATCCATGGTCTGAATACATAAAATAACAGTTTAGAAAGAAATATTGGAGGAGTAACTTTCCCCAGGTGTCCTTATTTTGAGTGTAAGACCTTACCTACTCTTATATGCCAAGGTCTTCTATGTTTAATCACTATCCATAGCAACTATGGACCTTATACTTTATAGAATTTTAGATATCACATTTATCATATCCCATAATTATTTTAAATTAGGAAAAAACAGAAGCCCCAGGTGTTAACTGACTTGCTCAAGGTCACATGACTTGAAGTAGACTGGTCTTTGGGGAAGAAATGTGGAAAGCTTTTGCATCCAAACAGTCTAAACGCCCACCAGTCACGCAGACTAACTGAAATGATTCTTTCAAGTCCCTCCTTATGTTCTGCTTAGAGTTCAAAGTACAAGTTTGAACCAGATAATTATGAGCATCAGCAGCTATAAGGAACAGATTTTGTTCATAAATGGGCTGGAAACTGGCTAGATTAGAGCTATTGCTAGCAGGACCTGCAACATTTGTGTGTCTCATGCATTAACCTAAGAATGTTGTAGTTGAAAGAGGAAGGAAGGGATTGCAGCAATTTCTGTAAAAACAGTGGAAAATTTCCATCACCTGGTTAAGGAAGGAGAAGCACAGAGTTCTACAGAGGTCACCATTGCTACGCCGCTATGGTTGTCCTCCTCCACCTCTTGCTGAGCCTGAGCTCTGAAGACTAAAGAAGCGTACGGAGGGGCATTTGACTCTATGAACCCATGCGTCTCTCTCGGACTGTGTCACTCTACAGGGAGTGATCTGGAATGCTGAAGGAGAGCTTTTGGATTGTTGGAATGACTAAGGGAATTGCCGGTATGTAATCGGAGGGCTGGGAATGCTAAGAGTCCTACAGTGCAGTGAACAGTCCTGCACCAAGAACAAATTGTCTTGTGTCACACATGACTTTCAAATACTCTGGTTGGACACTCACCACAGTTGAAAGACCTGTTTATCATTTTCAGAACCTAGAGCCTGATTCAGTTTTAGACCTAATAGAAAGTATTTTTGCAGACACAGAATTTTACAGCAACACAATTAATTACAGTGTAAGTTGTGAGAAAATTGTACTTTGTTTTGTTCGGATAGGCAACCATCTGGAAGTCCAGGTCAGGTGCAGCAGTAGTGCATGCAACACAGCTCGTGTGGACCAGTCTCCAGTTGCAGCATCCCCATTCAAGGGAATTCTGCCTATCAGAGCAACCATTAGATTCCTTCATCCTATCATCTCGTTTAGTCATCTACCAATGTTTACATATTGAAATGTTCTATAAAATATATTTTCTTTATATTATATTACAATGAGGCATTATATTGATTTTTAACAAACTTGAGCATATAGGTAGGTTATGTTACCTTTAAATTTTATTTTGGGATGTTAAAGGAGACAATATGTCTGAAAGGACTGAGAGCCCAGGCTGTGACCATTCTTTTTTTTCTAGAAAACCTCTCACTGCTGGCTTCAGCAACTGTGTTATTTCCTGGTTTTCTTGAACACTCTTGCTTCATCTATTTCACTCGTACCCAACTCTCACTGGCAGCACTGTCCTCACAGAATCATCCCCACCCTCTATTCTTACTGATTTTTCTCTCCCTCTTTCTTCTTGGACTCTAACACTCATTTGCCAAATTGCTCTCAAAGTTAGACCTTGAGTTTCCCAGTTCTTTTGCTGAATTCCATCCCGCACTTTCACTCGCTCCCTGTACAGTACTTGGATATTCTACCAGTGTAATATCTCAAAAGAAGCAAGTCCAAAAAAGAACTCGTAATCTTCCCTGCAAAGTCTGCTCCACCTATATTCTTGTTTTTCTTGGTTAGTGATGATATAATTTAACAAATCTGCCAAATTAGAATCCTGAAATAATTTTAGACTAATTCGTCATTTACTTTGCCCAAAGCAATTGGTCACCAAGTCCAACTAAACTATCTTAAATCTTGAATATTTCTAAAATCTATCTAAAAGCACAAGTGTTTACACTTTTTTTCTAAAATACAACAGTATTAAAGTCTTAATGTCAGGTGTGGTTTAACTTATTAATTTTACTTAAGTTATATACTGTGTAGGAGAATTATAATTTTAGACAATGTTAGACAGAAGATGTTAAATATAGGTTTTTATGAAAATTTGGAAACAACCAACTAAGGGACCAGTTTGGTATTTTTATTTTGCATCCATACAAAAGTTATTTTGTGCCCATTAAAATTTGCTAATGGAGTATCTTTATTATTATTATAAGAACTGCTTTTCATAGTGTTAAACTTAAAAAATCAGAATCTAAAATTATCTTACCCATATGCAATATGTAGGAGGAAAAGGCTGGAGTGAATCATTCATGGTGGTTATGTCTGGTGAAAGGATTACAGATGATTTATATTTTCCTCCTAGTATTTTTTATCTTCCAGATTTTCCGCCAAGCTCATGGTTTTCCTATAAATAATTATTTTAACTCCTTTCAAGTCTTGTCAATAGTGCTTGTACCATAGTTCAGCCTTTTATTGCAATTTCCTTGCTTCCTGTATCTTTTCCCTTCAGTCCATCCTCCACATTGTGGAAAATTACAGTGAGTTTTTCAAAGTGCACGTCTGTTCACGGAGTTCCCTTTCTACTGACTCCCTACCATGCAAAGGGCAAGGAGCCATCCTGTAAGCATGTCATCAAAAGGTCGGACAACTTCTCTCCCAAGTCTGTTTTCTCAGCCTCATCACCGGCAATTCCTCACCAACAGAGAGACCTTTCCACCTTTGTTTGAACAAGCCATGGACTGTGGCATTTTTTTGCAAGGTTATTTTCTTTTGACAGGAATGTACTTTCCCCCCCTTTTGCTGCCAGGTCAAGTAACATGTTTAGCCTTAAGACTCAATTCAAATGCCATCACCTCCCTGAAGCATTTGCTGGCTGAGTTAGGAACCACTTACCCGCTCCTCCCAACTCTGTTGTGGATACTCTCACATTTCTCTCTTGGTATAAGAGATGGCCACAGAATTCCTCTTCCTGGGAAAATACTGTTTCTTACTAATCTATGTATTCCAAGCGCTGACGCAAAGGCTGGCACACAAGAGGCGCTCAGAAAGTATCTGATGAACCACCAAATTAACGTAGGGAGAAAATCAGCAAGCACCTAAGATACCATCTGGTGGGGAGAAACTTACGCCAAGCTGTAGTTTCTGACCACACAAAAGGCAGAAGGAACCAAAATGTACTGAATGAAGCAGAACTATTCAAGTTAAAGAGGAAGTGACAGTTGGATTAAGCAGTGTTGGATAACTATTGGAGATTGTTAAAAATAAGATGAATTAAACCTTTACATTTAAAAAAAAATCTCGTATCCTAGCTGGTTGGCTCAGTGGTGGAGCACTGACTCAGTGTGTGAAAATCCTGGGTTCAATACCCAGTCAGAGCACAAAGGAGAAGCAACCATCTGCTTCTCCCCACCTCCCTTTCTTTCTCTCTCTTCTCCTCCTGCAGCCATGGCTTGATTGGTTTGAGCACATTGGCCCTGGGCACAGAGGATGGCTCTGTCAAGCCTCCGCCTTAAGTGCTAAAAACAGCTTGGTTGTAAGCATGGCCTCCGATGGGCAGAGCATCAGCCTCAGACGGGGGTTCCAGGGTAGATCTCAGTCAGGGCGCATGAGTGAGTCTGTCTCTGTATCTCCCCTACTCTCACTGAAAAAAAAAAAAATCTTTCGCGCCTATGTTGTTAAAATACAGAAGTCTTTGAAGGTTGTATCTAACACTTTTCTTTCATTTCTCCGGGGTCATGAGCTCCATTTCCAAACTCTGAAAAATGTAATAAGATGGACATGCTAAAAGAAATGATTAAAAATTCTTAGCAAAATTTCTTTGTCTTAACAAAAATTCAAATTATATTTAACAAAAAACAAAAACTAAAAATATATAACACCCATGGTTGGATAACATAGGTGAACAGCATACATATCTAGAGAGGAACTCGTTAGTAGATATATAGATAACATTAACATGATCACATCCTTTGACTCAGGAATTCTGAGAATCAAATACTGGTGTTCTGCCTAACATGTTTAATAAAAAATCATAACTTTGTTTAAAACTGTGCTTTTGAGAGGTAAAGCAAAACACCCATAGAAACACCTGTGGGAAGCCGAGACACCAGATTCATACTTAAGGGTCTATCACTTTGCACATCACAAATTCTAAAATCTCAATGCCTATGCCCCATTCTGGGTCAACTAAAACAGAATCCCAAGGAGTGGAGCTCAGGTGTCAGCATTTCTTGAAAGCTCCCATTACTGAGAACCACTAATCTAATCTACATGGAAAGATTTTTCCAATTGTAGACCTTGTTCCTAAAAGAAAATGTGTATCTTCATGACTATTTTTATTGTTAATCTCATTCTTTTTTTATTTTCCCTTTTTTTCTTTTTTTTTAAAGAT
Source organism: Saccopteryx bilineata (assembly GCF_036850765.1). NCBI lineage: Eukaryota > Metazoa > Chordata > Mammalia > Chiroptera > Emballonuridae > Saccopteryx > Saccopteryx bilineata. The sequence goes on along the minus strand of NC_089500.1, from coordinate 54,934,658 downwards.
GGAGAGACAGGAAGGGAGAGAGATGAGAAGCATCAACTCATAGTTGCAGCACCTTAGTTGTTCATTAATTGCGTCTTATATGTACCTTGACTGGGCTGCTCTAGCTGAACCAGTGACCTCTTGATCAAGCCTGTGACCTTGGGCTTCAACCCAGTGACTTTGGGCTCAAGCCAGAGACCATGATTCCACACTAAAGCTGGTGGCCCCATGCGCAATACAGTAACCCTGAGCGTAAGCCCAATAGGCCTGGGTTCAAGCCAGCAACCTCTGGGTTTCGAATCTGAGCCCTCACGGTTCTAGGTTGATGCTCTGCACCATCCCCAGTCAGGCTCATTGTTAATCTCATTCTTAAAAAGCGAGAGCACATGAAATATTCTTACTACCAAAGAAAGCTAAATAACACCGCACAGTTTAAAGAATTTCCTTTACTCCAGGGATGCTGATTTTTATTTTAGTTGACTTTTTTCCTTATTTTTAAAATACATTTTCAACACAAAATTTAAATCTGAATAAATGATCATATTAGAACATTTTAATATTTTTAGGCCAAAGGAAAAAATCTGGAGGATAAAACATTTTGTAAAAAACTAATCTATAAAATTAAAATTCATTAGGAATTTTTTTTCCCCACAGCAAATTTTTAATAGCTTTGAATGGCAGTTCTTGCTGCAGGGAGAATCTGTTTTAATCCCTTTAATCAAATTTTAAATGGTACAATCCTATATCATTTTTCAGGAATTCACTGAATAGCAATTATGATTTCAAGGAACGAAGAGAGCTGGTCAGTCACTCTGAGATGGTATTCCCGCAGGCACGGACCGATAAGAGTAGGGGTCCCCAAACTACGCCCATGGGCCACATGCGGCCCCCTGAGGCCATTTATCCGGCCCCCACCGCACTTCCAAAAGGGGAACCTCTTTCATTGGTGGTCAGTGAGAGGAGCATAGTTCCCATTGAAATACTGGTCAGTTTGTTGATTTAAATGTACTTGTTCTTTATTTTAAATGTTGTATTTGTTCCCGTTTTGTTTTTTTACTTTAAAATAAGATATGTGCAGTGTGCATAGGGATTTGTTCATAGTTTTTTTTTATAGTCCGGCCCTCCAACGGTCTGAGGGACAGTGAACTGGCCCCCTGTGTAAAAAGTTTGGGGGCCCCTGGATAAGAGGGTCACACTGGGGTAACTGTGAGGACTCGGGGTTCCAACCCTCCCTTCCTGAGGGCTTCTCTTCTCCTTTGGGCTCTCACATTTTTACCCTCATTGTCACCAATTTATCCCAACAGTTAGAAAAACCTTCTTACAGTGTTAAGTATATATGGCAGTATACTTTTTCAAAAAATCTTTACTAAAAATTTAAAACAGGAAAAAAATGGGAAATCTGTAATACATAAACTTGCGACCAATGGTGACTAATAGTACAATTTGGCTGGTATAAATGAAACTGCAAAATGTGGTTTTGTTTAACTGACTCTTTCTGTACTCTTTAAAGATAAGTGCCTTACTCCCAGGTCCATCCCTACTCTCAGTAAAACTTATTTCCAACATTGTATTGGAATACTCCTAGAGGAATATTTTCAAAAAATGTTGAACCTCAATCTATATCAAGAAATAGAATTTATATCTCTATCCAATAGACACATATACATGCAACAAATAAACATTTCATAAGTCTCATTATGCATAATGTGCTGTGATGTGTTTCCTCTTCTATTCCATCTGTTCAAATGCTAATAGTGACTTAGCTGATTTTATAACCTATCCGTGGGTAGTATTAGTAGTTGGAAGACTAAGCAGAGTCTACAGATTTTTGTCTCAGGCTAGTGCTCATATGTACACAGAAGCTCATTTATAGATCCCAAGCACAATACTGCCCCTTTCTCCGTTTCTCAACTGTCTGCCTTAGGATTACGGGTTGGTTCAGTCACTTCCAATACAGTAAGGACTATGACATACAGGGGTGTAAGAATAACAGAGTCACAATCAGTATATCAGGTGTTAGTGTTCACAGACCTTAATCCAAGTTCTAGCTACTTGCAAGCAGAGGAAGCAGAGAGGTCAAAGCAACAAGTGCTGGCCGAAGGTATGGCCTGCCCCGGGCCAAAGAAGAAAGAGCTGATGCTCAAGAACCCAGAATGGTGAAGACAATCTTTCTCTATCACTCAGCTTTATTGCCAGGAAGAGTCAGCAAAACTGTGGGTGAAGAATACATTTTGAGTGATACATCTGCTTCTCTTGAATAATGAATGAATGGGTGAATGAATGAATCGGTTAAGTTAATATTCATAGCCCTAAGCCAATATTTGTTTTTGAAAAATCCATAATGGTATAAAAAAAACTGTCCCCTCATTTTGCTTGGGAAATTTGAAACACGTGTTATTTCATTTAAATGAATTATGCAAACACTTGAATAATGCAAAAATCTTCTTAACTGCTGACAGAAGATGGGGACCAAACTTGGAACTTTTATAAGAACCTTTGTAAAGGGGGATTTAGATTCTTTAAGAAGCACTGAAATTAATTCCAATGACAGTTTATAAAATAATCAGTTGGTTGCTTTCTCCATGAATTTCTTTAAAAAAAAACAATCAGTCCTTAATTTCTTTACGGCTCTGGCTGTCGATAGGCACCTGCTGTTCAGCAGCTGCTGTGACACAAACAACTGACACCACCGAGAGCTAGCTGTTCCCTGGGAGAGATGTTGCTCTTATGTGACATCAGGGTGAGGTTTGAGGATGAAGAATTACAATCAGATACCTTTATTCAAGTTTCTCAAATGTGACTAAAATGAGAAAGCATGCCTTCCACAAGAGTTCAGAGGAACTTTTTCACTTTCATCAAGCAAAGTGACTAATTTTGATAACTTTAGTCTTTGTTTCCCCTCTCTCTTTCTCTCTCTCTCTCTCTCTCTCTCTCTCTCTCTCTCTCCCCACAGGCCCCCAATCACCCTCTAGCCCTCTGAGATCTAGCTTTTCCCCCAGGAAAATCAGCAACATCCCAGGCAGCAGAAAAGAGGAGCTTGGACCTGAATAATTGCCACCTGGTCCAAACCTCCGGCAGCTAAAGGTAACATCTTCACCTAAGTTATATTTCAGTTCCTGAGCCCTAAGACGGAATGGCCCCCTGGCTACTTCCCCATGAAACTGGACAGAAAGATGTCGGAAAAGACCTCGGAGCTGTTCTCAAGACCTGAAAAAATTATTTGTTCCCCTTACCTCACCTCCAACCAACCAGCTCCCAGCAGGACCCCAAATCCCTAACCCACAGTGTCTTGTGATTTTACCCACAGGCCACTGGGGAATTGGCTTTTTAGTATCAGCTACCGTCTCCAATTTGCCCAACTGATTATGAAACGATTTTCCTTCCTATACTACAAAGTCCTGCTCAGGCAGTTCTTTGGGACAGCATGCACAGGCGACGCACTCACTAAAAACAACGGGTGTTAGATGATTATGTCTTCATTCCTTCACTAAGTCCAGTTGTGACCAGGACTGTCTCTTATTCTTCTTCATATCCCTAACACCCAGGACAGTGCCTGGAGTTTAGAATGGGTTCAATAGCCCTTCATATAAACAAATAACGGCAGGGGTAAGAGGGGAGGGGAGGGAGGGGAGGTGGAGGCAGGGCAGGGCAGGCGAGGAGAGCTGTGGGCTCTCCCCAGAACTGAGAGATGCCATGCAGAATAGCTAGCTTCAACCCCACAGGGTCCTAGCTGCTCACTCCCGGAGAAGAAAGTTGATCTCCTGAGCAAAGCTTCTCAATCTACATTTAAATCACCTGGAAATCTTGTTAAAATGCAGCTTCTGATCCAGGAAGTCTAGGGCAGAACCTAGGAGTCTGCATTTCTAACAAAGCTCCCAGGGCTTACAGATGGTGCCGGTCCACAGTTTACATACAGCTCAAGTACAGGGCAGCCCTGGGACCTGGGCTCTAAGAACCTGCAACTGTGGCCCACCCGGGGTGCTGGGAGGACGCAGACAGCAGACTCAGACAAGACAAGGTCATCGAGACTCCACTCCGGTGTGAGAAGCACTGGAGGACACCCACAAGGAAAAGATGAAGGACCTCATGGCGAGCAACTAGGAGGACGGTCTGTCACCATCCCCAGGCCAAAAGGGCTCAAGGAGGAAAAGGTACCAGAAAAAGAACTTTGAAGCTGGACCAGGAACAGTAGGACGGGTCATGAAAGGAGCTCTGTTCTTGGGTACCTGGAGTAAAGGAACACAGGCACATCTCAGGACAAGAAGGAGAATAACCCAATCTCACCCCCTTCCTCCCTTCTGAGCCCCCTGCGCCTCCCATTGGCCTGACCCAACAGGGACCTGGAGGCAAAGGGGGCTTGTTGATGAGCCCCTGAGAGCTTTCCACAGTGGAGTGGAAAGGAGAGTGACTGCAGGACACAGGGAGCTATCCTATTCGGACACTTAGAACCAATGGGCAATCTATAATTCTCTATAGTTAATACCCTCAAAACCGAGTCTGTACTTGTCCCCGGGGGCTACAGAAAAAGATTGCAGCAGTGTGCACTGGTTCTGTAGGCAATCATTAGGAGGAAAAGAACTTCAAGGGGCTTCTAAGTCGGGATGGCTGGAAGGATAAAAGAACAACGGGGTGAATGCCTGAGGAAGCATAAAGGAAGTGCTGGAAGGCCGTTAAAAGACTAGGAGGGGAAGTTAAGAACAGAGTGGTCCCTGTGGGTTCCCTCGGAGAAATGGGACTGGCGGGTTGGGGCTGGGCGTAGGCCAGAAAACGAGCTTGCCCTCTGCCTGACACCTTCCGACTCCTTTATGACTTTAAATGCAGTATCACTGGTGGGTTTCCAAGATCTGAGGGAGAAAGCAGACCCAAGAAAAACTAGAAACAGTAAGCACGATGATTAAATACTCAGTTCCTAAAAACACTCAACCAGAAGTTTGTTAAGGAAATATGATTTTAATTATACTATATGTATATGTGTGTGTGTACATATACAGGTTCCTCATTAGAGCTCTAATCTGGGCTCTTGGGAAAACATTAAAAAACGGAAAGAGCAAACTCCTCATATTTGGATTTTCAACATATTAAAAACCAGCGTCTTTACCTCTAAAAAACAGTGTCATCTCTCACCGCTGAGGGATGCTCCATGCTCACCATTAATCCTGGGGACAGTGCTAAAGCACAGTCGCCCTTCCCAGGTGTGGAAGAGAGCTGACATGTCTGAAATCTCAAGCAAGTGAGAACCCAATCTGGACCCTCACTGATGAGGCAGATCTGGGTGTCCCTTGCCAGGATGACATGATATAATGTTGACTGATATGTCCCCTCTTCATCACCTCCAGCCCTCTCCCTTAAGCCCATATTTCAAGAGATAGATATGGTTTGGCCAGTTCACCACTTGCTCCAAGGGGAATTACCAAGAGAGGGGGAAAAAAGAAAAACAGAAAAACAAAGAGTCGAAATTCTTGGCTCCAGCTCAAATGAGAGACAAATTAGTTTTGAAAAGAGATATAAACTGGCAGAAAAGGGTTTTTTGGGTTTTTTTAAACCACCCTTCACTAAACTGTGAAGAAAAAAAAATCCCGGAGAGAAAAAGGAGCATTACAAACAACTAGAGGCCATGTACTCAGTGTCCCACCCCCAGAATAAGGCCATGACATATGGGGTGGGAGTTGAGGTCCTTACAGTTTTCCCTAAGAAGTTTGGAAGGATCTAGAAAGAGGCTTGCTTCCTGCTTCTCTTCATTAATTACTAAGGAAAGCTAGTGCAGAGACAGCCCATGTCACAGGACAAGAATGGGTAGGGATGAGCTTGGTGGGCGAAGGCAGATAGGATCAGGCATTCCCTGCACTGCCGAAGGGGCACTGGCTTTCGCGGAAAGAGGAAGGAGAGAAGGCAGACTGATTCTCGGTCGGACAGATATTCCTGGCTGGAGACAAGGGCCGAGATGGCAGAGGTTGCCCAATGGGTAGCTCATAACAGGGACTCAAGTGGGAGCCATGCCCACAGATCCATATTTGCATTTGAGGAGCCCTGCATCTAATTCCATTGGGGTCATAGGGTCCATCCAGGGCTCAAAGAAGTCAGATGAGGAGCGGCTGAGTCTAGGTCCCCTGACTGTGCCTCTCAAGGCACTGGCTTAAAGCAACAACACGGAGTGGACAGAGGGAAGAAGGGGAAAGACTAAGAATAGTCCTCATTTGTAACCAGGAGCAGTTCAGAAAGCACTAAATTGGATGAAGCCAACTGGCTGTGGCTGTGACTAGATTAAGTATTTCTGCTGTCTGTCAGAATGGGGGGATTAGAGTTAGAATATAAATATACACTGCCAAAAATAAAAAATAAATTATATTCTGTGACTGTGAAATTCATGTGCTTTACAAGACGGATTGATTTTTCTCAGTCTCCATTGCTTACATGTTATATGTGAGTATTTGGTTCATCTCAAATTCTACAAAGGATAGAGAAGCTGATTCTGGTTGGCCATCTGGCCTTGGCCTTGGCCTTACCTGAGGTCAGATTTAAAGCTGGAATGGCCTTACAAGTCCAGCCCATGCTGAAAAATTGGCAGCCCTGTCTGGGAGCATCTACCCAGGTTCTTGGTCCTGCCAATGAGGTGACATGTGCATCAAGCCCTGCTCACACACATGACAAGACAACTGTCCTGTGTAGCTGTACTGCTCACAGCAGGACCTGACCCTCCCACTCACCTCCCCTTTCTAATGTCTTTCTAATGTCTTGCATCCACATATTTCCACTGAGTTTTTCAAACTATTTTAGTTCATAAGGACCTCTCTTACATAATCTAGGGACTCTTACATTCCATGTCAGTGGATGGGTGAATTTCTGCCAGAGGTTTATCAGAAAGACACACATTGACCAGAGTCATTTTGAAGCAACAAAGAAATGTCAGACGCCTATTCACATCTTGGCAAATGGATTTTTACCATAAACTAACACATCTTTTCCTGATAATGAGGAAGATGTTTAAATGCTACACAAGCTTAAGTAGATATTTCTGCTCTCTATAAGGATTGATGAGCAACTGAATGTGTTCTTTGCTCTAGAACCAGGGCAAATGTTCAAAAAAATGGCTGTTTAAGGGGTCATGTGACACCTTTACTCTGGGAGTTATGTATTGAAACTTTAATTGTAGAATTCTGAAAAAAACAACATGGACACACATTTTATATATACATGGTCTTCATGTTCAGTTGATGAAAACCAAGTAGGAATAATGGTAAAGCCATCTTGCATCCTGTTTTACCCAAGGAAATGTGATAAGTGTATGCAACCCCAGAAAAAGACTATTTTGCCAGCAATATTATTAATTTTCTATCATGTGAAGTCCACAACACTGATCAGAAGCCCAAAGAGGACAAGTATGCTTAACTTTGTAGAAGTTCAATATGTATCTTAATACTGCAATTTGGGGGAATTTATCCAATGACATGATGCAGGATTGTTTGAATAGGCAGAACAAAGCACACCCTTCAACAATACCTCAGCCCAAGCTAAATTTGATTTTTACAGTGGCCTGTGAAAAGGCCTCTTAGGTCTGTATGGCTCTATGTCGTGGACATTAGAGGAAAAACTTCTTAACTACTCTGGCAGTGTTCTTTGAGACCTGGCCTGGAGAACAATGGAAATGGACATACCAGATTAGCAGCAGATTGCTTCAAATGTTCTGACCCCTGCTTAAGCTGCAGAGTTAGGCCAGCGCTCTGCTTACAGATGTGAAGTGGTGATTCTGTAAGAGGAAAGGAGGGATACCCTCAAAAAAATCGTCTTCCAAATCCATTAGAATGACCTGCTGTAATGGTTCTATGTCCCTGAGTATAAGATAACTTATTATTCACAGTACCATTGAGCTAGGAACTAGATAGAACTAGACACTGAATCACATTCAGGGAAGTCAGTTAAAAACATTTCCAGATAACACAGCACTCACAAAGATACTTAAAATAGAATGAAAGAGGGAAGTTTGACTCTAGTAAAAGTACATTAATACTCAGTAATTATGATATATGCAACACCCCCTAGTGCCTAACTTTGGGTAAAATACCTATTGAAAATCCTCAACCATCTGCACTATCGTAGTTTTATTTTTACAGATAAACAAAGGGTTAAGAAAGAGAATTAATCAACAGCCTGAGGACCTGTAACTGGTAAGGAGAAGATCTAGGACTCAGACTCAGGCAGAACTCCTTGCCCTCCCTGTTCCTTAGGTCCCTCCCCACAGGCTACTTGCCGTGGTGTCAGTTTTCATGCAGTGGACAATGCCTATGAATAAACAATGCAACCAATTTTTTCCAGAAGCTTCTGCTCATTCCTGAAAGAGCACAGCACAATAGAATCAAAGCACTCATACATTTTTAGGACCCAGGAGCTGCCAAAGTTTCCAAGACATTTCACAAGAAACCTAGAGCTCATTAAGGGATTGTCAATCATTTTATGTGGATTCCATCACTGTAGTAATTTATTTAAAAACTAGAAATGTGGCCCTGGTTGGATGGCTCAGTGGTAGAGCGTTGGGCCTGGCATGTGGATGTCCTGGGTTCAATTCCTGATCAGGGCACACAGGAGAAGTGACCCTCTGCTTCTCCACCCCTTCCTCTCCCTCTTCTCTCTTTCTCTTCTCCTCTCTTTTTCTTCTTTCTCTCTTTTCTCACAGCCATGGCTTGATTGGTTTGAGTGCATTGGCCCTGGGTGCTGAAGATTGCTTTGTGGAGCCTCCACCTCATGTGCTAAAAATAGCTTGGTCATGAACATGAGCCCAGATGGGCAGAGCATCAGCCTCAGAGGGGAGTTGCCGGGTGGATACTGGCCAGGGCACCTGCAGGAGTCTGTCTATCTCCCCTCCTCTTGCTTGATAAAGAAGAAGAAGAAAAAAAACCTAGAAATGTAACATGCAAACTTTATGGAAAAGAATCCTAAAGAAAAGCTGGGACATTTGACAAACAATTTATGAGTGAGTTATGCATATCTCCAGACTATATTGATCCATAGTCAATTTACAAAGAACAAACTATTTCCAAGTCTGGCGTCAATCCTCTGAGAGTAATACTGGTAAAAATCAACAGTTAATGGCTGAGCCACTGTCTAAGGAAGCTACTCTAAAGGACAGATTGTAATCAAGTTGACAGAGGCTTGAGAAATACCGCTGTCCAATCCAAAAGTCCTTACCATACCCATCAAACTGGAACACTGCTAAAGAGGAGCATACCTTCAATATTTGTGGCCTTCCTGGATTCAGTCTTTAATCTCTTTCAGTACCTCTCTATTTGCCTACTTGCAGCACCCCAACCCTTGCCATGACTTTATCCATTTTTTATCCATTGCCACAGTTACACCTACACACTGAGGATCACAAATCTTTGGCCTGATTACTCTGGAGCTCTGACTCTTCAGGATGTCATATGCCTTTAATATGTTCTCCTTCGTCTGAAACTCATCCTGTCTAAAGCTTAGCTCCCTCTTGATTGTAATCACTCCTTTTTCCCAACATCAGGAGTGTTGTCATTATACACCTGCCATTTTTATCCCTTCCCCTTCTTTACTCTCCATATTGGACAGATCCACAAACCAGGGCAAGCCTACCTTCACACATCTCGCATGTCCATTTTTTCAATTTAGTTGTATATCCAGTATATGTATTTATGATCTATCTAGGGCAGTGATTTTCAACCTTTGTTTCTCATGCACTCATAAACTAATTACTAAAGAAAAAGGGGCCCTGACCTCTTCTTCTTTAGTAACTAATTTATTTGTGCCATGAGATGAAAATGGTTGTATTTAGTCAGGGGCACTGACCTTAGTAATTAGTGTGTGTTTGTGCCATGAAAAAGAAAAGGTTGAAAATCACTGATTTAGGGCACTGACCTAACTTGTCTCCCAATATCTGGTCTCCTCTCATTTTAATACCCTTTACATACACTTGAAAGAATTACATTGCTAAAGAAAAAGTTATAGCCTGACCTGTGGTGGCACAGTGGATAAAGCGTTGACCTGGAACACTGAGGTTGCTGGTTCAAGACCCTTCACTTGTCCAGTCGAGGCACATATGGGAGTTGATGCTTACTGCTCCTCCCCCCTTTCTCTCTCTCTCTCTCTCTCTCTCTCTCTCTCTCTCTCCTCTCTAAAATAAATGAATAAATAAATAAATAAATAAAAAGTTATACAATGCCATTCTCTTGTTAATAATCAGTTGATGTGGCTTCCCTAATCACTGGCTCATTAGCTTGTATAGAAGTTTCTTTACAACTTGCCTTAGCTTACCTTTCCTAACTCATCTCTATCCTGCACTCTACGGTTTGTTTATAGTGATCTAATCATGCATTCCTTAAATAAGCTGTTGATCAGGAGTCAATAAGGATAAGATATTCTAGTGGCTAAGAAAGAGGGTTTTCCAGCTGCACTGATGAAAATTAAATCATAGATTTAACTCTTATTGGTAAACAGGTGTCCTCAGGTTATGACAGTCAACATATGACATTTTGATTTTATGATGCTCACTTCCATAAAAACTTTAAAAAATTGAGATGCGAGTGTTTCAGCTTATGCCATTTAGCATTGTACTTACAGACTACACAGGCAAACTGGTTTGACTGCGCACAGCAGAATATGTAGTACAGATGTATGAGTCAGGGAGTTGGTGCCCCCCACTACACTTACCTACGTCATTTTGGACTGTTAAAAGAACAAGTGTTCTGTTTGTGTTAGGCTAGAGTGTGTTTTGACTTACACCAAAATTCGGGTTATATCACTGTCGTAGGAACAGAACTGTGTCGTAACTCAAGGACCCCCTGTAATATATAACCTACGATGTGTCCACTCTGAGACTGATTTCTCATGTCTCAAAAATGGAATAACATAAGGTTACCATCAGAATTTATTAAACAAATGTGCTAGCTATTATAATACTCATCATCAGGTATATCTAAAACTATTACTTAAGGTAGAACAAATTTTCAAAGAAAAAACACTTTGTATGAAAATGTTATTATCACTTAATTGATGTCCTTAAGACATATAATTTTTGGTGTCTATAGGTTCTTGAGGTGATAGTTTGGAAAGAAAATTGAAAAAGGTTTGTAACAATTAGGAACTATCTTGTTGAGGCTCTGATAATATCCACTTTTCTAGACTACCAACTTCTTAATTCATTGAGTACACAGAACTTCCATATGATATGCCTTATATTTCTATTTTATCTTCTATGTGTTATACCTTCAAATAAACCTTAGTATATAAACTTTATCTTATGCTTAACATCTCAATACTACATTGCCCAACAATGATTCTTGGTAGATGATCAAAAAATATTGAGATGAAAGTAAGTTATTATGCTAAAGATTGCTAATCCCCACAGTAAATGCCATGAGTTTCTGATGTTGGTGGACTATGATTTTTTTCTCCAACAGAATAATTATACTTCATAAAAGAAAAAAAAATTATAGTTTCTTTTGTCATGTTGTACAAAGCAAAATGCAAATTAGCATGAGCCATGGCCACAGAAATTAAAATTAGGCTTTGAACAATTAAGCATTTTAATTATAATGTTGATCAGTACAGTTCATGACACAGAAGTCATATTTCTCCAGGTGACCTGCACTACTTGATACCAGTAAATATACACAGTGCTTATAAAAACATCAGCTAATATCTGATTGCAAGTGAACAATTCTTTGAGTCTGACCTCTAGTTGGAGACCATCCCACAATTCTTCCCTGGGATAATGTTCCTCTCCAATATTCTGTCTCCATAAATTTCTAAACGTTTCTTTGGATAACCATGTTTTAAGGATTCACAAAGTCATGTTCATAAGTTATTCTGAACTTCTTCAGTAAAATTCACACTTACTGAGTACCTCTGGATACAGCCAACAATTATTAGCAGTAACTATATGCCAGGCACCATTCTAAGCACTTCACACACACTCACTGGGTCAATCCTTACAATAACCCTGTAAGGTAGGTACTACTATCTCCATTTTACAGATCTGACAACTGAGGTTTAGGGAAAAAATTCACATGCCCGTGATTATATATACTATTACTAAGGGGTACAGCTAGGTTTGCACTTAGTCTTTCCAATCCCAGAGCCTCTGCTCTCAACCACCAGGCCATGCTGATCACATAAAGTAGAACTCAATCAGCACTACGAGCTTTAGACAATCATTTGGGAACTCAAAGGAAGAACAAAATGTTCCCTATTTAAGGTCAGAAAAGACCTCCCGGAGAATAATACGCAGAATTCTGATTGGCAGAGATAGGACAGGCATGACTACTTACTAGTCTCATAAACAGTTTTGAATAATAATAATCCAAAAATCAAGCAATTTCCCATTGGGAGGATGCATAAACTGAATCTGACAGGATGAAACAACAGGAATAAGTTCAGAAACTTCAGCTGCACATGTTTAGGATGATTGCTTCCTGGCATGACTACAATTCATGTGAAAAAGATGAAGAGATTTTGGCCAAATGGAAGGTCAGTCCAAGCCAACAGCATTATGCGGATGCCAAGAAAGCTAACTGGATTCTGAGTGGCACAGAAATATGTCATACAGAAAGTGGAGATGATTACCCTACATGCAGCAACACTGGAATTCAGCTGTGGGCATCACATTAAGGAAGGATGTTGACAACCAGGACTGAATTCAGAGCAGGATGGATGAGGAGAGACCATTGAAAAGCCATGCCACATGTGAAATGCTAGATGCACTGGAGAAATTTAGAAGGCTCCGGGGAAGCAATGTTCATGGTCTTCAAATGTGTCAAGAATTACCTTGGAAAGAACATCTGTGTAGACTCGCTCATGTTATAAAAATAGAACCAATGGGAGGCTAAGAGAACCAATGACTCAACTAATATTAGCAGCCAGCTCTGTCTCAGTAACTTAGTACATGTTACTGAGGTAAAAGCAGTGATGGGTATCCAGTGGGACTACATGCTAGCCAGGGACAAGACAATGCTTTTAGAAAGAATACTCATCTTGCTGAGTATGGGCGTACTTAAATATTAAAGGAAAAAATATTGATAATCTAGTCTTTGCAAATTTGGAGGAGTCCATTTGAGGAAAGTGGTGAGATAGTGCTTTAATAAGATAAGGGGTATGGAATTTGAGCTGGACTTTGACAGTGAATTAGTTTACAGATCCAAAGTGGTCCAGTCACCACCCAAAAGCCAAATCTTCAGCAAACAAAATTGCAAACAGATTACCAAAAATGCTCAGTGAATCCACTGAGGGTTTAAGAACATAAAATAATTCTCTGTAATACATCATTTTTCAAACAATTCCTAAGAGGTAATGTGATTCTTTTCCATTCTTTCCTCACAACGGTAACAGACATACACATACCAAAGCACAGTGACAAGATTGACATATCACTAGGGAAGAGAAATAGGTTCCATCTCCTTCAAGAGAGTGGGTCGGAAAAGGAGGTAAAAATGGTCTGAAAACAGAGGAAAGGGGAACCCCACTAATGAGGAGAAACAGCCTCCCTGCATTGTTCAGTCCAGCAGCTACCTCCACAAAAAACTCAGAGAGTTCCCACAATCTCCAGCCTGAAAAACACAGGCAAAAAGCAAGAAAGTCTGTCGTCCACCCAGCATTGTATAAAAGAAAATGCCCAGGTCTCCGAGTTAAACTTCCACATTCCTGCCTTGCTACTGTCAGCTTATCAACTTGGTCAACACACAAAACCCTCATTGTGCCTTAGTTTCCTCATCTGTAAACTGTGGACAGCCACTTCTGCATGGAGTTTTTGTGAAGCTCCATAAAGTAGTATTCCTAAAATGGCTGGCAACATCCTATAATCCCACACCTACCATTTCTTGTTCAAGTTGAGTTTAATATCAACTTTCCGATTTCTTCAATTTCATAATTCAGAAAGCAGTTTAGAAGGGATTGCAACCTCTTCCTGGTAAGGGATTTCCATAGATCAACCTTTTTGCAAAAAGAGATTATGCTTTAGGGTATTTTGTTGTGCAAGGAAGAGGAGGTGGAGGGATTGTGGGGGGAGTCAGTGTAGGGTAGAGAAGGAGGTGGTGAAGGAGGTGTGGTGAAAAGGAAGAAGAGAAGCTGCCACTTCTAGGGACAGATCAAGTGATAAATCCTGTAGTACTTGAACTAGAATATAGTAGAAGCTTCATACCTACTGAATAATTTGAGGTTGGCAAAGAATGAAATGGAAGACAATTCATGACAATATGCTATTACTTAAAAAAAAGAACCTTTTGAAGTGATCTTTTTGCCTTATTGTATCAATATATTTCTAAGGACACCATGTCTGGAATATTCCCACAGTGCCTGCAGATGTCACACCATTGCTGAAAGCACTTTTCAACCAGATTGGGCTCTTCCATAACTGCTTCCCTGTGATCACTGCCTCTAGTTCCCAGCATTCCTTCTGAGGTTTTCGGAAGCACTATTTGGAATGAGCTCTGCATATATTGTGGAACAAGAAGAAAAACAGGGTGAAGTGTGTCCAGTGACATCTACTAATTCCAAAAGTTTCAGGTAGTTAAGTATATAAGTAACTAAAATATCATGATTTTTGTGAGGCACCAGATTGGTTTCTTGGAAAGTCTAAAACTAGGTTGATCTTCAGCTAAGCAGCAGATATCACTTACATATCGGGCTCAAATTTTATTATGTATATTCGTAAGAGAAAGAAAAACGTTTAAATCTTCATGTTCACTTAATTAAATACATCTAACAGAGACTTTGTGTCATCATAGCTCACAGAGACTTGTTTACTCTGCTCACTTACAAACCCGGAGTCTGTGTGGTATCTGAGCTTTGTAAACCTATCTTTTATTCATCACTAAAGTCACCTAGCAACGAATGTCCATCTAATCAGCACTTACAGTGTCCAAACACCCCTATCAATAGTTTTTCCCCCTTAAATAATCCACAGGCTTCTCTATCACAATGAAACAATTCTCTTTTCTCAATCCTTCCTTCCTTCCGTTTATATATATATAAGCACTTGGGGGTTGTTGTTCTTGGTGCAACAATCTTCTCTCTGTGAATGGTCTTATCACCAATCACATTACACCTTCAGAGAGCGCTGCCAAGGAGGGTGGACTGTCTCCCCAGGCGCTCGTCAACGGCTTCCCTGCACGTTTGCTACAATAACACAGCACATCTTGACTAAACTGTGTTCACCCTCTGCTTTTGGAAAATTTCCAGGCAGGGTCTGTGTTTACGTCAGCAAGACTGATGATTCAGAACACCGTCTCCAGGGTTTTAAACAGCCTTGAAACACACTCCTGCTCTCAGCTCAGCGGCAGTCAGTAGGAAGCCTCCCAGTAACTGTTGCTTCACTTTGTCCTTCTACTTATTGCCAAGGGGCTCTGATTTCCTTCTTGATCATTTCATAAGCCATTTTGCTGCTTTATTCCTAAAATTTTTGCCAGAACTTTGACTACTAGATTTTTGCATTATTGTACCTATTGTCTTCGGAGTTCCTCATCTGTAAAGATCCCCCTTACTTGGGTAACTAAACTGTGTTCTTTTTATTCATCTGATTTTTTTTCCAGCTTTAGGATTATAATGTCTTTTGATTACATTTTGAAATGTAAATACAAGCCGCTTGACCTGTGGTAGCTCAGTGGATAAGGCATTGACCTGGAATGCTGGGGTCGCCTGTTTAAAGCCCTGGGCTTGCCAGGTCAAGGCACACAGGAGAAGGAGCTATTGGTTGATGTTTCCCGCTCCTTCCCCACTGCTGCCCCTGCCTTTCTCTCTCTCTTTTCTCTCTAAAATCAGTAAATAAAATCTTCAGACCCTGGCCGGTTGGCTCAGTATAAGCACATCGGCACAGCATACGGATGTCCCAGGTTACATTCTCCAGTCAGGGCACACAGAAGAAGTGACCAGCTGCATCTCTTCCCCACTCTCTCCCCCTTCTTTCTCCCTTCCTCTCCCACAGCCAGTGGCTCGTTTGGTTTGAGCATGGCCCTGGGCGCTGAGTATAGCTCAGTTTGTCCAAGCGTCAGCCTCAGGCACTAAATATAGCTTGACTGATTTGAGCATCAGCCCCACACAGGGATAGCAGGTGGATCCCACTGGGGGTGCATACGGGAATCTGTCTGTCCATCTCCCTTCTTCTCACTTAAAAAAATCTTTTAAAAAAATGTAAACAAGTTTAACTTGTTAAACTTGCCTTTGATCAGCACAGTTGCTATTCAGTTAATCCCTCGATTAGAGTTTAACAAGAACCTTACAAAATGTGTAAAAGATAGGGCACAGGGCAGTGAGTATATGCAGAGGCTATCAAAGTGAAACTACAGAATGTGAAACTTAAAAACAATGTCTAAGTATAATGCAAATCCCTTATTATATACAAGATTTAACGTTAAACTCTCCCCATTTGCTAATTATCATCAAAGCACATAAATTTTAAATTATTTTCACAAAAAATGAGCACATTAAGATGTTGCCACATCCTAGACACCGTGCTAGAAATTTATACTCTATCATGGGCCTGGGTTTTGCTTACCACCTTCTGATATCTGAGGTAAGACTTAGGAAAAAAACCTTTTTACCCCTCCCCCACACTATACAAAAAAGCAATATTTCATCTAAGAGGGCCTTTTACCTCACACTATTTTAAAAAGGAGACTCTTTGGGGTCAAAGCAGACATCGCCTTTGATTATAAAATACCCTGGTGAAACAATTTAAACACTAAGGAAACTATAAACACAATTATAAAATAGAAAGATGATGCTACTTAACTAAGAAGAACCCAGAATACTCTGAAGCAAATGATTCTAATCTAATCTGATCTAAAGAAAATGGAATTCAGATAAACAATCAAAACCATCCTTCCTAACATGTCTCTTCCCCTGAACAAAAATTAAAAGAAAATCAAGACAAATGAGTTATTGACAAGTGGCTGTTTGGATAAGAATATTTAAACATGAAAGGTTAATTGGTTCTATGGAAACCTTTCTGGGAAGAGCGGGCCATCGGTGTTTCTTGAAGTAGACCCTTAGCTTGTTATTAAACAGAACAATCATGGCTTCGAGAGTATACTCTCACACAGGTGCCAATTTCTAGAAAAAGTTACCTGAAGGAAGAGTAGGCAGAAGCCTGAAAAAAGCAGAAGAAATGGACAGAGGCAGGTCACACAAATTCCCAGGCAGAGTATCCTTCTGTAGGGTAGGCATATACTGAGAACTCCTTCCCCCTTCATCTGTCTTCTCTAGGATCAGGGCAACAAACCCAGCCACTTCTGCTCAGTGTGACCAGAAGCTCTTCCCCTTTATCCCAGCACTGAGAACAAGGGGAAGAGCTTGGTAGGCTGACCAGAGAAATACATTAATCTCGTTAAAGAGTGGAAGGGCTTGCTTATAGAACAGAGTCTGCCTCAGTAGATGGTTCTAAAATCACATAATTATACGGAAAGATTGGATTGGATAGTTTAAAAGCTCTAGCTGAAAAACAGGAATTGGCAATGAAAGATTTCTAAACGATTCTTTTTTATGCATCTATCAAGATCCTATTTTACTTAGTCTTCCCAAATTAGTAACAGGGTTTATCTACTTGCTTCTGTATCTGACCTTGAGAAATTTACATTCACACTGTAACAAAAGCCCTTTGTGGAAGGTTAAAAATTAGTTGACTAACACTTCACAAGACATAGCTCTAATCCACTAGTAAAACTATGAAGTCCCACCTATGCATTTGCTTAATATCTGATTTATTTTAAAAGCTGTAGCAACTATTTGCTCTCTTCTTTTCTTTTTTTAAATAAGAAAAGGAACCAGGCTGCAGAAAGAAGTGTGTAGCCCGTTACTAATTTAGGAAGTCTTCTCTGCACCTTACCTCTTAGCAGGTGAAAATCCTTCAGGGATGATGGGCTTAGGGGAGAGAAGCACAAGCTCTCTCTGTGACCACGCTTCCTCATGGCCCCGAGGCGGGGAGGCCATCCTCTGGCCCCTACTCACCACCTCACACCACTGCTGCCTTCACTGCCAGGCTAGGCCCGCCCTGGCTGCCTCCAGCCCGGCAGGGCTGGGGAAACACTGGGCAGCGGAGTTCCTCGCCTAAGTGGAGAGCTCATTCCCACTGCACTGGAGCTATTTAAAGAGGTGGGGCCTGCAGGACAAATGTGGCCTCCGAGCCTTCCTGTTTGTGTCCTAGCTCAAATTTTCACCCATTTCCTAAGGAAGACTACAGAGTGTAATAACCCTGGAGATGGCTGAGATTCGTGAAAACGGCGTGTGAGGGCACTTTTTAGAAAGTGTTTTTTTCCTGGCCTTCTTTTCTCCACAGTCAGATATGAGGCTTTGAAAGTACTTTAAAAGTCAAAAGCAAAAACTATCTGTGGTGTCTTGGTAAAGGTGTTCTACTCCTGAAAGATTTTTTTACCTGAAATGTAGAAAGGAAAAAAATTTGTGGATGATTAATCCAATATAATATATTAATCACATCATAATGCAGGAAAAAAATGCGACTTAGGGTCAGAAGCAAGGGTTCGACTCAGAAAACCTTTGCCATATACTAGCTTTAATAAAAGAAATTTACCCAATCTCTCTGGGCCTGTTTCTTTGTCTGAATAAATGGGCCTAATAACATGTAATTTACATGTGTGTTCTGAGACCTGTGTAAATGACAGGAAAAGACCCTATGCTTTGCCTGTCTAAAAGTCAGACCATGCTGTCATTACATTGAACTACCTAACTTCCCAGCTGCTGACACACAATGTCAGGCATTAGTAAGTAGCTATATAAAAATGTGTAAATGCATCTCCTTTCTTCTCTGCAAAATATGTATTTATTTGCTTGTGTGTTCTCTGACTTCCTCATGGGCACCGAGGTTGTAGGAGGGCCAGAGACTTCACTGGTAATGCTGATCTCACATATTTCCAGGACCAACAACAGCTCTTGGCATATATTACCATGCATTATGCAATAAATTTGACTAAGTAAATAAATAGATAAATGCATACATTCAGACAAAATCAAGCGCAATACTCTGCAACAAATATCTATTGAATTAGTGAAATGAGCCATGACTTCTTCCCATAAAGAAATATCCCCGGGGGACCCGGGTTCAATTCCTGGCCAGGGCACATAGGAGAAGCGCCCATTTGCTTCTCCACCCCCCTCCCCTTCCTCTCTGTCTCTCTCTTCCCCTCCCGCAGCCAAGGCTCCATTGGAGCAGAGATGGCCCGGGCGCTGGGGATGGCTCCTTGGCCTCTGCCCCAGGCGCTAGAGTGGCTCTGGTCGCCGCAGAGCGACGCCCCAGAGGGGCAGAGCATCGCCCCCTGGTGGGCAGAGCGTTGCCCCTGGTGGGCGTGCCGGGTGAATCCCGGTCAGGCGCATGCGGGAGTCTGTCTGACTGTCTCTCCCCGTTTCCAGCTTCAGAAAAATACAAAAAAAAAAAAAAAAGAAAAAGAAATATCCCAGGAATATGCAATAATAGAATTTTAAGGCAAGTTGGAGCTCTTACAAATATTTAAGGTAAATATGAATGTATGTTTTGTTAGATCACCCTGTTCAAATATACTATT
Organism: Saccopteryx bilineata; assembly: GCF_036850765.1. Taxonomy (NCBI): domain Eukaryota; kingdom Metazoa; phylum Chordata; class Mammalia; order Chiroptera; family Emballonuridae; genus Saccopteryx; species Saccopteryx bilineata. Next base: position 54,915,156 of record NC_089500.1, on the reverse strand, counting down.
AAGATGGTTGATGTAAAAACTTCTTACATTATGAATACTAGGTACAGTATTTAATATGAATTAATTCACTGAAAGAAAATTTAGCTTAGTTTAGACTGTACCCTAAAATCATTCCTCAGTCCTATTTCTGTTAAAAACGGAAACTCTCTTCTGGCGTCCATTAAGTCCTAGGTTGGCAGCAGTGGAATTGATAAGGACTCACTGATTTCTTTCAAAGCATTACCTAGACAAGAAGGATAAAGATGTGTGGTCCCTTGTGATTCTTTTGATACAACTACTAATGTTTAATATAACATAACATGGCAGGAGCAGGAGTTGGGACAGTCTCAGTGATCCGAAACAATAGATTTTGTTCTGAACCTTCACATTGTTGTCTGAATTCAGTTCTGGCCAGTTCAGGCCACTAAGAAACTTAAATCAATTCTTTGATAGCTGCTCATTAATCTATCATGTGTACCAAAGATAGGGACTTAAGAGGATAGTTGTCCACTTCACCAAATTACCAAGAGAGGAAGGATCCTGAAACTGAAAGATCATGTGAAACATAAGGATTTCTCTTGCTTTGCTGGAGAAACAGGAGCTCCTAGAGCCCTCCCTCCCTCCCCTCCCTGCCCTCTCTCATCTCCCACTTCAGGGATGGAACATGAGCTCTCCTGTTACAGATCTTTTCACAAGCGTTAACAATGGAAAAGTGATTTAAAGGTGTTCGCTCTGAATAAAGTCATTTTGGTTCCAAAATACGAGGAAGCATTTCATAATCATAAAATCTGAAAGTTCTATAGCTCTTGGCCGATAAAAGAGAATCTCTGAAGAACAGAGCGGTGGTCGAATAAACAGAATTTATTGCCATTAGCAAGTAATTATGTTCTCTACGTTTTCTAAGCTCAAAGTTTCAGACACTGTGAAGACGATCTCTGCCACATCCCTTCTCCTTCTCCTTCTCTCCAGCAGTTTCTTTTAATTCTAGAGCCATTTTTTTTAACTGAGGGTTAAAGATTCTAAAGAAGTTCTGAAATAGATTTTTTGACACCTTTCAGCAGCAAGACCTACTTGCCTTACACGTAGCCCCTGGCCTAACAAACACCCGTCTACATGGAGCTTCTGGGTTCAAGTACGTGGGGTATCAGATGTAGCTTAAATGCCTCCCGGAACATGCACGTTTGACCCTGGGAAGGGGGTTGCATTGTGGAAACTGTCACCCAATAGTCAAGCTTCTTCATCTAATGTAAGGGCTCTTGTCAGCCCTCACCTGGAGGCTCCAACACGCATTCCTGGGTATTCTGGCCAACCTGATGTTACTCTCTGGATTAGTAGCCTCACTGCCCGGGCTCCTGATGGCCTTAATGAAGATATCTCTGTTACTCGGTTAGCAAATAAAAAAGATAACTTCACGTTACTGACTACAGGGTCTTCTTGTGCTGCTTCTATTATTATTTGAGACCATATATCTAATTTTAATAGACATTTATCTAATACTACAGCAAACATTATAATCAATCTGTAAGAGAAGACAATTTACAGGCAAGACTAAAATGAGCAAATATGTATAAAACATATTATCCCAAAGCTGGCCATTACTGGGTATGTACACTGTGCAACAGAGCAATAATGAATTTCTCTTTTATGCTATCTGTTGTTTTATAGAAAGATAGCTGATTTCAAGTCAGCTGACTTTAGTACCTATGCTTATTAGTAATAAAATAAGTAAACCAGAGTTCCAATGGAAGAGTAACCTTATTAATAAGGAAGTACTATGATAGCAAGTTAATTTGGAGTTTAGGGCTACTCTTTTCCAAAATGAGAAATATAGGGATACTATTTCTACCTCCTTTTCTCCCTTTCAACTTGCTGTGGGCAAGGGCTCTTCTAGATGCTGTGAAGACACACGATATGTAAGTACAGGGTGCCTACTCTCAATTAATTCATGACAGGACAAGACAGGTACAGAAATAATGACAGTACAAAGGCAGTACATAGTAAAGGGGGAAATACAGTGTGTCCGTAAAGTCATGGTGCACTTTTGACCGGTCACAGGAAAGCAACAAAAGATGATAGAAATGTGAAATCTGCACCAAATAAAAGGAAAACTCTCCCAGTTTCATACCTATTCAATGCAGCTCGATGTGGGCTCACGCACAGATTTTTTTAGGGCTCCTTGGGTAGCTATCCCGTATAGCCTCTACAGACTCGTCACTGACTGATGGCCTACCAGAACGGGGTTTCTCCACCAAACTGCCGGTTTCCTTCAACTGCTTATCCCACCAAGTAATGTCATTCCTATGTGGTGGCACTTCGTTATAAACGCGCTGATATTCACGTTGCACTTTGGTCACAGATTTGAATTTAGCGAGCCACAAAACACACTGAACTTTCCTCAGTACCGTCTACATCTCGACTGGCATGGCTGTGGGCTGCTCCTCTGTATATATGGTGTTACATCATCATCTGCGCATGTGCACATGCTGCCACATCATCCTACAGAAACTGGGAGGGTTTTTCTTTTATGTGGTGCAGATTTCACATTTCTATTGTCTTTTGTTGCTTTCCTGTGACCGGTCAAAAGTGCACCATGACCTTACAGACACACTGCATAGCCTAATATCAAGAGTGCAGGGCATGAGGTGAGAAGGTCATAGATTCAAATTCTGGCTTTGCCAAACCCATGTTATGTGACCTTGAACAAATTTCTTAATCCCTCTCAGCCCTGCTTTCATCGTGGGTAGTCGAGAACATACTAGACCTGCCTCATAGGGACATGGTGAAAATTAAATGAACTTATGAATGCAAATCCTTAGCAGACTGCCTGGCTTTTAAAAGTCCTAAATAAATTGCATTGATGCAGGAGAAAAATAGTAAAAGAAATACTTAAATTGCCATGGAGATTTAAAGAAGAAAAGAAAGCTATCTATAACTGAAATAAGAGATATAGAATTTTCCAGCCAGGAAAATGCTTTCTTAGAATACTTGGATATGTAGAGGCTATCCTTGACTTATAGCCCTTAAGTATGGAAGATGACTGGAAACAGAGTACTGGGAAAGAAGAGGGGCCTATCCTCCCCAAACCCCCAAGCATAACACCCCCTTCTTTTCCGGGCTGCACAACCATAGTCCTGTGTCTAATTGCAGCCTGCGCTAACCCAAAGCACAGAAAGTGGCCTTGGAATCTCTTCTCTTTCTCCTGTAAAATTCTTTCTCTCTCAACACCCGAAAGGGTCTCAAAGGCAACCTCGGTATGTAGGAGAAAACAACCAGAATATCCACAAAAATGAAAACTTCTGTTTCTGGCCATGATGGATTAAGTGGGACTGGATTAGCCTTCCCACTTATACATAACTGGAAAACTTGATAGATGATGTGAAATGCTGTTTAGAGATATTAGATTAAAGGAAGAACAAAATGTGATCCCGGCGAGAAGGGAACATCTGTGTGGAGCTGTGCTGTGTGGGTAACCCACCGCTGGGCCTGGATACACATTCCAGGCTGGCAGGCAGGAATACTGGGGTCTCCGAGCACTAAGGGGACACAGGACAGAGTTCACAGAGGCTAAGGCAGATGGAATTTGCTAGGAAAAGTATCATACAGGAAGGATCTCTGCAGACAAAGAGCTCATGAAATTGATGTCGGAGTTTTCTTGAGTTTGTTCTGAATATTAAGTCACACATGCACACAGTCAACTTCATAATTATGGGGAGGGGATGAATATCTACAAATTAGAATCATTCCCAGGTCTGCCAAAGAGCTATGAGGCTCTGAGTTGTTACCAGCCAGAACAAGAAGTCTCTTCTGAGTACCTGGGGCTTAAGTTCACAACACCAGAAAATTCTTTAGTAGTATGATACTTCAAAGTATCAGTTTAATCAGTCTGGCTAACTCAGCCTGAGACTAAAGGCTATCCCAGACCTGCCCTAACACACCTTTGGAAAGAAAGACAAAACTACCCTAAATAAAACAAAACAAACAAAAAGACCACCAGCTCATCATTCAATAAAGAACCATGACACATGCAAAGAAGCAGGAAAATGAGACAGAGAAATAGCCAGAAATGACTGAGCTAAAGAAATTACACAAAAGGACAATTATAAATATGCTCAAAATACTTAAGGATTTAAAAGAAAGCTATACAGAGATGGATGGGAAATTAAAAGTGACTAAGACTTGATAGAGAGTTTCTTTAAAAAATATGAAATGAAAGTATACCAAATAGAATTATCAGAACATCAATTAAATCCCAAGAAGAGACCAGCCAATTCAAAAGGAAAGCAATATAGAAAATGCCTTACATGTCCACTTTATCTCAATTTTAAAAAATTTAAAAATTAGGCGGCAGCTGCAACGCTGGTGCTGGAACGCTCCTCTCAGAGACCAGCTGACTCTGGGAGCCAGGATGTGTCCCTGATCAGGCATCGCACGGTGGCCCCACTGCGGGAGTGTGAGGGCCGCGGGACTTTCCGTTTGGGGAATATGATCACAGTTAAGCCAGGGAAAACTCCGATTCAGGTATTACATGAATACAACATGACGACCAAGTACAGCCCAACGGGTTATAAGTGTGAAAGCTCTGATGTGCAATTACACGTGCCCACTTTCATCTTCAGAGTCAGCACTGGTGACCTAACCTGTGCAGGTGAGGGTACAGGTAAGAAGCTGGTGAAACACAGAGCTGCAGAAGCTGCCATGAACATTTCTGAAAGCCAGTGCAAGTTTTGGCTTTGTTCCTGACCCATGAATGATGCCTGATCTTCCAAACAAACAAGGAACCAACTTCACCCTATTTGTTCATTACAGAAATTGGCTATTCAACATAGCTGGAGGTTTCCTCAAGAGAAGAGGAACTGCTCATAATAGAGAATACACCACAACATGTAGGCTAGAGTTAGTTACGGAAACTAAAATGGGCATCAACAAAAAAAGTGGTCAAGAGAAATTCTGCTGAGAAATTTCTTGTAAAATTCAGTACTATTTCTCCAGAGAACCACATTTCTTTAACAAACATAGTAGTGCATTTTTAAGGATGTCCCTTGGCATTCCTTGAGGAATCCTCCAGCTGTAAACATCAGCTTACTGAAAAGAAGCCTCCTTGGTATTCCAATATAGATTACACCCAGCTGCTCAGTGAAACTGCCAAGGAACAAGGGTTTTTTGTTTTGTTTTGTTTTTTGTATTTTTCTGAAGTTGGAAACGGGGAGGCAGTCAGATAGTCTCCCGAATGCGCCCGACCAGGATCCACCCGGCATGCCCACCAGGGGGCGATGTTCCACCCATCTGGGGCATTGCTCTGTTGCAACCAGAGCCATTCTAGCGCCTGAGGCAGAGGCCATAGAGCCATCCTCAGCGCCCGAGCCAACTTTGCTCCAGTGGAGCCTTGGCTGCAGGGAGGGGAAGAGAGAGACAGAGAGGAAGGAGAGGGGGAGGGGTGGAGAAGCAAAAGGGCACTTCTTCTGTGTTCCCTGGCCAGGAATCAAACCCGGGACTCCTCCACGCCAGGCTGACGCTCTACCACTGAGCCAACCCGCCAGGACCAAACAAGGTTTTATTATAACATATTAAGATATAGGAAACTGAGGGCCGATGGACAGTGTGAGTGTCTCTGAAGTGTCCATCAATCCCATCACAGTCCATCGTGACTCTGGGATCCCTTGGGGCAGTACACAGACTGATGCAGCTCACAGTGCTTGGCAGCTTTAAAAATAATAGCAGAGCCTGACCGGGCTGTGGTGCAGTGGCTAAAGTGTTGGACTGGGATGCGGAAGACCCAGGTTCGAGACCCCGAGGTCTCCAGCTTGAGTGAGGGCTCATCTGGTTTGAGCAAAAGCCCACCAGCTTGAGCCCAAGGTCACTGGTTAGAGCAAGGGGTTACTCGGTCTGCTAAAGGCCCACGGTCAAGGCACGTATGAGAAAGCAATCAATGAACAACTAAGGTGTTGCAATGCGCAACGAAAAACTAATGATTGATGCTTCTCATCTCTCCGTTCCTGTCTGTCTGTACCTGTTTATCTGTCTCTCTGACTCTCTCTCTGTCTCTGTAAAAATAATAATAATAATAATAATAATAATAATAGCAGAAAGTCAACTTGAAACTACTCAGAAAACCCTTCAGCAGCACATCCCCTGGGTCCCTTCCTAAGTAAAACACTTACTGTAATGATTGTGTGTTGTTTCTAAATCTCTTCATAGATTCCATCAACATGCCAGATTTAAATACCTCCCAGTAGTTGTTATGAAGCTCCTTTAAATGGCTTCCACTTTGTATTGGTATATTGCACTTACACACTTTGTACCACAGGCAGAGTGTAGCACCCATTCCACAAGGCTGTGTACACAAAAGAAAGAAACTGGATGTGTATTGCTGATGAAGATGATAATAAAACTACTGCTAACAACGGTCTTTCTTATTGATGCAAACTTCTTCTTTGTGCAAGGCATTATAACGGGAATTAGAAGGAAGATTAGAGTGTTGAGGAATACATTCACAGGCTTTTCTTGAATGTGGTCGTTGAATGCCAAGGAAAATGATTGGTCTGTGGTGTATTTAAATTTAGGTAATAGTTGTTGTTATAAAAATTAAAATTAATTAATTAAAAATTTTGTCAATGATATCTCAATAATAAAAAGAAAACACCCAAACTGAAAAACACAGAGAAAAATAAGGCTGAAAAAACGAACAGCGTCTCAGCGGCCTGTGGGACAACATCAAGTAACCTAACATATGTGTTACTCAAGTCCTGGGATGGGAACGTGGGGGGGGGAATAAAGATTATATAAAGAAATAATGGCTGAAGTGTGTCCAAATTTGATGAAAACTATAAACCGGAGATCCAAGAAATTCAATAAACCCCAACAAAGATAAAAACAAAAAAAAAATCACAGCTAGGCATATCATGATGCAATTGCTGAAAACAGAGATAAAGAGAAACAAGCAAAAGTAGCCGAGTAGGGAAAAACAGACATATCATATACAGTCGGAGAAAGATAAGAACGACTGCAAACTTCTCATTAGAAACAACACAAGCAAAAAAGCAGTAGAATGACATCTTTCAAGTACTAAAAAAATAAATAAATAAAAGGTCGACCTAGAATTCTATATCCAGTGAAAATATTGTTGAAAAACAAAGACTAAACAAATAGAATCTTAGACAAACCAAAGCACAGAGAATTCATGGCCCAGTAGACCTGCACTACCAGAAATGTTAGAGTAAGTTTTTCAAGAAGGAAGAAAATAATACTGGATGGAAACTTGGCCCTACACAAAGAAGAAAATGTGTGGGAATTTGTAAACATGTGAGCACATAAAACAGTATATTTTTTTAATTTCTTTATTTTGTTAAAATAACATTGACTGTTTAAAACAGAAATACTAACAATGTATTGTAAAGGTTTTTTTACATCTATAATAAATAAAATGTGGGACAACAATACCACAAAAGACAGGAAGGAGAAAACGAAGGCGTAGAATCAGAAGGTTCTTACAGCGCACCTGACGTGATATCATATTACTGGAAGGTGGGACGTGGTAAGGTAAAGTGGCACATTGCAAACTCTAGAGCGACCACTGAACATAATCAACAGAGAGCTATGTTATAAGACAAGAGTGGAAATAAAATGGAATACTAACAAAAACAAAACAGAAAAACAGTTTAAGTAATCCAAAAGAAGGCCAGGAAAGAGGAAAAGGGGGCGGGGGGGAGAGGGCAGACAGGATAAACAGAAACATAAAGCAGGATAGTAGACTAAACTCAACCCTGGACGCTGCCTACAAAACAGACGTTAATTATAAACACACAGGGTAAAGTAAAAAGATGGACTAAATTTAACATGTAAAAAATAATCGTAAGAGAGCTTGCACGGCCATATTAAATCAGACAAAGCAGGCTTCTGTGTCAGTTTGGGTCCTGGAGGAAGCAGATATTAAGAACCAAATCAAAGTTTCAAGAGATTTATTGGAGTGAACAGTTGTGAAAGATACAGGGGGATTGAGAGTGGGATCGGGCAGGGAAGTGCCTTCAGGCATGAATGCAGGTCTGATTGTGAAAGGAGAGGAGGGGACAGGTCTGGGATGGAAGAGTCTCACGCTGCAACGCAGACCTAAGAAAGTCCTGGTCAGGGTAATTGGCAGTCCTCTGCAGACACGGGCCATCAGAAGACCTGAGATTGGGCAGAAATGACCCAGCTCTACTTTCATGTTGTGCTCAGTTATGGGTAACAGCATCCTGCTGAAAGCATAGCAACTGGGCAACTATGTGGCAGATTCTAAAAGTGTGACAGCTGAGGTTACGGGCTAAAGAGGTCCAACTAGCACAACTCTATTGCTGCCACAACTTGAGAAAAATAGCTATGACCAAGGATAAAGAGCAATAGTTTTTAATGATAAAAGGCTAATTTCATGTAGAGTCTAATAACGTTAAATGTGTATGCAAGCTTCACAATATTTGAAGTAAAAAACTTTCAGAACTGAAAGGAGAAACAGAAAAATCTCTGTGATAGTTGAAGATGTCAACACTCCTCTCAGTAACAGACAGAACGAGGAGACAGAAATCAGGAAGAATATACAAAACTTAAATAACAGCATCAACCACATTAATTTCATGGATATTTATAGAATACTTCTGCCCTAAGGGGCAGAATACACATTCTTTTTAAGTTCACAAGGAACATAACCAAAATAAATCATATACATGGCCATACAATGTAGCTCAATACATTTTAAAGAATTTTTTTTAAAGATTTTATTTATTTTAGAGAGAGAGAGAAGGAGGGATGAGTAGGAAGCATCAACTCCCATATGTGCCTTGACCAGGCAAGCCCAGATTTTTGAACTGGTGACCTCAGCATTCCAGGTCAACACTCTATCCACTGCACCACCACAGGTCAGTTCATTTTAAAGAATTTAACTCAAATTGAGTTCTTTGACCACAGCAAAATTCATTTAGAAATCAGTAAGAGAAAGAAATATATATATGCCAGAGATCACAAAAGAAATCCTAAGGAAAATTTAAAAATATTTTAATTGAATAATAAAAAATTACAGCCTGACCAGGTGGTGGCACAGTGGATAGAGCATCGGATTGGAATGCAGAGGACCCAGGTTCGAGACCCTGAGGTCGCCGGCTTGAGCGCAGGCTCATCTGGTTTGAGCAAAGCTCACCAGCTTGGACCCAAGGCCACTGGCTTGAGCAAGGGGTTACTCAGTCTGCTGATGGCCCATGGTCAAGGCACATATGAGAAAGCAATCAATGAACAACTTGATGTAAAGTGCTACAACAAAAAACTGATGATTGCTGCTTCTCATCTCTCTCCATTCCTGTCTGTCTGTCCCTATCTATCCCTCTCTCTGACTCTCTCTGTCTCTGTAAAAAAAAACAAAAAAAACAAAAACAACATATTAGTGATGGTGGGATGCTACTAAAGCAACCTGTGAGGGAATTTTATTGCATTAAGTGCTTATATTAAAACAGAAGAGAGGTCAATAGTTAATGTCCTTCTTAGGAAGTTAGTAAAAGAAAAACAAATTAAGTCCAAAATAAATCAAAGCAAAGAAATAATTAAGAATAAAAATCAATGAAAGAAAGAGTAAGCAGGTGAAAAACAGAGAAAGTAGCTTTTTAAAAGCTGGGCTTTGGAAAAAAAGTAAAACTGATATATTTGTAACTGTTTGATCAAGAAAACAGGAGAGAAGACAAAAATTACCAGTATCAGGAAGGAAAAAAAATTACCAGTATCAGGAAGGAAAAAGATATCTTTAAATATCCTACAGATACTTAGCAAATGTATAATAACGGAATCAACCAAGAATGCCAAGAAATTCAATAAATGCTCATGGGAAATGGACTAATTCCTTGAAAGTCATACACTACTAAAACTGACAGCAGAAGAAACAAATCTGCTGATATTTATTAAAGATACTGAATTTATAATTTAAAACCTTGCCGCAAAAAACAACTCTGATATGCTATGAAAAATTGAAGAATGAAAAAATATCAAACCTGCACAGAAAATGAAGGTAGAGGGAACTCCTCCCAATTCATGTAAGAAATGAGAATCACGCTGACATGAAAACCATCCTAAGAACAAAAACATACAGAGTTCAGAAATCCCCAACAAAACAAAACAAATAAAATAAAATCTTGTACTAGATGATGACATCTTGCGTCCAACTGCTAATGTCTTCCTTATTTCACTATAAGTTCTCTCTTGGAGATAAAGACTTAAATTCACATTGGTCATTTGGTTTACGTTCAATAGCACAGGTCTTCCTGATTAAGCACATTGTTACACTAAAGCAATGCAATAAAATAATCAGTACACTGGCTACAATTTCTAATGTTGCCAACTTGGGTGTTTCGTTTGTTTTGTATCACTTAGGTTGGAGTAAAACATTTAGTGAGTTGAATAATTGCTTGCAGACTTGAATTGATTAGGCATAGAGATTCTATTAAAGTGAATTCCTTAATTATCTCTTAATACTACAGAAAAACTGATGAGATAGGATGCAGAATGACCTTATAAGAAGTTATAATTGATTAGAATCCCAAGTCAAGCTTAGAAGCAGAGTCTACGGGTCTTAGCCTGATCACTGGGCTCGCATATATATATATATATAAGGTCTACAAGTTCTGTCCGTTTTTGGAATAAAACAAAATACAAATTTTTCTTACCATCAATAAACTTTATTAAATAATATAATTGCCATTATTATTAATGATTTCTTGCCAGCGTGAGGGCAATTTGTATATCCCATTTTTGAAAAATGTTTTATCTTTTGATGCGAAAAATTGAACCAGTGCTTGTTTGATATCTTCTTCATTTTTGAATTTTTTGCCCTTCAAAAAATTTTGTAAGGACAAAAACAAGTGATAGTCGGAGGGTGCTAAGTCTGGGGAATATGGTGGATGCGACAAACATGCTTCTGTAGCATTTCTTCCTTGTTGAAATTCGTAAAAATTACAGTGGCGTAAATGAACTTTATCAGTAGCCATGGGTACACTATCGCTTCACACATAAGACTAACATGAATCAACTTTGTTTTAGTTAATTTGCTACGTCAGTATGTATACATTAAGTGATAAAAATAGAGAGGCACACATGTGCCAAATAAACATGTGCTTATGTGTCAAAACTTGTTGTGATAGAAACGAACAGAACTTTCCGGTAGACCTTATATATTTATATTTTATATCCAATTGATCGAAGAGTGGATTGTGGTTTCAGAAGGTGGAGACTTCAAGCTACTGAAGAGAGGCCATAGCAATGATGTCAGGGCCAACACAGGCTTAAGGCCTTCCTTGATTGTAGCGGGGAGAAAAGGACATCTTTCTAAGAATTCTCACAGCAACTTAGGCCTCTCTTAGGGCATACAGTTTACTGTCTCGAGCTATTCTTGTGGTGATTAGGAACAGTTTGCGGACAAAGATGACCACTTCATTACCATATTTGTACACATGGTGAAAGTCTTGCTATTATATTCAATTTTCCCTTAGCAAAGTTGTAAACATTGCTATTGAAGTGAGTGCAATTCACTATATGACCAAGACTAATCAGTATTAGCTTTACTTGTTTTCCTTCTCAGTTGATAAAGCAATGGGTGACTATGTAGTGGATTATATAGTAGACTCCTCTTTAGGTACATTCTGAGTATCTACCTGAATACCCAAATTGGCCAATATAAAAATGTTTTTACAGGCTGATGACTATCTTGCAACTTACACTTCTTAACTCTCATATCCCAAATTAACTGCTTTTTTTAGTTTCACGCAATTTTTTTCTTTTTCATTTAATGAAGAATTTACTGAAACAATTAAGCATCACCTTGTTCATTAAAAATATGCATAGTGGGCTTGTTTACATCATGTATATATAAACTAACACGGAATTTCACTCTCTAGTTCTTTATGTACCCAAATATTTTCCGACTAAGAACTTTACTTCCTCTTTAAACCTCTATCCTCTACCCTCTCAGCAATGGAAGTTTCTGCATATTTGAAAAACAGAGAAAAATATAAAGTCATGATGAGATGCAGGTCCTGGCCAATAATTAGTCACCCTTAGCTCAGTGACTCTCCATTATCTACTCCTCAGCATACACACCATGCAATATATACAATGGAGTCTCTGCGAAGTGAAAAAAAATACCTCACTTCATGGCCACAAGAATATTACAGGGAGGACCATTAGGGCGAGAGGGCGTGGGGGGCATCTGAGCAGCTTGCAAACGGGCAGGGGCACAGACAGCACTGAAGAGGTGAGTGAGGTCCTTACCCTTTAACAATCGGAAGCCTCGAAAGATAATTTAAATCAGAATTTTGTTATTGTCTTCTCAAATTTTATTTGTACAAGGTATACGAAAAGGAAAGATGAAAACCTTAATGAAAATAATTTCTCCAGTCTTCCAATAAGGTATATGTATAATATACTCCATTTTAACAGGCAGTTAAAATGACTTGACTAAAACCAAAGAGAAAACTAGGCACAATTTTCATTCATCAAACAAATCTTTGAGTACTATATATCCAACATGATTCTTAGCATTTGGTATTCATCACAGAACAATGTGAAGTTCCTAGTCCTCATGAGGATTAATTCTAGTAATACAGATAATAAAGACATTAAATAAGTAAATTATGTAGTATTTAAAAAGACAATAATTGGTGTTGCTCAAAACTTACTACTTCTGTATTTTCTGTCTTCTTGCAATGGTCCTTCTTTTAACAACAATATTTTGAATATTGACTGATGATTTTATTGTACTTTCCATGTGGCAGGAATTTAATAACGGACAAAAGAAAACCAGCTTCACTAGTGTTATAACTGTAGGTTTTCTGGGCTGGAAAATGCTAAGAGATTTTCATTTTTCAAAAGTCTTATGCCAGTAACAGTAAAGAACACAAAAGATACCTCATAGTAACAGGTACAGCAGGAGGGGAAAATGAAAGGTGAATGTATATTACTAAAGTAATAGTACTAGCATAAAATTATGGGAAAAAATGTTAACTAATAGACTTAATTACAAAGAAGTTCTAAAGTAGTTTTTAACACGTGTCAAGACCTCAACCAATCTCCTTTTTAAAATAAAGGAATCTGGAAATAAAACTGCAGCTTCCTTGAAAACACAAATGATCCCAAAAGGAATACTGAGAACAAAAGAAACAAAATGATTGTCAGGAGGAAATGTGCCCTGAATCCAGGATAACACATAGCTCTTGTTTACAACAATCTGTGAACAGCCAGCTTTGACTATTAGTGGTTATGTGCCAATGATTATTAACTGCATAGCAAGAGAATTGAGTCACAGGATAACTGTTGATTTTATTCTGTACTTCTACTAAAGCTTGATTTCATTATCCATCTCAACAGCTCTTGAATTTGTGTTGGAAACAATAGCCTTTGGAAATTCTTCTATGGGAAGCAGAGTAAAGCCTTTATTATTTAATCATATACACATTGAACAAGGAAGAACAAACAACAAAATCAAGTGTTATTCTCCATTTTAAAGTCAAACAAGCTATTTGCCTTACCTAATAGGTTGTCTTTAATTTTGGTCATTAGTGGTCATTAATAAGTGAGATAATTTTTACTTTTCTCAAGTGTTTATGTTTCTGATATTAGGAAGCCACCATAGTCTAGGGAGATAAGAGCAATCAGGGTGTCATGCCACTCTCAATATAATGATAATAAACATTGTATTTAATGCTGATTAGTGTTGTACCTACTTTAGATATACTAACTAATCTCACCATTATGAGATTACTATTACTACTATCATTTTACAGATAAAGAAATGGCAGTACAGCAAGGTTAAGTAATTTGCTCGGGATTACAGAGCTAGCCTCTGATGCCTTACAACCGAAGAGTAATTCTCCAGAGTGCCGATTACTACCTCTACTTTCACAATGCAGGAATGAACATGTTTACAAGTCTTCTACTTCTGGGAATGATTTCTTGGGGGGTGTCTATAGGTATAATAAGCTAAATAAGGAAAAATATAGCATGAGGAAGTAATAATATGATTCTTCAGTGAGCTTTTCAGCATCAGGTCAACTTGCTGGGATGAAAAGCCTTTTCCATAATACAGTAGTAGCACATTCCCAAGGCTAGAAGGGCATTTACAGAGGAGCAGCAGCCTGTGAGAAGGTGTCATATTGGAAAGTAAGCTGGGTAGAGCTGTGCCTGGCAGAAATGCCTGGCTTCCACTGACCGGGAGGAAAAAGACATCAATTCAGCTCCGAACACAAACTTCACTAACCCATACATGTTGAAATGAGAAAAGGAGGCAATATCTATTTACAGGACTTTGTAAACCTGTACTGTAAGACAATCATACTTGCTCATGTATTGTCTTTGACTAAAAACCTGCAAGGCAAATGCAATCTCTGGGTGATGTTTACATGACTTGTGGAAAGGAAAGGAAATAAAATAATATTTACTGAGTGCTGGGGGCAGGGGGCAAATGCTGTGTTATGTTGTTCCCATTCCATCTATAGTTGTCCCTTGAATAATGCAGGGTAAGGGAGATCAATACCCCCAGGCAGTTGAAAATTCATGTATAACATCCAACTCCCCCCAAAACTCAACTACTAATAGCCTACTGTTGACAGGAAGCTTTACCAATAACTTAAAGCCAATTAACACTTATTTAATATGTTATATGCATTACATACTGTATTCTTATAGGAAAGTAAGCTTTATTTTTAAAATTACATGTAAAAGTGGACTTATATGGTCCAAATCTATGTTCAAGGTCAACTATCATTAAATCTTGACAACCTACTACCAATACCTAGTTATTTTCCCCATTTCTAAGGATTAGAAAATCTGAGGGTAAAATAAGTTAGTTATGAAAGTTGCTTGAATAAATAAAAGGGAAGTCAGAGTTCCATCTAAGACCTGTCAGACACTGAGGACCACGCCACACCCACACTGTCCTGCACAGCTGTCCAACCTCAGAGAGGAAATCTTTGTAAGAAGTGGTCTACTTCCTGTGAGAGGCCAGATGTTATGTAATGTATTGTGGTCGAGGGCTGAGCTCTGGCGGTGAAGACTCCTTAGGTTTGAAGCCTAGTGCGGTTGATGATTAACCACAGAAACCTGGGCAACTTACTTGACCTTGCTGTGGCCTCAGTTTCCCCAGCCATGGGTACCAGTACCTATATCATAGTAATGCTGTGATATTAGAGTTATATCATCCCTTAGGGTAATGCCTGGTATATAAGTGCACAGTACATGTTCTTATTTCTATTATTATTAAGGAAACTCTCTGCTAGGACATAAACTACTTGAAAGCAAGTATCACCGGAAGGCAAGTATTACAAGTCTATTGTCTCCCCAGTGCTTCATATAATAGATGTTAAATACAGTTGAATAAATAGATGAATATCTAGACTAAAGGATTATAAAAAAAAGTGTTCTTAAAATGGTTTAGTAGGCCCAATGTTATCCGATATGCAATATCTCCCCTACAGCATCTCTTACTATACTACCCTCAGCCTTATTCTCTCCACTGGAGTAACATTCAGAGCTTTCTTGCTGTTTCTTGAAAACAACAGGCACCCCTGGGCCTTTGCATCTGTCATTCTCTCTAGCATTTTAGATCTTTTCAGGTCTAAGTTCAGATGTTCTTTTTTCCATAAATCCCTCCCTATGACCTCACTTTAAATTGCGACAACCCTTCACCTGGCTCTCCGGTACCCCTTATACTTTTGACCGTCTTTTATTTTTCCCACAGCAATTATCATGATACACTATATACTAACTAAAAGCTTAACTTACTTGCTTCACTTATTTTTTACTCCCTAAAATGTAAACTTCATGAGGGTAGAAGTTATTGTCTGGTTGGTTCAATAAATTTTTGTTGAGTATTAGATGAATATAAGCCATTAATTTATCAAAGATCATATTTGAACTGTGAGTCTGTGTATAGAAATACATGGTGATACAAAGGAACTGATAATGGGGACGAGCTACTAGTAAAATACAAGTGCCCCTTTTCTAAAAAGCTACTAACTTTGTATTTAAGTTAAACTGGAATTTCAATTCCTGTGTTTCATCAATACTCATGGAAAGTGAGGAAGTTGGCCTGACCTGTGGTGGCGCAGTTGATAAAGCGTCGACCTGGAATGCTGAGGTTGCCGGTTCAAAACCCTGGGCTTGCCTAGTCAAGGCACATATGGGAGTTAATGCTTCCTGCTCCTCCTCCGGTTCTCTCTCTCTCTTTCCTCTCTCTCTCTCTCTCCCTCTCCAAAAAAATGGATAAATAAAATCTTTAAAAAAAAAAAAGAAAACGAAAATGGTACCTAACTAATGCCATTTAAAAAAAAGAAAGTGAGGAAGTTATCTCTGTTTATGGGAAATAAAAAGTTATTAGCTTTTCTTTCACAAACACATGGTAGACACTATTAAGCTTTCTTTCTGCATGAATCTTAATATTGACTCTGCATTTCACCCAAATCAAATGTCTTTTTTTTTTAATAGAAAAATGTGTGATACTCTTCTTGTGATTTTCTAATCCTACCTTCCTAATGGGAAAACCAAAATTTTCTGTGCCTAGACCTGGTCCCACCAAAATTCAATGTAGCAATGCTTGGAACAGATGTTACCCCTCCCACACTCTCAGAAATTAAAGAGATCTTACTTCTCTTTCCTAAATTGTTATTTATTTGTCTGAATATAAAAAGGTTAAGATGATACAGATATTAATAAATGATGCTTTTGTAGTTTCTTTATAAATACAAAATAGATCTAAATAGGCATGTTCTCTGTCACGTGCTATAGTGTACATACGTATAGTGGGTAGTCCATGCACTCATTTAATTACATTTGATAGTATACATAGAAAATACTTCATAAACACTGCATTTAAAAGTTAATGCTTGGTTTTTGTTTTGTTTTCGTTCTCTTTTAAACTTCCAAACCTATCTGGCTTTCAAAATTCTATCTGAATTTTGAAATCTCACCAGGCTCCTTTACTAATCAGAATTAAACACTTATGATCGGGTACAGTTAACACTTGCATTCTAAAAGGCTTATTTACACACGGGTCTCCCTATGAGATTGTGAACTGAAGAGCAGGAAATTCCACTGTGTGTCAGAGCCTAGAACAGTGCCTGACACAAGTTAAGTATTCAATAAATGTTGAACTGAATTACTTAATGTAGATTCAAAAGAAATGTAGTTAATAAAATATCCTACCAAGTATAAAATAAAGATGAACTCTAAAGTGGAATGTAGATGTCCTTGGAATATGGGTATGTCCATTTTTTTAATTTTTGATGAATACCCTATACTTAGAAAAGCTTTATGTCATGTGCCAAAATGCTTGTCTGAAATTGGGTTTTATTTATTTATTTATTTATTTTTCATTTATAATTTCTTTTTTTTTTTTTAAGACTTTATTCAATTTTCAGAGAGGAGAGGGAAAGAGGGAGAGAGAGAGAGAGAGAGAAGGGGGAAGAGCAGGAAGCATCAACTCCCATATGTGCCTTGACCAGGCAAGCCTGGGGTTTCGAACTGGCGACCTTCAGTGTTCCAAATCTATGCTTTATCCCACTGCGCCACCACAGGTCAGGCTGGGTTTTATTTTTAAGAGGACCTACATGTGTTTCAAGGACTTCTCCCTCAGAACCCAGTATAAAGGCTACCGTGCCTATAAAGCTCTGTCTCCCCGGGCAGGAAGAGCTACTGCCTCCTTTGTGCCCTTGATCCTCAACACGTTTCCATCCCGGCCCCTTCGTGTCTCTGCTGTCACGTCTGTCTCTTCCTCCAGACAGGAAACTCTTTGAGGTCAGAGACAGTCTTATTACCTTCATGTGCCTGACGTCTGGCACACCCTAAGTACTTAATCAATACTCACCAAAACACTGAGTGAATTAAAAACTTCTCTAAATTTAAATTGTAATTCTGAACTAGCCTGGCCAGCTTTCACTGGGTGCCTAGAATCTGGACGTGACCCAGAGTGCCAATGGTAATGGACCTTGAACTGTAGGAAGTACCTGTGAAATTCTAGAAAAATGTGCCAACTTGCATTGTTTTGTTAACATGAAAGTATAATTCAATAATTGAGCTATTTGTCCTTCACTAGAATGACTGTCTTATTCTATGAGGACTTTTCTCATGTACAAATTAAATTAAGTAGAATTAGATTTTATCATCCATTCCTAAATTTCTGATGAAGAAACTGTCTTTTTGGCCCTGGCTAGTTAGTTAGCTCAGTCGGTTAGAGCATCCACCCCAGACAACAAGGTTGGAGGTTCAATCCCCAGTCAGGGAAAAAAAAAAACAGGAAAAAAACCAATGAATGCATGACTGAGTGGAACAACAAATGAATGCTTCCCTTCTCTGTCTCTCCCTTCCTCTCTCCTTCTTACTAAAAACCAATCAATAAATAATGAAAAGAAATAAAGCCTGGCTGGATAGATCAGTTCATTGGAGCGTCGTCCTGGACCGCAGAGGTTGCTGGGTGGATTTCCTGGTCAGGACACATACAGGAGCAGCTGGATATTCCTGTCTCTCTCTTCCTGACCCTCTATCAAAAGAAAACGAACAAGCAAACAAACAAACCCTGTTTTCATTTCATGTTTTGATAAAACAAAATAGTCAACAAAGGGCCAACCAGATGTAGGGATACAGATTGGTTATATACGATTTCTTGATTAATTACTGGTCTGCTTTTATACTTTATTTCCTACACCAAGTAAACAGAAGTGCAAACACTGGGGAAAGCAGAGGGGGCTCTAAGGGACACCATGCTCACTTACACCCCATCAGCCACGTGTCTGCTCTCTTATCCCCTCCCCTTAGAAAGCACCACTCCTCTTCCCCCCTCCCCCGCCCCCCCCCCCCCCCCCCCCGCAGTCTCAGCAGGGTTGTTTATGGTAGTTCATTTGCCTCAGCACCAGAGCCAGGAGCATCCACCAAATATTTGTGAGCCACACACTGTGCCGGAAACTGGCCGATCGAGGGGTGGAAAAAATACAGACAGACTTTGTGCCCCTGGAGAAGAAAATGCAACAAGTATTTGCAATAACATTGGATGAATGCTATGATAAGATAAATAAGGCTAGTCTGGAGTCAAACTCTAATCCTTGTATAAAAAAGATTTTACTTTGACAAAGAAGATCTGAGGAAGGAGACTTGGTCATTTGTACACAATCACATTGGTTGGCAATCTCTTTTTCCCCTAGTTTTCTTATCAGTAAATTTAGTATGTTGAAACTACCTCTCCATCATAAAGGTGTTTTGAGAATTAAATGGATGACACAGACAAAACACTGTGAGCAGGGCCTGGCTCACAGTGAATGGTCATTGCATCTTTGATGTCATACGAAAAGTCACCTGGTCTAAGCTAGAAAAGATGAACTGACTTCTAAGCTCACTTCCTGAAGAATGGAGTAAGTTCATTGTATTGATAGAAATGCTTGCTCGCCTTGCACTTGGCCTGATTGGTGCTTGCCTTCCGGGCGGCAGGTTATAGATTGAGGATGCCTGCCGCCACTGGGAGGGGCCACTGTTTGCCAGAGAAGGGGTTCCCCCCACCCCAGCTCTGTTATGCTTGGGAGTTGAGAGAGAACGAGAGAGAGAGAAGCTGTTTTCCCTGCCTATTTGCTGTCCGCCATTGCGAGACTTTAATAAACAGAACGGCCCACCATTTTCTGGCTCTACGATTACTTTACCGTCTGCCTGAATCCAATGGGAACCTGAACGGCCACAGCACTGGCCTTACACTAGGGTTGCGACTATGATATACCATCAGGGAATGGCTTAAAAAGAAATGTATTTCCTCTCGGTCCTGGAGGTTGCAAATCTGAGATTAAAGCGTCAGCAGTGTTGGCTCCATTCTGAAGACTCTGCCTGGCTGGAAGACGGTTGCCTCGTCAGTCTGTCTGCACCTGGTCTTCCCTCTGTGCCAGCACGTTACCTAACGTCCTCCTCTTCCCGTATCAATTCGACTGTAGTAGGGCCCGCTCTGATGATCCCATTTTAACTCAAGCACCTCTTTAATCAGCCCTTCTCCAAATACAGTCACATCCTGAAGTACTAGAACTTTAACATATAAATTTGGGGGAACACAACTCAGCCCACAACAGTGGGGGAGGCAGAGGTACAGACGGAGCTCTAACAGAAGGGATACGTGTGGGTTGAAGAGGATCACATAGCACACGGAAGACACACGGAACGAAATCAAACCCTTCTGCCATAGAGGCTATCGGGAAGAAATAGCAAGAGGTGAGTCTAGAGAGGGAAGTAGGGGCAGATTAGGCCTTGTAAGGCTCATAAGATAGTTTAAATATTAAGCACATGGAGTTTATCCTAAGAAAAATAGAAAAGCATTGCAGCATTTCAGGAAAGGCATACTATTATATATGGGGCATGACTGATCTCCCTTTCAGAAAAACTGCTGTCTGCATCATGAGGAATTGGGGTGGGGGGCTGGGGCGGTAGAAGCAGAGCAAGCAGCTGGGAGGCGCTTGAAGTAAGAGAAGTGAGGAAGGCTGATGAATTGAGTCGTGCCGTGGGGATGAACGGGACTGATGTGCTCTGAAAAGCTAACCAACGCACTTGGTAACTGAGAGCAGGAGAGAAAAGGGGAATAATTCCATGTTACCGGAAAATAGGTTGATAATGGTCAAGGAAGATAACAAAGTCAAAGTGGACCTCTTCATTGTGAGAAACCTGTGGGACTCTCAATAGACCATTGGCTATCATTAGTACCTACTGCTTATTAAACCCTTACTATATACCACATAGCGTGCCAAGAACTCTATACACACGACTACACAGATGAGGAAGCTGAGCCTTTGTGACATTCCCCATGTATTAAGATCCACCTTAATTTGGGGGCTCAAAATTTGGGGGAAAAAATGTATTACATAAAATTGTTGAACTCAAGTTTATTCATCATAAAATTCATACAGCCTGACCAGGCAGTGGTGCAGTGGATAGAGCATCGGACTGGGACGCATATGACCCAGTTTTGAGAACCCGAGGTCGCCGGCTTGAGCGCGGGCTCATCTGGTTTGAGCAAAGCTCACCAGCTTGGACCCAAGGTCACTGGCTTGAGTAAGAGATCACTCAGTCTGCTGTAGCCCCTGGTCAAGGCACATATGAGAAAACAATCAATGAACAACTAAGGAACTGCAATGAAGAATTGATGCTTCTCATCTCTCTCCCTTCCTGTCTGTCCCTATCTGTCCCTGTCTTTGTCTCTCTTTCTGTCTCTGTCACTAAATAAATAAAATAATCATATAACTCCTCATCCTCATGAAAAAGTGGTAAATGCAAGTAAAAAAATCTGCAACCACTGTATAAGACGCACCCAGTTTTTAGACCCCAAATTTTTCGAAAGAGGGTGTGTCTCGTACATGGGGAAGTAGGGTAATAGAACTTGGTCAGAGCCTGGGTTCCTTCCGCACTCCGCCCCTACTCTCACTCCCAGGGGCACCTCTGTCTTGGACTCTGATGCCGTAGACGAGTTTTACCTATTTTTGTACAGTATGTGAATGAAATCTTACACTATATGCACTCTTTCCGGTATGTCTACGTGTGTTTTAAATTTTGCAATTTAACTTGGGGCTAAAAGGGTTGTTGTAGACAGACAGACATTAGTTATAACCTCATGAATTTATTTTCTAAGGGCCCCTGACATAAATATATAGTACCTAAACAATGTATTTATTCTAAATTACACCCAAGTGAAATCAGTAATGTGAAAAGAATCCGGGGATGGACAAGGCCCATTTCAGCGTTGTATCCTTTGGAAGAGATTGAGTCCCTGTCCCAGACTAACTGTAATAAATCCCTTCGTATGAATTAAAGATTAGAATGTCAATTAATAGGAAGAGTGAGAGAGGCTTTAAAGGGAAAGTTCTAAAGGGAGAGAGGTTTAAAGTAAATTGGGATAAGCTTTAGATAATAAATTTGGAATCAACTCTAATTGTTGCTTTATCAAATTAATCCCTTTTTCTAGTCACGCATCTTTTATACTGCTGAGGAACTGCACGTGACTTTAGAAAGGGTTTTGAGTGGGCTACAAAAACAACAGAAGCGCCAGTAGAAAATAAGGTTTTACTAGTTTATTTTTTATTTTTTTGTATTTTTCTGAACCTGGAAATGGGGAGAGACAGTCAGACAGACTCCCGCATGCGCCCAACCGGGATCCACCCGGCACGCCCACCAGGGGCAACGCTCTGCCCACCAGGGGGCGATGCTCTGCCCCTCCGGGGAGTCGCTCTGCTGCCACCAGAGCCACTCTAGCACCTGGGGCAGAGGCCAAGGAGCCATCCCCAGCGCCCGGGCCATCTTTGCTCCAATGGAGCCTCGGCTGCCGGAGGGGAAGAGAGAGACAGAGAGGAAGGAGAGGGGGAGGGGTGGAGAAGCAGATGGGCGCTTCTCCTGTGTGCCCTGGCCGGGAATCGAACCCGGGAGTTCTGCACGCCAGGCCGACGCTCTACCACTGAGCCAACCGGCCAGGGCAAGGTTTTACTAGTTTTAAAAATTATTTTCTAAAACAATGTTATAGAAGTTGTGTACTTAACTTTCAACATTTTACTGTATGTTCATTATATGATCTAGCTGTGCCTTGCACTTGCTGAATTCAGACTTTGTTTCTCCCATGGCCTCTAATAATTTCTTGGTGGGGTAAGAAGGATTAGAGCCTTATTTTTAGGATAAGAGGATCTTGGCCCTGAAAGTTCTCCTCTGAATTAGACTACTGTTGCTTTCAATCGCTGTATAAAAAACTTTAAAAATTTTTTACTTGGAAAATGAAAAAAAATCATACTTGCAAATTGGTAGCCATCAAATTTTTAAAGTTGCCCAATGTTTGTAAGGGGATAAAAAATAAAAAGAAAACTTATCTATTCACTGTAGTTCTCCAAAGCAGGTTTTTTAGTTGGTTGGTTGGTTGGTTGGTTTGAATTTACTTAGGTGTACATAGTTAGGATAAAAATCCATTTCAGAAAGGATTCACATCACTTTTCAGCATAGTGAATGCTTTGTTTGAACCCCTTAAACCCCTAAAATTCTTGACTATATTTTTATATTCCTCTCCCATAAAATAGCCAACGATTAGCATACCCTTCTTGAACCAAACAAGGTCTCATTACAATATAAATGAAGCCTTTTTTGAGAAAATAATCAACTACCTGTGACCAAAATTTTGACTGCAAGTCTCTATGCCTTTAAACACAGTGGAAGGCAGAAACTCCTAGATGGAATTTAGTCTGATTCCCCTCCCCCCCCCCAGGAAACTTAGTTTTTCTCTGTTGTATTTTTAATTTAATCTGTTTCATTTTTTCAAGGTCACATAGTATTCTGCAAGAATTTTAGTTACTTTTTACTTTCCTTTCTCATTCTTGGAATTTCCCTATTTCCCATCTTAGGTGAGTTGTAGATTTCATTCAAGACTGATGTTCCTTCATTCAAGACTGATGTTCTCTAAGCATCTGTGGCTTATTTAAAATTCTTAAACGGCCCTGGCTGGTTGGCTCAGTGGTAGAGCATCATCAGCCTGACATGTGGATGTTCCACATTTAATTCCCAGTCAGGGCACACAGGAGAAGCGACCATCTGCTTCTCCACAGCTCCCCCTCCCCCTTCTCTCTCTATCTTCTCCTCCCACAGCCATGGCTTGATTGGTTTGAGTGCATCATCCCTTGGTGGGGAGGATGGCTTGGTGGAGCCTCTGACTTAGGCTCTAAAAATAGCTCAGTTGCGAGCATAGAGCCAGATGGGCAGAGCATCAGCCCGAGACGGGTTACCAGGTGGATTCCAGTCAGGGCAGTCGGGGCACATGTGGGAGTCTGTCTCTCTATTTTACTTCCTCTTGGCTGGAAAAAAAGAAAAAAGTATTCTTAAAAATGTCAGATGCAGAGCTCAAGCTAGAAATATATATTTTTAATTAACCAACTATGCTTTATGCAGAATAATTAGTAACATTTTAATAATGAGAGAATTAAAGAAAGGAAGGGCATAGTTGCAACTTTATATATAGTTCAGTAAAAGTATAAAATAATAAAAACTATACCCAAACTGAGGCTTTTAATAATGACTGGTAGGATGCTCTACATGAGAGCTAGAATTTCCTTATTGGTTTCTAAGCTTTATGTTTTGGAAAATCTGATTTGTTCCAAATTTGCCTACCAACTCTTAAATAAAGCTTCCTGAAACTTTAGTAATCAATTGTATCTAAGAGGATTAGAGTGAGAGCTAATTTTCTATCTACCAGGACATTTGAATTTGCCTACCTTCAAATCATATATATAAAGCATCAGTGGTGAAATGAAGGTTAGAAAAAACAAAGTAATCATTTAAAAGGAAAAGTCTGCTAAGTATTAAATTCTAATTGATTTTAACCTGTATTTTATTCAAACTTACATTATACAGTGTCATATGTGCAATCAGTAAGATAACAAATACTCCAATAATAAAACCCATTTAACAAGGCAGTAAGTTTCACATTATTTTAAAACTAATTTAAAGCAACCCTATGTCCTTACCTGACTCTTACTATAAATAAATCATCATTTCCTATTTTGCCTTTGATCCTCCCTGATTAAAAAACATAATTCTCATTTCTCCAAGGCAAATAAATAGACAGATATAGAGTAAACAAAAATTCACAAATGCCATAAAACCTCTTTTTTTTTTTTTTTTTTGTATTTTTCTGAAGCTGGAAACGGGGAGAGACAGTCAGACAGACTCCCGCATGCGTCCGACCGGGATCCACCCGGCACGCCCACCAGGGGCGACGCTCTGCCCACCAGGGGGCGATGCTCTGCCCCTCCGGGGCGTCGCTCTGCCGCAACCAGAGCCACTCTAGCGCCTGGGGCAGAGGCCAAGGAGCCACCCCCAGCGCCCGGGCCATCCTTGCTCCAATGGAGCCTTGGCTGCGGGAGGGGAAGAGAGAGACAGAGAGGAAGGAGGGGGTGGGGGTGGAGAAGCAAATGGGCGCTTCTCCTATGTGCCCTGGCTGGGAATCGAACCCGGGTCCCCCACCCGCCAGGCCGACGCTCTACCGCTGAGCCAACCAGCCAGGGCCCATAAAACCTCTTTATCTGGTCTGGCTACCTACTAATTTTTAACTAGACCAACCAACTAGAAGTATAACCAGATAATTTGCATTTCCCTCCCTTCCCCTTGCTCTTTGATGCAATATTAAAAGACAAGCCAGCAACAGACTACAGCAGAATATGCCTTAAACCAGAGAAGAAAACAACAACCTTATTTACACTGTGTGGATTTTAAGCTCCCCTTTCCCCTTCACATCTTATGTAATTAGTATGTTTCTCACAAAAATTCCTGACTTTGAATCTTCTAAATAGTATTTCTAGCAAACCTACAATTCCATGCAATGACATGTATGAAGAAGAGTACATTAGCTTTAGGTGTTTTTTTTTTTCTCAACCCTCCCACCAAAACTTGGAAAATTGCTATTTAACACAGCACAAAGGAGGGACACACAAGCACTTGGAAAATGCCCATCAGAGTAGAAAATGTATAGCTCCACACTGAACTGCTGAGGCCTCGTCCTGGGGAAACCACCCTGGAAGCCTCTTGACTTAACAGGTAATCCAAGGGGCAGAGCTCATGCATTTCCTTCTAGGGCAGTACAATCTGAGAGCTGGATGTCTGGTCCTGCTGTTACGGGGTACATAGCTCTGTGTTCAATGTTTTAGTCTACTGAACTCTGAAAAGACCCTTCACACCAGCTTTTAAAGACTTTACCAAAATTGCTAAAAACGTTGGCTAGTCAGTCTGTTCCTGTGTCTGTGATGTCTCAAGTCCCATTATCTTTGGAATGATGGAAAGAAGGTTATAAATAGATTACAAATATTGGGAAATTCCTATATCCTTGTCATTGCTTAATTCTTAATTCAGTAGGACAGGTAGGTCGAACATTGATCACCACTTAGTCATTCTGTTACCAAATCTGTTTGAGTTTTATTTCCCTAGGATGGTAACATCATATTGCAAATCAAAGCTTCATATTAATCACAAATATGTGTCTATAATTTCTGATACATTCTTCCCAGTACGTAATGCTGGCCAAGTTTCTATTCCCATTTTTATCTGCCTCTGGCCCGTCTCTCCAGAGACATTTTACTTCTCTAGATTTTCCTTTATTTCTCTTCCTGACTTTCAATTCTGCTCTGTCCCACCCCAGTTTTCCCCTATATCTATACAGAGTATTTTTCAGATCTTTCACCTGTTTCCCCAACTTTACCATGTTAAAGAATGGCTGTTCAGCCTGACCTGTGGTGGCGCAGTGGATAAAGCATCGCCCTGGAATGCTGAGGTCGCCAGTTCAAAACCTTGGGCTTGCCCAGTCAAGGCACATATGGGAGTTGATGCTTCCTGCTCCTCCCCACCCTTCTCTCTCTCTCTTTCTCTCTCTCTCTCTGTCTCTCTCTTTCTGTCTCCCTGTCTCCTCTAAAATGAATAAATAAATAAAAATAATAACAACAACAAAAAAAAAGAATGGCTGTTCCACTAGTCAGTTTTCGTGTTTCCAAAAATACTAATTCTCATTAGTGATAACTATTAAATAGGCCATATTTTCTGTAAAAGATCAGAAAGAATATTTCATGGTCTGACCTATGGTGGCAAAGTGGATAAAGTGTTGACCTAGAATGCTGAGGTCGCTGGTTTGAAAACCTGGGCTTGCCTGGTCAAGGCACATATGGGAGTTGATGCTTCCTGCATCTCCCCCCTTCTCTCTCTCTCTCTCTCTCTCTCTCTCTCTCTCTTTCTCTCTCTCTCTTTCTTCTAAAATGAATAAGTAAAATCTTTTAAGCAAAGAAAGGATAGTCCATGCTAGGTATTTCTGTGAGAATTGTTTTCATTACTCAGTTTAGGTTTTTACCACTTTAATGTTGCGGAGGTGAAACAGAGAGATGGGGGAGGGAAGAGGGCAGGAAATGCTGATTCAAAGGAATGCACAAAAAAGGAACAATGAGTCATAAAAACAAAAGAAGAATAAGTAGTGCCCTTCTTATCCATGGTTTTACTTTCCACCATTTTAATATTAAGTGAAAAATTCCAGAAGTAAAATAGTTATAAGTTTTAAATAGCACATTACTTTGAGTAGTGTGATTAAATCTCTCGCCACCCTAATTTATAAGTTCAACTTAATCAGAGGTACGTATGCACAGGGAAGTTGATAGAATACGTAGGGTTCAGTACTATTCGCTATTTCAGGCATCCACTGGGTGTATCCCTTGTGGTTAAGGAGGACTACTGAATCAGTTCTCACATTGATCTCGCTATGGGACCGTCGTTGTTCTAAGGTCTTTACTTACATTGATGTTGTTAATTCTCACAGTCTGTGAGACAGATCCCACTATTATTCTCTGTGAAGAAGCTGAGCCACTGAGATGCTAAAAAAAAACTGGCCCAACCAAGGTCCTTACAACTAGTAGAAGAACGAGGATTCCAGTCCCAGCAATCTGGCTCCGGAGGTCTTGCCCTCATCACTGATTTCCTTCTTTCAAAATTAAGAGTTGATTATGACATTGGGTAAGTTGAAACTGAAATTAGCAGTGACTTATGACAGAAATGCTCCAAGTCTTTTGTGACTTCTATATTAACTGTAATATATAGTTAAAACATATACTACTTTAACTGATCCTTTTCTGTGTGTGTGTTTACTGATAATACAAAGGAACCACTCTAATGTTGTCCAGGAATGATATTCATTTTAGAAAACACAGAATACATTTTATGGTATTTGGACTTAAGCATAGGGTGACCACTGCTGGTTTGGTTAGAAAAATCTGGTTATATCTGTCCTCCAGGCATGATTGTTCATAGCATCTCCTTTCACTTTCAAAAGTGTCCCAGTGTAGACACTAAAATTATGCACACAGTGTAACTGTCACAAGTAAAATTACATTAAATTCAGATCTGATCTTCGTCATATTATTTCTCGTGTTATCATTTTTATAGCAATTCCAGAAGCCATTGATCTATGCCATCAACCACTAGTGGCTGTTCTCTGTCCAGCACTTATTCTGTTACTTTTATGTATTTTTTTTTCTTGTTGCATAGTCCCATCACCAAGTTTTCTATTGAACAAGAATCTTTCACTTAGTTTTGTCTATACCTACAAAATTCATTAGAACCACTGCTTAAAATTTCTAAAAGGTAAAAATATCAATATAAAACAAATTATCTCCTCCTTCCCCACCTCAGAATAAAATAGTATATAATAATAAAACTTCTGTGCATCTAAAGCTACATAAAATTATCTCAGTAAATGTTATTTTATACTCTGACATGCTCATTAATTAAAGGGAGAGTTCTAATGACCTTTTCTTCTCAAACATTTTACAGGATTTGGTACCACATGAATTTTAAAGGATCGTTTCGTCATCTCCTTAAATCAATATTTGCACAAAGGCTGACAAGTGCTGCATTTAGTTTTAATAATTCTGATTCTTTCTTTTCCTCTTCCAAAAATCAGTTGTTTGACCATCATGAGCTGGGCAGTACCTTTCCCATTTCTCTTTTTTCTGCCTCTCCTATCTTCAAACATTCATTTCAGTCTAGTTCTTGTTTTCCAAACCACTGCCTCTCTTCCTCCAATACTTCCTAGTCTATAATAGCCACCCTAATGACGGTTCTATCCTTAAGTAACCAATAGTCACTTTTTGTAAACAAGCCACTGAACAGTTTCATTTTTTTCACATTATGCTTGCCAAAGGGCCGCTAGCTCAACATTGCCTCAGTGGGCCTAAGCTTTCTCTGGATCACTTGAAAATTCTTCTGAAAAATTACTTTTGATCCCCTTACTTTAAACTCCCTGCTCTCTTAAGCCTCGGATCAATTCATCCTCCATCACTATCATATATCAGATGTACAGTCTACTTGGGAAACCACTGGCAAATTAAGCTGCCCAGATCCTTGGCTTTATTCACCATATTGCTTATGAAGATCTTTGGGAAAATGACCCACAGAAGAAGGAAAGAAATTACTGCCTCCCCTCCTTGGAGGATCACTGTACCTATACTCTGAAGCACTGGGTTTCATTCTTTACCCTTATCTCAGTCCGTGTAGATATAGATGTCAGAGGGTACAGTCAATCACTAGTTCTGGAAGTTGTTCCAAAACAGTAGTAAATTACATTATATACAAGAGACAACTGCCCATTGAATCCTGCTTAGTGATTTGAAAGTTTTGACATTTGACATTGTTCTCTCTTCTTAGCCAGCATGGTATTTAAGCTTATCCTGATCACAGTACCCAATACAGAACTGTATTCATCTTTAATTTTCCTGAAATGTGTCTTGTCCTACCATGATTTAGCACCACTAAATGATCTCAGTTATCCAAAAATAGGTTTAATTTCACTGTGATAATAATGTTTCATTAAAGGTTTCTCTATAAAAGTTGCTTGCATGGGTTACCTTTTAGGGAAAAACTGTAATCAGGTCTGAAGATCACATTTTATAGAAAGAAGTGGATATTTTATTTAAAAGAAGAAAAGTAATTATAGCTTCACAGTCACGTGGCCAAAATAAAATGATATATTCCATTCTATAATAATATTTCAAACAGTCATTTCTTCCCAATTACCTGTTACCTTGTTCTTTCATGAAAATGGGTCTTATTTAAGATAAGTAGGCATCAAGAAAAAAGTATAATGATTGCAAACAGAGAGTCAATTGTATCACATACTTTAGAGCTATTGATGTGATACTTAAGATAAGCACATCTTCACTTAATGTAGACCAGAATTTCATCAACTCTTAATCACAAAAAGTGAACATGGTTCTGTGTGTCAGCTTAACAATTAGACTCCTATAAGGATTTCAGCCACCACTTGTCTTTTATGGGCACAGACCATATTTACTAAGACAAAATCAGTATGCTTGGGATGAAGTGCTCCTAGGTAAACCTTTATTAAATAGAGTCAGAAACATGCAATAGCCATGCCTCTGGAAAGACCATCAGAACTCAAATACAGAAATAAAAATAAGATGCCCCAACTCATTCAACCCCATTTCTCCAATTATTATTCTTTCATTTAAGTTAGAAAGTATCCATTTTATTAACAATAATTTTAAAAAGTCCATCTCAAACCAAACCTCACGCTATGTGAGCTTTTGTATATCACACTCTTCCAACTGTGGTCTGCAGTGATAGAATAAGCTGAAAGTTAATTATATCATATAGAGTAGATCATAAGATTGCATTAACCCCATGGATCACAAATACAGATAGGGGAGAGAGAAGAAAACAATAGTTGATCTCTGTTTGTTCTCATTGAACACGTAATATGTGTTCTTATTGCTACTTTGCATTAGATAAAATAGAAATACCTTAAAAAATTAAAGGCTAATTTGAAGGAATTTATTTATTTATTTATTTTTTTAGAACAAATTTTTTTTTCATTCTTTTTTTTTAATTTATTTTATTTTATTTTTTTATTTATTCATTTTAGAGAGGAGAGGGAGGGGGAGAGACAGAGAGACAGAGAGAGACAGAGAGAGGAGAGACAGAGAGAGATGAGGGGAGGAGCTGGAAGCATCAACTCCCATTTGTGCCTTGACCAGGCAAGCCCAGGGTTTCGAACCGGCAACCTCAGCATTTCCAGGTCGACGCTTTATCCACTGCACCACCACAGGTCAGGCCAGGAATTTATTTTTAATTAGACAAGTGGCTCTCATGTCAAATTAAAGTTTTTACTTTAAGATTTTACAGTTGTAATACTGTACTGAAAGTAAGCAGAAATATTTAATACTCTCAAAGACTCTTCAAAAAACTATAAAATAAGCCCCTGGTACCACTTCAAATAGGGCATTTAGATTATAAGTCCCGTATTTCTCTGGCCCTCCCAAATATAGCTAGTCTAGACTCAGAATCACTTGACTAAGTGGCATTTCTATAAGACATAAAAGCTGTTGATTTATTAGGAAAGGTTTGAAGCACTATTTTTACCTCACCTATTATTCGTACCATACAGTGTTTACAACAACAGAAAAGAAATCAGTCTATCAGTAGGTCAAAGACATAAGTAAATAGAATGATTATGAGTATATAAGGAGGATTTAAAAACAACAACAAAAGACACTGGGCATTGGTTCAGAGCCTAACCTCTGCATTCTTGAATTGTGACCAGAGGTGATAAAGAAGTGTTACAACAGGTCACTGTTACCTGCCTATGCTTTTTAGCAGAGCACCGGCAAAGCCTGCTGCATCATTTCACAGCAATCCCTGGCTCAGAGCAACCCTCGCCCCAGTGAGAAGCTTCCAGAGCCCATTTCCTAACAGTCTTTTCTGTTTAAACATCCTCTTTGTACACCTACTGAAATGGATTTAGACATTGGTTTTACTGAGCCTGGAAACTTTGTTGCATTGCACGAGGTCTGTGTTAACTAAAGACACAAATGGGCTTCAATGAAGGCAGAAAAGACTGAGAGAGACCAAATTAGGGAGCAAGGACCAAGATAAAGCTCAGAAGGAAATTTAGAGTTAAGCACCAGTACTCCATTGACTTGTAATGCCAGTGATGCAATCAGAATAGGAAGAAGGGTCTGTTTTGCTTCATTGTTTGAATTTGGGTCTGAAGACCCAATAATTTATGATAATGCTCACATTCTTTTCTTTTTTTTGTGATAGAGAGAGATACACACAGAGGGACAGATAGGGACAAACAGGAAGGGAGAGAGATGGGAAGCATCAATGCTTCATTGCAGCTCCTTAGTTGTTCATTGATTGCTTTATGTGTCTTGACCAGAGGTGGGGGGGCTACCGCAGAGTTAGTGACCCCTTGCTCAAGCCAGCAGCCTTGGGCTTCAAGCCAGCCACCTGTTCAAGTCAGTGAGCATGGGGGTCATGTCTATGATTCCACACTCAAGCTAGCAACCCTGCGCTGAAGCTGGTGAGCCCGTGCTAAATCGAATGAGACTGCGCTCAAGCCAGCAACCTCAGGGTTTCAAACCTGGGTCCTTGCATCCCAGTCCGATGCTCTATTTACTGTACCACCAGCTGGTTAGGCTATGCTCACGTTCTTTTAAAACAATTCCAGAAACCGTGGTTGTTGAACTCACTAAAGAATTACACTAGACCCACTCATGTTTTCTCTCCAATGAGAATTAATATAAAGCATGGCTGAGTGGAAATCTTATTAGTCTACCAAGGGTGAATGGGCATTGGCCAATTTGTCAAAGGAGCTAAAATTAAATTCTTAATATAATTTAATGCCAATTAAATGCATATTAAAAAATGACCACCCTGAAAATTAATCTATTTAACAGTTAAAATATAATCAGATTGGTCTGTTCTATAAATGCAGCTCTTCTTCCTTTCTAATTAAGCACTCTCTTATGAAGTTTAATTTCCCAGACATCTGGAATTTTTTTATTTTTTTAATTTTGCAGGCATGTCTTCAAAATGGAAGGGGCTTTGCTATTTCTTATAATAGTAAGATTGACTTTTGTAGGAATTTCCAATTAAGTTCACAACCCTAGAGAATTTCAAGGATAGGAAGTCACGCTAAAACCAGAAAGGAAAATCAAATAGCAAATCTTATGATTTGCACAATTACAGAGAGATAGCACTACAGTATTTTGTAATCTATGATGTCACTGCAAATGCTGCTACTGGGTCTGGAAGTGCCACCTGGGGCTGGAGCACCCAAGCAGAGGACTAGTAGGTGCTCCAGACACCCCTGTAGAGTACGTGGGCGCCTACCAGTTGAATGGTATTTCTTTTTGTTGACTCGGTTGGCATAGCTCATTTTGCCTTTCTATGCTCCAGACCCAACAATTTCAATTTCTATGTGTATTCCTCATGGCCATCATTTTCCAGTCTTTAAAATTACAGTCTCTGATGTCCTATGAATCATCCCAAGTTAGTGAGCTCTAAATTAGATGCACCACTTTAATAGGGGACATATTATCTCCAATAAGAGGGATTGCCTCCCCGTGAGGTCATGGAAACTAATTTTCAGTTTGAAAACAAAAGCATTTCCTTTCTCTTTTGCCTCCAGTGATTTTTTTTTTCTTTACAAGAGATAAAATCTGACAAAGTGAAAATATAAGCAACTGACCTTGTGGAACCTGACCCTGATTAGCATTTCCCTGGGTTTCATCAGAGGTTCATTTTCGATTTCTTATTGTGAGAAACTCTCTTCCATGACAAATTTTACCCAGGGTCACATTTAAAAAAGAAAATTTGTGTTTTTTTTTTTTAATTTTGGAAAAGAAAACTCATACCCTGCCCCTTCCCCCTCATGCCATAAACATTTATAGAGCATGTTTGTGTAAACAGACCTGTGGCTACTGCTCTCAGCTGCAGTCCAGTTGTGGGCGAGGGAGGCAACTACAGATTAACATCCTAATCGTCACTGGCCCAGGGTTCACAGGAGCACAGTGGAGATAAAGTGGAGCCAGACTGGAAGAAAGGCACAGTATTAGGGAAGGCTTTGTATGCCAAGCAAGCTGTGACCCAATCAATCTCCAAGGACAATGGGACTAACCAAGAAGACTAGCTCTTCAGGCAAGGGAAGCAGGATGCGTAGGTAGAAAGGGGCAGAGTGTGTTGGTTAAGAATAACAAGACTATGTGTTACGTAGATTTTACCACAATTTTTTTAAAAAGAAGCAGCAGTTTGCATTTTAAGATGAAGCTATTATATATATATATACATTGCTCACAAAAATTAGGGGATATTTCAAAATGAGTATGAAGTGATTTAAAAAAAAGCATTTGACTTTTTTTATTAAAAAGAACATCAGAAAAGCAAATGACAAGTTGGTTATGCAAATGAGATGCAAAACCAACTCTTATTTCACTGGTGAAAATGTTCTATACAAAAGGCTGAAAGTACTGAAATATCTGCACCTTCCCTGAGCAGGTATTTCACTCGGATAAGTTACTTACACTCTATGATTCCAAATCCATAAAATGAGGAGCAAAATAGTACCTACCTTCAAAGGAATAAATCCTGGGGCTTTAAAGTGCGCCAAGCACTTGGGCCCTGCTGGCTTTAGAGGAAGCAGTAAATAAATTAGCATTTATGATTGTGTATGCAGACCCAGAAAGGAGTGATAACAGGGGCCCTTCAAGGGCATGGTGAGCAAGTTCCCTTCTCCAAAAGAAGTGCAGGAGATAGAAGAAAAAATCCAGTAGCTGAAGGTTATTAGAAACGACATTAAAATTTTTTTAAAAACCATGTTTTCTCTTTTTTTTCTATCTATATAAGATAATGGGTGTTACTTATTACAGTCATCATTTTAAAATATATGTAAGTCAAATATTATGCTCTACGCATTGAACTTATACAGTGTATATCAATTATATCTTAAAAAAAACTGGAAAAAGAAATTATAATCAGTGGTGGGATTCAAATAACTTAACAACCAGTTCTCTGCCCTAAGGACCATTTAAGTATAAAAAAACAATATACCGAAAGGTAGTTTATTATTTCATACATCTAATACTTAATAAGAATGAGAAAAGAGGTACACAAAACTAGATTGTTATAAGAGTTTTAAAATATTAATGAAAAAATATTAAATAATACCTGACAGAAAACAACAAAACTGTTATTTCAGATATTTCCATGTGGCTTCTTGACTGGCATCCTCACTTGCAATTTTTTTCACCTATGGACGGAATGAACATTACTATGGGCGCTTAGAATACACTGCCGTGCAGATAAATGTCAAAAAGAGTAAAGAATGTAAATTTGTGATTTCCACATTGGGTGGCTGCCCAGGCACCCACCTTAGAGAGAACCCTGATTACAAGTACCATTTTAACAACCGGTTCCCCAAACTCAACCAAAATTTAGGTATTGGTTCTACTGAACTGGTGTAATCTGGCGGAATCCCACCACTGAGTATAATAAATAGATGAAAAAAGAAAGAAAGGAAAAGAAAAGCAGAAAGAAACAAAGAAGATTTTAAAGCTCTTACTTGAACTTTTTTGAGGTCCTCACTGAACTTTGTGCACTGAGGATATATCTTCAAAGCTAACTACTATACTTTACTACTTAAAAAAGCATGTCAATGCAAGATACTCTTCCAGCATTAAAACAGGCCTTTTCAAAGGGCAGACAGATCATATTGCTTTATACCTCCTATCCTAAGACCTAAGAAGTAGCGCAGCCCTCAATCTAAGGATGCCAAACATCCCCACCAAAGCCACGTTTGCTTACGAGCACCGTGTGACAGTCTGGGTAGAGGAATGTTAAGTTGTGAGACCACACGTGTAATGACAAAACAACAATATAGGAAAATATGATGAGTCAGTCCTTCCTATTTAAAAAAAATGGTACGGAAATGTTAGAATGGTGGAAGCTTGAGATGCTTACTGTCTTCGTTTCCTCATCGGAAAAGTAAGACTAGCTGTTTTCTAAGGATCCTTGGAAGCTTGAATGTGCTGTAAACTGCTGATGAACAGGCCATACAGAATCGGGAGGGATATTAACCCCTGAGTAAGGAGAAATGCACATCCAGTCCAAAGATTTGTCAGACAACGCCATCAGGGACTGTTTGCGGGAGAGAGTACAGTAATATTTGTTTAGTATTTACCTTTTTAACTTTTCTATAAAGATATGCTACTTGGGGGGGGTAATATGGGAAAGCTGAGGCCGCACCCCTGCTGCTGCCCCCGGGCCTCATGCCTTGTGGGATCCACAGGCAGTGGGAGAAGAGGGCCTGGGCCTGCTCCCAGCCCCAGAGGACCAGGCGGCGTCCAGGGAGGGAGGGAACAAAAAGAGGAAAAGAAAAAGACATGCTACTAAATTGCTAGTCCTGACTTCAGCCAACCTTTCCTGCACCTGTTTTCTGGGCCCTGTCTAGGCAATGGATGGTGTGCAGCCAGAACAGAGGAGCTGTCTGCCGGGCTTGGCTTTCAGCGCACACATTCTGCCTTGTGTTGTGACGGTAATATCGGTCAGAGATGCACTAGAAGCTTTCACTTTAATCTCAAAAATGCTTCATTTGCATACACAGACATATTTCTCTGCGTCTTCGCCCACAAGACTAGAAACCGGTGGCCCTGAAGTACAGATCACACGCCTACACAGGCATCCAAGTTGGAAAGTACTAGAAACATTAAGCAGACTCCCATTGAGGAAATGGGTCACGGCGCTTGGGTGTGGCGGCCAAAGTAAAAGAGTAATTTCCCCTATCTTCCTATTAGACAACAATTAGAAAACTCCACCCCTCATGTGGGCAATACGAAAAGGCTTCTGTTTCCTCTCCTCCTCCTCCCTTGAGAAGTGGCTAAAACCTAGTACCTGCTTGCACCGTGATCTCATTTAGTGTTGACTGCCAACATTTTTTACCTCTGAGAACATAAGTATCCTATTCATACAGGTATTATCTCGTGAGCCCAGGGCGCTCCCGGACTCTGCCCTGTCAGCTTCTGACATCAGCCAAAAACACCCGAGCCACAGATATTGCCCATCATGGTAATGCCACCCAGAAGGGTCCTGATTATAGGGACATACACAGAATGGCAGCCTTGGACACAGCAGGCATTCTAGCAGCCTCTCCCTAGGTTAGCTATGTCTTTTATTTATATTGAACTTGTTCAAAGCTAATCTCGAGGTACTAGGGAAACACTCTTAATAATGAGAGGTTTCTCTGGGTACGTAACAGTGTCATGAGAGCTATAAATGAAAAGATATTCCGGATTAAAATAAAGAAAAAAAATTTTAAATACTAATTTAACCAATATCTTCTTAGCCTGGAGTCTATGAAATCACCTGAAAATGCATATGCAAATTAGTATAGCATCCATATGTATTCTTCTCATAGGACCCTAAAGCTTTTATTAGATTCTCAAAGAGTTCTATGACTTGAAAAAGCTAAGAACTATGTAAAAAAAATAATAATCTTTCTTATTTCACTATGTAAAATTACAACTCAAGTCCCCAAGCTATTAGTAATAAGCAAATATAAACTATATCACTTTTTGTTTCCATTAGAATATCTATGAGTAATGCCACACATGTTCAGTTTGTGAAAAGTTACTTTGCACCTAGCCAAGTAGTGGCGCAGTAGAGAGAGTATCAGCCTGGGATCCTGAGGACCCAGGTTTGAAACCCCCAGGTTGCCAGCTTGAGTGCAGGCTCATCCAGCTTGAGGATGGGTTCACCAGCTTGAGCACAGGATCATAGATATAACCTCATAGTCACTGGCTTGAGCCCAGAAGGTCATTGGCTTGAGGCCCATAGTCACTGGCTTGAGCCCAAAAGGTCATTCATTGGCTTGAAGCCCAAGGTTGCTGGCTTGAGCAAGGGGTCACTAGCTCTGCTGGAGTCCCCCAGTAATTTGGCTTTAAATACATTCATCCTAACACCAGGGGGAAAAAAAAGATATTCTAAATGTAAAAAAGTTCTCCAAAATAAGTACTGATGGAGTAAATGTATCATTTAATTGAATACTTGCTGAATTTGAGGTCCAGTCATGCTTGGATATGTGGAGAAGTCTATTCTCAGAGTGGCTTCATTCCAGGAAGGTGAAAAACCTGTAACTGAATCTCTTTCACCACTTTCCCTAAACAAATAGGGGTGCATTCCACAACGCCAGCAGCCATGGGCTTAACCACAGCTGATCAAGTTTGAGACAACCTCCAAAACCCACTCAGTTATTAGTAACATTCTTGCCTTCATGGAATTACCAAAATGCCTATGGGGGTCAGGGTTTCATTAGTGTTGA
The DNA here is from genome assembly GCF_036850765.1 of Saccopteryx bilineata. Lineage (NCBI taxonomy): Eukaryota > Metazoa > Chordata > Mammalia > Chiroptera > Emballonuridae > Saccopteryx > Saccopteryx bilineata. The sequence goes on along the minus strand of NC_089500.1, from coordinate 54,877,496 downwards.
TATAAAGTGTTCTCCCTCTGTGTGCCCTGTACTCCTCTGCACACACTAGGAAAACTGTCATTCACCATACCCAGCTGTGTCATACAATCTCAGGCCAAGTTAATGGGTTAAGAGCTATATCTGGCTCTGCTAAATGTGAAGTCTGAAACCTGGAACTTCAGCAGAAGCATATGTTTGCGATTACTATTAAGCCAGCTATTTCCAATGTGTAAACTAATTTGTATCAGTTAATTTCTTCTTTTTGTGGGGGGACATGAATTCTTTGAGAGTTTCAAAAAAATTACATTTTTGCTTGCGTCTGATTCTTTTAGAATTAATGCTTTACTTCAATAGGCTCTATGATACCTATAAAAAGTTGAAGACACCCTCCCAAAGTGAGGTAAAATATAGTTCCCGAGTTACAAACATCCAACTTACATACAACTTCGACTTATAAATGGACTGCCATAAGGGCTATTGGTAATCAGCCGCAGTTGGACATCAGTGAAAATGATATCATAGAGTAACTCAACTCCAATAGCAAAGAACTAACCAATGAAGACCTTATGGAACTAGAGCAACAGGTGATAGCATTTAGGGAAGAGAACAGGGACTTAGACAGTCCAAAACAGAAAAAGTTTTCTACAAAAGAGTTACCTGATGCTCTTCATCTCACTGAAAAAGGAATGGCAAAATTAGAGGAACAAGATCCTGAAACAGAGAGGTTCATCAAAGTTTATCATATAGTTGCCGAAGGCCTGAGATGCTACAGGGCCATTTATGATGAGAAAAAGAAAAGCTCTGTACAAACCTCGCTGATGCTACTTCAAGAAACTGACTCCAGCAGCAGAATCAGACCCTGACTCTCTAACACCAGTCCCATCCTCTCCAGAAAGTCCATCATCTTCTGCATCATCCAAGATTACTTAAGGTTGTATTTGAAAATGTTTAAGTATTTATATGCACAGAAAGGTAAAAATAAATATTATGTTAAGACAAACATCTGTTGCCTAATCAGGTGGTGGAACAGTGGATAGAGCATCGGACTGGGACGCAGAGGACCAGGTCGAATCCCTGAGGTAGCTGGCTTGAGTGAGGGCTCACCAGCTTGAGTGAAGTGTCACTAGCTTGAGTGTGGGATCATAGACATGAACCCAAGGTTGCTGGCTTGAGCAAGGGGTCACTTGCTCTGCTGTAGCCTCCTGGCCATGGCACATATGAGAAAGCAATCAATGAACAACTAAGGTGTCACAACAAAAAATTGATGCCTCTCGTTTCTCTCCCTTTCTGTCTGTCTGTCCCTATCTGTCCCGCTCTCTGTCTCTTTCTCTGTCCCTGTCTCTCACTAAACACAAACACACACACACACACAAGACAAACATCTGTCTAAGTTGCATTTGATAGGTAAATGTACCTGTTCCACTTACATACAAATCAACTTAAGAACAAACCTATAGAATCTCATTTTTAACTGGGGACTGCCTGTACTTTTATTCATTTATATTCATTACTTTGGCTGGAACAATTGATATCGCTTTGACAACCAGTTCATTGAGCCAACTCTATCTCACAAATAAAACACTACAAATATTGTATAGGATGTAGTGCTTCTTTCCTCACCAATTTGCAACATATTCAAGCTGAATTATTGGCCTCTCTTTGCCTCCGCACCCCATCCATACACCAATACACCCACAGCACACAATACATCGTACGTTCAACTTGAACACCATTTTCTCTATGAAGCAAACCTTACGTTCTCTTCAGAAGCTACAAACTAAACAAGACATGATTCCAAATTATCTTGGATTCCTGTCTAGACTCTTAAGCACAAGGACCCCATCTCATTTAGCTTTGATCTTTCATAGTGGTTTCAAGATAAGATCCTGAATGAATGTTTGCTAAAAAGAAATTTAAAAAAAGAAGAGATGGGTGAATGAACAGAGAATCAAGAGGTCTCTATTTTCTCAGTTAAATTTTTTATTTATTTCTCTCACACACTTATAATGTTAAAACAAATCATTTGGAGAAAGTGTTCAATGTCCTGTTTATTTTCATTAATTAATCTGATTGCTGAGTGTGTAACTTTCATTCTTTTTTAGCCAACCCTTGGTTCAGTTCACAGAATGCTACTACTTGAATTTCTATTTCTGTTTCTCTCTCTCTCTCACTCTTATTCCTTTAAAATATGTGAACTAAGACAGACAGTTTTCCCAAATGTTAATCTGACAATATATATGAGATACTGTGACTCATATCCATTACAATCTGAGTAGGGAAAGAGTCTAGTAAAGACGTGAGAGTTCTGAATTGTCTGGGCTCTTCCACTGACTCCTTTTGACCTTCAAAAGTTCCTGCTCTAAGACTCAGAATCCTCAGCTTTATGTATAGAGAATTAATTCTCTGTATTTTGCTATGATAAGCTTACTATACAAGCCTCATGAGTAAGCAGAAGAAGAAGCTATCTACATCAGGGGACTGAGTTCTGAGTCGTCCCAAGGACAACATCTGGCCCGCTAAATGTGTTTGTAAGTAAACTCTTATTATTAGTGTAACTCAGTTATATTTATTGGTTAATCTATTGCTGCTTTCATGCAAACAATAGCAGGTTGCAACAGAAACCATACAGGCAGCAAGGCCCAAACTACAGGCCTTTTTTTTAGAAAAACTTTCCAGTCCCTGGTTTAAAATGATAGTCGTGAGGTATGTGACTTCATGCCTAAACAACTCTTCTCTGTTCTCTTAATTAGACCTGGAATTTTACCATAAGAGGTTAAAAAATTGTACCTATGCTTTGGAAAGGCAAAAAACCTTAAGGGTTAAGCAGATAGTCTCTTAGTAAGAATCAAATGATCCCAACCTGGTGCACTAGACTCTAGTGACTAGAGGGAATGTGGCAGGGCTCCAGGAGTCAAAGCAAACTGAGCAGGGACCAGAAAGAGATCTGCTTGCATCCCAATTTCGCCAGGGTCCCTACGAAAAGAGGAGTCTTTAGATTCTGACATTGTGATGGGGTTTAATCTAAGCCTGCTCCCTTGCCTCGCCTCTTTTATGTGCAACAACCAGTACCTGTTGGAGAACTGGTGATGACAATGAGGTACAATAAAATAAAACCACCCAAGGGTCTGCGTACATTTTTACCACTCTCGGGCTCTGATAAAATGATGTGTTTGGATCTCAAACATCATTACTCAGAATAAAGGAAGGTAGACACAAAATAATATACACAGTGTTACTCTGTTTGCATGGATTCTAAGAATAAGCAACACTAATCTACGGTGACACAAGTCAGACACCAGAGGGGATGGGGTAATTAAAGAAAGAGAGGCATCAAGAAAATTTCTGGGGTGATGAAAGTGTTCTATATTTTGTTTTGGAGGTCAGCTGCATGGCTGAAAATAATCTAACTGAACACGTAACTGGGCATTTTACTGTATGTTGAGTATACCTCAATTTTTAATTTAGTAACTATTCTCACTAAATAAATAATCTTTCTATTTGATTAAGAATATGCATTTGGCCTGACCAGGCGGTGGCGCAGTAGATAGAGCGTTGGACTGGGATGCCGAGGACCCAGGTTCGAGACTCTAAGGCCGCCAGCTTGAACGCGGGCTCATCTGGTTTGAGCAAAGCTCACCAGCTTGGACCCAAGGTCGCTGGCTCGAGCAAGGGGTTACTCGGTCTGCTGAAGGCTCGCGGTCAAGACACATATGAGAAAGCAATCAATGAACAACTAAGGTGTCGCAACGAAAAACTGATGATTGATGCTTCTTATCTCTCTCCCTTCCTGTCTGTCCCTGTCTATCCCTCTCTCTGACTCTCTCTCTGTCCCTGTAAAAAAAAATAAAATAAAATAAAAAAGTATGCATTTGGAAATCTTGGGAGAGCTTTAGGATATTGCCATTATGTCATTTTCCCTCCATTATAGATGGGGAGGAGGTGACAAGTGAAAGGAGAAGAATGGGGGGGGGGTAAGTCTCCAGCCCACTTCCTTCACAGGCACATTCTTCTACTATGTCATCAGATATCTCAGCTTGGGGACCTAGCTTTTCAGGAAAAACTCAAAAGGAGAAAATGAGAAAACAAATGAATTATTTTTTTCCTTAAATTGTATCTGTGTTTGTTGAGAAATATTCAACAACATGCTCGCGTTTCTCCACTTTATTTAAATTATATTAAATATTTATTCTAATTTTGTACCAATATTAATAGAAGTATCAAATCTAGCATATATGGTATTGATAAAATGTACCTCTCAAAAATAAATTATTAAGGAATGCTCTCTCTAAACGGGAACAAAGCTAAATGCTGTGAAATTCTTAAATAGCACTCAACATTTCTATTAATTGGTCTACCAATTTATAGTCATCTACAAAGTCAAAATCAGTTCTAATTATTGGACAGGCTGTATTTTTCAAAGAAAAGTGGAAAGACAAAGATCTTACTGACCTATGATTCTGACTTGGGTAGCTTGGTTAAAATAAACCAAACTCTACTTACCGTAATCGAAGGCACAAAACTAGGCAACAATTCATGCTTTCTGTACAGAAAGCATAAAAGTACCCCAGAAATCAATTAAATAACCAAAGTTAAATGAGAATGGGAAGGGTGTTGTTATAAAATTTGTACAGGTCTGAAGCCATGTTTTGGTTAAATATCTAGGATTACCTAATTACCTTCATTTCCAACATAATAATAGAGAAAATAGAATTTAAGTGTTAGAAGAGGCCTTGGAGGTCAACTAATGGGACCCCTTCATTATCCATATGAGGAAACCGGGCATGTAAATGATTTCGGTCTGACCCTACTTATTACCCAAGTGCACAGTAAGTAGTCTCTTCTCGTTCCACATTCATTACCTGCCCTCAGACGCACCAGCAGCTGCAGCTGCATGCTGCTGTCTCTTCTCCTCAGACTGATTCTTCTGCCAGAAATTCTTTAAGACTTCACTTAGGTATCAGCTCTTCCCAGTGTTCTTAACCCCTCTCTCATTCTCACCTTCAGTGTCAGTTACACCTTCTTTGCTCTCCTAGAGCCCCTCAAGCACTTTTTCTCAATCATTCCTTCAATCATTCAAATACTGAGCGTCCCCTCCAGGCCAGGGGCTAATGCTAGGGATACAGAAATGACATCCTTGTTGCCCACAGCAGCCACACTTCAGAGGCAGCTGAAATTGCCTTTTAATGAGTCCATCTATTCTCATAGAAGGACTATTAACCATCTTTGTGCCCCAGAACCTGATATAGAACATGGCATACAGAATGCTCAATGGGTGTTTGTTCAAGTTCACTTTTACTATAAGAACACATTTTAAATTCTTATTTTAATGAATGAAGAGACATGTAAGCAAAATTTAATCTTCAACAATGAAGGGGATATTTACCTATTAATTGTCCATGCTACTCTCAGTTTTACATGTCGAGACATGCTCATTTATACTTGCTAACAATTTTGATTTTTATTAATTATTCTTTATTTCATAGCATATTGCCAAGAACTTATGTTATCCAATGAATATGGACTAATTTAGTGGATTCTGGGAAAGCAGGCAGTATGTGAGGTCAGAACAGTATATTCTCTAACAGAATATCAATCCAAGATTCCTAATATTTCTAGGGCCAAAATAATAGCAAATTATAAACATATCATCATATATAATAGGATTATTGCCTTCACTACTATTCAGTGAATTGTTCATTCACTCAATGAGCATATACGCACCTGGCATTGAATTAGGCTAGGAATACTGAGATGAGTAAGACATGGTCCTAGGCATCAACAAACTCCTGGTCTTTGGAGAAGTCAGCCACATAAGTACAGTTCTACTAATAAACAGTGAGATAAGTGCTATACTAGAAGAATGTGTGAGGTAGACGAAGCACATAGATGTAAGTGAACACCTTGGGTTAAAGTAGGAGGCCATCTGGGAAGACATCGCAAAGGAAGGGATGCTCAGATTTCAAAGACTTCCCCGATAGCTTCTCGACCCAAGGAGGGCACATGTCCACATTTAGGTCTCCAGTGTGTTTATTCAGCCACCATTTGTTAAGACTACTGAGTGCCCTGCCCTTTCAGGGGGGAGGAGGGAGGTAGTTATGGATACAGCAGTGAAGAAGATAGACAATGTTTCTGTCCTAACAATGCTCATATCTACCATGGGGCTAGTGATAAAGTTTCTTCCTATATGCATGAATGTTACTATCAAAGGATTTAAGCAGGAGACTAAATGTTTTTAAGTCTTGCATTTTTTAAATGCTAGATTTTCTTCCTGACTTTACCAGATTTATAGCTTTTCTGGTAAGTTTTAAAATCTCCCCTCTTCAGTCTACCTTTTTCTCTCTTCATTTTCCAAAAGCTAAAATTCTATCATAGGTTCTACTTGCTGCCTCTATTTACTTACCTTACTCCACTCATCAACCCGCAGCAAACTGGCTCTACCTCTTATTAAAGACACCCATCAAAAATCCTCATGACTACCCGCACTATAAATCCAGTGGGCAATTTTTATTTATTTATTTATTTTTTATTTTTCTGAAGCTGGAAACGGGGAGGCAGTCAGACAGACTCCCGCATGTGCCCGACCGGGACCAGGGGGCGATGCTCTGCCCATCCGGGGCGTCGCTCTATTGTGACTAGAGCCATTCTAGCGCCTGAGGCAGAGGCCACAGAGCCATCCTCAGTGCCTGGGCCAACTTTGCTCCAATGGAGCCTCAGCTGCGGGAGGGGAAGAGAGAGACAGAGAGGAAGGAGAGGGGTAGGGGTGGAGAAGCAGATGGGCGCCTCTCCTGTGTGCCCTGGCCAGGAATCGAACCCAGGACTCTTGCACGCCAGGCCGACGCTCTACCACTGAGCTAACCAGCCAGGGCCCAGTGGGCAATTTTTAATCTTCAGTCTATCAGTTATTTGGCTACTCTTGATATGGTTGTCCATTCATTCTGAATCTAACGCCGTGGCTTTCAGAATGCTGCCAGCTTTTGGTCTCCAACAGAGGTTCCCCATGTTCTTCCCTTCCCTGACTGGCATTGCTCCTGCTCCCAGTGTCTCCTTGTTCCACTGCTGCCTCTCTTGGCACTCCGTGTCCTCCTACGTGATCTCACCAGGTCCCCGCTGTACCTATTTCCCAAATGCTGAAGTTTCCTATGAATAAACAGCTTACACGATCCAGCCTTGACCTCCCTCTCAAGTTTCTAATTGTATAGCCAACCATCTACTGGGCATACATACTTAGTTCAAAATTCCATGTTAGCCCGACCAGGCAGTGGCTCAGTGGATGGAGTGTCAGACTGGGACACAGAGGACTCAGGTTTCAATCCCTGAGGTCACCGGCTTGAGTGCGGGCTCACCAGCTTGAGTGCGGGGTCACTGGCTTGAGCATGGATCATAAACATGACCCATGGGCCCGGGCTTGAGCCCAAAGGTTGCTGGCTTAAAGCTCAAGGTCATTGGCTTGAGCATAAGGTTGCTGGCTTGAACAAGGGGTTACTGGGTCTGCTATACCACCCCCCCCCCATCAATGCACATATAAGAAAGCAATCAATGAACAACTAAGGTGCCGCAATGAAGAATTGATGTTTCTCATCTCTCTCCCTTCCTGTCTGTCTGTCCCTATCTCTCTCTCTGTCAAAAAAAAAAAATTCTACATGTTAAACTCACCTCCCCATCCACAATTTTCTCATCACCAGAATTCTCAACTTCAATTAATAACATACCAAAAAAAAGACCCATGTTAATTTTTTTCTAGTCCCCAGTATGCATTTAATCACCAAGTCAAAACAATTTCACCACTTGCTTCTCCCATAGAATCTGTTCTTCCCTTTTGTTCATATTCCCGGGACCCTACTTGGGGCCCTTACCACCTTTTCTTGAAGAATGCATTAGCCCTGTAAATTATTTCTCTACCCTGCTCCCATGGTCCTACTTAAAACCATCTTTTATACTCTAGAGAAATAGAGATTGAGGAGTCCTGGAACAGAATAAGTAAACAATTATAAAATTATAATTTTTATTTTATAGATTTCAACCCAATAGTGAGGAAACCGGATTAAAATAGTAATGATCTGAACAACCCAGTATGCACATGGTGGGTGTGGAGGGTAGGAGAAACAGAAGAGAGGATCAACATGGGTAAAATTTGGCTAATTGTACAGGGTTCCTTCTTAAAACACATAAAAATGTCCTCTTGAGTAGCAACTTCCATGAACTCTGTGCAGAACTGGGGCTCTAAGTTTTAACTCCCACTGTAAGACCTTTTTTATAGTCCGGATAAAGGAACTATCATGTTTGTTTAGGATTGGTATAATCAAAATCGGCTCCACTGGGGCTTCTCCTAAGCAATGACTCATGTTGTTTTAGCTGGTGTTGACTCATTGCCCCACAAAGGATGACACAGCTTTAAACAGGCAGAGCAGGGCCTGCATTTTCCAATTACATGCTTCCAGCAACTGCAAGAGGTCGGAGTTCTCTAGAGCGGATCTTTCTGCAACTAAGCACAATTCAGATTTTACAAAGACAGTTGCCAAGTCAACCTTGTAATCACGGAGCTTTATAAATGAGGAGGGAAAGAAGTCTAAGTTGTGGTATGTTAAAAATCACAGGGGCCAGGCATCCTCTGTTTTCCAAAACAGAATGTGCGGAAACTTAAGAGTCAGCTTTTTTCCCCATGTAATTGCTTGCTCTATTGAGGTCAGCAAATGTTTTTCTTGAAGATGCCAACGAAAAGTTGCAGCCAGTGTGTTTTCGAGACTCTTCGAGTTAAATTTAATGAGATAACGCGCACGGAGGGTTGTAACGGTGTTTGAAAGGAAGCTAAGGAAATGCCACTCTCACAGTACCACCACCTTTTCTCCAGTTCCATGCTCTTAGTGTGTCCCATTAGAAAGCCAGTCTCCCCCTCATCCATGATTTCCTCGCTGTTGGCCTGACCGCTCCCGGAACACAATGGACCGTGCTGTACCTCAGTCCCCTGGTAAAGGGAGCTGGTGACCAGGGTCAGCAGAAGGTATACATAATACATAGCCTGGCTCCACAAGCTGACTCTTCCTTCTGAGCTCTCAGCAAGACACTTTTCACTCTCTGCTTCCCAGCTGGGTCACAGAGATTGTTCCTTGCAGTCAGTCCTCACTCATGACTGATTTTTTCATGATGCCCAGCTCCTATGAATAACACACTCTGAACAACCTGGCTGGTTAAAAATATACTGCTCACAAAAATTAGGGGATATTTCAAAATGAATATGGAGCGAAAAAAAAGCATTTGATTTTTTTTTATTAAACAAGAACATCAGAAAAACAAGTCAAAGAAAGTTGTTCAATTATGCAAATGAGATGCAAAACCAACTTTTATTTCCTTGATGAAATGCCTGTTCCCTGATCCCTTAATGTTTTTAGCAGTGTAGTTAGAGACTCTTCTAAAGGCATGGCAGTTAGCAGAGAAGCTCGAGCACTCTGTTTCTGTATAATCAAAATAACTGTCCAACCTCTGTAGTTCTGGTGTCCATAGAACCAAAGTTTATCAAAATGGATACCTTAAAAAGTAGCACAAGTGCCCGGAGCCCAGAGGCGATTATGATTCTGACTTCTCCAGAAGATTCAAGTCCAGACTACGATGGGCCCTGGATTTGTTTTCGAAAAAGAAATCCTTAAAAGCCCAATCCAGGGTCAGCATTATCTATGGCTCCAAGGTTATGATGGATGAGGACCATGCTCAAGCTTATGGGAGACCAGGGATGGCTCATGGGTCCAGATGGCCACAACTATCTTATCTTATCCTAAATATCTGAGCAAGATTAGAACAGAATTGAGCTTTACAAAGGTAAGGTCCAGGACCTGCTTAGTCCCTCAGCTGGTTTCACATCTAGATAAGGTGAAAACTTGACTGAGTACTGGGAGACAGAAGAAGGCCCCATTAACTGGTATGGAGTGTTTCCTCAACGTTGAGAATTCATATATATATTAAATCATATATAAATCATATTGCAAGGAACCAAGCAAAAATATTTTTTTCTTCTTTTCCAAGTAAGAGGAAGGGAGATAGTGAGACAGACTCCCACATGCACCCCAACCAAGAGCCATCGGGCAAACCCCAGCTGGGGCCAGTGCTCTGCACATCTTGGGCCACGTTTGTAACCCAGATGTTTTTGGCACCTGAGGCAGAGGCTCCATGGAGCCATCCTCAGAACCTGGGGCTAATGCACCTGAATCAATCAATCCATGGCTGAAGAGAGGAAGAAAGAGAGAAGGGGGAGGTGGAGGGTAGAGAAGGGGGAGATGGTCACTTTTCCTGTGTACCCTGAGCAGGAATCAAACCCAAGATGTCCACACGTCAAGCTGGTGCTCTAACTACTCAGCATACCAGTCAGGGTGAAAATATCTTTTTAACCACAGAAATCTATCTCAGTAGCTAAAGAAAGCAATTAATTAAACTAAAATGAAAAATTCTAAGAGCTAGGTACTAATAACATGAACCTAAGGATTAAAGGATTAAAAACTGCCCTCCACCCTTTTGCCCAGAAAAAAAGCCACGAGAAGATTTCCTATTATTGATTGTTGGGATCTCACTTTCTTGGTCAAGTTGAATGAGTCCTCTAGCACATTTTGTCTGTTGTAAAATACCCTTACCCAGGTAAAACTGCACAAAGGGCAAGAATAGTTTCCAAATTAAAAAAAAAAAAATCTTGTTATTGCACATCTTTCAAGTGATACAATTTTCCAAATAAATTATTTCTATTAATTCATATTTAACCTACTCCATGCTTATTCCATTAAAACAAAGTAGACGTGATTGCAAAAGCAACAACTAAATCCGAACTAAGTAGAACATCTACTATGGGAAAGTAGAACACAGAACATCTACTATGGGAAAGTAGAACATAGAACATCTACTATGGGAAAGCAGAACATCTACTATGGGAAAGTAGAACACAGAACATCTACTATGGGAAAGTAGAACATAGAACATCTACTATGGGAAAGTAGAACATCTACTATGGGAAAGTAGAACACAGAACATCTACTATGGGAAAGTAGAACATAGAACATCTACTATGGGAAAGTAGAACATCTACTATGGGAAAGTAGAACACAGAAGATCTACTATGGGAAAGTTGCTATGGCTGGTTGCTAAGGGGGAAACAATACTATCCCTGCTCTCAATAAACCTACAACCAAATTCAGGCAGAAAAATATTATATATTAAGTAATGTTCCAAGATCTAAATAACGAGGTTAAAAAGCACCAGAGTTAGAAAGATTGGGTGGGAATGCTAGCTCTGTCATGTCCTCATTGTGTGATCTTGGGCTACTGCTCTGTGCCTCAGTTTCATTCTGTCATAGGACTGTTTTAAGGACTCAATGAAATAATATATGTCAAGATCAGTAAAACTAGGCCTTTTTTTTCCCTTAAAGCATTAACACCAAAGGACAGTGCATGACTAAATTACCAAATGATCATTATTAAGGCAGGTAAGGCCTGACCTGTAGTGGCGCAGTGGATAAAGCATCCACCTGGAATGCTGAGGTTGCCTGATGGATACACTGGGCTTGCCTGGTCAAGGCACATATGGGAGTTGATGCTTCCTGCTCCTCCCCCCCTTCTCTCTCTCTCTCTCTCTCTCTCTCTCTCTCTCTCTCCTTCCTCTCTCAAATGAATAAATAAAATCTTTTAAAAATGTTTTAAAAAAGCAGGTGAAAACACTTCTAGCTACTATTTTTAAGGAATTCTTCAGAAGTTTAGTCATTCTTTCTTTGGCTATGTTTATGCTTTCATTTTGCTTTTCATCTCCTGCCACTAAACCATGGATTTAGTCCCACCTGACCAGGCAGTGGTGCAGTGAATAGAGCATCGGACTGGGATGCAGAGGACCCAGGTTCAAAATCCTGAAGTCGCCGGCTTGAGTGCAGGCTCACCAACCTGAGCGCCGGGTCGTTGGCTTAAGCATTGTATCGTAGACATGACCCCATGGTCGCTGGCTTGAGCCCAAAGGTCGTTGGCCTGAAGCCCAAGGTTACTGGCTTGAGCAAGGGGTCACTCTGTTCTGCTGTAGCCTCCCAGTAAAGGGACATATGAGAAAGCAATCAATGAACAACAAAGGAGCCGCAACAAAGAATGGATGCTTCTCATCTCTGCCCCTTCCTGCCTGTCTGTCCCTATCTGTCCCTCTCTGTCACTAAATAAATAAATAAATAAGGGTTTAATCCCAAACACTGACATGTTAGTGTTGTTCACTGTGTGAATTTTTCAGTGCTGTAATGAAGGTAGCAAAAATGGGAAGTAAATCAATATCATATTATTAATTATAATTTCATTTTATTACATTTAACATTTTTTTCTAAACACTTGTTAGATTTCTCTACTGATCTGTAAAAATAAAATTCTTTAAAGGATCCTTGTAGAAAGGTAAATACATTGGCCAGTGTTTTCTAAATAAATTTCCATAACTGAATACTCAATGGGAAATTTCAAAGAAATGATCTTCCTTATATATTTTACAGATGTACAAATAAAGATATAAAGATTTATCTCTTCTACATCAAAGATAATCAGTACCTCCACTTAGAATTACCATATTTTTTGCTCCATAAGACTCATTTGACCATAAGACACACCTAGGATTTTAAGAAGGAAAAAAAAAAAATTCTGAACCAAAAGTTGTGTTAATATATTTAATAAAATACCATATTTTTCGCTCCATAAGACGCACGGGCATTTTCCCTCCACTTTTGGGGGATAGTAAGTGCGTCTTATGGAGTGAAAAATACGGCACTAAAATAGCACAGACAAATCTCAAGTGATTGACAATTTAAAAACAACTACATACTTCTCTGCCTTTGGTTTCAGTTTCTCTTTCCTGCCCTTTGTATTCTGTGTCTGTGTGCAGTCATCATCTATTCAACTAAGGGGTCAGAAAGGGAATGCACAGGTTTAATTAGTCTTTAAGAGTAACACGAGACACTTCATGTGGTTCTCTAAGTGACACCTGGAGTCTGCTCTCCCACCCTTAGAATTACTTGACCTTACTACCTGTCAAATGAATAGTTTTATCAATAATATTCATTTAATGAATTATGATTTAACACATTTGATACTCGAAGAATGTGTCGTAAACCCCAGATATTTAAGAAGATGAAAACATAGAACAATCTGCTACTTTCCTTAGTTCCCAGTTTAGAGAATAAAGCAATCTTTTTGTTTTGATGCACATCCTCTACTAATCACAAAGAAATGGAGACATGAAACTTCATATGATGAAGGACACATTATATAAAACTAACTCAGGTAACCAAAGCATAGCAAGAAACTGAAAGCAAACCGAAAAAGCTAAAATGTTGTCAATGTCTTTTGTTAGATTATACATCTTTTGTTAGATTTTAGTCCTTTGAACAGCATTTTCTTTACAGTTCTAACAAGCCTGATTATCTAATCACAAGAAAATTACAGGCCCTGGCCAGTTAGTTCAGTTGCTTAGAGCACTGTCCTGAAACAAGGTTGTGGGTTCAACATCTCAGCAGGTGCCTTTACGATAAGCACTACAAATCATACTGTCTTAATAATAAGAGTAATTAAGAAAAGAATCACTTCTACACCATTTAAGGATACATCTGATTTTTCATCCAAGGAGGCTTAAAAGCAAAACAAAGTCTATTGCTTAAATGGATAAACTTTATTTCTAGAATGTTCTTCTGAGGAACATTTTATTTCCTTTCTTTGCTTTGCTACAATAACATTTTACTTTTATTCTTTGCTGGAACTGATATCGAGAAACCATAGATTGAGAAAATCGAGAACGGAAATTACTTTAGAAATGAAATAGTTTGGTTTAAGGATAGAACGAAAAGAAATTTTGCTTATATGCAAATTAGAATGCTTGCTTTTATTATTACACGCTTGCAAATGTTCAAGTAACATCTTAGGAACACTGGAAAAGAAGATGTTTCCATCAGGTAGATATATAGTTCTATGAGAACAGACAGCCTCAGTCAATAGTCCCCAGCAAAGTGCCACTTAACAACTACCCTCTCTTAACGCATAATTTAACTTAAAAGCTTTCTGAATTTTTTCCTCTTAATTCTATAATAAAATTTTTCTTCCAAAAAAAAATCAAGAAACTTTGAAAATTAGAGAATTTACTTTCTATAGGTTTCATGAACTCAGATCAGAAAACAATAAACCATTTTATTGTAGTTTGTGGTAAAACTGTGAAAAAAAAAGTAGGTATGTGACTACTGATGCCTTTTTATATTTGGTTGACTTTTTAAAAGTGTACAGTACCTCCCCAATTCCATATACAGGTACATTTGTTACACAGGGGAAAGTCGTAGTTTCACAATAGGGAAACTTTAACCAGGTGATCAGAGCTGACACTAACATCTAATGAGAAACAATATCATGTACTCCCAATATAATGTACTGAGAAGGGCCCGGCATCAATCTGCAGAATCCTCATCGAAAATGCAAAACTTTGGTTTAATCATGAGGAGATATTGGACCAATCCAAACTGAGGCTTCCTTTGAAACAACCAAGTACTCCAAAAGTGCCAAGGTCATAAAAGACAAGGACAGACTGCCACAGATTGGAGGAGGTTTAGGAGGCGTGAGTAAATCCAATGTGGAATCCCTAATTCAATTCTACAACAGAAAAATTCCAATGCTAGTAGAAAAACTGATGAAACTGGGATGAAGTGCCTAGTTGCGTTAATAGTGTTGTTCCTGTGTTAATTTTCTAGTTTTGATCACGGAACTATGGTTATGCAAAATATATATTAACATGAGGGGAGGCAAGGAGAAACACAGAACTCACTGTACTACTTTTTACAAATTTTCCATATGTCTCATATTATATCAAAATAAAAGTTAGGGAAAAGTTGTCATCTATATACACATCAAAGAGATCCTATAACATCCTAAGTTTCTCTGAGTTTTTGTGGATACATGAAGGATTAATGATCAGGGAGAACTGAGTATGTTAAAAATGGACAAAGCAACTGGCCAAATGTTTAGCCAAATGACACGATCAAAGGAAATGTGCCAGATGTTTTCCACTAGCTCTCCATGTGGAGGCACCTACACTCAGCAGGGACCCCACTGTAAAGGGAAACCAGAGACGCAGACTCTGATTTCAACCCTAACAGAAAGAATGACTATAAATACCTTATTCTCGCTTATGGCTCCTTCTTTCCCTTATTATTTCTGAAGCTTCTAGAAGTATAACTACTGTGCCCCTGAATTGGTGTGCTTGTGTATCTGTCCATAAGGTCACTTAAGTGTCTCTTAATTAGTTCGTTTCAATCCAGAAAAGTACCAATGAATATGTCATTCAAAGTTCCTGTATTTATTCTTTCCTGCAAAATACTTTCCAATCATCAGTACCCTCGTTTTAATATAACGATTCTCATTTAGTTATGATATTAGGAAACAACACGCCTTTGCAGAAGCTTCAATGCTGTTGTAGAGTTAGAATTCCTAGGATAACCTTGGTTAGTGTCTATATTTGTTTTTGAGGAAGAGTTGGTTCTTCTTCTATTTTTGCCCTTTCTCAGGAAGTTGAATGCATAATGAGTTAAACATGGCCATTTAGCATCATACCTTCACTGGAAAATGTCAGCTTTGTATGTAACTTAGAAAAAATTTTTGAAGCAACAAGATATCCAACTTGACCTTCAGCTACTTTTCACTTAGTAAGTGAATTTAATTTGTATGTATGTTGACATTTTCACTATGGATTCTGAATAAGGGTGAAGAAGCTTAGCCTCTATAAAAAAAAAATCACACGATTCTAAAATCAGTTCCAACCATTTGTTTGAACAGAACTGAGAATGTATAATCCTTCATTCTCATTTTCCTTTACAGGATAGAATGTGCAAAAAGGAACTACTGCACCTCCTCCCAACAAACATGTACTTAGGACCCCTGAGTCCCTTTCCTACATGGGGAAGTTTGGGGATTGGCACCAAAACTGTTTTACTTTCCTTACATCAACAACAATCGGGGTCCGAATTGATCATAGTTAATAACACAGCTAACAACTGTCAGACACTATTCCAAGCAGCTGAAGCAAGTTGCCCAGGGCCACATGGCAGTAAATGGCATAGGTGACATGTGGGGGTCTGGCTGTCTGGCCCCAAGCCTGAGTTAACTGGCAAGTACTAAAAATGGGCAGACCCAAAAGAAATGACAATGGACACCCTGCTTCAGTGTTGAAGATTAACAGGGAGAACGTGCAGCTGAGCAGCCATTCCTCTGCTCACCATGCTGGCAGGAGGGCAGGCAGCAGTCCTGGGCTCCTGGAGCCTCTGCTATTCCTCCCTTCTTCCCTTCCCCTCCCCCTCTTCTTCCTCTCACTCTCTCTTTTTTTTTTATAGTAAGCTGGCAGTCCACATTTATATCTGAAGCCTCTTGATTTTGAAATGTTGCTGCTTCTTTTAATATTTTTCTAAAAGTCCCATTGGTCGGAGAGGTCAAGAGCCACGTTCTCACAGCAGGGACTTGGTCTCATTCATCTTTTTATGTCCAGTGCCTGATGTGCTGCTGGCACGTTGTAGGTGCAAAAAGGTTGTCTTCTGCTGTTAAACACCGTGCCATTTTATCTTGGCCATTCCATCTTGCTCATTTTATAATCTTAGTAGGAATTAATTCATTTATTCAACAAATATTTACTGAACTACTGCCCTGTGCTAGACACTGCTCCAGGCACTTGGATACAATAGTGAAGAGAAGAGAATGGAGAGACAGAGCAAGTGAGAGAGAGAGCAAAAGAAAAGAGAGATAATACTATTTTAGGAGAAATAGGCCAAAAAAAATCAAAAGCAACATAAAGTCAGATAATGTGGAAGATTGGAAACTGAAGGATGGTTTGCTTTGAACTGAACCAATGCTACCAGCTAAAGAATGATACTTAGAAACTTAGATATACTAGTGCATGCTTTCTAGTGCCATGCTGGTCACTACTCCATAAACATGTCACACATATGTAAGCAATTTAAAGGACAGGGTATTCTTGAAAGAGAGAGTGCTTTCTTCATAAGGAGAACAATATGATCTTGCTCCTTGGCTTGAAAGGAAGTATTGATCAGTAGTTAGTGAGTCAGAGGTTAATAACTTGGGCTTGGTTATTTCTGTTATCAGACTCATGATTGATGGTGTCCTCTAGCTCCACTAAATACAGGGACCTCTTTCTGATTGCTGTTCCTGGGAACCAAAGCATTAAGCTATGCTCTAGCGATTCAGTTGCAGGGCCAGGGGTCGTCTGTCTCCTGCATCAGAGGGTGAATGGCACAAAGGTCCCTAGAGACAGGATGCGGGGAAGTCACCAAAGATGCAAACTTGGAACAACATAAATCTAATTGGAAACTTGTATGTTCAAACACTGGCTAGCTGTGACACAACCCCTCCGCGCTCATGCATTATTATTCCACAAGACCACATGCTGAGTTAATGGAACTTCTCCTCCAGTTTGCTTTGGAAACGGATGTCGATTCAGATAGCCCAAATGGCACAATCTGGCTTTTGCTCTTCGACGGCAGCTGGGAGTTACAGACAGGACAGCTATATTATCAGGACTAGCTAACAATGCACAGTCCTGGCCCCTGCCTCTCGTCAAATCACTTATATCTAGTTAGTTACTCATAATTTGAGTAATGATAGTCAATGATGATGTTTAGAAAACATCCTAAAGACAAATGCAAGTTTGTAAATTCAAGCAGCCTTTAAAAATAATGTGCACAGCCTTTAAAGTGGGAAGAAAACTGTTATTTTCTTTATATTAAAATTAGATTTGACCCATTCTGCTCTTTTTAAAAGAAACAATATTTTCTTTGTTAGCCAAGCCCCAAACAGATCTCATGCCAATGCATTTTGTTCTTCTCATGGATACTAGCCAAAAGGATATTCCTTAAAATAAAAGTCACAATCTGTTGAAAGCTTCACAAGTCAATTAAATTAGGAAACAAGTAATCATCTCACATAACTAAAAAGTGTGAGAAAAAAATGACTGAAAATAAATATGCAAAAAGGCATACCGAACTGCCCACTTGTGTAAAAAACAAAACAAAACAAAAAACCACGTTCATCATTGAATCCATGGCAGTCAAATAGCTACATTTAAACAAATAAAACATCCCCTAAATACTAGTCAGATATCAAACCATTTCACTTATTAGTGTATTATTGTTTTTCTACCCACGGAAATTTCCTAAGACTAACATTTTGGTTTTAGTTAATAGAGAAGCCTCATTGGCCTTGATCTTGCATCGAATAGATGGAAACTGATAGTAGGATAATTTAACAGAGACCTGATTTATTAAGTCTAAAATGCACATAATAAGATGGTTATGCATCTCTTTGGACCAAAGGAGATAAGTTATAATTGCATTGAAAGAAGAGTTAACATTAACAATAATAACATAATGATACCAATGTCTTTATTCAGTTGAAAGCTTTTTGAAATCTATAAATCAAATTGTTTCTAAAAGTCTACTGAGATTTCCTTGGTGGAAACTCTCTCCATCCAGGGCGTTTTAGCTCAGGTGCCCTCGAGTTACTGAAGCAGCTCAAGATAGTAGTCAAGGATTTAGGATAATGTATTTAATTTTTTTTTTCCACTTTCTGCTTGTGTTTTATTTTAAATGATTTTTTTTAAAAAAATTTCCAATAGCGGAATGGGTGAATCTAGCAGAACTGAGGCATATGCCTACCATCACCAAGTTTTTTGCCAGAACACAGCTCCGCTGCTAACCTCTGCTAAACAAGGAGTGAGCCTGGGCGGCTGAGACACGCACACCCCACTGCCAGTCCAGGACAACACAAAGAGCAGGAGGCTCACTCATCCGTCCACCGAAACTTGAAGCAACCATCAAGCGATGGTGGTGGTATGCCCTGGCAGAAAACCCAGCTGCAAGACGAAACCCCCGAGCCCAGGAACTCCCTGCTCCCTCCGGAGCGCCTGTCGGTCGGTACCTGCTGCCCGTGTGGCTGGCGGCGGCCCGGGGCGCGCAGCGCGGCTCGGAGCTGGGCGGCTGCGCGCGAGCGTACGAGTGGTAGGCGGTCAGCACCACGCCGCCCGAGTCCTCCACTTCCATCGTCCGCCGCGCATGTCCCGGCTCCCGCCCGAGAACAAAGGCGGGAACCAGCATGGACCAGCACGGGACCCCGTCACCGGCGGGGAAGCAGGGCCGCTCCTGCTCCTGCTCCCGGGGGCTCGCTCCCGCTGTCAGGGGAAGCCGGCCCCGCCCGCGGGGCCGCCCGATTAGCATAGATGGTGAAACCCGCCCAGGAGCCCCGAGCGGGGAGGGGGGCGGCCGGCGGGGAGGGCTCGGCGCTGCGGTGGGAGCCCTGCTTCTAGGAAACTGGAAACCGGCCTGATGCTTGGGGCTCGGGCTCGCTGCTCTAGTCAAGTTTTTCTTGCTTTGTTTCTTTTCCTTTTCCTTTTCTCACCCCCACCCCCACTTCCAAGGGGAGGCTTTTCCGAGAGCTAGGAACATTTCCTGCCTGGTGGCAAGGAGCAAGAGAAGGAACTCGGGCGCCTGGGAGCCCAGGCTGGGAAGGAGAGGGGCCAGGTCTGCACTTGTGGTCTGGGAAGGAAGGAAGGGAGAAAATGTGACACTCTCTCATTTAAAGCATCCACATCAAAAATTGAAGAACCGGATTACGTTGCTGTGTACTTAGTCGGGTTACAATAAACTTGATTTCCTTTCGGGCAGGTAATTCCCTCTTACAGAAAGCAGAACTTGTCCCTCCCTCGCCCTCCCTCCGGCAGCGACCAGACTGACCTCACTCTCACATCCCTTTCCTCCTCCCAGTCCTGATCAAGTTAACAGACGGGGCTTTCAGCTGCTCTGAAAATTACACGTAATTATTATGGGATGAATGCATGTTACTTCCAGAGGTCTTGGGGGTGAAGTGGCGGGGGCTAGAAAGAGGCCTAAAGTGACTCTGTCTTTCACACCCTACCAAGGTGTGTCACCTGCTGTCTCTCACACCACCCTGGCAGCTAGGTGGAGTGGAAAGATAGGCTAGTTCACCCCTTTCTGAGGAATGACCTGAGTTATGCTACTTAACATCTCAGAATCTGTGTCTGCATCTAATAAAGGGGGAAATAATATTCTGCTCACGGAGTTAAAAAACACCAATTACACGCTAGGTTCTCAAGAAACGCGGTTCTCTCTGCTACTTCCCTGAAATCCATCAACAAAGACATTTGTTTTCACCACAATTTCAGAGGTTGCCTTTATTTCTCTTGCTTTGGGGTCAAATTCATAAAATCTTCTCTATAGCCAAGGTCCGTTAAGTTCAGCACCTATGTTTTCTTCTGTGGGGCAGCTGTGTTAGGCTTGCTCGCAGGTTTGCCAGCTGCAAGCACTTTGCTTGATCAGTGCGTGAGCACGTGGCAGAGGCACGTGTGCAGAGCCTGTATGGCTATGAGTGTTTCCCCTGGTGGCGATTCTCCCAGATCGCTCTCCCACCACCATGAGGTGCGGTTTTCCTTGCTCCCTTGCCTTTCCTGTGAATAGTAGATTTTCCTTTGTTAGCTCTTTCTCTTTTGTTTATTTGCTCGCCTGTCTTTGCCAGCCTCCAATAAACAGGTATGACCCAACACTTTCCAGCTCTGCAGTTTCTCTACCGTCTGCCCGAAGCCACTGTGAACCTGCCTGGCCTCAGCCACCCACACTACATCTTCTATTGTATATTTAGATCTTTATATGTAGATTTTTATTCAGGTGAGAGGAAGGGAGATAGTGAGGCAGACTCCCACATGTGCCCCGACGGGGATCCACCCAGCAACCCCATCTGGTGCTCTTGGGAAAAGAGCTGCGTTAGGCTTGCTCACGGACTTACCAGCTGCAAGCACTTCCCCTGATTAATGCGTGAGCACATGGCAGTGCCACCTGTGTGTGGTCTAGGTAAGGCTATGGGTGTTTTCCCTTCGAGTGACTCTCCTAGATCACTCTCCTGCCACTGCAAAGTGCAGATTTCCTGCTTCTTTGGCCTTCACTGTGAAAAGCAGGTTCTCCTTTATTAACTCTTTTCCTTTCTTCTTTATTCGATCGCCCGTCTTTGAGAGCCTCCAATAAATGAATAAGGCCCTATGCGTTCCGGCTCCACAGTTCCTCTACCGTCTGCCTGAATTCAATGTAAACCTGCCTGGCCTCAACCACCAGCATTACAGGAGCCAACGCTGCAACTGAGCTATTGTTAGCACTTGAGGCTGATGGGCTCCAAAGGAGCTCCACCTCTCAGGCAACAAACAGCAAAATGGCCCCTCATACTGACGGGCAGGCAATCGCGCATCGGCAATCCCCCTCTCTCTCAAGTGCAAGCACCCATGGCCTCATATAGGCTATGCACACGTGCCTCTGCCACGTGTTCACACACTAATCAAGCAAAGTGCTTACAGCTGATATGCCAGCGAGCAATCCTAACGCAGCTGCCCCACAGCCTATATTCAAATTTTATACGTAGGTCTTTGATCCATTTTGAATTAATTTATATACATGGGGACAATGTCATAGATTACTTTCAATCATTTTCCTCTTTAATCCTCTCTTTGCTCAAAGTGCCGGTAGAGTGATTTTCCTACAACAGGACCTCTAATTTTCACAAGTCCTCAGATATAATCCACTTACTACAAAATAAAGCCAGAAATCATTAGAATATCTTCTCGTTAATCTGTTTTGGTCACCTTAAACTTTTTCACTTCCAAAACCCTGTGGCCCATTTATACTAGTCTGTCCTGCGCTCTTTGTCTTTGTTGGGACCTGTTATTATCCTGCCTGGAGATCCTTAAAAACCGTCTGCCTAACTAACCCCATAAAGGCTTTTCCGGTATTCCTAATTCAAAGTAACCCCTCCTGCCTGCCCTGCTGTGCGAATTGCTCTTACTTCTGTTGTAGGAACAATTGCATTCTGCTGCGCTGTTAAAGCAAAGTTAGCCAGAACTGTGCAGTGTGTGCATGTTCTGCTTCTGTGCCCACATCACACATTACTATTAGATCAGACTGTTTTTGCCCCTGAGCCCAGATGTGGCCCCAAAATCCTTCTCAAGACAGAGCCCCAGCAGCAAGATAACTTAGAGATAAAATTATCTGCTAACCCAGGATCGCATTACTATTTTCCAACAAATTAGTGCCTTTCCCTCCACTGAAACTATTGGAGGGCTAGTGTCACAGTGTTGTTGTTATATCCCAGAGCCCATTGTGTTTTGCAGAGTAGGCAATTGATAAGGCTTATCTGTTGAATGAATGAACATATCAATCAAATAATGAACCAGTGGATGCAACAGCACTCTAGTGCAATATTTCTGTTCTTTCAGAATAGCCAAAGTATTATTACACATGGTTTGTGAGTGCATATGGCACTGCAAACTAAACAATCAAGAACAGTGTTTCACATGTATGTATAATATTTTTCAAATGTGGATACATGCTTAATAAAATACAACTCTGTAAGCGTTCTTGGGTTCTCAGGTTTCATAAAGGTGATAGAGTGTATATGCTACATATTACAGAATACACCGCTCAAGTATTCTTTCCTTTTGCCCTCCAGGCCAACCTGCCGCCCTCACTACCCCACTGGGCCTTGTGGCCTTCCTTCCTGTCTGCATCTGCAAGCTCTCCTGCCCCTAGCTTCAAGAAGGGGGCAACCGAAGGGATGTGTCATCAGAAGACCCGGAGGGAGGAGAGAAAACCAGTTTGGTGTTTATTTTCCAGGCTTCTCTGCTATTTTGCTGGTTCCTTTTACCTAAGACCATAGCTCCTGACTGCAGCTCTCTCCCATGCTAGTCTCTTGACTTGGTAATAATACTCCCTCCACCTGCACCGTCAGGCCTCGGGGTGGTAACAGCTCTTGGTTCATCAAGTAATCCGTCCTTCTTGCCTCCTGCAAAATTGCTAAGCAGTCCCTCATCCCACCCACACCTTTATAGTCAGTCCCTTCACTGAGTGCCCCACCTCTGCCTGCCACAACCCTGACTGATACCTACCCCATGAAATCTGAGGCAAAAACACAGATGTCTGCAGTAAACTGTATGAACAGGCAAACATTGAGGGTAAATACAAACAATAAATACACTCATGTCGGGTCAAGTGTTTTGTCACCAAATAAGTTCAGGTCTGAACAAGTTTTCCAGTCTAATGAGTTATAAAAAAGCTTGTATATTTAAGAAGTTTAGGATTTCAGCATTACAGATAAGGGCTTGTGACCCTGGTAGAGCCTATGAACATTTTTGGCATGCTGGGAATCCCTGGGGTAGGGGACAACAGCACAGGACTGTGACAGCTGGGTCAGCAGCAGAGGAACCAGGGACCCTAGGAAAGAGTGTTCACCTGGGACCTGGGCTGATAAACGGCCCCTGTGGTGGACAGTGGACATTCAGGCACAGAAGTAGCATTTTCAGTTTATCTGGAGTAGAGGAAACGGTAGAGGAAAAATCCTAGTTTTTTGCCCTGTGTTGCTTTGGGTTTATTTATTTATTTTTCGTTTTTGTTTTTAAAATTGAATGTATTGGGGTGACAGTGGTTACTAAAATGGCCTAAGTTTTAGGTGTACCATTCCATAACACATCACCAGTACGCTGAACCATGCGTTCACCACCCCAAATCAAATCTCCTTCCATCACCACTCATCCTCCCTTTCTCTCCCCCCACCCTCTTCGCTCTGGAAAGCACCGAACTGTTGTCTGTGTCTATGAGGTTTTTTTCCTTTGCTTAATCCCTTCTCCTTTTCCACCCAGCCCCTAACCGCCTTCCCCTCTGAGAGCTGTCAGTTCTCCATCTATGAGTCTGTTTCTATTTTGTTTGTTAATTCATTTTGTTCATTAGATTCCACATACAAGTGAAATCTTACGGTACTTGTCTTTCTCTGACTGGTTTGTTTCATTTAGCATAATTAGCATAATCATCTCCAGGTCCATCCGTGCTGTCTCAGAAGGTAAGACTTTCTTCATTCTAATGGCTGAGCAGTATTCCATTGTGTAAATATACCACAGTTTCTTTATCCAATGGTGGGCACTTGGGCTGCTTCCAAATCTTGGCTATTGTAAACAGCCCTGCAATGAACACAGGGCTGCATATATTCTTCCGAGTCAGTGTTTCAGGTTTCTTTGGATAGAGTTTCAGAAGATAAATTGCTGGGTCATAAGGCAGTTACATTTTTAATTTTTAAGGTAACCCCATACAGCTTTTCATAGTGACTGCACCAATCTGCAGTCCCACCAACAGTGCATGAGGGTTCCCTCCACTCCACATCCTCCTCACCAGTACTTGTTGTTTGTGGATTGGTTGATAACAGCCATTCTGACAGGTATAAAGTGATATCTCATGGTGGTTTTATTTTGCGTTTCTCTGCTGCTTAATGATATTGAACATCTTTTTATATGTCTAGTAGCCACCTGTACATCTCCTTTAGAGAAGTATCTGTTCAGGTCCTTTGCCCAATTCTTAATTGAATTGTTTGTTTTTGTTGTGTTGAGTTTTATAAGTTCCTTATAAATTTTGGATATTAAGCCCCTATAAGATGCAATGGTGAATATGTTCTCCCATTCAATAGTTGTCTTATCATTTTGCTGATGGTTTCCTTTGCAAAAACTTTTTAGTTTGATGTAGTCCCATTTATTCTTACTTTTGTTTCCCTTGCCTGAGGTGATATATTCAGAAAAAATATTGCTATGAGAAATGTCTAAAATTTTATTGCCTATGTTTTCCTCTAGAATTTTTATGGTTTTGAGTCTAACATTTAAGACTCTCATTCATTTTGAGTTTCTTCTTGTGTATGGTGTAAGAAGACAGTCTATTCATTTTTTGCATGTGTCTGTCCAATTATTCCAACACCAATTGTTTATCTTTATCCCATTGTATGTTCTTACCACCTCTGTCAAATAGTAATTGACTATAAAGACATAGGTTTATTTCTGGGCTCTCAATTCTTTTCTATTGATCTACATGTCTGTTTTTATGCCAGTACCATGCTATTTTGTTTACTATGGCCTTGTAGTATAGTTTGATACCAGGTAGCATGATTTCTCAAACTTTGCTCTTCTTTCTCAAGATTGCTGTGGCTATTTAGAGTTTTTTGTGGTTCCACATAAACTTTGGGAGTTTTTGCTCTAGTGCTATGAAATACACCATTGGTATCTTGATAGGAATTGTGTTGAATCTATAGATTGGTTTGGGTAATAGGGGCATTTTAATGATGTTAATTTTTCCTATCCATGAACAAAGTATATGCTTCCACTTATATATTTGTATCTTCTTCCATTTCTTTCTTCAGTGTCTTATAATTTTCTGAATATGGGTCTTTTACATCCTTGGTTAAATTTATTTCTAGGTATTTTCTTTTTTAAAAAAGAAAATTTATTTAATGATTTTAGTGAAAAAGGAAGGGAGAGAGAGACAGACAGACAGGAACGTAAGTCTGTTCCTGCATGTGCCCTGAGTAGTGATTGAATTGGCAATCTCTGCACTTCAGGATGAAGCTCAATCCAATTGAGCCATCCAGCCAGGGCTCTTTTCTTCTTTTTGAAGTAATTGTGAATGGGACTGTTTACTTAGTTTACCTTTCTGAGAGTTCATTTTTAGTATATAAAAATGCAACTGACTTCTGGATATTTATTTCCTTTCCTGATACTTTACTGAATTCATTTATCAGTTCTAGCAGTTTTTTGGTGGAATCTTTAGGGTTCTCTATACACAGTATTATGTCATCTGCAAATAGTGACAGTTTTACTCTTCTTTTCCAATTTGAATGCCTTTTATTTCTTTTTCTTACCTGATTGCTGTGGCTAAGATTTCCAGTACCATGTTGCATAAAAGTGGTTGGTAGTAGCTCATTTTACAAGGCCAACATTATTCCAATTCCAAAACCAGATAAAAACACTACAAAGAAAGAAAATTACAGGCCAATATCCCTTATAAATATAGATGCTAAAATCCTAAACAAAATATTAGCAAACCAGATCCAGCAATACATTAAAAAGGTCATACACTACGATCAAGTGGGATTTACTCCAGGAAGCATTTCAAAGGTTGGTACAACATTTGCAAATCAATAAACGTGATACACCAGATAAACAAAATAAAGGATAACGATCTTATGATCATATCAATAGATTCAGGAAAAGCATTTAATAAAATTCAGCACCCATTTATGTTAAAAACTCTCAGCAAAGTGTGAATAGAGAGAATATACCTCAACAGAATAAAGGCCATCTCTGACAAACCGACAGCCAACAGCATAGTCAATGACCCTGTGTTGCTTTGGATGTCACTGCAGTTCCAGCACTGGAGAGAGAATGGTAGACCTGAAGGTCAGCACCAACTCTGCCACAAACAGAACCTAGGAGCAAGTCACTGAACTACAGACCAGTTTCTTCACATGTAAAAGAAATAAGACAGCTCACATATACTGAACATGTACCATGTGCCTGGTTCTGTTGTAGGCATCAGAACATCAATTCATTAAATTCTTCTCACAGTAGCCTTCTGAGACAAGAGTTCTATTAGCATCTTCATTTTACAGTTGAAGAAAGTGGTTGTAGGAACCTTCCCAAGCTAGGACAAGGCAAAACTAGGATTCAAACCCAGGCAGTCTGGTTCTCTGAATCTGAGCTTTTAAGTATGATATTTCTCCTTCATAAAAGGTTTGCTGAGATCAAAAATCTTTTTGATCTCATTATATGATCTCATTATAATATTTCTTCATTATAATGCAATGAAAGGAATAGGATTTATATATTTATGTGGTTTTGTGGCAGCTTTCCATAAACCTATTTAGCATATTGAACCACTAGATATTGCTAGTATATAATAATAATGATGAAAACAGTAATGCATGAAAGAATTCCATGTATTTTCAGTATACAATACTAAGGTATTTAAAAATCTATATTTAGTTCATTAATTGCTAAGCGCAGTTCATCAACTGCTCTCCTAATGTGCTGATGGTTAATTTAGTAGTATTTCATTTGCTTTGTAATTCATCAGTAGATATACATAATGTCATTAGAGAGTAGCAGCATATGTGAACTACAGGTGCAAAGACTCTGCACTTTCCAAATGAACAGAAAGGACAGAATGACCGACCACCAAACAGGGTCAAAGAGAGTTGAGTTTGAGTTTGAATTATGAATTTGCTACCTAGTGTCTGTGTTACATTAATTTCTCTGTTTCAATATCCTAATTTGAAGAGTGGAGAAGCTCCTCAAATAGCTGTTGAGAAGGCAAAATAAGATAGCATCTTTGAAATGCCAGTCACAGTACTGAGCAAATAAATCATAGGTGCTCAATAGATGCTGGTTTTCTCCTCTTTTTTACCATCCCCATGTTACCTGTCTTCTACCTCAGTCTTTCTACAAGCATCATTTGAGTTCAACCCTCAATAGTAAACAACTTCATCTTAAGAATTCCAAAGGCAGCAACGGATCCTGTACCCTCTACATCAGCTGCTTCCAGAGATGAAACGCCTGTAATACAGGTAGAATCATCTCTAGCATCTCCTGCATGTTCCTTAGGCAACCTTGATTCACCTGAACCAGTATTTCCAGGACCTTCTGCAGGTTCTCCTGCTTCTCAAGCTTCCTCCCTCCAAGAGATCACATTCTCCCACCTTGCAGTGCCCTTCCAGTGTGCAAGCCAACCACAGGAATAAAGAAATCATAACTAACATTATTCCAAGATGGCAACAAGGTAGACAGATATTGCAACTGCCACCTCCCAGGACCAAATTGGATTACAACTTAATTTAAGAACAATCATCATCTTAAAAGACCACCTTTGGACTAAACTAAGAGGAATTTATAACCAATGATCACTGAAGAAGCTACAC
Source organism: Saccopteryx bilineata (assembly GCF_036850765.1). Lineage (NCBI taxonomy): Eukaryota > Metazoa > Chordata > Mammalia > Chiroptera > Emballonuridae > Saccopteryx > Saccopteryx bilineata. The sequence goes on along the minus strand of NC_089500.1, from coordinate 54,849,711 downwards.
CGAGACTGGTAGGAATGGCAGAGATGCAGAAAGGGCTGTCCCGCTCATAAGAGCCAGTGGCGACCAGGAGAACTCTCATGGTGGGATGGGTTGCCCTGAGAGGTGTAGGTCCTCAGCCCCAGACCCTGAGCCCCAGCCTAGAACCCCAGAGCCTAGAAGAGGCACCCAGACAGCATTTAGCTGTGAAAAGAGCCAGGTTTCGGTCCGCAAAAAAAGAGACACACTTCTCGGACGCAGACTCTGTTTTAAAGGGTGCACGCAGAAAACCTCATTCATACCCACTACCTCAGGGCTCTGGTGGAAGAGAGCTGAGAGGACTGGAGTTTCAGGAGGAGAGTGTAAAGTTGGAGGCCCAGGGAGAGACACTGTGGGGGATGGTCACCAGAACCCCTGTTCTGAGTCATTCTCCAGTACTGCATTCACCATCTTTTTTGGGTGGAGTAACCCCCTTTGAGTGGCATCAGCCTGGGAAAAAGAAGTTGCTCCACCCTTGGGGTCTCTCCTACCCCAGGGATGGCGACAGGTCATTCTTAGAGGCCAGGAAGCAAGGGGCACATCAGTGACTCAGTTTTCTAGTGTTGAGACCGGAGCTCCCCTCCACACTCTCCTGAGTCTATGACTGGTGCTTCCACCTCACAAGAGACTCAGCTGAAACTGTCCTGAGAAGGGACAGACCACACCTCTGGGTATCTGAGGCCACATCCATTGGATTCCTTAGGCCACACCATACTGAGGTCTGTGAAAAAAAACCTGAATAGGCTGACACATGGGGCCAAGGGGCAGGCCACACCCATCACCCTTTCCTAATTGCTGAACTGCCACAGGCTCTAGACTCTAGCAGAGGTTTTATCAGCAGCTAAGACCAACAAGCAGCCAGCAGACAGGAGGTGAGACTTAGAGAAACTTGGCCGTTTGAGCAGACTTTACCCCAGGCTCAGAGTGGGTAGAAGCCAGCCTATGTATGCAGCTGGTATTTCTGTGTCCACCTGGGCCCAGCAAAGTCAGCCACAAACTCTGAATTGCTTTTAGCTCCAAGAAGGTTGCTGAGGGCCAGTCATGGGCAGAGTCTTCCACTGGTCTGCTCTGGGTTGCTGCTTGGGAGGCTAAGGGCTGGCACATCCAGGGGCCAGCTGTGGAGAGCATTGGGTCAGGACTCTAACAACCCTTGCTAGAGTGGTATCATAAGGAAAAGCTCCTCACACTGGGCCCAGCTAAGGTGAGTTCCACTCTGCAATTAGGACCGGCACAGCGGCTCATGTGCATTGGATAGGGTGGAGGTTCACAGTCAGCTGGCCTTAGTGCTGGATATTCTGTCCTGCTAGGCTAGATTCCACAAGGGGAAGAAAGAGAGACTTGGAGCATGGACATTTGAAGTGTGGTTCCCTGTGAGTCTATTGCTGGATCTGGTCAAGGGGCTTAGCCACCTTTGGGAGAGGCACAATAAGCCCCAGGAGAGGACTCTCTCAGGCTACCTCCCTGAGACCAGGGCATCAACAGCTGAATGAACTTCTGCAGAGGAGCCTGTTGACCACATTTAGTCTGAACATACTGCTCACCTTGTTGGGGAGAAATAAAATTTGAGTATCCTGTAGTGGCTGAGGAATCAAGCTCTGGAGTAGGGGCAACATTCCCTGTACTGAACTCCTAACCAAGAAACTCCTGAAGTAGGGAGTCCTACAAACGTTGTATTCACATCCTTAGCTGCCCTAAGCACCAAGTGTGCAACCTGTAGAGGAGGTAGTTGCATGAGGCCAATCTGAGCCCACACTACAGTCTTACTACAGAAGACTCTGTGGGAAGACCAGGCAACTGCAAGAGGAGGAGGAGAAACCAAAATGTAGAGACAAATCTTACAGAGCTTGAGACTTCTACAGAGCTTTTGTTATCTCTAAGCAGGAGGAAGCTGATTCTTATACAAAGGTTGACCCTTCCCACAGTACCCAGACACAGAAAACACAGACACAAACAGCAAAAAGTGCAGTAGCTACAGACTGGTAGCCCATAGCAGGTTACAAACAACAGTTGACACCAACCCCAAAAGAGCTAGAGCCAACACTACTGGTAGTGGGTGGCAGACAGCACCAACCCTAGACTCAACTACCTACACAAGCAGCACACCCAAAGGTGGAGTCTAGCAGGCACCAGATACTGTGAAGAATAAATCCAACCAACAGGACAGACATTGCACAGTGTGGAACATACATAATCAAGATTGACCCTTAGAGCCAGCCAGCCTGAAGAGATAAATGTACCTACAAAAAGACCAACTGCATCGAATACTCACATACAACAAGAGGGAAAATAGTGCCCTCAAGAAGCATTGCTAGAACAACAAAAACAAGAGGCCTGGAGGACAGTACCACTAAGCCCATCTTCATAAAGTCCACACAAAAATTTGAAAGTCAGACAGTGCTACCTAATACACAGAAAAAATGAACACACATAGAAATTTGACCCAAATGATTCAACAAGAGAAATCCCCAGAAAAAGAACTGGATGAGATGGAAGTAACCAAAATACCAGATGCAGAGTTTAAAAATGAGTTTTAGGATGCTTAAGGATCTTAGAGCAACCATGATGGATATAATAAACACCTAAATAAAGAGATAGCAAGCATCAAAAAGGACATGGAAATCATAAAAAATAACTAGTCAGAAATGACAAATGCAATATCAGAAATGAAGACTGCAATAAAAGGAATTAATAGCAGGCTGGATAAAGCAGAGGATCGAATCAGTGATTTAGAGGACAAGATAAAAGAAAGCACAGAATCAGAGCAGCAAAAAAAAAAAAAAAGAGGCTCAAAAAGTTTGAAGAATATGTAAGAGAACTCTGTGACAACATGAAGAGAAACAACATCTGCATCATAGGGGTTCCTGAAGGAGAATAGAATGATCAAGGAATAGGGAGCCTGTTTGAAGAAATTATAGTTGAAAATTTCCCTAAATTGATGAAGGAAAAAGTCACACAAATTCAAGAAGCACAGAGAGTACCATTAAAAAGGAACCCAAGGAGGCCTATAGCAAGACACATCATATTTAAAGTATCAAAGTTAAGAGACAAAGAAAAAATACCAATAGCTGCAAGAGAAAAACAGTTAATTACCTATAAAGGAGCCTCCTTAAGGATAACATCTGACTTCTCAACAGAAACACTTGAGGCCAGAAAAGACTGGCAAGAAATATTCAAAGTAATGCAAAGCAAGAACCTACAACCAAGACTCCTTTATCCAGCAAGGCTATCATTTAAAATGGAGGGAGAAATAAAAACCTTCCCAGACAAAAATAAACTCAAGGAATTCATTACAACCAAAGCAGTACTGCTAGAAATGTTAAGGGGCCTGCTGTAAAAAGAGCAAAGGAAAAAAAATTGAGAAAAAGAGGATTGTAGATTTAAAGAATAAAATAGCAATAAACTACAAATCAATAACACTGGGCAACAAAATTTTTATTGCATCCACAAAAACACTTGTGCTTCCTAATTTGAGTGTGCTGATCTCAAATCTGACATTAGTTTTTCCTCTATAAGCTACAGTTCTTTTGCAATTCAAGGTTATAGGCTTTCACCTTATTGTAACATTTAGTTTAACATAATAAAGTAGAATGTCTTCTTGGGCATCATCTTTGTGAAAATATAATAATTTATATAATGGAATAAAAACACTAATACACTAAAAGATATTATTGCATCAGAATTTGTCTACAATTTCAAAATAGAACATATTAAAACTAATTTTAATCATAAAATTTGCACAAAACTTATTTAAATTCTATTCAGGCAAAAATTTGCGTTTGTGTACTTGCTAAGAAAAATCTCGTTTGATGCTCCAGCAGTAGTCCGCTCATCACTAACAGCTCCAAGATTTTCAGGAAACAAATCAAGGAAGTGAACAAAAACAAAACAATTCAGGAAGTGAATCTTAACGCTCATGTTACATCCAACGTCACAGAAAGCCAACAGCATCCTTTGAACCAGAAGTTCATAGTTTTCTGCTTTTTTGTTGCCAAGAAAGTTTTTTGTAACTGCCACAAAAGACTGCCATGCTGCTTTCTCCTCCTTATTCATCTTCCTGGAAAATTCTTTGTCACGTATGAGGGTTCAAATTTGAGGTCCATTGAATACACCTGCTTTTATCTTCTCAAAAGACAAGGCAAGAAAAGCAGAAATAATATGTTGAAAGCATTCACTTTCTCTATTCAAAGTCTGAACAAACTGCTGCATTAAGACAAGTTTGATGAGAAGTGCAGTAAAAATGATCCTGTCTTGATTAACTACAGGTTTATTCACAATATTTTGCATCCCTACTTCCAGAGCTTCACTTTTTGGCCACTCCTTCTGTGTCCAGTGTTTCTCCTGAGCTCGGCTGTCCCATAAACATAGAAAGCAAGGATACTTCGTGAAACCTCTCTATTGTCCTAGCAGGATACTTACCATTTTAAGATCCACACAAATGATCCAGTTATGCTCCTCATACTTCAGAAAGTTGAGGACAATTTTTATATCTTTCTTACTAAGTCATTCAATTTGGGTTGGCTAAACTGTTGAGGGGTTAATGACTGCTTGGCATCAGTAGAAGACCCTTCAGATTCTACAACCATTTCCTCATGCATCTTATCAAAATACACTTGATCACCATGTTCACTTTCTTTGTCCTTAGAAGAAATAAAACCAGAATGTGGGATAGTTCATATTGCTGAAGGAATATTAGGATATGCAATCATATACCTTTTTTTCTTGCTGATGCCCTTTGTATGGATGATACAGAAATAACAGTCACTGCTGTGGTCCTTAAGTTCACGCCAACCCATGGGAATACCAGAAGGCATTCCTTTGCATCTTCCTTTTGTCCAGTCATGAAACATTTCCTCACAATTATGACACACAATATGAGGAGCTCAATTCTTATCTTGATCACCAAGGGGAAGTTGAAATTGGCAATATATGCACGTGTCACAAATGATGAAATATTGCGCCTTTGACGTTGAAGTGTGTAACAGTCACATGTATAACAGAAGGTGTCAGAACAATTCTTACATTTTCACCTACTCAAAAAAGCCATGATTCAATATTAAAACAAAATAAGAGGGTGTTTTCATCAGATAATAATTTTTACATTTAAAAACAACTACAATTATGTAAAAGTGATGTTTGTAAAACATTAATTGTCTTGTGGTTATGTTTAATACAAGAGTCGTTGCCCTTTAACTCCAATTTAAAAACCAATGCATGTCATTAACTGTAAAAAAAGAAATTAAAATTGCTTAAAAACTAGAGCATGCACCAAAACTGGATTTCACATTTGGAATCAGTGATGCAGAAATATATAGAAACAGTTCTAAAACCTTATTCAACAGAAAATGAAAAAAAAAATTGTTTCCCAGTATAATAGCCTTAAATGTAAATGCACTAAGTGCTCCAATCAAAAGACATAGGGTAGTTGAGTGGATAAGAAAACAGAATGCATACATATGCTGTCTACAAGAGACCCACCTCAGAACCAAAGATACACATAGATCAGTGGTCAGAAAACTGTAGCTCGCAAGCCACATGCGGCTCTTTTGCCCCTTGAGTTTTTAGCAAAGGCTAGCTTAGGAGTACCCTAATTAAGTTAATAACAATGTACCTACCTATATAGTTTAAGTTTTAAATAATATGGTTCTGAAAAGAAATTTTGATCATTGTACTGTTGATATTTGGCTCTGCTGACTAATGAGTATGCCAAAAACTGACATAGACTAAAAGTGAAGGGATGGAAAAAGTATTTATACAAATGGAAATGAAAAAGAAACTGGGGTAGCAATACTTATAGCTGACAAAATGAGCTTTAAAACAAAGGCTATTGTAAGGGATAAAGAAGGTCACTACTTAATGTTAAAGAAAGTATCCAACAGGAGGTTATAACCATTGTAAGTATCTATGTGCCTAATACAGGAGCACTTAAATATATAAAGCAGATTTTGAGGGATATTAATGGTGAGATTAACAGTAATACTAAATAGGGAATTTTAATACCCCACTAACATCAATGGATAGATCCTCCAGACTGAAAATTAACAAAGAAACAGCAGCCTTAAATGACACACTAAATCAATTGGATTTAATAGATATCTTTAGAACCTTTCGCCCCAAGGCAGCAGAATATACACTCTTTTCAAGTGCTTATGGTACATCCCCAGGATAGACCACATGTTAGGACACAAAACAAGTCTTAATAAATTCAAGAAGATTTAAATCATACCAAGCATCTTTTCTGATCACAATGGCATAAAACTAGAAATCATCTACAATAGAAAAACTGAAAAATATTCAAATACTTGGAGGCTAAAAAGCATGTTATTAAATAATGAATGGGTTAACAATGAGATCAAGGAAGAAATAAAAAATTTTCTTGAAACAAATGAAAGGGAACATACAACAACTCAAAATTTGTGGGACACAGCAAAAGCAGTCCTGAAAGGGAAGGTTACAGCATTACAGGCATATTTTAATAGGCAAGAAAAAGCTCAAATAAACAACTTAACCCTGCATCTAAAAGAACTATAAAAGGAACAACAAATAGGCCCTGGCCGGATGGCTCAGTGGTAGAGCGTCGGCCTGGCGTGCAGGAGTTCTGGGTTTGATTCTCGGCCAGGGCACACAGGAGAAGCGCCCATCTGCTTCTCCACCCTTCCCCCTCTCCTTCCTCTCTGTCTCTCTCTTCCCCTCCTGCAGCCAAGGCTCCATTGAAGCAGAGTTGGTCCAGGCACTGAGGATGGCTCTGTGGTCTCTGTCTCAGGCACTAGAATGGCTCTGGTTGCAACAGAGCGATGCCCCAGATGGGCAAAGCGTGGCCCCCTGGTGGGCATGCCAGGTGGATCTCTGGTCAGGCGCATGCGGGAGTCTGTCTGACTGCCTCCCCGTTTCTAACTTCAGAAAAATACAGGAAAAAAAAAGAACAAAAAATAAAGCCCAGAGCAGGGGTCCCCAAACTTTTTACACAGGGGGCCAGTTCGCTGTCCCTCAGACCATTGGAGGGCCGGACTATAAAAAAAAACTATGAACAAATACCTATGCACACTGCACATGTATTATTTTAAAGTAAAACAAAACAAAACAGGAACAAATACAATATTTAAAATAAAGAACAAGTAAATTTAAATCAACAAACTGACCAACATTTCAATGGGAACTATGGGCCTGCTTTTGGCTAATGAGATGGTCAATGTCCTGTTTCATATTTGTCACTGCTAACCATAACAAGTGATATGACGTGCTTCTGGAGCCATGACACATGCATCCCGCATCACTGGAAGTAGTACTGTACGTGAGCTGCGCCGTGCTTTGCAGTGCCACTACATACAGCATCTGCATCCTGTGCTCCTCTCACTGACCACCAATGAAAGAGATACCCCTTCTGGAAGTGTGTTGGGGGCCAGATAAATGTCCTCAGGGGGCTGCATGTGGCCTGCGGGCCGTACTTTGGGGACCCCTGGCCCAGAGGAAGTATAAGGAAGGAAATAATAAAGATCAGAGTGGAAATAAATGACATAGAGGCTAAAAATGCAATACTGATGATCAATGAAACCAAGAGCTGGTTTTTTGAAAAGGTAAACAAGATTGATGAACCTTTAACCAGACTCATCAAGAAAAAATGAGAGAGGACTCAAATAAATAAAATTAGAACTGAAAGTGGAGAAGTGACAACAGACACCACAGAAATACAAAGGATTATAAGAAAACACTATGGAGATTTGTATGCCTTAAAATTAGACAACCTAGGTAAAATGGATAAATTCCTAGAAACATATAATCTTCCAAAACTCAGACTGGAAGAATCAATAAACATAAACAGCCTGATTACAACAAATAAATTGAAACAGTTATCAAAAAACTCCCAGCAAACAAAAGTCCTGGACCAGATGGCTTCACAGGCAAATTTTACCAAATATTCAAAGAAGAACTAATACCTATCCTTCTCAAGCTATTTTTAAAATTCCAAGAGAAGGGAAGACTTCTAAGATCCTTTTATGAGGTGAGTATAATTCTGATTCCAAAATCAGGCAAAGACAACACAAAGAAAGAAAAGTATAGACCAATATCCCTAATAAACTTAGATGCTAAAATTCTCAACAAAATGTTAACAAACTGGATCCAGCAATACATGAAAAAAAATCATACATCATGATCAAGTGGGATTTATTCTCGGGAGGCAAGAGTGGTACAGTATTCACAAATCAATCAATGTGATTCAGCACAAACAAAAGAATGGATAAAAATTACATAATAATATCAATAGATGCAGAGAAAGCATTTGATAAAAAATCTAGCACCTATTTATGATCAAAACTCTCAGCAAAGTGAGAATACAGGGAACCTACCTTAACATGATAAAGGCCATCTGTGACAAACCCACAGCCAACATCATATCAATGGGCAAAAATTAAAAACAATATCCTTAAGATCAGGAACAAGGCAGAGGTGCTCCCTTTTACCACTCTTATTCAAGTCCTAGCCCCAGGAATCAGACAGGAAGAAGAAATAAAAGGCATTCAAACTGGAAAAGAAGAAGTAAAACTATCATTATTTGCTGATGACATGATACAGTACATAGAAAACCCTACAGTCTCAGTCAAAAAACTACTGGACCTGATAAATAAATTCAGCAAGGTGGCAGAATATAAAATTAATATTTAGAAATCAGAGGCATTTTTATACATCAACAATAAACTGTCTGAAAAGAAATGACACAATCCCCTTCACTATTGCAACAAAAGAAATAATAAAGTACCTAGGAGTAAATTTAAGCAAGGAAGTAAAGAACTTATACTCTGAAAATTATAAAACATTGATAAAATAAATCAAGGAAGATACAAACAAGTGGAAGCATATACTGTGTTCATGGATAGGTAGAATAAACATCATTAAAATACCTATATTACCCAAAGAAATTCATAAATTCAATGCAATTCCTATTAGAATACCAATGGCATACTTCAAAGATATAGAAAAAATATTCCAAATATTTATATGGAATCAAGAAAGAACACGAATAGCCTCAGCAATCTTGAAAATAAAGAATAAAGTGGGAGGTATCACAGTTCCTGATATCAAGTTATATCACAAAGCCTTTGTACTCAAAACAGCTTGGTACTGGCATAAAAACAGGCATACAGATCTATGGAACAGAATAGAGAGCCCAGAAATAAACCCATGCCTTTATGGTCAGTTGATATTTGACAAAGGAGGTAAGAGCATACAATGGAGGAAAGACAGACTCTTTAATAAATGGTGTTGGGAAAATTGGACAGGTATATGCAAGAAAATGAAACAAGGCTACCAACTTATACCATTCACAAAAATAAACTCAAAATGGATAAAAGACTTAAATGTAAGTCGTAAAACCATAAACATCTCGAAAGAAAACATAAGCAGTAAATTCTCTGATATTTCTTGTAGCAATATTTTTGCTGATTTATCGCCACAGGCAAATAAAATAAAGGACAAGATGAAAAACTGGGACTATATCAAACTAATAAGCTTTTGCACAGCAAAAGACACCATGAACAAAATAAAAAGACAACCCACACAATGGGAGAACATATTTGTCAATATGTCTGATAAGGAGTTAATAACCAAAATTTATAAAAAACTTCTAAAACTCAATATCAGGAAGGAAAATAATCCAATTAAAAATGGGCAAAAGAACTGAATAGACACTTCTCCAAAGAGGACATACAAATGGCCAATAGGCATATGAAAAAATGTTCAATGTTACTAATCATCAGAAAAATGCAAATTAAAACCACAATGAGATACCACCTTACACCCGTCAGAATGGCGCTTATTAACAAAACATCACACAATAAGTGCTGGTGAGTCTGTGGAGAAAAGGGAACCCTCCTGCACTGCTGGTTGGAATGCAGACTTGTGCAGTCACTTTGGAGAACTGTATGGGGTTTCCTCAAAAAATTAAAACTGGAACTGCCTTTTGACCCAGCTATCCCACTTTTAGAATATATTCTAAGAATACCAAATCACTGATTCAAATGAAGATATGCACCCCCATGTTTATTGCAGCATTGTTTACAATAGCCAAGATCTGGAAACAGCCCAAGTGTCTATCAGTAGATGAGTAGATTAAAAAACTGTGGTACATATATACACAATGGAACACTATGCAGCTGTGAAAAAGAAGGAAATCTTACCTTTTGTGACAGCATGGATGGACCTGGAGATTATTGTGCTAAGTCAGTGGTTCTCAAAGTTTTTGAAGTCAGGATACATTTAAAATTCTACAAGTAATTGTACACACACACACACACAGTATATATAAATTTCTGAGAAAATATGTTATAATAATTAAGTTAAATATTAAAGAAAAAAATATAAAGTCCAAGCATGCTTTTATGGTAATTAAATGAAATAAATGACAAAATTAAATTTATTCTGACATTAAAAAACATTTTTATGTTACATTTTTTGAGTTATGGTTTTTAGAATTCATAAAAAAGAGGAGTTAAAAAATTAAAAAAATGACAAAGTTATCTTTTTATATATATAAATACATTCTTAGTAAGATTTAGTAAATTCAGTAGGTACAGGCTTGAATGTGTTACGTTTTTTTCATTTTGTGTTCATGAGAAACATGAGCCTGAAGTGTCCTAGTGATTTCTTCAATGTTTAGGCATATATTTGAAAAACAAACTCTCATTTCCTCGTCAATACATTGAAGAATTCCTCCCTTTTTACTCTTAATTGTGTTGAGGGTAGAAAATCCTAATTCACATAAATAGGATGTTGAAAATTGTAGTAAAATGTTCAAAGCATTTTTAGATATTGCCACATATTCTTCTTTTATAGAAATCCAAGGGGCTTCAAGAGACAATTCCTTATGTTTAATCATCAATCCATGATTAGTGGATATAGCTGCCAGTTCTCTTCTTCTGTTAATGTTAAACGAAAATCACTTGAAGCTTCCATGAATGGGTTTCTAATCTAATTGTATTGTTCAGTGTTAAGTACTGTAAAATGCTATAAATTAAATTCTGTTCGTCAGCCTTCAAGTCCTATTTTATCTATACTTAAACTTTTGCTCACTTCCAGAATCAAATTCTCTCAATATCACACTTCTTTTTGAGAAATCTATCCATTTTATTTGGGTGTATTTATCTAAAAATAATATAATGATGTGTTAATAATAAATATAATAATGATATGTTAACAAAAAGAGCGGTATTTCCATAATGAAATGGTATAATAGAGTGAGCATATTTATTTTTATATCTGGGCACATGCTGTGAACCAGCGCAGCTAATAATTCCAGGTCCTGAGTGGCAATGGTGCGGAATTAAGAAAATACGCAAAATTAAGAAAATATGGGGTCGGGAGGGCCTTGTAATTGCGGCTGGCAAGAACAAAGCGAACCGAAAAACTACATCTTGCTTTATTTATAGGGCAAAGTGAGGCCATTAGCAAATCAATGAGATCTTTGATCATGTTTCCAAGGCAACCCAAGAATTTTTACCAAGTACAGAAAACCCCCACCATACATATCATCTTAACTTTACACCAAACAAAGGATAGAAGAAATTTGCCTCCAGACTATTTGGGGAACATGAGGGATAGTGTAAATAATCCAGCACCACAGCTTAATAGCCTTTTGCAACCTAATCAGGCAAGTGAGGTGGGGTGTTTGGAAGACTGTCAGTTTACTGCCAATTCCCCACATCTCTGTCCCCCAAAAATCTAAACTCCAAAATTCCTGTTGGTTTTTTGGTCCCCAATGTGCACATATTTCTCTGGAATACCATAGGGCGCACCTGGAAATCTTCTAGGGTGCACCAGTGTGCCCTGGTACACACTTTGAGAACCACTGTGCTGAGTGAAATAAGTCAGGCAGAGAAAGAAAAATATCATATGATCTCACATATATGTGGAATCTAATGAACAAAGTGAACTGAGGAATGGAATAGAGGCAGAGAGGCAGGGTCACAGGGACCAGAGGGACAGCAGTCAGAGAGAAGGGGGATGAGAGAATGGGATCAGAGAAGGTAAAGGGATTAGTGAAACTATATATACATAACGCAGGGATATAGATAACAGGACAGCAAATCCCAGATGGAAGGGGGGGAGGGCAAAGGGGGTATAAAAAGGGACACAGGGGTGGGGGTGAGGGAGTTATATTCAGTGGGACACTTGAATCCACGTAAACACAATATGTTAAAAATTAATAAAAATTAAAAAAAAAAAGAATTCCAAAGGTGTTTCATAACCTTTATTGAGAAATGAATCAGACTCAATGCAAATAAACTTACCTGAGAAAGCCTTACCAACTCTGGCCCCCAAGTATAAGTGACAAGGCAGTAAGTATTGATATTATGAAGTATGAAATATTCCAACAAATTCAGCCCCATGAAGAGAGACAAGACAGCAGAGCATTTATGCAAAACCTTAATATGAACAAAGGAAAAGGGCTTCTTGTGGCTCTGGCTGCTTCTCTGGCAAAATTGCTGCTAGTATAATTGCTTAATACCAGGACAGGAATATAGCTGCCACTGCCTGAATCTTTTCAGCCGCTGACTGCCATTCTCTTAGCAAGAAGATGTGAAGTTATATATATAGTCACTGGCTCTATCTGGCAGGAAATGAAGAGACAGTTCTTGCCTATGTAGGAGAATATGTTAATTCTGTCAAAACTCCACCTTATATACATTCACTGCTTCCCCCAAATCCTCTAGAAAGACTGGGTAAAATGAATGGAAATGGAGGCAAAATTGCATTTAATATAAAGAGGAAATATTTTAATGAGATGAGTATTTTAAAAGGTAATGTCTAAATCTTGACTTGATACCCTGAAATGTTTTTTTAAACTCATTGGCACTAATTAGTGCTCTTATTCTGACACAGAATTTTTAGACTACTCTGATATTTTTATTGCTTTCTTAGCATCCATTTTTAAAGAGATACAAGAGCCTTATTTTCCTTCAGTTATTTTTCTGTGCTGAACGATCAATTTAGTAATTGAGTTATACAGACTGTCACTATGACAGCCTGTCAACCAGGTCAAGACTTTTGTTATTTATGTGATGGACATAACTGAGTCATTTAAGTGACTTAACTTAGTGACATAAGTGACTTCTACAAGTAGATTGAATCAGTATTGATTGGAAATGAATCACTACAAATAGACCCAGGAGAGTGGGGGAAGGGAACAGGCCAGCCCCAAAAATAAAGCTCTGATCTGTAAAGCCCTGCATTATGGAATTCTTGCTGCAATTCCATTTTTTGTTTTTTGGTTTTTTAAAAATTTTTATTAATTTTAATGGGGTGACATCAATAAATCAGGGTACATATGTTCAAAGAAAACATATCCAGGTTATCTTGTCATTCAATTATGTTGCATACCCATCCCCCAAAGTCAGATTATCCTCTGTCACCTTCTATCTAGTTTTCTTTGTGCCCCTTCCCCTCCCCCTTCCCCTCTCCCTCCCCCTCCCCGTAACCACCACACTCTTGTCCATGTCTCTTAGTCTCATTTTTATGTCCCACCAACGTATGGAATAATGCAGTTCTTGTTTTTTTCTGATTTACTTATTTCACTCCGTATCATGTTATCAAGATCCCACCATTTTGTTGTAAATGATCTGATGTCATCATTTCTTATGGCTGAGTAGTATTCCATTGTGTATACGTGCTACATCTTCTTTATCCAGTCATCTATTGAAGGGCTTTTTGGTTGTTTCCATGTCTTGGCCACTGTGAACAATCCTGCAATGAACATGGGGTTGCATGTGTCTTTACATATTAATGTTTCTGAGTTTTGGGGGTATATACCCAGTAGAGGGATTGCTGGGTCATAAGGTAGTTCTATTTTCAGTTTTTTGAGAAACCACCATACTTTCTTCCATAATGGTTGTACTACTTTACATTCCCACCAACAGTGAATGAGAGTTCCTTTTTCTCCACATCCTCTCCAACATTTGCTATTACCTGTCTTGTTAATAATAGCTAATCTAACAGGTGTGAGGTGGTATCTCATTGCAGTTTTTTTTTTGTTTGTTTTTTATTCATTTTAGAAAGGAGAGAGAGAGAGAGAAGGGGGGAGGAGCAGGAAGCATCAACTCCCATATGTGCCTTGACCAGGCAAGCCCAGGGTTTCGAACTGGCGACTTCAGCATTTCCAGGTCGATGCTTTATCCACTGCGCCACCACAGGTCAGGCATCACTGCAGTTTTGATTTGCATTTCTCTAATAACTAATGAAGATGAGCATCTTTTCATATATCTGTTGGCCATTTGTATTTCTTCCTGGGAGAAGTTTCTGTTCATGTCCTCTTCCCATTTTTTTATTGGATTGTTTGTTTGTTTGTTGTTGAGTTTTATGAGTTCTTTGTATATTTTGGATATTCGGCCCTTATCTGAGCAGTTGTTTGAAAATATCATTTCCCATTTAGTTGGCTGTCTGTTTATTTTGTTGTCAGTTTCTCTTGCTGAGCAAAACCTTTTTAGTCTGATGTAGTCCTGTTCATTTATTTTTGCCTTCACTTCCCTTGCCTTTGGAGTCAAATTCATAAAATGCTCTTTAAAACCAAGGTCCATGAGTTTAGAACCTATGTCTTCTTCTATGTACTTTATTGTTTCAGGTCTTATATTTAGGTCTTTGATCCATTTTGAATTAATTTTAGTACAAGGGGACAAACTGTAATTGAGTTTCATTCTTTTGCATGTAGCTCTCCAGTTTTCCCAGCACCATTTGTTGAAGAAGCTTTCTTTTCTGTATTGTGTGTTGTTGGCCCCTTTATAAAAAATTATTTGACCATATATATGTGGTTTTATTTCTGGACTTTCTATTCTGTTCCATTGGTCTGAGTGTCTATTTTTCTGCCAATGCCATGCTGTTTTGATTGTCGTGGCTCTATAATATAGTTTGAAGTCAGGTATTGTAATGCCCCCAGCTTCATTCTTTTTTTTTTTTTTTTTTTTTTTAGGATTGCTTTGGCTATTTGGAGTCTTTTATAGTTCCATATAAATCTGATGATTTTTTGTTCCATTTCTTTAAAAAATGTCATTGGAATTTTGATGGGGCAATTCCATGTTTTATAATGATACAAGGGATTCAATTATTTACCCATCCATCCCCCAAACCTACAATCATCATTAGGACCAAACAGTACTAAGTACAGGAATATAAAAACTAGTAAGAATCTGAAAGCATAGTTTCTGCAGGGAGAGGGGTAAGGGTTGGAGTAGGAGGTCATCAAAGAACACTTCCCAGAGGAGGTAACACCAGAGATGGGTCTTCAAAGATGAATAACAATTGGCCAGTTCAGGAGTAGATGTGGACAGTGGTGAGGGATGAGAAGGGCATCTCAGAGAGAGAGATAATAGACTGAAAAGCAAGGCCAGGGAAAAGAAACAAGTGGCTTGAACAGAGAAGCACCTTCAGTTCTGCTGTGCTGGAGAGTCAAGTATAAAGGAGAGAGTAGAGTGCTAACAAGGAGGCTAACTGCAGAGGCCAGGTCCTAGGCCTATCTGAATGCTGGGTAGGAGTTTAGACTTTATCCTCGAGCTCAGGTCGGAAACCTACTGTACGTTTCAGACAGGATAGTACTGGGATCTGCTTGTGCTTTTAATGGTCCCCCAGGGCTCTGTATAACCTGACCTTCACTCAACTCTTCTGACCTACATCTCCTATGCTCCCAACCTACTTTGGAGAAAAGTGGACACCAGAGCCTGGGAAAGAAGAAATACAATTTAAATGACCAGATACTAACCCCCAAATAGAATCCTTAAGCGAATTCCAAGATGGATTCTAAATAGCTGTTGAGAAGAAGTTTAGCTTAATGAATTAAATAAGTGCCTCAGAGCAGAAGCTGAGAAAAGAGTCCTGTCAATCCCTCTGTCACTGCTCATTGTTGCAGATGAGTTACCTGCTTTGTTAACAGTCACTCCAGGCAGTACAGGCCCCCTGGCCTGAAAGCGATAGATAGAAAGAAGCACATTAGATTTCCACTAGTGTAGGAAGGACATGACCGACAGGAAGATGCGTGGGGAAGAATGTGGCGTGCAGGGCTACCAATGCGGAGGAAAGACCTATTGTGAAAGAATTTTGGTTGGAAACCACAAAAATATTTCTGATTCTGAAACAAGGAAGGATGTTTTATAAAGATTGTGGGAACATAGCAGGATTGAAAGCCAAAGTGGAAGGATAAAGCTTGGAGCACGAATGAGACCATAATCTTGCCAGAAGACTATCTTGCCAGGGTATATCTTCGAAAAGTAACCATTTTTTAAATTTCTCCCATCCTTGCTTCATTCTTCTCAACATACAGAGTACCAGAATAGTACATCAGAGAGGCTGTGCTTAGGGGCATGCTTATGTCTACTTGGCAGTCCCTGAGTGTTAAAAGAAGTGGTCTGGCTGATATAGTCTTCAGGGACCCTCTCGCCCTCTGTAATAGCAAAGTTGGCCCCAAGATCACACACCACATGGAGGGAAAGACCCCAAATTGACATCTGGGTGCTTTTAGGTAGCAAGAGTGAATGTCAAGATGCCAACAGGTGATCAATGTTGACTTGAGAAAAGTTAGGTGAAGCCTCAGGGAAGCAGGGTTGGTTGACAGCACTGGCCCAGAGGCTCACCTGGATCACGAATGATGAAGACATCCAAGTGCCAAGGCAGGAAGAAGTCTTACAGAAAGTCAGAAGGGGAAGTGATGCTCAGAGAAAGAACACACTTGCCCACCTGTGGTTTTGCCTATATGTGGCCATGAATACAGGAGGGTCTTATTTCCTGAAGTTTACAAACCAAATGGGCCTGTGATTTTGTGATGAGAAGAGGAAAGTTCAAATCCATTTTGGCCAATCAGTCCTCAAATAGGGCCCAGACTACATCATTGAAGAAGACTTACATGACCTAAAGTAGGTCTGGAGAAGTATAACCAAATGTATAATTTTCAAGTAAATTGATGCAATGGGTGGTTAAAATGGTTCTGTGGAAGGAAGGCTGGATTTGAAGCAGGACGAACGTAGGAGTCCACACCATGCTGTCCATTTAGTACCATTAGACTATGAGTCTTCATTAATCTCTCTAGAATCTGCTTTTCTTTTCTCATCTGTAAAATGAGATGATAGTATCTAGTATACAGAGTTGTTGACCGGGATTTAACAGGGATAACTTGTAAAATCACTGTGTCCATAATTTTCTATCAACATATATTCCTTTTATTATGCTATGCTTCTGAGAAATTGTTATTTTATTTTCTACTTGGTTAGTGATACCTGTTTGATGTTCCAGGGAATTCAATACACTCTAGCTACCGTTATTAGTCAGCTAGGAAAGACATTTAAATATACTCAGAAAACCCTTTCTACAGAAAGGGTCATGACTGCGTTAAAGTCATGTTTTGAAACTGAGCAGGAAACAAGGATTTTCAGTTGCAACATTACTTAATGATATATCTAGTATTGGTCATTATTCCCCTGCTCAGAAAAGTCACAGATGGGCTGACTGACTTGGTGTCACTTGGCCAGAATACTAGCGTGTTCTCGAAGAGGAAGTCTTGTCTCACAGCCCTGGCATTCCAGATCTGTCATTTTTGGTTGGTTTCTCAGAAAGCTGCTAGCACACTTGGTACAGTATCAGACTCAAAGTAGGCTGAACAATTATTTAATGATAAAGACCCTTCTTCCACTCAGTCCTCAGTTCTTACACCTGCGAATGTACAATGAAACGACAGGGTTATCTCACTGTGACTTTCTCAAAAAAAGTGGGAGGAGCGGAAAGCTCTAAGAGAGCAGTGCCAAGAGCTGAATGAACAGCAGTGGTAGTAAAACACGTGTTGGAGGAAGAAGACGCCGCTCTTCCAGCTGCTATCAATGAGGCTGTGGATATGTACTATGTATGTATACAATATTTACTACATGTTTTCTTGATTCCTTCCTCTGGGCCATAATCCGGAGTGACTTTTACACAGGAACCCACCTCAAGCATGTGGTTTGGATTGGGCACACCAAGCCCTCCTGCCTCAATGCTTGTCATATGGCTCAGACCTAGGTACCAGAAGGGATATTTAACTAGAGCTGGGCCACTTCCATGGGACCTCTGCCACATCTTCAAAGGGAGAATCGTTTCTTTCTCTGTAGGGACAGTGCAGCTCTACAGCTGCAAACAGCCTTCTTGCTGCCGCCAAACTTGTCTGATGAACTTGCAGCCGAGGAGATGCAAGCTGAGATGCCAGGGAGCTTCCTCATAACATCGCTTGAACCTTTTCCCCCAGGCTTATCTCAAGCAAATATTACCACTTTTTCTTTCGCTGCTTAAGCTAGTGTGAGTTGGGTTCTTACTTGCAACCACAAATAGCCAGCACTCACGTGGCATCTACTAGGTACCATGTGTTATTCTAATCATCATTGACTCATTTAATCCTCACAATAACCCCATCAGATAGGTACTGTTATTGTCATCCTCTCCACTAGGAGTAGGGAATTGGGAACTTGGAGAGGTTAACTCACCCAAGGTCACAGACCTCAAAAAATGTGTAGGTGAGATTCAACCCAGGTAATATGGCACCAGGGTCTAGAAACTTAGTAACTACACCATGCTGCCCTTAATCACCCAAACTTATATTGTGGACCTGGGCGAGTAACCTCTCTGAGCCTCTACTTTACTTTATTAGAGTAGGCTTCCATAAATAGTCGTGATTGCAGTATTTGTAATTATTTCACTGCTCATTCCATTTCCTTCATTCTGAGCGGAGCTCTGTAGGTGGGAAGAAAGAGTTGATGTTTACAAATAACTTTGAGGAGTTGGAATGAAAACTAGGTTCTAAGAATCGTGAGTCTATTCCCTAAAAGCAAGTAACAGTTTTGTTCCGTTCCACAGAGAAAGAATGAACTTGATTGTGTCTGTCACCATTGCCATCCCATGTCAGAATACACGGTCACTTGAGGCTTGACTGTTTTTAAAAATATCCTCTCCAAGTAAATGAAAAGGGGCTGAAGATGATGAGATACTTGAGAAAGAATTATTATATCCTTAACCGCAGTGCTTCAAAGGACCCAGGATCCCTTTGTTCTGAATGCATTCCAATCACTAATGGGGGAAAAGGGGTATATTTCCTAAAGTAGATGAATTCCTGTTATCTACCGATCGCAAGTCTGATCCAAATGAAATGTAATTCTGAAAGTAACTTGATTAGTAGCAATTTACTTTCAGGTAACTGTTATCATTTAGACTCTGCTTCTTTTATGATTCCTTCCCCCTGCAGCTTCCTCAGTCTTATTTGGACCTGTTCTCTGTAGACACAGGACTAACTAGGCACTTCCCTCTTGGGGGCTGGTGTGCCCTGCCCTCTAGGCCCTCTGGGGAGAAGGCATGCCTTCAGTGGGAGGCATTCCTGGGTGGAGTCACTTGGCTGTAGTTATTGAAGGGAAAAACCACCCAATTATCTTCCAACCTGTACAACTACACTACTGGGCATGGGTTAGACACTATGTACAGTTCTAATTCTTCTAGTCATTTATGTATTTATTCATTCCTTGATTCACTTATTAAACAGGTTTTATAAGTTAACACATTTCTTGAGAACATACATGCCAGATACCATTCTGAGGTCTAAGGATATAAATACAGTATAGTGAAATGACATTATGAAATCTAGTCTTATGCTTTCTTTCTTGTATTTCTCAGTATGATTTTTTTTTCTATGCAGCCACACATTACAACTGCTTTTTAGTGTAGATTCTCCATAGGAAAATACCAAACAGATCAAAGAAGTACAATATGGTCTCATTGCTAGCAGGTGACAGAGCACAGATCAGAATCGTCCTCTCCCTCAAAGACAAATGTTATTACAAAACTGTTGTTTAATTTAGGCTTACACTCCTGTCTTCAAAGCTAGAATCATTCTAACAGGGCTTCATAGCACAACTCTAGAGGCATAAGTTACACAGCATCCTTCTTTTGAGAACTATTGACCCCGCTCTCCTAGGATTTTTAGTCCTACATGGCAAGGTGACATTTTACATTTGCAGATATAGAAACTGATAAAATTGTTATAGATGTTAGAATAGAGAAATGACTGAAGATTTAACATTCAGATTTTCACTTTCGAGATTGGCTCTTAAAGGACGTTTCAGATGATTCAATCAAGAAAACTAGGTTGTCCATGACTAGAGTTCAGTACTTGAGTTTTCTCCATTTCAAAAATTTCCCATTAATATCAAAACCAATGTTGGGAAGGCTGAAGGTGAGGATTTTTAATTCATGACAAGTAAAGCTACAGACAGTGATGTAAACAGAAGGGCAGCATTGTTTCCACACAGAGGGGACTTGAAAACTCTCAGGGCTTGGGCAACACAGCAAAGAGGGGAGATAATTATATTCAAGAAGGGCTATTCAAACTGCCCCTTACTGGGTCAAATCTCTGCGACAAAGGGTAATAGGATCACCAGGCTTAAGTGTTTGAGGATGGAGAAGCTTATGTGCCATCCCTGCCCAAAACTCCAGACGACACAGTGCTGCCGAGAATCTCAGATGGCTCGCACCTCCCAGAAACTGTCCTGGAGGTCCTGGAGGGGATCAACAACTTCCCAGGTGCCCCGGTGTGAATGACTGGGAAGCTCTCAGAAGAATCACTAAAGCTGAGATGATATACTTTGTGGCACAGAGTCTCAGGGTTGGCAGCCCAAGCTGAGGAGTCAAAGAGTAGGTCAGTCTAGGTCAGTGGTCCCCAACCTTTTTTGGACCACGGACCGGTTTAATGTTAGAAAATATTTTCACGGACCGGCCTTTAGGGTGGGACTGATAAATGTATCATGTGACTGAGACAGCATCAAGAGTGAGTCTTAGATGGATGTAACAGAGGGAATCTGGTCATTTTTTAAAAATAAAACATCGTTCAGACTTTAATATAAATAAAATGGAAATAATGAAGTTATTTATTTTTCTCTGCAGACCAGTACCAAATAGCCCATGGACCGGTACCAGTCTGCGGCCCAGGGTTTGGGGACCACTGATCTAGGTGACAGAAGATACCTAGGGCCAATGAGTTCTGAGGTGGGGACCTAATGAGCAGGGGAAAATGTCACAGTCTCCAAGGAGCATGGCTTATGCCTGCAGAGTGAATAAGCTCCACTGCCAATGGGGACAACGAGGACATTCTCACTCGACTATCACCAAAGAGTAAAGCAGATGAGCAAACTGAAGAACGGCACCAGCCCCACCATGTCACAGAATGTTTCTGGTGCCAGAAACAACCTCAGGACACTGAGCAGAAGACAAGAACCCACCACAGAGTAAAGGCAAGTTGGAACTTTGATTGACTGAATTTAAATCCTGAATATAGGGATTTCCTGAAAAAGACTTCTTTAAATCAGAAGACATAGGGTGTCTCTTGATGTGGTAGAGTAGAGCTAAGATGAGTTCAATGGTAGATGAAGAAAGGTACATTTCTTTTGTAGATCTGACTTATGTCTGTATTTGAAAAGTGAAACCCACTGCATCTCATCTGCATAATTGAGATAAAATTCCTGTCTTAAAAAGCATATAATGGAAGGGTGTGGTGAGGCTTGGAAGCCAAGAGTTTTCTGCCTTATAATTGTGCATATGATTGGTCTTAACATGTTATGTATAAAAACATATCGTGCTTATAAATTAAGCCCAGGGGAGCTGAAGTGAGATTAGATGAAGTCTAGAACCAGAAGAACTAATGTTCTGCATCAGAAACATGATGCTGATTGAAATAAATAAATAAAAAATAACAGAGTTGGGTGAAGACCCAGTAAAGGACAGTCTACGTAATCACTAAGCTCAGGAAGATGCTCTAGGAAAAAAAAAAATTAAGATGATAAACTAATCAAGAAATGCAAATGCTGAGAGAAAACAGACCAAATATCTGGGTTTTAAAAAATGATTGGAATCATCATAAGCCATTCTTCAATTCTATTGCAAAAAATTAAAAGTGAGTTGGAGAGCTCTGAAGTCTGATTCACTGAGGCATCCTTTTTTGACTCAATAGACCCCCCCCCATAATATTAGAAGCGCCATGATCCCAGGTACTTGTATTTTACATGCATAAGCTATAGAAACGAGCAGGTTCATACAAATATTTATTAGTGTTGTCTAGTAAGTGGCCCAGCTATGGAGGGTGTGTTTTCAAAACAGAACTCAGTTAAGAAGAGATTTTTCTCCAAAATACTTTAAAACCAGACACTGAGAAAACCCAGATGTGGTGTGGAAGAATGCTCATTCCCCAGTGAAATCCAGGCACAGAGACATTGGCCACATGAAGCAACCTGGGAAGGGCTCTGAGACCCGCAGACTTGCTTAATTACTTCTTGGGCAGAAGAGACAAGTCTCACAACTCTGTGAGCTTTGGGCAAATGCAGAATAAATGACTTTGAACCCAGGACTTTGAAGCAAGAAGCAGGCATCTCAGAACAGAGCCGAGTCTGAGTTATGGCAGCAATTTGGGGCATGTAGCCTAAGAAGTGACTGAGGCCAGTGAGGTCATTCAATCACAATAAGTGAAGCTCTGTCATCAATTCCTTAGCGAAGAAAAACCAGACACTTGTATAAAAATACACTCTGCTTTCTTTTACATGTTTTAAATGGTACAGAGATCTTATTACAGAGTATGTATGGGTTTAGTCATTCTCAAGAAATGCTTCTGATGTTTCCATAAAAATCTAAGTTAACTATCTCTTTCTACATGGATTCTGACTGGTTATTAAAATCAAGGTTCTGGTAGAATGGCAAGAATTTATTTTGCATGAGTATGCTAAATGGTCTATACTTAGTTATGTCTCTACAGCTCCAGTCTCTTATCATTTATCCAAGCAGCAGCAAATCCTCATGCTGATTTTTAATCTCTATGCCTTTAGGCTGGATGATGTGATTTATTCCATGCACTCCTTTCTAACTCAACTTAAAAGATTACAATATGTGTGAACTGGAGTTGATTTGAACTGACTCGTAAAAGCCTGTTACTAAATTTTTTAGGAATTTCGTGATCTAGCTGTTAGAGCTGCTATTCACATTGAATTATATAAACTTCTAATTAATTAAATTATATTAAACAAAGGTAACACATACTTTGTATTTTATTTTACTATTTTTATGCCTTTGAAGCTATTTCCATCTATTGTTCCTGTATAGTAGAAATACAATATAATGGTGTGCTACTGTGAATCTCTTCCCAACTCTGAATTCAATGACATCATGTCAGTAGCTTGAAATCAGCCATGCTCGGGGTATTTACATCAGAAAAATCAGCAAACTACTAAAAGTGAGCCTTTGGTTGTTTTGTTGATTTCTAGAATATAAAAAGTGAAGGAGAAACTATTTGTGCTACAGATGAAACCTAAAAATATAATGTATGTGTGGCCTTTACATTGTAAATAACAAAAATAAATATCTTTTATTATTTAAAATTTATTTTCTGATTTAGCAAAGAAGTGACTTATACCATCTACAAAAGAGTGATGCTCTAATATATATCTTGATTGTTTCACTGTTGCCTCCCTGGTTAACATAAATGCAAATGCAAATATCAACCAACACTCATCCAAACTACACTCATTCACTAATTGATATTGTAGGTGACCAACAGCTATAAAGTTGCAGCCCCCCCAAAAAAAAGATCAACAAAAGCATTTTATGGGAATCAATTGGCTGTATTGAGTTTACAACAAAAGATATAGTATATTTATTGTTATTTATAAGTTTTGGTGCATATCCTATATATAAAATTTATAGTGAACATATATATAAAACACATAATGTACATATTTTTCCCAGAAAGATGGTTGCCAAACATCAGCATACTACTGCTTGTGGTTCTCTCTCACATTGGGAAAGGGAGAAATTGATCCAATTTTTATTTCTTTGTTAGTTTTGTGTGTACTCTAAAAGAGGACAGTTATTTCTTTTTATTGAGAAACATCCAATTTCAGATCTCTGCCTATTGGCCCTTTGTTGTTTTCTAGTGTAGAAGGAAGCTTAGCTTAAGGGCTACTACAGGAAAACAGAAGGCAGTAATTATCTTTCTATCTTCCCTACAGTTAAAAGTGGCTTTTGAGAATAAAAATAGATCAGAATGACACTCGAAATGAGCAGGGCACATACAAGAATCAACCAATGAATGCATAGATAAGTGAACCACAAATCTCTCTCTCTCTCCCCCTTTGATTCTTTCTAAATTCAGTAAATAAAATTTTTTTAAAAGAATGAATATGTATATTGCATTATCTGTGCTCATGAAGCTGACCCAGAACATATTAGCTATAGCTTTGAAATTATTTTTATTGAGTTTGAAAATTATTTGTTTGTGATGTTTCTTTATTGCTGTGTGTGTGTGTGTGTGTGTGTGTGTGTGTGTGTGTAACAGGGTCAGAGACAGAGGGAGACAGAAAGAGAGACAGATAGGGACAGACAGACAGACAGGAAGGGAGAGAGATGAGAAGCATCAATTCTTTGCTGTGACATCTTAATTGTTCGTTGTTTGCTTTCTCATATGTGCCTTGATCAAGGGGCTACAGCAGAGTGAGTGACCCCTTGCTCAAGCCAGTGACTTTGGGCTCAAGTCAGCAACCATGGGCTTCAAGCCAGAGACCTTTGGTCTCAAGCCAGGAACCATGGGGTCATGTCTATGATCCCATGTTCAAGCTGGCGACCTTGTGCTCAAGCCAGCAATCTTAGGGTTTCAAACCTGGGTCTTCTGAGTCCCAGTCTGACACTTTATCCACTGCATCACCGCTTGATCAGGCAAGTTTGTGATGTTTAAAAGAAAATAACAGCTTATTATCTTTTACTTGTTAAGGAAACAGTATGTACAGTGGTTAGGCATGGACCTAGGAACCAGCATATCTGTGCCCTATCAGCTCTGTTATGTCCTTCAGTGTCCTGATCTATTGAATGAAAATGAAAATGAAATCTACTGCGTAGGTTATCGTGATAATTAGATTAGTGGATATGTGTGAAGTATTTAAAACAGTGCCCAGCACACAATTGGTTTACCATATTGTTATCACCACTATTGTATGAAGAAGTCAATTCACTGAACACAGATATTAAAAGTAAACTCTGAAAGGAGTCCTGACCTGATTCATTCCAATGCAGAAAAACTGACTTACCAAAGATCACACAACTTTTAGTATTAAATCTCAAATGCTCATCACAGCATTATTCACGGTGGCCAAGACATGGAAACAACCAATGTGTCCCTCAATAGAGGATTAGATAAAGAAGATGTGACACATATATACAATGGAATACTACTCAGCCATAAGAAATGATGACATTGCTGTATATGACAACATAGATGGACCTTGAGAATATTATACTAAGTGAAGTAAGTAAATCAGAAAAAGCTAAGAACTATATGATTTCACACATAGGTGGGATATAAAACTGAGTCTCATGGATGTAGATAAAAGTGACGTGGTTACCAGGGGAAGTAAGTGGGTGGTAAAGAAGGGAGAGGGGAGGGGAATAAAGAGGAACAAATACACGGTGAGGAAAATGATTTGACTTTGGGTGATGAGTGAACAACACAATCAACAGTTCAAATGCTATAGAATTATTTACCTGAAACCTATGTGTATACTCTTATTGATCAATGTTATCCAATTAAATTTAATTTTCTAAATACAAGTTCTTTAAAAATCCCAAAGTACATGTCACATCTCCTGATAATCTATTCTCTTGTTAAGCTAAATGGCATCTTTCTGAGTTGTACTGAATATTTATCTTAACTAGCTAATTAGTCAATTTCCAAGAGCTATATGGTTCTTTTGTGAAAGAGAGTGCTTCTATCTAAGTATATAGCTAAGTATACTAAGTATGCTGTACCATGTGGTAGCCACTAGCTGTATGTGGCTGTTGGTATTTGACATGTGAATAGGGTGAATTGAGATGTGCTATAAGCATAAAACATGCCAGATTTTGAAGTCTTCATATAAAAATAAAATGTAACATGCTAAATAATAATTTTAATATGTTACATGTTTAAATTATGGTACTTTAAATATACTGGATTAAATAAAATGTATTATTAAAATTTTACCTGTTTCTTTTTACTTAATGTGGTGTCTAGAAAACTTAAAATTACATATATGGGTCACATTTGAAGCTTGCATTATAATTATATTGGACAATGCTGCTTTATACAAGATTAATCTTCATGTCCAACTTTGAAAGCTGAAAATACTGCTTTGTTTAAGAAGTCAAGGATTGTTCTTTGCCTCAGTTAAGGGCACTGTCATCCACCTAGTTTGCCAAGCCAGAAACCCAAAAGGTATTGTTGACTCTTCCCTCTTCCTCTACCTTACACGCAATAATGGTTGAATCATTCTCACATGTATCCTTCTGTCCCCATCTCTTTTACTAGTGCAGCCTTACCATCCCTTATGTGGATATTACAAGAATCTTTGCACCACTCTACATGGACACCAGTCTTAGCTCACCAAAACCCATCCCTTACATTGCTATCAGAATAACATATATCTATAACACAAGTCCAATCATGCCACTCTGCTGAGAAAGGCCCTTGCATTGGTCTCTATAACCAAGCTCACTGGTATAGCACTTCCATCACCCCCGGGGCTTGTACCCTGCTTACTCATCCAGCCTCATGTCATGTACTTTTACATGTTACCACTTAAAGTGATGTGGAGAAATTCTTAAGAATGTACATTCTGATAGGTACCGGGTTGTAGTGGGGGTGTGGGAAGTAGGAGAGAATGAAGAGGAAGACCTGGGCAATAGCATGAAAAAAATCACATTATATTTACAAACACATTAGTAACTTTTTAAATTAAATTTGAAACACAGATTCAACATCATACTAGACATCCTGGCTGATGAGTTAAAACAAGAGGAAGAAACGATCTACATGGTTTATCAAAACTATCTCAATATGAGTTCTCCAATTTCCTCAGCACCGTGACCTCCTTAGATAAAGTCACATAAGAAAAGAATTTGACATAGTTCCTGGGGAACAGTATATCTTTTAATCCATTGCTGGCATCTTGCCTCCCTAACCCAATCCCACCCCCGTCGTGTCTTTAGGTGGAAGCACAGGGGATGAAATCCAAACTTTCAAAGACAGTGGGTGCTTGAAGCAAGAGATTACTCTCCAGGCCTTTATCCAGGTCACTGGTTGCTGATGAGCTCAAATGTATGTTACTTCATGGGAAAAAAAACCCCAACTATTTGTTGAGAACGGTGAATAGAGAAAAAAACTAAAGAGTCCAGGAAGCAAAGTAACCTGACCAATAATTGGAAAAATAGGGAAAACACTTTTCATGCCTGCTTCTTTCCTAACAAATTAAACAAACAAGAAAAAAGAACGGCCAAGTTATTTTTATCTGTATTTTGTAAAGCATAGATCATAATGTATGGAGGCACACTGGAGAATTACACCTAGTCTGAACATGAAATTTCATTGCTGGAAGGTAATTTGCTTCTGGCTAACATTCTCAATAATTGTCTTGCTCATAACTATCTTCACTCTCTCTAGTGAATTCTAAAAATTAAAAAGTAATTATATAATGAATGACTGACTTAAACACTTATGTAAACCAATACTTATAAAAACATCATTGGCTCCTTGATGAAAGTTGCCATTCTAATAATTTTTAGATTTTTTTCTTTCAGAAATACAGAATCAATTTTTTTTTATATTTATAAGAATTTGAGTAGCCATCACCTTTGTGGCTTAAAAAGATTTATACTCAGACTGATGAATTATTTCAAATATACAATTAATAATTATGTGTATTGTTACCATAATAAAGATGGTAACATCTATGCAATTAAACTTCTCCATTTATACAATTAAACTTCTCCATTATTTGAAAGTTGGTCAAAAACAAACATTCTGATAGGCTCTGTTATTAAGCTGCTTATATTTGTAAAATCTGAGTCGGAAGAATATTTAGAATTCGGCCTGACCTGTGGTGGCGCAGTGGATAAAGCGTCGACCTGGAATGCTGAGGTCGCCGGTTCAAAACCCTGGGCTTACCTGGTCAAAGCACATATGGGAGTTGATGCTTCCTGCTCCTCCCTTCTCTCTCTCTCTCTCTCTCTCTCTCTCTCTTTCTCTCTCTCTCATTCTCTCTCTCTCTCTCTTCTGTCTAAAAAAATGAATAAAGTCTTTAAAAAAAAAAAGAATATTTAGAATTCATCTAATCCACCTTCAGACCCAATTTCAGCACTCCACTCAATTCCTCAAGACATTCTGTCATCTGCTCTCAGATCTAGTTCATTCAACTTTTATATATATAATGCTTGAATAATCTTTAAGCTATGCAGCTGATTTCCAAAGTCAAAATTCCCCACTTTGAGAAAGTTCTGGAACAGGGTGGAGGAAGATTACCCAAGTTCCTGGAAGACATAGCTTTTACTGCTCCAACGTGGGCAAGGCAAAATGAGATCATTCTTTTCTGATTACCACAACTTATGTTTTTCAGGATAGAAGGTCAAGAGGATTATGATCTAAAATTTACAAATTTTTGTAAAATAACATAGTGGAAACAGCCACACTAGAAGTCTTACCATGTTGAGGATGCTAAAATAAAGAAACAATGATGTTGCTTTTGACATTTTTCTCTATACTTCCTAGACTTTGCTGTATTTCCAACATCCCACCTCTCCACCTGCTCTCTAATCCCAATCAAAGTCAGGGCAAACCATGGTGTATGGGTCAGATCTGGGCTGCCA
Organism: Saccopteryx bilineata; assembly: GCF_036850765.1. Lineage (NCBI taxonomy): Eukaryota > Metazoa > Chordata > Mammalia > Chiroptera > Emballonuridae > Saccopteryx > Saccopteryx bilineata. The sequence continues at coordinate 54,821,010 of NC_089500.1, read as the reverse complement.
CCTTGTTTTTGTAAATAAAATCCTATTGTAACGCATCCACACTCGTTTATAAATTGTTTATGACTGCTTTCATGCTATAAGAGACGTGAGATACAGTGACAGAGATCACAGGTCTTCAAGCCTAAAATATTATTATTTGGCCCTTTAAGAAAACATTTTCTCACTTATTGTGGCAGAATCACTGAGTCCTCTCTTCCATCCCTTCCTTCTTACGACACATGTGGCGAATGACCATGTGGAGGAACACTGCCACCTTTTCAAGAATACTGCAGTACCGTCATGCCTTGCAAGGGCTCCCTCTGCTAGAAACACCCTCTTTATCTTCACTCTGTCACATTCTTACATGACCTTTAAAATCCAGCGTTAGTGTACTTTACTTAAGATTCTTAACTATCCCATGAAATAAAACACTTTGTATCATTTTATTCTATAAATGCAGATATCAGACTTTATCTTATTTTCTTTTAAAAAAACATCTTTGTGTCCTCAAATAGATCAATAAATTCATTTGGAGAGAACTTATGTTTTACTATATTATCTTGGCATACAGAATTATGGCACTCATTTTATTCAATTCTTTGTAAGAGCTGTTTTGCTTCTTCTTCTAGTATAGTGCTTTGATTCAGAAACAGTGTCTTATAAAACTTTGTATTTATTTTCTTTCCCCCAAGTCGCTACCCCTATCTACCAGTCGCACTCCAACTAGCCCAAAGCACAGTGCCTAGCTTACAGTATAAGATAAATTCTAAAAGGATCAGAGATTAAATGTCAAAAATTACATTACACAAGTACTTGAAAAAAATTGATGAATTTCTTTGTAATGTGGTAGTAGTAAAATTTCCAGACTATAACTTAAAATTTAGAAGAAAAATAAAACAAGAGAAAATATTGATAAATTTTCTTACATAAAATATTAAAAATAAAAACTTTTACATAAGAAAGATACCATGATTAAGATGAAAGGACAAATGACAAACTGAGAGAAAAATATCTGCAATGTCTATCAAAACAGGATAATATTCTATATAGAAAGAGTTTCTAAAATAGAGAGGAACTAAGCCAACACCCTTTTGAGAAATGAACTAAAGATATTAACAGATAAACCACAGAACTGCAAATAGTTCTTAACTATACAAGAAGATGTGTTCAACCTCACTTATAATAGGAGAAATGAAAATTGAACTACAGTCAGATATTTCCTGCCTAACAGACTGACAACAATGAAAAAGTCTGAAATATGATAAGATCTGGGACAAAACAAGTGTATACTGCTGATAGAAATTTAAAATGGTACAACTTTTATGTAGAGAATATAGCAGTTTCTAGCAAAACTACATACATATGCATTTATTTTCTAACTCAGCAGTTTGATGTCTAATAATCTAACCAAAGATACATTGGCAAAAGTATGAAAGGATATGTACAGAGAGCAGTGGTGGGATTCAGCTGGATCGCACTGGTTCAGCAGAACTGATACCTAATATATTGTTGAGTTCGGTGAATCAGTTGTTACAATGGCACTTGTAATCAGTGTTCTCTCTAAGGTGGGTGCCTGGGCAGCCGCCCAATGTGAAAATCACAAATTTACATTCCCTACTCTTTTTTAATGTTCATCTATGCAACAGCATAATCTAAGTGCCTGTAATAATGTTCATTCTGTCCATAGGTAAAAAAAAATTTGATGGAACTATGCTTATAATATTTATTTATTCATTTGATAAAACTCATTAAACCTTTGATGAAATACTATGTTTTAATTTCCTCATGTTTGTTACTTCAGTAAAAGCACATATAATGTAAAGAGAAAAAGTGCTAAACAACTAGTGGGTGACAAGCTGTTATTTGTTTCAGCTTTGTGGTATGTCCAAAGTTCCCCCAAAATATTATGAGTATTATTTAATATTTTTTCATTAATATTTTGAAACTCTTTATTTATTTATTATTATTTTTTATTTAGACAATTAAATTTAACAGGGTGATATTGGTCCATCAGAGTACATAGACTTAGAGAAAACATATCCTCATCCTTTGGACAGTTGATTATGTTGCATACCCATCACCAAAGTCAAATCATCTTCTGTCACCCTATATTTTGTTTCTCTTAAAGCTCCTCCCCTTCTCCCCACCCCCTCCCTCTCCACCCTTCCCTTCCTCCTGGTAACCACAGCACCCCTGTCTATGTCCATGAGTCTCAATTTTGTGTCCCACCTATGTCTGGATTCATACAGTTCTTAGCTTTCTCTGATTTACTTATTTCACTCTGTATAATGTTATCAAGGTCCATCCATGTTGTCGTAAATGATACTATGTCATCATTTCTTATGGCTGAGTAGTACTCCATTGTATATATGTACCACATCTTCTTTATCCAATCCTCCATTGAAGGGCATTTTGGGCTGTTTCCATGTCTTGGCCACAGTGAACAATGCTGCGATGAACATGAGGGTGCATGTGTCTTTACGTACCCATGTTTTCAAGTTTTGTGGGTATATACCCAGTAGAGGGATTTCTGGGTCATATGGTAGTTCTATTCTTAATTTTTTGAGGAATCATCTTACTTTCTTCTATAATGGTTACACTAATTTACATTCCCACCAACAGTGAATGAGGATTCCTTTTTCTCCACAGCCTCTCCAACACTTGTTATTATCTGTCTTGTTGATAATAGCTAATCTAACAGGTGTGAGGTGGTATCTCATAGTTTTGATTTGCATTTCTCGAATAGTTAGTGATGATGAGCATTTTGTCATATATCTGTTGGCCATTTGTATTTCTTCCTGGGAGCAGTATCTGTTCATGTCCTCTTCCCATTTTTTTTTATTGGATTGTTTGTTTGTTGCTGAGTTTTGTGAGTTCTTTATATATTTTGGATATTAGTCCCTTATCTGAGCTGTTGTTTGAAAATATCATCTCTCATTTAGTTGGAAGTTCTAGCCAAAGCAATCAGACAAGAGAAAGAAATAAAAGGCATTTATATTGGGAAAGAATAAGGAAAGGTTTCACTTTTCACAGATGACATGATCCTGTATATAGAAAACCCCAAAGACTCCACAGAAAGGCTATTAGAAACAATAAATCAATACAGTAAGGTTGCAGAATACAAAATTAATATACAAAAGTCTATTGCTTTCTTATATCCCAACAATGAAACCTCAGAAAAAGAACTCAAGAAAATAATCCCCTTTACAGTAGCAACAACAACAAAAAAGTACCTAGGAATAAAGATAACAAAGAATGTAAAGAACCTATATACTGAAAACTACAATGCATTATTAAAGGAAATTGAAAAAGACACAATGAAATGGAAAAATATTCCTTGTTTGTGGATAGGAAGAATAAATATAATTAAAATGGCCATACTACCCAAAGCAATATACAAATTTAATGCAATTCCCTTCAAAATTCCAAGGTCATTTTTTTAAAGAAATGGGACAAAAAATCATTAGGTTTATATGGAACTATAAAAAAAAACCCTCAAATAACCAAAGGAAAAAAACAAAGCTGGAGGCATTACAATACCTGACTTCAAACTATACTACAGAGCCATGATAATCAAAATAGCATGGTACTAGCAGAAAAATAGACACACAGACCAATGGAACACAATACAGAGCCCAGAAATAAAACCACAAATACATGGTCAAATCATCTCAGATAAAGGAGCCAAAAACACACAATGGAGAAAAGAAAGCCTCTTCAATAAATGGTTCTGGGAAAATTGGAAAGCCACATACAAAAGAATAAAACTTGACTACAGTTTATCTCCTTGCACAAAAATTAATTCAAAATGGATCAAAGAACTAAATATAAAATCTAAAACAATAAATTACATAGAAGAAAAAAATAGGTACTAAACTTATGAACCTTGGCCATAAAGAACTTATGAATTTGACTCCAAGGGCAAGGGAAATGAAGGCAAAGATAAATGAATGGGATTACATCAGACTAAGAAACTTCTGCACAGAAAAAGAAACTGTCAACAAAAGAAACAGGCAACCAACTAGAACTCTTTCTTATAACATCATCTAGTTTTGCATACCTATTTTATTGTTCTTATTTAAATATTAAGGGGATGAAATAATAAACTACTTTGGTATATCATTTTCTTATACTTAAAATGGTCATTGGGGTAGGGAACTGGTTGTTAAATTATTTGAATCCCACCACTGGCAGAAAAGTATTATTTATACTACTCTTGGTACTAGAAAAAGATGGGAACAACCCAAGTCCATTAAGAGCAGACTGGCTGAGACCACAATGGAAGACTATGCAGCCACAAAAAACAAGAAGGATACTTCTACCTACTACTATGGAGAGCTCTCCACAACCTGTTGCTACCTGAAAACAGCAACGTAGAGAAAAGCGCTTATGGTATGTGCCTGCTATTTTTAAGAAACAGTTGTTTTTCTTGTATCCACCTCCCTACCGCACATACACACATACCAACAATAGCACATAACACCGAGGAAAGTGTGGCTCAATGCCTTGATTCACTTTGAGACATAAAAACAGAAATACAACGTTCTCCTACAACCGCCCCTCATTCAGAGTTTTCCTAGTAATCTTCAGAAACGTCTCAGGTAACAAAGGTCTGCGGCACTCCACTCTTTCTGAGACCTCACCTGGGGATGCAAAAAGCTTTTCAGACCAAATGAGTTTAGTTACTTCCATAACCTTCAGTTGATGAGGCCCTAAAACAAAGACCTACATGATAATGTAGTTGTTTAATATTTATCCACAGAAATGAACAGCTGAAATTATATCGAATATATTTTTATTGCTAATTATGGGAAGGATTTTAATTAACACTTATTTTTCACCTACTATGAGTAAAGGCACTAGCATTTATACATTTATTAAAGATTTTATTTATTCTTTTTAGAGAGGAGAGAGAGGGAGAAGGAGGGTAAGAGCAGAAAGCATCAACTCCCGTATGTGCCTTGACCGGTCAAGTTCAGGGTTTCGAACCGGTGACCTCAGCATTATTCCAGGTTGACACTATCCACTGTGCCACCATAGGTCAGGCATCACTTTATTAATATTGACTAATTTAACCTCTGCAATCTATAAGGTAGCTACTACAATCACAGTTTCATTAAATAAAACAAAACAAAACTGAGACACAGAGAGATTAAATAACCTGTCCAAGATCACGCAGCTACTAAGTGGCAGCGCTGGGACATAAACCCAGGCTTGGTCTATTTACTACAGTGGCCACCTCTGTATTAAATTCCTCTCACATTTAAACTATGCCGCTGCTCACAACACAGCCTCCTTCTTCACTTTAGCCAAATGCCATGCATGCTTTAAATATATATATATATATATATATATATATATATATATATATATATATATATATATATATATCAATTTAAGCATACAGCAGCTTTTAAGAAAAGATATCTTTGAATTCTGCTATATATGATAATGGTGAAAACTCGTTAGTTAAAAATGGTTGTGGGTTTATTGGGTTTTCTTTTTTCACTAAAGTGATTATGTTTCACTTTATTTGCCGAAAGTTTACCTACCCTCAGTACAGCACACAAGCTGGCTCCCAGCAGACTGATGAAGTACTGCTCAGACAGAATGTTGGAAGCATGCAGGTGGACACACAGGCCAGCTTCCCATACATGCCACGGGAGACACATGAAAGCCAGTGAATATGCCATAGCAGAAATGTGGTAAAGTGTAACATAACCGTGGTCTGTATATTTGAAGACAGAGTATGTTAGAGACAAAGTTATATTATTATCGATATATAATTCACACTTTTGGTTAGCCCATTTTATAATCAGTTTGGGAAAATGGTCCACGGACAGAGACAGTATGTTATACTTCTTTGTGGCTCACCCATACCCCTCCTATCAATTGCGTTCCCTATCCTAGCACTGCCTAAAAATAAACATATATTAAAATTTATTTAAATTCAGGGATTAGTGATATGAGTATTCTTGTGCTAAAATAGAAGTAGCCAATGGGAAAAAAAATCTTTGCAAATCCTGTTCTTTGACATATCATAAGACTAATAGAAGTTAGGAAAATTTCTTAAGCTATTAAGACAGATATGAGATATCCCCAAGCAAAGTGGAAATTCTCTTGATCTGAGGAAATAATAAAAGGGAATTTAAATTGTCTTATAAGATCTTAGAGCAAAGCGAGTAGGGGGATTTAAGCAGTGGGGGGAAATCCATTGAGGGCTATAGACAATCAATAGTTTGTTTAATCAACATTTTATGAAAGAGAAATAGAAAATCAATTTACCTCTTTTAAGTTAAAAACATAATAAAAATGTATCTCTGTTCAGTATTCAGGCTAAGCAAGGGAAAGAGATGACATGAGCTAGGAGGGGGAAAAGAACATCAATTTTGGCGTACTCCAATTACAAATATTCTGTATTAGTGCTCAGATACATTCATTTGAATTTATCATATGTTTTGATTTTGGGTTTGGAAAATGTTGCCAACATCCTTGTGCTAAGCCTCAAATTCATTTCTGTTGTAGTCCCAGTTCCTCCCCCCAACCAGTGACTGGACAAGAGCAACCTTTGGTTCTCCTATCATTCTTCTCTCATCCTCACCCACACCCAAATAACCCTCAGCTCCCATCTGTTCTGGCGTGCAGACCTTACCTTCCTCCTTGCCAGAATGCCTAATCTGACCAACCTTAGGGCTTCCAGCCCTGAACTACACTCAAAGCTAGAAATTCAATCCCATCCCCCATTTCAACTGACAAAATCACTTTGCTTGGCCTTGTGCCCTGAACTCCTGTTATCTCCTGGCTGCTTTTTGGACACAAGTTCCCTTTCCAGAAACCTCAACATAAAATATATTTTAGGTACTTACCTTTGGTCATCCAACTAACTTTAGTTCCTGCCTCTCTGAAAGGTTCTCTCACAGTACAGTTGATGCGAGGAAACAGTGATAGAAATCAGTCTAATTTCTCAGATCGTTACTGAGCATTCACTATATGTTCCATGCAAGAACTGTACTCTGCACATGCTAGTAGGGAATGGAACTGACACACCCTCCATGGATAAGATACCTTGCGTTCAAAAGCCTTGGAATTGAATGCGTAGGGATCAGGGGTGAAAAATTAACTAGGATATAAGGATGATTTTTTGTGTGTGTGTGTATGATAGAGACAGAGAGACACAGACAGAGGGACAGACAGACAGGAAAGGAGAAAGATGAGATGCATCTTTCATTGTGGGTCCTTAGTTGTTCATTGATTGCTTTCTCATTTGTGCCTTGACTAGAGGGCTACAGCAGAGTGAGTGACACCGTGCTCAAGCCAGCAACATTGGGCACAAGCCAGCGCAACCATGGGGTCATGTCTATGATCTCACGTCCAAGCCAGCAACCCTGTGCTCAAGCTGGTGAGCTCACACTCAAGCTAGCAACCTCAGGGTTTCGAACCTGGGTCCTCTGCATTCCAGTTTGACACTTTATCCACTGCGCCACCACCTGGTCAGGCTAAGGATGATTCTTAAGTGAGATAATTCAGCTTTATTGGCAAAATAAATTTTTAGAGGGAAAGGATGAACTAGGGAAAAACGCTTGCCTCTCTGTTTTGAAAATAAAAGGGGAAGTGATTACTTCTGACCAGAAGACTGAGAAAGCCTTAGGCAAGGAAGTGGCTTTTCGACTAGACCCAGAAGGGTAAGTAGGACTCCCGCAGCGGACAATGGCAGGAAGTACAGAAGAATGCTCTTGGTGCCCCTGCCTGTGTTGTTTCCCCCTACAATCTATCTGATTACTCTCACTCACGTTCCGGTGGGGGAGTGAGTCCGTTTGCTAGGACGGCTGTAACACAGTACCCCAAACTGAGTAACTTAAACAATAGAAATGTACAGTCTCACAGCTCTGGAGGCCAGAATCCTAAATTAAGGTTCCTGGCAGGGCTGGTTCCCTCTAAGGGCTGGGAGGGAGTGTGTTTAGGCTGTCACCTAGATTTTGGTGGTTTACTAGCAATCTTGTCATTCCTTTACTTGTAGAAAAATCACCCTGATTTCTTCTTTCATCTTCCCATGATTTTTTTCCATTTGTGTGCATATCATCCTTCAATTTTTCTCTTTTTATAAAGATATCAGTTATATTGGATTGAGAACCACCCGAATGACTTCATTTAATTTGTGTCCATCTGTAAAGATCATGTCTCCAAATAAGGTCACATTCTAAGGTACTGAGTATTAGGACTTAAACATGAATTAAGTAGTGGAGACACAATTCAACCCTAAGAGGAAGACACTAAAAATATATAATAATATGTGACTATTATATTAATTATTCTGTTTATTAACACTAAAACATAATACATATATATGATATTAATGAATAGTTATACAAAACTAATATAATTATATTAAATATATATTATAATTAAATATGTAATATATTTATAATAACACAAATCTTTACTGACCACTTACATGAGCTAAATTATTTTTTCTATCTTATTTCATTTACTCATCACAGCATCCTGTGAGAAAACTCTCATTTAAAGATGAGGAAACTGAGGTTTAGAAAGGTTAATTGGCCCTGGCCAGTGGTTCAGTGGGTAGAGCAGTGGTCTGGGGTATGGATGTCCCAGGTTTGATTCCCGGTCAAGGCACACAGGAGAAGTGACCATCTGCTTTTCCCTCCCTCCCTCTCCCCCTTCTCTCCTTCTTCCTCTCTCACAGCCAGTAGCTCAGCTGGGTGGAGTGCAGCCCCAGGTGCTTAAGATAGCTCAGTTGGTCTGGGCACATCAGCCCCAGGTGTTAAAAATAGCTTGGTACTTGAGGATCAGCCCCAGATGAGGTTTCTGGGTGGATCCCAGTCAGGGAGCATGCGGGAGTCTACCTCACTATTTCCCCTCCCTCACCTAAAAAAAATAAAAAGAAAAAGAAAGAAAGAAAGAAAGAAGGAAAGAAAGAGGGAAAGTTAATAACTTGCACAGAGCTACACGTTTAGAGCAGCAAAGTTGAAACTCTCACCAACATTGTTGTATCTTTATACTCTGTACTCTAATCATTCCCCTGAGTATGGTGTTAATATACATACATTTAGAAATGGGTAGCTATACAGTAATAAAATAGATTCTTCTGTATACTTTGTGAAAATCACTTTCCATTTACTACTCTAGATATTATGTAGATAAACTAGAAAGATTTCTTTAGCACAAAAGCTTTTCATATTTACAGATTTTTTTATTAGGTGAAATATTGGTCTTGCTCAAATTCTTCTCTTCAAACCCCACAGCACCTCAAGAAATAGTTCAAATTTTATGCTTTTAGATTCAGCAAGAAAGCCACATTTTATGCCTACAGATACCAAGTCCACAAATGACTTGTTTTCTTCCCGTAAGAGGTAAATGGATAAAGTAAACATACCATGCATTACAGCACAAACAGGAACCACATAAAGATATTAGAGCATGTAGCTCCTGAACAAGTGATAAAAGGTTTATTGCCATCTACTCTAATGGTAAGTACCGTTAAGAGGATACCAAGTCAAAAGGGGAGAAAAGCAAGCCAGGCTATTCTCATCTTTCCATTTCAGTAATAGCAATCGTATCGAAGAGGGATCATATGTTAATAATACTTTAGATTTTCATAGTGATTTTGTATATTTAAAAGTGTTCTCACATATGTTATTTTGTTTGACTAAACGACTCTGCTTGGTGGGCAAAATAAGAGCAATGACCTCCATTGTATAGAGGAAGATACCGAGGCCCACAGAGATTGTATTCTCCCAATTAATATATAATGAGAAACACAGAGAGTGTATTCTAGAACTTTAGAACAGGTTTTTGTTAGCCTTTGGGAATGCTAGCCTTTGGGAGGAGCATGTAGCACCTCAGTGTCAAACTAAATTGACTTATGAAGCTCTTCACCGAGAATTTTTTTTTTTTGCAAAATATGCTGAGCTGTTTGCAGACCAAAATGTTTATCAGCTGTAAATCAAAGTGTTTCTGATAGAGCTTTGTATTATTTCTTGAATAGCTGTCAAATACCACATGAAAACAATGAACTACAGAAAAAAGAAAATACTTTATTTTATCTTAACAAGACTATATTATTCATCCAGGGTACTAAAAGGTAATATAAACTATTCATTGATTCAACAAATGAGTTAAATAAATGAGTTGAATGTTGAGCAACTACTGTGTGCTAGACATCAGGCTACTTACTAGGGATACAATAATGAGCCATCCCCGTGGAGCTTACTGTCTAGCATGTGTGTGTATGTGTATACATTTGAGGGGGGGTTCCATAACTATATAATTACAAAATGTGAAGTATACCGTGAAAGATCATTGTGACAGGAAGACCTCCTCCAGGCAGTTAAAGTGGGGTAATCAGGAAAGCTTTTTCAGAGGAAGTGATGTAAGCGCCGAGATACAAAGTATGCGAATGACTCAACGGGGACTCATGGGGTGCTGGGGGAGGATCATTACAGTAAAGAGGAAAAGGCACGAGGCCGAGAAAATAGAGTGTACAGTGGCCTCAAATTGGGATGAAGCACAGCATGTCTCATGAAAACATGGAAAAACTATCTATAATAGCCGCCTCTGTACTTTCTCACCTTGTTTCTCTAGAACACTCTTCATTTAAGTTTCAATTTCCGTTGTTCCAGTCACGCTGTTCAAGTCAGCAATGTTCACCATATTGTAAATTCAGCAGGCATTTCTCTGTGATGTTATTAAACCTTTCACTGGCATTCAAACTGAGAATCATCCCCCACCCCATTCCTCTTCAAAAAGCCGAAAACTACCACTTGGCTCACCTTCTCAGCCTTCCTTGCTGGGTTTTCTTCGTTTGCTTGACTGCTTAATAGAGAGCCCTAGCGTTTGATCCTGGGCCCTGTATTTTCCTGTATCTACATCTTTAATAGATGTTACCCCCTGTGGCCTTAAATCCCACTTATGTTGTGACTCTCAAAAATGTCCTTCTAGACCTGACCTTTTTTACTGAGATTATGATTCATATATAATTGCCTTCTTGATGTTTCCACATGAATACCAAATAAGGCTTCTCAAAGTTAATATGGGAAAAAAAATGAATGCCCATCCTCTCAAATTTGATCATTGCCTAGCCTTCTCCGTCTTAGTAAATGAGGGACTCACCCTTCATTGTCTTCCCTAAGCTTTACTCTCATATAAATATATTAGCAAGCATCTGTCTCCAAACTGTATTCTATAATCATTCCCTTCTCCCCATCTTTATTACTACTACCCTAGTCCAACTAACCAAGCCCGGGCAAATGCATATATTCCCTAACTAGTCTCCTTGCTACCACTCTTTCCCTCTTTAAATCCAATTCCACATGGCAAACAGAACATTCCTTTCACAGTTTAATCTGGATCACTTCAATACCCTGCTTGAAAATCTCCAAGGTCTTTCCCTTTCAATTGGAATAAAATCCAAACTCCATAACCTAGCCTATAAACCTTTCATACTCTGGTGTTAGCCCACCTGTCTGACTTCATCTCCTTTCCTTTTCTGCCTGTGGCAGGCAGGATAATGGCTCTCTCCCCAAGTTATCCACATCCGAATCCCTGGAACCTGTGAATGTGTTACCTTAAATGGCTAAGGGGAATTGCGGTTGCAGATGAAATTCAGGTTGCTAATCAACTGACCTTGAAATAGGAAGCTTATTCTGCATTATCTGGGTGGTCTGATGTAATCAAAGTGTTTTTATAACTAGAATAGGAAGGCAGAAGAGTCAGTTAGAGAACAAAATGTGACAATAGAAGCTAGGTAATCCACATAGTGCAATGTGAGAAAGACTCAACACATGTTGCTCTGAAGTTGGAAGGTGATGGCCAGGAGCCAAGGAGTGCAGGCAGCCTCTAGAACAGGGGTCCCCAAACTACGGCCCGCGGGCCACATGCGGCCCCCTGAGGCCATTTATCCGGCCCATGCCGCACTTCCGGAAGGGGAACCTCTTTCATTGGTGGTCAGTGAGAGGAGCATAGTTCCCATTGAAATATTGGTCAGTTTGTTGATTTAAATTTACTTGTTCTTTATTTTAAATATTGTATTTGTTCCCGTTTTGTTTTTTTACTTTAAAATAAGATATGTGCAGTGTGCATAGGGATTTGTTCGTAGTTTTTTTTATAGTCTGGCCCTCCAACGGTCTGATGGACAGTGAACTGGCCCCCTGCATAAAAAGTTTGGGGACCTCTGCTCTAGAAGCTGGAAAAAGCAAGCAAATGAATTCTCCCTTAGAGTCTCCAGAAAGGAACGCAGTCCTGCCAGCACCTTGACAGCCATTTAAACTTTGACTTCCAGAACTATAAGACAGTAAATTTGTGTGTGTGTGCTTTAAATTTTATTTTATTTTGAGAGAGAAGCAGGGAGAGAGAGACAGGAGCACGGAGCTGCTCCTGTATGTGCCGTGACCAGAGAATCAAACGGGCAACCTCCGCACTCTGCGAGGACGCTCCACCAACCAAGCGCTCTGGCCAGGGCTGCATTTTTTTATTTTATTTTATTATTATTTTTTTTTTTACAAAGACAGAGTTAGAGAGAGGGATAGACAGGGACAGAGAGAGATGAGAAGCATCAATCATTAGTTTTTCATTGCACGTTGCAACACCTTAGTTGTTCATTGATTGCTTTCTCATATGTGCCTTGACTGTGGGCCTTCAGTAGACCGAGTAACCTCTTGCTCGAGCCAGCAACCTTGGGTCCAATCAGGTGAGCTTTGTTCAATCCAGATGAGCCCATGCTCAAGCTGGAGACCTCAGGGTCTCGAACCTGGGTCCTCGGCATCCCAGTCCAATGCTCTATCCACTGCGCCACCGACTGGTCAGGCTCATTTTTTAAAATTTATTGAGTGAGATAGAAAGAGACAGGGAAGGGGGAAGGGAAGTATTCATTTGTTGTTTCACTCAGTTGTGCACTCATTGATTGCTTCCCATGTGTGCCCCGACTGAGAATTGAACCCATAACGTTGTCATTTAGGGAAGATGCTCTTAGCCTACTGAGCTAACCAGCTGGGGCCTCAATTTGTGTTTCTTTAAGCCACTAAAACATGTGGTAATTTGTTATAATAATAATAGAAAACTTATACGCTCACTCATTATAGACCAGGTCCACTGGGCTACTATATAAACAGACTTGTAATCATTACCTGGAATGCTCTGAGCCCATATTAACCTGGCTCCTTCTTGTCATCATGAGCTCAACTTCACAGAGTGGCCTTCCTTGACCATCCAGTTAAAGTACAATAGTTTGTTATCACTGTCTATCACATGGTTTTATTTTCCTTGTAGCATTTTTATCATCTGAAATTATCTTTGACATTTATTGGTAGGGTTGCTTGTAGCTTATTCTGTGCTCTAGAACAGTGATTTTCAACCTTTGTTTCTCACGCACTCATAAACTAATTACTAAAGAAAAAGGGGCCCTGACCTCTTCTTCTTTAGTAACTAATTCATTTGTGCCATGAGATGAAAATGGTTGTATTTAGTCAGGGGCACTGACCTTAGTAATTAGTGTGTGTTTGTGCCATGAAAAACAAAGATTGAAAATCACTGCTCTAGAATATAATTCTCACAAAAATAGGATCCCTGACCTTGTTTGTCACTGTATCCTCAGCACCTGAAGAGTATCTGACACAGGTGGGTGCTCAATCATAAATTTTGAGCCGAGCTGGTTCTCTGGACAAGAGTCCTGTCATCTTTACGGGTGCCCACATGGGTATCAGTTTACTCTCATAGGAAATGGTACGGACAACTGGCGGAAGCGGGTAAACACAGCAGACTTCTGGCCCAGCTGGCTACCAGGGCTCCGCTCCTGCCTCAGAGCACATCAGGGCTTCCTGCGGCCAGATCCTGTCCCATCTGACTGGTCCACCTGCTCACTGGTTGGGTCTCAGAAGTCACACTAGTCAGCCTTGCTTGTCAGTGGTCCGGCACTCATCCTCAGGGTAGACTTTCTTAGAGTCTGGAAAGAATATTCCACCCCAGAGTCTTATCTTCAAAGCTCTTCGGAGCTACGTCATCTCCGTCAAGGTGGTAAGTAAGGCAGGACAAGGCGTGGAGGCGCACGGGGCATGGAGCATCAGCCTGGCAGATGGCGCAGTAAGAGCTGTTCTGAGCAGGCTCTTCCCTCCATCTCAGCAGCCCCACCCCTGCGTATGCCCCTGCAGGGGTCCTCCGGGGGCCTCTTCAGCGGAGGCGGGTCCGCCTCAAAGGGGTCGAGGGGTCAGCAAGCTGGATTCTGTTTAGCGCTAAGATTTAAGACCTGAAGTAAATATATTTTTGTTTTGTTACTGTTTTGAGATGGTGAGATTGTGTTTTAAGAAGTAAAGGGGCAGAGGAGGGCATGTACCTGTACCTATGATATAAACAATAGTTAGAGAACAGTCAGTGCATCCCACCTGGGAGAATTGTGAGGGGAATACCCCGCAGGGGAGCTGGAGCAACATGAGCAGTCATTTAACCTTTGCTGAATAAGCCCTTGGAACTGCCTAAGCCACCTGGTGCCCTTGCTGTCAGTATCTCAGCCAGCACCCCTCTTTCCTGTCCTGAGACCCAAAGCAGTTGTGTGTACTAGTAGGAAAGAATCCTGTATGCACTTAGAGATTCTTCTGAGTCCTTGGACCACCCAGGGTGCAGCAGTGGACTCCCAAGTGGCAGGGGTGGTGTGAAATGGAAAGTCCCTACAACCTGGACTGGTTTGGAATGAAAGGACTCAGCTCGAGAATTACACACCTCTCTGTCCCTAAGCTTAAACCAGAACAGTGCTGAAAGCCCCTCCATTTCAGGGGGGAAGGTCAGGACCCCAGAAAGACGGAGAGGACGTTGTCACAGGCCAAGGGAAGTCATTTAAGTTAGAAGGAGCTCGTCAGGGCAGGACTGAGCAGTGGGCTCCTAGAACTTGAGTTTAAAATGCAGAGAATTGGTCACCTCAAAAAAATACAATAAAAATTAAAAATAAAAAAAATAATAAATGGAAGTGACACTTAACCCTCAGAGCAAAAGGTGCTGAACCTCACAAACTCCAAACCACACTGCTGTGCCATCCTCTCAGTCTCACCTTGACATTCTCTGGTAGATATGACTTATACCTGTCTGGACCTTCCAATTAAAAAAGAAGTCATTTTACAACTTGACTTTCCAGTGTCCAGTGTACATTGTCTAACTCAGGGGTCCCCAAACTTTTTACACAGAGGTCCAGTTCACTGTCCCTCAGACCATTGGAGGGCCGGACTATAAAAAAAAACTATGAACAAATCCCTATGCACACTGCACATATCTTATTTTAAAGTAAAAATCAAAACGGGAACAAATACAATATTTAAAATAAAGAACAAGCCGGACCAGTGGTGGCACAGTGGATAAAGCATCAACCTGGAAACGCTGAGGTTGCTAGTTCAAAAAAAAAAAAACCCTGGGCTTGGCCCTGGCCGGTTGGCTCAGTGGTAGAGCGTCGGCCTGGCGTGCGGGGACCAGGGTTCGATTCCCGGCCAGGGCACACAGGAGAAGCGCCCATTTGCTTCTCCACACCCCCCTCCTTCCTCTCTGTCTCTCTCTTCCCCTTCCGCAGCCAAGGCTCCATTGGAGCAAAGATGGCCCGGGCGCTGGGGATGGCTCCTTGGCCTCTGCCCCAGGCACTAGAGTGGCTCTGGTCGCGGCAGAGCGACGCCCCAGAGGGGCAGAGCGTCGCCCCTGGTGGGCGTGCCGGGTGAATCCCTGTCGGGCGCATGCGGGAGTCTGTCTGACTGTCTCTCCCCGTTTCCAGCTTCAGAAAAATACAAAAACAAAACAAAACAAAAAAACAACCCTGGGATTGCCTGGTCAAGGCACATATGGGAGTTAATGCTTCCTGCTCCTCCCTCCTTCTCTTTGTCTCTCTCCCTTCTCTATAATGAATAAATAAAATCTTTAAAATAAATAACAAGTAAATTTAAATCAACAAACTGACCAGTATTTCAATAGGAACTATGGGCCTACTTTTGGCTAATGAGATGGTCAATGTGCTCCTCTCACTGACCACCAATAATAGAGGTGCCCCTTCCGGAAGTGTGGCGGGGGCTGGATAAATGGCCTCAGGGGGCCGCATGCGGCCCGCGGGCTGTAGTTTGGGGACTCCTGATGTAAAGCAATGGAGTCTTTTATAAGGGGGAAGTCAGGGAGAGTATTTTTAAACTGTCCTGTGAATGTATGATGTGAAAGGTGTATTTGAAGTCAGTGCATATGTTAATTTCGCTTCTCCGGGTTAGGGCGTGAGGACTCTGGTGAGAGCTAGTAATTCGGTTTGTTGGGATGTGGTTTCTTAGGGGAAGGGATTTGGCCTTGATAATTTGGTGGAGGGAAAGGCTTGAATTCAGGAGGAAAGGACAGTTTGTGTAGCTTTGTGACATAGTAAGTCAGAAAGATTGTGGGAGGAAAGAACTGTTGTTGGTTGTCTATCTCGTCATAGGATGGGGTTTGGTCAGCTGGGAATAATGAGGACAAAGTGGGAAAAGGGGTGATTTACTACATGACAAAGGAGAAGAGGGGGGTGATTAGTGAATTGGAGGGAATACTGGGGACCTCAATAATTGAGATGGAAGAAGAAAACAGCAGTCCCCAAAAATAGGGAGTGTGAAATAAGTGGCCCTCATATCTAATAGGAAAGAAATGGCCTTACTGGTCATTTGCAGCGTTACCCGAGGCTCTGCCATTCAGATGATGACAGTGGAGGCCTGTGGCAAGGCTGGGCCCCTTAGTCTAGCCCTTTTCCCAGGATGCCAAGAAGGGCTGCAGCCTCCAGGCCAGTGCTGGGGAGAAGCCGGGGCTGGAAGAGGTGGCTCTCATACCCGGAGGGGTTTGTGAGCAGTCTGACTTCCAGTGGCCTGTACAGCCACAGAGAGGGCAGGGTCTGGCTGGTGTCCTGGGACTGGGACAGGAGCAGTTCCAGTGTGTCTCCCATCTGCACTTAAAGCAGGCCTCTGGGAGAGGGCCGGAAAAACCCGTGGTGGGATTTTGGGGGCCTTGGGGGCCTTTATGTGGTTTTATGACCTGGGAGACCACCTTGGTAAACATCTTTAAGGCCTGGATTTGGGTTAGTCTCTGTTCCTTCTCCTGATATTGAATACCTTAAAGGCCAAGTTTAGAATTCTCCTACTAATGTCCCTTTTTTCTGTAATATGTATGTCCTTTTTTCACCTTTGCTTACTTTCTTAGTTCCTTTTGTTTTCCCCCCCTCTGCATAAACCCTCTGCAACCTGCATAAACTTTCATATCCATTCATAAAATAAACAGCTTTCAGGACACTCACTTTCTTCTTTTTCCTTTAAAAAGTGTTTCTATACCTTATGCCTTTTATCACTAAAACTATACAATTTCTCTCCAATTAATTAAAATTCTCAGTTTCTAAAACCTTAACTTTTCCGTGACAACTAAGTCAGTAATTAGCAATTTTAGATGATACTTTTATGAATATATTTTATGACCTTTAGGAATAGTTTTTTTCTATTGGCAAACATACTTACATTTTTAGAATATATAACAGAGGTAAACCCAGGCAAAACAAACATATATTTTCTGTTTAAGAACTTTAAAAGATATTAATCAAATTTAAACCAGTAGTAATATCAAATGCTTTTCTAGACTACCTGGTTAAAAACATTGGGAATACCTTTCTATTTTATTATATATGTAAACAGTATTATTAATAGTTGCACAGAAGGCAAGACTCCTCATTTGCCCTTGGCAGCCTTCCAGGACTGTTGAAGAGAGGGGAGGGGATGGACTACTGAGCTGCTTAGATTTTAAAAGTGTCAAAATGCACTTCCTTTTTATTTCCTTTTATTCTTAGTTTTACTGACTGGAAAGGGGAGTGAGATATTTTCTACTTTGAATTATTATTTTTTTTCTGAGTAGAATTTTTAATAAGAACATGAAAGCTGGTGCATATTGTAATAAACAAAATCTAAAATAAAGGCATAGCTCAAACAAAAGGTATTTGTAAACCAAATCCTCCCGAATGAGGAGCTGAGAAACTAATCTTGAAACCTTGTTTCACACCAACCAGTACTGCAAGCAACGTTTACAAGGTCCAGATGACAGAAAGCCTAAAGGGTGGAGACAGAGGATTCCCAGTGTGTATATAGAACAGCAAAAATTTTAGACAGACAGACAGATATATGAGAGAGATGAGAGCTCTCTAACTGAAATTAACTATACAGAAGCAGGACAATTATAGGACAGAGACACAAGCATGACACATAAATAAAACCCGATTAAAACAAATAGAGTTGCAATTTAGCCCTTAACACAGGAGAGAATGAATATATAGCACAGGGGTAGTCAGCCTTTTTATACCTACCGCCCACTTTTGTATCTCTGTTAGTAGTAAAATTTTCTAACCACCCACCGGTTCCATAGTAATGGTGATTTATGAAGTAGGGAAATAACTTTACTTTATAAAATTTATAAAGCAGAGTTACAGCAAGTTAAAGCATATAATAATAATTACCAAATACTTGATGTCGGATTTTTGCTAAGTTTGGCAGAATAAATCTTTATAAAACAACTTGCTATAGTTAAATCTATCTTTTTATTTATACTTTGGTTGCTCCGCTACCGCCCACCATGAAAGCTGGAACACCCACTAGTTGGCGGTAGGGACCAGGTTGACTACCACTGATATAGTATAACAACATATCAAGATCTTACAGAATACTGAAACAAGTTCAGGATATACAATTCTATTCTATTTAAATTTAAAGGAGCACTCTGTACATATTCTAATTTTAAAGCAACAATGCCCAGAGCATCTAGATGCAGGAATGAGACTGTTGCACAGAGCATATACAATTAGAACAGTATATATTAATGTACTGATTTAATTTAATTTTATTTTATTTATTCATTTTAGAGAGGAGAGAGAGAGAGACAGAGAGGGAGAGACAGAGGAGAGACAGAGAAGGTGGGGAGGAGCTAGAAGCATCAACTCCCATATGTGCCTTGACCAGGCAAGCTCAGGGTTTCAAACCGGCAACCTCAGCATTTC
Source organism: Saccopteryx bilineata (assembly GCF_036850765.1). NCBI lineage: Eukaryota > Metazoa > Chordata > Mammalia > Chiroptera > Emballonuridae > Saccopteryx > Saccopteryx bilineata. Next base: position 54,802,016 of record NC_089500.1, on the reverse strand, counting down.
CAGGTCGATGCTTTATCCACTACGCCACCACAGGTCAGGCAGCTGATTTAATTTTTGAGTCAGCATTTTCTAATTTTGAGAAGAATTTGATAGGTGGAGCGGGACTGATAGAGAGGGAGAGTTGAGAGTGAAAGATGAGGAAGGCCTGGACATAGGGAATTCCTGACCATTTTCCATTGTAGTGTCAGAAGTTGAGGTTTTGAAATGGAAAGTGCCATTTTCCAGCCATTGAGAGTCAATGTCTAGTTTATTTTTAGGCCAGACTGTGTTGCAAAAGAAAAAAAAGGCATTTTGGTTTGATGTTTCCCTTAAGGCTGAGACAACTGAGATTTTTGAGGAGCCAGCCTAAGGGAGTGGATTCTGGAGGTGGGGAGTGTGTGTTGCCCACCGTGAAAGGAGAGAGAGAATGGCAGCTGGCCCAGGACTGAGTGGCTTGCCTACAATCCCTGAGAATAACTCCCTATGGATAAGCATCCCTATCAATGGCTGAGCCACCCGAAGAGAATGAGAGGAGTCCCTTAAGTCAGGCGGCCCTGGGTCTAAAGCAGGGGTCTCAAACTCGAGGCCCACGGGCCGCATGCGGCCTGCCGAACAATTTTGTGCGGCCCACAGACTAATCCACGAAGTTCAAAATATTTTGGATAAAATTAAGTAAGCCTAAGGACCTACTTGTATTTTTCATTTCTCTAGCATCCTAGCTAGATATTAGCTTAGTTAACAGCAGTTGTGATGCGATCTACAGTTTCTGGTGGTTTTGTGACACTGAGTAAACTGCATGTACGATTGTGCTTGTACTGATTTTTTTTTTGTTTTCAACTGCAGTGAGAAAAGTGTTGCGTAACAGTTGCCTTTTGTAGACCTAGTGCAGCCCGCCAAACGGCTGTGATCTTGCTCTGCGGCCCACATGCTGAGTTGAGTTTGAGACCCCTGGTCTAAAGGGCCCTACATTACAAGGGTCTTCTGGCCTAGTGCTAGGACTTTTGAGATGAGGCAAGAGCCGAAACCAAGAAAGAGTGAGTCGGAAAACCTGATGAGAGGGACTGTAGGGTCACTCACCAGAGTTGATGACTGGTGTAGACTGAGAAGTCAGCAAAGGAAAGGACAAATTCCTGATGTCTGGCATCCTCCTTGTCCGGCTCAGGAGAGTCCCCATGGAGGAAACTGGAGCAGGTTGACCCTGCAACCCAGGGCAGAGTTCGGAGGTAAGCCCACGATGAGCTGCCGCTGCCCAGCACTCTTCAAATTGCAAGCTCGAGGGAGGCAGTGGGGACCAGAGCGCTGCTCTGATCCTGCCGCCGTGAGACCTTCCTGGGTTTGGGCAGCAAATGTTTGGTTGAGCAAAAGAAGGATGTACAAGGCCTGATGAATTTTATGAGTTTATTTGTGCGTCTGTAAAATGGATGGGCTGAGACCCTAGTGGCATCAGAGAAGAGCTGCAGGAAGGGGGTGTTCGATATAGGGGGTTGCTGTTGGCATGTCCTGACGTAGGGATTGATGCACCTGGACATGCTCAGAGTAGCATAGCCTGGTTGGTGGCCTTGGTCACAGACTGTCTCCCTTTCCCAACTCTCAGGGCCCTCCTGAAGCCTTAGCCCAAGGACACTTCCCAGAACCAGGATAGGAGGAGTGGCTTAAGGGGAGGGGGAGGTCGGGTGAGAGAGATGGTTAATAAAAAGGCTGCCCTGGTGGGAGGTTGGGTGAGGTTAATTTGAGTTTAAAAGGGCCTTGAGTTTAAAGGAGACCTGAACCCAAACCTAACATCACACTGCACATGTTAGCGGACATCATTTTCAGTGACACAGAAATTGTGGGATGTAGATGACGACTGTATTTCTCTAAAGCACAAGAGCAGAAAAAGCAGGCAGTTTATCTCTCACTGTTTTGCCGAGTCAGCACAGCCTTGAGGGTTGACAGGGAGACTTGAAAAGGCTGAGATCAAATACCAGTATACACAAGGGAAATGCTGTATGAAATTTGTGAAATATCTTAGAAAATGAGAACTGTCACTGGGTTCTGCCTCTTAGATTAAACATTACCCAGTGACGATCGATGCAGAAAGAGAGGACTGAACTGAGATGGAATGAAAAAGGTGTGCCCCAGAAGAGAAAGCTGCATCCTTACTATTTAGAGATTGACAAGGTGTACCAATCACATGGCTTCCAGATGGAAATTTAAAGCAAGTGGCATGATGGTTAAGTGTCAGGACGTGGGAATCAAGTGGCCTGGGTTTGTATCCTGGCCTTATCATGTCCCGGCTTTAAAAATTAAGCAGGTGAATCTCAACCTATTTAATAGGGATTACAGTGATTTTATCATAAAGAATTAAGCAAAGAGATGCATATAAAACACTTAGTACAGTGACCTGGCACACAGTACGTGCTCAAAAATTATGTGGCACAATGTGGCAGGACAAAGCCACCAAAAGTGAAGTTCTACACTTACGCCATCTATAAGTATTAGCTATGCTCATCTCAGCCCCACGGTGGGCCAGACATGAAGGGAAAAGAATCACCACACAGACTGCTGCCGTAATGGAAGCAGAAAGGATGCGATCACAAAGGGGTGAGCGTGAGACACTACTAGAGGCTTCAAACACAAATTCAAGTTACATAGGTTATTTAGATTTCATGAGAAACAGAATTTTGGCTTTTTCACAATTTTCATAGCCTTAACCACTACAATTTCCAAGGACATAGTGCACAGTGCCCAGGACATGGTCAAAGAACTAAACTCCTCAGCTTCCTGCCGTCTTTTAGCTCATTTGACACTAGGAATGTCAGTGAATGTGTCTACATCCTCAGCCAATAAAGGAAGGTAATAGAATATTGACTTCTTGCTCAGTACATATTGTTAAGGCTATAGAGACTATGGCCTGACAGTGGTGGCACAGTAAATAAAGTGTCAACCTGGGGCACTAAGATACCAGGTTCAAGACCGGAGGTCACCAGCTTGAGCATGGTATCACTGACATGATCCCATGGTAGCTGGCTTGAGCCCAAAAGGTTTCTGGCTTGAACCAGGGTTGCTGGCTTGAGCAAGAGATCACTGGCTCAGCCTGAGCCTCCCATTCAAGGCACATATGAGAAGCAGTCAACAAACAACTAAAAAGTGATGCAACTACAAGTTGATGCTTCTCTTCTCTCTTCCTTCCTGACTCTCTGTCTCTCTCACTAAAATATAAAAATAAAATAAAAATAAAAAAGAATATAGAGATAATGATTTACAAGCATTTTAGGGGGTAAATAATTTAAGAGAGAGAAACAGAACTATAAAGTTTAAGAGATCAATAAATATTCCTTGAATTGAACTAAATGATTCACTGTGGTAATGATTGATAGATATGCATGACATACACATATATGAGTAGAAATGTATATTTATTCAATCAGAGCTACAGATACAGAAGCAGGTGCTGTAGGCTCCAGTCCCAGTTCTGATACTAACTAACTCCTTAAACAAGTCAGTTAACCCTTTTTCTCTTTAGTTTTTAGCAGAAGAATACAGATAATAAATTCCCAACTCACAACATTATTTTGAAAATCAAATACGCAGGAATGAATTGTTTATGATTTCCTCTAAAAAATGTAATGCTAGTAATTTGTACTAATAGGATATTTTGAATTTAATTTTAAATATTCATAACATGAAAAAACATTTCTAAATGTACAGTCTGCAGTGTTAAGTACATTCACACTGTTGTACAATCAATCTTCAGAACATTTTCTTCTTGCAAAACTAAAACTGTACACATTAAACTCACCGTGCTCAACTCAGCCCCTGGCAACCACCATTCTATTTTCTGTTTCTATGAACTTGACTACTTTAGGTGCTTCATATAAGTAAAATCATATAGTATTTGTTTTTTCATGACTGGCTTATTTCACTTAGCATCATTTCCTCAAAGTTCATCCGTATTGTAACATGTGTCAGAATTTTCTTCCTTTTTAAGGCTGAATAATATTTCTCTATAGGATATTTATGTGAATAATTTTTTTTCTCTTTTGGTGCTCATTATTTGTTACTCATTTTCCTCCTTCTGGACATATTTTAAGCTTTTAATACTTTCTAATGTAATATTTTTTTCTAATTATAAAAGTAATTCATATCCCACTTTCTGTAATCTATCCCAGGGAAAGAATCTGATATATGATTATTTATCATAACATTATTTATCATATTATTATTTACATTAAAAAGTGGAGATAATATTAATGCTTAGCAGTAAAAGAACATGCTATAATATTCTGCCTTTATTAAATATGTGTTTTAAAAATTAAAGGTAAATTAAAAAGCTCACCAAGTGAAAATAAAGAAGTATAAACATCTGAACACTCAATATCAACTCAAGTTTAACACATGTACATTCATATCTGGGTGCACAGAAAAGAGCAAAATATACCAAAATGTTAACAATTGTTTTCTCTAGGTAATGGGGTGGTGATATAATTTTTACTTTTTTTTACATGCTTACTTGTATTTTTCAGTTTCTTTACAATGATCATACATTGCTTTTATAATCAGAAAAAATGCTTTTAAAAATGCATGCTTGTAGAAAATTTGGAAATTAGTAAAAAGTATAATAAAAAGAAAATAAAATTACTTACATTCTCACTGTCCAGAGTTAATAACCTTTGTTTAAAAATGCATTTTTCTGCTCTTTTTGTATGTATACTGTGGACTCATTATACACTTAATTGATTTGTGCATTTTTAACTGAAATATAAATATAAATGTAAATAGTGCTACTTTATATTTATGTATTTATATATTCAGGTATCTATGCATGTTAAAAGGGAGAAGCCAAACATTTCATGGACAGAGCATCTGAGCTGGCATTGAAATATGGAAACTGTGGTGATCTCTCTGTCAGAGTGGAATATAAGAGAGTCAGGCAATACACAGTCCTGGCCAAGGTCTATCTCACAGTAAGTGAGTCTGCAGACCTCACCAAGGCCAATTTTCCAGTCCTCAAGTGTTTAATTGAAATGCACATGTTGGTTACTTAGCTTGTGAGGTAAGATCTATCAAAGCAGGCTTGACTAAGTGGAAACTTCTGAAGAAATCCTTACTCCCATCTGCCACCATCACAGACACACGCACACGCACATGCACACACACATACACACACTCCCTGGCCAAAACAGTATCACTTTTTGTAGAATAAGAAGAAAATAGTGCCATGCTTAAAGACTTTAAGGAGATAGAAGTAGTAGACCACCTGGCCTGTGATGGCAAAGTGGATAAAGTATTGACCTGGAATGCTGAGGTTGCTGGTTTGAAACCCTGGGTTTACGGGGTCAAGGCACATATGGTGGTTGATGATTCCTGCAACCTCCCCCCTTCCACTCTAAGATGAATAAATTTTAAAAAATCTTAAAAAAAATGGTTTCTTTAGAAATGTAGTAAACCCCTTCTCCATTTAATTGATCACTTTGAGTAATTTTAATGAATCCTATCAACAGTAGAATAAAGCAACTTTACAAATAACCTTAACACTTTAGTTTAATGTTGACTTTATCTAACTATTGGTTTATTTTTATAAGCCAAATATCACCATATATTCTCTACATACATTATTGTTAAATAAATTCTGGTTAATGTACCACCAAATTTAAGACTAGACAGAAATGGAATAACGTTATCTCATTGGAATCAAACTTGACATGATATCCTCATATTAATTAAGAAGATAGACCTATGTAATCTGCTCTACCTTCCCACTTAAAAAATAAATTTCTCACTTCTTCAAAGTGGTTATTTTCAATTTCACATGGAACTGAAATATTAATTTCATCTAGGAAAGGCTGTCTAGCCAGATAATATCATAAATATGGAAAGGAAAACAGTAAGAGTAACCAATTCTTCAAGACAAATATGGACTCAGTGAATGCAGGGATAGAAGAAATACAGTGAAAACAAAATGGCCAATGAGACTTAAATGTTTTCTTTATCTTACATTCAATTTTACCTTAAGTGGTAAATCTATATTAAGGATCTGATGCAATTTCTAATGATTCGATATTATGATAGTTTCCTTATCACTTGTGTAGGACATAAACTGTTATTATGCTAGGCCTTTGAGGTTAGATAGATCTGAATATTTATTTATTTATTTATCTATCTATCTATTTATTTATTTATTTTGCGAGAGGGACAGATACGGACAGACAGACAGAAAATGAGAGAATTGAGAAGCGTCAAGTCTTTGTTGCGGCACCTTAGTTGTTTATTTTTTTTTACCTTAGTTGTTTATTGATTGCTTTCTTAAATGTGCCTTGATCAGTGGACTACAGCAGAAAGAGTGACCCTTTGCTCAAGCCAGAGACCTTTAGGATCAAGCCAGTGACTTTTGGGATCAAGTCAGCGACATAGGGTCATATCTATGATACCACGCTCAAGCTAGCAACCCAGCACTCAGGCCAGTGACCTTGCGGTTTTGAACCTGGGTCCTCTGCATCCCAGTCCAATGCTCTATCCACTGTACCACTGCCTGGTCAGGCTAGACCTGAATTTGAATTACAGCTATACACTAGTTGTCTGTTGTTGAACAAGATATTTAAATTTTGTGATTTTCTAAAAATTGGAACTAATTATTCCACCCATCTCACAAAATTTGTATATTAAATGAGATAATATTTTCAAATAATTCACATGATGTAGTTATCTCAATTAAGTTTAGCTGTTGATGAAACTACTCTTATGATGACAATGATTTTTCATAATGTAGTTAAGAGTTTCTGCTCCACATATCTTTTGGCTAATGCAGAGAATCAAACTTTTGATTGCAATTATTAAAAACCATGTCATTACTTTTTGATTTGTGGGAAATTTTTAGAAAGTAGAACTCCAAACACAGAATTTAAAGCAGTTATATGAGAGGAATAGGAATTCTTTGCTGAAACAAAATTGCTGTAGTAGGAAAATTGGATACTCGACCTATTACAAATGACTCTAATTGGCCACCTCATAACTTTAAAGCTCTAGAAAAAAATTTTCATGAAAACCTTTTTAATATTTTAGTTTGGGTCTATAGCTTTCAATTTGATATCTAATATTATTAAAACCAATAGGAAGTAGGATTTGAGAATGCTGTTTGGATTCTAAAGGAAAATAATACTGGAGAATGAAAATGTATCTTTTTTTTTTCTTGTGGGGGAGACAGAGAGAGTCAGAGAGAGGGACAGATAGGGACAGACAGGCAGGAAGGGAGAGAGATGAGAAACATCAATTCTTCGTTTCAGTTCCTTAGTTGTTCATTGATTGATTTCTCATATGTGCATTGACCGGGGGGCTCCAGCAGACTGAGTGACCCCCTTGCTCGAGCCAGCGACCTCTGGCTCAAGCTGGTGAGCCTTGCTCAAACCAGATGAGTTTGCACTCAGCTGGTGACCTCAGGGTCTTGAACCTGAGTCCTCCGCATCCCAGTCCGACACTCTATCCACTGCGCCACCACCTGGTCAGGCTGAAAATGTATCTTGATTGGGCAACATCTACCTGTCTGAAGGTTGAGGGCTGAATAAGGTAATTAATTTTTTATTTTGTTGTGACATATAAATTACATGTAGAACAATGAAAAACAACAACCACCACAACAAATAACCACTTCCCAGATTCATCAAGAGATGTAATTATTACCTGGCAAACCTTAGATCAAGAAAAAGAATGTTGCCAGAACCCTAGAAGCCTCTGTGTGAACCATCCCAAAATAGCACCCTCTTATTTCTCCCATTGGAAAAAAAACTACTAGCCCCATTCTTACTGTTTTTTTGTTTGTTTGTTTGTTCTTTGTTTTGTTTTGTTTTGTGGGAAGGTTGGTCTAAATAATGTAGCTGGCCATTCCCAGAAATAGAAGGTCAGGGTGAATTTTAAAATTCTTCCTTAATCTTACCATTCAGGATTAAGCACAGAAGAATAGGTCAGTACAATCTATGCTCTCCTAATGTAGTAAGAGAGAGCTACAATAAATTAAAGACCAAGGATCTCCACTGAACATTAGGAAAAACTCAGCTGACCTGAAGAAAGAGAAAAATACTCGAAAAATCTTTATATAATCTTCATGAATGTCTCCCATGATAAAGTCTAGTTGCTTGAAGGAATTACTCACAGCTTCTTCTTCCATTGAGATTTATTACACTTCTTTCCTCCCTCTATTCTCCTCTGCCTCCCCAAATCTCACTCGTAATTCTTCAGGGAGCTCTAGAAACTTACTAACCTTTACTTTTGAATTTCAAATTCCATGATAAACAAAGACCCCTTTCTCTTGATTTTGTCCCAGTTTTCTGGAAGCTCTCAATGATTCTTGGCTTTTCTACACCAGTCTCAGAGTAATATCTTTCTTTCCCCTTTGGAACTTCTTAAAACAAACCAGTATAATTGTGTCTAGTTACTCCTTTAGCATAAAGCCTTCATTCTAATCTTTAAAACTACTCAATGGTCTTAGAAATGTTTCTTCACTTTTTTGTTGACTCTTTATTTTTAAATCAAGTAAAAGCAAACAATCCAAATATTTGATTTATTTTTATTAACAGTAAGACCCAGAAAAAAACCTTTCTTCCTAAGAAGTAAAGATTTAGCTGACAATAACATTACTGCTATACACATAATTCCTTAAAATACAAGACTGCCCTTTCTTAGGACACAAGCACATTCAAAGCTGTAATTATTTAGCTGAACTATACTGCTCACAAAAATTAGAGGATATTTCAAAATGAATATGAAGTGGGAAAATATCCCCTAATTTTTTTTAATGTTTTATTTTTTTAATTAAATTTAATGCAGTGACATTGATAAATCAGGGTACATATGTTGAGAGAAAACATCTCCAGATTATTTTGACATTTGATTGTGCTGTATACCCCTCCCCCAAAGTCAAATTGTCTTTTGTCACCTTCTATCTGGTTTTCTTTGTGCCCCTCCCCTCCCTATATCCCCTAATTTTTGTGAGCAGTATATATCGGATGAAATGCATCTTTTTTTTCCTCCTCTCCAAGAGTATTTTAATATCATACACAAAAGGAAAGCTAAATTCATCTAAACAAACAAAATAAAGGCTTTACAGGGGGGAATTTCAAACATTATAAGCTCTGTTTCTAGTAATAAAATATATATTTTCTACTTTGCAAAGGGCAACATAAATCTTTGCAGTCATTGCTTAAGATCATAGGCAATAGACAATGTCAATTCAACTTTTCATGAGAAACAAAAAATCATTGCCTGAGTATGTCCACAGGTTTCCAATACTTAAAAGGAACTTCATAAACATTTCACACAAGATAAATAGTTAAATTTACAAAGTGTTCACCACAGTATTTTTTTTAAAAATAATAAATCCTGGAAGTTACCTAAGCACCCTTTAATACAGAATTAGTTGAATACACTATGGTCTAGCACAGGGGTCCCCAAACTACGGCCCGCGGGCCACATGCGGCCCCCTTATGCCATTTATCCGACCCCGGCCGCACTTCTGGAAGGGTACCTCTTTCATTGGTGGTCAGTGAGAGGAGCATAGTTCCCATTGAAATATTGGTCAGTTTGTTGATTTAAATTTACTTGTTCTTTATTTTAAATATTGTATTTGTTCCCGTTTTGTTTTTTTACTTTAAAATAAGATATGTGCAGTGTGCATAGGAATTTGTTCATAGTTTTTTTTAGTCTGGCCCTCCAACGGTCTGAGGGACAGTGAACTGGCCCCCTGTGTAAAAAGTTTGGGGACCCCTGGTCTAGCATATATGAGAATGCTGTGTAACTCTGACAGATTACCTATATCTATAATTATAGACAGGGAAAGATGATTATTATCCCTTAATTTAAATGCAGTTTATGAAATAATACATATAATTCTATTTATTTGAAATGGTTTATGTGCCTCTATTCATGTATGTACATGCATAAAGAGATGCTTAGAAGGATGTTCTAAATGTTTAGGGTGCCTCACTCTGAGTGGCCTAACTTCTTCAATTTTAAAAACATCTGATGGTCTTGTGACATGGGCTTGATCAAAATTTTAATCCACAGAGGACTGCTTGAGTTTTCTCCATGAATACACATTACAATTGACATCAGAAAAAAGGTAAATTTGCCTTTATTAGAGAAAATAATTATCTGACTCTTTGATTTAGTTCATCATTTTCTTCATTGACACCAAATTGGCTAGAAAGTAAGAGATTTAGTAAAAGAATCACCTTCAACGTGGACACATATATGTGCGTGTTTGAAAGATGTTCCTGAACTCCAGTTTGCCCAGAAAGTCCTTACAGTAGATTTTAATCTGGTTGTTTCTACCAAAAGTTTTTAAAATTTGCATTAAATGTAAAAGATGAAATGAAAATAAAATAGTTAATAATTATTTGATATTCTCACAACCGTATTATTTCCATGTTGTAGCTTTAGCAGAAACTTCTGTCCTCTGAGTTCTTGATTTTCCTATGAAACGATTTTGGAAGGCTGCCAAGCATGTGTTCAACAAATGTATTGTGCTGGAAATATTTTGCCATAATCATAAACGGATTGAATGATCATGATAATTTAAACTTTCTTTTGTTCATATGCATCATCGTTTTTGCACATTTGCTTGAAATGTGTGCTTTGTTTTTTGCCAAAATCAAGTTCAGATGTGTTGAAAAATAAAGAACTGTATATTGCCATAGCCATATTCTTGTAACATGAGAGCTGTAAAAGGTTTTAGAAATAAGGTAGTAATCACTTGGCATCGAGTGAAAAGAAAGCTATTTTGGGGAGATGTTGTCACAGTAAAAACATTTGATTTTGGTCAAAGAAGAATTAGAATTAATTTTAACTTTGGTATGTCAGAGATATATAGGCAGCCAGATTATTTTAATAGGAAACATATTTTACTATTCAGAATGGTTTACTCTGAGGCACACAAAGTTTCTATTTCAAACACTTATCCTGGTATGGTCCATCTCTCATTTATCTGAAAACTTCAACTATCCAGATGACCACTGAGAATCAGGAACAAAGCAAAAGACTTCTGAACATCAAAATAGAAGTCACAAATCCTCAGCAGACCAGCCCTTCTTTTAAAAGTCTCCAATAAATTAAAAACCTTAAAATGAAAACGATTCTTAAAAGTCAAACTAAAAACAGTACAAAGTAGTCACTGTTGACATTCTGATAGCCCAAGAGGAAATAGCAAAGCTATAAATTTAGCAGGTATCATACTCAAAAATTGAAGTCTGGGGTCATTTCATACAGGATTAGTGCACTTTTTTTTTCCCCCCTGAAGCTGGAAACGGGGAGAAACAGTCAGACAGACTCCCGCATGCGCCCGACTGGGTCCACTTGGCACGCCCACCAGGGGGCGACGCCCTGCCCACCAGGGGCGTAGCTCTGCTGCGACCAGAGCCACTCCAGCGCCCGGGCCATTCTTGCTCCAATGGAGCCTCGCTGCAGGAGGGGAAGAGAGAGACAGAGACGAAGGAGAGGGGGAGGGGTGGAGAAGCAGATGGGCGCTTCTCCTGTGTGCCCTGGCCGGGAATCAAACCCGGGATTTCTGCACGCCAGGCCAACGCTCTACCACTGAGCCAACCGGCCAGGACCTATTAGTGCACTCTTTAAAGGCAGCAATGTAGATTGCAATTACAGAATAATGTATATTTAAATTATACTTATTATTTGCTCCCCAAATACACACTTTCCAGTTGTGCTTCTTAGATTGGACCACCTACTCACCATGTACACAGACAACAACTTTAAAGGTATTCAGAACAGAGAAAGATCATGTAATTATCTACCATACTCAGTTATGTTGGTTTTATCATCTACTTACATGAATTAATAGAATAGAAATATTAAGAACACAATTTCAGTGCACAGTGCCTTGCAAGTAAACATACAACTAAAACAATGATCTATTTTGGCCTGGAGAATTTTCATATCTATACTGTGAGACATTTGTAGGTTTTCTAATGGAAAAAAAATATTGGTCAAGTAATATTTAATCAGCTCATAAAATTCTACTGTGCCTTGGCCAGTTGGCTCAGTGGTAGAGTGATGGGTTTGATTCCTGGTCAGGGCACACAGGAGAAGCACCCATCTGCTTCTCCACCCCTCCCACTCTCCTTTCTATTTCTCTCTTCCTCTCCCGCAGCAAAGGCTCCATTGGAGCAAAGTGAGCCCGGACACTGAGGATGGCTGCATGGCCTCCACCTCAGGCACTAGAATGACTCCGGTTGCAATGGAGCAACACCACAGACGGGCAAAGCATCGCCCTCTAGTGGGCTGGCCGGGTGGATCCCGGTTGGACACATGCGTGAGTCTGTCTCTGCCTCCCTGCTTCAGAAAAATACCAAAAAAAAAAAAAATTACACTGTGACTTTGCAAGTGTACTATTAGGTTTCATTTTTTTTAAAGGCAATTTGGATGAGTTTGTGTTCTAATAAGCAAAAGGATAGAAAGGTCATGAAAAAGAAGCAGGGACTCTGTCTGGACTTTGCAAACAAGCCTTTCTTTCTTTGCAACCATAGAAAGTAGAAATTAAAAAAAAAAAACACTGCTATGACCATCATCACACTGAAAAGACCTCCCGGGTAGCGGAAGCATCTGCTTCAATATGACATTGTGCACCTCTGGCCTTGTTGCCTTGCTGCCAATAACAGAGCAGGAGCAGGTGGGAGCTGGCAGAGTCACAGTTACAGAAAATTAGGCAGTGTTCGCGAGGAATACTCTGTCCTTGAGGAATTTTTTTTAAAAGCACAGGTCTTATTATACAGAAAAGAAGTGAAATTTAACTTAAAAATTCATTTTGTTTGGTTAGAATTTTGTAATGAAAATGGTCAGCATCTCCTTTTCTCCTGCTGCAGGGGAGAAAGATGCTGCATCTTCCCTCTCACTGTCGCGGGGACTTGTGGCCAGGGCCAGAAAAAGCAGTATCTCTCTCCCTTTGCTTCTGTGAGGATTCACCCTGATCCGGGGCTGAGTGATTAGTTACAATGCCCTCTCCTGCTGAGAGGTGAGGAAGTAATGCCTTTTATATCTAGGATCAGGTTGGAGCTCATAATAGCCTTGATTAAAATTGTAATCTATTTTAATTATATTATATTATTAATTTGGTTTTGGAGGAAAATACTTCTTTTGGTTATTGAGGCGGTTTTATAGAAGGTAAGGAAATGATGGCTGTAGAGCAGGCAGGAGAGCTGAGGAAGGTCTTACCTCACTCACATCAGATGCACTAGATTGAAGAAAGCTAAGCTGTGATATGTTTTTCTGAACATAATTTTTTCCTCCTGATTTCCGTTACCTGAGCTGTCTTTTCTCCCCAGCGGGGCATCGCGGAGGCTGTTGGACAAACTGAGGTGAAAAAAGGCTTATGCAGTCACTTAACCCTGATACTGTCACTCTGCCACTGGGGGTACGCCAATGGGGAGCAGAGGGGACAGAAACAGAGAAGGACAAAGAAGGACTAGTAGGCAACAGAAGGATGAGAAAGTTGACATTTCTGTGTGTGCTGCGTACACAGTGTGGGTATTAAGTGTTTAATACCAATTAACAGTTACCAAAAGAACTTTTAAAATTCTTGATGTCTGAAATGCTAATTCCAGATTCCATAGTAAGCATATATTTCTAAATATTCTTTACACTGTATTCTTCAAGTGTGCTATTTTCTACTTCAATAGGCAGGTAAACATTAGTAAAGACCTGCAATAATTCTCTGAATTAATTTCTTTTTATCTCGTGTTTCTCAGAGACAATTAGTCTTTCCTGAGCTCAGGTCCCAGCTTCCTGCACCTTCACCTCGCTGGCTCCTCCTTCTTCAGGCCTCTCACTCAGGTGCCTCTCAGAAGCATCCCCTGAAGCTCCAAGCGTGTCTGAGTCCCAGACTACCGGCTCATTACACTAGCGCCTTAGGCTTCTGTCTGAGCCGTTCACACACTGCATAGTAATGGTCTACCCACTGATCATGATTCTCGCCAGACACAGGAAAGTGGTAGTGAATAGTATGGGCTTGAAATAATAAAAACACTTTGAGGTGCCAAATGTTATTCTCTGGGGTTTGACGGACACTAAGAAACCTATTTTCATAACAACTCCACAGGAGACTGGGTCAGAGGCAGGTTATCTTTCCCCAGGTGACGCGGCCAATGAAAGCAGATCCAGAATTTGAACCCTGGCAGTTGTTTCCAGAGACCATGCTCTTTACCGTAATAAGGTGTCGCCTCTGGAATCAGAGCTTTGGGTTCTAAAACAAGATCAATCACTTGCTAGCCACCTGACCTGGGGTAATTTACTCTGCTTGGCTGTCAGAGTTCTTTTATCTGAAAATTGGAAATAAATAACAGCATTTAGTTAAAGAAGTTGAGAGGATTCAATGAGATAATGCATGTAGCAGATAATATATAACTCACTCAGCACAGTACATGACATGTAATAAATGTTCAATAATTATTTGTCTGCTGCCATTTTCTTCTTATTCTTATTTTCTTCCTCCTCTTCTTTCTTTTTCTTTTTCTTCTCCTTAGTCTTCAGAATAATGTCTGCAGCTCTGAGCACATAACAGACACACAGTCGACCTCAACAAACATCTCCTGAATGAAGGAATAAAGAAATAGTTGAGCCCTGGCCGGTTGGCTCAGCGGTAGAGCGTCGGCCTGGCATGCGGGGGACCCAGGTTCGATTCCCGGCCAGGGCACATAGGAGAAGCGCCCATTTGCTTCTCCACCCCCCCTTCCTCTCTGTCTCTCTCTTCCCCTCCCGCAGCCAAGGCTCCATTGGAGCAAAGATGGCCCGGGCGCTGGGGATGGCTCCTTGGCCTCTGCCCCAGGCGCTAGAGCGGCTCTGGTCGCGGCAGAGCGATGCCCCGGAGGGGCAGAGCATCGCCCCCTGGTGGGCAGAGCGTCGCCCCTGGTGGGCGTGCCGGGTAGATCCCGGTCAGGCGCATGAGGGAGTCTGTCTGACTGTCTCTCCCCGTTTCCAGCTTCAGAAAAGAAAAAAAAAAAGTTGAAGTGAATGAATGAATGAAATAGCAGGGAGATTTTCTTTGAAACAGATTTGAATCAGTCTTCCATGTGTCTCAGCCGTATATGTTCCTCTTCACAGACTGAGGGGATGTGCCTGTGATACCTGCAACCCTGGATGGTTGGCCCATCAGGCAGTTGCACCCCTTCGTGCTCACAGCAGCGTGCTCTGCAGAACGTGCAGAAACTTCCTCGAAGACAGATGTGCACCTTCGGGAAAAGTGGATGAGAGGCCAGGCTATTCTCAGAACCACGAAGTTGGAGTTCAGGGTCCATTTGCAAGAGCTTCTAAAAGGTCTGTAGTACCAAAGAGTATTAGATAGCCCTAAATTCTAAATGATTAAGTATTTAAAAGTTTTCGACCAATCTCAAAAATTTATATTAAACTGACATTATGGATATATCAAAGTGTTGCTAAATTAAGCTAATATAAGCATCCTGCAAGACCAATACTATAGTGTTATATTACTGAATATTAATTTAAATAATAATAATGAAAATGGTGATTGTGCTAATTGCTTAAATTTATGCACAGTCTTTATTCTTTTGGGGTTCATAGCTCCAAAATAATGTCAACATTTTTAGGATGCCAGATTTTTGGGGCTTAATCATGATGATCAGACATTCTTTGCTTAATGCACCCAAAGTTAAAACATAAGGTAGAACCAATAGCAATTGCAGGTCAGACAGACGTTCATGAATCAAATACTTCAGTGAAGAAAACTAACATCTCCGCTTTTCTCATTCTCAGTAAGCACTTCTACGTTTTTTTCTAGGATTGGTTAGTAGGAGCAATTTTTATCTAGGAGGAATTTCCTATCAAGTGATAATTCACAGCTGTATGTGTTCTAAAACTTGTTTCACTCTATAATCAACGGATATGACATTTTTGTCATCTCCCTGTGCTTGAGTGTCCCTGTGGAGGTTGGACACGGGCCCCGGTACCAAGGTGAGCAGCACTCACACTGGAAAGAGCATGGGGAAGTACCGTCTACCTGGTTGGTCTCAACTGGGTGTTCGCTTATTTGTCTTCATCCCTTAGGTCCCTTAATATGTCTCTACTGTACTGTTGTGGCAGCTGTTTGGTTTGGGAGAATATGCAGTTCTTGAATTTCTCCTTCGGCTTCTTATTTCTAAATGACAACTTAAAAGGAATCCAAATGTGAGTAGAGACCATGGGTATTTCAAGAGACTCCCTCTTGAAATCATCTTCATTGTTCAAGGGGAGCGTTCAGAACCATAAATCAGTGGTAGTCAACCTGGTCCCTACCGCCCACTAGGGGGCGTTCCAGCTTTCATGGTAGGCGGTAGCGGAGCAACCAAAGTATAAATAAAAAGATAGCTTTAACTATAGGAAGTTGTTTTATAAACATTTATTCTGCCAAACTTAGCGAAAATCTGACATAAAGTACTTGGTAAGTAATTATTATGATATGCTTTAACTTGCTGTAACTCTGCTTTATAAATTTTATAAAGTAAAGTGACTTCCCTACTTTATAAATCACCATTACTGTGGAACCGGTGAGTGGTTAGAAAATTTTTCTACTAACAGAGATACAGAAGTGGGCGGTAGGTATAAAAAGGTTGACTCCCCCTGCCATAAATGGAGACCTGCCAGCAGCACTAAGTACAGTGTAGTGTTAATGGGGCAAAAAAAAAGGTGAATTCTCAGTTTCAGCTCAGTCCTGTGGCATTTTATATTTATCTATCTATTCCTTTCAGAAGAGTTCACTTGCCTTAATTGAATTTATCATATAACTAAAAGAATGTTACATTTACCTTAAATTTTAGTTAATCTTTGATTTTTATTTATTTATTTTTTGGCTCCATCCAGTGCTGTGATAAATGAAGGCAACTGAACTTCTGGGAAAAAGAAAGTTCAGTGTGATTTTTGTCTCATACTTACTGAGTTCATGAAAATTCCTGTCTTTCACCTGCAGAGGGTTTTAGAGTAAATATATCTGCCACTATGAGGTTCTAATATATTTGTCAGAAATCTGTATCATTAGCTAATGAAAGTTAAGCAAATTTCAAAGTTTTTAAAAATATAAAGAGATTTAAAATATTTTGCTTTTTTCCCCCAAAAATGAAATTTAGTTGGGTAAAATGAGATAAGTAGACATATAAGAAAAACATTCAATGAACTAATCATTGGAGAAATGCAAATGAAGATCACAATGAGATAACACCTCACACCTGTCAGAGTCGTTATCACCAATGAATCAACAAACAACAAGTGGTGGCAAGGGTATGTGGAGAGAAGGGAACCCTTGCCAAATCGGTACAGCCACTGTGGAAAGCAATATGGAGGTACCTCAAAAAGTTAAAAATGGAACTGCCTTATGTCCCAGCAATTCCACTTTTGGAAATTTATCTGAAGAAACCCAAAACGATAACTTGAAAAAAAATGCATGCACCCTTATGTTCATTGCAACAGTATTTACAATAGCCAAGATCTAGAAGTTGCCCAAGTGTCCATTATTATATGAGTGGATTAAAAAGCTGTGGTGCATTTACACAATGGAATACTATTTGGCCATAAAAAAAAGAAGGAAATCTTACCTTTTGTGGCAGCATGGAAGGACATGTAGAACATTATACTAAGTAAAATAAGCCAGGCAGAGAAAGACAAGTACTGTATGATCTCACTCATGTATAGAACTTAATGAACAAAATAGAAACAGACTCATAGGTAGAGAGCAGGCTGACAGCAGTTGGGCTGGGGTGTGGGGTGAAAGGGTAGAGGGATTGAGCAGAAAAGGAAGAAAAAGAAAAAGAAAGAAAAACAGACATGGACCCCAGTGTGGTGCCTGTTGGCGGGGAGAGGTGGAGAAAGGTAGAGGGGGAGAAATGGTGATGGATGAAGACTTGAGTTGGGTGTGAGGTGAACACACAATATGGCGTACAAAGATGTGTTGTGAAATTGGGGAAAACTAGATAAGTAAACTACAACTAATGACTTACATTTAATTATTGAAGATTCATGTCTCTATGGAGTGGGACTATGCTAAGTTTCACAATATACTTTAAAAAAATTAAGTGTAGAAAAAAATAATAAGGTTGAAGAAATTGAATATGCTATCTCAAAAGACTTACCTTGGCAAGTGGCTAGCTAAAAAATGCAAAGTTTTATTGGTCCATTATTAACACCAGTCTCTTACAAAAGGAAAGATTTCTAAGATTGGAATTGTATCACAGAGAAGACATTTAAAGAATAAAACCTCTCCATGGTATATAAGATCTGGACAAAACTTCTGTTCATGAGAAATAATGTTGTAAAGAAAGTGGTAGCAAGGGAATGAAAACAAAATAACTTTAAGCAGACTAAATCAAATACTACTGCATCTGTTACTGAATGCATGTAGCATGTCTTAGGCTGGAAACCTGAGCTCTGGACAATATGTAAGAATAACAGCTGTGGCTCTTGAGGGCTGGAAAGGGTGCAAGGTCAGACCTCCAGCAAAGCCTTCTTCTGCACAGGAAGAGCTTCCGGAATCCTCCTCCCCCACCCCCACTCCACAGGACACAAACACATTTTATTTCCTTTTATGACTTTAAAGTAATTGTTATCCTTAAAATCATTTCTATTCATTGCTATGTGTTACCCTTCTCTTAGTTCATATCCTTCCCTTTAAGGATTTACATATTTATTTTGCTTTTTTATGTCCTTTTAATTTGGAACTTGCTGTATACTGTAACTTAACCCTTTCCTTTTCTGCAAATTCTATCCTGGAAGACCCAGAATCTCAGTTTTGCGAGAGATCATTAAAGTCATCCAGACCAACCTCCTACTCGGTGAGGGATTCTTGGCTCATCTATCCTTGAAGAAAAATGTTGGCACTGCTTTGCTGCTTAGAGAAGTGGGCACTCCCTCCACTGCAGGCCTACCCAAGTCACTGCTGGGAAGCCCCTCCCCCCCAATGTGTCTACCTCTCCCGTTTTCACTGCTACTCCTATTAGTCTTTTGTGGTTATTAAGTGGTTTTAAGATAATACTTTTCACTATATTGTTGATCACACTTCTTTCATCTCCACCTTCCTTCCCTTACATTTCCACCATGCCTTTGCATGGTTTTACAAAACAAATACTATAAAATTATGTATTTCTACCAGGCCCTCTTGCTAATTTGATTAAAATATATGTCACTTTAAATAGAGACAACCTCTGTTGAGTACTTGAGCTCACACATACATACACTACACACATACCACACATGTACACATACCACACAAACACACACAAACACCACCACCACCACCACCTTGTAAATATACATATATGCGCACAGCCTTGCAGGTAGTGTAGAATGCATTAACTTTAATTTAAAATTCACAACTTTGCTTCGTTTAACCTGTAAACCTACTTAGATCACCTGGATGTCTCGAGGTTTTGTAACAATATCCTGTAATCTGCTGAGTTGAACAGAAACACTGAGACTCACTCAGTTAAACTTTCTTTCATGCCTCTCCCCTCCCAACACTGATGAATGCCAGGCCTGTCTGTTCAGGGACAAGCCCAGGATGATCTGCAGAACCAGGAGCCAATCTGGCTCACACTGCCCAAGGCTGGCCGAAGCTGCCTGGAGATCTCAATACCAACTTCTTCCTGAACCATTCTGATATACTTATTATACTGCTAAACCATACCCTTATGATACTGCTAAACACTCCTCCCAGAGGGCAGAGATTGTCCTCCATGTTTGAACATATGATGTTTGTATAGCCATCTTTTCTAACTGCACACTAATAGCAATTTCCCCACCTATATATGCTGTGATGAGAAGTTCACCTCAATGTTTATTCATGATTTCCTTAAATAAAGATGAATCTGATTCTTTGTTCAGGGACACACCACTTTGGGGACATGACTCCATCCCCCATCCTTGCCTGCATGTTGGCAATCAACACATTCCTTCTCATGAAGTCTTCTTGGAGTTGTTTTTGGTTGACAACTACTGAGTAACTGGACCTGGTTGGGTCAGGAACACACACACACACACACGTGCATGTACACACACGTACACACACACACTCAGATCAGTTTTCTATTCAGCAGCATCCAAGTTTGATCTACCATCCTTTTCCTTTTTGCCCATGAAAGCTACCTTTTTTTTTTTCTTTTACAGGGATAGAGAGAGAGAGAGTCAGAGAGAGGGATAGAGAGGGACAGACAGACAGGAATGGAGAGAGATAAGAAGCATCAATCATCAGTTTTTTGTTGTGCATTACGACGCCTTAGTTGTTCATTGATTGCTTTCTTATATGTGCCTTGACCGTGGGCCTTCAGCAGACAGAGCAACCCCTTGCTCAAGCCAGCGACCTTGGGTCCAAGCTGGTGAGCTTTGCTCAAGCCAGATGAGCCCACGCTCAAGCTGGCAACCTCGGGGTCTTGAACCTGGGTCCTCAGCATCCCAGTTCGATGCTCTATCCACTGCGCCACCGCCTGGCCAGGCTACCTTTGACTTTTTCACGCAATGTTTGTAACATTTGCAAAGAAATAACAAGGGTGTTCAACATGTAGAATTCTGAGTCTTATTACCCTTCTAGAGTGGAATGCCCTTAAACACCCAATACTAGGCCTGTGAGGCAGCAGGAGTCACCTTCACCTCTGCCCTGTGTAAAGGCCTGGGGTTCAGTGCTCTGATTTTTTCTAAACCCTTGACTTTACTCACCAGGGCAGAAAAGTTAAAAAGAGAAGTTGCAAAACAGGAGCCTACCAGGTGAGTCTGGCCCTTGAATATATTTAGAGCGGCCTGCTCAGAGCCTTCAAGATAGTTTAATCAGTGGTGGGAACATTACGAATGAAGACATTGTACTTATGAATCTGGTTGCTGGGTCTCTAAAACAAGTAGAAGCTCTCACAACCTCAGGCCACCTTCCTCCACCTTCCTCCTTGGGACCATCTGGCGAGATCCCCCAGCAGCCCCTCCTCCCCTCCCACTGGAGGTGCTCTCCCTATGCTGAGCAGCCTCAGCAATCCACCTGCTCTTACACTCATCTCACTACATTCTGTTTCCTTGACCCCTAAAGGCATGTGAGTCATTCCTCTGATTAAGACACTTGAAACTGGGTAAGAGAAACAAGCAATCAAAATTTGAAGCGAATCACAGGTCCGGGTAGGTATTGATAGTGAAGGCAGAGACTTTGGAAAATGGTTTAAAATAGAATCCAAGAACAAACAAGACAGCTCGTTCCTTACTGGCGTAAATTCTTGGCAAATAGTCCCTTCACCAAAAACTGCTAATATTACAAAGGTAGAAAATTGGGTGCAACCAAATCTGGAGTGGCAGGGGAGACTGCTGTGTGCTCTCCCTACACCCCAATTTCTTTCGCTTTGTGGCACTCAGCCAAACCACTTACGTTAACCTCAGCTGTCCATGGATGTATCCACATGACAGAGAATGTGGGCAGAGCGAAGAGTGCCACCTACAGGCCTGACCCAGAAGAGCTTCCCACACAAGTTTCCACACTGTCTTAGTCTCCAACCTTCGAACAAAAGAAGAGAACACAATGGACCTAGAAGAGGATGGAAGATGAAAGGAGTCTAGGAAACACCCCTAGATGTATTCCACCCCTTACCCAGACCCCTCTCCACATTGACCTGTGACTTGAGCAGGGAATAAGATTTGTATTCCATTGAAATGATGATATTGGGAGAGGGGTGTTAGTTACAATAGTTAGCATACTCTTGATAGTACAGAAGGCTCCGGAAAGCCCATTAGAAAGTGGGTGGAGTAAAATGTTCCTGAAGATAGTAATGCTTGCTAATAAACACATCATCCATGCCCCAGAATGGATAAGACTCTGAATAAGAACGCTTAGTCCTTGATGGGCTAGAAGTGTGTGCAGCTTCCTGGTTCCCGTCCCGGCTGAACAGGCGAAAAGCTGCTGAGGGATTTAAGAAATCTTTCACACAGAATTGCTCAGTGCAGTTGTGCTTTCTTGCTCAAGAGGAAAGGAACACATAAAGGGGAAGCCCATCTGTTTGGGGACTGTTAATGTGCCTCTAGGCTCCAGGGTAACGCACACCTGAGGAGGGGAGCAGAGAGACTATGCTGATGAGACCTACTTCAGCTTCAGAGCAGCAGCTGAGAGCCATGGCCCCCTAGAGGGATTTACGTTCCAAGTTAGAACTCTTTATTAGTTCAGCGCTGCTGAAATGATGGCAGTTTTAAACTTCTGGTTTACATTAGCCTTAAACATTGTTCTAACCACAAAATTTCTCTAGTGTGTAGAGAGGATGATAGTGAGGGTTTCTGAGAACTCAGCGTTGTGTGGAGCTCATCAGAAATAGAGGAAGAGATGGCATACTAACTAGCTTGTTATTCTAGGCTTTCTCTCTGCTCTACTTGTTATGAGTTGTTTGTAATATAGCAATTTAATGTAGAACATTTTCATGTTAAAATGATTTTATTTCCTGGGGCCTTTCCCAAAATGAGAAAGTTGTCTTCTAAGTGATTCCAGCTCGCAAAATGAGACTTGACGTTGTAGGGAATTGAGCCTTGTAAGTATGGTGGGTTTTGGTCTTAAAGGCTAAACGCATAACAGAATGCCAACAACCCCATGTCTAATTCCATCCCACGGCACAATGCCATGGGGGAGTGTGGACCTCAATGTTTTTGAAGGAAGCCCTTCTGGTAACTTATGTTAATGTGTATACTTTTTGAATACAATAAAGAAAAGCAAAACAAAGACATAAGAAATTTAATAGAAGAGGAATACAGATAAAGCAAGGTCAAAGAAAGGTTGTGCGTACGGTGAGTATAATCTCTTCATAATGGTTGTTGTGATTGAATCAAATTTGGCTCTGAGCTCTGGCAGTGAAAACAAGGTGGACAAGCCCACTGTAAAACCGCGCTCCTGTTCAATGCGGATGGAGTCTGCACTGGCCTCACATTCTCAAAGAAAGTGTTAGTCTGTAGATACATGAACGAGCTTCGGGAAACCAACAGCTTTCCCATGCCCCCTGCAAACATAGCTTCACATATGTTTTCATATTAAAAAAAAATTTTTATTGATTGATTTTAGTAAAAGAAGGAGAGAGAGAGAGACAGAGAGAGAGAGAGAGACAGAGAGAGAGAGAGAGAGGCAGGAACATTGATCTGCACCTGTATGCGCCCTGACTGGGGATCCACCAGCAACCTCTGCTGTTCAGAATGATGCTCTAACCAACGAAGCTATCTGGCCAGGGTATTTACCACATTTTTAAAGTAAGTTTTTCATTGTCTGCAAAACCAGGCTTTCTGGTTATCTCAGGTTTAAAGCAAATGAGTCGACAGTGAGCAAGGATAAATTGCAGCATGTATTGTTACCTAAAATTAATTTTTTTCTCCCTGGTTTATCTTACATTTGCATGTTTACTCATTTATTTGTTTAGTCATCAAACACTTCACTGAAAATATGAAGTGTGCCCTAGTGGAGTAGATGTCCTTTGTGAGGGAGAAAGAAAGGAAAAAGCAATAATTTAGGAGCCAGTTCTTTAGGTGCAGACCATTAGGCACAACCCAAGCCCAGATGAAGGAACGTGTCTGCTCACAAGGATGTGACTCAGGGGCTGATGCTGGGGATCAAACCACAGAGCGTCGTATTGCCAGTTTGCCAGTCTATGCAGGTTCTCGGTGGAGAAAGATACAGCTCAACATCATGAAATAAGATGGAGAGACTAAAGGCAGGGCAAATGGGGCATGTGTCTTGCAGAGAGAAGGGTTGGAGACAGGTAGACGAAACTAGCTACCAAAAAATGGAAGGGCAGGTCAAGACCAAATTCAGAGGATGCAACCCACTCCCTGCACTACCTCCTTTAGTAAATGATTCCTCTTGCTTTTTGAGGCTGAAAATGTACCATGTATAAGACGCTCCTTAATTTTGGGGCCCGACATTTGAAAAATAAATGTATTACATAAAGTTATTGAACTCAAGTTTTATTCATCATAAAATTCATACAACTCCTCATCACTGTCAAAACTCCCATCCATTAGCCTGTCCTTGTCTGTGCTTGATGACAAATCACTGTCTTTATATATTGCCTTGTCTTCAGTTCCACTTATGGCATTTGAAATGGCACACTTCCACAACCACTGTATAAGATGCACCCAGTTTTTAGACCCCAAATTTTTTTTTAAAAAAAGCCAAGTCATACATACATGGGGAAATATGGTAACTTGAAAAGAAATCAATTGCTTCGGGCTTAAGACCTGGTGACTAAATGCAATGCATGGAGTGGATGAGAAGGACAGTCAAGGCTGTAAATAAAGGGCGTGGGGTGTTCCACCTGCATGACTGAAAAGTTTGTGCTATCCGCAGGTGGGGTTGTCTAGCAGACAGGTGAACATGCGTACCTGGGGCTCAGGAAGTAAAGATGCAGAATCCACCTGCCTGTGTGCAGAGCACCTCCTACAGAATGCTGTTCTGGTGTAGAGTCCGTCTTGACAGCAGGGGATCAGTATATACTACTAATGAATCTCTAATTCAGGCAGGTCATCAAATTTCCATTCCTTTCCAAAACGATGATCCTGTGATGCTATGTTCCAGTTTTCCCTTTGGTTTCCTCACTCTTTAAGAAGAAAATTGGTTAAAACATTTCCTTTGTATTCTTGAATTTCTCATCTGCTTTCAAAGAATTATGCATATTATTGAAGAAATGCTCCTTTCTAAAAATTAACCTCTGAAAATCAGATAAAGCAAATAAATAACTATATTGTTGCTACCAGGTGTTTTTGGTATTTCACCCAAACAAAGGCAAAATAAATAAATCCACAGTAAGAAATCTTTTTACCTTCCATTCTTGATCCTTCTTATCATGGAAAATTCATGGTTGGGGGAGAGACTGGTCCATATGAAGGCTGAGGTGCTTATTAATTTGAATGACCAGATCTATGGAACTGCATCATTGGGAGGGAGATGGACAAAGCAATACAAGTTCTCACCAAGCTAAGCTAAGGGGGGCACACAGAAATGCTGCCAGGTCACCTGGTAGAAAAGCTATTGGCGCACACGTGCGCCACAGACTCCTGCCATCTTCAGATGGAAACAGCCATGGCGAAGGGGAAGCACTGCCCTTCGTGTAATGGAGAGTAGTGTGGAAGTTTATTAACAACTGCTAGGAGGCAAAACATAGGAGATATTCAAGAGTCATTTATTTGTTCAATGTTCCTGCATTTCCGTCTAAAAATGAATAATCTCAAAGTCAGTGAAGAGAGGAATAAAGCATTTGTTTGCAATTTTACACTGCCTCCCCCTTTTTTTTAACCAATGCTTTTATTCTGTGAATGTGTTACCACTTGTGTAAGGAAGCATGTTGACGAGATGAACCCTTGATGACTCTGGGATCTGTCCTGCAGGCAGTGGGTGGCCGCCATGATGCCATGCGTGATGTAACCTCTGGGCACAAGCTCTGGAGAATGGTCCCCAGGGCTCCCACCAGAGAGGGTCCCCACTCGCACTCCTGCCCCAGAATAGCTTGAGCTCCAGGGCAGGTGGCCAAGTGCTGCTTCCTTTCCCAGCTATCATCCTGGCCTCGAGTCCCCATTCCTTAAGCTTCTTTCCCCAGCTGTTACCTCATCACGCAGTAAACCCAGCAGCTGTCTCTCACGGGTAGTCGGTTCAGACCCTGCCGCTGAATGAGCCACCGGCTCGGAGGTGGTATGGGCTCCACAGAGCCGTCCCGCCCTCACAAGCTCCTTTCTCAATCAATAGCACCACCCAAGTGAAAGAATAGACGTTTGCTTACAATTTCTAAGCTCGGGATGTAAGGTTGAAGGCTAAGTGGATTCCAATAGTGAGACTGGCTAACAGATAAATCAGAAACCTGTTTTATGTATGTATGTATGTATGTATGTATGTATGTATGTATGTAATTAGAAGCACTTTAAATCTAAACAACCTTATGTGAATACTACTCCATAGGGATGCTACTTACTGACAACTGGGTGCCAGATTCCACAGTAGTTGCTCTTTAAAGAATAAAGACCTGTGGTGGCGCAGTGGATAAAGAGCCAACCCGGGACTCAGAGGTCACCAGTTCGAAGCCCTGGGCTTGCTGGTCAAGGCACATATGGGAGTTGATGCTTCCAGCTCCACCCCCCTTCTCCCTCCTCTCTAAAATGAATAAATAAAATCTTAAAAAAATAAAAGAAACATTAAAAAAAAAGAATAAAGATATGTCCACAAAGATGGGAAAATGTAAGCTGTCACAAAATCACCTTGCAAGGTAATGTCCAATTGGACATCTGCTACCCTGCAAACTGCCACCATCCTGATCAAATGAATCTCAGCTTTCTGCTGCATATCATCTTTGGATTATATGTATACAGAAAGGGTAATCAGTGGCTTAACCCCCCTCACTGGCTCTTTGTGACAGTTTTCCCACCTGGGAAATCTGCTCATCGTCTCTTACACTCTGGTCATCTGACCTATCTTAGTACACTGAGTGTTTCTTTGCTCTTTTTCATCAGCTCTAGCTGATGACCTTGTTATGAACACACTCCTGCTTGGTGTCTGGATAGAAAAACAATAGGCCAATCCCAACATCTCTCTGCCTTTCTCCACCAAAGACAATCTACACCAAAGGTTTTATTCTTGGCTTTTGTTCACCTCAGCTCAGAGCAGAACAAGTACAATTGTAACAAAAACGCAGGTTGGACTGTCTGCCTAACAAAAGCCAAACTCAAGGGACATGTGTTGTGCGACAGGAAAGAGGGTTATTCAGGTGTGCGAACTGGGACAATGGTGGACTCCTGTCTCAAGGACCATCTCTTCTCCTTGCTCAAGCAGTGGTTCTTACAGTGATAGAAGAGGCTTTTTAAAATCCAATTATGTTGCCTGACCAGGTGGTGGCACAGTGGATAGAGCATTGGACTGGGATGCAGAGAACCCAGGTTCGAGACCCCGAGGTCACCAGCTTGAGAGCAGGCTTATCTGTTTTGAGCAAAGCTCACCAGCTTGAGCCCAAGGTCGCTGGCTCCAGAGAGGGGTTACTTGGTCTGCTGAAGACCCATGGTCAAGGCACATATAAGAAAGCAATCAATGAACAACTAAGGTGTCACAACGAAAAACTAATAATTGATGCTTCTCATCTATCTCCATTTCTGTCTGTCTGTCCCTGTCTATCCCTCACTCTGACTTTCTCTCTGTTTCTGGGGAAAAAAAAATCCTATTATCGTACTAGCTTGTGGCACATTCAGGCCCGAACCATTCAACTTTCTAGCCTTTGGTGTTCTCTCGGTAAGAACCTCTCTCTACGCCCTCCTGGCCGATGGGGAGACTCTCTGGCACTCCTTGATTATTTACAGAAACACAGCCACCAGCTGTGTCCTCCAACTTCTGATGACCACCATTCACATTATGCCGAAGAGACCTTTCTTTATCCAAGAATTCTATAAAAAGGACCAAAAGTGCTAGGAAATGAAAATAAACTTATAGAATAAAGTATATATACAGTTCAAATATGCACTTACTTTCAAATAAAAACTGTAAATGTTGTATGACATGCATTTGGTATTGTCACTTGTTCAAACATTTGATTGCGCGTGACAAAGGCAATGGGGCCTCTGAGTTTTAGCTAACTTTCCTCCCTGTTCACGCTCTGCCCGACCTGTTTCCTACTGTGTGCTCAGCAGCGCAGGCCGTGGGCCTGCCCAATGATTCTGGGAGCCCTTGGTCTCTCGTGCTGCGATTGCTCGTTGTTCAGACTTGAAGTGCAGGCACTTTATCAACCATTCATACAGTGTCAGCCCTCTCAGACTCTACAAACGATTACACAAATCCTTGCAAATCTCAACCTTAATTGCATTTGTTTCCAAAAAATATTACTCTCGGCAAAACGTTAGTAGGACTTGTGTGTTACCCAAGGATAGACTCTCTACCTTTCGGTTGAATTCTGCTGTAAACCTCTCTGCTCTTAGTACTTTCCCAGTAAAGTAAATGGGTGAAAGTGGTCAAAGGTATAAATCTTTCAGTTATCTGATAAATAAGACCTGGGGGGGAATAAATAGTATGGTGACCTTAGAATAAAACTGTATTGTATATGTGAACGCTGTTAAGAGAATAGATCTTAAAAGTTCTCATCACAAGGAGAGGGAAAATTGTAACCATGTGTGGCGGGGGGTGTTAACTATTGTGGTATGTTTAGTTATACTGAATAATATTGGGCATATATAAAATTATGTTATATATCTAAAACTAATACAATGTTTAAAAACTAAAAAAAAGCAAAAAAAAAAGAAAACTAATACAATATTATATGTCAATTATATCTCAATAAAAGTCAATTAATATTAAAAAGAAAGCAAGAGAGGCCCTGTGAAAACAAATGCTGACAATGTATATACTCCTGAAGACCAATAAAAAAATTAAGTGTAACAAATAGTTATTGTAAGAAGGCAAATAAAAACATACTCATTAATAATAAAAGCAAGTAAACAAGCTCCTTAGTCCTAATACGTTTTGAGTCCCACAACCAGAAATAGACCTTCGGCCTGGTCGCCAGAGGCTCTGTTATATAATCACTTCACACCAGGCTCTTCTGGCCGCCTGTACTTTCTGTTCACTATATGGATGAACCAGGGAATCTGCTCTTCCATGCGTGTTGAGATTTGCTTATAGCCCCGCAGCAGCTCACGTGATTCCCGTGCTCTTAAAGCCCTGGATGCCGCAGACGTTGCTTCATCTTTTCTTCTCCCTTTTTTATTTCTGAAAGCATAGTGACTTCTTCAGAAATGCTAAGAAATGAAATGTGCATAACTAAATGTTGCATGTCCTAAAATGTAAAATATTAAAGTGGAAGTATTCTAGTCTTCTTTTTTTTTTTTTTTTTTTTTTTTTTTTGTATTTTTCTGAAGTGAGAAGGGGAGGCAGAGAGACAGACTCCCGCAGGCGCCCGACCGGGATCCACCAGGCACGCCCACCAGGGGGCGATGCTTTGCCCATCTGAGGTGTTGTTCCACTGCAACCAGAGCCATTCTAGTGTCTGAGGTGGAGGCCATGAAGCCATCCTCATCAACAGGGCCAACTTTGCTCCAATGGAGCCTTGGCTGCAGGAGGGGAAGAGAGAGACACAGAGGAAGGAGAAGGGGTAGGGAGGGGTGGAGAAGCAGATGAGAACCTCTCCTGTGTGCCCTGGCTGGGAATCAAACCCTAGACATCTACATGCCGGGCCAATGCTCTACCGCTGAGCCAACCAGCCAGGGCCTAAAACTATAGCTTTTTAAAACTGAGTGATTATTGGTTAAATTCTTAGATGAGATTCATGTTTTGCCACCAATATTTTTTTCTAAGGAATATGTATTATAATGAGAAAATACGGCTTGGTAATCAGAGGATAATAAATTTGAAGTATTTTATGTATTTTGGACAATATATTGTATTGATGTTCCCTGGCTGGGAGTTGGGTGGGCTGTCTCAGTTAGTATTTGTTCCACAGATCAGAATGTAATTACTGGCATAAGTTATAAGGCTGTTTGTTGATAATGACCAGTTCCAAAACAAGATGCCAAGAATCTGAGTTTGAGAATCATAACTGGATGATGTGCCACCAAATCTAGTTAGCAAGACCAGAGGTAGGGTTTAGTGACAGGAAGTTCGAGGGAACATGGAAGAAATGCACAGGAAGAGTGGTTGGAATAAGGGAAGGAGGGAGGAAGGCCTGGATTACCAAAAAACAAGATGAGACGAGGAGGTGTTCAGGAACTCGCAGCATGGCTGAGCTGATTCCATGTGAAGAGCCAGCCACAGAACAAAAATTCGGCATTTTCTTCTGCCCGGTGGAAAGTTCCAAGTTTGATAACTATTTATGAAGTGTTTCCTTTGGCCACATGCTTAAAGGCTCACTCCTTAAAAGGGCTTACATTCTGTAAAGAAATATAAATTGTGTATATATTGCTAAACCACAAGATGGTGTAAGTTAAGCATCACATGAGTAGTATAAATAACCTACTATAGTTCTTCAGAGAGAGAGAGATCTGAATTTTAAACCACAGTTTTGTTTTTTTTTTTATGAGAAGAGCATCTTGCTTTGTGAAGAGTTACCTGGAGGCAGAATAAAAAACAGACCAGAGATGAGGTCATTGAGATGCGGAAATCAGTTAGGAGATTGTGGTAAAATAGTCCACTCGTGAGGAGAGAAGGGCTTAGTATAAATCTTTTCATATATTTTGGGCTCACCCATTTAAGTTTGTCTTTAGACTTTTTCTTTAAGAAATTGTACCAAAGACAAGTACATTTAGCTCATTGAGTCCATACTCAACCGAACATTCTTTGAGTTGCCAACTTTCTCCACACACTGGTCCAGCTTTGCTCAGAGGAGTTGGTAATTAGTAGGAAGGTGATAAGTAAGAGAAAGCAATTATTAAAGATGATGGCATTGTACCTACATACTTTTTGCCACCAAACACATATGGGTTTCAAATTAGTTTAACAGTCTGTAATCTTGAGCAATTACTTATATGTTCCCTGAGTTCCATTTTCTCATCTATAATATGGGAATAGTGTTATCCACCCGGTGGTATCTGAATGAGACTGTAGAAACTCTCTTTCTAGACAACCAGCTCTCTAGAAAATTAACTTGTGGTTACTATGACCATTTAAAAGGTCACATCTCTGTTTGTAATTTTACATGATAATGATGCCTCGGTAAGATTATCTTTAACTATAGAGCTTGAGATCCGCAACATGATTGTATCTGGTCTTGTGATGCAAGTTGTTACAAAACCAATACTGCATCCTTCTCTTGCATGTGTAAAGATTGGTTTGAAATTTATTATGGTCCTTATTTTTATACTTGAAGTTAAGACTTATCAACTCATTTTAACATAGATATAAGTTCAATATAAACTAATGCTTAAAGTCACATTACGTTTCTTAGTACAAAGCTCTAATACTTAAAAAACAAACAAACTAGTTTTGAAATATCTGGCCCAAAAGTAGTGCTTACATTAACCTCTTACTTTAAGTCATTCCCTCTATGTGAGCCCGTGCCTGCGTGTGTGCGTGTGTGTGGTTTTGGTGATTAAATCTAAGACAAGTCTGAAAATATTAGGCCTCAGAGAACGTGGAAAAGGTGTACCTGCTTTTTCTTTGGTTTCATATGACTAAGCCCAATCAAGAAAATAATAACCTCTGAAGACACTTTGATGTAGAAGTTAGGCTTGGAAAGAGGCAGGGGAGACACACAAAGGTCAAGAGAAACAAGAGCTCAAAAACGGGGTTGTTGAGACCGGTCAGCTGTCTTGGTCTCTGACGCGGGATGACTGAGTGGAAAAGGCAGCTAACAGTTCAAGGGTCACATGTGGGTTCCGGTGCCCACAATGGGCAATGTTTATGCATTATTTCTCTTCTTTTCCTATTTCCCGAAAAACTGACTTTAAATATCAGTGCCCGTAAGCACATACAGACAAACCTCTCAGATTGTCATTAATCTGAGACGAAAAATTATTTATTTTTACAAGGCAGTGTGTTAGGATCTCTCCAGAAATCAAAAAAGAATTATTTGTAAGAACCTATAATTTCTTTAAAAATGTCAAAATCCTCTCTTCCATGAAAAGAATGAGAAAAAACTCCAACATACACAAATAAATCTGGCCTATTAACTACCTTATATAATTCTGAAGTAGCAATAAGCATAAATCTACCACAAGTGTAATATGAGATGAAAATATCCGTCATTTATTTTGGTAACATCACAGGAGCAAAGTGGTGTGTTGTTGTCTGCATTCAAATCTGAATAAATTTATAAATTTTAGTTTGAGGTTCGTGAAAATAAACTTATTATTCTGGCCATGCCAAAATAGATAAATAAAAATTAGTTAGGCTAAGTAAAAGAAAACTTCAATAAGGATGCTAAACACATCGGTTTCCAGCACATGTCAGCTCCATAAGTAAGTATATTTCCGATTCACTGGCTCAGGTTTGAGGAGACAGTGCAGAGAAGAACAACAAAAGGAGCTCCCCGAAAAGATCTGGCTTATTAAACAGCTCACTGAACACCAGGGTGAAGTTTAATGGTCTGTGCCTCCACCAGGCACAAGACCACCTAGTTAGTACCGTTGAATGCCTTTGATTAGCTTGGCCAGAGAAATAACCCACAGGACCCTGATTAGATGTGGCAGAGAGAAATCTAAACATCACCCAAAGCAGCAAAGTCACAGGCATTAACTTTCAACAAATATTTATTGAAGAGCTGGCAGTCTAGATGCTCTCTTTCCAGGAGGAGCTGACAAACTAAAGGAGGGAGAGAGACCAACCGCCATTTATTTTCACAAGCGGCGCACTAAAGAACAAAGAACTAGGAGAACACATCAAAAGAGCAATGTATTCTGACTTGGGACTTGGAGGCTTGTGGCAGAACTCACAGAGGTGGTGGTATTCAAGGGAGGCCTTAGGACGTAAAGAAATTCAGCAAGCAGAGCAAGAGGGGAAGGACATGTTCTATGAGAGTGGGAACAGCATGTGCAAATTATGTCAGCAAATAGCACGTGACACTTTTATGGATGGAATATAAAGTGTGGAGGTGGAAAATTAGCAAAGGGGATTAAAAAGTGATATTGTAGTCATATTCTGAAGGAGTCTGAGTGCCATATTAAAAAATGTAAGCTTTGCTATTATTCAATATTATGAAATCATTGAATCATTTATTCATTCAAACAATATTTCAGAGGACCTACTATGTGTTTAGTACAATCATGTGCAGCACAAGGACATTTCAAGTAACGAAAGACAGCATATAAGACGATGGTCTCATAAGATTATAATGAAGCTAAGAAACTCCTGTGACCTAGTACAGAGATTTTCAACCTTTCTCATGTCATGGCACACATAAACTAATTTCTAAAATTCTACAGCATGCCAAAAAATATATATTTTTGCCAATCTGACAAAAAAAAAGGGATATAATTTTGAATTTTTCATACCAAATAGCTATTGTGTTGGCTGTAATTTTTTTTAATTTGACACTCTAAGGGAAAAGAGGTCAGTACCCTGACTAAATAGTCAGGTATTGAATGTTTTAAAAATTCTTGCAGCACACTCTTGTGGCACACCAGTTGAAAATCCCTGACCTAGTGACATTGTAGCCCTTCTAACATCATGGTGCAATGGATTACACAAATACTTACCACAGCATTACAATTTCCTAAAGTATTCAGTACTGCTGTACAGGTTTGTAGCTGAGGAACCATCGGCTGAACCATGTAGCTGAGGTGTGTAGTAGGCTAGACTAGTGGTCCCCAACCCCTGGGCCGCAGACCGGTACTGGTCCATGGGCCATTTGGTACCAGTCTGCAGAGAAAGAATAAATAACTTACATTATTTCCATTTTATTTATATTTAAGTCTGAACGATGTTTTATTTTTTAAAAATGACCAGATTCCCTTCGTTACATTCGTCTAAGACTCACTCTTGACGCTTGTCTCGTAAATTCGACAATTATATTTTAAAATACCACAGTTTTTACGCCGGTCGCATAATTTTATTTTGTGCATTTATCCGTCCCACCCTAAAGGCTGGTCCGTGAAAATATGTTCTGACATTAAACTGGTCTGTGGCCCAAAAAAGGTTGGGGACCACTGGGCTAGACCATTGGGTTAGTGTGAATTGCCCCATGATGTTCACATGACAAAAATCACTCAAAGATGCATTTCTCGAAATGTACCTTCATCGCTAAGCGGTGAAGGACAGTACTGGGTTAGGTTCTGAAGTGAAAAGGAAAGAGGAAGGACAGTCTTCTCTCGAGGGCTCACAGTGTAGCAAGGAGAAGGGCATAGTAAGTTAAATGTTAAGACACAAATAGGAAAGCAGGAGAATTCCAGAGACAAGACCTAAGTCTGCCAGAAAAACTACAGAATCCTCGCAACTACAGGGTGTCCTTGGGTTACCAAAGTTTCGACATACCACGTTTCGAGTTTACGACTTTCACTCCCATAAAAACTTTAAAAAATTGAGGCGTGAGTGTTTCGGCTCACACAGTTAATGTGGTACTTATGGACTACGTGGGCGAACTAGTTTGGTTGCGTGCAGCAGAAGAATGTGCAGTACAGTGTAAGGTACAGTATATTTATGTCTTCTTCCTTTTCCTGTGGCTTTAGTTGTGTTTTTATGCTACAGATTATGATTTTACAACTGTGTTAGGATAAGTAGGTGACTTAGGCTGGGGTGTGTTTTGACTTACACCAATATTCGGGTTAAGTCACTGTCTAGGAACGGGACTGCCTCGTAACTGCGGACCCTCTGCACTTAGATTGTTTGGAAGTGCTGGGAGCTGTTGTGCTTTATGGACACACTTACTCACTGAACCTCTCAGCAACCATACGAGCTGATTTTCCCGTATTGTTCTCTCCATGCTAAAGAGGAAACAGTTTCTTCCCGAGTTCGCAGGGCTGGCAGGCAGCACAAGTAGGAGCTGAAGCCTCCAGTCTGGCGTCAAGCCTGAAAGTTTAACTTCACTGTTTTGTCTTTCAAGGACAAGCTGAATGCAATAGGAGGCTTGTAGGATGACCTCGGGGGCAAGGCTGGTGGATGAGCGGGAACTCTCCCGGCAGAGGCAGAGACCGCCGTCGCTGGACACAGAGGCTGGGCACGCTGAGGAGCGGCGCAGTCCCGGGCTGGGTCTGGGCTCTGCCTTCTAGAATCAGCATCTTGTCAACACAGGCCAACCCAAAGAACGTTTCTGGGAACTGTCCTTTTCTAACTTGATGTTTGTAAGTTTCCAAGATGCTAACTGCGATCTTTCTTATTCCACACCAACCTAAAGCTTTCTGTTATCTTCCTTTTGGAGGAGGGGGCCGGAATGACGGTGTTGTCTGGGCCAGAGCCCTGACCAGATGCAGCGAGGGGCCTGCGTCCAGCGGGAGGCAGAGGGCCCCTCAGCTCCAGGCCCTCAGCGGCCTCACCTGCTCTGCGGCAGACGGAAGTTTCCATCTCCTCTGTTTCTCTGCCTCAGGGCCTCTGGCTTCTAGGTTTTATTTTTTCAAGGGTTGACTAGCGGTGTGCGTGCGTGTGCGTGTGTGTGTGCATGTGCGCCTGCGCGTGTGTGTTTAAGGAAAAGAGCAAGGCAGTTGGTGGGGAGGCTCAGAGCCAGGGAAGTCACTTCTGCTCTTTGGTCTTCACTTCCTTGTTTATAGAATCTGGGTGGAGGGAGGATCAAAACAGATGACCTCTGAGAATTCTTATGAGATTCTGTGTTTGAACACAAACCCCATAACGTAATAAAGCCGCTCTGAGGGAACACTAAGATCTCAAAAACAAAGTAAATTGTCATCTGCTGAAGGTGAGAGTTGGAGACAGTGGTTAGGAACTGGCAGAGCCTTCCAGAGAATAGTTCTCGAGTATAAAGTGGGAGGACCCCCAAAACATAGTGAAACAAATCTGCCTCTCTGAAGACCCATTCTACATCCTACACTCAAACAGTCCTCCTCCTCACTAGCTATCAGCTATTGCCCACTGATGCACTATGGTATAATAGCAGGGAGATTTACTCTAATGAGAACTCTTAAACATGAGAAAACCTTTAAGATCAGAAGAAATAACAAGCTAATGAAGTGAATCCACGCATGGAGACAAGCACGAGACAGCTACTTGAGAGAGTTTTCATAGCACCATTAAATGGACCTCCCGTAGAGGCCTTCTAATTTGTCTACTTGTAATAAGCCCGCCACAGCCACTGTCAAATCTCCGCATGAGGTGAGACCTCAGAAAATAAATAATTTAGTTAACCTATCCCTTTTACTTACCCAAAAAACCCTCAAGAATTTTATGAAAACACAAACATATTTCAAAAACAAACTTTGAAGCTTGCAAATAAAAGCAGTCTGCTATTTATTCTGCATTGGAAGCAAACCCACCTCTGAGCCCATGGCTGTTACACGGGGCTGAAGGGAACAGCTTCCACCGGGTGGTGGTGGTGGTGGTGGTGGGGCAATAAATGATTCGCTCTGAGCCTCACAGCCCAGGTACCTAAAGCCCTGGCAGTTCACTTTGGATTAGTGTGCTCATGACAAGGCTTAGCAGGGCATTAAAAATATATAACAAAACATCATTTATAAAAAGAGGAGAAATACAGTGATGGTCAGGCATTTGCTCCAACACAAAATAAGAAGGCAGTTAGTCTAATGACCTCAGTGTGAACACAAAAGATACCCTTCATTCCTACCAATGTTTGGTTGACCCAGACATGATGCTTTAGTGGGAAGAAATTTTGTACTATGAAGACTCCTTTCTACTTCTTTTATATTTGGAGAAGGAAAAAATAAAGACACATTGGAAATTTTATTTCAAATATTCACAGGAATACATATCAGTGAGCTTTGCTGAATAATAATCCCAGAAATTAGTGGCTTAAAACAATCACCATTTATATCAGGGGACCCCAAACTTTTTACACAGGGGGCCAGTTCACTGTCCCTCAGACCGTTGGAGGGCCAGACTATAAAAATAAAACTATGAACAAATCCCTATGCACACTGCACATATCTTATTTTAAAGTAAAAAAACAAAACGGGAACAAATACAATATTTAAAATAAAGAACAAGTAAATTTAAATCAACAAACTGACCAGTATTTCAATGGAAACTATGGGCCTGCTTTTGGCTAATGAGATGGTCAATGTGCTCCTCTCACTGACCACCAATGAAAGAGGTGCCCCTTCCGGAAGTGCGGTGGGGGCCGGATAAATGGCCTCAGGGGGCCGCATGCGGCCCACGGGCCATAGTTTGGGGACCCCTGCTCAAGAGCATCACAAGGCCTCTGAAGCTTTTGCCATCACCTCTGCCAGGTGAGCAATGACAAGGCAGGGGTTGGGGGGCAGACAGAGGGATGGCTTCCTATCAGCAGCCTCCTGGAGGTCCCATCAGCATTTCATTTTACTGCTTGTGGACCAGAGGAGGTTACCACTAGGCCACATCTTGCTACAAAGAAGTCTGGGAAACACAGTCTTGTCATTGGACACACTCTCAGACTAAACAAAAGCAGAATTCTTTTATAAAGCAAGAAAACACTGAATATTGAGCAGACATTTGTCAATCTCACCTTGCCCACTGGATTCAACCAGGCTTTGGTGAAATAAAATATTATTCTCCCTTGAAACAACATTCCCCCCTCCGGATTGGGGAGGAGCCCTGCACTTTATAGCAGGTGGTCAAAAATTCTGTCTGGTGACAGGGTCAAAATATCTGACAAAAGATGACAGCAGAGCTTTTTTTAATAATTCTGTATATTTAAGGGGAACTTATTTTCAAACTAAAATACATTTGATACCTGACCAGGCGGTGGCGCAGTGAATAGAGTGTTGGACTGGGATGCAGAGGACCCAGGTTCGAGACCCCGAGGTTGCCAGCTTGAACGCGGGCTCATCTGCTTTGAGCAAAGTTCACCAGCTTGGACCCAAGGTTGCTGGCTTGAGCAAGGGGTTACTTGGTCTGCTGAAGGCCCATGGTCAAGGCACATATGAGAAAGCAGTCAATGAACAACTAAGGTGTTACAACGAAAAACTGATGATTGATGCTTCTCATCTCTCTTCATTCTTGTCTTTCTGTCCCTATCAATCCCTCTCTCTGTCTCTGTAAAAAAAAAAAAATCTTAAAATACATTTGAGCTCATGAGATTTCTTTCCCCATGAAATTTCTTTAGCACTGAATGTTTGAAAATAAATTTTGGTCAATATGAAATAAAAATAATGTTAAAGTAATGAAAAATGTTAAACGAGTCATCCAGAAATATAGGCTTAAATTAAGAAATATTTACAGTATTAATAAAAGTTATTTATTAATACTTGCTCCAGTGCAGCAATATACATTGCTAATGGAAATATAAAGGTGTCTGGTCATTTTGGAGAAAAGGCTTTTTTTAACAAGTTACATTCATTCGTAACCATACAACCTGCACTTCCTCCACTGCTATACATTCACTCCAAAGAACTGAAAACAAATGGCAACAGGAAGGTTTTCAGTTGTGTTCACCAAACACTATTGTTCATAGCAGCACTGTTAATAATAGCTCTAAACTGGAAACATCTCAAATGTCTATCAACACGTAAATGGATGAAGAAATGCAGTACATCCATCCATGCAATGAAATCCTACTCAGCACTAAAAAAGAATGAACTGTTGAAATATGCAACAACATTGGTAGACCCTCAAAATTTTAAAAATATGCTAAGTCAAAGAAACCAGGTCCAAGAGTACATACTGCATTATTCTATTTATAAAATTTTCTGAAAAAGACAAAATTATAGAAAGGGAAAACAGATCAGATGTTACAGTGGGCCGGGGGTTGAGGACACTGATGACAAAGGGTAACAAGTTGTGATAGAAATGTTTCAGATTTTAATTGTGGTTTTGATCACATGGATGTATGATTTTTTTTTAAAAAAACCATTTGAAGTGGGTGTATTTATTGTATGTAAATTGTATCTCAATAAAGTTGATTTTTAAAAGAACATCAAGATATGTCTTAGAAACAGTTACCCGTTTATCTCCAGAGAGCCTGATGTGAGGAACCCTCTGTGTCCACGCCTGGGACCACAAAGGTCCTGGATTGCTTAGAGAGAAAAACCCAATCTTCCACAGGAGCTGGAAGCAGTACAGGTAGAATCTGAATTTGGTAAGTGTGTATTTTAGAGTGGTCAATAGGATAGAAAAATCCAGGGGAAAAAACCCCCCAGAAATATCCTTCAGCTGATATAATGAAAAATTATATCTGCCTGAAAATTAATTTCTGAGTAGTCCAATTCAAAGGGCTACATGCCTGGTTATAGCTGCCTTCTTAAACTATATCTAGTAAGTTATTAATACAAAGATTATATAGCATGTTGGGCATGGAAGTGGCTTGAACCAGGGTTTATAAATGGGCTTAATTCTGTGGCTATGGTGTCGCCATAGACTTAATGAGATCCACCTCTTCAATCCTCCTAGATCCCGTGTGGTATGTCCAACTTAGGGTTGTACCAGTTTCCAGAAAATCCTCTGGGAAGTTATCTGTCTGCTTTGAACCACTGAGACTGTCTTTGTATAGAAGAGAGAAGTAAAATCTGTATCTCTATTGGAATTCAGGCAAGACTGTGGTGTAAGTTAAAGACAATAATTATGATAACATCATTCAAATTTGTGTTAAAGAAAATAAAATTATCTTAACAAATATGCAGTTTGATTCATTAATCAGCATTTTCTGCAGGTCCTACAAGGTCAAATACATCTGAGAAATGCTACATATTTTGATGCCTTGTTGGATAATCACAAAGACTATTTGCCCGGTAAAGGAGCTAAAAACCACCGTATTTTAAAACTCTAAGACAGTATTTCCCAGACTTACATGGCCAGATCCTCCTCTCTTCCCTTACCTTCTGTTTTCTACCTAGGACATTTAAAAGTTACGAGCGTCGGCCTGGTGTGCGGGGGACTCGGGTTCGATTCCCGGGCAGGGCACACAGGAGAAGCGCCCATTTGCTTCTCCACCCCTCCGCCGCTCTTTCCTCTCTGTCTCTCTCTTCCCCTCCTGCAGCCAAGGCTCCATTGGAGCAAAGATGGCCCGGGCGCTGGGGATGGCTCTGTGGCCTCTGCCTCAGGCGCTAGAGTGGCTCTGGTCGCAACATGGCGAAGCCCAGGATGGGCAGAGCATCGCCCCCTGGTGGGCAGAGCGTCGCCCCATGGTGGGCGTGCCGGGTGGATCCCGGTCGGGCGCATGCGGGAGTCTGTCTGACTGTCTCTCCCTGTTTCCAGCTTCAGAAAAATGAAAAAAAAAAAAAAAAGTTCCATGAAACACACTTCTGAAAACGTGACATAAAATGAAAAGTTCATGTCATGGCCGTGGATGTAATCTTCAAACAGCGCTGCTGGACTGGTGTCAATTGTGTAAAATGATGACATGCCGAGATAGGCGTTAGGTGCCATTTTGTCTTCATTTAATTATTTTATATCTCTGAAAGTAAGATATGGATGCGAATCCAAATTAAAAAATTTAGTTTTCCATTGAAGTTTAATTTTACACAGCATAAATTTCCAAATGATATTCATAATTTGTCCATTGGCAGACGCAAAATTTGGTTCCAACATGCTTGTGCAGAAAAGCAGTCTGATGCTGGCAATGTAAACTACTCTGGGCACACTTAGCCACCTGGCGTTCAGGAGAGACAGCAGGCTGACTGGCACACTTTCAAGTGGAGGCTGGAATTATTTTACTGGTAACATTTGTAGAGCAAATTTTGTAGGCATTATTTTTTAAGAGAAAAAATAAAAAATATTAAAAGAACATCTGATTTCTCCCAAAAGATTATTATTGTAGAATAAGCTCTTAATGACTGGCAGAAACTTGTTTGGAATAAGTCATTTTTAAAACTTACAAAAGTACAAATAACAGTGCTTGTACATGCTGACTCCATAATTTTTCACTCTTCTCGATCAGAAGAGTATTCAATTTCTCCTTATTTACATGAAAGGGCTAGATACTTAATCTTATTAAGATGTACTTAAATCTAACTTATGGTTTCTTTGTATCTGTGTGTCTTTAAAGATCAGTTCATTATGCTCATCAGTTGGCTCCTGGCAATGGCTTTCTAACATGCATGTATGTCAAATCAATAAAGGAACTATGCTGTGATCACTTGAATGAGAATATTTAATATAAGCACAAGTGTAATAAACTTTTAGTGCTTTTTAATTTTATTAGATCTAGATACATCCATGTTGACAAAACCAAAATAAATAATGGCCAAACTTTGCTTTCCAGAATTACAGGGAATTGGGCATATGCCCTGGTGGCATTCAGAACTCCCAGCTGTCCTGAGACTGAGTGAGGTGTAAACTGGTATTTGATACAGTTAATTAGTGATTAGAAACATTAATGTTTAAAAAAAATGACTATGTGATTGTGACTAACACCAGACATTGCTACAGATCTCAGAGGACTCTAATCAGAAGGAGTCAGTTTAACATGAAAAAAGAATGAAAAGAGACAAAGTTAAGAAGCCCTTAGTATTCCAGGGTTTCATCAGCTTGATGCTAAAGATGACACACTTTATCCTTTGTGTATAGAAATAACATTACACCCATTTAGTGTATGTAAGAATGTAGAAGGACTTACTTAGATTTTGCATAAAGACATATCAGATATAAAAACAATATTAAAAATTATGGACATTTCTTCCTAATCACCTAGGATAGACAAGAAGACTATATAATTTTGAATACTACCAAAAGATAATAAGAAGGAAGGGAGGGAGGAAGGAAGGAAGGGAGGGAGGAAGAAGGAAAAGAAAGAAATGGTGGCAATTTGAATTATATCTTAGTTATAAAAAGAATTTTCCAAGAGGCTCTTTAATTTTAAAAATGCTTACAATATTTCACTTGCTGATGTTTGTTTATAATAGCTCAATTACTATTTTGTAGTTGCAGTGTTTTTTAAAACTATGTTTTATGCATCACAACAGTGCCCTACTATTGACTCCCCTGACTGCTCAACAGAATGACCCAGGAGGCATTACAAGAACACAGAACATAAGCCCATTCTAAAATAAGGAAACCCTAAGTTTGGTGGGTAGGCCCAGGCCGTCTCTGCTTCCTAAACATTCCTGTATGTGATTCTATGGCCAGATGTAGAACCACTGGACTACAATTCTCACCATTAAGGAATTATTCTATGTAGTTTCATGAGAGCTAAATAATAATATTTATGCCTTTTTAAGATTTTTTCATGAAAACAAACATACACATTTTAAAAATAAATTATATGCTTGGGTTGATCACAAGGGAAAAATACTAAAATACCCCACTAATTACCCTCATCAGTTTACACTACATCAATTTTCAAGAAATTAAAATGCATATGGAAATCTATGTAAATTATATTGCCTTATAATTAGCACCTTGAGGTTCTTCTGTTAACTTTCTCCTGAGCCATAGCGATGAAATTATAAATTCTAAACTTGGCTGCAGAAAGAGGTTGCTTTCCAATTAGGATGCTTTCTCTTAACTAAATAATTAAGTTTCTTATTTGATTTTAATAGCCTTTAGCTAAAAATGGGGAAAATGGTAATGTCCTCATTAGGGAATAATATGTTCATGCAGAAAAAGAATTCACAAAGATAAAAGGAAGAAAAATGGAAAGAATTCCTTAAGTATGATAGTTCTACACTATGCCAGCATTTAGAGTCATAAAGAAGTTTTGGCATCTCCATATTTAATAGTAATCCAAAGTGGTTCATTCTAATTTACAATGCACCATCTCAGTAGACCTATAGAGATTAGAGAAATAAACAACTACAAAATCAACAACATATGTATTGGAAATAAAATGCATTCTTTAAAATTTATTCTTTAAATAACTGCCCAAATATATTTGGAGAGTGAGTTCATTTACCATTGCCATTGAATCACTTAGCAGAGTACAGAGCCATTCCAAATATTGTTTATCAAGCTTGAGGCTTTTCTCCAGTTTTTGTTTTCCTTTTTGAATCATGTTTGCTACTTTGGGAAACTATGAAAGTTCAAATAACCAACTGCAGTTTTAACTTCTTTGGAATGTTGTTTATCAACTAAAAATAATTTTAGGCAAAAAAACTCCTGGTACCAAGAGCTCCTTTAATTTGCCAGTTTAACTTTCGGGATGATTTATTCATTCAAAATGTTCTATAAAGGACTGTGGGTTAATTAAATAGCTCATCTGGTAAAAACCTGAAAGTTCAGAGGGCACAGTTAATCCAGCTTCAAAGAACATAAACATAAGATAAATACAAGGAAATAGAAAATGGACATAAAATGATGCTATACATGCCTCCTATATAAACTGGTCATGATTTTCTCCACATGTCACTTGGTGTTTCTCTCATATTTAGGATAAAGAGATAAGACAAAAGCAGAAAACACACGCAAGTAGTTAAAACTTAGAAGTTTCACCAGTGTTTAAAAGCAGAAGATGCACTGATAGAATGCGGCTGCGACAGTTTAAAAACATGTCCCTCAAGGCACAAAGACAGGTGTCTTGTTTTGTTTTGGTTTGGTTCTGGTTCATTCTGAAATCTTAGGAAAGGAGACAAGAATAATTAAGAAGAGAAACAATTATTATACTTAACAATCTCTCAACATTTATTACGTTATGATATTCTTAAATAAGATCCAAGTAGGCAAATCAGAAGCATTAGGAAGAAATTGATTAGCTTTGAGAATAACAGCAGAGGCTTCCCATTAAAGATGGCAGATGGAAC
This sequence comes from Saccopteryx bilineata, assembly GCF_036850765.1. Taxonomy (NCBI): domain Eukaryota; kingdom Metazoa; phylum Chordata; class Mammalia; order Chiroptera; family Emballonuridae; genus Saccopteryx; species Saccopteryx bilineata. Next base: position 54,758,864 of record NC_089500.1, on the reverse strand, counting down.
AGTTACATCTATGCCCAGCCAATGTCCCTCTGATATTACTAGTAAGATATTTTTTAAAACTATGCAGCCATAAGTTTAAAAACAATGGCCAAGAAATACTAAGGAGGGGAAGGGAGAAAGAGAGAGAGAGAAGCATCAACTTGTTCGACTTAATTGTTTCATTTAGTTGTGCACTTATTGGTTGCTTCTCCTAAGTGCCCTGACAAATAATCAAACTTGTGACCTTGGCATGCCAGGACAACACTCTATCCACTCTGCCATCCAGGCCTGAAGATTAAGTTATTAATCAAAAAGGAAAAGTTAAGAAAATATTTATAATATTGACCAGAAAACAAAGATTAAAAATTATAGTTGAAAACCATGAGGTATCCAAAATGTATCCAGTAAGAATTCCAGCTAGGAAGAATAGAGGAAATTGAGAAGTAACAGAAGGAAAAAATAGGACGGGAATCTTCCGGTTGGCATTGCCACATACCAAGCAAGGATATGAAAGCAATAACTAAGAGCTCTGTGGATAGAGAATTCTAGAGAGAAAGTCAAATTCCTAAAAAGAAATGAGACCAGACTAGCATCAATTGTTTAATTAGAAACACTATACATTAGATATAAATGAAACAATCCATTCAAAGTTCTGATGAAAAAATATTTTGATTCTAGAATTCTTTGCTCAACCAAAATAACAATCAAGTATGTAGACAAAACGAAGTATGTTCATACATGAATCTTATCATCTTCATTATAAACACAAAAAGAAAAATTACTCAAAGGAATTTGTCAAGAACTGGGGAGGGTCTAGGATTTTACTCTACTTGCAAGCAAACAAGTTAGCCCACCAGTTTCCTAGATGCTGACAAAAGACACAAGACTCCCAGGTGAGAGTGAGAGACAAATGACTTTATTATTCAGGGGTAGCAAGTAGCGTGAGACTTATGTTTGCACTGATAGCTTTGGTCCCCCATGGGAGTGAGGTGGAACAGCCCAGGTAGGTGCCCTTGATACACTGTGTTTGCATCACAGTCGAGGGACCCTGATCTTAGGGAACCTCCAGTTGGATAAGGGACTGCAAGTCAACCTGGCCAACCTTCCCATGAAAGAAGACATCATGTTTATTGTCCTAGTCAGGAAATTAATCTGCCCTCTGCCCCAGAGGAAGACGTTAATGTTTCTATACAGATGTCCTTGAAATGGTAGTCTTGGTCAAATGTTGTCACAAGACATGTACAAATGTCATGCAAAATGGTCCCCCAAAAGTATTCTAGTAAGATAAAGGAAGAATACAAGAAAGAGGGCAATATAGGATATATGTCTATAAAAATTATTATAGATGACTATGCTTAGGAGAAATGTATAATGCTAGAAAGAAATTCCAATGGAAATAGTGTGAGGTGCCCGGAAGATTCCCCTTTGACCTGCAAAGTTTAAATTGCATGCACTACATTTACATTTCATTTTATATGGCTTATGGATACAATCGCATTCCAATTCTACAGTGAATAAAATTTTATAACCTTTTTAATATGATAAACAATACTTATTTGGCTTATTTGCTGTTTAGATTCAACCTTAAGACAAAGTGTGAAAGATCTAATTATGAATTATGATTACAAATAGAAATCTCAATATCATAAAAATATCTTAAACTTTCATAGCCAGGCAAGGCAAAATAACAAGGACCTAACTTAACTTCCCTTTACGAACAAGTAAAAGCTGCACAAAATATGAGAAATAATTGACTTCAGACATTGAACAAGAGCCAGCTCAGGGCTATGATCATTGACACTTAGGCAAACAAACAAAGTAAACCCTCGAATGCTCAGTACTTCTTCCTAGAGTCAATTTCCCCAATACAGGCACAAGTAGAACTCTAAATAGGGTCTAGTGCCTCACTGACGTAATGAGATAAAATGCAGAGTCAGGAGAGGCTGACATAGATGAAGATTGAAGGGCAGAGACCCCCCCCCCCCCAAAAAAAAGGGTGGAGCTACACAGAAATATGTATAGTTTCTGGAATCTGCACAGATGTGCTCAGAGTCCTTGCTGAACACTGACTGGGTCATGTTCACACATGCCTGCATAGAGTGATTCTCTACAAAGGTGGGCAAAAAAAGACTAGGTAAATTGAACAATTCTAGATCTCACTTGTGTTGGAGAGCAGTTCTCAATCTTAATAGCCATAGTGGAGAGAGTATTCAGTGATTACTCAAGACATTCAGTAAAGACCCCAGATGGGTCACTCTTTGTGGGAAATTTTAAGGCTGATCTATTTTGGAGAGAATGTAGAGGAATAAAGAACACTTATGTACTGTTGGTGGGAATGCAGACTGGTGCAGCCACTATAGAAAACAGTATGGAAGTGCCTCAAAAAATTAAAAATAAAACTACCATATGATCCAGCATTTCACTTCTGGGAATTTATATTTAAAAAAAATTGAAAACACTAACTAAAAAAGATCTGTCACTCCCATGTTCATTGCAGCACTATTTTCCTAAGGATATATGTCTATAAAAATTATTTTAGCCAAGATATATATAGAAACTATCTAAGTATACATCAGTGAATAAAGAAATTGTGGTATACAGTATATACAAAATGGAACATTATTTTGCTATGAAAAGAATGAAATCTTGCCATTTGCAACAACTTGGATGGACCTCAAGGACATCCTGCTAAGTAAGTCAGACAGAGAAAAGAAAATACCACATGATTTCACTTATATGTTAAATCTAATCCACATACACACACAATACCTAGCTCATTGATTCAGAGGACAGATTTGTTGTTGCCAAAAACAGGGCTTGGGGGCAGGGGGAGAAATGGGTGAAAGAAGTCAAAGGTATAAATTTCAATTTATAAAATACATGTCACCAGGAGAAAAAATATACATGATGATAACTATAGTTAACAATACTGTGTTGCACATTTAAAAGTTGCTAAGAGAGTAAATATTAAAAGTCTTCACTAGAAAAAATAATTTGTAACTCTGTAGTGTGACAGATGTTAAATAGATATCCTGGTGATTATTTCACAGTGTATACAAATATCAAAACATTATGTTGTATACCTGAAACTACTATAAGGTTTTATGTCAATTATACCTCAATAAAAAAAATAAAGAATTTTCAATGTAGCTTTACCTGTAGTATTTTCAACATTGTCACATAGTGATTCATTTCTTAAGGCTCTGAATTAGAGTTTACATTTGTGATAGAAACCTGGCCACATTGTAATGCCAGAGTAAATGGGAACATCGCAGCCTTTGTCCTATCTGAACTTGCAGATCACATATGTTTTATACACACACACACACACACACACACACACACACACACACACACACAGTGTGTCCATAAAGTCATGGTGCACTTTTTACCGGTCACAGGAAAGCAACAAAAGACGATAGAAATGTGAAATCTGCACCAAATAAAAGGAAAGCCCTCCCAGTTTCTGTAGGATGATGTGGCGGCATGTGTGCATGTGCAGATGATGATGTAACACCGTGTATACAGCAGAGCAGCTCACGGCCATGCCAGTTGAGATGTGGACGGTACAGAGGAAAGTTCAGTGTGTTCTGTGGCTTGCTAAATTCAAATCCGTGACCAAAGTGCAACGTAAATATCGGCGCGTTTATAACAAAGCACCACCACATAGGAATAACATTACTCGGTGGGATAAGCAGTTGAAGGAAACCGGCAGTTTGGTGGAGAAACCCCGTTCTGGTAGGCCATCAGTCAGTGACGAGTCTGTAGAGGCTATACGGGATAGCTACCTAAGGAGCCCTAAAAAATCTGTGCGTGAGCCCACATCGAACTGCACTGAATAGGTATGAAACTGGGAGGGTTTTCCTTTTATTTTATTTCTTTTTATTTAATTTCCTTTTATAATTAAACCAAATGTTACCTTAAAATATAAAAGATTATAAATTCAGATTGATTCACAAAAATAATGGTATCCTCCCAAATACCATATTTTACTCCATAGAAAGGAGAATATGCCAAAAAAACAAAACAAAACAGAACACCAGCATTACAAAAAGCTGGCATTATCACCTTTTCTCATTTTCAGAATGTGTAAAGTAACAGTAATGATAACTCATAGTCTTTGTGGGAAGATTATAGACATGATGAAAATAAATTATTTGGTGCATAAAAGGCACTCAAAATGTTTTTCTGCCTTTTAGAGAAAGATGGAGACATTTTATAGGAGAAAATGGAAGGTCCTATGAAACAGAATTGGGATTTTGGTTGCACTGGATTAATACTTTGGCAGTGTCCGGCGCTGTTGTTGGGAAGGATTATCTTGGAAGAGAGCCTTATTAGCTCCATTATGAAAATTTCTTCAACCATTGGAATTAGCAAAATTGCCCCCAAACAGAGAAAATGAAAGCAGCTTATGTGGGAATTTAATGGCACTAAAGACAGATGAAGCTGAATTTTCCTCATGGCTTTGTATTGGGTTGGGGAATAAGTTCGTAGCGTTTTTATATTTTCTTTTATTTTACAACGATTTGTTTGCTGTTTGGCAAAGGGTAAGTATTCATTCAATAAAACTCTTTCTGCTCTACAAAACTATGTTAATTGTATTTTTGAGTTATTTAATTTTTTATTAGTTTTGAGGCTTAGAAATGGAATACCCAGGAGGCAAAAATCAACATTTTCGACACTGCTCTTCTTTGCTTTTCATCGAGGTCAAAAAGCTGCCGAAGCAGCCCGGGACATTTGTGACGTGTATGGAGAAGGTGTCATAGGCAAGTCTACAGCACGGAAATAGTTTGCAAAGTTCAAAAATGGCGACTTTGACGTCGATGACACGAGCCGCAGCAGAAGGCCTTCTGAATTCGATGAAGAACTGGGAAATGCTCGAAAAGAATGCCACGGTCAACAAGGAGCTCTACATTGCCCAGCTACACCGCGTGAATGAGGCTATTTGACTGAAAAGACCTGATCGACATGGTCAAACCATACTCCTCATGACAACGCCAGGCCCCATGTTGCACAAGTCGTCAAAGCCGCACTCCAAGAGCTCGAATGGGAGGTCCTTCAGCATCCGCCGTATTCTCCGGACCCTGCACCGACCCATTACCATCTTTTCCGCTCCCTGTCAAACCATATGAAGGGCGTTACCTTCGATAACAAAGAGGTCCTTAAAAACTGGCTCAACAACTTCTTTGACACCAGACCAGGCGATTTTTGGCGGAACGGCATCAAAAAATTAGTTGAGAGGTGGGAAGAGGTTGTAAACAGCAACGGCGAATATAGTTGATTAACTTATTGATATAATTATTGTTTTTTGTTTAAATAAAAGTCTTCGGTAAAAACGCTACAAACTTATTCCCCAACCCCAATATAATCATAGTGATTTTGATTTCAGGGGCCATCCTGACAAAGCAAAGACTAAGTAAGCTAAATCTATAAAAGTATTTTGATAAAATTTTATATATGAGCACTGTTCTTGGTATCTCATTTATTAGGAATCCCAAAGTTTAAAGACAACTTAATACATAGCTCACATTTTGCTTCAGGACAGATTTTCCAAGCATTTTATTCAAAGAAACAATAGAGCAATTAGAATTTGACCTTAAAACCAAAGAAGTTTCACAAGTTGGCTTACTCGAATTACCATAGTCAAAAGCCTGCTCTCACACAGAGACCCCCTCAACCCCTGTTGAACATTCCACAAGAGGCCGAATGAACAGCTCTTCCTGGAGCTCCACACAGCACTCCACACGCCGGCTGGGACAGACATCCAAAGCCTGCCAGAATGACAACACTGTGTATTCTTACACATACACCAGGATGCACAACTCTTCTCAAGGTCAGCCCTTAATACTTATTAAATGTATATTAAGTGATCTTTAATAAAATGCACTCAGCTGCTAAATCCAGAACAACTGAGAAAGCCAGGGGAGGCCACCCAGAACCTCCACAAGGACCTGCCTCCTCATGGCCCTTTGTAGAGTGTTCACGGCTCAGGAGGTTTCATTTCAAACCGCTGAACTGTGGCAGATGGTGTTCACAATAGCTACTTTGAAAAACCCTTAGTCACACAGCAGCTCTAACAAGATGTCAAATGACTTACCCCGACAACTTTCCATCTGTTTTGTCCAGCTGCAGTCATGCTTCTAAATGTTCATGTCAATCTGTAACCTACCCTAATACTCCACAAGGGGCTGGTCATAATTTGAGACAATTATAGGTGGTATGTTCCTGAAGAGATAGATACAATGTCATCACTTACGTCATAGATAGGTTCTACAATTTTAAGTGAAACAACATGTCAAGAAAGCAATTTTACCATCAGCTAAGTGTAATTGATATAAAAAGAGTTAAGTTTTTACCCATTTCATTAACTTTGTAACAAAACAACATTGAATAAGACAACATTATTCTTGATGTTTGGGCAACAAGGTATCTGTAAACACATCCTAGTTTAGTACAAATTTCTTTTCCCTTTCTTTTCTTTTTGTTTTCTATTTATTCTTTTCTTCCATTTGTCTGGTTGGTTGGTGAATACTGCTTGTCCCTTTTGTGGTACAGGGTTTCAGGGCACAGTCAAATTAGATTTGATTTTTTTCAGATATAAAATTATAATATTGGATTTGCTTTACACTGAATATATATTTTTCTTTTTTAATATTAGGTACAAATTTGACGGTATAATTTTATATTATAGCTTAACGAATTTTTTTGATAGATAAATGGGAAATACATTGAAGATAGTGATATTTTTACATTTTCTTAAAGAAACAACTTTTTAAAAAGGAAAACCTTGATATCATTTAGACCCTCACAGAGGAAGTTACCTGAGAAGTAGGACTGCCAGGTCCCAGTTTGGACCTCACAATAATGGTACCTAGTTTACAGAGTTATTTGGGAATGATGACTGAGAGAGCATTTGTGAAAATGCCCAGTGCAGGGCCTGACACTCGTGAGTAGGTAACGGTGAGCAAGGATTGAAACTGTATCTAAATGAGAGGCCTGTAGGATGACCTGAACATTTGCCAAGTCTGAAACATGAACTACACAGAGTTGTTTGACTAAAATCTCAAATTCTTGTGTTTTATTGCCCTTGGATTTTTACTCTGTACACAGAAAAATGTTCACCTATTTGCACTTTCTTGTTACTTAGACTCTAAATAATTAAAGTTTTATATATCCCTCTATCTGTCTGGAAAGACAGACATTAGTTTCACTGTTGCACGATGTTTTATTTGATGGCTACATGTTTAGGAACATCAAAAGCACATTTTGGAAGTATACTGTAGAGGAGATGGATGTTGTGGTCAGACATGGCTGTTTCTAACCCTGCAGAAGGGTGTGGTAGTCTAAGTGGAGCTCAGAAGATCACTGGCATTTGGAAACTCCACAAATTAAAGTAATAAACATGTTGGGATTCAGGTTTAAACTGCAGAGAGAGATTTGTCTGAGAAATTTTAACACCCTTTGATATCTAGAACCCTGCGATTTGGTATCATTTCCGTATTTATATATTTCTAAAATATAATATTATATAAAATATATAAATATACAAATTTATAAATATGTAATGTTTATAGTTATAAATATTTATAATAAAATGTTTCAATTTAATAAGAAATGGATGAATAGTCACTATCAAGTCAAATAAAAAGACTACGTTCTGAAACTAACCGTGAGATCTGCCAAAGGTTCCAAGCAGTATAGTTGAAGTTCTGTCAGAGTTTATGTTCTTAACTTCCATTGTTAGGTTTACAATTTTATTTTAGAAACACGTTGTGGCCGAAACCCGACAAACAGGCTTTGACTTCTGTGTAAGTGGAAAACTTGAAGGGGAAGCAGCTAGCGTGGTTTTGTACACACTTCGCCGTTTCTTTGATTCTGTCTAGGAACACTGAGATATTTGCACTGGCGTGTAGGCAAGCAGACAGGGACTCATAGAGGACTCTCACCTTCCCTCTCTACCAGGAGACACTGTGGAGACGGTCATCCTATATATAACCAGATAGTACGGAGCTTAGACTGAGCTGCCTCTCAGAGCCCTTTCGCTGACTTAGGTATTGGTACAGCTTTTATTCTTCAGTTCAGGATTTGAGCAGATTAGCATTTTGACATCATTACAGTACTCAGTGTCATGCTCACTCTATTGTTAATAACAGTACTCCAGGACACAAGGCCCTCCCACAATCCCTTTGATTAGCATTACTGGGGTTTTTGTTTTAAAACAAATCATTTCTGATCACATTATCTTTTATTCTTCTTTGCTTGCTCCCTCCCACTTGGTTGGAATGAAAAAAAAAAAGAATTTGGAATGTTTATTATTTTTTATTTCAGCCTCTGCCTCACTTATGCAAACTGGCCCTTCTCAACCTTCTCTTCTTTTTTTTTCTAGCTTTTCCCTAAGAAAAATGAAGCACATCATGCCAAGAAAAACATTTTCTTTACCAAGTATCTTCCAAGAAACTGAGTTTTTTGCTCTAAGTTTCTAAATTATGCTTCAAATTCTCAAGAAGTCCTCACATTTTATCTCAACCTTACATTTGGGAACCGTAGTACCTTCATTTTGTGCCAGAGCAGCAGTTTTCAAATGTCAAGTATGATTTATTCCATTTTAAGTACAGGATTTCAAGTTCAAATATTTTTTCAAATCTTTCTGTCTTCTGGCCAAAACTATAAATCGCTCTTGAATGATTTCTAGACGTAAGCAAGTTTCTTCTCAGGCTTATCATGTAATTGTTGACCCTGAAGGACTCTTCCTAACCCTAACCTTCCCCCACTTTTAAATGTAGTTAGTGGAGATATCGCAGTCAATAGATTGCTACGGCTGTGCATTGACTACATGACTATCAAATATTATGGTTGCCCATAGAGAACCTCACAACCTTGGAAAGGTTTGCAAATCCAGCAGCGTTTTTTAAAAATACAAAAGGAGGTGAAATTGGCCTGACCTGTGGTGGCGCAGTGGGATAAAGCGTCGACCTGGAACACTGAGGTTGCCGGTTTGAAACCTTGGGCTTGCCTGGTCAAGGCACATATGGGAGTTGATGCTTACTGCTCCTCCACCTTCTCTCTCTCTCTCTCTCTCTCTCTCCCCTCTCTCTCTCTCTATCCCCCCTCTCTCTAAAAATTAATAAATTAATATATATATATATATAATAAAAGGAGGTGAAATTTATGGATCCTTCTAGAGGGACATAATATTCTCTACTTCCAGCTCCTTTCCATGTGTTTGGCTAGACGCAGGATGAACTCCCCTCGGAGAGGGGAGATTAGAGGAAAGGACTGGAAAACAAAAAGAAAGGGATGGAGGCCAAATAGGCAACCATCCAAGAAGTGAGATAACTGCTAGAAAAAGGCAGAACTCTCACTTGTAAAATTAATCATTCCTAGTCCTCATTTATATAGTGCTCTTTTTTTTTTTGAAGAGGTTAAAACAAAGATGAAATGAAATATCGCCTAAACAATTTTGTCCTCCTAGTGATGATACCCCCAAGTGCTCTCTCCCGGAGCATGTGCTCTGCTCTCTTCTGCTGTCACTGTCATAAGGCAGTACTTGTAGACAGGACCTGCACTGCTACACCAACATCATTGCATGTGCCGTATCTATAGGATGTGGCTTTAAATGTATACCTTTTAAAGTAAATCTGTACATTTAAATTGATTGCTACATAGCAGCAGCAGGACAGAATTCTCTGATGGTTGACATTCCCGGGGCTGAGATCAATGCTTATTGTTTTGGTTTATTTCAGTATGTGCTTCTCAAATTTAAGTTGCATGTGCCTCTGGGATATGAAGCAATTCATAGGATAAGTGGCATTAATTTTCCTTAAAAATGGGAGAGCATGGAGGAGAAATTAAGCCAATATAACCCATGACTTTATATAGTAAAAAACACAATGGTTATAATTTCAAGTGGCATGCAAAAATTTTCACTTTATGCAAGAGAACACAAGTCTACAAAGATTTTAACATTTATGGTGCTGGCAAAGCTCAGAAATATTCATTCTTTTCTGTTTGGTAGTCGACTTCAGTAAAAATATGCCCAGTAGCATAGAATAATATGCTGCTTGGGTCAAAGGCTCATCTTTAGAAAGAAATGAAAAGACCAGGTCTATACAAACAACAGTAGACTGTGGGACATGTGAGTATGTATGAGGGGGCTGGGCAGGTTATGAGGGGCTCAAAAAAGTGGAAATAGATGCTGTCAGGTAAAAACTGTTAGTCCACTAAGATTATTTTTCAAAAGCATGTGTCCTCTAAGAGCTCAGAGTACCTCCCATGTGGTAAAAGTAATTCCTTAACTTGATAACACTGGATTTATTGCAGAATAGAGCTAACATTTACCTACTGCTTCAATCTTTACAATGATCTTTGGTAAACAATATTAAACTCCATTTTATAGATGCCAAAACCTACGCTCAGGCGATGACGGATGGTGTTTACAAAATAATGACTATAATAGCAAGTGTACAATGGCCACGCCCGAAGAGCAAGGCTGGGAATAACCTGGGGTTGGGGAATAAACTGCAGACTGGACGGTGGAGGCGGGGAGAAGGTCAACAGAAGAGGTCCGAGGTGTTCCGGTGGCCAGGGCAGGCCTGCCAGCCAGTTGGCTTCCTAGTGACTTATTTCCGCTTTTGCTTCAGGCTGCACAGGATCCATGGGTCTGTAATCAAACTGTCTGCAAATGCATATAGTCTTTGAAGAGTTAAGTTAAGTAGCTTTTCATTGTTCCTGTATTAAGATGGATTCAGTTAATCATCTTTTCTTCAAATACGTGGATGAAATTAGTGGAGTTTTGAGAAACGGATCATTCCAGTGTGAGGGGGTAGCATGCCCCCACTCCCACCCCTGGTGGGGGAGGGACACGTTTCTGGGAAAAGGGCTGTTCTGTAGGGCTCAGACTCTGGAGACCGTGGGCATAAAACACGGAAAGGTGGAAATCAGCTCAGACATGGAGGCAGATGCATCCCAGTGAGGAACTTGCAGTATTTTCTCATTTTGAGCCGAGTTTGCCCTGGTTTAGGAAACTGCCCGTGAGTAGACAAGTTCAAATATCCTGTGGTAGCCATATGTAGAAATTTCTCTTTTCTATCTCTGAGTTACAGGTCCCAAAATTTGAGTGAGAAGACCTAGTTCTCAGAAGTAAGGGTTCAGTAGTTTGGCCAGGCCCTAACGACCAAGCAAGATGCCTGGGAACTGCACTGATGTTTTGGAATGTAACCTCTTCCTTCGGTGACTCCTTCTGGGTTCCTTAATTGTCCCCATTCCCAGGAAGTGTTACCCTCCAGCATGATCTATCCAAATCGGTGAGCGTGAGCTCTAATGTGAGGCACTGTTCAAGGGGGAGGAACAGAGGGGCAGGCTCACTTCCGGCTGGCCGCTAGCAGATATCCCAGTCGTCAAGGACCCCTCTGATGCCATGTGGTTAAGGTAAAACAGGTCCTTCTTACCCATATATCTTAATAAACAAATAACCTCCACGGGCTTGCATTCGCATGTGCCCATGTTTGCCAGGATTGAACCACACAGAGCACCCTGGAGGCATGGACAGAGCTCCAAACTGGCGGGATGTGTTTTCAAAGAGGCTATAAGTGAGAGAGGCAGTGAGAACCAGCAGGGGAGAGGAGTGGCTGGACGAATAGACTTTTGAGGGTAATTTTGATGTAAGAGGAAAAAATATATACACCCACAAATCCCAAAGCTGCTCCAATGACTTGAGTCTTTTTCTCCTTTATACAGTGTGTGGTGGTCTCTGCTCTGTTTTTACCACATTATCTTACTGAATTGCATGTCTTAAACCTTTTATAATACTTTTTGTCTATATGCATGATAACAAAGGGTTACTGCATTCTTTTGTGGCCTTAGGACCAACTTCTTTTCTCTTTGTGGAACAAGTTGATGAAATTAAATTGAAAATATAATTTATAACAATTTATAGTCAATTTCTTAAGAAATTTCCTTTGTAAAATTTTCTTTGTAGAAGACCCAGAGAGGACTCCCTGCACATCTCTGGTTCCCACACAAGGAGTGGGGCGCTCCTCGCACCCGGAGGCGCTGAGCTGCGCGGAGGACGGAAGAAGGAGGAGACTCCTCTTCCCCCAGGCGGCCAAATAGGTCTCTCAGCTGCTGGCTGGTTGAGAAGTGCAGGGATCTGAGGGCAGCTGGTGTGAGCCTCCTGACTCCCTCACTGATACCTAGTTCATTGTTTGGCACATCTGTCTGTCAATCTTCTTAAAAAGAAAAGGAAAGAAAAAAATGAAATGTGTGTGTGTGTGTGTGTGTGTGTATATGTGTGTGTGTATATTTGAGATCTATGTGCACTTGGATATTGTTGAACAAGACTGGTTTGTATTTCAGACCCAGCACTTGTTGCAGAGATTTGGGCAGGTGGCCCAGGTACTCTGGGTCTCACGGGACGAGAATGAAGACTCAGGTTAGATGGACCCAGTGGTGGCCCTCACTAGGCTCTGGGTAAGCGGCTGTGCCCTTCTCCAGATGTGAACACACTGAGGTTTATCAGGCCCACTTTCCTGCCTCTGTAGAATAAGAATGTCTAGTGGGAGGAGGGGAGAGAGAGGGGAGAAAGGGACAGAGGGGCTGCCACTGGTTCAAGGCTAAAAAGGGTTTCGGTAAAGGGTTCCTGGGGCAAATATCTCAGGGACAAGACTTCATGTAAAGGTAATAATTGTAGCTAATTTCACTGAGCACTGACTAAGCCAGTACTTTATACCGTAGTGAGTTGATTCCTCACAGGAATACCTAAGACAGATATTATCATCACTATCCCAGCTTTACACACAGGGAACTCAGGTTTAACGAGTTGGATTGACATACCTCACATCAGTCAGCTGAGTGATGAAGCTGTGAATTCAAATCAGACAATAAGAAGCTAGAGCTCCTGAAGAATCACCATGCTGGACAACGGCTGGCCACCATGCATCGCCTTAAGTTTCTCTGTGACTGGTTGGCCCAGCAATGGCAGCAGCCATTTTCACCAGTTTCCAGTGACAACCATGGGGAGGGGAGGGAGGAGGGGAGGGGAAGGGGGAGGAGGGGAGGGGAAGGAAGAGGAGGGAAGAAGGGGCAAGGGGAGGGAAAGGGTAGAAAGGGAAAGAAAAATAAGAGGGAAGGGAATGGGAGAGGAGAGGATTAGGCAAGAATTGCAGGAGTCAGAGCCTGCGGAGATCTTGGGAACAGCTGGGGCACTGCTGAAGCACAAGGGCCAAATACTGCCCAAGAGACCTGCTGTGGGGAGAGGGCCTGGGGAGGGCTCACAGCAGCACGGTATCCGGGTTTGGGCAGAGCTCCTGCAGGCTTGAAAGGGGGAAGGGGAGGAAGCCTCCATCTGTCAGAAACACTTCCAGGGTGGAAATGTAAGCAGCTCAGATTTCCTCCTGGCTTCTCTAGTGTTTTCTTAGCACAGTCCATTTTAGCTGTGAAGGGAAAAAAAATTATGGAAAGACTTAGCTTTTTATTCTTTCTAAAAAGCTTTTGTTCATTTTATGTGATGTTCCTGAATATCCTTAGCCTTTTATTTCATAGAAAACTTACCTTCTCATATACATGTAAAATTAAAATTATTATAACAGGTTCTATATAGATGTTTTGATTGTTTTTAGATATATTACAAAAAGCATTGAAATGGTACATTATTTTATTATAATAATGTAAAAGTAATCAAACCATATAAGAAAAACGTTAGAAAAAGAGAAAAAACTCACCCATAATTTCAGGTTACTAATATGAAAACGGTTACAATTTTGGTCTTTTCGGTCTATTTTTTCATAAGCATGTCATCATAGTATTTGCATAATTTTATGTTTTCCCCTTATTATTTTAAAGGTAGGTCTTCATTTGTGCATGTAGTGTTTTTATCATCATTTTAAATTGCTTAATATACTACTAAGTAGCTAGAACATATTTTTCTTAACTTTTTTTTTATACTGGGAATTAAGTGGTGAAGAAAATTTAGAATAATAAGAATTTTGACATAAAAAACAACATGATGATTTTAAGGCAAAAAGCAGAAAATTAGCTATTCTAGATAGTTAATATAAAATGCTCTTGAAAATAAAACCATGGAATACTTCTATAGTAATCACAGTTTTCATTAATGTGCTGCTAGAAGTTATAGCAGTTAACATTTATTGATCACCTGCTATGTGCCAGGCAGCAATCTGAGGGCTTTACAATATTAGCTCGCTTATTTCATCGACAGCACTTAATATACTACTAAGTAGCTAGAACATATTTTTCTTAACTTTTTTTTTATACTGGGAATTAAGTGGTGAAGAAAATTTGGAATAATAAGAATTTTGACATAAAAAACAACATGATGATTTTAAGGCAAAAAGCAGAAAATTAGCTATTCTAGATAGTTAATATAAAATGCTCTTGAAAATAAAACCATGTGAGAAAGGCACTATCCATTTTATAGATAATGCCACTGAGACACAGCATGATGAAGCTACTTGCCCAAGTGTATACAGTTAGTAAATGGCAGGGTGGGGACTCAAACCCCATGCTGTCTAGACCCACAGTGTGTGTTCTTAAATACCGCCATGTTTTTTTTAAGTGCATTCTTTTATTTATTGATTTTTTAGAGAGAGAGAGGAGTGAGAGAGAGAGACAGAGAGAGAGAGAGAAGGGGGAGGAGCAGGAAGCATCAACTCCCATATGTGCCTTGACCAGGCAAGCCCAGGGTTTCGAACTGGCGACCTCAGTGTTTTAGGTAGACGCTTTATCCCACTGAGCCACCACAGGTCAGGCCAATACCGCCATGTTTTAAAGTTAGCAGCAAACTCCTGCATATCGGTGGAAGGAGCTTGGTGGGTTAGGAAGATCTGGGTCCAGTTTTGACTCTTCCCCTTATCAGCTATCCATGTTGAGGTAACTTACTTTAGCTCTCCGAACTTGAGTTTCTCTATCTTTAAAAATAGAGTTGTCATAAGGTACAAATGAAATAATATTGAGCAGGTGCTCGATTCATGTGAGTCCCTGTGCCTTTTATGATCACCCGTCTGGTAAGGAGCCTGAGAAGAGCAAGGGGTCAACTCCCCGTCATTGAGACGAGATGAAAAAGCTGATAACAGATGAAAAGTAAACCCAAGCTTTTAATATTACCCTCAATCCTCAAATAAAGATTGAGACATCCGAACAGGATCATACAGCATAGAAGGCAGGAGCTCACCAAGTGAATGGAAACCAAACTGGTGAAAGATAAGGCCTGTTGAGAGACTGTCCAAATTAACCAGACACATTCAACAGTGTAGGTCAGCTGTGCGGTGACTGCCGGGAGTGGAGAGGTGGGGAGGATATATTAATATATAGGGGGGATAAATGGTGGTGGATGCAGACCCGACCTGGTGGAGTGACCACACAGTGCAGTGTACAGAAACGTGTTCCAGGACTGCGGTGACTGCCGGGAGTGGGGAGGTGGGGAGGATATATTAATATATAGGGGGGATAAATGGTGGCGGATGCAGACCCAACCTGGTGGAGTGACCACACAGTGCAGTGTACAGAAACGTGTTCCAGGACTGGGCACATAAACACTGCATGACTAGGCTAAGCCCTGTCAATAAATTCAATTAAGAAAAAACAAAAAAACATGGTGATATCCTCAGCACTTGATGGTGCCTTGCACCGAGTGGATGCTCCTGGTGGCGCAATGGGATCAAGTGTCGACCTGGAACACTGAGGTCGCTGGTTCGAAACCCTGGGCTTGCCTGGCCAAGGCACATATGGGAGTTGATGCTTCCTGCTCCTCCACCTTCTCTCTCTCTCTCTCTCTCTCTCTCTCTCTCTCTCTCTCCCCTCCTCTCCCCCTCCCTCTCTCTCTCTCCTCTCTAAAAATTGAATAAATAAAGTCTAAGTATGTGTTGAGTGGTGGATCCGCAGTGCATCGATGCCAACGAGGCTGCGTCTCAGACTCAGAAGCGGTTGGTGCTTATTGCGCGCTGGCCTTAGGAGAAGCCGCGAAGTGAATGAGGTTTGTATTCACTCGGAAAGGCTGCAGACTGCTGGCTCTCTGTTTGACAGTTTGCCTTGGGTTCTCACAGCCTTCCTGCTTCCTAAATATCCCGTTCAGTACTCTTCATGGGCTCTGCGGGAGGCCTGCTTCTTCTCCCTGCGTTCCCTTTATTCCTTTACCCCTGCCCCCACCTCCCCCTAGGAAATCTTACCTGTCCTTTCAGCTTGCTA
This sequence comes from Saccopteryx bilineata, assembly GCF_036850765.1. Lineage (NCBI taxonomy): Eukaryota > Metazoa > Chordata > Mammalia > Chiroptera > Emballonuridae > Saccopteryx > Saccopteryx bilineata. The sequence goes on along the minus strand of NC_089500.1, from coordinate 54,742,685 downwards.
TCCCCACCTTCTGGAGTCCTGGGTAGCTGGATTGCCTGAATTAAACTTAAGTCTTATACCTGATCGTGGCCCAATATATACACTGCTCACAAAAATTAGGGGATATTTTATCGCTTCCTATTCATTTTGAAATATCCCCTAATTTCTGTGAGCAATAGATTTCATCCTAAGTGGGCATTTTAGTGCCTGGGAGGTGTTAGGGGATCATTTGAAGGCATGACCCTTTTGTGTCATTTGTTAGTGAAGTCAGCCCACCTTCCAACGAGTGTCTCTGTTGATGGAAATTTCCAGCAACTTGCTCCGCTCTCCACAGCTGAAGAAGTTAAGAAGAACATAAAAACAATTAGACAGTTCCACGGAGAGTCATAAGAAGGGCTTTAAAAGAGAGAGAAAATGTGAACATTTCCCTGGAGAAAGTAAGAATCGCTTTAGCAAGCACTCCCTCTGTGTTCTGCGGTGAAGGAGCGGAGAGGCTTACCCTGTGGCTTTGTTCGCCCGCCCACTCCTGCATCCCCTTAAAGTGCCCACTCCGCCTCCAGAGCACCGAGTGGCACTGCTAATCTCAGATGGGAGGTGCAATCAGACAGCCAGGCCAGTTTCCTGGAAGAGGCTGAAACTTCGAGCAGCCATTATTCAAGGAAAATGTGAGATCCTTTTCTCTGCAGGTTAAGACAACTCATTTCTCTGAAATGACTTCATTGTGGTTGTTCTTAATGGTAAGTGACTGCCCTAGAAATTTGCCTACAGCCTTTCCTGGTCCTGAGATGAGGGGATTCTAGACTAATCAGAGCAAAGCTCGAGGGGAGTGCTTTCCCAGGTTACTCTAAATCAGGGGTCGGGAACGTATGGCTCGCAAGCCAGATGTGGCTCTTTTTTGATGGCTGCATCTGGCTCACAGACAAACCTTTAATAAAAAATAATCATAATGTTAAAAATATAAAACATTCTCATGTATTACAATCCATTCATTTTCTACGGCTCATGTTCATGGTTGCGGGTGGCTGGAGCCAATCACAGCTGTCCTCCGGGACAACACCAAATTTTTATTGGATAATGCGTAAAGTACACGGGTCGCTGTATGGCTCTCACGGAATTACATTTTAAAATATGTGGCGTTCGTGGTTCTCTCAGCCAAAAAGGTTCCCGACCCCTGCTCTAAATCATTAGTCCCCTGATGTTTTAATCTAGTGCTGAATGGTGGAGTTATCAGAGAGAGGAGTGTGTCCCAACACAGCACCCCAGGATGGATGCTCACCTGGTTTATGTTTAGATCCTCCATGCTTTTAAGGATGGGTGTGGCCTTTCACTGGGTCAGGCTCTCCACCCTCCTTTGAAATGGCCACGGCCTTGTACCATTGTTCTGCTCCTCCTAGTCAGACCTCACGCTTCCATCGAGGCATAACTATTTTCTATTTTCAGCAGGAAAATGAACAATGCATGAAATATGATCATTGTCTCTACCATGTAAACAAGCCTAGGAGAAAACACCAGCTCTCCCTCCGCACTTCACTCCAGCCACATGGGTCTTTTCCTGATTCCTTCCCTGAGGTCCTTGGTTCAGGCCAGAATGCATTCCCCCTGCTGGTTCTCCAAACAATTGGTTTCTTCCTCAGGTTTGAGCTTAGCTGTTATATCCTTGGGGCAGGGATCCCAGCCCCCATGATCTGAAGGAGCACCCGGCCTGTTCACTGATGTCTAACAGCACCCTGTCCTTGCCTTTTCAGCACCTCCCTGAATGTGAAGCTACGTACGTAACTCATTTCGTATTTGTGCATCTATATATGTTGGATTCCTGAGTGACACTATCAGTCAGGTCCCTGAAAGGAAGGAATGTGGGTTTGATTCATATCCAGAGAGAAGCACAAAGTAGGAGCCCTCCATATATTCAGTGAATGAATAAATAAATATTTGTAAACCTCTTGCAGGGGAGCCATTGAAGCTCCATGTCTCTGCCTCTGCTGCCCAGGGCGGCAGACGCCAGCCACAGCAGGGGGCTCGGGGGCAACTGGAGACGGAGCCGTCTAACCTGAAATGTGCCTACGTGTACAATACCTCGACTGCAAAGATTTAATACAAAAATAAAGTGTGTAAAGTCTCTCAGTAATTTTAGATTGCTTACATATTCAAGTGACATCTTAGATACATTGAGTTAATAAAATGAAGCATATAACATTAAATTTAATTTTACCTGTTCTTTTTTTTAAAATTTTATTTATTCATTTTAGAGAGGAGAGAGAAAGGGAAAGAGGGAGACAGAGGAGAGAGAGATAGAGAGAGAAGGTGGGGAGGAGCTAGAAGCATCAACTCCCATATGTGCCTTGACCAGGCAAGCCCAGTGTTTCGAACCAGCGACCTCAGCATTTCAAGGTCGACACTTTATCCACTGTGCCACCACAGGTCAGGCTTACCTGTTCTTTTTACCCCCTTCTTCGTGGCTTCTAGAAAACAAAGCCACATCCGTGACCCGCAGTGTTTTTCTGTGTGCCAGTGCCCGTCCACGCCTTTGTGAGAAAAACCATAAAGTCAGCATGTTACCTCTCAGTGTTGTTTAACCAATTAACAGACTAACTTCTTCTGCATATTTATTTTACCAACCAGCTGCTAGTCTTGGATCTGCCAGGAACTCGCTGAGAGACAGGAGCTGAGTTGCCCTCCCTCCGGGTCCCCAGTTCCCCCACATGACAGCACAGGAACTGAATTAGACTATGTCAAAAGGTCCTTCAGCCGGAAAAGAGCAGTATATGATTCTGCCACTAACTGCATATGTTAAGATGAGGAGAGCAGAGAAATCTGCCTGTGAGACTGGTGTATTTATATACATAAATACTTCATAAGCCCCTGTTTATAAGCCCCTGCGCTCTTTACCTCACCTTGCTCTTCAAATGCCCTCTGTAAACTGTTTTCCTGGACTTAATGGATCCAAAAATGATTCAAGCAATAATATGTTAATCAGACTCGAAGAGGTCAGTTTAGCTGGCTTTCCGGAGCTGCCTTAGTGGAGGCTGCAGAGTTTTCTGCACGTGTTTGCAGACAAAAGGCGTCTGGAGTCCTCACTCACACGTGGCTCTCGGCCCCATCTGGCTGCATGAGCTCCACACTGTGCCCGGCCTCCCAGAGGAGCTGGGTCCAGACATTGTGGGGCGGATGCTTGTGCACTGCTGCATGGATTCAGACTGGGCTTTCACTCAGGAAATTCAAGTTGGTGTTTTTAAATTTACATTCAACGCTTACTTGGTAAACCCAGGGAAAAAGGCATGAGGGAATTTTTTAGTGATTCATAGATTCTTTTGTCCGAGTCATATTTTTCTTTTTTCTTTTTTTTTCCTTGTATTTTTCTGAAGCTGAAAATGGGGAGGCAGTCAGACAGACTCTTGCATGCGCCTGACCGGGATCCACCCGGCATGCCCACCAGGGGGCGATGCTCTGTCCATCTGGGGCATTGCTCTGTTGCAACCAGAGCCATTCTAGCGCCTGAGGCAGAGGCCATAGAGCCATCCTCAGAGCCTGGGCCAACCCTGCTCCAATGGAGCCTTGGCTGCGGGAGGGGAAGAGAGAGATAGAGAGGAAGGAGAGGGGGAAGGGTGGAGAAGCAGATGGGCGCTTCTCCTGTGTGCCCTGGCCGGGAATCGAACCTGGGACTCCTGCATGCCAGGCCGACGCTCTACTACTAAGCCAACCGGCCAGGGCCTGAGTCATATTTTTAAAATATAGTTTTGATCATGTTCATTGCTTGGCAGAAGAATAATGTGTGACCTTCTGTCCTCTCTCTGCTCCCTTGACTCCCTCCTCCCTTCCTCTGCCCTTTGCAAATAGCTTTCACTGGCCTGGAGGAGCCTTCTCCTTTCCATTGGTGCAACTATTGACCCAGCAGCACCCAGTTCCAGCACCAGATTCTCTTAGGAGTCTTCCTGATTCTACAGAACAGGAAATGAAAAACTCCTAACCTGTGTTTTCATAGGCAAAGCAGAGTGAACATATATTGATCATGCATCAAACACTATTCTAATTTTACAACTATTACCAGATACAATTTCTAAAACAACCCCATGAGGTAGGAAGCAACAAAGACACTGAGGCATGAAGACATTAAATAAATGTCTCCAGGCCCCCCAGGTAATATGTGTCAGGCTCAAGATTAAGACCCAGATATTCCGTAATCTTAACTGCCATGCTCTCTCAGGCTATCCTGATAAGATATGTACCATTCTTTTCCAAGATTATGGGATTGGTGAGGGTCTGGGTGATGCTTTATTCATCTTTTTATTTTCCAAAATCACATAATAATGGCTGGCCTATAACAAATACTTATAAAGAACTTCTTAAATAAATGCATTAGTTATTATTCAATCTAGGAAAAAGTGTAGGTTTCAACTTTTAAAAATCACACAAAATATTCAATCTTCATCTAAAATTCACCACTACCCAGTCTAATTCATTTCCTTTCTCCATTACTCAAGTTTTCCCACTTCTGCCCAGATGTGATATCAAAAGCCCTGATAATGTCAGGCAGCTCAATAAAAATTGGCGCCAAGAAGAATCTATGGGCTTTCTGAGGACATCAGGAACTTTGCTTTGAGGGGTGTTCTTTCAACAGAGTTCATTTACATTTTTCGATGGCACTCAGGGGACTTGATTCTGCTGACCACTTTCAGGACAACAAGATATCACCAGTCTTTATCCAACTCTTTCCTGTCAGAGATCTGGTCAACCACAGGTTCTTTCTCCTGTTGACCTTTCACAGAACCCAACTTTTTCTCAACAAAGCCACTAGTAATTGACAGGCATCCACACTCCTAATGAAATACATTTGCCATCACTTCTTGGACATAAGCAAAGCATTTGGAGGAACCCACTCACACAAGTAAGCACTACAATGACTGTAGCAGACCCTGCCATTCCTGCCCATGCATCCTTGTCTTTACAACGTCAGTGTGTACTTGCTGGATTTTCAGCTACAAGCATCTGAGTTCCATTGCCTGGGGGTCCTCTATAGCTAATGGAACCCACTCTTCCACCACCTCAAAAAGGCTAGAAATGTTAGGAATTAACAATAAATGGCTGCATAGCTGGTGAGCATTATTCTATAAATACCTCAGCTCTCTCACCCAACAGATATAATTTCTTCTTTGGGGAGTACTTTGGGAGCCACATAAATAGTTGTCATTTCTGTGACTGCAGCCTTCCAGTGGTAATCTGCCTTGATAATGAACCTTTGTACTTGCTTCTTGTTCTTTTCTAATTACTTCCCCATTCCTCTGAAATCATCTCCCAAAGGAACTACGTTCACTCTGATAGAGGTCATAAGGTCAGCTTCTGGGGTGACGGAAACTAAGACAATGGTTATATCCAAAGTCTGAGGAACGAAGCCACTGTCACCATCTGAGCTATGTACAGTGTTTATAGACAGATTAAGAGCTTCTGGTGGGAGCTCATGAGTAGGGTTGGGTGACCCAGGCCGAGGCGGAAGTCAAGGACAAAAAAGAAGAAGGTGTTTGTTCTAGAAGTTAGTTCCAGTGGAGGCTCAGGAATGTGGAGAAGTTTGAGCTGGGCAGAGGAGAAGTACACGGAAGGCCAAGTGCCTGCCACTAAATCATTGCCTCCTGGGAAATCATGAGAGCTGACATAAACAAACAGATGGACAGATGGGCCCTTTTTGTGCTATGCCCTTTTTGGGGAGTGGGGGTGGGGATTTCCATATTCTCTCCTTAAAAAGAGATATAAAGTGAGTTGGAAAATATTAAGAAGTGGCCCTGGCCGGTTGGCTCAGCGGTAGAGTGTCAGCCTGGCGTGTGGGGGACCTGGGTTTGATTCCTGGCCAGGGCACATAGAAGAAGCGCCCATTTGCTTCTCCAACCCCCCCCCCTTCCTCTCTGACTCTCTCTCTTCCCCTCCTGCAGCCAAGGCTCCATTGGAGCAAAGATGGCCCGGGCACTGGGGATGGCTCCTTGGCCTCTGCCCCAGGCACTGGAGTGGCTCTGGTCGCGGCAGAGCGACGCCCGGGAGGGGCAGAGCATCGCCCCCTAGTGGGCAGAATGTCGCCCCTGGTGGGCGTGCCGGGTGGATCCCGGTTGGGCGCATGCAGGAGTCTATCTGACTGTCTCTCCCCGTTTCCAGCTTCAGAAAAATACAAAAAAAAAAAAAAAAAAGGAAAATATTAAGAAGTAAACCATTGTACAACACGTTTAGTTTTGAATGCTAAGAACGTCATTTTCTCACTTCCTTTGTAAAGCTAATTAAATATTCCTTGTGAAACGTTGCTTGGGGATAAGCACTTAGAATTAGTGCAACCAGTTATACTCCTAATGTTCTCCTGTCATTATTTACAAAGATAGAGAGGAAGCTATTCACCTAGACGGAAAGCACATAGATCATGATGATGGTCCTGCAGCTGCCAAGGGGAAGAGTATTAAGGTTATTGTGATTCAGTATATTGACCATGTTATTGTCTTTACTGTAAAAGAAATGACCTGGACCCAAGTAATTAGCCCAAAGTCACTAAATCTTTTGAATTAACATGGCAAAACCTTTTTAAAAATAGATGATAGAGTAAGACAAAGGGTAAAAGTGAGTTCAACCAAACTCAATTACTGTATTTAATTTGTCTGGATTGATTTTCTCTGTCTTTTCTGCTGGGGTACGGGTGGATATTGTACCAGGACTAAGGATAGAGCAACCACTGGAGAAGTTACTCTTTTGTCTTCTTCCAGGCAGGCCTCTACTCAGCCTCTCCTCTCACAAGTCTGAAGGAAGAGCTCAGGGCGCACCAGGGTCCTAAGGGTCCTCCTGTCGGGGGCAGGAGGGCAGAAGGATGATAAGGAGATAATGTTCATTCTAGCTGGTGAAAGAGAGAAGAGAAAGAGCAAGAGTTAGGAAAGGAGGGAGTTCTGAGAGAAAGAAGGGGAATAAGATGGGGTGATTTGCCCCAGATTGGAGTCTTCAGATCACATCTAGTTCCCAGGGGAATGAGGGTGCGTTTCAGTTGAAAGAGCTTAAAGAATGTGGGGGAACATTGTGTTAAGAAAAGGAGCCAATTCGGAGCAATTTCTGTGAGTCAAGTCACGAAGGCTGCACTGCCTGACACGTACCTCTGTGGGAATTTTAAGGTGAAGTGTGGAGAAACTAGACCCAGAGACTACATTTGTGCAGCGACTGGGGTGTCCTAGAATGGGCTCCGGCTTGGAGAGAAGCAGCGAGGGGAATGGAAGGCAGGCTCAGTTCCTGGGGGCCCCCCGGCAATGCGCTTTCGGCCATCCTCACACTGTCTCCGGGCAGTCAGAGCACACGGTGACCACAGGTGCTCCAGGTCGCCCAGCTGACCAGTGGTGAAGGAGAAACTCAAACCTGGGACCATCTGGTCTAAATTTTGCCCTTTCTACCCCATAGGAGAAAAGAGAGAGAGAAAGCTATAGAAGTCCCACTCCAGACGCACTTGGTGACAGCGTGCTGCATTCTGACGTACGGATGAAAGTGTACTCTGTGTCCCCAGAGCTAGCGGCGGGTTGTGCAGTGCCCCCAGCACGGAGGAGAAGAAAAGGGGCAGGGCACATCCCAGGGTGCCGTCTGTGGGTGGTGGAGGGAAACTGGGGAACAGTGAGAAGAGGGAGGCTCTGCTACCGACCTGGTCCTAATGTTCTCTGGGCATTATTTTGCACACAGGTGATGATCCAGCGGTAACATGCACACGGTAGATCTGGAGAACCTGCTAGGACTTCTGGGAACTTCCACCAGCTCTTGCTCAACTCTATCTTTCTTGTCCACATGGTCCCACCGCCCGGAGCACCTTTCCCTGGCTCACCGCCTGCAGGCTCTGGAACCTCACTCAGGCATCTCCCGCCCCTCCCCCGAGGACGTCCACACATCCCAGGCCTGGGCTCTGTGCCCCGCGACTTTAGCGACTGTACACATCAGCCTGGAATACTGTTACACTTCAGGTGGCATTGTGTGTTTCAGCGTCTGTCACCTCTTTTTTTTTTTTTTTTTTTTTTTTGCATTTTTCTGGAGCTGGAAACAGGGAGAGACAGTCAGACAGACTCCCTCATGCGCCCAACCGGGATCCACCCAGCACGCCCACCAGGGGGCGACGCTCTGCCCACCAGGGGGCGATGCTCTGCCCATCCTGGGTGTCGCCATGTTGCGACCAGAGCCATTCTAGCACCTGAGGCAGAGGCCAAGGAGCCATCCCCAGCGCCCGGGCCATCTTTGCTCCAATGGAGCCTTGGCTGCGGGAGGGGAAGAGAGAGACAGAGAGGAAAGCGCGGCGGAGGGGTGGAGAAGCAAATGGGCGCTTCTCCTGTGTGCCCTGGCCGGGAATCGAACCCGGGTCCTCCGCACGCTAGGCCAACGCTCTACCGCTGAGCCAACCGGCCAGGGCCGTCTGTCACCTCTTAAGAGCAAATTATGAGCCCCTTCAGGCAGGGCTGTGTCCTTCCAATGTCCCTTCCCCAGAGCTCCAGTGCTCAGCAAATGTTTTCTCCAAACTATGTCTAACTGCATCATATCGTCCTTTGTTGTTTTCCATGAATTCCTTGCTCAGTAGAAGATTATCTTTTAAAATGCTGCTTTTGTCCATCCTTTTCTTAAATAGCACCATCAACAACCATCGTGATATTAACGGGAGCTGATAGAAAGGCTACAGCCGAACATTTCCTTCAGAGGCGGGGTCTGTCACCTCTCAGGCTGGCAGATTGCGATAGTTTCGCCCCCAGAGTTTGACCGTCATTGTGAAGTCCCAGCTGCTAAATTCCGCGGGCGGCTTTGGTCTGGAGCGTCAGTTTCACAAGCAGACACTGAGGCCCTAGAAGCGAAACTCGGGCAGCGTAGTTGTTACATCTCAGGTTATGATGACGTGCAACCCAGGTTAGGCGTCTCTGCTTCAATCTAGTTTGTGCTCTGCCCAGCGCTGTCTGCCAGACAGCGTGTGAAATTGCTTTTCTCTCCTGCAGGATTGGGAGCGTTTCGGAGAGAATGGCAATGTTCTTGATGTTCCACACACCCTGACGGTGAATATCCTGCCCAGTTCCCATAGTCTCAGCTGCTTTTCTCTCCTGAGACTATGTGGCGATGTCTCGCTCCAACACCGGCGAGCGGACTAGCCTCCACGTCTCTTCATGGGGAAGGATGGTGTGTGTCCGGTGCATCTCTGCCCCCTTGCTGTTTAGGATATAGAGGCTGCCACAGTGTCACCAAGCTAAATGCAGAAACTTCATGCTATGTTCAAATTCTGACAAAACAATGCAATGACTTACAGATTTTTCCTCCTCGATTTTGTTCCTGATTTTTGGTGAGCATTACTGGCTGAACTCAGTTCTCTGTCTCTGATTAAAAAAAAAAAATTCTTGGCCCTGGCCAGTTGGCTCAGCGGTAGAGCGTCAGCCTGGCATGCAGGAGTCCCGGGTTCGATTCCCGGCCAGGGCACACAGGAGAAGCGCCCATCTGCTTCTCCACCCCTCCCCCTCTCCTTCCTCTCTCTCTCTCTCTCTTCCCCTCCCGCAGCCAAGGCTCCATTGGCGCAAAGTTGGCCCGGGCGCTGGGGATGGCTCTGTGGCCTCTGCCTCAGGTGCTAGAGTGGCTCTGGATGCAACAGAGTGACGTCCCCTGGTGGGCATGCCGGGTGGATCCCGGTCAGGCGCATGCGGGAGTCTGTCTGACTGCCTCCCTGTTTCCAGCTTCGGAAAAATGAAAAAAAAAAAAATTCTTAAGCTAGAATGGGTTTTTAGTCTCCTTGGCTCCCTGTCAGCTCACAGGGCTGTGTTTGCCTCCTGATCAGTCCTGATCGGAAGTCCTGTTGCACGCACATAGCAAAGCCCTGTGCGGTCGTCCCTGCAGCTTCTCAAATGAATGCAGTCTACGGAACGCAGGGGCTTGAAGAGAAACTCTGTGAGCCTGCAGGGGTCACGCAGCATACACTCATGGGGTAGCATCCGAACGCCCAGGCTGAAGCTGACCGACTGGGCTTCCCTCGGGGGTTTGAAAGGGAGCATGGACCTTCAACTTGCACAGGCACGGGGTCAGGCTGGGTTTTGCCATTTACCACAGGCAAAAACTTCCTTTAGTCCTTTTTAAAAAAATTATTTATTTATCCATTTTAGAGAGGAGAGGGAGAGACAGAGAGAGAGAGAGAGAGAGAGAGGAGAGACAGAGAGAGAGAGAGAGAGGAGAGACAGAGAGAGAGAGAGAGAGAGAGAGAGAGAGAGAGAAGGGGGGAGGAGCTGGAACATCAACTCCCTATGTGCCTTGACCAGGCAAGCCCAGGGTTTTGAACTGGTGACCTCAGCATTCCAGGCCGACGCTTTATCCACTGCGCCACCACAGGTCAGGCTCCTTTCGTACTTTTTAATGTAGAAAGTGTGATCTTACTATTTGTTTTGGGTTTGTCCTTTCAAGTGTGCCCACCTTGTCATCAGTGGGCACCGCCTGGAGCAGACTGTCCTCATCGAATCAGCACCTACCTGTGCGCTGGAAGTCCGCCAGGTCAGCAGCATGGACGGACGCCCGCCACCCCTGGAGCCTGAGAAGAGGGGCAGTGAGACGAACCTCGTGCTTTCTGCCTTGTGTTCTCAGACTACCTGGGGAGCATTACAAATCCTGATTAAATCTCGGACTCATTCCGGATCATTCAAGATTCTAGAGACACCAGTACTTTGCGCAAAGCTTCTCCGGTCATTCTGATGGGAAGCGGAGGTTAACCTCCTCCACCCAGATCTTGTCTCTTGGGTTTCCCCCGTATTGCTTGTCAGATTGTGTGGGTCAGACTGTATTTCTCTGCTGAAGTACTGAGACCATTTCAGAAGAGAATTGCCACGGGATAAAAGAAAGATGAAAGTTTCTTTCGGTTTGTACTTTGCCTGAGTCTCTCAGGAAGGTGCACAAAGTCCTGCCATGGGGAAGAGGTCTCCAACCTCTGATCTTACCTTTCAAGCCATTGTGATCAAAAGGAGAGTCTTGGCCCTGGTCAGTTGGCTCAGTGGTAGAGTGTCGACCTGGTGTGCAGGAGTCCCAGGTTCGATTCCCGGCCAGGGCACATAGGAGAAGTGCCCATCTTCTTCTCCACCCCTCACCCTCTCCTTCTTCTCTGTCTCTCTCTTCCCCTCCCGCAGCCAAGGCTCCATTGGAGCAAAGTTGACCCGGGTGCTGAGGATGGCTCCATGGCCTCTGCCTCGGGCGCTAGAATGGCCCTGGTTGCAACAGAGCAATGCCCCAGGTGGGCAGAGCATCGCCCCCTGGTGGGCATGCCGGGTGGATCCCGGTCGGGTGCATGTGGGAGTCTGTCTGACTGCCTCCCAGTTTCCAACTTCAGAAAAAAAAAAAAGGAGAGTCTTTCTAGATTTCTCCATCTAAAATTGTATCTGCTGCCCCCAGGAGAAAACCCACTCCTGTTCACAGGGTGATTCTCTCACACCGGACCCATCCCGAGAGCCTCCACTGTCCTCCCTCCCACTATTTGTTCTCGAGTAGCTGTCCTGGTATCCCCGTTAGGGTCAGTGATGTGTCCACGGGACACACTTACTTCTTACAGCAAAAGGGAGGGGTGTATCCACGTCCTATTCTTTCCATTTAGTGAACTGTAGGTGTGCTCGTTGACCAAAAGAACAATTAAAATCAGCTTAATTCTATCCCAAATAGGAGACAGTATTTGAAGGAGGAAAGTCCAGTCTAACAATGAGATCCAATCCCAATTACTGTGAGGTTTCTTCTTTGTCCTATCTGGGAATGCCTACCAAAACTTTTAGTTAGGGTGGAAGTGGGCAGTTCTCTCATTTCACTGGATTTAAAGAATATTTTAATAGACTTTATTTCTTAGAGCATTTTATGTTTACAGAAAAATTGCACAGACAGTACAGAGAGTATTCATATACAACCCTCTCCTGCCAGTTTCCCCCTTATTAACATCTCTCATTAGTGCGTTACACTTGTTAAAATCAATGAATCAATGTCGATACATTGTTATTATATAAAGTTCCTAGTTTACAGTCAGGCTCACTTTTTGGATTTTAACAAATGTATAATGACATGTACCCACTGTGACATTATCATACAGAATTGCTTCACTGCCCTAAAAATGCCCCGTGTTCCTCCTCTTCCCTCCTGCCCTGAAACCCCGGCAACCACTGATCTTTCTTACTGTCTACAGTTTTGTCTTCCCCTAAGGTCATATAGTTAGAATCATATAACATGTAGCCTTTTCAGGCTGACCTCACTTAGCAATATAAATTTAAGCTTTCTCCATGTCTCTTCCTGCCATAATATTTCATTCTGTGGATGTACCACAGTTTATTATCTACTCACTAATGGAAGGACAGCTTGGCTTCTCCTAATTTTTGGTGCAGGTTTTTGTGTGACATAATTTTTCAACTCCGTTGAATAAATACCTATGAGCATATTTGCTGGATTTTATGGTAAGACTTTGTTTAACTTTGTAAGACTCTGCCAAACCATTATGAATTCCTACCAGCAGTGAGAGTTCCTGTTACTCCACATTCTCATGAGCGTTTGGTGTGTTGTCAATATTTTGGACTTTCACCATTCTAATAGGCGAGTTGGTATCTCATTGTTGTTTTAATTTGTAGTTCCCTAAGGACTTACGATGTTGAGCATCTTTTTATATGCTCATTTAAAAAATTTAATTGTTTGACTACTTTCTCTACGTTTTAAAACTTCTTTGTATATTTTAGATGCATATAGTTCATCTCATTCTTTTAACAGTGTCTTTCACACAGCAGTGTTTTATTTTAATTATGTCTAGGTTTTCAATTCTTTCTTTGTATCTTGAAAAGTTACTGCCAAACCCAGGATTATCCAAATATTCTCCTATGTTATCTGTACAGGTTTTATAGTTTTGTGTCTTACATTTAGATCCATAATCCATTTTGAGTTAATTTTTGTAAAAGGTCCAAGGTCTGTAACTAAATCCAGTTTTTCTAGCAACATTTATGTAGAAGATTATCTTTCTTCATTGAATTGCTTTTGCTTCTTTGTCGAAGATCAGTTGACTATATTTGAGTGGGTCTATTTCTCGACTCTGTTGACTCCCTGCCCATTTTCTGACATAAAATGACAATTTGGCAAGACTCCATATCTTTTTACTTATTTTTTTTATTTTTTTTTTTTTTTTTTTTTGTATTTTCTTAAGTTGGAAACAGGGAGGCAGTCAGACAGACTCCTGCATGCGCCCGACCGGGATCCACCTGGCATGCCCACCAGGGGGCATTGCTCTGTTGCAACCAGAGCCATCCTAGCACCGAGGCAAAGGCCAGGGAGCCATCCTTAGTGCCCGGGCCAACTTTGCTCCAATGGAGCCTTCTTATTTTTATTTTTTAAATATCATCACAGTAGATATTTAATTTTGTTTTTGTCTTTAAGCCCCTCTTTTTCACTTTAATGGTGTTAAAGCCTTGGGGAAAAAACATAATTTATTTGATTTCTAATTACTAATCAATAATAACTAAATAGTTATTAAATTAGTGGTCAATAATTATTTGATTAGTAATTAACTATTGGTCATTTGTTTCCTCAATTACAAGATAAGAATAATTATTATTCAGAGCTCATAGAGTCATCTTGGAGATAAAATGACATAATATATTTAAAGTTCCTGCAAAAGAAATGTTAAACAGTAATGATTATAATTTATATTATGATAGAGAATGAATCAGCTAAATACTACTCAAACGGAGTAATATTTTTCATCTAACTTGGCAGTAAAATGGCATGTAGAAACTCACATCACAGTACACAAATTATATTAAATTCTCAGCAGATGTTTAATACATTTCAATCGAATTGATGTGAAATGTTTTATCCAGGTAGTTCACTTCCCTTCAGAACGCTCAGTAACTGCTCGTAGCAGTCACACTTGCTCAGTGTTGTTAGTGACAATAATGCTTTTGTTAGGCCTCCAGATACATTAAAGAGAGCTGGCTGCAGATTTTTATACTATTCGAGAATCTCATGTCCCATTACTTACGAAGGTGGCCGTTCCAAACTGAGATCTGAAGCCCATTTCAGTTCCAGGGCTGCTTCGCCTATTCACTTTCCAACAATAACGCTTCCCTCTTCTCTAATTCTCTTTTCTTTAGTTTCTTATTCCAGCTCCTGTAAAGTGTTTTAGACACTCTTTTAACTAAGTTTCTTCTTACTTTCTCCTTACCACTATTTTGGAGTGACGCTTCTTATTGTGCAGGGAGCTAGCATCCACCTGTGGCTGCCTACGGTGAACCTGGGGAAGCCATATAAAGGGATGGACAGGGACAGAGGCTTGGGCTCTGGACATCTCCACCTGCTTCCAGCTCTGCCTTTGGCAGGTGAGCTGACCTAGCCAGGTCTCTGTGCCTTCATTTGTAAGTTGAAGTTTATAGTCATAGAGCCTTTCCCACAGACTCATTGGAGGATGGAGGGTGTTTTCTGTGAATAGAGTGTACAGTGCATCCCTATCTCACAGAAGTACTCGGTAGCCATTGCTGTTATAGAGAAAAGTCTGAGGAGAGGACCTGTGACACTGTGACCCTTTTCAGACTACACTCATACCCTCTCTGGTCACACAAATGGCAATATTATTCATACATACCACACAGACACAATGTTTTATGAAAACATAATATTTTTTAGCTGGAAAAGATCACAAGATTACAAAAGTTTCCATTTTGGAAGACAGTGGAAATCAAATTATTGAGTGCCATGCAAGAACACACAGGGACTAAGATAAAAATCTTGGTATTTCCCATTGTTCACATCGAGGCACAGCTGGCCTGCCAGCCACCCCAGGAGAGCTGTGGTTCCATACCCTGCCAGCAGCCACCTTGCCATCATTGCTCAAATCCCTGGGAAGTCCAAGGCACAAGTATTCCCATTCTCTCCCCTCTGTTTCTAAGTCCTCCATACTCGCCCCAGCTGTCACTATAGTATATGGTTTACTCACTTCCGGAGTTAACTTCACCCACCTGAATATTCTTTGGGACAAGAACTATTTCTTAGTCCTTTGTGTCACTAGCCCCATATAGGCACAAGAAAAAAGTCAACACATAGTTGTTAAACAAATGGCATTATACCCACAGGATGCTTGAAATATGACAGGTGGGTAAAGAAAAGAATCTATGAATGCAACAAGTAACTCAGATCACCAACAGTCCAGTGCCCTTCAGGGGGTGTTGACAGCTACGGAGTTCCAGAGAGGCCTTAGCTGTTCCACCAATCGTGGCTTTACATTCTCTCCTCCTTTCTACTTTGGCACTTGGCCCTTGGGAATTGTTGTCCTTGTCACCTCTGGATGTAGCGGAAACAAGTAGCTGCTGGCTAAGCCCTCAGCTGTCAGGTGGCTGCGCAGCTGCTGCCCAGGAGGCCTGCCAGGAAGCGCCTGTGCCAGGTGGGGCCGAGAAGGAGGGGGCACGGCCCCCACAGGAATGCTGTGTATGTAAGTGGACTTCTTCCCGGCATTTGTCATTGTCTACATTGCTTGTTGCGGATTCTCTTGGTGACCAATTTTGGAGGGAGTAACTGACATCTCATTTAACCAACCAGGCTAGGGAGTAGAGGGTTTCCTGGCAACGACATTTCTCATCTAATAGAATATTCATCTGTGTAGTGGCCCTGGCCCAGCAGGTCTGCCTCTGCTCATGGACACAGTTGTTTCGATTAAGGTTTCATCTTATGTTTACTTCATTTTCCCGACCACATCTCCTCAGACTTTTGATTCCAGGAAACCATTGCAATATTATCAAAATATTTTTAAAGGCCTCATAAAAGAACAAGTCTGCTTTGCCCTTGGTGACTTTGAAGTAATTGAACCTTCTTGAGAGAAACCAGTATCATTTCTCAGTAGATGGAAGAGAAAACAGCCCTGGCACAAAAACATTGATTAGAAGCTAAGCAGTTGCAGTCATTCTGGAAAACACTGGGGAGATTGTTAGCACACTGAGCAGTTACAATGTAAATGTCAAGTTACCTGCCGATCCCTTTGTCTAGCCTGGTTGAATAAACAAAATTGAAAAGGTGAAATGATTTTCCCCTTTGAAATCTGAGCTTTAAAGGTAGCTATTAGAAAACTCCAGAAATCTACTGAGAAATGTGTCGAGTATATCACTTATCAACCAAATCTGCTGTCCAAAACAGAGGTTGGGCCGTATCTACAGTAACTTCAGAAGCTGTTTTCTTTTCTCCATGGTATAGGGACAAAAAGCTTTTCATGCTGGCACTTTTTGGGATTTGGCTTTCCCAAGCTTCCACACTGGGCAGGAAGTTGGGTCCTGGTGATATAGATGAATTTGAAAGTGTTCGCATGCTGCGTTTTCAGGCATGGGAGATGGTACGCCAAATTATTTTTTGCTGTCCTGTAGCAAATTCCAGATAGTCCTGTGCTTCAATCTTTGGATCTATTTTATTTGTTTTTTCACATTCTTTTATTATTATTATTATTATTATTCTCTAAAAATATAATAATACTTGATTAAAAAAAATTAGACTCACTCTATGGCAGCAGACTCTACTATGATGTTTGGATGACTTTGGTCACGGGGATAGTGTTATAGAAAGAAAGCTGAGGCTTGTTTAGAGGTTTCCAGCTGCAGTGAGAAAGAGTTGTACACTCTCCTGTTCTCTTCAGGGAATGAGCCTTATCTATTGTGCAGACTCTGATGTCTAACACAATTACCTTGTACTAAGGAGGTGCTCACTAACCCCAAATATGCAAAGAGTTTTCTTCCCTGGTGACACGGGGTGACCAAATGCGCTACTCTTGTAAGTAATTAATAACAGGTAAACTCTCAGACCTACCTGCTCACCCAGCTGTGGGAGTAACTTTGGGCATCTCATTCAGTTTTTCCTAGCTAAGTTCCCCAATATGTGAACAGAGAATAATGAAACCTAGCATATAGAGTTATTAAGAGAGGTAAATGAGACAAAGGTATATAAGGTCCCTAGCACACAGTAATAACTCAAGAAATGTTGAATCTCTTTCAGTGTCTCCGGTGGTTCCTTTAAAGCCTCAGTTTCACTTGCTCCCTCTGGGAGATTGAGTTTTGGTGCTTGTTGATTTTCCTATTCATGATTTAAAACAGGTGCCCCCAATTACTCTGGTGTCCCCAGAGTCTGTGGTTTAAAGAGGCGCTGGAGGGCTCAGAGTGAAGTGTCTGTGCCTTGCAGTCAGTCGGGGATCCAGCTACGTGGGTTTCAGTATACCACGATGTAATGCTGGTGGCCAAGGCTAGGAAGGTGCACATTGGATTCAGGTAGATGGTAGAGGAGCTTCTGGCCATTCCTGTTTATTGAAGGCTTGCAGAGAGGGTGAGCAAACAAACAAAGGAAAACCTGCTCTTTCACAGTAGAGGGCAAGGGATCAGGAAAACCGACCCTCACAGTGGCCACTGAGAGAATCCAGGAACTGCACCTCACAGAGGCAGGAGAGCGACCTGGGAGAATTGCCCCCGAGGGAAAGGACCCATATCTTTTCCTAGACACACACATGGCTTTCTGCCACTGCTCACACACTAATTGTGTAAAGTGCTTGCAGCTGGGAGACCAGCGCGCAAGCCTAACACAGCTGTTTTCTCCACACACGTTTACAAAGCATTATACATTTTTACATTAGCTTGTATTTCAGAAATGATGTTTTAATAGGAAGGCAAGATTCTGCCCAACCCAAACTATCATACAATGATTTATACATCCAAAGTCTATTTTCTAGCAACGTTTATGATATTTGAAAAATAAATCTTGCTTTCAGGAAATGTTTAGCCACTTGCAGATTTCAGAGAATAGATAATGCAAGGAAGCGCGGGCGAGGACTGTAAACCAGGGGTCCCCAAACTACGGCCCGCGGGCCGCATGCGGCCCCCTGAGGCCATTTATCCGGCCCCCACCACATTTCCGGAAGGGGCACCTCTTTCATTGGTGGTCAGTGAGAGGAGCATAGTCCCCATGGAAATACTGGTCAGTTTGTTGATTTAAATTTACTTGTTGTTTATTTTAAATATTGTATTTGTTCCTGTTTTGTTTTTTTACTTTAAAATAAGATATGTGCAGTGTGCATAGGGATTTGTTCATAGTTTTTTTTATAGTCTGGCCCTCCAACGGTCTGAGGGACAGTGAACTGGCTCCCTGTGTAAAAAGTTTGGGGACCCCTGCTGTAAACCCAGCCACTCTACCACCCTCCACCCCTTCGTGCTGCTTGGGCGAGGCCGGTGGGGTGTCCGCCCCCGACTGTCAGGCCGCAACTCTCACAGGTGGGAGCCCATTCCACGGAAGCTTCTCTGGTTTCCAACCTTTTGCTGAAAAACATTACTAGCAGTTTCTGATGACTCCGCATTATACTATTTTATAAATCACACTATTATTCAGTGATTCCAAATTTCTTAGTAACCTCAACCATGTGATAGTAACCACCTAGTTGTTTTTTTTATAATGCAGAACAGAAAATTTGATGGGTTGAAAATAACTAATGGCTGTTTGTTTGTTTGTTTGTTTTGCCTACAGGGAGCTGGGCTGGGTCTGCAGACAGATGAAAACTTGTGCAATCTCCTCATCTTCTTTCTGGTGCCTCTCCAGCAAGGAAGCCAGGGAATTGGGTGTGTGGAGAAGAGAGGGGCTAATATGACACACATAGTAGCCATTTCTAACAGTAGGGACAGGAAACTAGCTTGTCTCCTCAATGGGCCGTGAAGGTACATGTCATTTATTCATGTTTATATAGATTTTATTATTCTATCTTATAATATATGCTTGACATAAAAGTATACAGAGCATTTTGTTTGACTTTTTTATATAAAGGACTCATTACTCTCATACACTATTTGGTGAATGTCAGCTCTCTAAATAAATGTAAATCCTCAGAGACTCTTTCTTAAGTGAC
The DNA here is from genome assembly GCF_036850765.1 of Saccopteryx bilineata. Taxonomy (NCBI): domain Eukaryota; kingdom Metazoa; phylum Chordata; class Mammalia; order Chiroptera; family Emballonuridae; genus Saccopteryx; species Saccopteryx bilineata. The sequence goes on along the minus strand of NC_089500.1, from coordinate 54,723,847 downwards.
ATTGCCATACTCGCATTTGAAGTTTTTAGAACTGTCCCAGGATTTCAGCACAGCTAGAGCTGTAAAACCTATTTACTTTCAACTGCCACAGAATACATTAGAGTTATATTTTTCCAGCATATCAGATGCTGGTAAAAAGAGGGAGTTCTCACAGTGTTTGTCAAGTTGTATGTGTTGTGCAGAAGGGTGCTACATTATCACTTTTATTGTGAATGTCAAACATTTAAAATGAAAGTCCAATAGGGTTTGTTTATGGTGTTCACATATGTCTCAGGTTCATCTATCTTGGAAGTTTATCAGCACACACCATAAAATATTCCCCGGTAGGTACTAATGCCAATCTAATGGTTCTTATGGTACACAAGGTGGTAATGTTCATGGGGCAATATTAGAATAATGTTCAGTGAACAGCTGAAGTTTAATTAGTAAGGGAACCCACTTTTCAAGCTCTAAACAACTTGTTTGCTGGCTCTCGGTGTAATAACCGCAATGCCAGCAATACCACCCTGAAGGAGAAGGTGCAGGTAAGGCAATGACAGTAGAGCCTGCCTGAATTTCTGGAACCTTAAACTTCCCATGCTGAACAATAACCCTCTGCCCTGCTGCCCCCACACCTACGCTCCTTCCCTCTACTGCAGTGGTTCTCAACCTTTCTAATGCCGTGACCCCGCAATACAGTTCCTCATGTTGTGGTGACCTCAAACCAAAAAATAATTTTGGTGGCTACTTCATAACTGTAATTTTGCTACAGTTATAATTTGGAATGTAAATACCTGATATGCATTATGTATTTTCCAATGGCTTTAGGCGACCCCGCTGGGATCGCGACCCACAGGTTGAGAACCGCTGCTCTACTGTGTCCTGTGGAGGTTCAGGCCTTCTCTTTAGGGACCATTTGTTACCCACTCCAGTCACCATTCATTTACTCATTCACTCAACATTTATTGAGCATCTACTGTGTGCCAACCCCCTGGTTCCTAACCTCCCAACATGCACCATCGGAACTGGCCCTCTCTAGCTATCCCTCGCAGTGGTGCTCAGCTTCCCTTGCCATGTCCATTGCCAGGTCTGAAGGATACTGCACCGTCTTCACTGGCCAAGCGGAGTGGGACGATCTGGCCTTGCAGCTTTGAGGCTGGAATACGTCCTACTGCAGGCTCACGTCCCCTTGCTAGTTCACAACCTAACCTCCCGGCCTGCAGACCAGGCAAGAACTACACAAGGTTGGCATGACCTTCAATCCCAAGGGAGCCAGGCTGCCTTCCCGTTTCCATCTCCCCTATTTTAAACCCTGAGCTACCTTGGAGGCATAGCCCCAGCCCAAAGTTCAATAGGCTCACTGAAGACCTCTGCTACCCAGACTAAAATGAACTTAGCACACTGTTTGTTTTATACAGTATTCAGTGACACTGTTTGCAGCTTAGGGAAAACACCCTAAAGTGTACTGAAGAGCTAATGACATGCAGCTGGGTTCTCCCAGCTTGTAAGGCAACCACATACCAATTAGAGAAAGCAAAAGCCCCTCCCCTGAGTGGACACATTAGAAACATGTGCCCGATTTGGGATACAGAGCTGAGCTAGCATCTCATGTGCTGGGCTCCAGCCACACAATGCCTCTCTGCTGATGCCTCTTCCAGCACAGGAATGCACCCCCACGGTGCCAGCCTGGTTTCTCTCGCTTTTAGTGGGAACATGAAGTTGGTGGACCAGCTGGGTTCCGGAAGTGCTGAGCTCTTTCAGCCTCAGCAGGCCCTACTTCCTGGAACGCCATGCCCCCACTCAGCCAACACAACCAACTCCCATTGAGTCCAATGTCATTGTTGCAGGTGGCAGGGAGAGGGGCTCTCCCCTCGTGCCCTGGTTTTAGTGAGCCTCCACTCAATCCAGGGTACCCAGTGCTTCTCTTATGCAGCTCTTGGCATAGCCTAAAGCCATGATGGCGAACCTATGACATGCGTGTCAGCACTGACATGCGTAGCCATTTTCGATGACACGCAGCCGCATGAGGCCACATACCAGAGAAGTATGGGGCCGCATGCCAAGAAGGACCTTTCATCCTTGGCTCCTACATGGCCAGGTGCAGTAGCCAAGGATAAAACATTTGCTGTAGTGTAGACACTCTGTGCCGGAGGTCTGTAGGCCAAAACAACAGAACTCTGGCACAGAGAGGCTAGTTCTGGGACTTCTGGTTAGGCCGTTTTCCTCAAAGTGACACACCACCTGAGTTATGCTCAGTTTTGTGGCGAATTTTGACACACCAAGCTCAAAAGATTGCCCATCACTGGCCTATTGCTATAGTCTGCTTGCAGATTTGCCTCACATGTGCAATGGTAATCCTACAGAAACAGGGACTTTATTTTACTGATCTTTGGTCCCAGTTCCTGAACTCTCAGCTGACGACCTAGCTTTTTATTTGGGAAAAGCAAACATACAAACAAAGAATAAGAACAGAACTTCTACATGCTTCTATGACCAAATCTACCATGCACTGCCTTTGAACAGATGCCCTTTGCCTCTCTTCTGACACAATGGCAGAGTGGCCCATGTGCTCATTGTGGCCTCACCCACTCATCTACTAGGGATATTATTTCCAAAATCACCCCTACCTTATGAATCATTGGTTTTCTCTTCATTACCCCCATTAGAACAACAGCAAGCTATTATTTGAAAAATCTCTTTCCACTACCGCCCGATTTCTTGGCTACATTTTACAGCAAAATTGCTTTAAAGAATTGTCTACATTCTGCCTATACTTCTAGCCTTCCTGTTCTCTACTGAACCCACTTTAATCAGACTTTCCCCTACTATTCCACAAACACTGCTCTCATCAAAGCCACTGGTGCCTTCCATATGGTCAAGTCCAATGGTCCGTTCCCAGTTCTTATTTATGGGTCTACCAGAAGCATTGGCTAACGGTGATGACCCTCCTTCTTGAAACACTTTATTCATTTGACTTCCAGAATGCTCTCTCATCTCCTGTCTTCCCTCACTGAACGTTACTCCTCAGACACCTGCTAGAGTCTATCTTCCCCAATTTCAAATCTGAAGCACTCCCTGGCTCAGTCCTCAGTGTTGCCCTCTACCTACATTCATGCCCTCTATAACCTTGTTCAGCCCCAGGGTTTTAAATACAAACCAAAAGCTGATGATTCTTATTTTTTTTATCTCAAGCCCAGACCTCACCTCTGAATTCTGGAATTATATTTCTCTCTGCTTAGTCAAGACCTTCATGGGGATTTCTAACAGGCATCTCTAACTTTACGTGTCTAAAAGTAAATCTGTGATCATTTTTTACCCTAAACCGATTCTCCTTGAGTTCTCTCATCTCCATAACTGGCACAGCTCTGTGTCGTCAATGTTTGGTCTAAAGATATCTTTAACTCTTCGCACACTTTGCCTTCAGTTCATCATCCGTCCTGTTGGCTCTTTTATCAAGGTATATCCAGAATTTTAAAATGTCTCATCAATTTTACCGCTGCCTATTGTAAGCCACCGTTTTACATATGTATATCACTCAGGTCCTTGCTATTCAAAGCATGGTGTAGGGACCAGCTGCACCAGTTCACCTGGGTGCTTGTTGGCAATGCAAGAACTCAGTCTGACTTGAGACAAAATGAACTGGAGTTGCATTTTAACCTGATCCCGAGGTAGTTCATTTACATAGTCCTGTCTGTTGGTAGGCAGTAGCCTGCTAATTGTCTCTCTTCCTCCTTCCTTGCCCCCCTCTTCATTCTATTTTTCACACAGCACTCAAAGGATCTTTTAAAAATGTATGTCAGAGGATGTCACCCCTGTGCCCCATACCCTGCAATGGCTTTCCCCCTCACTCAGCCGGTAAAGTAATATCCTCACTATGATTCGTAAACTTTTGTATGACCTATACCTCCCTCCCCTATCCTCTTTGGACCTCATTTCCTCCTACTCTCCTCTTGATCCCTTCACTCCAGCTACAGTTCCCTTCAAGCTGTTTCACCTTTTGCAGGCACACATAAACCTCAGGATCTCTGTACTTCTGCCTGGAACCTCTTTCCCAGATATGGGCAATCTGTTCCTCCACTTCATGAAGATCTCTTCTGAAATGCCATCTCATCAAAGAGGCCTTCCACAGCCTCCTAAGTCAAATAACATCCTTCTATCACCTTTTATTCCCTTTTCTTTGCCCTGCTCCATTTGTCTGCATATTTCCTCATATCATATACTTATTTGCTTACTGTGTGCCTCTTCTTAGTAGAATGGAAGTTCCAGGAGGTAGGGACCTTCACTTTTGTATTACCTGTTGTTGGTGAAGTACGGTAATACCAAAACCCTGTCCATAAGAAGTTTTGCAAGATTTATAGATGAGTAAATGAAAAGAGTTGTGTAAAGCCATAATGTTAGTTCTGTAAAGGCCATAAATATTCCCTGATGTCTCTGGATCCCAGAAAAGCCTCAGGATGCTGACTTAACAACCTCTGTAAAAGGCCAAGATAACCGAGCACATTCTTTTGCTTTTTGTAAAATTCTTCACTGAGCACTGTCTCCCTAGATTGTTTCAATGATAACTGAAAGCCTGTTTTGCTTCTGTAAAACTGCTTTGGCAAGGTTCTAACCTCCTCCCCCTCCCTGCTTTTTTTTTTTTCCTTTAAAAGCAAACCCCTGAGTTTGTTCGGGGCCGCGTGATTTGTTAACTATAGTTCCCGTGCAGTCACCAGCTTTGAAATAAACACCTTAATTTGGCTACTTAATTGTGTGGCAAAACATTTGTTTCCTCGCTGTCCAGATATAACATTTGGAGACCCCTGTGAGATTGCGTCCTCTGGACACATTTTGTTTTGCCACACACAGGCAACTGGTCTCCTTGGCCTGACTGCAGGGCACAGAAACTCAGTAGAGGAGGTGCCACCTGAGACGTTCCAGGTGGCCCTGCTGGTCTTTTCTGTCTGGCTGACAGTCAGCTGTGAGCAATCAGCCTGCCCATCTACCCATTTGGAGTCATCTGGAAAGCCTCCAGACGCGAGTAGAACAAATTTGCAATTTGCTCAGTTTGTAACTTGCTTGTGGCTAGCCATCTTGCACCTATTGTGATCAAGGATCAGAAGCCATCGTTGCTGGAGAGTTAATGTGTTCTCAGGGAAGCCATTAGTGGGGACTGAGTTAAGTCCTGCCTTGGGCTTCCCAGGACACCTCTGTGCTATCTGTTCATGCCAAGATCTCTTTCCGTGCTCTTACTGTTTTTGCACTGAAATCCCCTGAGTGAATGGTGCGTGAACGAGGAGCTCTGGTGCCTGCACCTGAGTTTCCAGTGTGTGGCTCCACGACGAATAACCATGGAGTCCGAGTGGGCCTCAACCTGTGGTTCTGTGGCGATCCTCATACGGCTTAGGGTGGTGTCAGAAACTCTCTGATTCGAGTCGGGGCTTTATACCGACCCACCAATGCTAAGAGGCGCCTGAGTTCCTGCGAGGGACCGGCCAGGCTGGCACCTGAGTGGCTCTTCACGGGGCACCCCCTTCCCTGTACGTCAAACTTTGTTGAAAGCTCTCTGCCCTTTGGTTCTCCAGGAATTGACCCAACGGGGGACAGTTTAGAGGGTTGGCACAAACCTCAGTTCTTAATCCCTTTCGTGATCTTGGGAAGCTCATTTGTTTGTAACTATAGGGGAAGGGCAAAGTAAGAGCCAAACTCCCCTTTGCTTAAACATTTCAAAATTGGATTTTCTAATATTTGTAGTGTAAAATTAAGCAGGGGGAGACTTCAAACTCTTTGTGAATTAGAGGAACCCTCCCTTAGGGTAGGGCAGCCAACACAGGGTTCAGTAGATCCTAGAGGTGTCAGAGCTGTATGGAATACAATCGCTAAGCCCCAGGGCCACGCAGACCAGTTCCCCTATACAGATCAGTGGAGGGCCCTGGTAGAAAATCCCCCTCCCTGGAGAAGGTCTGTGCCAGCAGGGACAGTCATCATGTTTTACTAGCGACAGCTCACAATCAGGAAAGAAGGTCCCTGTCTCACAGACTGTTGAGGAGGAGTCTGAATGACCTCCTCCACACCCTACTTCTCCAATTGCTCCACCCACCTCAGGGAGCCCAGCGCCACTGTCAAGGCAGACTAGGAGGCAAGTGAAGAAAAAGGAAGCAGAATTCCTTTAACCATTGGGAGAAGCCCCATCAGCAGAGGGAAGAGAAAGGAAAGAGCCTTTTCTTGTTTATATGTCCCTTTCTCCTCTAGTGACTTATATAATTAGAAGGTTCAGAATCCTCTTTTCTCAGAGTGGCCTCAGACCCTAACGGGACTGTTAGAATCTGTATTGTACAGACATCACCCCACTTGGTATGATTGTCAGCAGCTGCTAGTTACCTTGTTCACTGCCAAAGAAAGGGAAAGAGTCAACACTGAGGTGAGAAAAGCTGCCATGTTCGGAATGAACGGGTCTGAGGAGGACAACTGAGACCACCTCGAGGAGTTAAGAAGGTGTTTTCGGTTACCCAGCCTAAGTGGGACCTTAACACCACAGCAGGACGGGAGGCTTTGAACACTTTTCACCAGTGTCTGTTAGCCGGGATCAGGGGAGCTGCTAAGAAACCCACGAACTTGTCTAAGGTGTCAGAAGTTATTCAGAGTCCTCAGGAGTCTCCCACAGCTTTCTTAAAGAGACGGCAAAAAATCTTACAGAGTCTATACACCTCTAGACCCAGAGGTGCCAGAAAACGCTAGGGCAATCGACTTAGCCTTTGTCACAGTCAGCCCCAGACATTAGAAGGAAGCTACAGAAATTAGAAGGCTTCCCAGGAATAGTAATTTCCCAATTGTTAGAAATAGCTCAGAAAGTTTACAGTAATAGAGACACCTTAGAGGAGAAACAGACTAACAAAAAGACTAAGGTAGTTGTAGCTGTTTTAGAGCTCCAGGATAAAGAGGAGGAAAGCCTAAGTTAAGGAAAAAATCAGTGTGCCTATTACAAAGAAGAAGGACTGTCCAAAACTGAAGGGAAATTTCACACAATCCTAAGATTTAAAGGATGCTTTCTTCAGTATTCCCTTAGCCCCTATGAGTCAGCCAACCTTCGCCTTCAAGTAGAACGACCCAGAGGCAGGCATTTCAGGACAGCTAACCTGCATCAGATTACCACAGGGCTTCAAGAACTCACCCACCCCCTTTGATGAGGCACTACATTAGGACCTGCTTGCCTTCTGCCAGGAACATGCAGAATGCACGCTGCTACAGTACGTAGATGATTTACTTCTAGCTGCGGAAAGAGAGGTAAGCTGCCGGACAGCCACTGAGGGTCTTTTACAAACACTGCAGACTCTGAGGTACTAGACCCTGTTCAAACTGCAAGGCTAGACCTCACTAATGTACCCCTAGCTGGGGTAGAAGCACAGCTATTCACAGATGGTAGCAGTTTTGTCTTGGACGGGGTGCAACATGTGGGGGAAGCCGTAATGACTCTTTTTTTTTTAATCTTTTTTTTTTTATTCATTTTTTTAGAGAGGAGAGAGAAATGGAGAGAGAAAGACAGAGAGGGAGAGAGAGAGGAGAGAGAGACAGAGAGAGAAGGTGGGGAGGAGCTGGAAGCATCAACTCCCATATGCGCCTTGACCAGGCAAGCCCAGGGTTTCGAACCGGCAACCTCAGCATTTCCAGGTCGACACTTTATCCACTGCGCCACCACAGGTCAGGCCCATAATGACTCTTGATAAGGTCATCTGGGCCCAAGCCTTGCCCCACGGGACCTTGGCTCAGTGGGCAGAACTTATTGCTCTCACCCAGGTGTTAAGGTGGGCCAAAGGAAAGAAGGTCAACATTAATACTGACAGTAGGTATGCTTTTGCTACTGCTCATATTCATGCAGCAATCTACAAAGAGAGAGGATTTCTGACATCTGCTAGTCAGGACATTAAAAACAAAGAAGAAATTTTTTTTTTTTTTTTTTTATTATTTTTTTTTCATTTTTTCATTTTTCTGAAGCTAGAAACGGGGAGAGACAGTCAGACAGACTCCCGCATGCGCCCGACCGGGATCCACCCGGCACGCCCACCAGGGGCGACGCTCTGCCCACCAGGGGGCGATGCTCTGCCCATCCTGGGCATCGCCATATTGCGACCAGAGCCACTCTAGCGCCTGAGGCAGAGGCCACAGAGCCATCCCCAGCGCCCGGGCCATCTCTGCTCCAATGGAGCCTTGGCTGCGGGAGGGGAAGAGAGAGACAGAGAGGAAAGCGCGGCGGAGGGGTGGAGAAGCAAATGGGCGCTTCTCCTGTGTGCCCTGGCCGGGAATCGAACCCGAGTCCTCCGCACGCTAGGCCGACGCTCTACCGCTGAGCCAACCGGCCAGGGCCACAACAACAAAAAAATAATAATGTTAAAAATATAAAACATTCTCATGTATTACAATCCATTCATTTCCTACTACTCATGTTCATGGTTGTGGGTGGCTGGAGCCAATCGCAGCTGTCCTCCGGGACAACACCAAATTTTTATTGGATGATGTGTAACGTACACGGATCGTTGTATGGCTCTCACGAACTTACATTTTAAAATATGTGGCGTTCATGGCTCTCTCAGCCAAAAATTTTCCCAACCCCTGCACTAGAGGCAAGAGGAAATTGGGCAGCTGCTCAAGCAGCTAAAGAAGCAGTCCTAAAACCAGTAGGGCCTTTAGAAATCTTAGTGACTTTGTCAGAACCCTTGTTGCCAGAGGCTCCTTTTTATAACCAACTAGAAGATTTTGCTGACAAGAAAGGAATGTCTAAAATTAAAGGAGGATAGTTAGAACTGCCAGATAAGAGACTTTTCTTACCTGAAGTCCTAGGCAGAAAAATTATCAGCCAGCTACATCAAGCCACTCACCTAGGCCAAATTAAGCTAGTAGAATTATTTAAGAAAAATTACTAATTTGCCAGGCTTAGAATCTATTATAGAAAGCATAGTGTCCAAATGTTTAGTCTGTGCTCAAGTAAATGCTAAGCAAAGTAGAGAAGTTGTAAATAATAATAATAATAATAATAAGGAAAGAGGAGCTTTCCCAGGTGAACATTAGGAAATAGATTTTGCTGAAGTAAAGCCACCCGCACAAGGATATAAGTACGTATTAGGTTTTATTGACACCTTTTCAGGATAGGTAGAAGCTTTTCCTACTAGAAATGAGACTGCAGTAACCATTATTAAGAAATTGCTATATGAAATTATTCCCAAATTTGGCTTTTCCGTTAATAATAATCCTGATAAATGATCCTGCATTTGTGTCCAAGATCTCACAGCTAGGAGGAAATTAATTGGAAATTACATTGTGCTTACATGCCTCAAAGTTTGGGACAGGTCGAAAGAATGAACCAAACTCTGCAAGAAGTTCTGACTAAATTCATTTTAGAAACAGGTGAAAACTGGACCAACCTACTCCCCCTAGTTCTGTTGAAAGCTAAATGCACCCCTTATTAGGCAGGATTCACCCTGTATAAAATTGTATTAGGGACACAACCCTTCTCCCTAAACTCTCTTGGAGACCCCCTCATGAACAGTGCAGATGGATTCCACCAAGCCCGGTAAGTTGACCCTGAGAAGGATGACATGCCCTGCTCCAGCCACAAACCGGAAGCTGGCTGGTCTACTTACTACAGAAGCCTGAGGAACCTCACCGTGGGACTCCTTATAATTGAACTTTGGAAAGGTGGCAAGGGGGGTAGGGCTGGGGAAAGGCCAGAGCAAGTCATCTTAAGGTTTGATGCGTGTGCCACTGTGGGTCATGCAGCAGGGGGGTATAGGTTCCTTTGCTAGGAGAGGAGCTACAAGGTGAACGAAGAATATTTGTGTGCTCATAGCTACCCCTGTAGAGTAACCTGCAAATATTAGCCATGTGTCTAATAGGTTACTTAGGGGAAGGATACCTCCAAAAGGCAGTATATTTTGAAGGAGACTTGCTTATTGCTAGCTTGGTTGTCACTAAAGGTTGAAGTTTTTAAAAAATTAAAAGTACTGATTAATTAGAAAAAATTTGTGTGGTTTTAATAATGAAAAGTATAAGGTATAGAAATACTTTTAAAAAGGGAGAAAGTAAATTGTTATAAAAACTAGTTATTTCGGAATAGATAAGAAAGTTTATGAAAGTTGAGGATTTATGTAAGTTGTAGATGGTGTGTGCAGGTTGTAGGTGGTTTGAACAAAAAAGCAAACAAACAGGCTTAGGGAATAGAATAAGCCTCTATTGAATATTCTAATATATGTTATGCCTCAAGTTTATTTGTGTAGAAGAAATAGTTTTACAAAATAGAAAATGCTTAGACTTACTTTTCCTTCAACAAGGTGGCTTATGTGCAGCATTAGGAGAAACTTGTTGCTTCTATGCTAATAATTCTAGAATAATTAAGAAAAGTCTCTCTGTGGTCAGGAAAAACATAGACTAAAAGAAGAAAATAATTTGAACAGTCGGAAAACTAGTTTCAGAAAATGTTTAATTAATCACCCTAGCTAGCAACCCTATTGTCTGCAGCCATTAGTCCCCTCACTTTAATATTGTCTTGCCTAATATTAAGATGCTTAATCAATTTGATAACAAGGTTTGTTCGAAAAAGGATAAAGTCTATTAAACTAATGGTAATCAGAAGTCAATCTACACCCATACAAGAAAATACCAATGAAGATGAATCAATGACTTATTATATAAATAAAACCAGTAGGGAATGAAGTGTGGTAATACCAAAACCCTGTCCATAGAACAAGTTTTGCAAGATTTACAGATGAGTAAATGAAAAGAGTTGTGTAAAGCCTAATGTTACTTCTGTAAAGGCCATATATATTCCCTGATGTCTCTGGATCCCAGAAAAGCCCTCAGGATGCTGCTTTAACAACCTCTGTAAAAAACCAAGAAAACTGAGCACATTCTTTTGCTTTTTGCAAAATGCTTCACTGAGCACTGTCTCCCTAGATTGTTCCAATGATAATTGAAAGCCTGTTTCGCTTCTGTAAAACTGCCTTGGCTAGGTGCCCCCCCACCCCGCTTCTTTTTTGCCTTTAAAAGCAAACCCCTGAGTTTGTTTGGGGCTGCGTGATTTGGTAACTATATATAGTTCTCCTACAGTCCCCGGCTTTGAAATAAAGACTCATTAATTTGGCTACTTTATTGTGTGGCAAAACGTTTGCTTCCTCCATGTCCAGATTTAACATTGGAACAGTGTGGCCACACACAGCAGGTGCTCTTTAACTATTTACTGAATGAACAGAAGAACAACCAGTTTGTTGTTGGATATTATGTTTACCTTATATGACTAATGACATTTGGCAAGTGTCAGGGGACTCTTAGAGGGGGCTGCGGCTTAGGCTTTTAGAAGTCAGGATTTCTATGGAGCTTTGGAGTAACGAATTGATGCATTCACTGTATCGAAATGCCCTGACCATCGGAGTGATGGAATGAAGACCCCGTGCTGATTGAGAATGAGGGAGGATGGCTGGAATACACATGCTGTGGTATCGGCCTGGCCTGGCTCCAGGTTTATCACTGAAAATGTGGCAACACTTCAGCTCAGACCCAGCCGTGGCTTTCTCCAGTGCATGCCTCCTCCCGGGCTGACTCTCCTCTCCTGTTATTATGCTCAGCTTTGGGTTTGCACTCAGCAGCCTTCACCTGAACATTAACGATCAGCAGTGAGGGTGTAAAGGGAGCAAGCCTGCAGGAGAGCAAGAGGCTGGCTGGTGGCATCTGGGCTGCCCACAGGTCAGAGAGGAGACACCACGTTGGTGGCCTCCAGAGAGCAGGGACACAACCTCTTTGCCTCAGTCACACAAAGGACCGGTGTCAAAAATGTCCCTTAAAAAACTTTACAGCAAATTACAACCTAAAAACTTAGGAATAGTCATCGTTTATTTACTGGGGCAGAGAGTTCGAGAGGCAGGCGTTATAGTTAACCAGACAGAACTGTTTGGCAAACTTACCTACATACAAGTTGTGTTTCTCTTTGGATGGAAGTTGCTTTTATTTTACATTAAAAAAAAAATTCCCCATTGCTTGTAACAAGCTAGTGACATATGCACATCACTGTTCTCAAATCTGAGTTTTTCAGTCGCACAGCACAGCCTTGGGACAAGACCTGAGAATTAGTCCTGCCCGGACCTACGGTTCCATAGATGGGGCCACAGATGTCCAGAAGTGAAGCAACTTGCCCTGCAGCTGTGAGCAGCAACCGGGAGTAGTCCCCGGGCCTTCTGAGTGGGTCCCTGACCTGCCATCCCAGTGATGAAGTCACATCTACACGTGCCACCAGTGTCCTTGCACCAAAGCCAAGGCCAGAGGCACCTGCCACCTTTCCTACCCGGCTGCACCTGCCACTCCAACACCCAGAGCCTTCTCCAGCCTTGGCCTGAGGCCTAAACAGCCCGCCTTTCCCGCCTTCTTGTCTGAAAACAAACCCGAGTTCGATCCCTGCTCTCCAAGCTTTGCCTTGGGAAAACAATTCATATCTCAGTTTCCTTCTCTGAAAAAATGGGGTCACTTGCTGCTGACCTCATCGGGTGACTGTGACAGCCACAAGAAACGAAGCAAGAGAATTTCCTAGAACCTTCTAGATAAACACTAAGCAGCTACTGCCTCCCCCATCAAATCCTACTTCATTGTCTCACCTCCAGCTTTTATTGAGCAGGAAATGACTCTGATGAAAGAATCCCTGGGCCTGTTTGACCTTGAGCAAGGTGCAAAAAAGTGATAAAGTTTAATGTGTTCAGATAGCCGGATGCTGTTTGGACCCTTTAGCAGAAAGAGCTGGCTCTCTCATCCCACAGCCCTAGAGCAGAGGTCTGGAGCTAAGCCCTGGTCTGCTGGTCTGCCCTCTGTCTAAGAGAGAAGTTCGGCAATGGCAGCCAACTGCACCTCCGAATCCCCCTCTCCCCTCGGTGTCCCTGGTGACATCATAGGTGCCTGCCCTCCACACATTCCTGCCCATTCATTAGTGCACAAGAGTCAGGAACAGTCATCAGACTTTAAAATGGGTAAAAAAAAGATTATGGGGTGTATTAGGTTCTGCAAAGGAACATAAATTATTCAAATATAGTAAGGAATTGAATCACACAATTATGAACATTGAGAAGACTCAGGACATGCAGTCAGCAGGCAGGTGGAGACCCAGGAGAGTTAAAGGGGCAGCTCCAGTTCAAAAGCCAGCACCTGGGGGACTGAAGAGCTGATGTTGCAGCTGACGGCTGGGGCCAGGAAGAGAGTGGTGCCCCCGCTCGGAGCAGTGGGGCAGGACGAGGTCGACTGACTCAGCCTTTTTTGTTCTATTCAGGTTTTCAACTGATGAGGCGAGGCCCCCACATCAGGGAGAGCAATCTGCTTTCCTCTGTCTTCCTAGTCAAATGCTGATCGATCTCACCCAGAAACACCCACACAGACACATCCAAAATAATGTTTGACCAAATGTCTGGTGGCCCACTCAAGTTGCCACATAAAATTAATCATCACACTGGGTAATCTCTCGGGGGAATGCTAGGCACACCCTGCAAGTTGTCCGATTCTCTGAGGTCTGTGCCTTTCATTGTCTTCGAGCTGATTTGAAACTCTATAAATGATTTAATACTAACAGTAAGCCCATTGATTTTTTTTTTTTCTCCATAGAGATCATTCAAAGAAATTTTCCCCAGTGGAGAGATGCAATTGATTTTCTACCTAGGGAAGAGAACTGTTTTGCATCCACTAGCAGATTTATTTCAGCATTCTTAACTATGTATTTCCTTGGATTCTCTCTGGAAACTTACATTTTAATGATTTCCTCATTAAAAATAGAAGTAGTATTTTGGACATGTGTGCATAAAATATTTTAAGAGAGTTTTGATTTTACCTTTTAAAAAATTATACTTTAATATTAGGGACCTCCCATCCTATAGACATGGACCTCCCACCACTCCCCACCCCCCACGCCCAGCTGGGTCCTCCTTGGCTTCTTTCAGCTGAGCTCTGAGAGCACTCATTGCCCATGCAGCACATCTGACCCCCTCGTTGTCTGAGTACTCTTTGCTTCCACAAAGATATCCATTCAGAGGCCCTGGCCGGTTGGCTCAGTGGTAGAGCGTCGGCCTGGCGTGCAGAAGTCCCAGGTTCGATTCCCGGCCAGGGCACACAGGAGAAGCGCCCATCTGCTTCTCCACCCCTCCCCCTCTCCTTCCTCTCTGTCTCTCTCTTCCCCTCCCGCAGCCAATGCTCCATTGGAGCAGAGATGGCCCGGGCGCTGGGAATGGCTCCTTGGCCTCTGCCCCAGGTGCTAGAGTGGCTCTGGTCGCAACAGAGCGACACCCCGGAGGGGCAGAGCATCACCCCTGGTGGGCGTGCCGGGTGGACCCCGGTTGGGCGCATGCGGGAGTCTGTCTGACTGTCTCTCCCCGTTTCTAGCTTCAGAAAAATACAAAAAAAAAAAAAAAAAAAAAGATATCCATTCAGAGCAAGGACCACATGATGTCTCTTTGGATAACCCCTACCACTTGCTACTGCCTTGCACAAGATAGATATCTGTCCATATCTTTTTGCCCTGCAAAGCCTCAGACATCTTGAAATGCTTCAGTTAGTTCCTGGTTGCTAAATATTGACTAGGTATCCAAGTGTCAGTTTTGGTTGAAAATAATGATAAATAATAAAAATTTTAAAATAACATTTAACCCATGAATATAATTTATTTATTTATTTACTTATTTATTTACAGAGACAGAGAGAGAGTCAGAGAGAGGGATAGATAGGGACAGACAGACAGACAGGAACGGCGAGATGAGAAGCATCAATCATTAGTTTTTCATTGCGACACCTTAGTTGTTCATTGATTGCTTTCTCATATGTGCCTTGTCCACGGCGGGCCTTCAGCAGACTGAGTAACCCCTTGCTTGAGCCAGCGACCTTGGGTCCAAGCTGGTGAGCTTTTGCTCAAACCAGATGAGCCCGCGCTCAAGCTGGCGACCTTGGGGTCTCAAACCTGGGTCCTCGGCATCCCAGTCCGACGCTCTATCCACTGCGCCACCACCTGGTCAGGCATGAATATTATTTATTATGTTGCAAGAACTGCTGTAAGCATTTTTACATGTATTTACTTATTTAATTCTCACAAGTATTGTACAAGGTTGTCCTACTCCAATCTGCCTGTTATAAGTGAGGGCCTAAGGCAGGCGGAATTGCAGTAACACTTCTGTGTGTAAATATTATGGGCTCTCTGGAATCTCTGGCCTCCTCCCTGCCTTCATTCAGACCTGCAGCTCTGGTGAATGCCCTCACCTGTCTGCCTTATGGCTCCATCCCTCCATTATGCCACCACTCCTGTGACTGCTTCCCATGCTTATAGATCCTCATCACCTTCCCACCTGTCACTGGAACCCTCAAGATGTCCAAGCACCTTGTGGTCTTTGGAGGCCTCAGAGGTCTGGAGAAGCCAACACCGGAAAAGTATCTGGGTCACAGTGTGGGTCACACAGAGTCCCCTGGGGGCTCTCCAGCCCTCTTGGTGCTCTCATACTTATAAAGTAGTTAATGAGATGTCCCATCCATGCATTCTCTTATTCAATTCTCCATTCACCGGGGGCTGTGTGATGGGCCCATGGAAAGGCAGATGGACTTCCCCACCATGATGAGGCTTGTGACTCATTGGTTCAGGGGCTAGAAGAAAGGGGAAACCAGCAGCCAGCAGCCTCAGGAGCTTTGCAGAGCAGTACCAGCAAATACTCCATAAGCTGAGCCTGCAACATAGTGAGCCTTAAATACATGTTGGTTAGTTTTTTGCCTTTACTGAGGATTTATCAGTGTGGAGGTCAGAGAATTAAGATATATGGGTGACTAGAGAAGAATTAAACTGACTAAGAAGGGAGGAACCCTGCAGGGATGGAAGAAACTTGACCAGCTTAACAGCATTTGTAGTCAATATTTTAAAAGGAAACATTAGAGTCTGAGAAACAACTGTTACAGAATTATATGTAATGCATAGAGTAGACCACCATATAAGTGAACATGATTATTTTTTGGAAAGATGTAAGTGTTTCTTAGCCTGTTATATCAAAAGGATACTATACTAAGGTACAGCCCCTGAATATATCATCCTGAACAACAGAGAAGGCAGTATACCCAGTGGCCTGCTGAGAAATATTTCCAGGGTGTGAGAGAAAAATGAATCTATAATATTTAAAGTCCTCAATAATGCATAATACAGATTTTTAAATTGTAGGCATGACTATTTTTTATTTTTAAGATTTTATTTATTGATTTTGAGGAGGACGGGGGGACAAAAAGTATCAAGCCATAGTTGCTTCACTTTAGTTGTTGTTTGCTTTTCTTCAGGGCCTTGACCGGGCAAGCCCAGGGTTTCAAACTGGCAACCTCAGTATTCCCGTTTGATGCTCTATCCACTGTGCCACCACAGCCCAGGCATGGCTACTTTCTTTCTTTTTTTTAAGGTTGTTGCTTATTTTTAAACTAGTAGCCTTTAGCAAATGATACTGTTTAGTTAAAAGTGATGCCATCAGGCACAAAGAAAAATAATCCACACCAGTGGTGGGATTCAAGTAATTTAACAACTTGTTCCCTGCCCTAATGACTTTTTTAAGTGTGTGTGTGTGTGTGTGTATATATATATACACACACACACACACACACACACACACACACACTACTTGACCAGGTGGTGGTACAGTGGATAGAGCATCGGACTGGGACGCAAAGAACCCAGGTTTGAAACCCTTAGGTTGTCAGCTTGAGTACAGGCTCACCAGCTTGAGCCCAGAGGTTGCTGGCTTCAAGCTCAAAGTTGCTGGCTTGAACAAAGGGTCACTTGCTCTGCTGTAACACCCCAGTCAAGGCACATATAAGAAAGCAGACAATGAACAACTAAAGTGCTACAACAAAGAATAGATGCTTCTCATCTCCCTCCCTTCCTGTCTGTCCCTGTCTATCCCTCTCTCTGTTTCTCTCTGCCTCTGTCAAAAAAGAAAAAAAAGGATATACCAAAAGGTAGTTTATTGTTTCATGCATTTAGTACTTAAATAAGCATAATAAAAGAGGTATAGAAAACTAGATTATAAGAGTTTTAAAATATTAATGAAAAAATATTAAACAATACCCATGGGGAAAACAGCTGTGTTAGGCTCGCTCACTGGTTTATTGGCTGCAAGTACTTTGTGCAATTAGTGTGTGAGAAGTGGCAGAAAGCCACGTGTGTGTCTCTATGAAAAGCTCTGGGTGCTTTCCCTCAGGGGCAATTCTTCAAGATCACTCTCCTGCCTCTGTGAGGTGCAGTTTTCTGATCCCTTTCCCTTCATTGCGAAAAGCAGCTTTTCCTTTGTTTGTTTGCTCGCCTCCAATAAACAGGTAAGGCCCTATGCTTTCCAGCTCCACAGTTCCTCTACCGTCTGTCTGAATCCAAGGTGAAGCTGCTGGCCGCAACCAGCAGCATCACAGTACCTGACAAAAACCAATAAAACTGTTATTTTATATATTTCGATATTGCTTCTTGACTGGTGTCCTCACTTGCAAATTTTTCCACCAACGGATGGAATGAACATTACTACAGGCACTTAGAACATGCTGTTGCACAGATGAACGTTCAAAAAGAGTAAGGCATGTAAATTTGTGATTTCCACATTGGGCGGCTGCCCAGGCATCCACCTTAGAGAGAACCCTGATTGCACACGCTATTTTAACAACTGGTTCGCCAAACTCAACAAAAAATTAGATATCAGTTCTGACGAACTAGTGCAAACCTGCTGAATCAGATCACTGATCCACACCCAGAATTTTGGACTCTCTCTGTCTCCCTGATATCCTACCCGAAGACAACCCCTAGCCAAGTACATATCCACAAACTGCTCAGATAGTTTCTTGTCTGGTTAACTCCAGATTCTCTCTGCTCTTTATTTACCTTAGACCCCAGTTTCTTCTCCTGACTTCCCAGCCATATTTGGCCATAGTAAATGGGTTCTTCACTTTCTCTGTCTGTTGTCCATCAACTCTTTGCTCACTAATATTTGCGATCTCCATTAGCCACTTTTAACACATACATAATATCTGTCTTGTCAACGAAGGAGAACATACACTCAGATGTGCACGATTGGGGGAGTTCCAGTCAACATCATGAAATATATTAAATCAGATACACTGGTCATTAAGTTCTGCAACTCGCCACGCAGCAATCATATTCTTAAAATTTATCACAAGTCCAAGTATGATAGATGCTATGAGACACTGGGGATTTTATGGCTATAAATATTTTACTTTTTTTTTTTTTTTTTTTGTATTTTTCTGAAGCTGGAAACGGGGAGAGACATTCAGACAGACTCCCGCATGCGCTGGACCGGGGTCCACCCGGCACACCCACCAGGGGCGACGCTCTGCCCACCAGGGGGCGATGCTCTGCCCCTCCGGGACGTTGCTCTGTCGTGACCAGAGCCACTCTAGCGCCTGGGTCAGAGGCCAAGGAGCCATCCCCAGCGCCCGGGCCATCTTTGCTCCAATGGAGACTCGGCTGTGGGAGGGGAAGAGAGAGACAGAGAGGAAGGAGAGGGGGAGGGGTGGAGAAGCAAATGGGCACTTCTCCTGTGTGTCCTGGCCGGGAATCGAACCCGGGACTTCTGCACGCCAGGCCAATGCTCTACCACTGAGCCAACCGGCCAGGGCTGGCTATAAATATTTTAAATGAGAGGGTTTGTCAACTGCTGCCAAATTGTTGGTTTCCAAACAATACTGTTTTAAATAAATAAAGATCTCTTCCTTGATATAAGCAAATGCATAAAGAATGTATGGGAGATAAGATAGAGGATGATACATGTAGCAGATTATCTTTGAAGGATGTTTCAATTTCGGCAGGATATAATGGAAATTCCTGAAACTCCTAGGGAAAGAGATAAAACAATGTGCTCTCGACTTTGATGGATTGGATGTAATGTGTTCTCGTCTGATGCACACATACCTTAGGAAACAGAAGGACAGGGTAACTGGTTGAATTTTTGACCAAGTTGCCGTCTCCCACTTTAGGCATATGCAGTTCCGGGAGTTCGGATTTGCTTTGGTTAACTATTTGTAGAGGAAATCCGGCTTCCTGAAGATAGGAGTTTAAATGGCCTTGAGAACTCTCTTTAGCTGCTCCAAAATTGTATTGGCACCCCCTGTATTTGTGCGTACATCACATACACATCCCTCCACACAATCACACCCGGGTGCGTGGGAAAATCTGGGCTACCATGGACTTACACTGGGAAACTATAAGAGGTATACAATAACAGAGTCCCAACACCAGTCTTTTAAATAAATAAAAGAAAGCATTGTCCAGTTTTCTAAACTGTTGAGCATGGGATCACTAGAAATAAATCAAACAAAATACAGTGTGAGCAGCTGGGGTTATAAAAAGATGGTGACCTCATAGGTGGCAGGGACTAGATTTACTTAAATTCTGTTTGTAGGACCCGTACCAGACAGAGTAGGGTACCACAGTCATCCAAGTATAATTCCACCCAGGTTCTTCTCCATCCCTTAGACCCGTCCTTGGCTTCAGTGGCTTCTACTTTCACTGCTCACGAGTGACTGGACTTCTGGGGCTTTCCGGGTGGTCTTGTGATTGGCGCACACCATGTGCTTGCAGAGCGGTCAGTTCTGAGCAGCATTCAGAGCCAGGATCGGACACACTGCTGGCATTTAGAAAATGTGAACAATAAAAAGTGGAGAACCTCCCCAGTAACTCATTGTCAGATCAACCCCTCCTTTAACACGGGGCAGAAATAGAGATCCTTGTGAGCTTAACAATGATAGATTAAACAAGAGTCAAGGAAAGCATCCAGTTGTGCTTTGATAACATTATCTATTTATAAAGCTACACACAGCGCAAATAATCCTTTTGCATAAAAGCCTTGGTATTCTCTTTCAACCACATCAGCTTTAAGCTGATCAGCTTTGAACTCTTCAGCTTTAAAACTTCGGAGTTTAATTAAAATTAAAGAACAAGATCAAGCAAAAGCTCCTTACAACCCAACCATCAAGTTACATTAGTAGCCAATAGAAACGTGTAGAAAATGCAGTAGAATCCCCTTCTGTTTTGAATACTTTTCGTGTATTATATAATAATGATGATTTTTCTCTTTTCTGGCTCGTGAGTGGTTTCTTTGCAAAGTACAATGTCCGCTTTGCAATCGCGGTGTTTTGATAGTTCCAGGAGCATTTCTCCGTTACTGCACCACCACCTCTCCTCTGCACCTTTTAGGGCCAAAGCTGCTTTTATGGATGAACTCCATATCTCTGGAAGAGGGGATTCCTAATGACAGTGTTCCCAGGAGAAACTGTGCACTCAGAAAGTGACTAATGGACCGTCACGTTTTCTCACTTTGAGATTTATTCCTGTTGATCTCGTATCAAACTCTCGTACACAAGAGTAAGCAGTTGGGGCTGAGTCCTAAGACAGACACAGTCCCCCAATCACCAAAGACTGATTAAAACAGCAAACCTAGGAAATAACGTTGTTTTGGGGGGGGGGGGAGAAGAAATGAAAATGATTAACATAAAAGGGTGATAAAAAGAAAATATATGTGATATCTTAAATTCTTGGGTTTTTAAATTAAGAAATTGCATGTAATCAATGATATTGTAATAACTATATATGATAGGTACTAGACTTATCCAGAGGATCACATTGTAAATTATATTAATGTCTAACTACTATGTTGTACACTTAAAACAAATATAAAATAATATCACATGTTGGTTGTGTGATTGA
Source organism: Saccopteryx bilineata (assembly GCF_036850765.1). Classification (NCBI taxonomy): domain Eukaryota; kingdom Metazoa; phylum Chordata; class Mammalia; order Chiroptera; family Emballonuridae; genus Saccopteryx; species Saccopteryx bilineata. Next base: position 54,703,161 of record NC_089500.1, on the reverse strand, counting down.
AAATACAAAGTAATAAAAATTAAAATAATAAATGTCAAAGATATTATTTTTAAAAATGAAATTGAGGCCCTGGATGGTTGGCTCAGCGGTAGAGCGTCGGCCTGGCGTGCGGGGGACCTGGGTTTGATTCCCGGCCAGGGCACACAGGAGAAGCGCCCATTTGCTTCTCCACCACCCCCCCTTCCTCTCTGTCTCTCTCTTCCCCTCCCGCAGCCAAGGCTCCATTGGAGCAAAGATGGCCCGGGCGCTGGGGATGGCTCCTTGGCCTCTGCCCCAGGCGCTAGAGTGGTTCTGGTCGTGGCAGAGCGACGCCCCGGAGGGGCAGAGCATCGCTCCCTGGTGGGCAGAGCTTCGCCCCTGGTGGGCATGCCGGGTGGATCCCGGTCGGGCGCATGTGGGAGTCTGTCTGACTGTCTCTCCCCGTTTCCAGCTTCAGAAAAATACAAAAAAAAAAAATGAAATTGAATGTGGACTCTATGCAGGGTCCATAATAACAGAGATGCATCTTTTGGCCCTGTAGTCAGACAGAAAACAAACAAATTAAAAGACCTGTGCAGGCAATGAGCATCCCTGTGAATGGAAGTGCACGGTGCATCGTTCCAGGATTGATGTCTCAGCTCCGCCAGGTACCAGCTCTTTGGCCTTAAGCAAATTCCTTAATCTCTTGGCATCTCAGCTCTCCACAGTAACAGGGGATTATTATTATTATACCTACTCCATCGAGTTATTGAGATGTTAGATGAGATAAAACAGCAAAATGCCTAGTGTGGGGTCTGGGACACAGTAGGCTCTGAGTTTTCTGGAACAAGACAGGGGGGAAAGAAATTTGTAATTAGGGACTTGACTGCAGAGTCAACTCATATGAGCAGTAGAAGCTCAGTGACTGCAAAGTCTTAGGACAGATGACGGACACAGACTCCCCAACAATCAAAGATGGATGGAAATGCCATTACCTCGGGCTCATTGTATGGCTTGATTTACCTAAAAGAAAAAACCTGGTTAGAAAATTACTCTTTTTCTCTACTGAGGATTTTTAGCCAAGGTTATTTTTTGTCCTTTTTCATAAAAAGACACAGCCTCTGTCCTTTTGCAGAATCCACTTGACCCTCCAGTGCCCTCTGTCTTAACCTTTCCTCAGCAGCTGCTACAAAGGCGTAAGAATAGATATTGCTAATAGCTGTGTTCTGTTCCTCTCCAATAATGCAAATGATTCTTCACACCTGATTTGCTGTGCTTTCATTAGGCAGTTCCTGAGTTTTGATGGTCTCTTCGTGACCCAGATTAATTAGGCATGAATTACATAGCACAGGAACATCTCAAGTTCAGGCAATTTGAACATCTACTGTGGCTAAAACTGCTATTTTATCTTCAACCCAAGACAGGGGTAAGATACAGACCTTTGGTGGCTACTGATGAGAGAGAGCATGGTTTAAATCCTTTTATAATTTTTGCTCGCCATTCCTTGGTCCCTGAGTCACTTGTTAGATCCTTAAGAAGATACTTGATACCATATTTCCCCATGTATAAGACACACCCTAATTTTGGGGCCCAAAATTAAAAAAATAATTACATAAAGTTATTGAACTCGAGTTTTATTCATCATAAAACTCATACAACTCCTCATCTCTGTCAAAACTCCCATCCATTAGCTTGTCTTCACCTGTGTCTGATGACAAATGACTGTCTTCAATAATGAGCGCAAAAACAAGTGCAAAAAAGCGGGAAATGCAAGTAAAAAAGCTATGACCACTGTATAAGACACAACCAGTTTTTAGACCCCAAATTTTTCCAAAAAAAGGTGCATCTTATTTATTTTTTTAAATTTTTTTTTTTACAGAGACAGAGAGTGAGTCAGAGAGAGGGATAGACAGGGACAGTCGGAAATGGAGAGAGATGAGAAGCATTAATCATTAGTTTTTCATTGCGCGTTGCAACACCTTAGTTGTTCATTGATTGCTTTCTCATATGTGCCTTGACCATGGGCCTTCAGCAGACCAAGTAACCCCTTGCTGGAGCCAGCGACCTTGGGTTCAAGCTGGTGGGCTTTCTTTGCTTAAACCAGATGAGCCCGTGCTCAAGCTGGCGACCTCGGGGTCTCGAACCTGGGTCCTCTGCATCCCAGCCCACTGCGCCACTGCCTGGTCAGGCTTTTATTTATTTATTTATTTTTATTTTTTACAAAGACAGAGTGATTCAGAGAGGGATAGACAGGGGCAGACAGTCAGAAATGGAGAGAGAGGGTGCATCTTATTCATGGGGAAATATGGTAATTCTATCTATAATAAAATGCTAGGAAACAAACTGAAACTAAGTGGAAAATATAATAGAAGATTTTAGTGTTATATCAAGTTGTAATTAACTGAATCAATACACTGTTAAGCATGTTTCAGAAAAATTTAGTGAAACATAGTTACAGAAACAAAGTTGTACAGAGAAGTGAGCTCAGGCTGTGGAAACGAATTCATCTGGGTCCTGACCTCCTTTAAAACTTTTTAAACTCTCCTCAAGTTTTGTGACTTAGTGTAAATTACTTAATGTCTCTGTGCCTCAGTGTCCTCATCTATAAATTGGGAATAATTATACATACCTCACAGAGTTGTTTTAAAGATTTAATTTGATAACATATAAACTGCTGTGCACTCAGAAAATAGCAGTTTATTTTTAACATTATTATATACGCTCAAAAGAAATTCATAGTTGGGATCTGTACTTTGTTACATGATACTTGGTCTTAAGTTCAGCCCTAGAGAAAATTTCATACTTTATTTCAGATTAGATGTTGCTAAAATGGAATATAATAATAACAATCAAGAATTATTTTATTAAAAAATGATCATCTATAATACATACTTTTGATAAAGTGCTTAGTGTACTTTTGAAAACCAAGTGAAAACAAGAACTAAGAAACACATCTAGCAAAAAGTTGAATTACACTAAATCTGCAAGTGAGCAGCCCTTAGAGACCCACTGAGCTGAAGATGAAGAAGGAGGCAGAGATCAAAGGGCCAGTCTGATAAACAGGAACTGGAGTCTGTAGGAGCCAGAAGGATAAGCCCGGAAACTGATAAATGACACTAACACCAAACCTAAACACCTGACTCCCAAGGAAATGCTCCTCCTGGCTCACAGCTGGGGACAAAGGACTATTATTGGCATCATCACTAAGATCAAGATCAGCTGATAATATGTGCTAAGTGCTAACTATGTTCCAGATGTTATTTAAAGCCCTTTGCACAGGATATGATTTCTAAAACAACCCTATAAGGTTGTTACTAGGGTTATCGGTCCCATTCACAGATGAGAAAACTGAGGTTTAGAGAATTCAAGCTGCATGGCCAGTACCGAACCTCTATGGAAGAGGCTGGTCTGACACTAAACTCCATCTTCTCACCCACACAAACAAACAAATAACAACAGCAACAACACTCAGGAAGTGAGGACTTCTGGGTAGTTTTGCCTCTGCTGAGTTCGTCCAATCCATGCTCTACAGGCCTGGGGCTGCAGTAGGCTCACACCAGCCCCCAACTCTGCTTTCAGTGACTTCACGTTGGTGTACTGAGGGAGTATTTGCACTGAGGGGACTGGCACGTGTACAGATCGGGCTCCTTCCTCCCTGGAGAGCCGGCCATCACCACTGCCTGGAGGCCTCTGGGGTTGGTGTCTGCAAACAACTCGATCATCCGGCCAATGAATTTACTTCTGTTCATTATTTCACTTCTATTCCGGAGAAAGTAAACATTTCAAGCAATTAAATTTCTATACTGTAATACCATTTATCCCTAACAACCTTTTAGTGATTAAAGATAAACTTTTTAAGCCAAAACCCGAGTGATATTTATAGTCTAAGTGCTAGGATAGATACTGCTGCCTTTTCCAGAAATATGCCATCGATTTGCAACACTACATACCACCCTTCCCCTCAGATATTATGAAAGGGTAAGCCTATTAAAAGAAATAGTCTCTTAAAGCACTCATTGTTACAACAACAACAAACTGTTTTGACTGAGTTCTGACTTTGCAGTTAGAACATGTGAAGATTTCTTTCCCAAGCCAACACCCACTAAATACTGACCACTCTGCGTCAGGGTCTCTGCCAGGGGCTGGTAATAGAAAGTTCATCACGTTAAGGATGTCGCAGTGTAGTAGTAGGCAGACAGAAGCGTGAGTAACAGTTATAATTCAATGGGCTAAGTACTGCACTATAGGTCTGTACAAAGGACTCTGGGAGACTAGAAGTTACACATTAACTCAGAGTAGGCAGGCTTTTCTGAAGAGGTGAGCTTGGAATTTCCAGGATAAAGATCAGAGTGAAGAATGGCATGGAAAAGGGAAAAAACAGAACATGATTAAAGATTGACTAGGCAGCCTAGTAAACCTCAGCTGGTAGTTGCAGCTACTACTGGAATGACAAATAGGAACTTCAGAAGGCGTGATTAGAGAAACTGCATTAGCAGTAATGTATGGGGATGGAAGAGAGGAGAGAGAGGAGACCAGAGGGCAGACACTGAAATAATAGTTCATGGAGTCAGTTACAAGAGGATAGAGTGAAGACCAGCTGGGCAGGAAGAATAGACTCGAAGGAGACCTAGGCTGTGTGAGCAGACAACCGCTGATGCCTGACTTGGTGCAAGGTGAGGATAAAGCAGGAAGTGTGGGCCCTCACCAGTTGGCTCTGCAGTAGAGCATTGGCCCAGCGTGTGGATGTCCAGGTTCCATTCCCGGTCAGGGCACACAGGAGAGGTGACCATCTGCTTCTCCACCTCTGCCCCTTCTCTCTCTTTCTTTCTCTCCCCATTGCTCATAGCCATGGCTCATTTGAGATAGTTGGCCCCAGGCACTGAGGATGGCTCCATGGCCTCAGGTGCTAAGAAGAGCTCAGTTGCTGAGCGATGGAGCAACAGCTCCAAATGGGCAGAGCATCACACCATAGGGGGCTTGCCCAGTGGATCCTGGTCAGAGTGCATGCAGGAGTCTGTCTCTCTGCCTCCCCTCCTCTTACTTAATAATAATAATAATAATAAAAATTAGGGCCCTGGCAGGTTGGCTCAGTGGTAGAGCATTGGTCTGGCGTGCAGGAGTCCCAGGTTCGATTCCCGGCCAGGGCACATCTGCTTCTCCCCCTTCCCCCTCTCCTTCCTCTCTGTCTCTCTCTTCCCCTCCTGCAGCCAAGGCTCCATTGGAGCAAAGTTGGCCCAGGCGCTGAGAATGACTCTGTGGCCTCTGCCTCAGGTGCTAGAATGGCTCTGGTTGCAAAAGAGCAGAGCAACGCCCCAGATGGGCAGAGCATCACCCCCTGGTGGGCGTGCTGGGTGGATCCTGGTTGGGCGCATGCAGGAGTCTGTCGGACTGCCTCCCTGTTTCCAACTTCAGAAAAATACAAAAAATAAAAATAAAAAAAAAATTAGGAAGTATGTGTAGAAAGAGCCCAGGCTTAGCATTCTTACTCCTCTGTGACTGTAGTCATACAGATGTGACTGTGTCCTGTGGAACAAGGACATGCCGATCTCACCTGGTGGCAGGAGGATAAGTGGTAATATGGTCCTATTCATTTGGTGTCAGGGAAATGTGACCTTCCTATAACTGGTACATTGCTTCTTCGGTAATTCTGGGTGGGGCAGAAGTAGGGGTTTTTTTTTTTTTGTTTGTTTGTTTGTTTGGGTTTTTTTTTGGTATTTTTCTGAAGCTGGAAACGGGGAGAGACAGTCAGACAGACTCCCGCATGCGCCCGACCAGGATCCACCCGGCACACCCACCAGGGGCGATGCTCTGCCCACCAGGGGGCGATGCTCTGCCCCTCTGGGGCGTCACTCTACCGCATTCAGAGCCATTCTAGCGCCTGAGGCAGAGGCCAAGGAGCCATCCCCAGCGCCCAGGCCATCTTTGCTCCAATGGAGCCTCGCTGCAGGAGGGGAAGAGAGAGACAGAGAGGAAGGAGGAGGTGGGGGTGGAGAAGCAAATGGGCGCTTCTCCCATGTGCCCTGGCCGGGAATAGAACCCAGGTCCCCCGCACGCCAGGCCGACGCTCTACCGCTGAGCTAACCGGCCAGGGCCCAAAAGTAGGTTTACAGTTGTGAGTACATGAAAGAGTTTATTCTTGTATTATTATTTATTAATTACTGTATTATTTTTCACATGAACAGCTATAAACCTACTTTTGCCCCACCCTGTATACTCTCAATAAATCCTTATTCAGGAAGGAAGAATGAGGAATCAAGGATGGCTCAAAGGTTTTGAACAGGGGAGTAAAGACACATAGCTAAGCTGCTCAGCTTGTCAGCAGGCCAACTGCACTCCGGGAAAAATTTGAAGGTAGGACTGTTGACATGGTTTCTAGGATGTGGCTCCAACTGGTGCTTTGCTCCATTCTACACAGCGGTAATTCATAGAGGGCCATCCCATCATCGTGTTTACCCCACGACAGGCTGCCCTGTTTTCAGTTGTGAGGGGCAACAAAACACTTATTTCTAGATGCAGCACAATAATGGGACTTCTAACCACTGATGTATTAGAAAGAAGTTTAGAAGTTTTAAACATAATTTATAGCTTTCAGTCGCCCGTACATTATAGAACAGGGTGAGTAAAACCTTCTACTGCCTCTAGACCCGCCTTCTCGGGGACAGTACCCTTACTCAGGTGATCCATCATGAGCTCAGAAAGAAGAGAGCTATTTCTGCATGGAGCCATTATCATTACTCTGCCCTTCAGCCAGGCTGTTTTTGTAGCTGCATGTCCAAAAAAGAGTGGCTGGTTCCCTGAAACGTACTGAATGATTTTCAGGAGGTGTGGAAGAAAGATCAAAGTCTTTGCAATTGGAGGAACATAAAATCTACAGTGCAGGCAGAGGGTTCGTGGACTATCTCCCAACTTAATCATTTCTAGCCAGTTCCCCATATAGCCTCCATGTGGTGAATGCCACGAAGCACTCCCTCCATTCTTTTTTTTTTTTTTTTTTTGTATTTTTCTGAAGCTGGAAACTGGGATAGACAATCAGACAGACTCCCGCATGCGCCCGACCGGGATCCACCCAGCACGCCCACCAGGGGGCGACGCTCTGCCCACCAGGGGGCGATGCTCTGCCCCTCCCGGGCGTCGCTCTGTCACGACCAGAGCCACTCTACTGCCTGGGGCAGAGGACGAGGAGCCATCCCCAGTGCCCGGGCCATCTTTGCTCCAATGGAGCCTTGGCTGCGGGAGGGGAATAGAGAGACAGAGAGGAAGGAGAGGGGGAGGGGTGGAGAAGCAGATGGGCGCTTCTCCTGTGTGCCCTGGCCGGGAATCGAACCCGGGACTTCTGCACGCCAGGCCGACGCTCTACCACTGAGCCAACCAGCCAGGGCCACTCCCTCCATTCTTAAAGGCAGACTACCCTGAAAGCTTCAACAGACTTATTCTCCTCTTCATTCTGTCATACCAAGCCACATGCATTTGGGTTTTTGTTTTGAATTATATTGTTTCTTCAATATAAGAAAATAAACAAATAAAAGAGTGGGTTTTCCCATGCATGTCAAAGGCATTTATCAGAACTTCAATGATAAGTCTTCTTTTACATGAAGTGCTATCATATAACCATCATCCTTCCAAAACAAAGAGCATGTTAATGAATGGAAGGCTCAGTGAGCCTACACAGCAAATTTATAGTCATGGCCTCTTCTGTATTGACATTTTTCTTCATCGTCCACTCATAAGATGTAAATTTAATGGTCTGGAAATGCTTTCTAAATTTTTCTTTGCATGATATTATACCAAGATTCATTTATAAATGTCCTGAACTACAATACAAGCTTCCTAGCAGTGACTGGCTCTAATTACAATCAGGTCCCTGACCATTTCATGTTAAACAGCTTTGATAGACCTACAGATTGGGGGGAAAATTGTTCTTCAGCCTATTCTATCCTGTCTCTCTCTTCTTCTCTTGGGATTTTTGGCCCTGACAATTGAAGTAAGTGTGTCTATAGTTCATAATTTATATTATTTTAGCCCTGATCCCAATTCAAAACTTCTGAGACTGTATAACCTTCCTCTCACTCCGGGTTAAACTGCAGATTTCCTTCCTGCCTGACACCGGAAATGAGGTTCAAAATATCTGGCCCTGGGACACGGAACCATCTTAAAAAAAAAAAAAAGCCAATTTTATATATACCTTGGATACTTCCACTTTGGACAGAAATCTTTTTCTTAATACTTTTTTTTTATTGATTTTTAAAAGGGGGAGAGAGAAAGAGAGAGAGAGAGAAAGGGGAGGGAGGAGTAGGAAGCATCAGCTGGTAGTTGCTGCTGGTATGCGCCTTGACCTGGCAAACCTGGAGCCTCAAACCAGTAACCTCAGCACTCCAGGTCGACGCTTTATCCGCTGCTTCAGCACAGAAACCTTTTCCTTAAAAGAATCGTCTTCAATTTCTCTCACTTTAATTGAAAAATAAAGATCAAGTAAGGATTTTATTTAATAATTTTTGTCTTGGGTAATAAAATTTCAGGCAAGGTAAGAGGCAAGATAGAAGGAAGGGAATTGCCAACGTGCCATTCTGCCAACGTGCTAAGCGTCTGGGCCTTGTGGAGAAATAACGGGTATGCCGATTAGCTAATCTCCCAAGCATTTGTAAAGATGTGGAGAAGCCAGTCCAGCAATGGACGCCCTATGGTAGCTCACGCTGTACTAGATTATGCTGCCACATGACGTCATCCAGGCTCCCCCCCCCAGATGTGATTAGAAAAAGAAGTCTTCAGGTAGGATCAGCAGAAGTGAGCCTGAAAGCTGCCTGTGGGGTCTCATCTCTCTAGGTCTCCCTTGGAAGTGATCATCACCCCTCTCCTTAGTATCAGATAGGGAAAAAGAGCTTCAGAATTATTATGACAGAAGGACTTGTTTTTTCAAGTTCTTTCATTCCCTTCACAGGAAGGTTCTGCAGGGTAATGATCATATGGGAGACTTTCTGGAAAGATTAAGCCTGGGAATTTGAACCACTTCAGAATTTTCATAAAAACAGTGGTACCAAGATGAAGATTTGCTCTTTCTAAGGTAATCTTCCTTCTTTCTTCTTTGAGAAAATTAAATCCAAGCAGAATTACATTTAGAAAGACAAAACTTGGGTGGATTATCATTTTTCTTGCCTGAAGTCACCTCACTTCTTCTTCTTCTTCTTTTTTTTTTTTTTACAGAGACACAGAGAGGGATAGATAGGGACAGACAAGAATGGAGAGAAATGAGAAGCATCAATCATTAGTTTTTCGTTGTGACACCTTAGTTATTCATTGATTGCTATCTCATATGTGCCTTGACCGGGGGGCTACAGCAGACCAAGTAACCCCTTGCTCAAGCCAACAACCTTGGGTCTAAGCTGGTGAGCTTTGCTCAAACCAGATGAGCCCACGCTCAAGCTGGCGACCTCGGGGTCTCGAACCTGGGTCCTCCGCATTCCAGTCCAATGCTCTATCCACTGCGCCACTGCCTGCTCAGGCGCCTCACTTCTTAAAGTGCCCAGAACTTTGCTTCTGCCAGTCACATGGTCCCCTCACCTTGACTCAGTGCCTCCACTTGCAAAGGTCTGCACTGTCCGGAGCCTATGGGGGAAGCCACACGTGATATCCCACCAACCAAAAACATCTGGCTTTCTCTAGCTGACCACGAACTTCTCATACATCTTCTATTGTTTCAGACCTCTTTCATTTCTATTTTAATCAGGGATGCACCCCTGTACCCAAGTAGAAATATTTTGAGCATCTTGAGTACATGTATATTTATTTCTAAGCTATAAATATATAGTGCTCTCAAAATGTATTATGTACATTGTTTAATACACACAAAAATGGAACTTTACAAGTATTAAGGTAACCATAAATAGAAGTTCTGATTTTTCTTTCTTGCACTCTCACTGGGACCTGAGCAGCTGACTTAGAGGACCAGCGCGCCGGACAGCGATCCCAGAGCCTGGGAGTGGCGGAAGTGATGGAGCGGACGTGGTGCATGTCTTCAGACTGAACTCTGAAACTGGGTTTGTGACTTGCCTGCATCCTGATTCATTCTGAGTCATTTTTGATCATCCCAAATCCCAGGAATGTCCTGCACCAGAATGACTAACGGCTAAACTAGTAGTAAATGTATCAAGTTATACATACCTCTGAATTATTTCAACACAGCTGAAAGAAGTAGGGAGGATATGACAGTACTTAACTCTGCTTGCTAGTGACACTGTTCCCCCAGCTCTTCTAAAGGTGTAAAATCAGACTATTGGAACATGGAAGGATCATTACCGGAAACTGCAAAACACCTAAAACAAATTATATTGATCTCATTGAAGAAATGTCCTGAATCTGCATAAAGATTATGAGCTTTCAGAAATGTATTCATCTGCATTTAAAATTAAGCATTTGAAGAGAGCTATTGTTTTCATTAACATTGTGAAAATGTTATTAAAATATCGGTTTGGTGGGGTCTTTTTTAAAGAAAGAAACCTACAGTGCTTTACTCAGAGGCAGATTAAGGTCGATTGAGGCCCTTGGCGCAGAAGAAAATATGGGGCCCCTTACATTAGAAAAAAGTGTAAATTTGGAGTTTTGCAAGGCTCTTCAGAAGTCGGGGCCTAGGGCGCATGCCCATTGTGCCTGCCATTAAATCCACCTCTGGCTTTGCTAGTTAAATGCTGAGGAGTTTGTAGTTGGTTAGAAAAAAATATCACAGATCTCCATTGTCTCTATTACCTCTAATACCACCACTGCTTTCTACAAGCTCATAGCAGAGAAATGCTCAAGCAGAGGCTTACTTCAAAGAGAAATGTGGAGAAAACTACCGGCTACAGAGAAAGATCAAAGGGAGAAAGCTGTTTCATTTACCCAGACATTCATTGTTCCCTCGTTCATCAGGCTCCCACTGAATTGCTAGGCAGTCAGGGAGCAGAGCAGAGACACCCCTTCTTGTCTTCAATGAAAGAAGAGGCCAGAGGGAGAGGCAGGTAAGCTGGCTGTGAGCTCCAGGAGGGCCGTCCCCACGGGAAGTGCCACATGGTCCAGATAGTGGCGGGAACAGCCTGCAGTACCAAGGTAGTTCTCCTCGCTCGCTGCCTAGATTGAATGCTAAAAAATACGATAAAGTTATGAAAGAAGATAAATAATAAGCATTCACTGAGCTGTGTAAATTACTCCACTACAAATTTAATGAATATAGTTCCGTGATAGAAATATGATTATGAGGGAAGGCCTGTGAGTCAGATTTCTTTTTTCTTTTAAAAAATTTTTTTTATTATTTTCACTCTATTTTTTTCTTTTCTTTTCTTTTTTTAGATTTTATTTATTTATTTTAGAGATGGGAGGAGAGGAGAGGAGAGGAGAGGAGGAGAGAGAGAGAGAGAGAGAGAGAGAGAGAGAGAAGGGGGAGGAGCAGAAAGCATCAACTCCCATATGTGCCTTGACCAGGCAAGCCCGGGGTTTTGAACCAGCAATCTCAGCATTCCAAGTCAACACTTTATCCACTATGTTGCCACAGGTCAGGCCAGACTTCTTGAATTCATATCTCAGCTGCAGCATCTACTATCTGGGTGTAGTGGGGTAAGTGCATTTACTGCTCTAAATGTCCATTTTTTCCATGTGTTAAGTGGGATAATAACAGCTTTTATTTCAGAGGTAAATACTACAGTTATGAGGCATAAACTAGGTGATCTAATCTAGGCAAAGCCCTTGGGACTACATGTTACACAGCAGATGTTCAGTAAATGTGAGCTATTGTGTCTGTTAATCCTAACAACCCCCTGAAGTAGCTATTGCTGTTATTGTTATTATCCCCATTCTGTCGACGAGGAAGCTAAGGCCTGGGAAGGTTTTGTAACTTGCGCTGGTAGGGAACCTAGCCACTGGGGACTGGCCAGGAGAGGCACTGGCGCAGGAAAGGGAGCAGAAATGCAATGAACACGGAGATTTGGGAGGAAAAGGGAAGGGAGGATGCTTGTAAAAAAAATGACTCCAGTGATTATTTCAGAAAGAAAAGGCCAACATTACAGAATGTCAAGAAGAAGTAGGTTAGAGATATTTTTCATTCTGTGGATGTATATTTTATAGTAAATGATCTTCATGAGTAAACAAAAGTTTCAGAATTTGCAATGGGTTTGGGCTTTATTTCCACAAATCACCTACACTTAAGCCATATATATAATATATATTATATAATATATTATAATGCATATTATATAAAATATATTATATATATAGAATCGGCTTTGCAGCTGGGCAAGGACAGAGGAAAGTTGCCAGATTTCAGGGTTAAAATGTCAATATATAACATATACTGCAGTTTCCTTTTTTTTCCCCCATTGATTTCATATTTTGTGGCTATTTGACATTTGATTGTAAAGAGTATATTACATGCTACTTTGTCATATCAAAACATTTTTCTTTTTAGTTTATTGAATACCGATCCCTAGAATTTCATCTCATCTACTCCCGATATTCAGTTTTCTACATTTGTTGTGTTAAACCCTAAGGTGCTCCTCTAACTCAGTCCTGGTGATGGTGACCAGGAAAAGAACATACCCTGAGAGCACCCAGAGGCTAGTAATCCTTTCACAAGTTGCCACTAACCAAATGAGGCTATGTACCCAGTCTCCCAGCTGCTTCTGAAATGCGTCCTGCCTTCCTGCTAAAGCCCACCCCCATCGCTACTAGAAGATCTCTGTCTCCAGAGAGACACTCCTGACTACTGTTTCCCTACCAGTTAAATCGTCAGATAGGAAAATAAAGAAAAGTATCTAATGGAACACTAACTGTTAGTAGTTTTCTGTTTTGAATGATGGAAAGAGCAACAATGGAGCATTACTTCCCTTCAAGTATTTACGAACTCACATTTCCTAAGACTCAACAGTGAGGAATATGAAGGTCAGCCTAACAAGGCTGAGGTCAGCCATAATGGCTTATGACTGTTTTCTCTAACAAAACAGACTTCAGGCTCTGTTTTGATTTCATTTTTGACCGCTCGCGATAAGGAGCTTTTCCCCCATGTGATTAGGTGCTTTCTTTCCTCAAAAATTTAAACTTGAGAGATGCTTTGAAAACAAATGAGTTGCTTCCAAAGCCCCCGTGGAATAACGACAGATGAATTATAAACAAAGGGAAATGATGCTCACTATTTTTTCCATACAGATGAAATAGAATAGGTCTTTCTTGGGTCTGTAATTGCAACAGTTCAAACTTTGCTAGTTCTTTCTGCCAGATTTCAAAGATGTTCAGGAAACAGTTTATTATAACAACAACAACAACAACAACAAGAAAATAACCTACGCAACATTTATTTTTATAAACACTATAAAGGAAATCACTACATTAGTTGCATGCAAGCTTTCTGGAAGATAAGCTAATGAATAACTTTTCTCTCTGCATTAAGAATAGAGAGTGGAGCGAAAGGGTCTCCTAAGTTGTGAGTCCATGAAACACAGAGTTTATTCTTGTATGGTTATTTTTTTTTTTTTAATTTTATTTATTCATTATAGAAAGGGGAGAGAGAGAGAGAGAGAAGGGGGGAGGAGCAGGAAGCATCAACTCCCGTACGTGCCCTGACCAGGCAAGCCCAGGGTTTCGAACCGGCAACCTCAGTGTTTCCAGGTTGACGCTTTATCCACTGCGCCACCACAGGTCAGGCAAATTTATTAATTATCATATTATTTTCCATATGCCCCACCTTGTATGTTTATAGAGATTATTCATTTGTTTATTTATTTATACTATTGAGTTTGAGAGTCCTCAGGGAGCATAAGTGAGCGGCAGGGGAGCAATAGTAAGACAGGAAGGAATACAAGATGACCACTGACTTGTGTTCTCAGAGGACAAACAAGGAAGTAATGATGCTCGGTTCCCATCCCCCGTTGGTCAACCATGGCCCAGGGAGTTGACTTCTACACTGCCCGGCACATTCCCATAGGCCAGGGGTCCCCAAACTGCGGCCCCCTGAGGCCATTTATCCGGCCCCCACCGCACTTCCAGAAGGGGCACCTCTTTCATTGGTGCTCAGTGAGAGGAGCATAGTTCCCATTGAAATACTGGTCAGTTTGTTGATTTAAATTTACTCGTTCTTTATTTTAAATATTGTATTTGTTCCCGTTTTGTTTTTTTACTTTAAAATAAGATATGTGCAATGTGCACAGGGATTTGTTCATATTTTTTTTATAGTCTGGCCCTCCAACAGTCTGAGGGACAGTGAACTGGCCCCCTGTGTAAAAAGTTTGGGGACCCCTGCCATAGGCATCTGTAGGGAAACCCCCAGGGGGCAAGCAAGAGGCCTAGATCACAGGCCTTGCAAAGAGCTGGTTAGTCCCACCTGCTCCAAGCTGGTCAGCACCTGTGTGGAGCAGGGCTTGTGTGGAAGGAAGGGTAGGGAGACCAGAGAATTTGCGGGCCATGCAAGGAGTGCCTCATAGGGCAGGGGGGGTGGGGGTTGTCACAGTACAAGGAAAGGTAGAACAGGAGGACCAGAACACACACATCCGTAACTATGCTTAGAACCTAAAGTTGCTGATGAGGCTGGTTTCACTTTTTCTGTAGTCAGTTTCTCTGAAAGCCTTTCAAATCCATAAATATGTACACAATGCTCTCATGTTTTGGCTGTGATATGTGAAATTTTTGACTAAGATTTCATGACTGTATGTGGGCTTTGAGATACTCTCTCCACCATCCTTCACCCATTGTGTAGACAGAGCACAGGTAAAGGGGAGACTAACCCCATTCTCTGCACCAGTGGTGGGACCCTGATTATTTTAGCTCAATCAAGGTCAGCCATCTTAGGCTCCTTTTTATAAAAATTGGTTCAAGGAATTCAGGGTGAAGCCAGTTAGTGCATGACAGTCCCACTGGGTGTGATCCAATTGATACAAGAGGTTCCAGAAGCCCCTTCCCCAGAGTGCTGTATGTAGTATTGCAGTATATGAGGCCTGGGCATCACAGCCATTTCTGCCCCCAGTGAGTGAAGCCAGCCAGGGCAGCTCCAGAGGGAGGGAACAGCTAAAAAAATATAACACAGACCCTAGATGACACAACCTTGAAGCCACCTCATCTTAGACTTCCACTTGAGTAAACAGCTTTCCTTATTTAGGCTATTTTAGGTCAGATTTGCAGTCAAAAGAATCTTAACTGGCCCTGGCCGGTTGGCTCAGCGGTAGAGCGTCGGCCTAGCGTGCGGAGGACCCGGGTTCGATTCCCGGCCAGGGCACACAAGAGAAGCGCCCATTTGCTTCTCCACCCCTCCGCCGCACTTTCCTCTCTCTCTCTTCCCCTCCCGCAGCCAAGGCTCCATTGGAGCAGAGATGGCCCGGGCGCTGGGCATGGCTCTGTGGCCTCTGCCTCAGGCGCTAGAGTGGCTCTGGTCGCAATATGGTGACGCCCAGGATGGGCAGAGCATCGCCCCCTGGGGGGCAGAGCACCGCCCCTGGTGGGCGTGCCGGGTGGATCCCGGTCGGGCGCATGTGGGAGTCTGTCTGACTGTCTCTCCCTGTTTCCAGCTTCAGAAAAATGAAAAAAAAAAAAAAAAAAAAAAAAGAATCTTAACTGATAGTCTGACAGTCTGAGTCTCCCCAGCTTTGAACCAATGATTTAATCCCACAGGAAAAATTTTGTTCTGGAGGAGAAAAACATGTCCCGCTCTTAGACAAGGGCAACATCTTCCTTTGGGTAAGATGTCTGTAGTTGCATTGGTTTGATGAGTAAAAGATAGCTGTTTGGTGGGACCCCACAGAGGACTCTCAAATCACCATATTTTTTCTTCTGAAACATTTTGACCAACTAAGCTGCAACTTGCCTTAAAAATATATTTCATGCATGACCATGACTGAGTTGACAGGAAAGAATTCAGGGTATGTTTCCAACACAGGGGTAGGGAGGGGAAGTCTGGAACGGGGGGTTATTTATGCAAAAATCTAGCTTATGTAATACAAGGGATATTAAATTGTTTCTTATTACCGAAATTCCTGTCACATGAATATTTCATACCCTGGGGGGTTTAGTTTGTTGGCCTTATTTTATAATACAGTGTGTCCATAAAGTCATGGTGCACTTTTGACCGGTCACAGGAAAGCAACAAAAGACGATAGAAATGTGAAATCTGCACCAAATAAAAGGAAAACTCTCCCAGTTTCTGTAGGATGATGTGGCAGCATGTGCACATGCGCAGATGATGACATAACACCGTGTATACAGCGGAGCACCCCATGACCATGCCAGTCAAGATGTGGATGGTACAGAGGTAAGTTCAGTGTGTTCTGTGGCTCACTAAATTCAAATCTGTGACCAAAGTGCAACGTGAATATTGGCGCATTTATAAGGAAGCGCCACCACATAGGAATAACATTTCTTGGTGGGATAAGCAGTTGAAGGAAACCGGCAGTTTGGTGGAGAAACCCCGTTCTGGTAGGCCATCAGTCAGTGACGAGTCTGTAGAGGCTATACGGGATAGCTACCTAAGGAGCCCTAAAAAATCTGTGTGTGAGCCCACATCGAACTGCACTGAATAGGTATGAAACTGGGAGAGTTTTCCTTTTATTTGGTGCAGATTTCACATTTCTATTGTCTTTTGTTGCTTTCCTGTGACCTGTTAAAAGTGCACCGTGACTTTACGGACACACTGTAGTTTCCTAAAGACTCCGTCCTTAGCTCATGGGGTGTTCTCTGGAATAGTGATAACGGGTCAAGTAGGGAAGACACAGGAAAACGTTCTGGGCAGGTCCCTGGGGACAGACACAGCTTTCTCTGCTTCAGAGGGCTGTGCTGTCGAAAACCATTCTGCAGCACCATGCCCCTGAGCATGACGCATTCTCGCAGTCTGTGTAGCATAACCATTAGAGTGGATGGAGCGAGGGACCTTCTTATACGACACATGCTAGGACAACGAACCTGTAATGTCCATGGCAAGAAAATTCCAAATCTGTCAAACATTGAGACAAGGTTGTTTCCTGGCCTTCCCGTTGCTGCTCAGCTGAGTGAAGTATGACACGTGACTTCACATCTTTGCATGATTATTTACTAGGTGATTCAAGGCACCTTTGCCTTCTGATTCTAAAAAGCTAATGAAGTAAGAGGCATCACTGCCAATTTTCTGAAACTCACAAAAGAGGGATTATAAATATTCACTTTCTAGCAATTCATATTTAATGTCCTTATAGAAATTAAAACCAATTTATTATAAGGGCCTGAAAACTTTTTTAAATTATGGTTTCTGAATCTAATCTCTTTATGGGTTACTGCATGTATGACTTTTGACTATCACAAACACATATTTTGTTGTTTAAAAACATCCTAAACTTTTTTATTTTTTACTTATTTATGGTGTTGAGATGGTCTTAAGTGCCCCACTCAATAGAACACCCTCTACATACTACGTAGTGCCCCTCATGCCCCAGGCAAAGTCTCTTCCACCCACACTTCTCCCTACCTCCCCGTCCCCCTCCCCCTACTTCCCCCTCTCCCTACCTTTCCCTCTGACTATTGCTACCTTGTTGTCTGTGTCTCTGTGTTATATATATATATATATATATATATATATATATATATATATATATATATATATATATATATGATTTTGGCTAATCCCTTCACCTTCTTTGTGTCTCTTCTTGCCCCTTCCCTCTGACAGCTGTCCATCTGTTTCCTGTGACCCTGCATCTGTTTCTATTTTGTTCCTCAGTTTATTTTGTTCATTAGATTGCATATATAAGTGAGATCATATGGTACTTATCTTTCTCTGCCTGGTTTATTTCACTTAGCGTAATAAACTCCAGGTCCATCCATGCTGTCACAAAGGTAAGATTTACTTCTTTTTCAAGGCTACATAGCATTTTGTTGCGTATATGTACCACTGCCCACTGCTTTTTTATCCACTCTTCCACTGACAGACACTTGGGCTTTTCCAGGTCTTGCCTATTGCAAATAATGCTGCAATGAACACAGGGGTGCATATCTTCTTTTGAATTAAAGTTGGAGAATTCTTAGTATATATTCCTAGAAGTGAGGTAGCTGAGTCATCAGGTAGTTATATTTTTAATCTTTTGAGGAATTTCCATACTGTTTTCCACCGGGGCTGCACGAGTCTGCATTCCCACCAGCAGTACAGCAGGATTCCTTTTTTCCACATCCTCGCCAGTACTTGTTGTTTGTTGATTTATTTTTTGTTTGTTTGTTTTTTCTTTGCTAGAGAGACAGAGAGAAGGACAGATAGGGACAGATGCACAGGAAGGGAGAGAGATGAGATGCATCAATGCTAAGCTGTGACACTTTAGTTGTTCATTGATGGCTTTCTCATATGTGCCTTGACCCGGGGGCTACAGCAGAGCCAGTGACCTTGGGCTTCAAGCCAGTGACCTTTGAGCTCAAGCTGGTGACCTCGGGATTTTGAACCTAGGTTCTCCGCATCCCAGGCCAGTGCTCTATCCACTGCGCCACTGCCTGGTCAGGCTGTTTGTTGATTTGTTAATGAAAACCATTTTGGCAGGTATAAGGTGATATCTCATTGTGGTTTTAATTTGCATGTCTCTGATGATAAATGACATTGAGCATTATTTCATATGCCTGTTGGCCATCTGTATGTCCTTTTTGGAAAAGTATCAATTCAGATCTTTTGCCCATTTTTTAATTGGATTATTTATCTTCCTGGTGTTGAGTTTTATAAGTTTTTTATAAATGTTGGTTATTAACCCCTATCAGATATATCAGTGAATATGTTCTCCCATAAAGTGGGTTGTCTTTTTATTTTGTTAATGGTGTCTTCTAAAAGTTTGATGTAGTCTCATTTGTTTATTTTATCCTTTATTAAACTTGCCCGAGAAGAGATATCAGCAAAAATAGTTAGGAGAAATGTCTGAGAGTCTACAGCCTATGTGTTCTTTAGGAAATAATTCTAAACTTTTTAGATACCACACCAAAGGCACCATCCATGAAAGAAATAATTGATAAGGTAGACTTCATTAAAGTTGAAACTTCTGCTCTGTGAAGATCACTGTCAGGAGAATGAGAAAACAAGCCACACACTGAAGACAACATTTTCAAAAGATGCAGCTGATAAAAAGATTATTATACAAAAATATACAAAAACTCATAAAACTCAATAAGAAAATAAACAGGCCCTGGTCGGGTGGTTCAGTTGGTTGGAGCACTGTGCCATCATGCTGAGGTTGTAGGTTCGATCCCCAGTTGGGGCACATGCAGGAATCAACCAGTGATGGCATGAATAAGTGCAGCAACAAATAGATGTTCTCCTCTCTCTCTCTCTCTTTCTCTCTGCTGTCTTAGTCTCTCTCCCTTCCTTTCTCTCTAAACATCAATAAATAAAAATAAGAAAATTAAAAAAAAATAACAGCTTAATTGCAAATAATTTCCCCAATTCAAGTCAAAAGACCTGAATAGTCACCTCATCAAAGAAAATGAACAATTGACAAATAAGCGTATGAAAAGATGCTTCACATCATATGCCATCAGGAAAATGCAAATTAAAATACTTAGGAGACATCATTACATGCCTATCAGAATGGCCAAAATTCAGAATATTGACACCACCAAATGCCGGCAAAACGTGGAGCAACAGGAGTTTTCATTCATTGCTGATAGGAATGTAAAATGGACAGCTACTTTGGAAGAAGGTTTGGGGGCATATTGTTACCCCATGATCCAGCAATTGTGCTCCTACCCAAATGAGTTGAAAAATTATGTCTACACAAAATCCTGCCCATGGATATTAATAGCAAATTCATTCATGATTGCCAAAATCAGGAAGCAACCAAGATATCCTTTAGTAGGAATGAATAAATAACCTGTGTTACTTCCAGACAATGGAATATTATTCAGCACTAAAAGGAAACAAGTTATCAAGCTCCATGAAAAGCCATGCAGGAACTTTAAATGCATACTGTTAGTGAAAGAAAGAAACCTGAAGGCTACAGAATGTATGGTTTTAACTATATGACATTCTGAAAAGGTGAAACTATGGAGATAGGAAAAAAAAATGTGGTTGCCAGGAGTAAGAAACTCCTGGAGTGGAATAGAAACTCCTGCGGTGGAATAGAGAAGGATGAACAGGCAGAGCACAGAGGATTTTTAGGGCAGGGAAAACACTCTGTATGATACTGTAATGGCGGATATGTGTCTTTATATATCTGTCTTGCATGTACAAGAGTGAACCCTAATGTAAATTACGGAATTTGGGTGATAATGATGTGCCACTGTAGGTTTATTTATTGAAACAAAAGTACCACTCTGGTGGGGGATGTTGATAATGGGGACGCTGTGCATGTGTGGAGGAAGGGGGTGTGTGGGAACTCTCTGTATCTTTAGTTCAATTTTGCTGTGAACCTAAAACTGCTCTAGATACATACATATGGTGACAGAGGAAGATTGGACTTGGGGTGGTAACACACAATGCAGTTATACAGATGATGTATCATAAAACTGTACATTGAAACGTATATGATTCTATTAACAAATGTCACCCCGATACATTGAAGTAAAATCTATTTAAAAGCAAAAATAAAAAGATGCTAAGTTAAACAAGTATGTAAGGCACCAACCTCCTTCCACACAGTCAAGATTTATAATTTTACTTCTACCAAAGACTAAAATACAAGGGTAGATTATTTGTGATCCAGCCATGTGTAGAGATTTTAACGTCTTTGTTTTCAATTGAATCAATGAAATTATTATGCCAAAATAATTTAAGTAATAATTTATATGAATGTTTTAAGGTGTCCAACAAGTATGTGTCTCAAAACACATTTCGTTCTCCAGCAGCTCCGCGGTGGGGGTGGAGCCCGCACCAGGTGAGTAAGCACCGCGGCTCAGCTGCACCAGGAACCTCGGAGATGAGGGCAGGTGAGTCTTCTCTTTGGCTCTGAACCATTTTGTTCTTGGGGCATGGAGGTAACAATACTCTTAAGATTGCTGAAGAATTAAATGAGGTAACAGAAAAATGTTATTTCCCACTTTCATTTTTTATCTCTTAGAAACACTTAAAAAGAGGAAGAAGTTCCTTGATTTTCAAGGTTTATTGCTCTTCATACCATGCCTGACATCACGTCACCCTGGCAAGTTGCAGCTCACCAACATGATTCTTGCAGGAATATAAACAAGCAGCTGGGACAACTCAGTTTTGAATGTTTTCTGAGACAATCGACTGACTGCCCAAATTAGGTATGTGCAGTCTGGGGCTTGTTTTGCAAACAAGAATGCTAAAGACTAAACAAGATGTGGAAGCTTTGCCTTTTAAGTCTTGAAAACATTTCTTTTAAAGTTTTCTCATTATGAAGACTTAAAATTGTCACCAAATAACTATGTAAATTGTAAATATAAAATTGTTCTGCAAAAGATGTTGTTGCAGTTTTTTTTTTTTCTAAAGCAAAAGGCCAGAACATGTTGCTTGCAATGATGATCAGGTATCTTTCTGGACTCATATCTTCTACTTGCTGTCCTCTTTTTTGCTCAGTGTGAGTTTTACCTTGGGTGTTCTTGTGACTTTGTCTGGGAACTGCATGAAACAAGCATGCCAGCCTCCTTCTAATGTAAAAATGTTGAGAAACTCTTTTTCTTTTTTTCTTTCTTTCTTTCTTTTTTTTTTTTTTTTTGTATTTTTCTGAAGCTGGAAACAGGGAGAGACAGTCAGACAGACTCCCGCATACGCCCGACCGGGATCCACCCGGCACGCCCACCAGGGGCAACGCTCTGCCCACCAGGGGGCGATGCTCTGCCCCTCCGGGGCGTCGCTCTGCCGTGACCAGAGCCACTCTAGTGCCTGCGGCAGAGGCCAAGGAGCCATCCCCAGCGCCCGGGCCATCTTTGCTCCAATGGAGCCTTGGCTGCGAGAGGGGAAGAGAGAGACAGAGAGGAAGGAGGGGGGGGTGGAGAAGCAAATGGGTGCTTCTCCTATGTGCCCTGGCCGGGAATCCAACCCAGGTCCCCCGCATGCCAGGCCGACGCTCTACCGCTGAGCCAACCAGCCAGGGCCTATTGAGAAACTCTTAACCCGTCAATCCTCAATGCAGATCACCATGTGTCAAGTAGTTAAGCCAACAGAATTGGCAAACAGAGGTAAGTGCTCCAGAGGTCTTGGGCAAATTACTTCAACTTTCTAGAAAAAGGAAATGATGATATAGCTTAATTCACCATGTTGTTATTGGGACTAAGCAACAAAATGTACATGAAATGCCTAATGCATTGGCCAGAACATGAACGGGCCTCAATACATGTCAGTCTATGAGTAAAATTAAATAGAGATATTGCCCATCTGTCCGGATGCCTAGAATGGACTGATTACAGTCAGGCTTGGATTGCAGCTGTAGAAAATTCTAAGCAGAATTCTTTAATTCTCAATTGCTTGAGTCAAAATCTTTAGAGATAGCTATTTCAGAAACTTGTCAGAGATTATTATTTATGGCTTATTCTGGAATGTGCAGCTAAAGGATCATTTGGGAGTGCTGGAAGCTTGGAAGACTCTGCCTAAAGCAGAAAGATAAAGAATAATATGGGGTAATATGGAGAAGAAAGGGCGTGGGTTTCTCCTCTGTGGGTGAAATGAGACGGTTGTGACTAATGCTAGGTTTACTCGTCCTTGGCTGGGAGGCAGTGTTTATTCAAAGCTGTGTCTAGAGAGAAAGAGGGTATAGATGCACATAAAATGTTATAAGGGAGAGCTTTCTTAAAAGAGATGAGCTTTTCATATCAAATTCATTACCAGATGTACACTGACAAAAAGCTACACAGAACTTTATAACCCACCCAATTACAAGTAATTTTGTTAAATGAGAACAGATAACTTTCGTCTTAGCCAAGTATTTACCCTTATTGCTTTTATTGCTTGGATTATGAATTTTGATAGATGCGAAAGGCATTCCTAAACCTAGCAATCGAAAGAATGCTTATCTAAAGTCCTCAACAGAATCATATAATTCTAGAACTTAATTAATTCTACTTTTAGTTTTGCAAATGAGTAAATGTGAACCATACATACAAAGTTGATACGAGTAGGAAAAGAGTCTGAAATTATTAAGTGACATTGGTGAAATTAAATCGTGCCTCCCCTGATCCCAGTTCGATCGTTTCTCTTCAGCTCATTCTCCCATTCAGAGAACCTACAGCCTTCTTCATTTTGTAAAGATTTGTCAGGTGAAATGGCTGCTGAATAAACTATGACTTTTTTTTTAAGCGATAGAAGGGAAGATAGACAGCCTCTCTCATGCTCCCTGACCAGGATCCACCCAGCAGCCCCTGTCTGGGGCCAATGCTTGGACCAGCTAAGCAACTGTCTATGAGAGGGAAAGAGAGAGAGAAAGGGGAGAAGAGCAAGAGAGAAGCAAATGGTCGCTTCTCATGTGTGCTCTGACCTGGGATCGAATCCCAGACAGCTGCACACTGGGGACTTTTTTTTATGAAGGGGGAAGGGGAAGAGGCAGAAAGAGAGAAGAATAAACTCACTGTTCCACCTAGTTGTGCCATTGATTGCTTCTCATATGTGCCTTGACCAGGGCTCAAACCAGCAACCCCACTGGTGACCCTAGGATCAGCTACCTCAACGCTCTGGGTCAACACTGTGCCACTGGCCAGAGCTATGGCGGTTTATTTTATTTGAGTGTCAAAAGCTGGTTTTCCTTAGACACAGGAAAGCTATGCAAAGGTAAGCAACATAAAAGTATTTTCTCTTTCTCAGTTAAGTGCAAATGCTCCCATCAACACCATTTCCAAAGTTCCCATGATGTCACTGAAGGCAATGTCATTCTTTACAGACTATGATTTAATCCTTTTGCTATCTCTGGTGGTAAGAAAGAACTGAGGTTTCACAACAGACTGAGAAAAGAAATGAGAGTCATCTTTCCCTTAATCCGCAAGAAGAATGAATTATTGCTATTGCAGAATATCAATGTGGTCCTATCTGGCAAGAGTGGGGGAAGAAAACTGGATCTCAGCAGTTTCTTCTGCCTACAAAGTGAGAACAATGAAACTTGTACTAACTTGCTTCATAAAGAGGATCCATTCCAGATCTTGTGATTTAGTCTTATCTTATTTGAGATCTCTATTGTTCCTGAATGGTAAACATTGAAGGCAAGGCCCATCAGAAGTGGAAAAACGAGCCTCATTCCTTCACCCAGGATATTCTTTTCCAAATTTCAGTACCAGAATGGGTCAAAAAATCAAAATCTGGTTGACAAGACTTGTTTAAATATGATCCATGACTGCTGTATTCTCTTATTTTACACAAGCAAAAGGAAGAAGCCTACATCCTTTCTCCTCCACATTGCCCTATATGGGTCTTAATTTTTCTGCTTTAAAGAAATTCTGCTCAGCTTCTAAGACTCCCAACTGATCCTCAAGCACAGCTCAGAACCACCAGAAAGAAAATCTGTTGAACAAGTTTCTGAAGTATATATCTCTCAAGTCAACTTACTCCAAGAGCAATTGAGTATTAAGGAACTCCGCTCAGAATTTTCTACAGCTGCATTCAAAGCCTGGCAGAAATCAGCCTATTGTAGACATCCAGACAGAAAGGAAATACCTTCATCTATCCACAGTCGTGGACTGACATGTATTGAGGCTTCTTCATGTTCTGGCCATTGTATTAGGCATTCTATTTACATTTTTTTTCTTAGGAGAACTTTGAAATCTTAGGTTTCATTAAATGTCCTTGATCACACACACACACACACACACACACACACACACACACACACCCTTGCTGGACTTGACCTCTGATGCTTAAAATGCTGATCTTAAGATAGCCCCTTCTTTTATACTTACTACTTGAATCTCAGTTGGCTACACTTCCATCTCTATTCCCTCTGCTAGAAAATTGTTGAGTCATGATGATGACTTTAGCTAACAATAGTTTTGTATATCTCTAATTTTAAAAATATTGATGCTTTGTATTTAATTAGAGATGATTTCCTAACAATGTATTTCCAAAATTTTTTTATAGTGTCACCTAAGCACCTAAGGAACTTCTGTTGTTTCTCCATACAAACTTGCTCATTCTGAGATCTCACTTTTGGTCTAATGACGAAAGGACCATGAATATAAAGCAATATGTTAGCAGTTTAGAGCACAGCGCAACTTTATTGATTGTATACAACTTTAATAAGTTATGCAAGGGTTTAAACCAAATACTTCCCCCATGCTTGTATTAAGAGTATTTATGATCTCTGAGACTTCTTTCTCAATTTAAAGGTTATTGTGTTATATAAGAGATTTGCTCTAACCACAATTTTCTGCACACTCTGAAGCATTTTGCTTGACTTGTTTGTTTACATGACTGAGCTAAGTAATGGACTCATCATAACATTGTCTTGATACAAAATAACTGGTTCAACTGGTTCATTACAACTGTTTATAAGAATGAAACTTATAAATACAATGCCCTAATTCATGAGAAATGTGAATTTCTCATGCAAAACTTCTAAAATATAAAACTTTTATATAGTTTAATGTGGCTTTTCTTTTTATGCAAATCAGAAATAGTCTGTCCTTTAACACAGTCTGAAAATTAAACCTCTCTCAACAAGATAAAAACCTGATTTGCTCATCAAATTGGACTGAAATTTGGCATGGGGCATGTGTGTGAGGGGGTGTATTCTTACTGCATCACTTAGCGTGGGAACCAGGAGCAATCAACAACCATGCTAGAGCTTTAACCCCCAGGAAGGTCATGAACTAGATCTAGATGTGGTGTTTGTACAACCTTGAAAAGATGGAATAAGACTGGCATCACTAGACAAAAGGCCGGAGTCTGCAACTTTAATGACAGTGTGGGCCTGATGCCCCTCTACCTGGCCCTCGTTCTCACTGGCCTTGTATTCTCAAAATACAAGTCCAAAGCTAGGAAGTTGTTTCAGTGAATTTATTATCATTTCCCCCCTCCAAATCTATTCTTGAGAAGTTGCACAAATCCCTAACTTTTCCATTCCAACAAAGCATATCGTCTAGAAAAGGAGGTCGGTACGCCTTTCCTGGACACATTAAATGGTGTGACTTGCCAATCCTTCCCACTATTCCATTTACATATTTTATGAAACTTTTTGAGTATTTGTAAACTTTTTTTGAGTATCAAAGAAAAGCAGAAATTCGATTATACCAAAATTTCCATCAAGGCATTATATGATAAGCTAATGATTTTTCTATTCCTTTTTATTAGTAGAATAACGTGTCAGAGAAAGCAAGTCAATGACCATACAACAAATTCATCACAATTGTAATGTTTTATTTATTTATTTATTTATTTATTTTTATTATTATTTTTTTACAGAGACAGAGAGAGATTCAGAGAGAGAAAGAGAGAGAGAGAGAGATAGGGACGGACAGACAGGAACAGAAAGAGATGAGAAGCATCAACCATCAGTTCTTCGTTGCGACACCCAGCTGTTCATTGATTGCTTTCTCATATGTGCCTTGACCATGGGCCTTCAGCAGACCTGGTAACCCCTTGCTTGAGCCAGCGACCTCGGGTCCAAGCTGGTGAGCTTTGCTCAAACCAGATGAGCCTCCGCTTAAGCTGGGGACCTTGGGGTCTCGAACCTGGATCCTCGGCATCCCAGTCTGACGCTCTATCCACTGCGCCACTGTCTGGTCAGGCAACACATAGTTGTAATGTTAAGAAATATAACTGACCCTGGTCTGCTGGCTTAGTGGATGAGCATCTTCCCAGTGTATAGATATCTTAGGTTTGATCCCTGGTCAGGACACACATGAAAAGTGACCATCTGCTTCTTTTCCCCTCTCCTCCCCCTTTTCTTCCTCTTCCCCTCCTGAAGCCAGTGGTTTGATTGGTTTTAGTGTTGCCTTAGGTGCAACACTGTTGGAGCACATCAGCCTTGGGTGCTAAAAAGAGCTTGGTTGACTCAAGCATTGGCCCCAGACGATGTTTGCCAAATGGATCCAGGTCTGGGCACATGCAGAGAGTGTGTCTCACTATTTCACCTCCTCTTACTTAAAAAAAAAAAAAAAAGGCCCTGGCCGGTTGGCTCAGCAGTAGAGCGTTGGCCTGGCGTGCAGGGGACCCGGGTTCGATTCCCGGCCAGGGCACATAGGAGAAGCGCCCATTTGCTTCTCCACCCCTCCTTCCTCTCTGTCTCTCTCTTCCCCTCCCGCAGGCAAGGCTCCATTGGAGCAAAGATGGCCCGGGTGCTGGGGATGGCTCCTTGGCCTCTGCCCCAGGTGCTAGAGTGGCTCTGGTCGCGACAGAGCGATGCCAGAGCATTGCCCCCTGGTGGGCAGAGCGTCGCCCCCTGGTGGGTGTGCCGGGTGGATCCCGGTTGGGCGCATGCGGGAGTCTGACTGTCTCTCCCCGTTTCCAGCTTCAGGAAAAAAAAAAAAAAAAGAATATATATAACTTATCTTTAATGTAATTGTCAAAATTTGGATTAACTTTATTATATTATGAGTTATACATGATATTTTAAATGACTTCCCTAAGCCTATAGCTATATAAAACACACAAAATCTTTGGAAGCACATTTTCAGAATTACCTTTTGTTTCATATTATAACTTATAAAAGAACTGCTTGGCCCTGGCCGGTTGGCTCAGCGGTAGAGCGTCGGCCTAGCGTGCGGAGGACTTGGGTTCGATTCCCGGCCAGGGCACACAGGAGAAGCACCCATTTGCTTCTCCACCCCTCCGCCGTGCTTTCCCTCTCTGTCTCT
This sequence comes from Saccopteryx bilineata, assembly GCF_036850765.1. NCBI lineage: Eukaryota > Metazoa > Chordata > Mammalia > Chiroptera > Emballonuridae > Saccopteryx > Saccopteryx bilineata. Next base: position 54,675,534 of record NC_089500.1, on the reverse strand, counting down.
CTCTTCCCCTCCCGCAGCCAAGGCTCCATTGGAGCAGAGATGGCCCGGGCGCTGGGGATGGCTCTGTGGCCTCTGCCCCAGGCGCTAGAGTGGCTCTGGTCGCAACATGGCGACGCCCTGGAGGGGCAGAGCATCGCCCCCTGGGGGGCAGAGCACCGCCCCTGGTGGGCGTGCCGGGTGGATCCCGGTCGGGCGTATGCGGGAGTCTGTCTGACTGTCTCTCCCTGTTTCCAGCTTCAGAAAAAAATTAAAAAAAAAAAAAAAAAGAACTGCTTTAGGTCTGTTTCCTAGGAAAGAATCTCTACGATTTGTGTGCTGAGACTGTGTGCTGGAAATTTATTGAGAAGAGTCTTTAAAATTAACACTGTGGGGGAGTGAAGGAAGGTCTGAGTTGAGGAAAGAGTTGAACCTTTGAGAAGACATGCAGAAATGCTGTAGACCTAAGAAGAACTGTCACCCAGCAGTATCTACTCATTAGTTGACATATAGAGAGAGCAGTAAACTGTAATAATGACATAGACATAATAGGTCTATGTCACACTGCTTGAGTTTAAATACTAGTTCTACCACTTAAAAGAAAGTGACTTGAGGCAAGTTTCTTGACCTTTGTAAGCCTCGGTTTATTCATTTGTGAAATGGAAATAATAATAATACATCATAGGATTGTTGTAAAAATAAATTGAGAGAAGACATATAAAATGGCTGACATGTGGTAGGCAGAGGCTCAGTATATGATAATATTGTCCTTACAGTAGCTTGGACACTGACCAACTGCCTGGATATTTTCCCCCAAAGTGCCAGAAATAGGAAAACGACACTCCTATAGGCTTTAGCTAAGAGAAGTGGTTGATCGTTCACAGTTATTCTCAGCAGGTTTTCCCTCATCGTGTATTTGTCTCCGTTCTGGCTCTTGCACTACACAGCCATGTGTTTTCACTCAATTTGGCCTTTCACCCTCCCCGTACTGTGACTTGAGTAGCTCTGTAAGGCTCAATGGCCTGCAGGACTCCTGACAACCAGCCATGTGGGTCTAACACTCTTGCCAGGCCTCCTTTTAACCTCCCCGCCCTAGTGGCCAAGCCAACATAATCCTCATCAGTGGGCTCAGCCCCACCACGGCGACTCGGGTGAGTCCTAACCTTGCAAAAGAGGAACACAGAGATCTCTATTAAAGTCAGAGAATCACTAACCTTATAAGCAGTCTCACTCTGCCCTCGTGTGACGCGATGACCCTCTGGGCCTTATCTGTAACATGTGACATGTAAGGGCTAAATGACCTACCAGGGTTCCTGCCAACCCTCAGGTACCACAACTTAACCTTCACAAAAATGGGTGATGGCCTTTTGAAGGAGATTGGTCTGAGGTGGCACAGTGTTAAAAAAAAAAGAAGAAAAAGTATGTGTACAAGGAAACTGTGACACTGGGCCATAACTGCTTAATCCTCTTGACCATCAAAGATATAAACCCACTCATGTCCTTCTTTTCTTGTCCAGTTACAGCGTCCCTTTTCCTCCCTACTGCCAATCCCCCAGAGGGGCTTGGTGGTCCATCTCTTCTGCTGGGTTAGGCCCTCTCTGCATCTTTAACCCCTTTCTCTTCTGGATTATCCCATCCAGATGTACAGGGCTCCACAAAGCAGCAGCGGCAACAGCACCAAGGAGTGTATCAGAAATTCAGACTTTTGGGCCTCTCCCCAGATCTCTGAATCAGAATCTGGACTTTAACAAGCTCTTTGAGTGATATAAAAGCACAGTCAGTACAGTGGCTCCTAAACTTGCCTGCACACTGGATTACTTGCATGGTTTTAAAAAAATACAGATGCCTGGGCTCTCCCTTAAAAAGGTTCTGATTTAATTATAATTGAAAGAGGACTGGGCATCAAAATTTTAATATTCTCTACAGGTGATTCTAATGTATAATCAAGGTTTAAAAACCATTCTTAGTGTCACTTGCCTTACAATAAATAAATAAAGCCTCTACTTGAAATTAGTTATTCCCCTAGTTATTTATTTTGCCATTTATTATTTCTCTGCTTCTTTTCCTTCACAGGTAATAAACACTTTCCTAACTTTCTTATTTTGAATTCACCCTACTACCCACTTCAATATGACCTCTCTCCTGCCAGACTAATGAAATTGCCTGTGCTAAACCACCAGGGAATTCCATTTGGCTCCAGGGGCACTTTGAGTTCAGTTTCCTCACTAGTTTTTTCGGTCTGCCACTGACACAATGGACTCTCTCTAATTTCCATTTCTATCTAGAATTTTCTCATCTCTCTTTCAACTGGGTACTTAATATTGCCAATAGGATATCTCTGGGCATCTCAGACTCAACATGTTCAATGCCAGGCTCATATTTTTCCCATCTAAATTAGTCCTCTTTTGTCTTCCCAATAAGTGCTATCTCCTTTTTCTATCTCGTTAAATGGCACCTAAATCAAACCACTTATTCGCACCAGAAGTCCAAAGACTTTTTACAGCCTTTCCTCCTACCAATCTATCACCAAATCTAATAGATTCGACCACCTAATTGATTCCGAATTGGTACACTCCTCCCGCCCCCTCATCTCCACTGGTGCCACTTCAATCCAGCCACCACCTATCACCTAGACCAGTGCAATTACTTTCAAAATGACCTCCCTGCCAGGTCTCCTGCCCCTTCAATCCAACTGTAACCATAAATCTAGATCGTTTCATCCATCGCTGCTTAAAAGACTTCAAGGTTTACCATTGCACTTGAATAAAACGGGCCCTTTCTGAACTTTCCAACCCTGCCACCTTCCTTCTTGTAAGTGTTCGGCCCACTCAGCACTGTCGAGTGCCAAATTCTTCCTTATTGGGAAACCATTCTGTCATGTCATGTGGACAGCTGCCACAGGCTGGAACAACTTCTTACAGTCCAATCTGAATTGGATGGAAATGAGACTCAACCATTTTTTCTAGGAAAATTATTCTAAAGGGAAATCTCTATTCTTTCAACATCATCACTTTCTTCAAATCTTAAAAAATATCATGTCAAAACCAAATATCAACTCTAGGTTGTTTGTATAACTTTGTTGTGTTATAGCAGGGATTTAACCAATCTCAAAGGTTTTAACAGGATGTTAGGTAGTAAAATAACTGTCATAGGACATTTAATTATTTCATTTCTATGAAGTCTGGTCTCTGAAATGTTGCTGCAAATAATCTGTCTCTGAGTTTCATAATGACATAAACGAATGTCAGGAAATATCTAAAGCAATTTGTTTCTGACTATCATAATGCCCTGTGATCATGTTTAAAAAATAAAACAAGTGGAAAAAACTAAGGGTAGGAAGAAAAGCATATGGTAAGAAAAGTCCTCTGAGACTAACATTAGAACAAAATTTAGAAAGAGTTATTTGCACAGGGTAGGGTATGTTTTTTGAAAAGTATGCTAGTAATCAGCTGTTGTTTTGAAAACTTTAAAACTATAGTTTTGTTAGTTTATAAGGCATCATTTGTCTTGAGTAAGGTTGCAGAATTGTACCAATGTCAATTTCCTGGCTATGACATTGTACTATATTGGGCAAGCTGCTACCATGGGGGAAACTGAAGGAAAGATACATGAGATCTCTCTGTATTATTTTGTTCAATAAGATATATTATTATTACATAAGATGCAGGACATATATATGTATATACATATATATATTATTTTATAAGATGCAGAATATTAATACATGTGTACAGATATTATGTAAGATGAAGTTTTTAATATGTATCTATATTAGTACAGATATAGAATAAGAGAAATCAATTATCTTAAAGTAAAACATTTTAAAAATATCATCTGAATAGGCAATAGTTTGATAGATAGTTGGATAGATAGAGGCTCTGTTTTTTTTCAACCTCTTCATCCACTGCAATACCCCACAAGGTCAATTAAATGTGTAACTATTATCTTTCCATTTCACACCTACATTTCATTCTGAAGCTTTATCGTTTCTCTTAGAGCTCTTTCTCATCCTTGAAAAATAAACATACTCTGTTCTTTGTATTGGCTAGGTTCTTTTTTATAGCCATTAAGGCTAATAGATTTATCTAATTCAACCATTTTTGGAAACAAAGTTACACATTTTCAGCTCTGTCTAGATGTTGTCAGTCAGGGTAAAATATATCTTCAACATAATTATGCAAAAACAGGTAAAAACTTTTCTTCATATTTCTCACTGTAGTTTAGGTTGTTGGTTTAAGCCACCTAAAATAGCCACTGAATTTACATTTGAAGTATACTGTGTCTGTTTCCTTTCATTTTTAGGTGCTATGAAAACAAATCAATAATTCATAAAATCTATCAAAATGTATACTTTGTCTTTTAAATACTTTTACTTAAATTATTTTCATAATATAAATATTAAATATATTTTTATTTTAAAGTAATATATTATATAGTATTTTTCCTGATGTTTTTCTAAATTTTTAAAAATTAAACTTTTTATTTTGAGATTGGTTCACATGCAACTATAATAAATAATACAGAGAGATACAATCCATGGATCTCATTCAGAGCTCCCTAGTTTTTATTTGTAGTCGTTTGTTTAGGTAGTATGATTATTTCTTTGCACAAAAGTTATATATGGGCCCTGGCCGGTTGGCTCAGTGGTAGAGCATCGGCCTGGCGTGCAGAAGTCCCAGGTTCGATTCCCGGCCAGGGCACACAGGAGAAGCGCCCATCTGCTTCTCCACCCCTCCCTCTCTCCTTCCTCTCTGTCTCTCTCTCTTCCCCTCCCGCAGCCAAGGCTCCATTGGAGCAAAGATGGCCCGGGTGCTGAGGATGGCTCCTTGGCCTCTGCCCCAGGCGCTAGAGTGGCTCTGGTCGCAACAGAGCGACGCCTCGGAGGGGCAGAGCATCACCCCCTGGTGGGCAGAGTGTAGCCCCCTGGTGGGCGTGCCGGGTGGATCCCAGTCGGGTGCATGTGGGAGTCTGTCTGACTGTCTCTCCCCGTTTCCAGCTTCAGAAAAAATAAAAATAAATAAAAATGTTATATATGTTTCCTTCCATTAATGAGGACATCGGACCTCATTTGTGTTTCTGCTTCTGGAAATAGCAGATAGAGATTTCAACCACAGAAATCAGCATGCACCATGCAATGTGCTGTTTCCTATGATAGCATGAAAATATTCCAGGTGGCTCCATGAAAAGCAACCAGCAATCCCAGATCACAAATGAAGGTTTGGGCGATTTTTCTCTCAGTCTTTTATTTCCGAATTGTCAGGCTTCTCTCTCATCCTCTGTTTCATTCCTACCCTCCCACACCCTCCCTCTCCTTATTTTCTTTCTGTTGGTTTTTAACAGTGAAACAAAAAATACCCTTTGAAAAATCACAACTCACGTGAGAAAATCTATTCTTCAAAGGATTAGAAGCGAACAATTAAGAGAAAACTGTTTAATAGCAAGTACTGAACAGATCTCATCTTCTAATGATTGAATCTAGAAAACACATTTAAAAATAGTAGGTTGTTGATACTTTAATGCAAAATGAAGAACACAAAATGATAATAAGTCTGGGTAATAAAAATGAAGAACTCATACCCTATAAACAGTTTATTTTTAATTAATTAATTTATTTATTTATTGTATTTTTCTGAAGCTAGAAACGGGGAGAGACAGTCAGACAGACTCCCGCATGCGCCCGACCGGGATCCACCTGGCACGCCCACCAGGGGCGATGCTCTGCCCACCAGGGGGCGATACTCTGCCCCTCTGGGGCATCACTCTGCCGCGACCAGAGCCACTCTAGCGCCTGGGGCAGAGGCCAAGGAGCCATCCCCAGCGCCCGGGCCATCTTTGCTCCAATGGAGCCTTGGCTGCGGGAGGGGAAGAGAGAGAGAGGAAGGAGGGGGGGTGGAGAAGCAAATGGGCGCTTCTCCTATGTGCCCTGGCCGGGAATCAAACCCGGGTCCCCCGCACGCCAGGCCGACGCTCTACCGCTGAGCCAACCAGCCAGGGCCCTATAAACAGTTTAGATGATTTCTTACCTTTCTGATAATGTCCTTGCTTTAAATTAATACACATATGTGCACAACACACACATATGTCCACACTTGTCCACACACCTCACACACACAATGCCCAAGGAAAAAGAAAACACATACTGGAGCAGGGCAGTGCTCTCCCCAAATTATTTCCTATAATAAATGGGACAAAAAAGGCTTGTTGGCAAAGTGTGGAGGATGGTGGTTATTTTCTCAAGAATAAAAAGGTTTGATGTCATTATTTCCCTGTTTTAATACAAATGAGAGAGCATTAGGAAAACAAGAATCTTCAGTTCTGTTAGGATTGGAAATCTACAGTTAACTTAAAAGTAAAACCCCAAATCTGCTTGCTCCAGAATTTTTTCCATTTGGACATGTCCTTATCACTTGATACACTTTTCCCATCAGACTCTTTTCTCTCCACACTTCCTGAAGTAGATATGCTTGAGAGAAAAAAAATAGAAGGAAATACTAAAAAAAAAAAAAAAAGGAGTGACCCAGAATGAGCTATTCACAGAAGGCACCCCGCTTTTCATTCATCTTGGAACAATCTGAGAGTTTACGCAGTGTAGTCTGTGAGTGTTAAGCACAGGAAACAGACCGAACAGGCTCTGAAAGACCCGCTAAGTGATGGAGTTTCACGAGGGACTCATGGTGCCTAGCGCCAGGTCCTGCTCTCTCTCTCTGTCAGCCTTTGTTCCACTGTGCTTGAGCTTTCAGTCGAAAGTAGGATGACAGCAGTCCTCTGACTTTATGAGTGCCAGGAATCTGTGAAGAGAGACTGGGAATGTTCCACCCCCCACCGTGAAAGGATTTTTCTAGCCAGAAAAGGTATTCTGAACCTTTAATATTCATACCCAGGTATTCTGAAACCTACAGAGAGATTCACAGTGTGGGGCGGCGATGAAGGCAGTGGATTCTGTCTTCGCACTCGGGTGGGAACACCCCGCTGGCACTGGGTCACGAAGGGCCACCAGTCAAGCCAACACATGCTGTCCCTGAGCATGGGCCCAGAAGGGCTGCGTCAGCAAAGAACTCACATAGCAATCTGAATTTGTCAGCGGGAAGTCATTCTGCATTAAAAACGAAAGAGATAAACCTTTAAAAAACAAAAAACCCCATCCAGTCTTCTTAATGCAGCAACACGTTCCAGAGACAGCAATTCGTAAGCCAACAAAACCGTTGTTCGGAGATGCAGATGTGGAAGCTTTCCGGGCCTCGGGGAAGCCGAGCATCATCAGGCCATCGCCCCCTGGAGCCGAGGGTCATGGCTTCCCTCTGGGCCTTGGTGGAAAAGGGCTGGCCGAGGAGATGGGTGTTTCTGATTAGCCCTGTCCACACAGTTCCTAAGAGGAGCCTGGCTCTCGCTCAATCCGGCAGCATCGTTCATTAGAAGCAGATTGTGGACAGCATCCCAGGGCAGCACGGAGAAGAAAGGTCTGCAGCAGTGAGGTCTGCCTGCAGGGCGGACCGGGGAGAGGACAGCGCCCTGTGATGCTCCGCCGGCAGCCTGAAACAAGGATCAGTGGCTCACCGCTCAGCGAGGAAGCTTCCTTCTTCCTTGACGCTCACTCACCTGAACATGTAAACCAAACTGATCTGACTAATGAATCAAAGCCAGGGTTTCCCACGTCCCTAGTCACCGCAGCTGAAAACCATCAGTCTCTTCCGCTGATGGGAGCCGTAGCTGGTGTCAGAATCAAAGGCTTGAGTTCCTCTTATCTCTTCCCGGCAGGCTGGACAGGCTGTCAGGATGCCAGGTCGGGAGCGGCGTCCCGGGGCTCGGGGATGTTTAATATCAGTGTGGGGTCAGCATGGCAGGGCGCAGAGGCCGTGGCACTCCGACAGCAAAGCCGCTGCTCTTGTCTCTCGTTGGGCTTCCTTGATGTTCCGGAACAATCACATCTTCAGCCCCGCTAGAGAAGAGGCCATGTCTTTCTGAAGCCTGCAGGAGTGAATGCATACACACACACCCCTACACATGTATATGAAATCTGCTGCTAATCTATTAATATAAGCTTCGAAGCTGATAATCTGATCCTTCTGATCCTTCTTCGCAGTGACTTGATGATTAGATTCTTTTCTTCACAAAAAAAAGTTTAAAAAAAGCATAATTTTTTTTCTTCACTGATCATTCTCAAGTAAACATTTCAGTTGCAAAGATACTTAATGCTACAGGAAACTATGTAAGTGCTCAGACATGCTAATTTTTTTCTTATTTAATAGGGAGTATAGGATTAGTGGTTAAGCATTCTGGCACAAGAAGCAGGCTTCCTGGGTTCAGAACTAATTCTGCTACTTTTTAGAGAATTTGATATTACCTGTTACCAAGTTTCCTTGAACTGTGCCTTGATTTGCTGATTCGTAAAAAGAGCTGATGTTAAACCGTACTTACCTCCTCGGACTGTTGGGAAGACTAAATGAGTGAATGTAGGCACAAGGGTTAGAACCATCCCTGGCACATAGTAAGTAGCTGTTGCTAGTAGTTATTGATGGTTATTGGCTAATGCTCTACAAACAGGCTCCTGTGGTAACACTGAACTAACAATTCACTGTTTATAGCATTCACTTTCAAAGCATAACCACATGTATTGTGCCCTCATCCAGTCCTCATCACAAGCCTCGGCCAGATGTGCTGCTCGTTATTATCTCCATTTACCAGCTGCAAAGAATGACCTGTGGAACAGTTGTTTGTCTGCGGATGCAAAGAATGTTTCAGGGTCAGAATTCACCTCAGCTTTTTAACCTTCAAACTCTTCCAATAATATTGAATTATCAGACATACTTTGCTGATAGTATAAATTATAATTATAAATTTTAGTTGCTGTAAATTTTGTTTGTTTCCAGAACTCACAAAGGGAATTATTTCCATTTTTTCATGTAAATACTAAAAAATGTGGCCCTGGCCAATTGGTTCAGCAGTAGAGCATCAGCCTGGCATGTGTAAGTCCCAGGTTTGATCCCCAGCCAGGGCTCACAGAAGAAGCGCCCATCTGCTTCTCCACCCTTCCCCCTCTCCTTCCTCTCCGTCTCTCTCTTCCCCTCCCACAGCCAAGGCTCCACTGGAGCAAAGTTGGCCTGGGCGCTGAGGATGGCTCCATGGCCTCCACCTTAGGCACTAGAATGTCTCCTGTTGCAGCAGAGCAACGCCCCAGATGGGCAGAGCATCGTCCCCTGGTGAGCATGCTGGGTGGATCCAGGTAGGGCACGTGGGAAGTCTGACTGCCTCCCAGCTTCTAACTTCATAAAAATACACACACACACACACACACACACACAAAACAAAACAACACTAAAAAATGCTCCTAGAAAAATGTGTGCATCTGGCAGTGCAATATTATCAACAGTGTCCCATGGCCCAGCAGTGGATAACGAAATCAGCTGAGTTGCAACCAGCATTTTTCAAAGTAAAATGAAATAGGATAGATTATACCAGGATAAAATCGAACATATCGGAATGTGATACTATTTCGTGAAACTCTTATTTCACTTATTTTTATTTGCATGTGTGTATACTAGATTGCATGTAAAATGCAAATAATTTTTTAAATGTCTTTTTCATACCCACTAAGATGGCTATATTTTAAAAAAACAATGAAAACTTGAAAGTGTTGGCAAGCTTGTGAAGAAATTGGAATCTTGATACATAGCTGGTTGGAGTGTAAAATGGTATAGCTACTATGGAAAACATTTTGGCAGTTTCTCCAAAAGTTAAACATAGAATTGTCATATGATCTAGAAATTTCACTCAGAAGAACTGGAAATTGATATCAAACCAATACTTGTATTCAGATGTTCACAGTACCACTATTCACAAAGGCCAAAAGTTGGAAACAAAGTCATCAATGTATGAATGAATAAACAAGATGCTCATCCAGCCCCAGCTGATTGGCTCAGTGAATAGAGCATTGGCCTGGCATATGAACGTTCTGGGTTCAATCCCCAGTCAGGGCACATATGAGAAGTGACCATCTGTTTCTCTTCCCCTCCCTCTCCCCCTTCTCTCTCTTTTCCCCCCCTTTCAGTCACTGGTTTGATTGGTTTGAGCATCAGCTGCCAGGCACTGAGAATAGCTCAGCCGAGTTGAGCATTGGCTCCAAATGCAGGGGTTGTTAGGTGAATCCTGGTCTAGGTACATGTGGGAGTCTGTCTCTCTATCTCCCTTCCTCTAATTAAAAAAAAATTATCCATACAATGAATTATTATTCAGCCATAAAAAGGAATGAAGTAATGATACATGCTACAACCTAGAAGAACCTCAAAAACATCATGCTAAGGGAAAGCAACCAGGCATAAAACTTGTATCTTATATGATTTCATTTATATGGAACACCCAGAATAGGTAATTCTACAGAGATAAAGACGGATTAGTAGTTGTTAGGATCTCGTGGATATGGGGAATGGAGAGTGACTGCTGAATTGGTGTAGAGTGTCCTTGAGGGTGATGAACATTTTGGAAGTAGGGAGAAGTAGATAGTTGCACACCAGTGTCCGTGTACTAAATACCACTGAATTTTACACTTTTATATGGTTAATTTTATGTTATATGAATTTCATCTCAATTTTTTAAAGTAAAAAAAATCTCTATTTTGGGGTCATAGTCAAAAGAATTTGAGAGCCATTAAAATGTGAGGGTTACATTTGGTTCAGTGTGCCTGTCCCCCTGGCACGGCACTGTGACCTCTCAATCTGTTTGGATCCAATGTGGGAAAAGTGAAGCACTTACTTCTTCATCTTCCTCACCTGTCCTGCTTCCCTCCATTCAAGGAAGAGGAATTGGATTTTGAGAAAGAGGCTGTGGCCTTGGCAGGTTGGCTCACTGGTAGTGTCAGCCTGGTGTGTGGAAGTCCCACATTCGATTCCCAGTCAGGGCACACTGGAGAAGTGACCATCTGCTTCTCTACTTCTCCACTTCCCCTCCCTCATCCATGGCTCAAATGGTTTGAGCAAGTTGGCCCAGGCACTGAGGATAGCTCCATGGCTTCGGCTTAGGTGCTAAAATAGCTCAGTTGCCGAGCAACAGAGAAGCAGCCCCAGATGGAGAGAGCATCCCTGGGTAGAAGGTTGCATGCGGAAGTCTGTCTCTGCTTCCCCTCCTCTCACTGAAAGAAAGAAAGAAAGAAAGAAAGAAAGAAAGAAAGAAAGAAAGAAAGAAAGAAAGAAAGAGGCTGCTACCCTATCTATTTTGGCTTTTCTTAAGAGCTAAGAAAAATTATGGACTCCTTCTATATTAAGAGCAAAATGGAAGGAGAGGCAGCAGTTTGCCTCAGAGAAATGAGTGTGGGATTTAAGTTTGCTCTAGATTTAAATCTTGATTCTACCACATACTTAGTTCATGACTTTGGCAAAATATTGTGTCCTTCTGTTTATTCATGTGCCAACTTTGCATTTTTTTTGTGAGGATTAAGTGGGATAATATATGTAAAGCTCATAGAACCTAATAGGTAGCAGAGCAACCAAATGGCGTGTGATTGGCCCACCATGAAAGCTGGAACGCCCACTAGTGGAAGGTAGGGACCAGGTTGATCAGCACTGCAAAAATGGGCAGTTTTTATAAAAAGTTTGACTACCCCTGTATAGATGCTGAAGAAATAATAATTGCTATTATTATTGTTAAGCCTAATCTGGAGGGACTCGAAACATTGAAGACACAAACAAAGTCCGTCAATTACACACCAAAGCTTTATTGTCTAGCTTGGCCAAGAGGTGGCTACTCTAAACAGAAATCTGAGGGAGAGTGTGCTGGCCCTTTGTTCTACTTGGTTTTTATAGTTTTGTAAGTGAGAAGTACAGAAGCAAAAATTAGGAGCCCTTTACCACTATTGGTTATAGTCATATGTCCTTTAACATGATGGACCATGTTCAATTTGCAAGCCATACATCCTTTTGGAGAAAACAAAATTTACAAGTCAACACAATGGCAGAAAGATATCTTTTTAGATATTAAAAGGCATTCCCATATTATCTAGTGTTCATCTGCCATCTCTGTCCAGAGTCACACGTATTAACTACATACATTTACATAGGAGAGGTAGTTTCCGTGGGGACAAATGTCCGCAAATGGCTCACAGTTATAAGAAAAGGTTTATTTTGGCTTTTCTCTCCCTGCACCTGGCTAGCCATTCACCCCTTTCCCCACAGGTGTGGTGGAATGTCTGGGGATCCATGTTTTCCTCCCCTTTGCATTTACAATACAATGCCAATCACACAGTACAGAGACTATTCTCACAATTTCTCTGCACACCTTAACCCAAATTAATAAAATGTTCTTCAAGCCTCCCAAAATATTAATATTAATTCTGTAGCTTTTGGTACTTTACAACACCTGCAGGTGAAGTGGCTCATGGCTCCTCAATTATAATTAATCTTATTCTAATATTTCATCAGGTCTAACACCCACATCTTTTCATATTTTAATATGTCCAAAATCAGAATGCATCTTGCAATTGAAAACAATTCATAGTTTAATTGTCCTCATTAAATCTTTCTTAGTGGCACATCTTACCACTGACAGCATCTTGGATTTGATGAAATACAGGCTCTCTAGATCTCTAGGTCTCAGCACTGTAAGATCTAATGTCCTTTTTTAGTAAAAACAATCTTTTACACATATAAAAGATTAGGAAAATCACTCCAGAAGACAAAGTGGATAAATTGTTTACCTATATATAAAATCGCTTCAAATGCAACTACAGAAATCTGCCAATATTGTATTGATGACTCATAGACTTAGACACCTAGATGATGTTATTTGATTTTGTTTCCTGAAATGGTAAATAACTCTTAGTAAATTCTGAGCAGAACATTTTTTCCTTGATTCCCATGGTGGTTGTACTTCTAAAATTTTTAGTGTGCATTATAATGGTACAAAATACTTTGTGATTAGACATAACCTGACATTAAGTTCTATTCAGTATTTAAATATAGGTTATTGGGTGTTTTTTTTACCTATATATGAATATCCAGGACTAAATTCAGAAGTCACAGGTACATGGGAAAATTCACATTACATGCAACTTTCTCAGACATTGCCAGATGCCAATCATTTTATCCTGCAAGTGCCAGATGGCCCCTTAATTTTTAACAACTAAAAATGACTGCCTCGAATTTCCAAAAGGCCCCTACGGGCAGTACAGCTTCTGCTGAGAGCTACTGACCTCAGACTGGCACCTTGCCTTGATAGGATGCCTCAGTCCTTTAAATATGATGGGGTTCTTGTGTGCTGACCTGTGAGAAAGCAGATTAAATGTTCTAAGTATGAAATTACAAGACCTTTCCAATCCAAAGACTTAAACTTCACTCCGCCGCACTGCCCCATGCATGTCTGGACATCGGGAAGCTGAGGCTCTCTCTGGGATCACTATCCATACCTGACACATGGAGTAACCAAGTTTTCTTTATTTACCCCAGTTACCCATAAGGCTAAGGTGTGGTGAAGAAAAATATGACTGCTGCTGTTGAAAGCATCAGGAAAACTTCCAATACTCTATAAATGTTAGACAGTGAATATGGAAGAAATTTTAAGTAGGACACCAAGGTAGTAAATGATACACCAAACTGATGCTACATCTGTGAAATGCCTGTCAATCTTATTCTCAAATAGGTGTTGTGGTCCTAAGACAATGCATCTGGGGTCTGCTGAAAACCACATTAAGTGGCCTATGTGTGACCAACATGACAATTAAAAAATTTATCTGACTTTGCAGTTATCACGGTGAAAATTATGAAGATAAGATGAACTGGGAAAACAGCATCCCAAAGATTCCTGAAAATGGTAAATTTTTCAGTTAAGAGTAGAAAAGTATTCCAGTGACTAGCATGATAAAGAAAAAATTTTAGCAGCTTTTCTTTATATCCTTTAGCTTCTCCTTTAAGTCTAGTAACTCTTACTTCATCCTCAAAAATATGCAGATGCAAATGCCAGATGTTTTTATTGGTTTCATTTTGGCTGTGAACATTTGGCCCATCAGAAGAAAAACGCATGCTACTAAGTGAATGATCTTCACAGGATGGATACATTATCTCAGGAAAGCATACACTAATATTTTTTTAATTATTTATTTATTTATTCATTTTAGAGAGGAGAGAGAAAGAGAGAGAGAGAGAGAAGCATCAACTCCCATATGTGCCTTGAACAGGCAAGCCCAGGGTTTCGAACCGGCTACCTCAGCATTTCCAGGTCGACGCTTTATCCACTGCGCCACCACAGGTCAGGCCACTAATCTTAAAATAATTAAAACCTACTAATATATCTGCCATGGGAGTTATGGAAAAATTGTTTTGTTCAGAGTTTACCCACAGCCTCTTCCACAAAAAGATGAAAAGTATGATATAGCATTTTTAAAATGAACACCTTTCTAAGTATCAAAAGATACACTAAAGAACAAATGTGAATAAAACATGAAGGGCATATATACTGCTCAAAAAAATTAGGGTTATTTTATAGCTTCCTATTCATTTTGAAACATTCCCTAATTTTTGTGAGCAGTATATTACATTTGACATAAAAAACAAATATATAGTGTTTGCTTATATTTAATTTTAGAAACAATGAACAAATACCAATAAAACAAAAACAGCCTGACCTGTGGTGGCGCAGTGGATAAAGCGTCGACCTGGAAATGCTGAGGTCGCCAGTTCGAAACCCTGGGCTTGCCTGGTCAAGGCACATATGGGAGTTGATGCTTCCAGCTCCTCCCCACCTTCTCTCTCTGTCCCTCTCTCCTCTGTCTCTCTCTCTCCCTTTCTCTCTCCTCTCTAAAAAAAATGAATAAATAAAAAAAAATTAAAAAAAAAAAAAAAAGATATAAAAAAAAAAAAAAAAAAAAAAAAAAAAAAAAAAAAAAAAAATAAAACAAAAACAATTGAAGTTATTATTACATATAGAAAGGGGGAGAAGTAGAATGGAGGGGCAAAGATTGATGCTAGATTTCTCTTTACATACCTAGGAAATGTGGATATTTTATAAATGTGATTAATCAAAATTTAGCTCAAAGCAATAAATGTAATTCTTTTTTTTTTTTTTTTTTTGTATTTTTCTGAAGTTGGAAACAGGGAGGCAGTCAGACAGACTCCCGCATGTGCCCGACCGGGATCCACCCGGCACGCCCACCAGGGGGCAATGCTCTGCTTATCTGGGGCGTCGCTCTGTTGCAACCAGAGCCATTCTAGCACCTGAGGCAGAGGCCACAGAGCCATCCTCAGCACCTGGGTCAACTTTGCTCCAATGGAGCCCTGGCTGTGGGAGGGGAAGAGAGAGACAGAGAGGAAGGAGAGGGGGAGGGATGGAGAAGCAGATGGGCGCTTCTCCTGTGTGCCTTGGCCAGGAATCGAACCCGGGACTTCTGCACGCCAGACCGGTGCTCTACCACTGAGCCAACTGGCCAGGGCTAATAAATGAAATTCTTAAAATCATATATGACATTATAAAATGAGTTTAAGTACCTAGTTGGTGGCATAACTTTACTTTGAGAAACTCTAGTAGGCTATACCTTATGTAAAAGTAGAATAGCTAATAATAATAATGTAACTGTAAACCCTTTTTAAGTAATCATAATATTGATGGAAGTATTGATGTTATTTTGAGATGATTGTGTGTAATGTGAGTTAAGGTTAATAAATAATTATATTTCCATCTTCAAATACCAAGATTTTTGGTGTGGGAGAAAGGAGATATAGAAAGAGGGTTAATTAATTAACCCTATTTAAATTAGAAATAGCAATATGAACCCCTAATGTATTTTATATTTAAAAAGCAATACATATTTCCTAATTCTGTTTACTGAAAATCCTAGAACCAATGACCAATCCAGTAGCAATGAGTACACAGAGAATCCAGATTGTGGTTTCTAAATACCATAATGCTCAG
The DNA here is from genome assembly GCF_036850765.1 of Saccopteryx bilineata. Taxonomy (NCBI): domain Eukaryota; kingdom Metazoa; phylum Chordata; class Mammalia; order Chiroptera; family Emballonuridae; genus Saccopteryx; species Saccopteryx bilineata. The sequence continues at coordinate 54,659,670 of NC_089500.1, read as the reverse complement.
GAAAAAGAATCAAGGCTTGGAACCTCGTTTCAAAACAGATATCAAAGAACCTATCAAATATAACTAGGATCATATCAAAAGGACTCAGGATCCTTTTTAACTAAGCTCTCATGAGCCCAGTATAGGGCATCAATGAGAATAATAATGCAGACGATTGCAACATATCAACTATGTTTAGTATCTGGTTGGTGTTTTGAGAACAGTGAAGCAGCTCATACGCTAGTAATCAAAGGCAAAGAATCCTGTCTTTTCAAATATCCAGGCAATGATCATCAAAGTAGTTAAGGTTATATAAAGAAAGTCAACCAGATAGTAGTATCTACCAGCTCATGGAAGTAAATAGCTCTATCTATGAAACACTAGAGGATAAAACAAAAGAAAAAAAAAGAACTAGAATGGAATCAAGCATCTAGATATAATTACCATTTTAGAAACATCTTTCATTTAGAAACATCTTAAATGATACCATATGGATGTAATCAGAAAATCCACAGTGTGAGAAGCTAACTGTCGAGAACAGACAACCCTGTTCATGGGAGAATGGGCGGAGTAAAGAAGAACTGGAGAGCCTATAAAAAATACAAAGACCCTGGCTGATTGGCTCAGTGGTAGAGTGTCGGCCTGGAGTGCAGGAGTCCCGGGTTCAATTCCCAGCCAGGGCACACAGGAGAAGCATCCATCTGCTTCTCCACCCCTCCCCTTCTCCTTCCTCTCTGTCTCTCTCTTCCCCTCCCACAGCCAAGGCTCCATTGGAGCAAAGTTGGCCCGGGCGCTGAGGATGGCTCCATGGCCTCTGCCTCAGGTGCTAGAATGGCTCTGGTTGCAACAGAGCGATGCCCCAGATGGGCAGAGCATCGCCCCCTGGTGGGTGTGCCGGTTGGATCCCGGTCAGGCGCATGCGGGAGTCTGTCTGACTGCCTCCCTGTTTCCAACTTCAGAAAAGTACAACAACAAAAAAAATACAAAGGGACTTCAATGACTGATTAATCAACTCTTATGTGCAAACCTTGTCTGCATCCTCATTCACAGAAACTATTAAAACCATTTATAGTACAATTAGGAAAATATGAATATTTGACAATATTGTGGAATTATTCTGTAGTAGAGGTGGGGAGAAGTAGTGCTTATGGACATTATGCTTATATTTAAAAAGGAAAAAAAATTTAAATACATAGAAAAATGGTCACAGATGATATAATATGACATCTAAAATTTGCTTTAAAATAATCCAAAAGAGCAGGTGTTGGGGAGGAGTACAGGGGGAAGGATTGGCCATGAGTTGAGGATTACTGAGGCTGGATGATAAGTGCATGATGGCTTGTTGTCTCTACTATTGAACATACTTCAAATTTCCCATAGTAAAAATGTTAAGTGTATGAAAACAAAAATATTGTACATAAAGCATTTAAAAAAGAAACTTTTAATGGTTAGCTAAGAGATAAAAACCTTTAGAACAACCATAGGAAAAAACATATAAAATTTTAGAGTAATAGTTTTGAGAATGACAAACCATATGGTGAAGAAAATGTATCCATCTAAGAAAGGCAGTAAAATCTTTGTTTATGTTAACTGTATGCCCATTACCTGACTTTAAAAAAAAAAATCAGAAAAATTCTCACAAAGTAACTAAAGATTTGAATATAGCAAAAATTGTGACAATCTACAAAGTTGGAATTTTATCAAGTTAGGCATAAGGTATCTTCTTTACTGTAGCCAAGCTCATGCTGGAAAATTAACCCAGTCACTCAAATGGATGAGAAACGTGACATTTTGTGTTATATTTAAATAATCAAAAAAAATTTTAATAGATATATTTATTTGTACAGTTTCATTTGAAATTAAATGGGGAAACATCAGACAAAGTTAAAATAAGAACCCTTACATCAATGTGTTGTTACAGTCAAGGGAAGTTCTTGCATTTTCAGATACAAGGAATTCATTTACTCACCCCCTGCTCTATCAGCCAATCTCTTGAAAAGTGGCCACTAGAATTGTGTGAAGCATATAAACCAAAACCTCTAAAACAGTCCATCCCCACTGAGATTTAGCAAACTAAACCTCTTTTAATAGTTCTTCCACATGCCTAAATGATTCCCTCTGGAGTATTAACTTACCCAGTTAAGAGAAAGGAGGAACTAGCGCACACCATATTCGACATTACCCACAGACGCACTTGGAAAACCGTGACGTGGTACCTCAGGGGGATGCTGACAGGGTAGAGTGAAGTGGTCTCTGTGCCGCTTCATCGGAAGGAGGCAGAGCTGTGGAAAGCACACTGCATCGGCAGTTGGGCACTTGATACAGGGCCAAGACTTTTAGTACGTATTAGCGGTGTCACCTTGATCTGGCCCCACTCTGAGCATCTGAAAACTGAGTAGATCAGGGTAACAAAGGGAGAGTCTTGTGCTTCTCTTTCAACGTGCACCACAGGCTTTCTGCTGGTGAGTTAGACCACGCTTGAGTCAACTTTTTATCAGAAATAGCAAACACTTACTAAATTACCATGAATCTCCAAGTACTGCATTCTATACTAGAATGGAAAGGTAAGTTAAAAAGGACTCCTTCCCTCAAACCCATTATGGTTCACAAATTAATAGATAAAAAACACAAAACGATTAAAATGCTTTTATTTTTTTTCCTTTTTATCAAATTTATTGGGGTGACACTGGTTAACAACATTATACAGGGTTTCAGGTGCACAATTCTACAACAGATCATCTGCACCCATACACTGTATTGTGTGGTCACACAATATCCTGTATCTTCCTCCCCCCCTCCCCATCCCCTCCCCCAGCTATCACCACACCGTTGTCTGTGTCCATGAATTTATTTTTAGCTCAATCCTTCTATTCCCCACACAACCCCCCCCCACACACACACACATACACACATACACACATAGCCGTCAGCTTGCTTTCTATGAGTCTGTCTCTATATTGCTTGCTAGTTCATTTTGCTCATTAGATTCCACATATGAGTGAAATCATATGGTGCTTGTCTTTCTCTGACTGGATTATTTCATGTAGCGTAATGCTCTCTAGGGCCATCCATGCTGTCTCAAAGGGTAAGATTTAAAGACCCTACAGCCGCACAGAAAGTGTCCTCAGGGTAGTGTTTCTTGGTGACATTCTGGAAAAATGAGGCTATTCTAGCCCGAGAGGTGGAGAGAAGCATGAGGAGGAAAATGTTCTTTTTAATCATGTTCACGAGGAAAATGATTCTCTCCATAAAAATGGGATAGTTTAAAAATAACAGTGGGAAATGATAGGGGAAACTTAGCTTGAGTAATGGTGGCTGTGGTCATGGTCAGTGGGCTTAATGGTTAATGCAGGTAGAGGCTCTGTTCCAGGAGCCGAGATGCCTGTGCAGGCCCACGCGACTTAATGAGATCTGCAAGTAGTCCATCTTTGAACCCCAGGGGGTCTGAAGCAAAGCCTTTGTAGAACTGAACGCCCGCTGACTATGATCCAATTAACTTTGACTATGATCTGATTAACTGTCCCTTGAAGTTCTAAAACTCATACCTACACTTTTCTTTCCCTTATCAAAAGGTGGACCGGGGATAAGGGGCTGAGACTGCTTTGGGAACATAACCCTCTTCTCCTCAGACCGTCGGCCATCTGAATAAAGCCCTCATAAAAGACTCAATCCCTCTCTACTTATTTGGCTGAAATGGTGACAGATAACACGAATGCCAATATTTCCGGTTTCAAAAGGACATTCAAGGCAGAGTTAAGGCTCAGAGACACTTGAAGAAAATCCAAGGACATTGAACAAATTTCCCAAAGTGGTTTATAAATAGGGAGATGGGACCAGGAAAGGGTAGGTTGGGAAAGTCCAGGATTGTCCTCATAAGAAATTCAGGCTGCGCCTGACCTGTGGTGGCGCAGTGGATAAAGCGTCAACCTGGAAATGCTGAGGTCGCCGGTTGGAAACCCTGGGCTTGCCTGGTCAAGGCACATATGGGAGTTGATGCTTCCTGCTCCTCCCCCCTGTCTCTCTCTCCTCTCTCTCTCTCTCTCTCTCTCTCTCTCTTCCCCTCTCTCTCCTCTCTAAAATGAATAAATGAAATATAAAAAAAAAAAAAGAAATTCAAGCTGCATTCATGGGGACATTCAGAGACTTTTCACCTAAGGAAACTCATAGTCAATTCGTTATCCATTCTCTATCGTTCACCTTCGCTGACAGAAGTCTAGTTTTTCCAGTCACAGTGCCAGCATGGCTCAATTTTGTTTATTCAGAAATATCATAGGCAGCTTTATACCCTGTGGGCATGATTTTCATCTTATGTTACTAATTTTGATAAAACATAGCTATAGTTATTCCTAATTTATGCTACTGCCACTTATAATCAATTGTCATTTTAGACTACACATACACAAAATGCAGAAGATAATCTCCCAGATAATATTTAGGCAGATTTGGTCATTTTATAAACTGTGCCTCTAGCTCTTTCAAAACATTAAGATAAATTTCTTTTCCTGGGCTGTGTATGATATATTTGCATTCTGAAAGAGTTAATGTAACTCCCGAATGTGTCTAACATTTTCTGAGACTATCTGAACTATGATGGGGAAATCTTTCTAACTTGGGAGCTAAGAAAGCCAGCATGTATTTAACGTCTTATTCAAACACAGTAAAAAACCTCTTAGAGATTACAAAGAAAAAAAAATGAGAGAAAGACTGGTTTCTGTTCTTGACGGTTGACAATTTGCTAAGAGGCTACATAAGCACAAATTAAATGATTGATTGAAAAGATTTTGTTGAAGCCCTGCCAGATAGCTCAGTTGGTTAGAGCATCATCCTGATACACCAAGGTTGCAGGTTCGATCCCTGGTCAGGGCACATATAGGAACAGATTGATGCTTCTGGCTTTCTCTCCTCTCCCTCTCTTTGTAAATAATAATAATAATAATAAGCAAATAAATAAATGTAAAAAGGAAAGATCTTGTTGAAAAATTTTAAGGATAAATTTTAATGTGACACACTTAAAACAATATCCCCTGAATAAGATTTCATTATCTTTTAGGTGAGATCCCTTCTTTTTCATAACATGTCACTATACCCCTACCAATGTTTTTATATATAACTTTACTTTGTAAATATTATCATTCTCATTTGAGCTCTTAACCCCTTCACCAATGCAAGCTTTTTGTCTTCATCAAGAGTTCTCATGCTTGGATACAGAAAAGTACGCATTTTCCCCAGCTTTTTCTCAGTTGTTTCTCCAGGTACGACTTCTGAAAATAAAACCTTGTAGAGAGAGTAATCAGCCCCAGAGTTTCCCCAGAATGATGGGCGCTGCACGGTAGTAAACAGATCAGCTCTGCAATCTCACCACCTCTCACTCAGGGCATTCATGCTAATAAACTCTATATCATGCAAATGGTACAATCCCTTATCTACCATTCCAAAACCCTCAAATCTCAGAAAACAAAGCAGTTTCTAACTCACTGGTAACAAAAGCCTGGCCTTTAGTGATAATTAGATATGTTATTTTTCATTTATTATAAAAATATTTTTCTGCAGAAATAAAAATGTGTTTATCACAGAATATTTCCCCACCCCCACTAAACACAAATACATAATTTATGCTTTATTGTATTATTTAAAGATGTGAAAATTCTCAATTCTGCAATCTTGCCCCAAAGGTTTCAGACAGCAAATCGCGGTCCTTTAATAGCAGCTCTTTATTAAGCACTTTTCACATATAAAATGCTGTCCGTAGATGATCTCATTTGGTCCTCACTGTGCCCTGTGAATAATGTGTTGATATTACTGTTATAATGAAGGGGGAACTGAGGCTCAACAAAGTTAAGCAATTCATCCAAGATCCCATATTGAAAAAGTGATAGAGCAAATATTCAAACTCAGGCCTTTGGGATTCCAACGCTGGTGTCCATTCCACTCTGTTGGGGCTTCTCTGCTGCCCCCCTCCCATCATGCCCCTGCTCACCAGCCCTACCAATGTGCTGAGTCACAGTTTCTCACTTCCTTCCGGGCTATGTGGATTCTGAGGAAGAGGAAGGTGTTAAGCATCTACAAGCAATGTTCTTTCTCTTCTGGCCTCTTTGAACTATGAAGGGGTGTCTTCATGCAGGACCTCCATTTTTATGCTGATTCATTGCCATCTAGTGGTTATTTTTAAGATGAGTTTTACATAAAATATTAGGATGATGTAGCATAATTTATAGGGGGAAAAAAAAGAAAAAAGTAACCTGAATAAATATTTATAAAATGCTATGAATTTTTATTTTCACATATGTTAGGTAAAAGATTAGCAAAATGGATGTCTTTTTGCTAAGGCTTTATAAAAATCTTATCTATAAGAACTGACCTAAATAAAGATTAAGATTCTTTATAAGCTGTTTTAAGAAAAACAAAAGCTTTCTCTAAAACCATTTCATCAGCCTTTCTCTAAAGATTGCCAGGGATTGTCTCTGCTCTAATTACAATATTTACAATGCAAATGGATGGTTGCAATGTACCTTCTCTTCATGAAATAAAAACAGTCATTAATATCCTCATTTAAATATATTCCTTTTCAAGACAAAGAAATTCTAGCTTATATTTGGTGCAATGATATAATTTATAAATTTGAAGATAGGTCAAAGGAAATCATAATATTGGCCATCAAAAGAAAAGTTTTTAGGCATTGTAACTACTTAGTGTATTTCAGTTTAATAACATTTATTGAGTTTCTGAAAAGTCCTGAAACAGATGCAAATATTGGCTCAGCAGTTTCTGGGCCTCAGGTTACTTAGAATGTAGAGAAGGGAGGTTGGCAAGCACACAGTTAAGGGGAAATACAGATGCAGATGCAGGCGGGGGATGCAAGAGCGTCCGTCCACTGAACTTGAAAATTGAAACATTACTGGATTAAAAGCCTGAGGACACTTGTTACCTTGCTAGTTTCAGAGGCCAGGGCCTGGGAATTTCATAACACTTCAATGTTCTCGGATAATCACTGTTTAATGAATGGACCAACGGGAGGGTTCAAGTTGTTTGGGGGTTAAATGTATATAGCTTTGGTGGCTGATGCCCAACCTTCTGTTTGTTCTTCCAGCCCAATCCTGTCAGGAGAAAGGTTAAGTGAATGTCAGGATCAAGTGAATCATGCATGACACATTACCTGCAGGTTAACCAGTGAATTCTGTGAGAAGGAAACATGCTAAAATGAAGCATACTTAAAATTTTTTCACTTTATTATTATTATTTTTTTTTAATTTATGTGTCTTGAAAGAAAAAAAGGCTGTAAGTACAAAGGTATAATGAGGACCTACCAGACATGGGAAGCTAAGGTATTTTCTTTTTTGAATCCTAACAATCCTTATCACAACTACCGTGTTTCCCCATGTATAAGATGCCCTCATGTATAAGACACACCTTAATTTGGGGGCCCAAAATTTGAAAAAAAAATGCATTACATAAAGTTATTAAACTCAAGTTTTATTCATCATAAAATTCATACAACTCCTCATCACTGTCAAAACTCCCCATCCATTAGCTCGTCTTCATCTGTGTCTGATGACAAATCACTGTCTTCAACAATGAGCGCAAAAAGAAGCGCAAAAAAGCGAGAAATGCAAGTAAAAACATCCACAACAACTGTATAAAATGCACCTAGTTTTTAGACCCCAAATTTTTTGAAAAAAAGGTGTCTTATACATGGGGGGTAAGTTGTAGCCCAGTGCCATGGGCCTCTGCTTTTTCTCCTTTGATATGTCTCTCTTATATCCCTTAGTCTCTGGATTCTGAACTATGACAGTATGTTTCTTTGTTAAGACATTTATTTATGGAGCCCTATTCACAGACTGCATTCTATCCAAGTAAAAATGCAGTAGTAATGTGCTTTTTATCTTTGCCTCAGGGTGTGTGATGGCTCAATAAGAGCACAGGCAATAAAGGGCAAGACTCCAGACAGAGTAAAGAACCCAATTTGCAACAGGGAAAATGGATGGTGCATGTCACAATGGAGAGGGGCGTCTGAGACACGCTCAGAGGCAGATGTGTGGCTGAGGGCTGCGAGGAAGGGACAAGGGACCCCATGCCATACTTGATTGCCCTGCTTTTCATGAAGGCTCGGTGCATCCCCCATTTACTTCGGAAAGATCCAATCCTCATTACAGAAACAGGAGGTTCTCATTGAGGCCAGCGTGGAATGCACCATTCTGTCCATTTGGAAAATTAAAGTGATGCAATTACCAAAATGATTTCCAGAGTTTCTAATATATGCATAAAATTTGCCTTTGAGAACACGAGGCTTTTGATGAGGTGTGAAACTTTGCAATGTGTTTATTGGCAACATGTACTCTATCGAAAGGCAGTACTATATAGAATCATGTGTAAGGAGACCTGCCAACTCTAAATCCAGAACGCTTAGGACCAAACCTGACTAGTTATTATGACCCTGAGCAAGTTCCTCAACCCTCTGTACCTAGATTTCATTGTCTGTAAAGTGGGAAAGTGATAGGACTTACCTCACAGGGTTATTTCAAGGATTAAATGAATGAATACACATAAGGTACTTAGCAGAGTGCCTGGAAAAAAGAAATCTCTCAGTAAATGTTAGCTATTACTATTACTTATTTACAATAAAGTTTTGAGTTAGCTTTAATAATTTAATATAAAACTATTTATCAAATGGCTATTACATGCAGCAAATAGTAAAATAAACTTTATAAAAAAAGTTGGTCTTATCTATATGAAGAGACTAACAATAATTAGTGAAGTACAATAGGAAATGCTTTACAAATTTTAACTAATTTAATATTGCCTGAGGAAGATACATCACTCCCATTTCACAGGCAAGAAAACAGAGACTTAGAAAAATTAAATAATGGTCATATAATAAGCATTGGATTGGAATCCAAAACCAGATATGTCTGATTCCAAAGCGTGAGTTCTTTCGACTGTATCTCAAAGTCAGGTTCAATTGCTAAAACAAAACTGGGCATTTTCTTCTTAGTTGCTTGAAATCCAAGATAAGCCTAGAAACAGGATTGACGGATTCATTTCTTTAAAGAAATGAGACTACTCCATCAGAAAAACAATAACAACTAGGGGGTCAGAATCTAAAAGGAGTCTGTAAATATATACTGAAGTTTTTCATAGGCAATATTCTCAAAGGCAGTACTGCATTATGAAAAAAACAAACAAAAAGGCTCTTTGAGTAATTTTATTTTGTAAATGTCCCTTGCTGAAATCCACCTTGTTAGACTGAAAAGAAGTCTGGCAACCGAACGGTTTAGAGAATCAGGCTTTATTAGAAAGAAAGCACGCTGGGCTGTCTCGAAAAATGAGAGCACAGAGTGGCTCTGGTCGAGGCAGAGCGATGCCCTGGTGGGCAGAGCGTCGCCCCCTGGTGGGCAGAGCGTCGCCCCTGGTGGGCGTGCCGGGTGGATCCCGGTCAGGGGCATGCGGGAGTCTGTCTGACTGTCTCTCCCCGTTTCTAGCTGCAGAAAAATACAAAAAAAAAAAAAAAAGAAAGAAAGAAAAATGAGAGTAGCCCCAGCTACAGTCTTGGGCCACATGTTAAGGGTTAGGTTACGGAAGTGGGAAGGGTGGTGGAGCATCTGCTGATTGGCTGCCGCTATCGCTGGGCGCAGGGCTGCTTGCCACTAATTACGAATGTTACATTTTCAACCGTCAGCCGTTTCAACCATCCATGACTTCTCGGAAGGGTGACATCGGACATTCCTTTGTGGTTGGTCACCTGCCGCCAGCCCTGTAACGAAACTCACGCGGGCAGAGTTAAAGAAATGAAGCCCAAGACACCTTACTAAAGATATTTCTAGAGGCAGTGCTATATGACATATAGATATAAGTACAGTATTCATGGGCTTTAATTTGTTTCAAGGAGACAGTTTCAAAAACTTAAAGGATATACTTTGGAAAATTTCTCCTCATATATCAAATTTCTGACTGGGCTTTCTTCAGCAGCTAGTCAGTAATTCGTTTAGCATTGAGCTCTTGGAAAATGGCAAAAGTAGTAGAGAATTAGAGCATAACTCTCTTTGGGATTCAGTGTAAATTTTTCAATTTCTTTTATTAAAAAATTTTTAAACACCAATACACCCCAACTGTGAAAAGAAAATGTCATAAAAATAATACTCCCAACCTCTAGTGTGTGTAAGAAATAGAGAGACAAATGTTTAACTTTTAAAAATTTCAGGTTTTGGCTTCATGGAAATAGTTTAAAATGATGACATCAGCAATGTGAGAGAAATTCCTAACAGTTGACTGGTTTATTGGAAACCTGAGGCTGCACACAAACAGTGGATTGATTAATTGTCACACGGAGAACGTGATGGAAGAGTTAATGTCTGTAAATGTTTAGAACTTTGGTGAACTCTAGAGAAATGACAGAAACTAGAAATTAGCGTTTTGCCCAGTTTTCTTTGTTGTTGTTTAGCACCTCTCCAACCTTGGAAGAAAAGTGTTCCACACACACACTTGGACGCACGTGGACAGCTCCTTTTCCTACTTCCATATCTCAAGCACACATGGCTGTCCTGAATTTACATATCCAACTACCTCCTTGACTGTCACTTCAAAATTTACAGAAGAGAAGCACAGCAATTTACTTTTGTCATACATAGTCTTACCCATTGCAATAAATAGCAATGTCATATTTCCAATTGCTCAAACAACTCGGGAATTGTCTTTGGTTTCTTTCTTTGTCTCAAAGCCTCCACTGTTATTCAGCAAACCCCATCAGCTCTTGTCTTCAATATCTATCGGGAATCAGCCATCTTCTAGCTTCACAGCCACCCTGCTCAGTGTCACCATCGTCTCTCACCCAGGTCACTGCTTCCAACGGGTCTGCCCGCTCCCTCACTGGTTGCCTTTGGCTATTTTCAAAACTGCAGTGGGAGTGGTTGTGTTAAAATCTGTTGTCTGAAACCTTTCAATGATTTTCCTCTTCACTAAGGACTGGCCAACATCCCTACAACGGCCAGAGGCCCTGCACAGTCTGTGGGTGCTGCCCCCTGGCTTCTGGAACTAAGTCCTTCTGCTCCTCTCTCTCTCCCTTCCTCTGTCTTCCAGACACTCTGAACCAGCGGTTCCCAAACTTTTTACACAGGGGGTCAGTTCACTGTCCCTCAGATCGTTGGAGGGCCACCATATACAGTGCTCCTCTCATTGACTACCAATGAAAGAGGTGCCCCTTCCGGAAGTGTGGCTGGGGGTGGGATAAATGGCCTCAGGGGGCCGCATGTGGCCCGCAGGCTGTAGTTTGGGGATGCCTGCTCTGAACTATACCACACCAGCTCACTTCTCAGAGTTTATGCTGGCCCTTTCCTCTGCCTTGACACTCACTTTGCCTGATAGCCCCTCCCCTCATTTCTCCTGTCTTGGTGGTATGCGCTTTCTTAGTGAAGTCTTTCCGCCTGGTATCTAAAAACGCAAAACTCACCTTTCATACCTTTTCATTCTCTTTCCTTACTTTACTTCCCTCTTAAGCATTTATTACCATTCATCATCTAACTTACTGTGTGTTTTATTTTACTCAGTTGTCTAACGGTGGGCTCTGTCAGAATGTGGTACTAGAAAGTGGAGATATATGGATAATTTTTGTAGTCCCTGTGTGTGTCACAGGTGGTCCTAGTGAGGGATCAACAGGGCTAGATTCAGGTTTATGAGATCGAAAGATTATACATACATTCTAAAGGACATTCTTAAAAAAATCAATACAAAATTAGGTATAAAAGAATATTTAATTAGAATTAGAAATCATAATAAATTATATTTTAAATAGTCAAAAACTAGCATAAAAATCACCAAGTGCAGAAAAATGATGTAATTATTAACTACCACTTATATCTATAATACTTTTTCTCTACATTTTTGGCTATATCCTCTTTAATACATCTTTTTTATGACAATAATTTTATGTTTTCCATAGACAAAATGGAAAGGTAATTCAGTATTTTCTCTGGCATAGTTGATTAAAGTTTTATTTTGTGTTTCTGTTATTGTCTGATTGATTCATTTTTAGTTTGTACTGATCAGCTTTACAACACATTATTTGTAATGTCCCTTAAGTTACTAGAATTGTTGTCAATTTAGAAAAATATCATTCAGGTTTCTTTCATGTAGAGTTGTAGGATTTCAAGTTATTGTACAGTGATCAACTTTAAATATGGTTTGAACTGATGACACTCAACACTTTGTTACTGATGTCTTCATCATAATAGCTTAATAGGAGTTTCATGGTTTTTTTCAATATTTCATGGGCATAAATCTTGCAACTTCACATGCAAATTCACTATTTTTAGTGTTTAGGTTTCAATCCTACAAAACTAGGAATTCTGATAAAATCTAGTAAGTGTAATTCCCATAAAAAATATTGCCTAGAGCATTTATGATGGTATCTGCCACATTTATTTATTTATTTATTATGATTTTTTTTTTTTTTTTACAGAGACAGAGAGAGAGTCAGAGAGAGGGATAGACAGGGACAGACAGACAGGAACGGAGAGATGAGAAGCATCAATCATTAGTTTTTCGTTGCACATTGCAACACCTTAATTGTTCATTGATTGTCTTCTCATACGTGCCTTGACCACGGGCCCTCAGCAGACCGATTTACCCCTTGCTTGAGCCAGTGACCTTGGGCTCAAGCTGGTGAGCTTTTTGCTCAAACCAGATGAGCCCTCACTCAAGCTGGCGACCTTGGGGTCTCGAACCTGGGTCTTCCGCATCCCAGTCTGATGCTCTATCCACTGCGCCACCGCCCAGTCAGGCTATGATTTTTAAAAAGTATATTCCTGACCAGAGAGTCTATTTTGACCAGGAGTCCATGAGAACTGAATTTTCTACCTTCAACTTAACATATTTGGTGACTAAAAGAATTCTCCAAAGACTAGCTCTTTGTACTTTCTCCTTTTTTACCCACGTTCTTATGATGTTAAGCGCTGTAGGACAAGTTTAAGATGACCCTCTGGCCTTTCACTTTTATACCAAAACCTTGAGCAGATTGATGATGCTGGCAGTAGGCGTGTTCTTGGAAATCCTTCCTACCCCAGGGTGGTTAGCAGTAGCCTGACCATACATGGGCGTTACTGTAGAATACACAAATATAGTCATGAAACTCATGCTAAATGCATCCTCAATCAGTTTTGCCTCAGCCAGACTCCCAGAAATGCTGCAGCCCTCCATTCCCAGAAAATGCCAGGGGAAATGTGAGTGGAAAGTGACAGTGGTCTTAACCGATTACAGTGAAAATATCTTATTATTGCAATTTTTACCAAAACAAATGACCAAATGAATGCGTTTGATGAAGCCTATCCCGATACTGTACAAATGGGGAGCCTTAAAGGTAAAGTTTTCATTAGCTTTATAATAAATTGACTTTTTTTTTCTTTTTATATTTTTCCGAAGTTAGAAGCGGGGAGGCAGTCAGACTCCCGCATGAGCCCGACCAGGATTCACCCGGCATGCCCACCAGGGGTGATGCTTTGCCCATCTGGGGCATTGCTCTGTTTTGGCAGAGCCATTCTAGTGCCTGAGGCAGAGGCCATGGAGCCATCCTCAGCACTCAGGTCAACTTTGCTCCAATGGAGCCTTGGCTGCGGGAGGGGAAGAGAGAGACAGAGAGGAAGGAGAGGGGGAGGGGTGGAGAAGGAGATGGGCGCTTCTCCTGTGTACCTTGACCAGGAATCAAACCCAGGACTTCCACACGCCTGGCTGATGCTCTACCACTGAGCCAACTGGCTGGGGCCCAATAATTTGACTTTTGACACTTGATAAATAAATATCTGTCGAGTAAAGTAAAGAAGGAATATACAATATCCAAGACTCCAATCCAGATCTCCAAAATCCAAATATTATGACGTTTCTATAACACAGATGAATGTGTTGCAAACTTATGTGATTGGGGAATTCAAGCTACACACCCACTAAGCCATTAGAAATGCTCTCAGCGCCCCTCTAGGTTAAGGGGACATACTGTGAGGATTATGTGGCGGTAGAAAGGACAGCAGGAAGAAACATTCCAATCTCTTAACTGGTTGCCATAGCCTTAGTCCATTATTGCCCGTTCCAAGAACTTAGAGTGACACTTGAGGAGAAAGGCAACATCTAGCCCAAGATATATAAATATATATATTTTGCATACTAGGTTAGAAAGAATTTTAAAACCTCAAGATCAATGAGGTGTGACTAGATGTGGCACACTCAATGGGCCTCTAGTTGACCTGTCCCTGCTAGCTCGCCATTAGTATTCAATTTTCCAAAAGGGAATAAATTGAAGATGCATATGACCTAAAAAACAGATTTAATTACTGACAAAATATTAATGAACAAAAGAAGATGCCCTTCTTAAAGTCAATAATTTTTGTGAATTACATTTTAAAGCTAAAGTTTATTTTAAACTAATTGCATTTGAAGTTTTTTTGCTCATTTCTTTCTCATAGTGAAAATAAAATCCAAGTTTAAGTAGCTGGAGTTTTACAGCGGCCACTGCAATGAGAAAAAAAGGCAAATGACCCTTCAAGTGGTAGACGGAGCCAGCAGCAACGGCAGCCGGGTCACCCACACTGCCTTCAGTGAGGTGAGGCTTTTGAAGCACAAATAAAGTATTATTGTCACAGGGTATAAATGCACACAAGCCTTTGAGGAAAAGATTTGGGGGTTCTATCTTGGAGATAAAAATAAATGCCATTATAGAGTACATCAAAAGGGCAAGAGTGAAATGAAAATTAACAAAAATACAAAGAAATTATTTGGAAGATAGAAACGTGTACTCTTTCACTCATCTCTGCAATTTATAAGGGTTTTGAGGCAGAACAATACGTCTCATTCCATCAGTGTCGTTTTGTAGACCAGTCATTTTATATTGAAATGAACTTTTCCTTTAAAATATTCAGTATCTGCACAGTAAGTCTCTCATTTCCTTATCCAGTTTTTTACACACTTCCTGACTGATGGCTGCAGTGACTTGACAATGACAGTTGCTCAGGTTCATTTTCAAGCCTGTGCCTTTTCCCAGGTGTAACTTTTTTTTTTTTTTAACTTGTAACCAATTTCATGATCAACACTGGCTTCAATTACATACTTTCTAAAATCAATGGGAAAAATTTATTGTTCTGTTCTGATGTAGCACAAAAATTAGTAAGATAATACTCTTGTCTCATTTTATATATTTTTTTCTTTCTAGTAATATTGATCAGCCCATTTTTCTCACTTCTCTCTGTGAAGGCCCATAAGGGGAAGGGAGAGACAGCTAATTTGTTAAATGAGTCCCACAGCAGATAAAATTAGTTCATACTTCTTTCCAGGGGCTTTCTCTGCCAAGGTTAAAGTCATTCTTCAGTAGCAAACATCCCAAATGCCAATAACGTGTTTTAGATAAAATGAGTCCCAACACCTAGGATGACAACAATTACAATAAGATTGCCTGCAATTCTGTATAATTATTTACCCTGAAGGTCAGACCTTAATTCCCAGAAGGAAATTTCAAAGATGTTGCAAAATTAGAACAGATTAATTATAGCAGTCTATTCTGAGAGCCTTTATCACCCACACACTAGGCTCACAGTCTAGAAATCCATAAACCTGAACCTTCTACCACAGCCTGAGGATATTTAAACAGTCTGGGTGAACAGATCATCTTCCTTATGGAGTAAACTTTTTTAGCCTGAGGAGTCGAAACTAATGTTTACAAGGCATATCTCTGAATTCTAAATATTTCTATGTTAAAGGGATTACTTTTTCTCTCTTCCTATCTAAGCATAGACCTCAAACAGACTGCAATCAATGTTAACAACTTTAAAGCTTATCTTTTACAACGATTGGCACAACCAATAATCCCACCTCTGAGGAGTCAGTGCATGGGTGAATGCTCTGGTCCAGAGCAGAGGATTTTACCTAGGTGGCCAGATGGTCAGGGAAATTTGAATTTCACACTAACATTGAATAATTGTTTAGTATAAATATGTGCTATGCAGCATTTGAGATGCATGTATACTAAAAATTTACTGATCATTTATCTGAAATTCAAATTTAATTGGATGCCTTATGTGTTATTTGTAAATCTGCCAACCCTATTGGTTATCTAAAGAGTCAAAACATGTATCATCAACATTCAGAAAATATTACACAACTATCCAGCATCAGTGCAGGATAGTCAAACCTAAACAATACTGACATATGGAAGGGGGCATTCTAGTGCAGTTCCAGCATGTCCTGTGGTCAGTTCTTAAAAGGGCCCATATTGTGTTCTCCCTTTGAACAGTTACAGCAGTCACTAAAAATTGACCGCATACAAGCCATTCACATTTGCTTGTTTCCTCCCCTTCCTCTCTTACCAGGGCTGGGTAGCTAAAATTTTTACCTGTCAAGACTGTCTAGAGCAGGGGTGGTCAACTTTTTTATACCTACCGCCCACTTTTGTATCTCTGTTAGTAGTAAAATTTTCTATCCGCCCACCGGTTCCACAGTAATGGTGATTTATAAAGTAGGGAAGTCACTTTACTTTATAAAATTTATAAAGCAGAGTTACAGCAAGTTAAAGCATACTACTTACCAAGTACTTTATGTCAGATTTTCACTAGGTTTGGCAGAATAAATCTTTATAAAACAACTTACTATAGTTAAATCTATCTTATTTATTCAATATTTATACTTTCGTTGCTCTGCTACTGCCCACCATGAAAGCTGGAATGCCCACTAGTGGGCGGTAGGCACCAGGTTGACTACCATTGGTCTATAAGGAGTGGCCATATAAATCCAGCCCCATTTGTTCATCCTGTCCTTTATTTCAGTGGTCCCCAACCCCTGGGCCACGGACCGGTACCGGTTCGTGGGCCATTTGACACCGGTCCGCAGAGAAATAATAAATAACTTGAATTATTTCCGTTTTATTTATATTTAAGTCTGACAATGTTTTATTTTTTAAAAATGACCAGATTCCCTCTGTTACATCCGTCTAAGACTCACTCTTGACACTTGCCTCGGTCACGTGATACATTTATTCGTCCCACTCTAAAGGCCGGTCCATAAAAATATTTTCTGACATTAAACTGGTCCGTAGCCCAAGAAAGGTTGGGGACCACTGCTTTATTTCACTTACCCGTGGAGATAAATCAGCAAAAATATTGCTACGAGAGATATCGGAGAGTTTACTGCCTATGTTTTCTCCCAAGATGTTTTCGGTTTCACAACTTACATTTAAATCTTTTATCCATTTTGAGTTTATTTTTGTGAATGGTGTAAGTTGGTGGTCAAGTTTCATTTTTTTGCATGTACCTATCTAATTTTCCCAACACCATTTATTAAAGAGACTGTCTTTAACTCCATTGTGTGCTCTTACCTCCTCTGTCAAATATCAATTGACCATAAAAGTGTGGGTTTATTTCTGGGTTCTCTGTTCTGTTCCATTGATCTGTATGCTGTTCTTATGCCAATACCAAGCTGTTTTGAGTACAATGCCCTTGTAGTATAACTTGATATCAGGAAGTGTGATACGTCCTAGTTTAGTCTTTATTTTCAAGATTGCTGAGGCTTTTCATGTTCCTTTTTGGCTCCATATAAATATTTGGGATATTTGTTCTATATATTTTGAGTATATCGTTGGTATTTTAATAGGAATTGCATTGAATTTATAGATTGCTTTGGGTAATATAAACATTTTAATAATATTTATTCTTTCTATCCATGAACACAGTATATGCTTCCACTTGTTTCTATCTTCCTTGATTTCTTTTATCAATGTTTTAAAATACTCCAAGTATAAGTTCTAAACCTCCTTGGTTAAATTTACTCCTAGGCACATTTTTTTGTCATTGTTGTAATAGTGAAGGAGATTGTTTCCTACATTTCTCTTTCAGACAGCTTATTGTTGATGTATAAAAATGCCACTGATTTCTGAACATTAATTATATATCTTGCCACATTGCTGAATTCATTTATCAGGTATAGTAGTTTTTTGACTGAGACTTTAGGGTTTTCTATGTACAGTATTATGTCATCAGCAAATAATGATAGTTTTACTTCTTCTTTTCCAATTTGGATGCCTTTTATTTCTTCTTCTTGTCTGATGCTGTGTCTGGGACTTCCAGAACTAGGTTGAATAAAAGTCGGGAAAGGGGGCACCCTTGCCTTGTTCCTGATCTTAAGTGGATTGCTTTTAATTTTTGCTCATTGAGTATGATGTTGGCCATGGGTTTGTCATAGGTGGCCTTTATCATGTTGAGGTATGTATGTTCCCTGTATTCTCACTTTGCTGAGAGTTTTGATCATGAATGGGTGCTGGATTTTATCAAATGCTTTTTCTGCATCTATTGATATTATCATGTGATTTTATCCTTCCTTTTGTTTATGTGATGAATCACATTGATTGATTTGCAAATACTGTACCAGTCTTGCCTCCCAAGAATAAATCCCACTTGATCATGATGTATGATTTTTTTCATGTATTACTGGATCTGGTTTGCTAATATTTTGTTGAGGATTTTAGCATCTAAGTTCATCAGGGATATTGGCCTATAGTTTCCTTTCTTTGTAGTGTCTTTACCTGGTTTTGGAATGAGGATTATGCTTGCCTCATAAAAGGAGCTTGGAAGTTTTCCCTCCTCTTGAATATTTTGAAATAGCTTGAGAAGGATAGGTGTTAGTTCTTCTTAAAATATTTTGTAAAATTTGCCTGTGAAGCCATGTGGTCCAGGATTTTTGTTTGCTGGGAATTTATTGATAACTGTTTCAATTTCATTTGTTGTAATCAGGCTATGTTTTCTGATTCTTCCAGATTGAGTTTTGGAAGATTATATGTTTCTAGGAATTTACCGTTTTGCCTAGTTTGTCTAATTTTTTGATATACAGATCTCCATAGTATTTTCTTATAATCCTTTGTATTTCTGTGGAGTCCCTTGTTACTTTTCCACCTTCAGTTCTAATATTATTTATTTGAGTCCTCTCTCGTTTTTTGTTTGTTTGTTTGTTTTGATGAGCCTGGTTAAAGCTTCATAGATCTTGTTTACCTTTTCAAAAAACCAGCTCTTGGTTTCATGATCTTCTGTATTGTTTTTTTAACCTCTATGTCATTTATGTCCACTCTGATCTTTATTATTTTCTTCCTTTTACTTCCTCTGGGCTTTATTTGTTGTTCTTTTTGTAGTTCTTTTAGATTCAAGATTAGGTTGTTTATTTGAGCTTTTTCTTGCTTCTTAAGGTATGCCTAGAATGTTATGAACTTCCCTCTCAGGACTGCTTTTGCTGTTTCCCATAAATTTTGAGTTGTTGTGTGTTCATTTTCATTTATTTCAAGTAAATTTTTTATTTCTTCCTTGATCTCATTGTTAGCCCATTTGTTATTTAATAATATGCTATTTAGCCTCCAAATGTTTGAGTGTTTTTCACTTTTTCTATTGTAGTTGATTTCTAGTTTCATGCCATTGTGATCAGAGAAGATGCTTGATATAATTTCAATCTTGTATTTATTGAGTCTTGTTTTGTGTCCTACATGTGGTCTATCCTAGAGGATGTACGATGAGCACTTGAAAAGAATGTATATTCTGCAGCTTTGGGATGAAAGGTTCTGAAGATATCTATTAAATCCAGTTGATCTAGTGTGTCATTTAAGGCCACTGTTTTTTTCTTAATTTTCTGTCTGGAGGATCTATTCATTGATGTTAGTGGAGTATTAAAGACCCCTACTATTATAATATTGCTGTTGATCTCACCCTTTATGTCCATCAAAATCTGCTTTATATATTTAGGTGCTCCTATATTAGGCACATAGATATTTACAATGGTTATATCCTCCTGTTGGAATGCTCCCTTTATCGTTATGTAATGACCTTCTTTATTCCTTACTATAGCCTTTGTTTTAAAGTTGATTTTGTGAGATATAAGTATTACTACTCCACCTCTTTTTTCATTTCCAGTTGTGTGAAATACTTTTTTCCATCCCTTCACTTTTAGTCTATGTGTATCTTTTGTTCTGACATGGGTTTCTTGTAGACAGCATATGTACAGGTCCTGTTTTCTTATCCACACAGCTACCCAATGTCCCTGGTTGGCAAACTGTGGCTTACAAGCCACATGCGGATCTTTGGCCCCTTGAGTGTGGCTTTTCCACAAAATATCACGTGCGGGCACTACCTCGATAAGGAATGTACTTATCTATATAGTTTAAGTTTAAAAAATTTGGCTCTCAAAAGAAATTTCAATCGTTGTACTGTTGATATTTGGCTCAGTTGACTAATGAGTTTGCCAACCACTGCCCTATGTCTTTTGTTTGGAGCATTTAATTAATTTACATTTAAGGTTATTTTTGATATGTAGTTGTTTATTGTCATTTTACTCTTTAAATCTACGATCCTCTTTTTCTCGATTTTGTTTTTTCTTTGCTCTTTTTACAACAGGTCCCTTAACATTTTTAGCAGTACTGCTTTAGTTGTAATAAATTTCTTGAGGGTTTTGTTGTTTTGTGTTTTTTTTGGTCTGGGAAGTTTTTTTATTTCTCCTTCAATTTTAAGTGATAGCCTTGCTTGACAAAAAAGTCTTGGTTGTAGGTTCTTGTTTTGCATCACTTTGAATATTTCTTGCCCATCCCTTCTAGCCTCAAGTGTTTCTGTTGAGAAGTCAGATGTCATCCTTATGGGGGCTCCTCTGTAGGTAATTAGTTGCTTTTCTCTTGCAGCTTTTAGTATTCTTTCTTTTTCTCTTAACTTGACACTTCAATTATGATGTGTCTTGCTGTAGAACTCCTTGGGTTCCTCTTTAATAGAACTCTCTGTGCTTCTTGAACTTGCTTGACTTTTTCTTCATCTATTGAGGGAAATTTTCAGCTATGATTTCTTCATACAGCTTCTCTATTCCTTGTTTGTTCTCTTTTCCTTCAGGAACCCCTATGATGCAGATGTTGTTTCTCTTCATGTTGTCACAGAGCTTTTTTAGAGTTTATTCAGACTTTTTGAACCTCTTTTCTTTTTGCTGCTCTGCTTCCATGCTTTCATTTATCTTGTCCTCTAAATCAGTGTTTTTCAACCTTTTCACATTTGGGGCCCAGTGAAAATAGAACAATTATTTTGGGGACTGCTGAGGCATCTGAACTTAAGCAAATACTTCTAAGATCACGGGGTCTAAATCTTCATACAACATCAGGATGGCTGGCTCAAATTTTGTGGGCTGGCTAAACAATTCTGGGGAACCAGTTCATGGATTTTCCAGGGGTTGAAAAACACTGCTCTAAATTACTGATTTCATCCTCTGCTTCATCTGGCCTGCTATTAATTTCTTCTAGTGCAGCCTTCATTTCTGATATTGTATTTGTCATTTCTGACTGGTTCTTTTTTTATGATTTTCATGTCCTTTTTGATGCTTGCTATCTCTTTATTTAGGTGCTCATTATGTCCATCATTGTTGCTCTAAGATACTTGAGCATCCTAAAAATCACTGTTTTAAACTTTGCATCAGGTATTTTGGTTACTTCCATCTCATTCAGTTCTTTTTCTGGGAATTTCTCTTGTTGATTCAATTGGGTTACATTTCTATGTCTGCCCATTTTGTCTGTGTATTAGGTAGTGCTGTCTGACTTTGAAATTTTTGTGTGGTCGTTATGAAGAAGATGGGCTTGGTGGTATTGTCCTCCAGGCCACTTGTTTTTCTTGATCTAGCAATGCTTCTTGAGGGCACTATTTTCCCTCTTGTATGTGAGTATTAGATGCAGTTGGTCTTCTTGTGGGTACATTTATCCCTTCAGGCTGGCTGGCTCTAAGGGTTAACCTTGATTATGTGTATTCCACACTGTGCAGTGTCTGTCCTGCTGGACATATTTATTCTCCACAGTGTCTGGTGCCTGCTAGACTCCACCTTTCGATGTGCTGCTTGTGTAGGTAGTTGAGTCTAGGGATGGTGTTGTCTGCCACCCACTACTAGTTGTGTTGTCTCTAGTTCTTTTTGGTTTGGCATTAGCTGTTGTTTGTAACCTGCTGAGGGCTACCAGTCTGTAGCTACTGCACTTTTCTCTGTTTGTGTCTGCATTTTCTGTGCCTAGGTAATGTGGAAGGGGCAAACCTTTGTATTTGGATCAGCTTGCTCCTTCTTAGAGATGACAGCAGCTCCATAAAAGCCCCAAGCTCTGTAAGATTTGCCTCCACTTTTCAGCTCATCCTTCTCCTTTTGTAGCTGCCTGATCTTCCCACAGAGTCTTCTATAGTAAGACTACAGTGTGGGCTCAGATTGGTCTCACCTCACCATCCCCTCTACAGGTTGCACACTTGGTGGCTTAGGGCATTGAGGTTGTGAATACAACATTTGTGGGACCCTCTACTTCAGGGGTCTCTTGGTCAGGAGCTCAGTACACGGAATGTGGCCCCTACTCTAGAGCTTGATCTCTCCACCACTGCTGGATATTCAAATTTTATTTGTCTCCAACAAGGTGAGCAGCAGGTTCAGACCAAGTGTGGCTGACAGTCCCCTTTGCAGAAGTTCTTTCAGCTGTTGAGACCCTGGTCTCAGTGAGGAAGCCTGAGAAAGTTCTCTCCTGGGGTTGACTGTGCCCCTTCTGAAGGTGGCTAAGCCCCTCGACCAGATCCAACAATAAACTCACAAGGACCCACACTTTAAATGTCCATGCTCCAAGCTTCTCTCCCTTCCCCCTGTGGAATCTAGCCTAGCAGGACAGAATATCCAGTGCCCAAACTGACTGACTGTGAAGCTCTACCCTATCCAATGCACATGAGCTGCTGTGCCAGTGCTGATCACAGAGAGTGGAACTCAGCTGGGCCTGGTGTGAGGAGCTTTTCCTTAGGATACCACTCTAGCAAGGGTTGTTAGGTCCTGAACCAATGCTTTCTGTAGCTGGCCCCTGAATGAGCCACCCAAGCAGGAACCCTGAGCAGACCAGTGGGAGACTCTGCTCGTGACTGGCCTCAGCAACCTTTTGGAGCTACAAGGAATTCCAAGCTTGTGGCTGCCTCTACTGGGCCTAGGTGTGCATGGAAATACCAGCTGCATATGTAGGCTGGCTTTTACTCACTTTGGGCCTGGAAGGAAAGTCTGCTCAAAGGGACAAGTTTCCCTGAGTCTCTCCTCCTGCAGCCTGTCTGCTGGCTGCTTGTTGGACTCAGCTGCTGAAAAAACCTCTGCTAAAGTCTAGAGCCTGTGGCAATTCAACAATTAGGAAGGGTGGTGGGTGTGGCTCCGCCCCTTGGCCTCAGTTGTCAATCTGTTCAGATTTTTTTCACAGACCTCAGTAGGGTGTGGCCCCAGGAATATGGTGGGTGTGGTCTCTGAGACCCATTGGTGTGGCCTTCCCCCTCTCTGGATAGTTTCAGCTGAGTCTCTTGTGAAGTGGAAGCACCAGTCATAGACTCGGGAGAGTGTGGAGGGGAGCTCTGGTCTCAACAGCAGAAAACTGAGTCACTGACATGCCCCCTGCTTCCTGGCCTCTCAGAATGACCTGTCGCCATCCCTGGGGTGAGAGAGATCCTGAGGGTCAAGCAGCAGCATTTCTCCAGGTTCATGCCACTCAGAGGGGGCTGCTCCACTCAAAAAAGATGGCAACTACAGTACTGGAGAATTACTCAACACAGGGGTTCTGGTGGCCATCCTCCACAGTGTCTCTCTGGGGCCTCCAACTTTACACTCTCCTCCTGCAACTCCAGTCCTCTCAGCTGTCCCTCACCAGAACCCTGGATAAGTGGCTGAGAATGAGGTTTTCTGCATTGGCCCTTTAAACAGAGTCTGCATCCATGAGGTGTGTCTCTCTCGTGCGGACAGAAACCTGGCTCTATCCATAGCTAAATGCTGTCTGGACACCTCTTCTAGGCTCTGGAGCTCTAGGCTGGGGCTTCAGTCCTAGGGCTGAGGACCCTCTCCTGTCAGGGCAACCCACCCTGCTGTGAGAATCCCTTTGGTCCATCACTTGCTCCTGGGAGTGGGGCAGCCCTTTCCGTGTCTCCACCCTTCCAGCCAGTCTCGGTGTGGCTTCTTTGGTGATACTTGGTTATAGAGTTCTCTTAGTTTAGTCCAAAGTTGGTTTTTCAAGATGATTGTTCTTAAATTAAGTTGTAATCCAATTTGGTCCTGGGAGGTGGCAGTTGGAAAGTCCTCCTACTCCATCGCCATCTTTCTCCTTCTTATGTGATGTTCATTCTTAAAAGCTAAACTGACTAATCAATACAGAGTTATGTGATACCTTTGGAATATATCAGCTTGGCTAGGCTGAGCTATAGTCCTAATTTTCAATCAAGCACTAATCTCATGGCTGCTGTGATGATATTTTGCAAATATGATTAAGATTCCTAATCAGTGATTTTTGGTTAGTCAAAAAAGGATATTATCCTTCATTGGCCTGACCTAATCATGTGTGCCCTGTAAAAAAAAATCTAAGGCCTTCTCTAAGCCTAAAGACTCCAAACAGCTTGTTCCTTGTGGGGCTCCAACCTGCCAACGATATTCTTTTCCTGACCATCTGCACTATAGACTTCAGACTGCTTAACTAGCTCCCAAATTACATTATATTTAAAATCTCCCACTGGTGCCCTGGCTGGATAGCTTGGTTGGTTAGAGTATCATCTTGAAGCACAGAGGTTGCCAGTTTGATCTTCAGTCAGGGTACATACAGGAACAGGTGTTCCTGCTCTCTCCCTTTCTCTTTCTAAAATCAACAAAATAAACATGAAAAAAAAAAAAACCACCAAATAAATCTCCTACTGGCTCTGCTCTTCTTTTTGAACCCTGACTAATAAGAGTTCAGTTAAAAAAAAACACTATAGATTTACGTGTATATATCCTTGCTTCTAAAGAATTGCTTAAGCAAACCACAAATTTCTCTAAGACAACTGGTTAGGCAGAAAAGATCCTTTTCCTTTATTTTTCCTTTATTTTTCCAGTGCTCTTCAATGTGTGCCCCACCCCAGTGATGGAATTCAAATAATTTAACAACTGGTTCTCTACCCTAATGACCGTTTTAAGTATAAAAAAAAGATATACCAAATGGTAATTTATTATTTCATGTATTTAATAAATAAGAACAGTAAACGGGGTACATAAAATTAGATTATGTTATAAGAAAGAGTTAAAATATTAATAAAAAATATTAAATAATACCTGACAAAAACAAAACTGTTATTTAAGATATTTCCATATTGCTTCTTGATTGGCATCCTCATTTGTAATTTTTTTCACTTATGGACAGAGTAAACATTACTAAGGGTGCTTCGAATATGCTGTTGCACAGATGAATGTTAAAGAAGAGTAAGGAGTTAAATTTGTGATTTCCACATTGGGCGGCTGCCCAAGCACTTGCGTTAGGAAGAATTTTGATTACAAGTCCCACTTCAACCACCAGTTCACTGAACTCAAAAACAATTAGGTAGGTAGCATTCTACTGAACCGGTGCGAACCACTGAATCACACCATTGTGCCACCCCACCCCCACCCCATCAGGAACATTTGCAACAATGAAGAGCGTGTTACTAACACACATTTTTCTGGCCCCACACCAGGCCTACTGAGTCAGAAACTCTGGGTCTGGGGTCCAGCCATCTGTGTTCTAATAAGCTCTCCATGCAAATCCGTGGCACACTGGAGTTTGAGAACCAGTTTAGATAGGGATATAAGTTACAGTTACTTGTCAAAGTTTCATAAGTCATGTAATGTACGATTTTGTACATTAGCAAGGCTGAAGGATTCCTAAGTTTATAGTATAAGCTCCCATCTCATTGGTTCACATGAGGGCTTACAGCATCTCTGCTTTGGAAAGGAGCCCACTGGGAATGCAGTAGTCAAGCTTTGCCTCCGGGATGATGACCAACGCAGACAAGCGATTTCCCATCCTGTAGCACTGGCATTAACACTGTGGTGGCCTTATGAATTTATATGTCATTATTCACTACCCAACTCTTGCTAACAGTTGTCACTTGGGCCTATTTAAGTCAGAGAATGATTGCCTTCAACCAGAATCCCTCCTATTTCCTACTTCTTGTCCTTGTGTTTACGTCTGCGAGGCTTGGCTGATTCACCCCAACTATGGTTTTATTTGCTCAGGAGTAATTAGATTACTGTCTCTTAAATTAGCTTAGCTGATGACAGGTCGGTGCTCCTGGAGCTGATTTAGTGCAGTTGATGCCGACTTTGATCCTTTTATTTTACTTGATTTATCTGTACAGAGTGGACTCCTTACCTCACTGGCCATGTCATAAATGAACATGTTTTTTTGCCCCAAATTAACCCAAGGAGGTCAACCAGTGATGGGCCAGTAGCATCGACCCAAACCTCTGAATCATCAGAAGCAAGTTCACTCTGCACATCTTATCACCTTAGTATAAGGGTCGTTGTAGAAAGTAGAACTTTGTGCTTATTTCTGCACGTCTTTTTCTGTTCTGAACTAGTATCATATTGATGGTTCAAGTGAGGAAGAATGAGAACAGGAGTGACAGAGTTGATACAAATTTGAATAACCTAGTTTACTCAAGTTTCCACATCCAGCAACATTTAAATGAGAATGTTTCACTTCTTCTCCAAGATAAGAATTCATGTACAATGTACTCGTCACAAGGCAAGCTTATGGAATGGTTTGGAGCCAAGCCAAAAGGTAGCCAAGTACCATTATCATTTTAAAAACACTTCATTCTATTTTAAAGTTCATGCTAATTTTCACAATACATATTTATATCACAGCCCTATTTGAGAATGGTAGAAATTCTTTTCTCAATGGATTCAGGGGAGAAAGGAAAGAAAATCTAAGCTGAAAAAGTTAAGTCAAACCTTATACCTTGGTAAGTTAGGTTGACGTCATTCAGTCTTTCATACGTTTGTTTCTTCATCTATTCATTTTTTTTCATTTAATGAATATTTGTCAAGGGCTCCCAATAGATGTGCCAGGTTGCAGTTATGAATAATTGAAGTGCTTTCAATTTTTAACACACATGTTATTTAATAGTCTCATGTGTGCATTTTTTTATTGTTCTACTGCTAGAAATAATTAAGGTAACATTCCCACACATATAAAATTAAGAAAATTTCATACTCCTAGAAGAAAACCTTCACCCAACTGCTCATTTTTAAATGTCACTTCGGTGTGCTAGTGTCAAAGATTCACATTAGGAGGGTGAAAGCAAACATCAAAGCTGCACAACACAAACAGTATCACCAGGATGACGAGCATGTCGTCAATTCATGTTGTTTTCTTGTTCTCTTCGGTCAGCCTGAGCCTGTGTATGTGGCTAATTGTGGATGAAGGGACTCAGGGGAGGTGAGGTTGGCACTTCCGTGAACTGAGAGTCCCGCTGGAGTAACGCAGGCTACAGAGATTCAGGGGTAAACACAGTCTGTGAAACAAAACAGTATTGAGTTTCTCCAAGTGTCCGTAAACTGCCCTCGCTTTTCTGAGCAAAGGCTTCTTCACTGTATGTGCTGTCACAACAAAGATGGAGGGAACTTAGGGATAGTGCCTCAAACCTCCTATCTATCTTCAAGGAACTGACGTTGGTTTACAGTGTTTCCTTGGAAAGCAAACAGGGGAGACAGGCAGATGTTCTCTGAACGACTATGTGTTTAACTCAAACAGCTCGTGACTGCTTTCAGCTGGCTTCTATTCAGCTTCTACACCTTTCGGGGTCACTTAGGTATTTATTGCCAACTCACCTTCCGCAATCAGGCTCACAGCCTGCAGCTACTTCATGATTGGGTGTCAAATTATGTGATAGAGCATATGTTAATTCTAGAAATCTTTTGTGCGTAAAGAAAACCAAAGTAGATGTTACTTTGAGAGGATTACAGGGCCTGGGGTCCATCTCTCTTCAGGTGACCATTTACAGGGGGGGTCGGGGACCCGAGCTGACGTAAGTCTGACAGAGTATAATGAGCATCCGAGAACCACCCTCAGCACCTCACAGGGGCGTGGGCCGCTGCCTGCAGCAGTTGTCATTCTCTCTGCAGTGACCGGTTGTCCTTCTCTCTGCAGTGACCGGTTGTCATTCTCTCTGCAGTGACCGGTTGTCGTTCTCTCTGCAGTGACCGGTTGTCGTTCTCTCTGCAGTGAGCGGTTGTCGTTCTCTCTGCAGTGACCGGTTGTCGTTCTCTCTGCAGTGACTGGTTGTCGTTCTCTCTGCAGTGACCGGTTGTCGTTCTCTCTGCAGTGAGCGGTTGTCGTTCTCTCTGCAGTGACCATTTGTCATTCTCTCTGCAGTGAGCGGTTGTCGTTCTCTCTGCAGTGACCGGTTGTCACTCTCTCTGCAGTGACCGGTTGTCGTTCTCTCTGCAGTGACCGGTTGTTGTTCTCTCTGCAGTGACCAGTTGTCCTTCTCTCTGCAGTGACCGGTTGTCGTTCTCTCTGCAGTGACCAGTTGTCCTTCTCTCTGCAGTGACCGGTTGTCCTTCTCTCTGCAGTGACCGGTTGTCGTTCTCTCTGCAGTGACTGGTTGTCGTTCTCTCTGCAGTGACCGGTTGTCACTCTCTCTGCAGTGACCGGTTGTTGTTCTCTCTGCAGTGAGCGGTTGTCGTTCTCTCTGCAGTGACCGGTTGTCGTTCTCTCTGCAGTGACCGGTTGTCACTCTCTCTGCAGTGACCGGTTGTCCTTCTCTCTGCAGTGACCGGTTGTCACTCTCTCTGCAGTGACCGGTTGTCCTTCTCTCTGCAGTGACCGGTTGTCCTTCTCTCTGCAGTGACCGGTTGTCACTCTCTCTGCAGTGACCGGTTGTCCTTCTCTCTGCAGTGACCGGTTGTCGTTCTCTCTGCAGTGACCGGTTGTCCTTCTCTCTGCAGTGACCGGTTGTCACTCTCTCTGCAGTGATCGGTTGTCATTCTCTCTGCAGTGACCGGTTGTCCTTCTCTCTTCAGTGACCGGTTGTCATTCTCTCTGCAGTGACCGGTTGTCCTTCTCTCTGCAGTGACCGGTTGTCACTCTCTCTGCAGTGACCGGTTGTCGTTCTCTCTGCAGTGACCGGTTGTCACTCTCTCTGCAGTGACCGGTTGTCGTTCTCTCTGCAGTGACCATGTTCAGAAACTTGCTCCACTAAGGCTGCTTTTGGAGAGCCAATGCAAATACCAGCTCTTTGCCGAACATGTAAAACAAATCCCTTTATTTCTAATATCCGACTTTTCCTGCAGTAGGTAGGCTGCTGGAAACTGCTGTTCTAATTCACTTTTCCTCCTCTGGGGAGGGCAGCTTTGCCAAGAAGGTGAACTTCTGAGGAGATTAAATTAGCTTGCAGTCAAGGCAGTCGATTTCTGGGTAATTTATTTGGGCACCCGTGTACACTGCTAGCCTTCTCCAATTATGCAGGGTAGTCATACAGGTCCTCGGGGGACTGGCCTTCAATATCCTCACTCTCTAATGACCCGGAGCTTGAGTGCTCCCCCCAAAAGAAATGCTGCATTAGCAGATTTGGGAATGAGCTCATGCTGGTTAGGAAATTTCAGTGTGGAGTCAACTCCTCTTCTTATGCAGTTGTTCGTAACACCCCCTGTTCAGGACCCAATCTCCACAAGTTTCCGTGACTTCCTGCTATCATGATGCTTACACGTTATCTTCATCTTATAACTCTTTATCCCCTGTATTAATTATTTCACCTTTCTTCACATTCAACTTCACTGAAAACAGACAACCACACCTACAATTAGTTGATCTAGTGGCTGCCTCCGCCCATAGCTGCCTCTCACTCCTCAGCCTCGCAACCAGTTACATTGTCACGAGGAGATGTGAAGTCCCGACATGGAGGTACAAGCTGTATGTCTTATTCCCCAGACCCCCCACCACCAAGGTGTCTGCTCCTTAGGTCTCCGATTGCTGATGCTCCAACAGAGAGAGCCCAGACCTGACTTTTCCTCCCCTCTGCTGGCTGCATGAAAGGTACTAACGCCCGTGTGCCCTCCTGCTGGTGATTGGGAAGCTGCTGCTAGTCAGGAGCAGAATGGAGACTGGGTGCTAAATTGTAAAACCGAGAGAAAAAGGAGAAGTTCAGGAGCAAAAGGTTCAGAGGCAAACCTGGGGGTAAGTTATGAGTGGGGATGATGGGAGGAAGAAGGACTGAAGTTATAAAATCTAGGAGAAATAGGCAACTTGGGACCACAGTACGCACAGGCTGGTACTCAGGCTAGGAAGCCTCAGTAGAGGGTTCGCCCCCTCGCCACCTTGCCTGTTATCACCCACCGTCTAGGTTTTCTCCATCTTTACCCTCAGCAGAGAAAGAAGGTGTTCGTGGTGAGAGAGAGCTGGCCCAAACCGCGCCCGTCCCTCTGGATTGCTGTGGACATAAGGCTGTAGCAAGCTGTCATCCAAAGGGTACAAACCCAAGCTGTCTCAAGGACAGACCAGCGCCCTCAGGAAGTGATGTAAGCACTGGGCTCCTGCCCACTGTGAAAGTGATAACGGTGGCACATTGGAGCCACTGTGCCCTGCCCGATGTCATTCAGTTTTTTTTATAGAAATCAGTGCTAAACAAACAACATGTTTTGAGACGACCCATCTTTAGACCCTGTTGAATCCAGTGTCTCCATAACCCCCTCCCACAGCCAGGCAGCATGGGGAGGCCCCGAGAACGGTGCTCCCAGCAGAAACCCCAGCGCACCCACGCGGGTCAGTACTGAAACAATGCGGAGGCCCCTGGAACCCTGCTCAACACACAGCAGGTTTCCCGGGAAGGGTCTGTATGAAATCGGAATGTCATCACCAAACAGCCATTCTGCGTGCTGCGGGTCTGTCTCCACAAACGCCCGAGTGTAACACGCCCTCATCTTGGGTGTGAAAAGCGCTAATCTGCCGAAGAGAGGTAGATTCCACTGTTGCACCCAGTCTTCCAAGGGCCCGAAGAAGGAAGGTGCTGCTGCCTCCCTGGACATCACAGAATGAGAAGGCGCTCAGAGCGCCCGAGAGCTCCAAAGTGCTTTCTCAGCAGTGCGGCAGGTGCGTCACAGTATGACCCCTGATCTGTACATAGGAAAAAAGAAAGGGAAAACCCAAGAAAACAAAGTCAAACCATCTCAGCTTATGTAAAAATACATTTTTCATTAATTCATCTATTCAGCCACGTGGTTTGCTCTCAGTGACAGGCTCCGTCAGAAGGCTGTTCACGTAGTAAAACAGAACCGGCGGAGGTGAGAGGGAAGAAGAAAAGCCTCGTGGAGCAGCTCCCTCACCTGGTCAATGATTTGCCTCACACGTGCAGTGAGCACACGTAGCTCATGCTTAGCACCCTGACCTTACCCCTGACCTTCAACTCTGCTCAGCACAGCTGCTTATCACAATCACCTGTGACCATGCCTGAAGGATTTCTTTTTTTCTAACTGCAGGAACACACTTGGCTCGTAGCTCTCTCACAGGGCAAGCCAGAAATGCCGGGAAGATAAACTGCTGAAACGGCCCTTCGCCAATGATGATCAGCAGCTGGTGGATCAGTAGTCTCACCGTCCTGCCCTTCAGCTGGGTTAATTCCAAGGCATGCTCTCTTCTGCCTCCTAGTGGCTGGAGAACTGTATGGGCTCCTCCCATCCTTGTTTCATTTTCCCGTTATCCTACCAGTGTTTCCTGGCTTTGCCTCTAAGACCACCATGTTCAAATCCTTGTCTTACCATCTGCCTCTAGGAATCTAAACCAAAGAAATATGTTACTTAGATTTTTCCACATAGTTTCAATGTTTCCTTCTTTCTTTTTTTCTTTTTTAAGTGAGAGAGTGAGAGACAAACAGGAAAGGAGAGAGATGAGAAGTATCAACTCATAGTTGCGGTCCCTTAGATGTTCATTGATTGCTTTCTCATATGTGCCTTGACCGGGGCGCTACAGCAGAGAAAGTGACCCCTTGCTCAAGCCAGCGACCTTGGGCATCAAGCCAGTGACCTTTGGGCTCAAGCCAGTCATCATGGAGTCAGGTCTATGATCCCACGCTCAAGCCAGTGACCCCGCACTCAAGCTGGTGAGCCTGTGCTTGGCAACCTCAGGGTTTCAAACCTGGGACCTCAGCATTCCAGGCTCTATCCACTGTGCCACTGTCTGGTCAGGCTGGTTTCAGTGTTTAAAATCTCATCCCACCACTATATGTCACATACGGGTTACGTAAGATATGGACCACGTAAGATACCTACCAAAGGATGAGTTTTGTTTGTTTGGAATCAATACTAGTTTGCCCACCGCTACCATTCCATCTTCATCCATGAATGCCAGAAATGAAATGAAGTTAAAGAGAGAAGATTGTTTTAAATTTCCTTTTTAAGACATTTACTTTATATTTTAATTTCTAAAACTTGAGTCTGGTTTATTTTTTCCTACACCTGGGATTGTAGGATGTTTTCTGGTCCGAAGTTCAAGGCTCGCCCCCAGGGATGCTGAAGAGCACAGAGTTGGTAAGCCCCAGCAGGCTGCTCTGCTCAGCCACGGCCCTGTCACCATGCCCCTTGCTCTCTGGGGTGGCGTTGACAGCCAGCTCCATGCTTTCAGAATATCCTTGAAGGCAAAAATATCACTGTGATTCTACACAGTCTAGGAAAAAGTACACATATGAAATCCGAAATGGAATGAAGATAAACAGTGAGCTTCAGAACGTGTTTCATGTCATGTTACTTGTCTCCCAGGTCTTGATTTTAGCCAGACTTCCCTCAGGCCAGCTGGAAATAAGCACATTTTGAACTGTTGAATCATAACCAAGCTGCTTAAAAAGGCTGCTGATATGGTATTTCAAATTTTTTATGCAAGGGATCATGAAAAAAATGCCTTTCTGAGCAGCTCTGTGTGACAATAGCTCAACAAAATCACAAAACTTTATGGAAATCTGCTAAAATATTTGGCCAGTTGCCTTGTCCTGTAAGAATTTTATGCACTAGAGAAAATGCAACGGCAGAGCCAAACACACACGTGTGTACATACCCAAACCCCACCTGGCCTAACATCTTCTCAGACACATTTATCAACTCGTAGCACGTTGCGTGTTTATCTCACAATGACAGATTGATCTGCAGCCACCTGCTTGGCACCCCTAGCTTTGGTGGAGTATCCAAACTGGTGCTCACCCTCACAGGTGACGTGAGGCCCCAGTTCTTGGGGTGACGTTGGCAAGTGACAGAAGCAGACAGTTTTAAGAACAGTGATTTAGCAATCTCAGCCCTAGGGGAAGAGATTATTTATTCATTTTAGTGAGGAGAGAGAGAGAGAGAAGAGGGAAGAGAAGAAAGCATCAACTCCCATATGTGCCTTGGCCAGGCAAGCCCAGGGTTTTGAACCGTCGACCTCAGCATTCTAGGTCAATGCTTTATCCACTGCGCCACCACAAGTCAGGCATGAGACGAAGTATTTTTATTAAAATACTATTACCATCTACAACAAGATGTTTCATCATTAATTATGTTAAACCAAAACCATCAAAGATACTAAAACATTAGAAATAGTTAAAAATATAGCACAAGAGTTTTATTTCATATTATTTGGAAACCATCACGTGCCAGCCTTTGGAGACATACTGAGGAAAACACTGTAAATTCTGCAACCAGTAATATTAATATAGGAATATATTTTCTACATCTGTCAAAATCAGATAAAGGCTCATATCACACAGCCTGTTTCAAAAGGGTACAATTTAATTCAATCTAGTAAATCTTTATCAGAAATTTACCAGGAGCTGGATAAGCTGGAGACTGTATTTAACCTCTTTGTACTTCCTTATCTATAAAATGGAGATAATTACAGTACTCACCTCAGAGGTTGTCATGAGGATTGAATGAGTCAATACATGTAAAACACTTAGGACACAGCCTGGTAAATATTTAGTAAATATGTTGGCTTTCATTATCAGCATCACCATTATCGTCATCACCACCACCACCATTATCATCATCATCATTATTACGACAATTATTAGTGTACTGAGCTCCCAGGAGATGGGAAGTTGAAATAGTCCTGCCCACATGGGCTTTGGCATGTTTGCAGGAAAATATACTAATTACACAGGTAACTATAACACAAAACTCCGTGTGGGTAATCCTCTTGCAAGTGACCACAGAACTCAGATATGACATGCTTCATTAAGATACAATTATGTAAGACAGACTGCTTGCCTGATATCCTCATTCTGGGTATTAGAACTCCAATTCTTAAGAGTCAAAAAGTCCACCCATTTCAGGAGTCTAACACCCAAATTTGTTCTTTAAACTTCAGATTTATTATAAATGAAAAAACAGATGTTTAGATTGGATAAACCTACCCTCTTCATTGAGAGCCATACTCCCTTATGCACAACGAGTTATAGAGGAAAATGTTGGTGTACGCCTCCAGGCCACTGTCACAAGCACTGGTGGCAGCCCTTCTCCAGGGTGCTAATCACCCACTTACACCCTCGTCTGTGATGTCCAGACACTGGGATATCTGCATCTTACTTCAGGGCATCAGGTTTGACCACAAGATGGTTTTTAGTTCTTGCTTTTTAACTCAGAAATGGCAGCATAGTGAACGCTGCAGCTCTGTCTCTCTGCTCCGAGCCTGGTTTGAGAACTCTCAGCCTGCTCCTCTCTGCCATCTGTGGATATGCAGGCAGTCATGCGACGGCTGTGTCCTCTGACTGCTGTGGCCATCAGGAAGTCCTTAGAGAAAACTTGCTTCTACCTTGGGATTGGAACTGAACATATGTCCCTCATTTGTGCTGTGCCACAAAATGTCCCAGGCAACAGTGTCTCAGGGTACTGCTGTGAATTGTTTGATACTGGAAAGCATGTGGGTTGTGGTATGGGCTGGCTGATAGATGGGAGTGGAGGTTGGAATATAGGTCATGAAAGGTGTTTGATAAGGTGCTGGAAATAATGGGTAGAGAATAGAGAAGAGGTAAAAGAAGAAGTAGAGAAATATTATAGACACTGGTTTGCTTCATGAAAGGAGCAAACTTCTTCACTATATACCTGGTGCTTCTCACAGTACCTGGCACATAGTAGGTGCCCAATAAATATTTGCTGAATGAATAGATGGATGGCTGAATGGATGAGTCAAGGAAAGAGGTCATGCAAGGTACAATGTTGCATAATGATGAGACAGACTTTTCACAACACTTTATTCTAGTATTTTGACTCTAATATGAAACCCAAGTTGGAGACCAATGAGAAGCAAAAAGTGTTGGCATGTTGCTTAATAGTGATGCATTGCTAAGCAAAAATTATTTACTATTTTACAATCTAGGTTTCAGTTTTAAATTTAATCAGAATGTATACTTTCCATCTCAATTTCCATCTTTCTTTCTTATTCCTCCCTTTCTGCTCCCTCCCACCCAAGTTCATTCTTAAAATGTCTACTACACATTACTTAATTTACAAAGCACACATAATTTGATTTATGAAAGGAAAAAATAGAACCCATACAGTAATATATTTGTTGTCATAATTGCATAACAGATGTGATTGATCTGAACAATGAGACAAAGATGACTCTTCGCTGGCCTCCCAACACTGTCTTAAAGTCAGTCAAGTGGAACAAGTCTCCTGGTGTAGATGATTGTCAAGGTCAGAAACTTGTATTGAATTGTGGTTACAAATCAGCATGCCATAAATAATACTGCATTTACAGTTCGCTTGAAAAAGGTCAGTGGATGTTCTCTGCTCTTATAAAGCTGTTCTCTTTATTTATGACAGTTTGCAAGTTTCCTTTCTGCTTTTATTAATGTCTCTCCTGTCTTGAAACCAAAACTGTACTCGTATTGCATTTTTAAGTACCTTTAAAAATTATCTCACTTGGGAATTTGAGTACTCTTTTGGGGGAAAACATTTACATTTACCAGTCAAGGAGCAAAATCAAGAACAGACAGAACTAAATGTTCAGCAAGAAGTGAAGTCCTGTCATAGGGAAATATTAGATAATTTTTTACCTTGCCTCTTAGAAAAATAGAATTCATTTTTTTAAGACTCAATATTCTGGACCCTGGAGGGTTGGCTCAGCGGTAAAGTGTCCACCTGGGATGTGGAAGTCCTGGGTTCAATTACCGGTCGGGGCACACAGAAGTGCCTATCTGCCTCTCCACCCTTCCCTCTCTCCTTCCTCTCTATCTCTCTCTTTCCCTCCTGCAGCCAAGGCTCCATTGGAGCAAAGTTGGCCCAGGCACTGAGGATGGCTCCATGATCTCCACCTCCAGGCTCCGCCTCAGGCGCTAGAATGTCTCCTGTTGCAATGGACCAACGCCCCAAATGGGCAGAGCATCGCCCCCTAGTGGGCATGCCAGGTGGATCCCAGTCGGCACATGCAGGAGTCTGTCTGACTGCCTCCCCGCTTCTAACTTTGGGAAAAAAAACAAAAGAAAAAAAATACTCAGTTTTCTGGGAAAGATTACATCATGAATAATAATAGAAGGTGACATTTTCACCCTCCCCCCCTTTTTTTTTCTTTTAGCCATAGTAGTTTATCAGCACACTTTTTTGAAGAAACATCTTTAAAGCAAAATAGGTGCCTTGACTGAGAACCTAGACACAGGGTTTTTCCGCTCCTGGGCCCAGCTGACTCACCCAGCCTCTGAGTTCCAATCCGGCCCCCATTCCAAGGGCTGATCAGAGCGTCCTTGCTCCCGGAAGTCTCAGCAGCACAGCTGTGACCTGAGGCTACTCTCCAGACTGCCCATAACAGGGCAGCCTCACCTTTGGTTTCCCCTTTCCCAGCCTGATCCTGAGAACATACAGAGACCTGCAGTTTCTCTTTTTCTTTTTCTATTTTGCTTGTCTTCCTCCTATCTCCCTCTTTCCCCTCTCCTCCCTTTCTTCTCTTCTTTCCTTCCTCCCTCCCTTTGTTTCTTCCTTCCTTTCCCTTTCTCCTTCTCTCCTCCCTTCTTCCCTCCCTCCCTTCCTTCTTTTCTTTTTTCTCTTTCCTTTTTTCTTTCAAACTCTCTTCAAATTTAAAAAACCTAATATTTTAATTATACATAATATAAAAATATATTCTCATTGTAGAAAACTCAAAAGCAAATTACATCCAAATTTGATTGGTCCCCTATTCACAACCAAAGCCTCCCGTCTGAGAAGTGAGGCACTGTTCCCGTGTCCCCCAGACCTGCGGCCGTGCAGTGGCACACTCACAGATGTATGGAATAGGGTTGGTGTGAATATGCTCATTTAAAGGGCGTTATACTCCACAGAATATTTTGCAATTTTAAATTTAAAAATATATTAATATTGTATTAAATCTGAATAGATAGAAATGACTCCGTAATGTATGTGAGGTATACAGAATAATAACACAACAAACACATATACATCTAACACTCAGTTAAAGAAATAAAATCTTATCTTTGATTTAGAAGCTCCTTTAGTCTCTTCTTCTACCCTCCTCTTCCAGAGACACCATACACATAAATCTGTGCTTATCATTGCTTTATCTTTCTTTATAGTTTTTTTATGCATATAATCCTTAAAAATGTTTGATATATAATTTTACATGTTATGCCCTGCCCAGTTGGCTCAGTGATAGAGTGTTGGCCCGGTATATAGATGTCCTGGGTTTGATTCCCGGTCAGGGCACAGAGTAGAAGTGCCCATCTGCTTCTCTGCCCCTCCCCCTCTTGCTTCTCTCTCTCTCCTCCTACCTCCTGTAGCCATGGCTTGATTGGAAAGTGTTGACCTGGGCACTGAGAATGGCTCCATGACCTCCACCTCAGGCGCTAAAAAAATGACTCCAGTTGCAACGGAGCAAGGGCCCCAGATGGGCAGAGCATCACCCCCTAGTGGGCTTACCAGGTGAATCCCAGTCAGGGCACATGTAGGAGTCTGTGTCTGCCTCCCCTCCTCTCACTAAAGAAAAAAATTTTTTACGTTATTGCACTTTATGTAAGTGAAATCAAATCTTTGTGTGTTGCATGTGTGTTGGCATTTAGCTGTAACTCATTTATTTTCACTGCTTTGTAATAGCCCCTTGGACAATTAGACCACTATCAATGTATACATATGTATTCTATTATTGTCTATAATTTAGACCAGTGTGAATTTTTGCTATACATTTCTTTGTACATATTCCTTGATGTACATGTACAAACATTAACAAGGGCATATACCTAGGACTGGACTGGTCAACGGGTAGAGACATTTTTCATCTAATGGATGAACTATTTTCCAGATTGGTTGTGCCAAGCCATACTCCTACAAGCAGGGTATAGGGTTCTAGTTGCTCCACATCCTGCCCAACACTTGGACATTATTGG
The DNA here is from genome assembly GCF_036850765.1 of Saccopteryx bilineata. Taxonomy (NCBI): domain Eukaryota; kingdom Metazoa; phylum Chordata; class Mammalia; order Chiroptera; family Emballonuridae; genus Saccopteryx; species Saccopteryx bilineata. The sequence goes on along the minus strand of NC_089500.1, from coordinate 54,621,571 downwards.
ATTTTTTAATTTATGGCAATCAAGTAGCTGCGAAATAGCACCTCATTGTTTTCATTTTTATTTCCCTGACAACTAATGTGGTTGATCAGTTTTTTCTCTTCTAGGAGCAGCTTGCTCTAGTTTTGGGCTCATTCTGCTAGTTTTTTGTCTTTTGGTGGTGGGGCTACAGGAGTCCTTTAGATCAGCAGTCCCCAGTACCGGGACATAGGCCATTTGGTACCAGCCTGCAGAGAAAGAATCAATAACTTACATTATTTCCGTTTTATTTATATTTAAGTTTGAACGATGTTTTATATAAAATGACCAGGTTCCCTCTGTTACATCCATCTAAGACTCACTCTTGACGCTTGTCTCGGTCACGTGATACGTTGCCGCTAAAATTAAACCCATAAACTAGCAAAATGAGTGAGAAACAAAATTTCATCAGAAGTTTTTTTGCGAAGTGGAAAAGGGCCAGTGAGGAGACAGAAGAAGAACCTACAACCTCGAAGAAAAAAGAAGGCTTCATTTAACAGACAATACTAGGAGTCCTACTTGAAGTATGGATTTATCGCATATGGTGATTCTCTCGCACCAAGGCCGCTCTGCATAATATGTGGCAACCGGCTAAGTAATGAGGCAATGAAGCCTTCAAATCTGCTTCACCACTTGGAGACCAAGCACCTTACTTTAAAAGACAAGCCTTCTGGGGGGGGGGGGGAAGCATGAACAAGAAGGACAGAAACAATTACCGGTGGCCACTACATCAATAAATGCGAGGGCACTGAGAGCATCATACTTGGTGGCTAATCGTATGTATTGCTAAGGCTAAGAAGCCATTCACCATTGGTGAAGAATTGATCCTTCCAGCCACTAAAGACATTTGTAGTGAACTTCTAGGAGAGGCTGCGGTTAAAAAGATAGCACAGATGCCTCTTTCGGCTACCACCGTCACACGGCGCATTGAGGAAATAGCAGAGGACATTTAATCACAATTGTTGGAAAGGATTAATAAATCACCATGGTACGCTCTCCAGGTTGACGAATCTACAGATATTGACAACAAGGCAATGCTACTTGTTTACGTGCGTTATCTTTATCAAGAGGATGTGCATGAGGGTATGTTATGTGCACTATCATTGCCAACCAAAACCACAGCCTCAGAACTATTTAAATCGCTGGATGACTATATATCAGGAAAACTGAAATGGTCTTTTTGTGTCGGCATATGCACAGATGGAGCTGCTGCCATGACCGGACGGATGTCTGGTTTAACTACTCGGATTAAGGAGGTTGCACCTGAATGTGAGTCTACGCACTGTGTCATTCACAGGGAAATGCTAGCTAGCTGAAATAGACCACCAGAACTTAACAGCGTATTGAATGATGTCGTTAAAGTTATTAACCACATCAAAGCACACGCCCTTCACTCGTGCCTGTTCGAGCAGCTTTGTGAAGAAATGAACGTGGAGCACAGACACCTTCTCTTATACACAGAAATAAGATGGTTATCCCGAGGGAGGTCCCTGGCCAGAGTGTTTGAATTACAAGAGCCGCTGCAGAGATTTCTCTCAGAAAAAATGTCACCGCTAGCAGCACATTTCAGTGATGAGGAATGGGTCGCAAAACTCGCTTACTTGTGTGACATATTTAACCTCCTCAATGAACTCAATCGGTCACTTCAGAGGAAAATGACAACTGTCTTCAAGCTGGAAGATAAAGTAGCTGCATTTAAAGCCAAACTGGATTTGTGGGGACGAGGCATGAACAGGGGTATATTTGACATGTTTCAAACATTTGCTGGAATTTTGGAAGAGACTGAGCCCAAGCCTTCATTGTCCCAGCTGGTGCACGATCACCTGTATTTGCTTTTAAAAGAGTTTGAACACTACTTCCCAACCACAAAAGACCCACAAATTGCCAAGGGATGGACCCGCGATCCATTTGTCAACAAACCAAGTGAATCCAGCGTGTCTATGCAAGAAGAGGATCTACTGGAGATCACAAATGACGGCGGCCTTAAAAATATGTTCGAGACTACAACTCTGCTGGCGTTCTGGATTAAAGTCATGGCAGAATACCCCGAGATTGCCACAAAAGCACTAAAAACCCTGTTGCCATTTCCGACATCCTATTTGTGTGAAGCGGGATTTTCTGCAATGATAGCAACCAAAACAAAATTATGGAATAGACTGGACATAAGCAACACACTTCGGGTGTCATTATCTCCCATTACCCCTAACTTACAATATTCATAACAATGGTGAGTTGTATTTTTCATTTACTTTATATTTGTTTTTGTGTTGTATCTTATTTTTAAGGCACGTTTAAACGTTACCACAGTGACTGGAAAGTGTTTGGAGGCAGAGAGGATGTTATTCATGTTATGTTGTTGGTACGATGTTAAGAGGACGCTTCTAATAATGTTGCATACGAGTACACAGTGGATTCATGTTTATTTTTATTGTCATAGGTTCATGATTGGTAGCGAGCCTGAACCTATCATATTATGTATTGATGTCAGACATAAAACGTTATCAGAATAACAAATTTAAATACCGCCTGAATAATGAGGACATGCTCGTTCCTCCTTTAACTTAGCCCAATAAATATTGTAAGTTTGACAATTATATTTTAAAATACCACAGTTTTTATGCCGGTCGCATAATTTTATTTTGTGCATTTATCTGTCCCACCCTAAAGGCCAGTCCGTGAAAATATTTTCTGACATTAAACCGGTCTGTGGCCCAAAAAAGGTTGGGGACCAATTGTACTAGCTTTAGATGACCATTGTACTAGTCCTTGCTGCTTATGTCGATTGCAAAATCTTTCCCCTTTGGCTCTCTTCTTCTTCAGCTTATCTTTTTACTTTCTTTTGATGCCTGGTGATAAACAAAAGTTTTTCATTTTAATGTAGTCAACTGCATCAGTATTTCCCTTTAAAATATATCATATTTCATTTATTTTAAAACTCCTCTGCTGAGATTACAAAAAGAGACATTTGTCTTCCATGAATTTATGGTTTGCCTCTCACATTTAAGTTTTTAATCTACCTAGAGTTGTTTTTGTCTAATGAAAAATAAGATTCAATTTCACTGCGGAACATTTTTTTTTCCATTTTCTGTTGCATGAGGTTTTAGAACTGTTTCTATATATTTCTGCATCGCTGATTCCAAATCTGAAATCCATCTTTTGGTCATGCTCTAGTTTTTATGCAATTTTATTTTTTTTGTTACAGTTAATAGCATGCATTGGTTTTTAAATTGGAGTTAAAGGGCAACAACTCTTGGATTGAACATAACCACAAGGCAATTAATGTTTTACAAACATCACTTTTACATAATTGTAGTTGTTTTTAAATGTAAAAAAATTATTATCTGATAAAAACACCCCTTATTTTGTTTTAAGATTGAATCATGGCTTCTTCGAGTAGGTATATATGTAAGAATAGTCCTGACACCTTCTGTTATATATGTGGCTGTTACACATTTCAATGTCAAAGGCGCAATATTTCATCATTTGTGACACGTGCATATATTGCCTATTTTCAAGTTCCCCTTGACGATCAAGACAAGAATTGGGCTCCTCATATTGTGTGTCATAATTGTGAGGAAAAGCTTAGTGACTAGACAAAAGGAAAACACAAAGGAATGCCTTTTGGTATTCCCATGGTTTGGTGTGAACCTAAGTACCACAGCAGTGACTGTTATTTCTATCTGATCCATACAAAGGGCATCAGCAAGAAAAAACAGCATATGATCGCATATCCTAATATTCCTTCAGCAATATGACCTATCCTACACTCTGAGACACTCCCAGTTCCAGTTTTCAATGGTTTTATTTCTTCTAAGGATTAAGAAAGTGAACATGGTGATCAAGTGTATTTTGATAAGATGCATGAGGAAATGGTTGTAGAATCTGAAGGGTCTTCTTCTGATGCCAAGCAGTCATTAACCCCTCAGCAGTTTAGCCAACCCGAATTGAATGACTTAGTAAGAATGACATAAAAATTGTTCTCAACTTTCTGAAGTATGAGGAGCATAACTAGATCATTTGTGTGGATCTTAAAATGGTAAATTTCCTGCTAGGACAATAGAGAGGTTTCATGAAGTATCTTTGCTATCTGTGTTTGTGGGACAGCCGAGCTTGGGAGAAATGCTGGACACAGAAGGAGTGGCCGAAACATGAAGCACTGGAAGTAGGATGCAAAATATTGTGAATGAACCTGTAGTTAATCAAGACAGGATTATTTTTCCCCCACTTCACATCAAATTTGGCTTAATGAAACAGTTTTTTCAGGCTTTGAATAGAGAAAGTAAATGCTTTCAACATACTATTTCTGCTTTTCCTGCCTTGTCTTTTGAGAAGATAAAAGCAGGTGTATTTGATGGACCTCAAATTTGAACCCTCATATGTGATGAAGAATTTGCCAGGAAGATGAATAAGGAGGAGAAAGCAGCATGGCTGTCTTTTGTGGCAGTTACAAAGAACTTCCTTGGCAACAAAAAAGCAGAAAACTATGAACTTCTGGTTCAAAGGATGCTGTTGGCTTTCCACGACATTGGATGTAACATGAGCATTAAGATTCACTTCCTGAACAGTCACCTTGATAAGTTTCCTGAAAATCTTGGAGCTGTTAGTGATGAGCGGACTACTGCTGGAGCATCAAACAAGATTGTCCTCAACAAGTACACAAACGCAAGAGCTACAAAAGCAAATTTTTGCCTGAATAAAATTTAAATAAGTTTTGCACAAATTTTATGATTAAAATAAGTGTTTTAATATGTACTATTTCAAAATTGTAGACAAATTCTGATGTAATCATATATTTTAGTGTATTAGTGTATTTACCGCATTATATAAATTATTTTTTTTCATTTTTTATTTATTATTTTTTGTGTGTGTGGCAGAGACAGAGAGAGTCAGAGAGAGGGACAGATAGGGACAGACAGACAGGAAGGGAGAGAGATGAGAAACATCAATTCTTTGTTGCAGTTCCTTAGTATTCTTTGATTGCTTTCTCATATATGCCTTGATGGGGGGGGGGGGGGCTACAGCAGACCAAGTGACTCCTTGCTCGAGCCAGCGACCTTGGGTTCAAGCTGGTAAGCCTTGCTCAAACCAGATGAAACGGTGCTCAAGCTGGCGACCTCAGGGTCTTGAACCTGGGTCCTCCACATCACAGTCTGACACTCTATCCACTGTGCCACCACCTGGTCAGGCTATAAATTATTATATTTTCACATAGATGATGCCCAAGAAGACATTCTACTTCATTATGTTAAACTAAATGTTGAAAATTTTACTATAAGATGAAAACCTAAAATCTTGAATTGCTAGAAAACTGTAGCTTACAGAGAAAAACTAATGTCAGATTTGAGATCAGCATACTTGAATTAGGTAAGAACAAGTGTTTTTGTGGATGCAACAAAAATTTTGTTCCCCAGTGTTTTCTTTGTTTCCATATGGATAATCACTTGACATTGCTTCATTTATTAAAAAGTCCATTCTTTTCTTATTGACTTGCAAAGCCAGCTCTGCTATAACTCGTTTTCATACACATGTGGGTATGTTCTTGAGCTTGATATTTTGTTCCATTTGATGCTTTTTTCTGTGCCAATACCAGTCTTAATTGTTTTAGATTTATATTAAAGGCTGTTATTTAGGACGGAAAATCCCCCTTTTTTATTCCTCTCTCTCAAGTGTTTTATAATTTTGTTTATTCTCCACTTTAGAATCATCTCATCAAGTCCCATCAATGCCTCCCTTACTTCCCAAAAAACTGTTGAATTTGACTGGAGTACAATGATTCTGTAAATAGTATTAGAGAGAACCAACGTGCGCAGTGATTAGGTATACCCATTTATGGACATGATATATAGCTCCATTTATTTTAGTCTGCTTTTTCATTTCTCAATAATATACAGTTTTTATAAAGTTTTTCACAGCTTTTATTAGGTTTATTTCTATATGGTTTATATTTTAATAGTTTTGAAATGGTGTTTTTATTATATTTTATATTTGTCACTAAAGTATAGACATACCTTTTTTTTTAGACTGACCATATTTTAAATCGACGTATACTTGACATACTAGCACTATATTAGTTTTAGTATACAGCATAATGATTTAGTATTTGTATATATTGTAAAATGATCATCATACTAAATCCAGTTAACTTTTGTTTAGACATACCACTAGTTTCTATACATATATTTTTGACCAATGATGCTATTAATCTTTTATTAATTATAAAAATCTATAGATTCTTTTGCATTCTCTATGTAAACAATAATAGTATTTAAAAGTAATAAATATTTTTAATTTTTTTAACAATTCTTATAAACTTCTGTTTTCCTGGCCTTATTATATATATTTTGTCTTATTTGTGGTTTTAACAAAATAGGTGTTTATGGTAATGTTTCACATTGACCCCAAGTAAATGAGGAATTAAACTCTACCAGGCTGGGGGAGAACTCAAATGAAATACAAACAAACAATGGAGCCTAACAGTAATACAAATTAATAACAATCACACTAAAAGAGGTGGGGGGAAAGGACTAAGTTAATCACTTTGGAAAAAGGTATCTTGGCTGTAAACTTTAAGTTTAGCCTTACTAAAGAGTTGTACACAAATCTTACACTCAAGACAGTTAATTTGTTCCTCCCTGTCAGAGAAATTAGTTATGAACAAGAGAAGTGGGGAGAAGGCTAGAATGAATATGGGATGTTGGATTGGAATCTGCGGTATCCACATGAACCTCTATATTTTTAGACACATAGAGATAGATGTAGAAAGATTGATATACTCCTTACACATTTTAAACCCATCTTAATATTTTATCACATTCAACACACGTTTAAAACCCTATATTTATTAATTATAATATCTGAAATCTTTGCAGATATGATTGTGTTGATTTCTGTGATTCATTCCTCAAAGTCTTTGTTTTTAGATAGATAGATAGATAGATAGATAGATAGATAGATAGATAGATAGATAAATGATAAATAATAGAGCTCATGCTTTTCAGTGTGTTGAAGTCTTTGGAGACTGGGTTGAAGGTGAACTCCTCTGGAAGATTTACTTTATCTGCTGGTTGTCTGGGTTCCTTCCCAATTCTGAGTCACTTGAATTTAAGTACTGGTTTGAAATTTGTTTATCCAGTGCAAGAGTGTGAATTCAGACTGAAAATGTGTAAGGTCCAGTTTGTGACTATAAAATATAAGAGTGGGGTGGAAAGTGTCCCCCCCCCCCCCAGGAAGCATCAAGACTCAAGATGGCAAATTTCCTTACTGGGTGCTGAGGGAGGAAAGAGAGGATGTATTTCTGGCTCATCTTTGCATTGACAATCTAACTTTTTAGGGTGCCTTATTTAGTCAGAAATTGTTTGTTTTAATACAGATTTCCTGAAAAACCTGCAAGAAAAAACAAAATGATAGTGGTTAAGAACATGAGCCTGCTTAACTTTAAATTCAAGATGGACGGCTTCCTAGCTGTGTAACCATCCTCAAAATTTGTAAATCTCTAGCCTTCAATGTCTTCATCTGCAGAATGAGAATAATAAGAGTGTACACCTTAGTGAGGATTACGGTAAGTGAGATAATATATAATGAGCTAGCCCATTTTATTAACACTTAGTATTTAGGTCAGGATTCTGTCACTCTTGCTGGTTCATCAGTATAGTTTAAAACATTTATCTGTGCATTTGCTGCAGAATGTGTAGTTGTTCTGGGCAGGAGGATTGGCACTGTGCTGCTTCCAACGATACTAACAAAAGCCGGTGCATGTTGAGATTTATCTCAAGCCAGGAATATGCTCTACAGATGATCTCATGTAATCTTCACACCAGCCCCAGGAGACAGAGATGGCTGTTTTTGCTATTTTATAACTACTTTATAAGTAGTCATATTTAAAGGTCCTCTGATAATGGAGTTCAATTGTAAAACAAGTGTAGATCATGTAGCACTTGGACATAATTCTCTGTTCAGAATTATCTTCCAAATCAGCACAGAAGCAGCAGCTGAAAGATGAGTTAAAATCCTGATTATTACCTAGAAGTGATTTCATATGTATACAGCTTATAAGAATTATTTGATTGGATGAAAAGAAAAGGCATTCCTTGACAAAGTAACAAGATACAAGCATCTCATCTTAGAAGGAGGCATTCTAGATCCTTTCACAGCCATCATTATGGAAGACCTTTAAAAGATCATTGTAGTATGGGGGAAAGGGCTAAATAATGTGTATACCCTGAAAAGTAAAAGATTTAGCCCCCAAATTATCTATTTTTCCAGTTAAGGTACGATAGAAAGCTTACATAAATATTTTGGTTTCATCATATTTAGAGCATTGGATTACTCTTCATTAAAAATTACTTTGTCATTTTAAAAATGTGAAAATAAAAATAAAATAAGCAAATATGTATCTGAGTATTCTATAAAATATCAGGAGTAAGTAACCCTTTCAGCAGACACACTAAATGGAACAATGGAACAAGCATTCTTATATATCCTTATTTAAGGCTGCTCTCCATAGAACCTGATTGTAAGGATTAAATTTTCAAGCAAAGTATGACACATTGTTTACTATTCTGGCATTTTTAGTCCAGCTATGATTTGACAATATTTTAGACCTCAAAAAATAGATTTCTTGTAAAATTCTGAGGATTTAAATATTGTCAAAAGCTTCATTGGGATAAAGCTGTTCTTACTTTATCAGCAACATGTCACAGGCATAAATGTGTCTTGTTTTTTCTGACAGTGGTTTTATATATTTAGTAGCAGCTGCATTTAGTACACATGCTTTGACATGCTGTTAACATGTCCATGTGCTTAACCCTTATAATACTGCATCTATCCCATATTGGGATGAAAATGCTTTAGTGCAATGATAAAATAACACTTTTCCTTCCATGTCTTCCCTATTTTAGTTCATGTCACTGATACATTTGACAGAGACCAACTTCCTAATGAGAAAAAAATTATTCTTCCATGGGTTATGTCAAGGGAGACAAGAAACACAGGTGTGACGGGACCCACTCGTGTGTAAAGTTAGAAAGTGACCAATAACACTAAAAGCATACATCTTCAATGACACACCTTCCCACAGTGCTGTTCATGTGAATGAAAACCTTCCCACAGTGCTTTCATCTGGCCATCAAGAAGACCTTAAGACCACCACTGAAGAGCTATGCCCTTTATGAGATGTAGAACATTGGCACTTTGAAGATAGTAAGCCTTTGGGATTTCCCCTTATTTGCCTATCATATTAACAAGTCAAACAAAGGTTAGCTTGAGGTCATCTGGAACCCTTTGAGTTATTTAGTTTCACATATTCACCTCCTGTGAGTGGCATATTTTTGGTTATTTATTACATGGTGTGATGGAGCCACAGTAATACTTTCAGAACTAGGTAAGATGTAAATATGTACATACAAAAATATTTATAGGACAGTGTTGCATTTGAATCCAGAAAAGAATAAGGCTTTATGAAGTGCAAACAAAGTAATTTCTTTAATTAGAATGCTTATACTTGCCTGGTCTGTGGTGGCCAGTGGATAAAGTGTCGACCTGGAATGCTGAGGTTGCTGGTTGGAAGCACTGGGCTTGCCTGGTCAAGGCACGTACAACAAGCAATCAATGAACAACTGAAGTGAAGCAACTATGAGTTGCTTCCTCCTCAACCTTCTCTCTCCTCTCTCTGTACAATCAATAAATAAAACCTTTTTTTTTTTAATTGAGAGAAGGGTAGATAGACGCCCGTATGCGCCTTGACTGGGATTGACCCAGCAATCCCTGTCTGCAGCCAACGCTGGGACCAACCGAGCTATCCTCAATGCCTATGGCCGACACCTGAACCAATTGAGCCACTGGCTGCGGGAAGGGAAGAGAGAGAAAAGGAAGAGGGGTGAGAAAGAAACAGATGGTCACTTTTCACGTGTGCTCTGACCACAGATGAAACCCTGGATGTCCACATGCCAGGCCAATGCTCTATCCACTGAACCACTGGCCTAGGCCAATAAATAAAATCTCAAAAATAAAAAATTAATGCTTATATTTTGATAATGTTTATAATTTTTTAATTGTAATAAAAGAACACCTACTATAAAATTTAGCGTCTTGACCAATTTTGAGTATAAAAGTCAATGGCATTAAGTACATTCACATTGTTCTGGCACAACCATTTGACAATAAACCTTTGCTTAATTTTTTTCTTTTTTGGTTATTGATACATGATGTCATTGTTCTTGCCCCCCCCACACACACACTTTAAGTATACAAAAAGAGAAAGTGTGCAAACTCTGGGGCCCCCTGTGTGGTCTGGGATCTGGAAAAACTATGCCAGTGAGCTGTTTTGCCAGGAACAGTGAGGATTTTGCTCTGATCAACCCTGTTTCCTAGTCCCTGTGGAGACCAATAGTAGAAGTTCTCAGGTGATCCATTGAAATTTGGGAACATGATACGCTGCCATTTGGTTTGACTTTTTACTATAGAATAATTCTAATAAAATTAAAATAGTGATTTTGATCCTGAAAGAGCTCATTTGTTTCCAAGAAGAAAAAGATTTAAAAAATGCAGATTACACCCCAAGCAATCACCCTAACACTGACCAATTAATTGATAACTGTATGATATTTTTCCGCCTGCACCACAGTCCCGTCTCTTCTTTTATCAGTGGGCCCTGGGTTTGGGCTGGGCATACTGCCATCTAACTGCAAAACTACCTGTCCAATCTTCCTTTGCCACAAGAAGATGGAAGAACATGTGTCGTGTGGGGCTCCCACGCATCTTGGCCCATGAAGATAAGACCCCTCCCTGCACACAGTGGCACCAGAATTTTGGAAGCTGCCATCTCCTAGTCCCTGATGCCCTGCAGGTGCCATACAAGCCCTGGGACTGCTTATTTGTAACAAAACCAAACCCTAACAGATATAGCTGCTGCCTAGCACTACAGATATTATACAATTCTTTCAACTCATTATTTCTTTACAGATTAAAAAAAAAAAGTCTATGATAGAGGTAGAGAAGATATGATTATTATTTAGGACAGAAGCAAGTCTAGAATTCATGTCTTCTGGTCATCATCTTATATTCCACCATAAAGCAGTGCTTTCCGACTGCTAATCCATAGACTGATCTTCCAGAAATTTTGTGCCAGTCAATGAAAGAGTTAACCACCCTGACGTTGTATGAAGATTAGAGACCCAATGATCTTAATCCGTTCATTTATGCTCAGGGTGATTTCTGTCTTAGTGGTCCCCGAAATAATTCTCCTATTTTCATTGGTCCCTGCGTGTTCAAAGGATGAAAACAACTGCACTATGTCATGAATTCTCTCTGGTCTTTGAAAATTAGCTTACTAGCATTTTCACTGTACAAATAATAGTTATATTTATTGACCACTTACTGTGTGCTGATGATTATTATAAATTATTTAGCTTTGTACATTCAGTTATGCTTTATAGCCACATGGAATAGCTACTATTAATTACTCCCATCTTAGAGATGAGGACCTCAAACTGAGGGTAAAACCGCTTCAGTTTACCTGGTGATTAATGCCAAGGCTTGACCTGAGTAAAACAGACTGGCTTAAAAATATGTAAGCTTACAAAGCAAGAGTCAGATTAGTAGGTGTTTTTACAATGATTAAATTACTATACCATTGAAGATGCATAGTCTTTCTTAGGGAAGTTGTTTAGCAAAGAAAACTAGAGTTAAAAGTTCACCAGTACATGTTTACTGATGGTCATGGCTGCTAGTTATAGTCAGATTGCAGTTGATTCCAAAGGGAACAAATTTGGTAACAAAGTTCTCCATTTCTCTTCCAGCCCTAAATCAGAGAAAAAAATATCATCACACTGTCTGCTAGACTTGGTCATGCCCCGCTCGGACAAGCAAGAGCGGGCTAACACCTCTCAGCTTATGGAAGTTAAGGACATGGGCAGTGAATTCAAACACATGATGAGGGTGGGGTCAAATTTCACAGATAACCTTCTCAAGACTGTGTGTCTGTATCAGATGGAAGATGTGTCTTAAATCTCTTTCCCCTAAGTGCCTAGCTCATCATAAGGGTATAGTGTTGACTGAATTATTTTTGAACAGGAATAACACAAGTGAGGGAAACAAAGATATCAGCCTTGTGGATAGTAACCATATACATTTTTATAGAAAATCATGAATAGAAAATTCATGTAAGAACACCAGTGTGCTATGATTCACTGCACTCAGCTTTACTCTAAAATAAATGAACAGAAGCTTGTAATTCTTCTATTTCCAAGTCTGTATTGTTGAAGTATCAATTACCTTCTCTTACCGAGAAGGTGTAATACTGCTTAGAAATATTTATGTGAAAGTTTTACATACCTCATCAGGAGGACACATCTTATCAGATCTTGCATCACTCATTTTTTCTCCTTTTATCTTACATACATATTAAATTTCTCTTCATATAATTGGATTTCCCACTTACCTAGCTTTTAAAAAATAGAAAAATAATATTCACACAAGAGATATTATTTGCTATATATTTAGAATGAAACTTTAACTTATTTTAGGTCAAGATAGTTTCTTCTCACAAAACTATGGAGGGTGGGGGTGGAGAAGGAAGGATAAAATGAGAGGAATAGGGAGAGAATGAATATAAATGAATGATAAAATCTGAGAACATACCCTAGAAAGTGCTGCCAACTAGCCTGCATTATTTCAGAATCACCTCAAGGTCACAAGAGGAATGACTTCATTTTCTCATAAGAGCAGAAATAGAACCATATAAGGGTAGAAATTGGAGAGAGAAGAACTCAGCCCATTAACAGTTGCCCGTTGTTGGTCAAATAAATTTGTAAAACATGATTTTCATGTCTCTTGCTTATAGTTTGCATTGAGGGCTGGACAGCACCAGGTAGAGATGGTCTGTGAAATTGCAAATTACCTTCCTGCTTGGAAAGACCATTGTTTTGCTAATGTTTACAGAGTAAATGAGAGAGAAGCCATGTTTTGCAGGGAAAGCAGAGAGAATGCAGAGTGCTGAAGGAGCAGCCATGTTGGGAGGGAAAGAGAAGGTGTGCAAATGGGGAACCAGAGCTGAGGGGCTTTGCGAGCTCCACTGAGACTGGTGAGGACTTTGATTCTAGGACAAAATGGAGAAGATTCTCCTGGTTGTGGAACTGGAGAATGGAGAATGTGTCAGGGATTTGAGAGCCACTGAAAGAGAGGGAAGAGCTCTTCCCTGTGTGTTTGTTTGCTCATCAGCCAGTGCGAGACTTTAATAAAGGAATGGCCCACCATTTTTTGGCTCCACTGTTTCTTTACCATCTGTCCACATTCAATGAGTACCTGTGTGTGCATGGCCACAACAGCGGCAGCCCCTGGCCCTACACCCATGTTCTAATCTTCTTCCATATGATATGGAAGGATGTAAAAGGTAAGAGCCTTGTAGATTGTCTTTCTGGTGCTACTGAAAAAGGTTAATACAATGACTAAATAAGCAATTCACTTTCTGTCTGAGAGTATCTGCACTGGTCTGAAACAGATTGAGAGGGTCCCTTTGGAACCCACAGTCCTATGCCAGGTTAGTTCTAATAAGATACTCTGTCTCAGGACCATGTTCTAATAATGGTCCACAGGTTAAAAGCTTTTGGTTATGTCAACTAACCTCCCTGGCTCAGTTTCCTCATATGGAAAATGAGCATTGTTAAAATAGCTACGCTCCAAAAATTCGAGAATCAAACATCTCTTCCAACTCTTACTCCAGCTTCAGATACAATGTTCTCTCTTTCAAATATACCACTTAATATTTATTTTGCTTAATTGACTAACCCATCCTGCTTTCTTCAAATTAGATTTTAATAAGTCAGTTATGATAAGGTTTCGGAGCACTGAGCTTTCTGGTTGGACATTGGAATGCTAACTAGGTTCCTATCAGTTCAGTCCTGCCTGTGGGGAGTTATTTCTACCTCCGGCACTCTTCTAAAAACAGTTTCGCTATCCTCTTAAGTACAACACCAAAAAAATGTGACAACCTTCTAAATTAATCTCTGGCAATTTTCTAAATAAATCTTTTACCCTTGAAATACTTCTAAATACACATACCACTTACCGCTTCCACTTAAGTCTCTCTGGCAGGTTGTGTGACATACTCAGCTTCCTAATTACCTAGGAGTTAAAAGGAAGTGATACAAACAAAATGTAGAGGTATATATGTCCTTTCTGTTCAAGATGCAGACTTATTTTGAACTCTTAACTGAAGCATGTTCAATAAATGTTTAAGCATTCTATAGGAGTAAGATTACTTCTTAAAGTAGGATGAATATGAAACTTAATCTGAACATGAATTCAGGAGATGAGATCATCAGAGGGTTACATGTTAAGTGTCACACTGATGGTCCTGAGAGAGAGCATCTAATTAGAACTAACTTGGCACAGGACTGTGGGTTCCAAAGGGACCCTCTCAATCTGTTTCAGACCAGTGCAGATACTCTCAGACAGAAAGTGAATTGCTTATTTAGTCATTGTATTAACCTTTTTCAGTAGCTACCAGAAAGACAATCTACAAGGCTCTTACCTTTTATTTCCTTTGCCAGCTTAAACACAAACATCCTTACCAAATATTATCAGAATATAAACAAACCCAAGGTTTTCTACCTTTTCCAAAATAGAAAACACAGCTGCAAGTCTTATTGTAGGAAACGGTTGGCTCATTCTCATTCCAGTACGTTACAGTAACTTCAGTACCGTCTGACCACTGCAGTAAAGCTGGTCTATTTATGTTCTTAAGAAAAGGACGAAGAATATGCAAGCTTAACCTGGGTCCTCTAAAGCAGATGAAAGAAAACCCATCACGGCTGATGAACTGTGGATTTTCTCCTGAGGAAGACAAAACACATTGTCTTGGTCCATTCAGGGTACAATCACCAAAGGTCACAGACTGAGTGGCTTATAAACAAACATTCATCTCTCATAGTTCTGGAAGCTGGAATTCCAAGAACATGGCGTTGGCAGATTCACTGGTGAAGGCCCACTTCCTAGACATCCGTCTTTTTGCTGTAGCTAGGGATCTGTCGGGAGCCTTTCATGAGAACACCAGTCTCATTAATAGGGGATCCTCAATCATGGCCTAATCACTTCCCAAAGCCCCTACCTTATAATACCATCATCTTGGAAATCAGGTTTTCAATAGGAATGTGGGAGGGGAGCAAATACAGTACTGTAACTCCCAGTATTGAGTATTCGTTCGGAAGCACTTCCTTATAGGCAATAGGGAAAGAATATAAATTGTCCAGGAGTTTCATAGTGTTGGGTTAACCACTCAGTCCTTTGAGATAGGTGGGACTTTAAGTTAAATTATCGCTTCTTTTTCTTTAATCATATGATGTTTTGATCTTTTTTTTTTTTTGAGCCAATGAAGTTTTTAGGTCAAATAGGTAATGATCTATATACTATTTGGAGAATAGAAAGATAATTGTGTTACTAAGTTACATATCCAGAAAAGATCAAATAGATAAAGTACAAAATTAAATTAATATATGTATATATTTGATAAGAGGAGAAACATTATGAGGTGTTCTAAATTTAATGACAGCAGGCAGAGAGTGTGGGAGACACGGGGGGTTAACCAGTTAACAGCTATTGGCAGAAACCAAAGACTGCTTACTCTCCTAAATGTGACTTTGAATGAACTTCCAGGTAGCTATTTCAGCTTTTATTTAGAAGCAATCGCCAAACATTAGACACCTTCATATTTTGCTCACATAGAACTTTCCAGACTATTGTCCATAGCCAATCTAAAGGTAGCAAACGCTTCCTCCTGGGTACGGCTTATTCACCTATTCCAGAAGTTTCCCCGCTTCACTTCCCCACCCCCTTGCCTTATCTATAGTCAATGTAAATACTTTCAAAGTAACCTACGTATTTCTTTCTCAAACCCATTGTATTAGAAAGCCCCTCAGCTCCAAGATAGAGGACAAATAGGCTTGCCTTTCCCACCTAGCACTTCTACATGCCCCAGGACCTAGTCCTTTTTCTGGCTAGCATATGGCTCAATAAACCCTTTCTTTCAGAACAGCTTTCAGCTATAAAAATTTTTGTCTAAAATATCATACCTAGATAATGCCTGTCATGTAGTAAGCACTCAGTAAAAATAGCGGCAATGATCTAAATTGGTCTTTGGATGTTGTATTGTGTAGTATACCTTTGTTGTTTAATTCTGTGTTTACATAGCCTTAAATTCTCCTTTTTCTGGTAATAGCACTTTAATTTTTCTTTGCAAGCCCTTCTGGCTCTTAGCTCATGTGATTCCACGAGACCTAAACAGAGTCCTTCACCAGAGGTGAACATATGACCCAGGATTAACGAACTAGAATCACAGTGAGTGGTTGAAGGATAGGCAGTTAGACAACTGATCTTCAGACTTATATCCTGGTGTTTGAGACATGGAACTCATTTCGTCTGAAAACCAAAGTGGGGATATTTCAATGTGACTGAGCATCATGCAGAAACATTGCTATCATCAGGAATTTGATTTCTAGCATTGCACTGGCTTCCCAGTATTATAAGATTTGTTACAACACGAATGGCCATAAATTTCACACATGTGATTAACTCATTTCTTCAATATTTATATTAGAGAAGCTTCTTTCTTAAATGGAGGGGGGAAAAAAGTTTTCATATTATCTTTAGGATGTCACCCAGGAAAAGACCCTATCTTTTCAAAAGAATGACAACTTTGTCATTTGTTGGCCACTGGCTTCAAGCTTATGTGCTATGATAGGCTAAAATTAATCACAATAGGACTGACCCTAATTCTATTAGGAGAATGATGTGAAAACAAACCTACATTTAGAAGGCCTTGCTGAAAAGATTGCTTGTTTGTTTTCATGAGATGAGATTTGAAACAGGCCAGTGAGCAGGACAAGTGGAATTGGATAACTGAGACGAACAGTTCAAAGACCAAACAATTTGCAGCTGTCTAGTAAATCCCCAAATCCTGTCTTCTGTAACCACTGTAAATGCTTTACACTTCTTCTCCCCAACCAAAAGGTCCATAGCTTAAATCACCCGACACAGGGATATAGATCAGGGGTCCCTAAACTATGGCCCACAGGCCGCATGCGGCCCCCTGCGGCCATTTATCCAGCCCCCGCCGCACTTCTGGAAGGGGCACTTCTTTCATTGGTGGTCAGTGAGAGGAGCACATTGACCATCTCATTAGCCAAAAGCAGGCCCATAGTTCCCATTGAAATACTGGTCAGTTTGTTGATTTAAATTTACTTGTTCTTTATTTTAAATATTGTATTTTCTCGTTTTGTTTTGTTTTGTTTTTACTTTAAAATAAGATATGTGCAGTGTGCATAGAAATTTGTTCATAGTTTTTTTTATAGTCCAGCCCTCCAACGGTCTGAGGGACAGTGAACTGGCCCCCTGTGTAAAAAGTTTGGGGACCCCTGATATTGATAGTAGAAACCAATTAGTACCATTTGTGGCAACATACCCAAGGTCAGATAAAGTTAAGTGAATAAATCTCAGTTTTATTTTGATTCATCAGCATAAAGCTGATGAATATTCTATTGGGGTCCTCCCCTGAGACTTCCCCTGAACTTCCAGTCTTTAAAAACTCTTAAAACAAAGGACCCAGTGCACTCTCCCTCTTGGGAGCACACCCATACCCCCCCTTCCCCTCTGCTCCCGTCCTCCCCCACCCCTGCCACAGGGGTGCATCTAAACTCTAAGGGTCCACATGAGGCTTGCACCAGGGGAGCAGTGGGCAGCGGCAGTTCGTTTTGGACTAACCCCCTGAACACAATTCCAAAGCCCCTTTTCTCCACTCATTTCTTTCCCATTAGGTTTCAAGCATTGACTCTAGATTAGCCCTGTTCAGGCTCTCTCCTGTTGCTTCTTCCATTCTAGGTTCTTTCTTGTTTCACTGTCCCCAGCTTTAATAAACCTACTTTCAAGATCACCTGGATTCACGTTATGAAATTCTTCCTCGATGAAATCAAGAACCCACACATTATCGGCTGGCTCTAGGCAGACCCCAAGGGCCAGGTCCCCTGTATGGCAGCAAGATCCAACCTTTCTCAAAAATCTCTTTAAGGAAACTTTAAGCCAGGGCAATTTCAAAAATTGCAGCTGCAGCATAGCTGTTGCTATGGCGATGCAAAGGAAGGTCTTGACAGTCTAGTCTTCAATAGGTGGCTGTGAGTTCTCCCAAAAGATAAGAGATAAAGTAAGGCAGAAATGAAAATTCTCTTCAAGGAAAAAGAAAGGGTGGAATTGCATTTAGCTTAGAGACTGTTTAAGTGGCTGTAACCAGCTTCACATTTTAGAATAAAGGGTCGAGAAAGAGCAGAGAACCAAGGAGTTAGCAATGAAAATGAAAACTGCTTTTCCGGACTAGTTCGACACTCATATAAAAGAGAATGGAGCAAAACAAAACAAAACAAAAAAAAAACACAAAGGATTTGGGGCAAAGGAAAGAGAAAGAGAGAGAGAGAGGATTTTGATCTTTTAGAAAAGAAGGCAACCCCCTCCTCAAGCATAGGAAGACAGGGGTTTTGGTATCACATGAAATGACAGCCTGGAGCTCTACAGAAATACAGGGGTTGTTGCTAAGGCCCGGAAGATGTTGCTAAGGTTCTCTCTTTTTGAAGCCATAAAGGAGAAAAAAAGGAGGAATCATTTTACTTAAGGATCAGTGAGATAAGTACCAAATTCTGGCTTAGATCAGAGATACTCAAGTGGTAATGTGAGCACTTCTCCTGGGGGGAAAATCAAAAAGTTTTAGATCATGTGGCTCATGAAGGGATTTAAACAGTCTTTGGAGGATTTCTATCACTTTAGAAATAAAATCCAACCTCTGTTCTGTACTTTGGGCTGAGCACAAGCTGGTTCTAACCTTCTTCCAGGCCTCGTCTTCTACCCTTCTGCTCTTACCGGCCACCAGAAATCAACCTTACTGTTTGTTCATCTTCCTCCTGGACAATACCCGAACCCACGGGTAGTCAACTTTTTATACCTACCGCCCACTTTTGTCTCTCTGTTAGTAGTAAAATTTTCTCACCGCCCACCGGTTCCACAGCAATGGTGATTTTTAAAGTAGGGAAGTTACTTTACTTTATAAAACTTATAAAGCAGAGTTACAGCAAGTTAAAGCATATAATAATAATTATTTACCAAGTACTTTATGTCAGATTTTTACTAAGTTTGGCAGAATAAATCTATAAAACAACTTACTATAGTTAAATCTATCTTTTTTATTTATACTTTGGTTGCTCCGCTACCGCCCACCATGAAAGCTGGAACGCCCACAAGTGGGTGGTAGGGACCAGGTTGACTACCACTGCCGGAACCTCTCCTCCAAGGCTCACTGTCCCTGCTGCCTCTGCCCAGACTGCAGGTGCTGTCACACCAATGGTGGGATTCAAATAATTTAACAACTGGTTCTCTGCCCTAATAACCATTTTAAGTATAAAAAAGGATACCAAGAGGGAGTTTATTATTTCATGCATTTAATACTTAAATAAAAACAATAAAAGAGGTACACAAAACTATATTATGTTATAAGAAAGAATTTTATTTCTATTAATGAAGAAATATTAAACAGCCCTGGCTGGTTGGCTCAGTGGTAGAGCATCAGTCTGGTGTGTGGAAGTCCCTGGTTCAATTCCCAATCAGGGCACACAGGAGAAGCGACCATCTGCTTCCACACCCCTCCCCTCTCACTTTTCTCTCTCTCTCTCTCTTCCCCTCCTGCAGCCATGGCTCAATTAGAGCAAGTTGGCCCTGAGTGCTGAGGATGGCTCCATGGCATCTGTCTCAGGCACTAAGAAGAGCTCAGTTGCTGACCAACAAAGCAACAGCTCCAGATGGGCAGAGCATTGCCCCTTAGTGGGCTTGCCAGGTGGGTCCCGGTCAGTGTGCATGCAGGAGTCTGTCTATGCCTCCCTCCCCTCCTCTCACTAAATTTAAAAAAAAAAGAAAAGAAAGATATCAAATAATACCTGACCAAAAACCAAAAATATATATATATATTGTTTAAGATATTTCCAGGCCCTGGCCGGGCGGATCAGCAATAGAGCATCGGCCTAGTGTATGGCTATTCCAGGTTTGATTCCCTATTCCAGGGAGAAGCAACTATCTGCTTCTCCACTCCACCTTCTCTCCTCTCTCCTTCTCTCTCTCTTCCCCTTTAGCAGCTATGGCTTGCTTGGATCAGGTAGGCCTCAGGCACTGGGGATGGCTCCATGGGATAGCCTCAGATGCTAAAATAGTTCAGTTGCCGAGCAACGGAGCAATGGCCCCAGAGGGCAGAGCATCGCCCCATTGGTGGTTTGCCTAGTGGATCCTGGTTGGGACACATGCAGGAGTCTGTCTTTCTGCCTCCCTGTTTCTCACTTAAGGAAAAAAATAAAAAGAAAAGGAAGGTATTTCCATATTGCTTTTTGATTGGCTAGCTCACTTGCAATTTTTTTCACCTATGGACAGAACGAACATTACTTTGGGCACTTGGAATATGCTGTTGCGCAGATAAACATTAAAAAAGAATAAGGAATGTAAGTTTGTGATTTCCACATTGGGCAGCCGTCCAGGTGCCCACCTTAGAGAGAACTCTGATTACAAGTGCCATTTTAGCAACCAGTTCACCGAACTCAACAAAAATGAGGTATTCGTTCCGCCAAACTGGTGCAAACCAGCTGAATCCCACCATTGTGTCACACTCGGTGGCATACTCATCCTTGGGTCTCTGCTTATTCCCCTTCCTGAAAGATTCCATCCTACCAGGGACCTCCCTTATTACTTTCTCATCACTCAGCATATGTTACTCCTGTAAATATTTGGTTCATTCATTCATTTGTTCATTTTTCCCCATTAGAGTAGTTACCAATTCAAATGTTATTCATTCACGCCATATTTTTTGAGCCTATTGTGTCCTAGACCAGAATAGCTTTTAGGGTTTATTAATGAACAAAACAAAGGTTCCCATCCTTGGGGACATATATGAGATAGAAGACCACAATTAAGTAAGTGAAGCACCTAGTATGCCAGAGGATGACATTTGCTAGGGAATAAATGAAATGGGGAAGGCATATGCAGAGGGATGGGGGAGGGGCTGCAATTTGAACAGACTGTAATGTTTAAGGCCCCGTGTGCAGCAGTGTGGTTATTCAACAAGCATGGGAAAAGAGGGGAAAAGAAGCAAATGCCCAACCTAGCAGATGTTTTAAATTCCCACCACATTTAAGGTCACATATCCTACAGGAAGCCTGGAGGGAAAAACATTGAGAAGCACTACCTTTAATGTCATTGTTCTTAAACTCCCACTATGCACCCTCCTGGAATGGAAAAATCTGTGTGTTGTGGCTCTATTCTATCTAGTACATTATTTTTTTTTTCTGTTTCTTTGTATTTTTAATCATCTTTTAATTTTTCAATTACAGTTAATATGTATTATTATATTAGTTTTAGGTATACATCCCAGTGATTAGATATTACATAATTTACTAAGTGATCATCCTACTAAATCTCGTACCCATTTGACACCATACATAGTTATTAAAATATTAATGTCCATATTTTCTATGCTGGACTTTATACCCCCATGACTATTCTATAAACACCAATTTGTACTTTTTAAAACTCTTTATTTATTTTTTATTTAATTAATTGTGTTTACATAGATTCTAGGGTCACCCCGAATGCATCTCCCCTCCCCCATATTCCCCTCAACATCTCCCTTACCCCCCTCCCTTCCCTTCAGGTTTATCCCATCCTCTCATCCCCTTTTCCTCTGTCCTCTTTTCCTCTGGTCCCTTTGATCCCTCCTCTGTCTCAATTCCGTTCCTCAGTTCTCATTATTCCTTGGATTCCTCAAATGAGTGAGGTCATATGATATTTTTCTTTCTCTGCCTGGCTTATTTCACTCAACATAATAGTTTCCAGGTCCATCCATGTTGTTGCAAAAGGTAATATTTCCTTCTTTTTCATAGCTCTATAGTATTCCATTGTATATATGTACCACTGCTTTTTAATCCACTCGTCCACTAACGGGCACTTGGGCTGTTTCCAGATCTTCGTTATTGTGAACAATGCTGCCATAAACATGGGGGTGCATTTCTTTTTTTCAGTTGGTGATATGGTGTCCTTGGGATATATTCCTATAAGTCAGATGGCTGGGTCAAAGGGCAGTTCCATTTCTAATTTTTTGAGGAATCTCCATACTGTTTTCCACAGTGGCTGCACCAGTCTGCATTCCCACCAGCAGTGCAGGAGGGTTCCCCTTTCTCCACATCCTTGCCAGCACCTAGTGTATGTTGTTTTGTTACTGAGCGCCATTCTGACTGGTGTGAGGTGGTATCTCATTGTGGTTTTAATTTGCACTTCTCTAATGATTAGTGATGTTGAACATGTTTTCATCTGTCTATTGGCCATCTGTATGTCCTCTTTGGAGAAGTGTCTATTCATTTCTTGTGCCCATTTTTTAATTGGATTGCTTGTCTTCCTGGTGTTGAGTTTTACAAATTCTTTATAAATTTTGGTTATTAACCCCTTATCAGGTGTATTGTTGAATATGTTCTCCCATTGTGTGGTTTGTCTTTTTATTCTGTTCATATTGTCTTTCATCTTTTTCTTCCAAACCCCCAACCCTTCTCCCATCTGACAACCATCAAAATGTTCTTTGTATGAGTGAGTTTGTTTCTATTCTGCTATTTTGTTTTTAGACTCAATTGTTAATAGATACCTATTTAGTGCCATTATATTGTTTCTATTTTTATTTTTTTTCTTCTTCTTTTTAAGAAAGACCCTTTAACATTTTATGTAATACTGATTTGCTGGTGAGAAACTCCTTTAACTTTTTTTTGTATGGGAAGCTTTTTATCTGTCCTTTGATTCTAACTGATAGTTTTGCTGGGTATAGTCATCTTGGTGGTAAGACCTTGCTTTTCATCACCGTGAATACTTCTTGCCTATCCCTTCTGGCCTGCACTCTTATTATGTTCATGAGTCTCAATTTTGAGTTCCTCTTATGTATGGAATTATACAGTTCTTAGCTTTTTTCTGATTTACTTATTTCACTCAGTATAATGTTATCAAGGTCCATCTATGTTGTCGTAAATGATACTATGTCATCATTTCTTATGGCTAAGTAGTATTCCATTGTATATATGTACCACATCTTCTTTATCCAATCCTTTATTGAAGAGCATTTCAGTTGTTTTTATGTCTTGGCCACCAATAGATGCTTTTTTACTGCTGCTGCAGCAGCAGCAGCAACTAAGAGAACCGTCAAGGTGACATAGACCTTGAATGTGTTTGACCCCACCAGGCCCTATGAGTTTGGACCTCTGTAGTGTTTGTATGGGGCTTGTGGCAACAGAAAGAGCATTTCTAGAAAGGTGCTGAGGTCTGTAATCAAAGAGCTATGTGGTTAGTTGCCTGTAATGGACTTTCACCTTGGATAATTTGTACAGAGAGCTGGGCTGTCTATTGTGGACTGATTATTGAGCAAAGTAATAGACTGTTGGACTGCAACCAGAGGGGGGCACCAGCTACTTTGCTGGATGGACATGCCACTTGTGGACAGTACCACAAGAGACCTTGATGGGGGGGCACGGCAACCTGTGGAGGCCCTCCTGCATGGAGAAGCTGTTCCCATCCAGTTGCAGAGATGCACCAAGGACAAGATGGTTTCGATGGACATATCCCTCACTATACAGGACCTCCCACCTACTGTGGAGTAACAGGCTGGAGGTGGGCTTCCAGTTAAATCTCTGGCCACAGTGCTCAGGGAGGCATTATAAAGGGCACCTTTGTAATTATTGTCATTTTTGCTATGGCTTGTGCCTTTGTAATTTGTTTGCTGACATCTGTACTGTTTCTGTTTATGTAATGTACCTCAGTGCTTACACATGGACCATTGTGGAAGATACTTGTCCTGGAGATTGTGAGGGGAGCAGCCCAAAGGGGTGGAATGTGGAGAAAATAGCTGTGTTAGGCTTGCTTGCTTGCACTTTGCCTGATTAGTGCATGAGCACACGGCAGTGCCACGTATGTACAGTGTATGTAAGGCTACAAGTGGATAGGACTTGTAGTGCTCTCTAGGTGGATAGCAGATTGTGGATTGAGGATTGTCTGCCACCACTGTGAGGTGTCATATTTGCTGTTCATTCACTTGCTGCTGTGAGAGGTAGTTTTCCTCTGTGGGTTTGCTTGTCCACCATTGTGAGACTCTATGGGGATGGCCCAACACTTTCTGGCTCTGCAGTTTCTCTACCATCTGCTCGAATCCAGTGTGAACATACCTGAACTCAGCCACTGGCATTGCACCAGTGATCATCCTGATGCCAGGCAGTTCAGTTTTTCCCCATATGTGCTTGGTGCCCTTGAGCATCTGCCCAGGACCAGAACCCAGAGCAAGCAAGTCAGAGTAAGTCCGTGCATGAACTCTTTAAGAGGAACTGCCTAGGCTTCCAGCAGCCATCTGTCTTATTCAGCCACGATCCCTGCTGGATTTTATAGTTAGAAATTACGGGGACTTCTTCTCTTTCTGGCACTGGAACCCTGGGCTGGGGGTCCTGGTGTGGGGCTGTGACCCCTCACTTCTCAGGCAGGACAGATATCCCTCCAGATTTTTATCTGCCACACGGGGGTGTGGGACCAGCTCCTTTTACATCTCTGCCCCTCCTACCAGTCTCAACGCGGCCCCGTCAGTTTCCTGGTTGTAGGACTTCCATTCAGCTGGATTTCAGGTGGTTTTAAATGATGGTTATTCTGTAGTTTAGTTGTCGTCTTGATGTGGTTGGGGGAGGATGCAAGTATTCCACTTACCTGTCATATTTTCTTAATTGCATAACAGAATTGACTGCAAAGCTTGCAAGGCAATATAGAAAATATTCACATCAAATATAAGATGCATTTAGATTTAAGACACATCAAAAGGAACTATTTAATTATATCTTCATAGGTGGTTAGTAAAGAAACCATGATCTTAATTTGGATTTTAGTCAAAGCACTTGCCGTGTAATTCAATGCACCGGAAACCTTTATTGCCTACAGACAATAAATAGTCATTATAGGAAAATAAATGCTTGAAGAGGGAGAGACTGCCTTGGGGCTTTATATGAAAACTCATGGAGTGTTAATAGCAGATGTTGAAGTCCCAAGGTACAATTGAACCACTATGCAGAACCCCCGCTACATCTAGGGTAGACAATAAAACAGACATGAGCAAAACAGGGATGTGGGGCCAGGTCCAGAAGGTCACCAAGGCAGAAAGTCCCAGATGCCTAGCAACAGGCAAAACTGAAAAAACAAGGACCTCGCCCCCAGGGTGACCTTTCTTCCCTAGCGTATCGCTGGTCATGTGCTTTAGACTGCCCTGACCTTTCACGTCACTGGTCATTCAGTTCAGACCTTCTCCTGGCATCTTTTTTGTTTGTTTGTTTTTAGTATTTTTCTGAAGTTGGAAACGGGAGGCAGTCAGACAGACTCCTGCATGTGCCTGACTGGGATCCACCTGGCATGCCCATCATGGGGCGATGCTCTGCCCATCCGGGGCGTCGCTCTGTTGTGACCAGAGCCACTCTACTGCCTGAGGCAGAGGCCACAGAGCCATCCTCAGTGCCAGGGCCAACTTTGCTCCAATGGAGCCTTGGCTGCGGGAGGGGAAGAGAGAAACAGAGAGGAAAGAGGGGGGGAGGAATGGAGAAGGAGATGGGCACTTCTCCTGTGTGCCCTGGCTGGGAATCGAACCTGGGACTCCTGCATGCCAGGCCGACGCTCTACCACTGAGGCAACTGGCCAGGGCCAATCTCCTGGCATCTTGCTAGTCATGTAGATTACAACCCCTCTTAGAGGAGAAAAGAACGAGGGGGCCAAAGAATTGCCCTTAAGCATTAGGACAGTGAGGATATGACCCACATGAAATATATTGATACATACATTAAGGCCTCAGTTGTGTTTCAGCTCCAGGCCCAGAAAAGCAGCCAAATCAGGCATGTAATGCAATGGCTGACATCAGGACCAGATGCATTGACTAATGATCCCCTGGTGCCAACCAATCACTAGAGACCTCTAGATAAATACCCACTGAGGCTCTCTTAAAGGCACAGGCCACCACCTTTCTCCACTACCTGTCCCCAGGAGCATTTCCTTTGCCTCTTTCTCCTAAGCTCCAAGGGCTCTTCCTTTGTCTTTGTAACTTATTTCCTAAACCCATTTCTTCTACCTCTTTGACTTAACCAAATAAACTTTTTTTTTTTTTTTCTCTGAAGCTGGAAACGGGGAGAGACAGTCAGACAGACTCCCGCATGCGCCCGACCGGGATCCACCCGGCACACCCACCAGGGGCGATGCTCTGCCCACCAGGGGGCAATGCTCTGCCCCTCCGGGGCGTCGCTCTGCTGCGACCAGAGCCACTCCAGCGCCTGGGGCAGAGGCCAAGGAGCCATCCCCAGCGCCTGGGCCATCTCTGCTCCAATGGAGCCTCGGTGCGGGAGAGGAAGAGAGAGACAGAGAGGAAGGAAGAGGTGGGGGTGGAGAAGCAAATGGGCGCCTCTCCTATGTGCCCTGGCCGGGAATCAAACCCGGGTCCCCCGCACGCCAGGCCGACGCTCTACCGCTGAGCCAACCGGCCAGGGCCCAAATAAACTTTTACTTGCATTTGAATCTTGCCTCTAAATTCTTAACCAGAACTCAAGTACCAAGGTCGTTGAACCAAGGTCCAAACACCAGTAGCAATCTGGTGTTGTTTTACTGCCAATCTATCAACATAAAGTGAAATTTTCATCTAGAAGGGATTTTTATGTAGTAAATTGCAAAGAATGTGTACAGAGTGATGCTCGTTATAGAAAAATTCCAGTGTATTTTGCATTTATAATGTCTTGTTTGCATTTAAAACCAGGGTGATAATCCCCAGAAATGAGTGTGATAAATAAGCAATAAGTTTGGATTTCCCTCCCCGCCAAATGCCACACTAACAATAAAGCAATGATTTGTTCCTGGAATAACACACCTTGTCCACCTGGAAAAGAAATGAACAGACCATAAAATGTACCCTTTCATGGCCGTGTTAAAAAATCCAGTGATTTTTGAGCAGTTTTGTTTTTGTTTTTTTTACAGAGACAGAGAGAGTCAGAGAGAGGGATAGATAGGGACAGACAGACAGGAATGGAGAGAGATGAGAAGCATCAATCATCAGTTTTTCATTGCGACACCTTAGTTGTTCATTGATTGCTTTCTCATATGTGCCTTGACCACGGGCCTTCAACAGACCGAGTAACTCCTTGCTCGAGCCAGTGACCTTGGGTCCAAGCTGGTGAGCTTTTGCTCAAACCTGATGAGCCCACGCTCAAGCTGGCAACCTCGGGGTCTCGAACCTGGGTCCTCCGCATCCCAGTCCGATGCTCTATCCACTGCACCACTGCGTGGTCAGGCTTGAGCAGATTTAAAACATGTTTTCACAAGCTCTAAGAGAATGCTCACATAGTTTGTGTGTCCTGCAATTTGATTTTATTAACAATTTCTTTTTAAAATATATTTTTTAGATTTTATTTATTCATTTTTTATAGAGAGAGGACAGAGAGAGAGAAAGAAAGAGAAAGAGAGAAGGGAGACAAGCAGGAAGCATCAACTCCCATATGTGCCTTGACCAGGCAAGCCCAGGATTTTGAACCGGTGACCTCAGCATTTCCAGGTCAACGCTTTATCCACTGCACCACCACAGGTCAGGCCAACTACTTCTTTTGACATGCCATGGGTTTGGCCTAGAAGCCTTTTGTTGTAATGAAATTCAGCCTGTACTTCCTTTGGATTTCTTAATTATTTATGCTAAGTGGAGAAGACTATTAATTGTTTAATTAATCCCTCGGTGGTAAAATACTTTTTGGATCCTTATTATGCATTTTAGCTACCCAGTTAGACACAATTAGCCAAATAAGTTATAAATCTCTGTTTTTTAAGAACCATTCATACACGGCCTTAGTTTTCAGAGTAAATTCTAAAGATAACGTTGTTATTCTCAGCAAGCCTTCTAAAGTCAGAGTCTGATGGCATTCCCATCAGGAAAAGTGACTGGAGAACCTCTTAAATACATGGGTTGAACTGCGGCCCAGCCTTACTTCCAGCCCCAGCAAGCTTCCACATTTCCCCACCTACCCAATCAATCAATCAATAATGTTTTAATAACTTAGGTGATGGTTATAAATCATCTGTAACATGTCCAAAATATTTTATTTTTGAGCCCGAACAGGTTCATATTTGAACTGGGCACTTCTTGCATACATTTCATGATCCTCCAGAGCCACCTCTCTGGAGGACCTGACTGCGTCTTGCAGGTGAAATGTCACACCTGTGCACACTTGTGCACACCTCATCTTTCTTGTGCTGGGGGTCTGCCAGAGGCTGTGCTGCAGTGTGCAGGTAGGGGCTCATGCTGCATCTTCACCTGTACCATCCAGACGGAGGGAGATTTAGGTGGGACCTAGCCTCAATTCATTCACAGAAGACAGTCTGAGACACATGTCATACTGTTTTCCGGAGACCTGGGCCACAGAGGATCAGTAGCAGTGGAAGCCCCCGGAGAATGTATTCTTGTGTTAGCTTTTCCTCCTTTCTGGTTTTATGCCCCTTGAACCACAGCCCACTCTCATGAAATAAACCACCTACACATAATCCTTTTGTCTCAGGCTTTGCTCCCTGGAGAAACCCAAAGCAGCACAGTATTTTTTTTATTTATTATTATTTTTTGTCTTTCTACAGGAACAAATATTTTATTTGCTCTTGAAAGCCAAACCAGATACAATCCTGATTTTAAAAGAAAATCACTAAGCCGATATATAGCCTGGAACAATGCTAAGAAGGGCCTTACGGATCAGCAAAGAGAGGCACGCAGGCAGGGCCCTCGTTTGGTAATTGTGTACTCACGGGCGTCTGCCAGCATTGGGTCTCTGCCATGGCAGGTACACCGGGGAGTGTCGGCTGGTGCCCTCCTCAGCCTCCCTCTACCAGGCACCTCGTGAAGGAATCATGGACAGGACGGGGAGTCACAGGCCTCCCCTGGAGCTTCACCTCTAGATTATGTGATCTTATTATCTTTACATACATTATATGCAAAACAAAAATAATGATTCTTTTTAAAATACTTAGGGCAGTCAGATTGTTTTGTTGTATGAGGTTCTGCCAGCCTGGGAAACTGTGTCAACCCCTCAGTCCTCATGTTTCTTCCAGCTTTCCACACCACAAGGGCCCCATCTTCCAGCACCGTCAGCACCAGGTCCTCTGATGAAGAGGCCCGTGGGTGAGGTGAAGCTGCCAGGCTGGCTAGGGTGGGCCGGCCATTCCCCTGGGAGCCAGTAGGTGGTGCTGAGGAAGCATGGACCCCAGGCTAAACCAAGCTTAGCACTTTCTAGGCAGGGGAAATGAAATGTTTCTTCTGTAGACATTAAGCAGTGAGTGGATTTTGTAATCCTTAGCTTTTTGTAACTCATATCTGCAGGTCATTTGTCTTGAATTAATTTTTGGCTTTATTGATCCCAAAAGTTCTAAAATATTTCCAAGGTTCTTTGATAAATTATTAAACTAGGGACCTTGCCTTACTTACCTTTTTGTGGTTGAGATCTAGCAGCTGTTGAAATGCTTCTTAAATGAACAAAGCATCCGCCTAGATCAGTGGTAGTCAACCTGGTCCCTACCGCCCACTAGTGGGCGTTCCAGCTTTCATGGTGGGCGGTAGCGGAGCAACCAAAGTATAAATAAAAAGATAGATTTAACTATAGTAAGTTGTTTTATAAAGATTTATTCTGCCAAACAGCGAAAATCTGACATAAAGTACTTGGTAAGTAATTATTATTATATGCTTTAACTTGCTGTAACTCTGCTTTATATATTTTATAAAGTAAAGTGACTTCCCTACTTTATAAATCACCATTACTGTGGAACCAGTGGGCGGTTAGAAAATTTTACTTCTAACAGAGATACAAAAGTGGGTGATAAGGCTCCATTGGAGCAAAGATGGCCCGGGCGCTGGGGATGGCTCCTTGGCCTCTGCCCCAGGCGCTAGAGTGGCTCTGGTCGTGGCAGAGCGATGCCCCAGAGGGGCAGAGCATCGCCCCCTGGTGGGCAGAGCATCGCCCCTGGTGGACGTGCCGGGTGGATCCCGGTCGGGCGCATGCAGGAGTCTGTCTGACTGTCTCTCCCTGTTTCCAGCTTCAGAAAAATACAAAAAAAAAAAAAAAGTGGGCGATAGGTGTAAAAAGGTTGACTACCGCTGACCTAGATGAATCATTCCTAAGTGAGTAAGCCAAGATTCTGCATGGCGCAACGGCTTGTTCAAGGCCACAGCAACACCCTTTGACTCGCTCTGAACTTGACCGAGAGCCCCTATGGTCCCTTCAGTTGTTCCACTCCACCTGGCTGCCAGTTCTGAGAAGCACTGGATTATTCTCTTCATTTTAATATCGTTTATGAAACATTTAAAAAGAAGGTTTTCAGCATATAAACTCAATATCTAAATTAATGAGAAAGTTTGATTCCATTTGCAGAGATGCTGACCCAAGAGGCATAATCTGTTTATTGATACATATGTGTCATATTTTATTTAAAAATAAATTTTCATGTCGTTTCAAAAACTTCAATTTTCATCTATTTCAAATTATTCAGTTTATTTTTTATTAGAAACAGCTGTTTATTATTCATTATAAACAGCAAGAGAATTATATGATAATAAAATTTCATTTGTCCAATATTCGTGGTGGTACAGTAAGATAATTTAAAATGTAGTCATTAAATGCTACTTAATTAGGCCTCAAAATATTTTTGGAAAATGCTAACCACTTTGAATGGGTGGCTTTCTTTTTTTGTGTGTGCGTGACAGAGACAGAGAGAGACAGAGAGAGGGACAGATAGGGACAGACATACAGGAAGGGAGAGAGATGAGAAGCATCAATTCTTTGTTGCGGCACCTTAGTTGTTCATTGGTTGCTTTCTCATATATGCCTTGACCAGGGGGCTACAGCAGACCGAGTGACCCCTTGCTCAAGCCAGCAACCTTGGGTCCAAGCTGGTGAGCTTTGCTCAAACCAGGTAAGCCTGTGCTCTAACCGACAACTTCGGGGTTTTGAACCTGGGTCATCTGTGCCCCAGTCTGACACTCTATCCACTGCACCACTGCCTAGTCAAAATGAATGGGTAGCTTTCTTAAATATAACATATCTTTCTTGTCAGGAAAAAGATGGAATATAATTTAAGTGATTTTTTTAAGTCTGAGGGTCCCCCCTGAATTTCAGTTTTCCTCTGTGCAATGATACCTTCCGGGGTGACAGGTCGTGTCTGGCAACCACCTTGTTCACTCTGACAATAAAGGACTCTGGCCACCTTTCTCATTTCAGTTCTTGTTTCTGCTTTGCGTTTCTCATCTTCTCTTCACTATCTCACTGTCTGCTCTGATTCTCCCTGTTTCTGTTTCTAATGGCCTTCTCCATCTTGCTTACAGTCATCCAAAGCCACATGCACACATCCAACTGCTTCCAGCTTATTGTGGTTTGGAAAGAAATTGTCTGCAAGCTAGAGTAAGAATAAAACCCAAACTCTGTGCCTTATATTAGAACACAGAAATAGGATAGGATTGTTGACATGCATGGCCTTTGAGACTTGGTCTTTAAATATGAGTTCTGTACCCAATTCCAATGTGTATGTTTGGAGGTTGGTCCCATACCACCAAGCAATTCTCAGACACTAGCTGTGTGTTCTACAAGTCAATTCAATTCAATTCATTTCTGACACTATCTATACAGAAACAGCGTCAGATCCCTCAGGGTAAGGGCTGAGTCCAACGAGATTGCCAAGACCCCCTGGCCCCTCAGTCACCGGTTGAAAACCTAGGAGGTATCAACTGTGCTTCTAACCAGCTGACCAGGGGTTCCAACCACTCCTTCCTTAGATTTGATTAATTTGCTAGAGTGGCTCACAAAATTCAGAAAACGTGGTACTTATTAGATTACCAGTTTATTATAAAAGGATATAACTCAGAAACAGCCAGACGGAAGAAATGCATAAGGCCAGGTATGGGGAAAGGGCATGGAGCTATGAGGCCCCCTCTCAGCTGTCACTCTCACTTGCTCTCCACGTCGTCACCAACCCCGAAGCTCACTGAAACCCACCCTTTCGGGTTTTTATGGAGGCATTATAAACTGGCATGCTTGATTAAATCATTGGTCATTGGTAACTGGACTCAACCTCCATCTCCATTTCCCTCCACTAAAGTCAGGTGGTGGGACTGAAAGTTTCAACCCACCAATCATATTAGTTGCCCTGGCAACCAGCCCTCATCCTTAAGGGCTTTTTAAAGTCACCTCATGGCTCTGGCCGGTTGGCTCAGTGGTAGAGCGTCAGCCTGGTGTGCAGGAGTCTCGGGTTCGATTCCTGGCCAGGGCACACAGGAGAAGTGCCCGTCTGCTTCTCCACCCCTCCCCCTCTCCTTCCTCTCTGTCTCTCTCTTCCCCTCCCGCAACCGAGGCTCCATTGGAGCAAAGTTGGCCCAGGCACTGAGGTAACCTCTGCCTCAGGTGCTAGAATGGCTCTGGTCGCAACAGAGCAACGCCCCAGATGGGCAGAGCATCGCCCCCTGGTGGGCATGCCAGGTGGATCCCGGTCGGGCGCATGTGGGAGTCTGTCTGACTGTCTCCCCGTTTCCAACATCAGAAAAATACAATAAAATAAAATAAAGTTACCTCATTGGCATAAAGTTAGGTGTGGTTGAAAGGGGCTTTTTATAAATATTAAGACATCTTTATTGCCTTCATCACTTAGGAAACGCTAAGGGTTTTAGGAACCCTGCCAGAAATGGGGACTAAGACCAAATATATATTTCTTATTCTAAGGCACGACATCACGGAGTACTTGCTCCTGCAGCTCCTTTTGGCTGACTATGCTCTATGCAATGAGCTTGCTCAATGAACAATTTCCAGTTCCGTGAAGTTTTTATTTTTCTTATTTATTATGTTTAATGTGCTTGGCACATCCATTTAGATAATTTTTTAACTTCAGTGAGGTCATGCCCAAACATTTATCAAAGTACAATATTGGTAGTAAAGGCAGCTTAAACACCAGCAAGGACTGTGTGAGTTTTAAGACCTTAAAAGAAATAAAATCTCACTATTTTCAAAGAAAAGAAACCAAGTGAGATTTACTTGCCACAGCCCTGGAGTAAAGCCAGGATTTCGGGGGTCGCTATCACCAAAGCTGCAGTTTCAGAGAGGAGCTGGGAGTCAAGGTGGCTGGCTGAGCACAGGACGTTCTAAAAATATCCACACACTCAGGAATGATGAGTGAATGGGTGGCTGGACTCCAGACACCTTTCTTCTGCGAGGACTTCCCTTTGTCTGAAGACCTATTTGGCTGTTCTATAATTACTGGCCTCTTTATCTTCATTGTGGAACCACATCTGCTCTTTCTTTTTGGGGGACATGTCACCCCCCTGGCTTAAGTGCAAAAAGTTCCATTGTAAAAAAAGAACCTATTATTAATGATATTATTTAGTCAAACATGCTAAATTAAATATTGTCTATGCTGCCCTTAATTTCAAATACCCCAGAGAAGGTAAAAAATTTTGAAACAGCATGACTTCAACCCCACCTAGCTTCCAGGGCACTCACTGTCTGCCTCCTCCAGCCGCCCCGTCGGCTCTTTGTGCTGCTTTGGCAGCTCCGCTCTTCCTCCTTTTGTCCTCTGAGTGAGAGGCTCCCACAGTGTGGCTGCTGGCCCTCTGCCTTCTCTCCCTCTCCCTCCTTGTAAGCACCCCTCCATGGGCATGACTCCACTAACAACCTGTGTGTACCGTGCCAGCACCCCTGTCACCATCCTTTCTACGTCAACCCAGTTCTCCCAGTAACACAGCCTCGGGATCTGGGATGACTATTGACTTTATAAACTTTTTCCGTAACTTCCACGCACAGTTGCCACACCTGTGTTTCCTGGGAATTGTATCTAAATTATGTGTAAATGGAATTTATATCTAAAGACTTAATAGATTAAATTTAAAATTTGGGGGCTGGAAAAAATTTAGTATGTCAGGAAAAAACTTCACATTAATCCCCCCCCTTCCAGAACCTGCCTCTTTCTTTTTGTTCTCTGCTATACCTGCCACCCTATGAGACTCCAGGTCATTGTGCTTGCCTTCTCCATAATCTTTCTGACTTCTGTTCTCCCTCCTTTAATCCCACCTGCATTATAACATCAGAGTAATTTTTATAAATATACTACTTTAGTTCCTTACTTAAAAATCCCCGCTAGCCCCTTTGTTTACTTACAACATTTAGTATAAATCCCTCTGCTTCCCTTGCCAGGCTGTCTCTGGTAGGTGGGTGTGGGCTCCAGGGCCAGTTTTATATCCAGCTCTGTCATTTACTATCTGTACAATGTGGGTCATCACACCTGCCTCAGAGGATTTTTGTGAAAATTAAATAAGATTCGCGATGCCAAAAATAGAGACTAAAAGATAGTAAATGCTAAAGAAGCATGCATCATTTTCCACCTAACTAATCTTGATGAGATTGAAAACAGTTACATTACTGACACTGAAGCAAACCAGGCAGAATGCTTGTGAAATGTGCTTGATGAATGAATACGCAAATCTGGGAATGATCATGCTAAACATTGAGTAAGTGTTTTGAAGATGGGCATGGTTGCAGAAATGACAGATTTCATATTAAGATACTGGTCATGGGTGACTGAGGTGGTGGGGGTGAAAGGTTACTGGTGAGAAAGATTGTGATCAAGGATGACAGTACTTCAATGATGAGATTGTTACTGCCTAAACCCAAGAGTCAGTATAAGCGTCACTAATTGCAGGTATATCAGATGTCATGAGCCTTCAAAACTAATGCAAATGTGCTCTACAACATTGTCAATGATCCATTCTAGCCCCCAAATTTTAAATTCAATCTATTAAGTCTTTAGATATAAATTCCATTTACACATAATTTAGATACAATTTCCAGGAAACACAAGTGTGGCAACTGTGCATTGTGAGAGGCTCAGATCTTCTGCTATTGGGGGTGTGGGTAACTGAAGATTTTCAGATCCACACCTTCACGGCTGCCTTCCCCTTCCCACATCTCACTTGTCAATAGCACTTTCCCAGTTCCTGGGCGGGACATTCCTGTTAGATGCAGGATTTCTCTGGCATGCAATTCGTGTCTGAGGGCTCTCCATCATCGGCACAGCTGGAACTTTCTCAGAAATGCACTGTCGTCTGTGATTATACTTCCCAGGTCCTTCCTTCCCTTTCTCCTTCATAGGCATCAGACAGGTATCATGGTCTCAGAGCTGGCCACCTTTCCCGACTCTCTTATTTCTAATCTAAAGGCATATCCCTTAGTAAGTACTTTATGCATCTATCCCATCTTGACATCTGCTTCTCAGGGAAGCAGAACTAACCATAATGGTTCCAGGAGTTGTGCAAAAAAAAAGAGACAGAGGCTTCTGGTCAGGATGGCAGAATAGGTAAATTTAGTAATGATATCCTCCCACAAACACATTAAAAGTACAATTAAACCAATGTTTTTCAACTACCGGTCCACAGACCAAAGTTGGTCTGCTAGAAATTTCATGCCAGTCTGTGAAAGAGTTAAACCATTCTGATGTACTCTTTCATGGACTGGCATGAAATTTCGGATCGCCTGGCACTGGTTGGTGGACTGACAATTGAAAATCTCTGAATTAAACTATAAAACAACCATCATTCAAAACCATCTGTAGAAATTATTTACAGATTGCTTTGGATCTCATGTTAGCTGACTTTCAGTGGGGCACAGACAGCAGTTAACCTTGGCCTGCACCTCCCAGGAGGCTCCAGAGATAGAACGTCTACTGGACAGCTTCAAACAACACCAATTCACCATCCAACCACCTCCATGAGTGACATATTCACGAGAAGGACTCATCGGGTACCAGAGCCTCACTGAGACAAGTCCTGCTCTGTGGAGTTGGTCCACATACAGCAGATCATTTGCTGTGGTTGCTCTTAGTCCTTGCAATGAATCAACCTGCAGCTAAATTCCTCCACTGACAGGCCAACAGCAATCAAGGCTCAACTACAACAGGAGGCAGTCCACAGTCCACATGGGGGGGTGCAGATGGAGCTCTCAGACCTGGGAGGCTGTGTTATTGGGCCCTACAGGACACTTAATATATAAAGCTACTCTGCCAAGAACAGGAGACATAATACATAGAAATAAACACAAAAAGGCAGAAAAAAAATGAAAAGACAAAGAAGCATGTCTCAAATAAAAGAACAAAACAAAACTCCAGAAAAAGGACTAAAAAAAATATGGAGACAATCAATCTACCAAATGCAGAGTTCAAAACACTGGTTATAAGGATGCTCAATAAACTTAGATGAAGAGTGGATAAACTTAGAGCGAACTTCAACAGCATAAAAAAAAGATATAAAAACTATAAAAAGGAACCAGTTAGAAATGAAAGATACACTAACTGCAATGGAGAATAATTTACAGGGAATCAACAGTAGAGTAGATAAAGCAGAGGAGCAAATCATTAATTTGTAAGATAAGGTAGAAAAACAACCAGTCAAACAAACAAAAAAAATATCTCCCTTCCCCCAAAATAAAGATAGTGTAAGGAACTTTTGGGAAAACTTCAAATGTGCTAACATTTGCATCATGGAACTGCTGAAAGAAGAGAGAGAGCAAGAAATTGAAAACCTATTTGAAAATATGACAGAAAACTTCCCTAGCCCAGCAAAGGAAATAGACATACAAATCCAGTAAACAAAGAGAGTCCCAAACAAGATGAACCAAAAAGAGGCCCACACCAAGACATACCATAATTAAAATGCCAAAGATTAAAGACAGAGAATCCTAAAAGCAGCAAGAGAAAAGCAATTCCCATAAGACTGTCCTCTGATTTCTCAACAAAATTTGCAGGCCAGAAGTGATTGGCATGAAGTATTCAAGGTGATGAAAAGCAAGGAGCTACAACCAAGATGACTCTACCAAGCAAAGCTATAGTTAGGACTCAAATGACAGGTGAAGAGCCTCACAGAAAAAAATAAAAAGCTGAGTTCATTACCACTAGACCAGTATTACAAGAAATGTTAAAGATCTTCTTTAAGAAAAATAAGGGAAAAGAAGAAAAATGTATGAATAATAAAATGACAACAAATACTTATTTATCAACAATTACTTTACATGCAAATGGATTAAAAGCTCTAATCAAAAGACATATGGTGACTGAACAGATAACAAAATATGACCTTCATTTATGCCATCTACAATCAAAGACACATATGCACTGAAAGTAAAAGAATGGAAAAGATATTTTGTGAAAATAGAAACAGAAACAAAAAAGCTGGGGTAGCAATACTTCGACAAAATTAGACACAAAACAAAGAAAACAAAGGGTATAACAAGAGACAATGAAAGACCCAGATACTGCACTGTTAGGTATTTATGCAAAGAAACCAAAAACACTAAATTGAAAGGACATATATATATCTATGTGTTCATTGCAACATTTTTTTTTATCAAAGCCAAGATATTGTAAGTAAGCTAAATGTTCATTAATAAATGAATAAATAATGAAGAAGTGATACATATATATATAATGAAATGTGACTCAGCCATAAAAGAGAATGAAATCTTGCGATCTGCAACAAAGCTAAACCTAGAAGGTATTGTGCTGAGTGAAACAAGTCAGACAGAGAAAGACATGGCAGATGATTTCACTTATATATGGAATCTAAAAGAACAGAAAGAACAGAAACATAGTCATAAATAAAGATAGAACATTTTGATGGATGCCAGATTGGAGGGTATTTGGGGGGTGAAAAAAGTGAAGAGATTAAGAAGTATACATTGACCCTGGCCGGTTAGCTCAGCGGTAGACCATCGGCCTGGCGTGCAGGAGTCCTGGGTTCAATTCCCGGCCAGGGCACACAGGAGAAGCACCCATCTGCTTCTCCCCCCTCCTCCCCCCTTCCTCTCTGTCTCTCTCTTCCCCTCCCGCAGACAAGGCTCCATTGGAGCAAAGATGGCCCGGGCGCTGGGGATGGCTCCTTGGCCTCTGCCCCAGGCGCTAGAGTGGCTCTGGTTGCGGCAGAGTGACGCCCCGGAGGGGCAGAGCATCGCCCCCTGGTAGGCAGAGCGTCGCCCCTGGTGGGCGTGCCGGGTGGATCCCGGTCAGGCGCATGCGGGAGTCTGACTGTCTCTCCCCATTTCCAGCTTCAGAAAAATACAAAAAAAAAAAACAACAAAACATTTTTATGTTACATGTTTTGAGTTATGCTTTATAGAATTAATAAAAAAAGAGGGGTTAAAAAATTTTTTTTAAATGTTGTCTTTTTATATATAGATAGATACATTTTTAGTAGGATTTAGTAAATTCAGCAGGTCCCAGCACAAATGTGTTAAGTTTTTTCATATTCTTGTGTTTATGAGAAACATGAACCTGATGTGTCCTAGCAATTTCTTCAATGTTTGGGCATACATTTGAAAGGCAAACTCTCATTCCCTCAACAAGACATTGAAGAATTCTTCTCTTTTTATTCTTAATTGTGTTGAGGGTAGAAAATCCTAATTCACATTAATAGGATGTTGAAAATGATAGTAAAATGTTCAAAGCTTTTTTAGATATTGCCACATATTCTTCTTTTATAGAAATCCAAAAGGTTTCAAGAGACAATTCCTTATGTTTAATCATCAATCCAAAACCCCCACCATACGTATCATCTTAACTTTACACCAAACAAAAGATAGAAGAAACTTTACACCAGTCTTTCTGGGGAACACGGGGGTAGTGTAAACAATCCAGCACCACAGCTTAACAGCCTTTTGCAACCTAATGAGGCAAGTGAGATGGGGGTTAGGCAGACTGTCAATTTACAGCCAATTCCCCACACCTCTATTCCCCCAAAATCTAAACTCTAAAAATCCTGTTGGTTTTTTGGTCCCCAACAGGCACATATTTCTCTGGAATACCATAGGCCACACCTGGAAATCTTTTAGAGCACACCAGTGCACCCTGGTGCACACTTTGAGAACAATTGCTCTAACCCAAAGAGGGAACAATTGCTAAAGATTTTACTGGCAATATTAATAGAAGAAAGTGCCAGGGGTCTGACCAGGCTGTGGTGTAGTGGATAGAGCATCAGACTGGGACATGGAGGACCCAGCTTCAAAACCCTGACGTTGCTGGCTTGAGTGCAGGCTCATCTGGCTTGAGCATAAGCTCACCAGCTTGTGCATGGGGTCACCAGCTTGAGCATGGGATCATAGACATGGCCCCACAGTCGCTAGCTTGAGCCCAGTGGTTGCTGGCTTGAAGCCTAAGGTTGCTGGCTTGAGCCCAAGGTCTCTGGCTTGAGCCCAAGGTTGCTGGCTTGAGCAAGGGGTCACTCACTCTGCTGTAGCTCCCCAGTCAAAGCACATATGAGAAAACAACCAATGAACAACTAAGGTCCCAGAACTAAGAATTGATGCTTCTCATCTCTCTCCCTTCCTGTCTGTCTGTCCCTATCTGTCCCTCTCTCTGACTCTATCTCTGTTGCTGTAAAAAAAAAAAAAAAAATTTTTAATTAAAAAAAAAAAGAAATTGCCAGGGAAGAAGACCCTTGTAGGTAAAATTATTCAGGTAGTTAAAAAAATATGGGAGAAACAATGCCTGCAAGGATGGCAGAGCTGTTTGGTTACTGTGACATTGTATGGCTGCCCTGCAGAGGGAGAATGCAAGCCATTAGCAGCTGAGTGTAAGGCAGATGGCCTTTGCGGTAACTTACAAAGAGCCCTTATCTCCTGCAGCAGAAGAGTGGACACAGCTGTGAAGCAGATGCCCCCATGGAGGCCATCTCCGGAGATGTCTAAATGCTCAGCCAAAGTTGTATGCTACGGGCAGGGCCAGTGTTATGCTGGACCTAGTTCTTTCTAGTTCATGATTTATTCATGTGCCTTCAGAGTTCCATGCTTAATGACATCATATTCACAGCTTAAAATCGCCATGGTAGGATGTTTGTACCATGAAAATCAGCAAAACTAAGATTTAGGGATTTCTCCCTCCTTTTCAGAGAGCTGCTTGTTAAACACTTGCCAGCACGCCACTAGTCAGGGCCATGGCTGGCAAAGCCTGGGATTCTGAAACATGGAATGGAATATCCAGGTGGAAATTCTAGAAGCTGCCGGCTCTGCAGACTGCCTGAGCCCTGAGAACCTGCTCAGGAGGCCCAGCTTTCCCTGGGACGAGCCAGTGCTCCCCTGTGCTTGAAGGTGCTGCGGGGGCCCCTTCTCCGCAAGGCAGCCTGTGCAGCTCCCGCCTCCTCTTCTAGCCTCCATGCCGAGAATTAGGGCCAAATTCCAGCATAGTCAGGCTGGGGATGTACAGGGCCTGAGAAAGGGAGGAGGAGGTACGTGGAAGGACGGCAATGACCGGGGTGCCCTGACAGGAGCAAGGCAGCGTCCCTGGAGTTGGATGTGGAGGATGCTTGCCCAGGGGGATAGAGGATAAGACCAGAGAAGCAGGAATCTATTGACTGGGGGACACTTCCAGGGGCACAGGATCGAAGACCCCGGCATAGACCCCAGGGAGGGTTGCCAGATAAAACAAAAGTGCATGTCATATGATATTTGTGACATATTTATGCTTAAAAAATATTTGTTATTTATCTGAAAGTCAATTTGAACTGGACAGCCTGTATTTTTATTCACTAAATCTGGCAAGAGATGAGCAAACTTGTTACAAGGGAAGTTCCCGAATCCTGGGAAGAGTGATGGCCAGCACTGAGTGAGCTGG
Source organism: Saccopteryx bilineata (assembly GCF_036850765.1). NCBI lineage: Eukaryota > Metazoa > Chordata > Mammalia > Chiroptera > Emballonuridae > Saccopteryx > Saccopteryx bilineata. The sequence goes on along the minus strand of NC_089500.1, from coordinate 54,580,801 downwards.
ACATGCCTGGGTGTCCTTGCAGAAGCAGACGAGATAGAGCCGGTGGGAAAGGGGCATGCTAAAATGCATGTATGATGAGTCTAGAAGGTCCTTCTAGGATTACGTTTCACTGGAGCATCCCGGGGACATTCCCTCCACTTAGACTATCCTGCCCAGCCTGATGAGAGAGCAGCAGCATCGCTAGGAAGTTCAGGGGTGGCTCTTCTACAGGCTGGGATGACAGTGAGAGAGCCTAGCTGAGCACGTGCACATTGATGAGACTGATGGAGTCTCGCTGTGACACAGGCCAGGCTGCGGCCTTGCAGCTGGTAAGCCACATTTCTGTAACAAGAAAGGGCAGGCTGCCAATGGGACCTGTGGAGACGTTGGCATAGGACAGTCAAAGAATCTAGAATTTCCACTTTCGGACATTCTCATAAATGAAGTCTAAAGACATGCACAAGGACAGGCATTGCAACAGGCCTATAGATCAGCACTAGTTAAATAAACTATACATTCAGACCTAGAATTGACCCATTTTATAGAATGAGTTTGAAATTTGTATTGGGCCCTGGCCGTTTTGCTCAGTGATAAGAGCATCCACCTGGCATGTGGATGTCCCAGGTTTGATTCCGCATCAGGACACACAGGAGAAGCGACCATCTGCTTCCCCACCCCTTTCCCTTCCCCTCTTCCCCTCTCTCTTCTCCTCCCACAGCCATGGCTTGATTGGTTGGAACACATCGACCCTGGTGATGAGGACGGCTCCATGGAGCCTCTGCCTGAGACACTAAAATAGATTGTTGGGAGCATGGCCCCAGATGGGCAGAGCATCAGCCCCAGATAGGGATTGCCGGTTGGATCCCGGTCATGGCACATGTGGGAGTCTGTCTCTGTATCTCCCTTCCTCTCACTTGGAAAAGAAGAAAAAAGGAAGAAAAAAATATATATATATATGTTAAATTTTATAAACCTGAAATTAGATTAAAAAAAAAAAGAGGATGGAGAACTATGGTCGGGAAATGGTTGTGGGGAAAAAGCAGGGGCACTTATTGTGATTCTCAAACTTCAGATAATTTGAATATAAACAGCCTCTGCTCTAGAGAACTGAAGGGGGTTACTGCCTCCAAGGGGCAGACAGATTTCAATTAAGGCAACATGGTAGAGGAAATGTTTAGCAAAGGGTCAAAGGAATTTGCTGCTCCTTAAGTGGGAGTTCCAGAAAGGAACTTTCTGGGAGGGTACAGGATGCAGAGAAGAATTCACAGCACAATGAGTATGCAGAATAATATAGGGATAAGAATTGCCTTTTATATAGAAAATTAGATGATCTGTAAGATCATCTAATTTGTGCTTTGGGATGTAACTAAAATAATCTGAGTAGGAGGTATTTAATTCTGAAAGCTACTTAGAGAGGGCATAGAAATGAGCCCCAAGACTAGAAGAGAGGGTCCTGTGCACAGTGCTGTCACTGGAGTAAGCAGGTGACCGTTTCTGATAGCAAGGAGCAAAGAAACATGAAGCCTCTTCTTCTCTCAGGGGGTGTATAGGGATGTGGTGGGGTGCAGGAGGAAAGTGACCTGTGCAAGTCAATGGAGTGGGCTTAAAGTGCATGCTTTAAAAGAGAATAGGAGGTCAGTGGTAGAGCGTTGGCCTAGCGTGCGGAGGACCCGGGTTCAATTCCCGGCCAGGGAACACAGGAGAAGCGCCCATTTGCTTCTCCACCCCTCCACCGCGCTTTTCTCTCTGTCTCTCTCTTCCCCTCCCGCAGCCAAGGCTCCATTGGAGCAAAGATGGCCCGGGCGCTGGGGATGGCTCTGTGGCCTCTGCCTCAAGCGCTAGAGTGGCTCTGGTCGCAACATGGCGACACCCAGGATGGGCAGAGCATCGCCCCCTGGTGGGCAGAGCGTAGCCCCATGGTGGGCGTGCCGGGTGGATCCCGGTCGGGCGCATGCGGGAGTCTGTCTGACTGTCTCTCCCTGTTTCCAGCTTCAGAAAAATGAAAAAGAAAAAAAAAAAAAAAAAGAGAATAGGAGGGAGGCCATCAGCAGAATGGCAGAGCAGGTAGACCCAATCCCTTCACAGAAACTTAAAAAACAAACAAAACAAGAAACCAACAAGCAAACGCTGTCAGAATCAACTTTGTCAGAACTCTGGGAAATAGGCAAAGATTCACAACAACCAAGAGAAAGCTGAATTAAGAAACGACAACTTAAAATGATTAAAAAAAACCCCAACAACTTTATGTTTTTAATTGCCTCTGCTCCCACCCCAACATGGTAGCGGTCTGGAAGACAACAGCCCAAATTCCAGGTGTAGGACACCTGGTTCTGGATGGAGCAGAGCATACCTTATTCTCAAAGAATTGTGATATTGTGCTTCTCTATTCTAACCTGTCTGAAGCTCTCTGAAGGACTAATGCAAGGTGCTTGCTTTTGATTCCTAAGTTACTGGTAAAGGTAACTACATTTGTAAATAGAAAAGCCAATATTAATACACTTTGGTTTGTAACTTCTCTTTTTTTAGTTATGTGATTTAACAGGCAACTTTATTTTTTAAAGTATAGATCTATATTAAGAAAAACAAAAACATATAATATAAAATAAATGTAATAATATAAATATGTAGATAAATAAAATAATATAAAGATCTACTCTTTGGGAGTATATCTAAGGGGAGAGATAAAAATGTATAGGAGTAGAGTGTAGATTATTGAAACTAAATTATTCACACTAAGCTGTTATAAGATGTTAATTCTAATCCTATGATTACCATTAAGAAAATAAACAAAAAAGATATAGAAAGAAAAGGAAGAAAACCAAAATGGCATACTAAAAAAATTAAACTAAATTTTAATAAGGCAGTAAAGTAAGAATCAAAGAATAAAACCCAGAGATACAGAAAAGAGCTAAATAAGAGACTTAAATTCTTTCTTATTAGCAATTACTTAAATGTAAATGGCTTAAATTCTCTAATCAAAAGGCAGAGATTAGAAGATAGATGAATAAAGCATGACTCACTTACATGATGTCTACAAGAGACTCACTTAAAATAAAAGGAAAAATGTTGAAAGTAAAAATATGAATTCCCTGCAAATGTTAAACAAAAAAAAGCAGAAGTACCTCTATTAATGTCTGACGAAATAGATTTAAAGTAAAAAAGTTTGTGAAAGACAACTAAGGACATTACATTTATAAAAATTTCAATCTAGAAAGAAGATAGAATAATTATAAACATATACACCCTTAACAATAGAGTCACCAGATATATTCAGCCACAATGGAGGGATTAAAGAATGACAGTTCTACAAAAATATTTGGAAACTTTATACCCCACTTTCAACAAAGGATGGAACAAATAGAAGATTAATAAGGAAATAGATGATTTGAAGAATACTATAAACCAATTAGACTTTATAGACATGGATTGAACACTCTAACAAAAATAGCACAATACAAATTATTTTCTTTAAAAAAACTATTTATTCATTTTAGAACAGCGGTTCTCAACCTGTGGGTCACGACCCCGGCGAGGGTCCAACAACCAAAACACAGGGGTCGCCTAAAGCCATCGGAAAATAGATATTTATTAAAATGGCTTTAGGCGACCCCTGTGTTTTGGTCGTTCGACCCCCGCTGGGGTCGCGACCCACAGGTTGAGAACTGCTGTTTTAGAGAAAGAGAGAGAAAGGGATAGGGAGGAGCAGGAAGCATCAGCTTCCATATGTGCCTTGATAATAACTAGGAAGAGAAGAAAATTTTCTAAAAATGGCAAAGGGCATTCATGAAAAAATCCATAGCTAACATCATATACAAAGGCTGCAACTTTATCCTAAGATCAGACACAATATAAGGATGCCCACTTCCACCACCAATAATATTTAACATTGTCCTGGAAGTTATAGCCAGAACAATTAAACAGATAAAATATATAAAACTTATTTAAATAAGGAAGAAGTAAAACTATTCCTATTTGCAGATAACATGGTCCCAGATATAGACATTCTAAATAGCAGACACATGCGCACAAACAGAAAACTGCTAGAGCTATTAAAGATATTCAACAAAGTTGAAAGAATAATATTAATATGCAAAATTATTTTCTATTCAGCTGCAAATAACAATACAAAAGAGCAAATTAAGAAAATAATTTCATCTACAACAGCATCTAAAAAAATAAAATGCTTATGAAAAATTCAACCAAGGAGGTAAAAGACTTGTACACTGAAAACACTGTTGAAATAAATTAAATAACTAAATAAATGGAAAGTTTAGTCTGTTTATGAGTAATAAAACAATATTATTCAAATGGTAATGCTACCCCAAAGGATCTATTAATTCAATGCAATTCCTCCCAAAATTCTAATGAGCTTTTTGTTTACAGAAAAGAAAAGTAATTTTCAAATTCATATGGAATCAAAAGGAGTCCTAAATAGCAAAAGCAATTTTTGAAAAGAAAAACAAACTTGGAAAACTCACACTTCTTGAATTTAAAATTGAAGCAATGTGCCTGACCTGTGGTGGCGCAGTGGATAAAGCGTCAACCTGGAAACGCTGAGGTTGCTGGTTCGAAACCCTGGGCTTGCCTGGTCAAGGTACATATAGGAGTTGATGCTTCCTGCTTCTCTCCCCCTTCTCTCTCTCTCTATCTCTCTCTCCTTTCTGTCTCTCCTCTCTAAAATGAATAAATAAAATAAAAAAAAATTTAAATTGAAGCAATGTGATAGCAACATGAAGACAGAAATGTGGACCACGGATTTTCAAGCAGGGTGCCCCAGAGGCACACCGGTATGCCACGAGGATTTATAAAACATGCGCTACCTGACTATCCAGGCAGGGCACTGACCTCTTTCACTTCAGATTGTCAAATGAAAAAATGACAACAGCCAACACAACAATAGTCTTTGGTGTGAATAAATCAATATTACACCATTTTTTTGTCAGATCAGGAAAAATATAGTATATATTTTCTACGGAATTTTAGTGATTAGTTTACACTTACCATGAGATGAAAAAGGTTGAAAAGTGCTGGTATAGAGTATTGACTAATGGAATAGAACTGAAAGTCCAGAAATGAACTCTCACACATATGGACAATTGATTTTCAATAAGGGTACCAAAACCATTCACTGGAGAAAGAAAAGTCACTTAGCAGATGGTGCTGGGTGATGGGATATTTACATGCAAAAGAATAAAGTTGGACTCCTATCCAGTGGTGGGATTCAACTGATTCACATCGCTTCAGCAGAACCGAGACTTTTTTTTTTTTGATAAGTTTGGCGAAACAGTTGTTAAAATGACACTTGTAATCAGGGTTCTCTCTAAAGTGGGTGCCTGAGCAGCTTCCCAATGTGACAATTACAAATTTATATTCTTTACCCTTTTTTAACATTCATCTGCACAACAGCGTATTCTAAGCACACATAGCAATGTTCATTCCATCCATAGCTGGAAAAAATTTGATGGAACTATGCTTGTAATATTTATTTATTCATTTCATAAAACTCATTATACCTTTGATGAAATACGACATTTTAATTCCCTCACATTTGCTACTTCAGTAAACAAACATATAACATAAAGAGAAAAAGTGCCAAACAATTAGGGGCTGACAAGTTGTCATTTGTTTCAGCTTTGTGTGAATATGGAAATATCTTAAATAACAGTTTTATTGGGGTATTTTGTTTTGGGATATTATTTAATATTTTTTCATTAATATTTTAAAACTATTTCTTATATCATAATCTAGCTTTGTGTACCTTTTACTATTCTTTTTAAGTATTAAATGCATGAAATAATAAACTACCTTTTGGTATATCATTCTTTTATACTTAAAACGGTCATTAGGGCAGAGAACCGGTTGTTAAATTATTTAAATCCCATCATTGCCCCTCACACAATAAATAAAAATAGCTCAAAATATGGCAATGGTCTAAATGTGAGATCTAAAATCATAAAACCCATAGAAGAAAATATAGGGGGAAATCTGTATTGCATTAGATTTGAGAATGATATCTGAAACAAAAAATAAAAGCACAGCAATAAAAGAAAAAATGAACTTATATTTATCATCAAAATTTAAAAACCTTTGCACAGAAAAGGACATAATCAAGGAAGTGAAAAGACAACATACAGAATGGGAGAAAATATTTGTAAATCATATATCTGACAAAGATTTAATTTCTAGAATATATAAGGAACTCTTACAACTCAACAACAACTAAATAGCCAATTAAAAATGGGCAAAAGACTTGAGTAGACATTTCCTCAAAGATAAATAAATGGTCAACAATCTCAAGAAAAGACTCTCAATATCATTAGTTTTTAGAAAATATGGATCCAATCCACAAAGGAATACCACTTCACACCCACTAGGATGGATATAACAACAACAACAAAAGTAAGAAATGACAATCATTGGTCAGGATGTGGAGAAATCAGAGCCCTCATATGCTGCTAGTAGGAATGTAAAATGTTTCAGAAGTTGTGAAAAATTTTGGCAGTTCCTCAAAAAGTTAAACATAGAATCACTATATGACTCGGCAATTGTACTCCTAGATATATGCCCAAATTGAAAACAGATGTTTAAACAAAAACTTATACATGAATGCACAGAAGAACTATTCACAAATGCCAAAAGGTGGAAATAACCCTAGTGTCCATCAGTGGAAGAATGTGTAAATAACATGTGGTATAATCCAAAGAATGGAATATTATTTGGCCATAAAAAAGGAACAAAATATTAATACATATTACAATGTATATGAATCTTAAAAATATAATGCTAAACAAAAATATCTAGATGCAAGAGACCACATATTATATGATTTTATTTATTTATATAAATATACAGAAAAGGTAATCCCATTGAGACACAAAGTCAATTAGTGGTTGCCAGGGACTGGGGGGAGGAGAAGATGAGGAGGCATTAGGGTATGGTTTTGTTTCTTGTGTGTGTGATGATAGTGTTTGGAACTAGATAGAGGTAGTGGTTGCATAGCATTCTGATTGTACCAAATGTGATTTTAATTGTTCACTTTAAAGTGATAATTTTTCACTTTATAACTGTCACTTCCATAAAACAAAGAAAAGAGAATAGAAAAAAAAGTTGGAAGCAGTGAATTTAGACAACTTTTAAGGAGTTTTGTTATAGATAGAAATAAAGAAGTAGAACTGGTGTGAGAAGTTGGGGTCAATAAAAGGTTTTATTTTCTTCTGTTTTAAGATGGATAAAAAAATTTTTAAGTATATTTCTTTGCTAATGAGAATTATCCAATGGAGAATTGATTACATAATAAAGGGAGGTAAGACCTGCTGTAAAAGATCTCCTTGAGTTAATGAAAAGAATGACTGAAAGGGCATCCCCTCAAGAGAAACAGCCTTGGGCAAACTAAGGGATTAATTGAACTTAATCTATACACAATGTATAACAAACACAACGAGGTAAATACTATAAAGTATATACACTGTCTAAGATTAGCAGTTTTGTTCGGAGTTACACTGTTCTGTCTGATTAGGGAACTGCTAAATTTTCAGGCCAGCACGGGCAGGGAAATGCCTGTTCACGTCTTCTTTTCCCTTTTCTGGATCTGCAGTTTAGTGGTCTCCTTTCCTATCTCACACTGGTTGCCATCCATCTCAAGCTAGTCCACACTGAATGGCTACCACCTCTTACTATAAACTGTGTTTAGCCTCTGGCTTTAGTTATTGAAATTTTTAAGTCATCAAAGTTCAGAGACTTTTGGTCCCAGCTATACAAATTTTATCACAGAATTTCCATTTCTATAGTTTTTCAGCTCCTATAGCATTGTATTATACATATCATGCGATTGATACAGCTCAAGAGATCTGACTTTATATTTAAATATGAATGCCCTCTGCAAATGCCTTCTGTGAAATGCCTGCTGTCATAGAATTATTTTTACAAAGCCTCTTCTTTAGCCAGATTGGGGAGTTTGGGGTTACAGCTCTCTCTGGAGTTAAGAGGGTACCAGTGGCATCTTGAAGATTTCCCGTCTGCAATTTCTCAGATGTACTTTCTTCTCAGATGTCTACTTCTTACATTTGTCTAACATAAACCTCATGGCTGGAGAAATTAATTTTAAAAATTCTTTGTTTACAGTTTCATGAGGATTTTCTGGGTTTATGCCTTTACATGGCAGGTTTTATCCATAATGCCCTGCAGAGCTTGCCCTGAGCAGACACTATACTTTGACATTTTCTAGGGCTAGTTCTGGGAATGCTATGTCCTCAGGATCCAAAAGGATGCTTAGTTACTGCCTTCTTATACGTTGAGATAGTAGAATTCAATTAGAGCTTAATGATTCCAAACTACTTATTGTCATGATGCCCATTTGAAAACAAAAGTACTATCAGTTTTCTTTTTCATCATATGGGTTAACTACATAGCAATAGAACTAGCACACAAAGTATATTTTAATTGCAGGAGGAGAAAATCTTATACAGAGGAAAAGCTAGAACTGAAATACATATTTTAATAATCAATATAGTCTAAGATCAGAAGTCAGTCTTTTTTTATTGTATGAAAGAAATTTCAAGAGGATACACCTTCTCTTCCTGATTTTCACAAAGGATAGTATGTGAGTGACTCAATTCTAATTAGAATCTGAGTATCATTCTATTCTAATTAATTTTGTTATTAACATTTTGATTGAGATACAGAAAAAGCTTTTTTATTAGTCTTTACATGGCTCACAAGAAAACTTAACAGGATTCTACAAGAATACAAAGACAAAAAAGCACAAAAAATGGTTCTGATTATACACTGAAGATCTTAGACAAGATTTAATCATTTAACTCATTAGAAAGATAATTAACAAATTATTATTAGCTCCACATAAAATGAAACTGAAAATAATTCACCTTTTGTTGTTAACTAAAGTCTAAAGTTCCTTATCTGTTGATTAGTTTTTCTGATCTAATTGTGTAAACCAAAAGAATACAAACATTGAGTGTTAGCACACCATTCAAAGAGGTTATTGTCATAAGACATATATAACCATGGCAGTCGACAGTCTAGTGACTTGGGATCATCCACAGTTAATATTAAATATTAAGATTAAGGGATTATATATTTTATTTATCCATAGGCTGAGAATAACTCAGCTTCTTTCACCTTTGTTCTCATATGACACACAAAATATTTTAAGCTTCTTCCAAAGTCCTACTCCATGAGGCAAGAGCTAAGGTACAGCAGCTCTGACACTGATTTTACCTCAGTCCCATGAAGAGGTTGTCTCTGGATGGGCATTAAAAGAGTACCACCCTGATGGAGCTTCAGTGTTCACAAAGCGGGCTATAAAACATTTTTTTATTTAAAAAAATTTTTTTAAGACTTTATTCATTTTAGAAGAAAGCACATGGGAGAGAAGGGGAGAGGGCAGGAAACATCAATTTCCATATGTGCTTTGAGGGGGCAAACCCAGAGCTTAGAACCAGCAACCTCAGCATTCCAGGTCGATGCTTTATTCACTGCGCCACCACAGGTCAGGCCAGAAACATATTTTTAACTTGATCATCTACTATTGGCTGAATGTTTGTGTCCCCTCACAGCTGCCAATTTTTATATTAAAATCTAACCTCAGATGTGTTGGTATTTGAAGAAGGGTCTTTGGGAAGTAATTAGGTCATAAGCATGGAGCCCTTGGGAGTGGATCAGTGCCCTTTGTAAGAAGAGGCCAGGGAGCTGACTCTCTCTTTCTCTCTCTGTCATGTGAGGACACAGCAAGAAGATGGCAATATGGAAATCAGGAAGAGGACCCTCCCCCGACACTGAACTACACAGGACCTTGATTTTGAACCTCCCAGGCTCCAGAACTGAGAGAAATAAATTTCTGTTATCAATAAGTCACAGTGTGTCACATGTTGTTAGAGCAGTTTGCACTAAGAGATCACTTTCTAAAAAATTCTCATTTTTGACCTTAGTTTATCTTCTATTCTTATGTCTAATTTTTTACCTTTCTGGATCCCCTGGGCACATGGCTTCCAACTTGTAGTCTATGATGGCACTCCTTTCTTCTTGTCAGTCCAGCCAGCGGGGATGGAAAAAGAGAAAGGAGAAAACATCTCCTTTTTCCATTAGGCACACAATTCAGAAGCTGCATGCACCACTTCAACTCACATTTCACTGACCAGAATTCAGTTGCATGGACACATATGGCTGCAAGGGAACTAGAAAATGGAGTCTTAAGCTAGGTAACCACCAGCTCAGCTTAAATTTAGGCTAACAGAAGAAAGAATGGACAACTGGAGATACTAACTCTCAACCACAGATATTTCCTGTTTTCACTAATCACTATACTTTAGGAGCAGTTTCTTCTAGATGGATGAGTATTTCCACTTTAAGCTTCCTGTTGAGCCTGGCTCTGAAGATTTCTTACACCTGTATACTACCTTCACATATAACAGGTATAATCAGGCACAACGGATCTAGTCTGGATACAGAATGTAATGGTGGATCACTGATGTGAGGTCATGGCCTAATCATGTGGACTATCCTCACATGCTCTCTGACATTTACATCTTGGTCATTTAGAAGTTGATTTACGATAAATGTGTGGGCCCTGGCCAGTTGGCTCAGTTGTAGAGTGTCAGCCTGGCGTGCAGGAGTCCCGGGTTTGATTCCCGGCCAGGGCACACAGGAGAAGCACCCATCTGCTTCTTCACCCCTCCCCCTCTCCTTCCTCTCTGTCTCTCTCTTCCCCTCCTGCAGCCAAGGCTCCATTGGAGCAAAGTTGGCCCGGGTGCTGAGGATGGCTCTGTGGCCTCTGCCTCAGGCACTAGAATGGCTCTGGTTGCAACAGAGTGACACCCCAGATGGGCAGAACATCGCCCCCTAGTGGGCATGCCAGGTGGATCCCGGTCGGGCGCATGCGGGAGTCTGTCTGACTGCCTCCCCGTTTCCAACTTCAGAAAAATACAAAAAAAAAAAAAAGATAAATGTGTGGTAGCTTCACTGTTGGGAGTGCAGCCAAGCAAACAACTTTTGGCAAGCTTGCTTCACCAGATCATCACATCATGAGCTCTTTGGGGGACAAGAGAACACTGAAAGGAGTCAAGACCTCAATAAATGGCCTTGTTGTGGCTTGTTTGGGTCACTAAATGAAAATGTACAATCAATTGTCCAGGAATTGACTACTTCAAGGACTTCCTGCCACTTGAACTCTGCTTTGAGCAAAAAGACAGCTGCCAATTTAATTCCTGATTGAGTGGAAATGTTTGGTGTTTCTGAAAGGTTAAGAAGCCCTTTCATGAAGGCTAGCAGATCACCTAATTCCAAAAGTGGTTAGGCTTTGCTTAGTAGTAAATCTTAAAGAATTCTAGAAAATGTAGAAATGAGAAGACATGAATATTTTAATAAAATCAAATGTAGCAACCATGTAAATGTTTATTCCCTGGCCACAATCACTAAGTTGTAATCAAAACTTAATTCTACTCTCTAGGGGTTTTCTTGGGAACCACAGTGAGGTTCATATTTGACTTCTTAGGGATGGCTTGATATATTTTGAGGAAGGAAAATGGCTACAAATAGACTTCAAAGCTCATTTTGTAGGAATATCTGTAAAGCTAAGGGTCTTCATATTAAAAATGGGATTCCAGAATAGGCTATATATATTAAGAATTCCTCCAAGCAACCAGGTGACTACGTTTCAAACTGACCCGCACATGTACAAAGACAGATCTTTTTCTTTAGGAGATACTAGTAACCATCAACTGTCTCACCTGATCTAAACCCCAAAGATTTCTTTAAAATACCATCTAACAAATAATTTTAATACTTGGTACTCAATTTAAAAAATATAATAGTCCAAAAAATGTGTGTAAGTGATAAGAGTAAGTCAGCTTTATAAAAAACAGTATGTCGGGGGTGATGACAGAGAAATGGTGCTATGAGGGGTACTCCCGAAATCTCCCCCTGAAATTTCAACAGATTCAACAACTAGAGACAGAAAAACAATTTTAGGAGCATCTGAAATATACATACACCAGACAAAAGTATGATTGGGTGAAAAGGTGACTGAATATATAATCCACTCTGAAGGAAATAAGACAAAGAATGGAGTATTCTGCTTTCCTCACTGATCTGAGGAAGGGCCACTTTCATCTGGAACCGAGAGAAACAGAGGATCTGGGGCAGAGGGAAGAAGCTGGATAGAGCAGATGATCAAGCAGAGGAGAGAACGCGCTGGCTCGGCCTGAGATTGCGGACATGGGGCTAGCGCGAGTGGCAGGCTCCGACAGAGGTTGCCAGAGTGGGTTGTCTGCAGAGGCCTGCACCGGAGCAGCTTTGGGCTTTGTGCACTCCCGGGCTGCAACCCCAGGCAGTTTGCAAGTGGCTCCACCTAGAGCCTCTGGCATGGGCGTATGCATTTGCGGGTGGAGGGGCTAGGCCCAGGATTGTCAGCAGTGGACTTCTGTGTGGGCTGTAACCAGCATTTCTCTGTGGTCCCATCTCCCTGACCAACAGCACGAGAAGTGCACAAGGGCCGGGATCCCTAAGCCTGGACCTGTCTGGGCAGGGCACTGCCCCAGCCAATATAGATCACAAAGCGCATTCCTGCATTTCCAACACTGACTGAGATCACAAGCATTGTGCACCTAAGTGGACCGGAGCAGACCTCTGAGTGCACTGTGGAAGTCATGTGGTCTGGGCACACATGTAACTTGCTGCAGGCTACCAAACAGGGCACAAAGGAAAACAGCCTGTGGAAATTAAGCCCGCGGAGCGCCAAGGCATACTAGACAGGCCCGGGGGCCCTTAGAAAGGTGCCTGATCAACAATTGGCTCCCAGCCCTGCTTGCTTTCACTAGCAGCTCTCGTTGGCACAACCTTATCTACAACTGTGCTTTGAGTGGTGACTGCTCTTAGAGTCTCTTGCTCTGCATGCAGTGACTGGAGCAACCTCACAGCTAAGTCCCCAGATTGCTAGCTCAATAGGGAGAGACGTGGGGAGAGGCACCTGGAAAACTGAGTCTCCCACTGTCATAGTCTGCAAACCCTAACAAGCCCCACCTACCAACAGGACTGAGGCCCAGCCTATGTCATTGCCATAGGGACACAACGCCAAATCTCTACTCAAGAGCCTCATAGGGGCAAAACCTGTAGTACAGCACTACCGGCTGGGGGGGGGGGGAGAAGCTATCTCTGAAGACTAATAAAAAATTACATTTTTTTATAACTTTTTTTTTTCCAATTTGGTCATTTTTTCTTCTTTCTGTTTTATTCTTTCCTTTTCCTTTTGAACTTCATTATCCATAGGTGTGACACTTCTTATTCTTGTTTTTTATGAGGATTACATTTCAAAAACCTTAACCTTTTTTTCCTTCTTTTTTCTTTTCTCTTTTTCTCTCATTCAATCATTATTTATCAACAAATTATTTTATTCTAGATTCATATTTTTCTTTGTAGCATTTTGCATGTTTTTTATTGAATTTTTTTATCTCTGTCATTTTCACTCAGTTCTGGCTCCCCATTCTATATAGTTTTTGTTCCACTTAACATATGAGAATTTTCATTTTTTACTGTATTTTTTCAATATTTTAAAATTATCTCTTATTAGTGTTATTAACAATACCACTTTCAAATTTCAGTAAGGAAAAAGAAATCAAATATCATGGATATATAAGGCAGAGATGTAGCTCAGATAAATGATGAAAAATCTCTAGAAAAACATTTTAATTGCTTGGAAACCTTGAAGTTAAATGACAGAAAATTAAAAATTGAAGTCCTAAGAATACTCACGGAAATACAAGAAAGCACAGAAATACAATTTAGAGAGCTCAAAAAACAATTTAATGAACAAAAAGAATACATCACCAAGGATATTGAAACTATAAAAAGGAATCAAACAGAGGTGAAAAACTCAATACATAAACTGAAAAAACAAAGTAACAAGCTTAGCTAATAGAAAAGACCAGATAGAGGAGAGAAATAGTGACATAGAAGACAGGCAACTAAAGACACTACAGAGAGAAGAGGAGAGAGACAAATTTTAAAAAATGAGAAAGCCCTACAGGAATTGTCTGACTCCATCAGAAAGAGCAACATAAGAAGAATGGGCATATCAGAAAGAGAAGAGAGAGAAAATGAAATGGAGAACATATTTAAATGAATAATAGATGAGAACTTTCCAAACCTGTGGAAAGAATTAGAGGCTAGAAACCGAGAAGGAAACAGAACACCGAGTTACCTTAACCCAAACAGACCTATTCCAAGACATATTGTAATGAAATGATCACAAACTAATGACAAAGAAGAAATCCTCAAGGCAGCCATGGAAAAGAAGAATCCAACATATAAATGTAGGCCTATTAAGCTATCATCAGATTTCTCAGCAGAAACTCTACAAACCAGAACAAAGTGGTTTAAAGTACTGAAAGAGAGAAACTTCCAGCCAATATTTAAAGTACTGAAAGAGAGAAACTTCCAGCCAAGAATACTATATCCATCAAAGCTATTCTTCAAATACAAAGGGAAAATAAAAACATTCACAGATATAGAAAAGATGAGGAAATCTATCACCAGAAAACCCCCAGTTTGGGAAATACTAAAGGGGGATATTCAACTAGATACAAAGATCAAAACAAAAACAAATTACAAGTAAAAGCTCCAACAAGATCACAATAAAAACAAGATTAATCTGTGACAACAAAAACAAAAAAGGGGAGAGGGCAAAGATGAACAGTAGCAAAGGAGGATAGAGTGCAGAAGCACTAACAAGATAATGTACTACAATAAATATGATATATATCATTTTTATTACCTAATGGTAACCACCCCTGAAAAAATCACTACAGAAACACATGGCTTAAAAAAAGAACAAACAGAAGAAATAAGTATGAAATACAACCAAATAAAAACAAATGACAGAAAAACAAAAGGGAAGAACCAAACAAGATACAGAGGTATCAGAAAGCAATATATAAAATGGCAATAGGAAACCCTCAAGTGTCAATAATTATATTAAATGTAAATGGATTGAACTCACCAATAAAAAGACACAGAGTAGCAGAATGGATCAAAAAAGAAAACCCAACTGTATGCTGCCCTCAAGAAGCACATCTAAGCTACAAGGATAAAAACAAATTCAAAGTGAAAGGTTGGAAAATGATTCTTCAAGCAAATAACATCCAATGAAAAGCAGGCGTAGCCATACTCATATCTAACATTGCTGACTACAAGACAGCAAAGGTAATCAGAGACAAAGATGGTCATTTCATAATGATAAAGGGGACATTGAATCAAGAAGACATAACATTTCTTAATATATATGTAGCAAACCAAGGAGCACCAGAGTATATAAGACATCTACTAACTGACCTAAAAATAAAAACCAACAAAAATACAATCATACTTGGAGACTTCAATACATCGCTGACAGCTCTAACTTGTTCATCCAAACAGAAAATCAATAAAGAAATATGAGCCTTAATCAAAACACTAGAACAATTGGTTATGATAGACATCTACAGGATATTTCATCCCAAAATGCCAGGGTATACATTTTTCTCTAGTATACATGGTACATTCTCAAGAATTGACCATATGTTAGGCCACAAAACTAACATCAACAAATTCAGAAAGATTGAAATTATACCAAGCATATTCTCTGACAATAAAGCTTTGAAACTCAAATTCAACTGCAAAAAAAAGTAAACAAACCCACAAAAATGTGGAAATTAAATAATATACTTCTAGAAAATGAGTGGGTCAAAGAAGAAATAAAAGCAGAGATCAAAAGATACATACAGACAAACAAAAATGACAATATGAAATGTAAGAATCTCTGGGATGCTGCAAAAGTAGTAATAAGAAGGAAGTTTATATCACTGCAGGCTTATATGAACAAACAAGAGAGAGCCCAAGTAAACAACTTAACATCACATCTTAAGGAACTAATAAAAGAAGAACAAAGGTAACTCAAAACTAGCAAAAAAAAAAAAAAGGAAATAATAAAAATCAGCAGAAATAAATGAAATAGAGAACAGAAAAACCATAGAAAAAATCAATAAAAGAAGGAGCTGGTTCTTTGCAAAGATCAACAAAATTGACAAACCCTAGGCAAGACTCACTAAGGAAAAAAGAGAAAGGACTCATATAAACAAAATCCAAAATGAAAGAGGGGAAATCACCACAGATATCATAGATATACAAAGAATTACCGTAGAATACTATGAAAAACTAAATGCCACCAAATTTAACAATCTAGAAGAAATGGATTAATTCCTAGAACAATGCAATCTTTCTAGACTGAGTCATGAAGAAGTTGATAGCCTAAACAGACCCATAAACAGGGAGAAAATAGAAACAACTCTCAAAAACCTCCCTAAAAATAAAAGTCCAGGGCCAGACAGCTATACTAGTGAATTCTATCAAACATTCAAAGAAGACTTGGTTCTTACATTTTATGAGGTCAACATAACCCTCATACCAAAACCTGGCAAGGAAAACACAAAAAAAGAAAACTACAGACCAATATCTCTAATGAATACAGATGCTAAAACCCTAAACAAAATACTAGCAAACTGAATACAACAACACATTAAAAAAATAATTTATCATGATCAAGTGGGATTCATCCCAGAATCACAAGGATGGTTCAACATACTTAAAATAGTTAACATAATACACCATGTCAACAAAACAAAGAACAAAAATCATATGATCCTATGAATAGAAGAGAAAAGGCATTCAATAAAATACATCATTTTATGTTTAAAATGCAACAAAATGGGTATAGAAGTAAAATATTTCAACATAATAAAGGCCATTTATGACAAACCATCAGCTAACATCATATTAAATGGCAAAAAACTGAGGACTTTTCCTCTAAAATCAGGAATAAGACAAGGCTGCCCACTCTCTGCACTCTTATTCAATGTAGTGCTGGAAGTTCTAGCCCGAGCAATCAGACAAGAGAAATAAATAAAAGGCATTCATATCAGAAAAGAAGAAGTAAAGGTTTCACTTTTTGCAGATGATATTATCCTGTACATTGAAAACCCCAAAGACTCCATAAAAAGACTATTGGAAAAAATAAATCAATACAGTAAGGTCACAGGATACAAAATTAATATACAGAAGTCTATTGCCTTCTTATATGCCAACAATGAAATGTCAGAATACAAAGTCAAAAAAATAATCCCTTTTACAGTTGCAACAACAACAAAAAATACCTAGGAATAAACATAACAAAGAATGTAAAAAACCTATATAATGAAAACTACAAAGCATTGTTAAGGGAAATTGAAAAAGATACAATGAAATGGAAAAATATTCCTTGTTCTTGGATAAGATTAATATAGTCAAAATGACCATATCACCCAAAACAATATACAAATTTAATGTAATTCCTATCAAAATTCCAATGTCATATTTTAAAGAAATGGAACAAAATATTATCAGGTTTATATGGAACTATAAAAAGCCCTGAATAGCCAAAGTAATCCTAAGGCAAAAGAACCAAGCTGGGGCACTATAATACTTGACTTAAAATTATATTTTAGAGCCATGATAATCAAAACAGCATGGTATTGGCAGAAAAATAGACAGTCAGACAAATGGAACAGAATAGAGAACCCAGAAATAAAACCACATGTATATGGTCAAACAATCTTTGACAAAGGAGCCAACAACACACAATGGAGAAAAGAAAGCCTCTTCAATAAATGGTGCTGGGAAAACTAAAGAACCACCTGCAAAATAATGAAACTTGACTACAGTTTGTCCCCATTGTACCAAAATTAATTCAAAATGGTTCAAAGACTAAAATATAAGACCTGAAACAATTAATTACATAGAAGAAAACATATGTACTAAACTCATGGACCTTAGCCATAAAAAGCATTTTATGAATTTGACTCCAAAGGCAAGGGAAGTGAAGGCAAAGATAAATTAATGGGGCTAGATCAGACTAAGAAGCTTTTGCACAGCAAAGAAAACTAACAACAAAACAAACAGAAAGCCAACTAAATGGGAGATGATATTTTCAAACAACAGCACAGATAAGGGCCTAATATCCAAAATATACAAAGAACTCCCAAAATTTAACAACAAACAAGAAAACAATCCAATAAAATAATGGGAAGAGGACATGAACAGACACTTCTCCCAGGAAGAAATATAAATGGCCATAGATATATGAAAAGATGCTCATCTTCACTAGCTATTAGGGAAATCCAAATCAAAACTACAATGAGATACCATCTCACAACTGTTAGATTAACTATTATCAAAAGACAGGTAATAACAAGTGTTGGAGAGGCTGTGGAAAAAGAGGAACCCTCATCCACTGTTGGTGGGAATGTAAAGTAGTACAACAATTATGGAAGTAAATATGGTGGTTCTTCAAAAAATTAAGAATAGAACTACCATATGACCCAGCAATTCCTCTACTGGGTATATCCCCCAAAACTCAAAAACATTGGTACATAAAGACACAAGCAGCCCCATGTTCATTGCAGCATTGTTCACAGTGGCCAAGACATGAAAACAACCAACAAGCCCTTCAATAGATGATTGGATAAAGAAGATGTGGTACATATATACTATGGAAAACTACTCAGCCATGAGAAATGATGACATAGGATCATTTATGACAACATGAATTGACCTTGATAACTGAGTGAAATAAGTAAATCAGAAAAAACTAAGAACTGTATAATTCCATACATAGGTGGGGACACAAAACTGAGACTCATGGACATGGACAAGAGTGTGGTGGTTACCAGGGGGAGGAGAAGGGAAGAGAAGGAGGGGGCAGGGGGAGGGGGGGCATAAAGAAAACCAAATAGAAGGTGACGGAGGACAGTTTGACTTTGGGTGATGGGTATACAACATAATCAAATGTCAAAATGACCTGGAGATGTTTTCTCTGAATCCATGTACCCTAATTGATCAATGTCACCATGTTAAAATTAATTGTTTAAATAAAAAAATACAATAGGTCATGCAGCTGTGATAAAATTAAAACAGAAAATTTATTGAGCATTAATAATGATGAAAAAAAGGATTCAATTTGAAAGAAAGGAGTATACATTTAAGAACATTTTGATGAAGTGAAATTAATCCTATTAACTAATTTCAATTTGGGATTAGCTGGGGGTGTTCAATTTAGATAGGAAAAGTTTTATCTGTTTGAAAAAATGATGGTAATCAAAAGATGAAGATAAAAATCTAGTCTCAAGACACAGATAACAGCTAAGTTAAGAATATGTAATTTGATTTAGAGCTATGATATAAAAAGGAGGCCTAATGAAAATAGAGTTTATTCTTGGTTTGTTGTTAACCTGTATCATGAGCCCTTCTCATATATATTTCCTTTCCCTAGCAAACTTGAGAAATGAGCTAGGTAGGCAGAATAAAAATGCTTTTTAAAAGAAAATAAATTGAAATGTATTTTAATAGATAAAGACAATAACCAAACTACAAAAAGTTTGGGAGGTTAAATAAGTGATCATTTATAACATCATCATTACCATAGCATATTTAATATTTTTAGTGATTTTTCTTTCTATCTTTTAAATGTATGCATATTTTGATTCATTCATGCAGCAGTGAACAATATGGCTAAAAAAATCTCTGCCCTCATGGAGCTTACATTAATAAGGGGAGACAGCAAATAAATGAGTAAATCATGTAAATGTGTTTGCAGGTGATAATGCAATGAGGAAAAAAAAGGGGGTATACTGTGTGTTTTTTAATGTTTATTTTATTGATTTGAGAGAGAGAAAAGGAGAGAGAGAGAGAGAGGACGTCAATCTGTTTCTGTATGTTCCCTGACTGGGGATTGAACTGGCAACCTCTGCACTTCAGGATGATACTCTAATCAACCAAGCTATCCAACCAGGAGGGGATGCTGCATAATTCTAATAGAATGATCAGAATGAGGGTCAGTGAGAAGATGACTTCTGAGCCAAGGCAGGAAGCAGGTGGAGAGTGAGGAGTGATCAGTGAGGATATCTATGCTTGATCAGAGGTTCAGTCAGAGGGACCCCAGATTGCTGAACCTGGGAGGAAGCTTGCCTGGAAAGGTGAAGAGGCTCCAACACCACTTGGGCAGGCTTGGCGATTCTCAATGTCTTGTCTCCCAGGCCGCTGCAGTGACCCAGGACCCCTGTCCTCACTCATATTGCTTCATTTATTCTCATTTCTCTAAAACTCCATGGTAAGAGACAACAATTTTTGTTAAGACTGTGTAGTCAAGCATACTGTGTAGTCTGCGGACAAGTTCTGCCGGGGGTGAGGACGACGGAGATGCAAAGACCCAACTCCAGGGACCAGCTTCAGTGACGCAGATCCACTTTATTCAGGAAGTAAGCAAGCTTATATAGATGGGTTCAGCCTATAGGATGTTACAGTGTGTTTCTCAAAGCCAATGGCTGAAAAGATCATGGAGCTGCATGGTTGGCACTAAGTCATTTCCTTATAGCAGGCGAGCTCCCTTCCTGGGTATGCCCAGGAGGGTTCTGGGAGCTGGAGTACTTTCACAGCACTGCATCAGCCACAGCTGCTAGGAATGTGCTCTGTGCTCCACCCACATCTCCCCCTTCTCTTTTAATTAAGGCCAATTGGACTTGATGAATGACAGCTTGCTGTTGTAGCTTCTGAATGCCTCACATTATGCAACAAAACCCTAGTAGAACTAAAACAACTAAAATACCTATTATACTATATGCTAATATTATAGATTAGCTGGATTAAACAATGAGGCAAGCTTTTGTAATGTTTGACTAGTTAGGAAATAGAATGGGGGTCTTAAACAGGGGATTTCTCCTAGGGGTTGGGATGTCATTTTCCTCCCATTGTGTTACAGAGACCTTCTAGGTGCTGTTAAACACAGTTCCATTTATTTGTAAAAAATGGACGTAGGTCCATGCATGCCCCCTTCCCACAAAGTTCCCATCGTCCAAACACGGAACAGATGGCTTGCCACGAGCTGTGTACTGCATTCTGTCTCTCAGTTTCCAAAACTGGAGGGTTAGCAGTTGTTGGTGGCATCATTGTTGGGGTCATCTTCATCCCGGGGACACCGGGAGTAGCCATATGTTCCTTCCTGGGATCCAAATTGGATGTGGGCTATTTTCTGGAAAAACACAAGCATAACCACTCCCTTGTGTTATAAGGGAGTGCAGTCCTTGTCACTGAGCTGTGGCTGGGTCCTTCCAGCATACTAATGGCAATGGGGTTGGTTGGCTATGAAGGCCTCTCCAACGTTTATAAGCGGGAGTTACTCCTTCAAAATCAAAAGTTAAATAATTGAGAGTGAATGCAGCACTGAGGAGCATATCCCCCCTTTCTTTTTGAATTTGAAGCTTAATGTCTCTGTGTTGCCATTCTACAATGGCTTGTCCTTGGGGATTATAAGGAAGAATGCCAAGGTGGTGGGTGATTTGCCATTGGGAACAAAAGGCTTTAACCTTTGAGCTGGAAGGGCATGATTCATGGGAAATATCTCTTTGCTGACACATGGGGGCATATAGGTTGGCCCATGGTCTGCATCAGGAACACGTGTTGAAGAAAATGGCGTCTGAGAGGCTGGGGTGGGGCATTGAGCCCCGGCAGGGAATGCAGAAGTAGCGACTTCTGCTTTTTTGGGTGGCCAAGCTGATGGCATGGTTTCTAATATATCTAGTTTTGTTAGTGCATGCTCGGCTGCAAGTCCATCAAACTCGGTGGCCCAACTCTTTTCTTCATCTACAGGGGGAGGCAAATATGGAGGTAGGGCTCCTCTGAGAGAGGAGTAGCCTGTAGGACCTTAGGGACTGGCAGAGGGTCCCCAGCAGGAGCACCAGTCAAGCAGGCGTGTATTGCCAATAAGGCAGGAGTGAGGCTGAGAGGGAAGGCCTGTCCCTCATGTACCTTAGCCGAACGAAAATGTTAGAGAGCTCGGGCCCAAGTATCCAGCTCTCAGAGCAGCACGTCCTCAATCCAGGGATTGAGACCAGAGAGAATCTCCCAGTAAGTACAGAGATCCTTTTCACTAACTTCAACTCGCCTACTCTGCAATAGGGCGTGCAGGGCTTGAGCCTGAGGGGCTCGAGAGTGAGGGAGAAGGTTTCCCATTGCAGAGGGTCACTCACCCATCCCTTGGATGCCGGTTAGGTCCCTGCCGGACGTTGGGCGCCAGTTATGGACAAGTCCTGCTGGAGGTGAGGACAATGGAGATACAAAGACCCAACTCCGGGGACGAGGTTCAGTGACACAGATCCACTTGATTCAGGAAGTAAGCTAGCTTATATAGATGAGTTCAGCCTATAGGGTGTCACAGCGTGTTCCTCAAAGCCAATGGCTGAAAAGATCAGGGAGTTGTGTGGTTGGCGCTACATTACTTCCTTACAGCGGGGAGCTTCCTTTCTGGGTGTGCCCAGGAGGCTTCTGGGAGCCGGAGTATTCTCACAGCATTGCATCAGCCACAGCTGCTAGGAATGTGCTCTGCGCTCCACTCACAGTAGTCAGTTTCTATTAGAAATGAAAACTTTTTTTAAAATTATAATTTCTTAAAAATCAGTCATTGCTGACAGATATGAACATTATTAATTTTAGTATATTTACTTTTGGATGCCCTTTGAATTTTGAAAATTCTAATAACTTTTCAGTTGATTCTTTTGCTACTTCTAAGCTTAAAATTACACCATCTACAAGGTGTAATAATTTTATCTTTTTCTTTTCTATACCTGTACATCTAATTTTTTATTATTATTTTATTGAATTTATTGGAATGACATTGGTTCACAAAACCGTACAGGTTTTTAGTGCACAACTCAACAAATCACCATCTGCCCACCATATCGTATGCATCTACATTTTGTTTCATGACCTCTTGCAATTGATAAAAACTACCTAAAATATTAAATAGTAACTATAATATCGGGCTCCTTTATTTTATTCTGGATATGCATGGGGCTGTTTCCAGTAATTACCCTTAAGTATGATTTAAATTACATAGTCTCCATCATCGAGAGAAAGAATCTTTACATTCCCATTTCCATCAATGAACTTATTAGAAATAGATATTGATTTTTATCAAATTCCTTTTTTCAGTATCTATACAGATTATTATTTTTGGCACACCATTAGTTGGATGTGCCAATATTTAAGCATCTTTTAAAACTGAACTTTCTTTACATTCTTTTTTTTTTCTGGGTTTTTTTTTTTTTTTAATTTTTCTGAAGCTGGAAACGGGGAGAGACAGTCAGACAGACTCCCGCATGCGCCAGACTGGGATCCACCCGGCCCGCCCACCAGGGGGCGATGCTCTGCCCACCAGGGGGCGACGCTCTGCCCACCAGGGGGTAATGCTCTGCCCCTCCAGGCGTCGCTCTATTGTGACCAGAACCACTCTAGCGCCTGGGGCAGAGGCCAAGGAGCCATCCCCAGCGCCCGGGCCATCTTTGCTCCAATGGAGCCTTGGCTGCGGGAGGGGAAGAGAGAGACAGAGAGGAAGGAGAGGGGGAGGGGTGGAGAAGTAGATGGGCGCTTCTCCTGTGTGCCCTGGCCGGAATCAAACCCGGGACTTCTGCTCGCCAGGCCAACGCTCTACCACTGAGCCAACCGGTCAGGGCCTTTCTTTACATTCTTGAGATGATTTTGGTCATAAGGGAGCTTATGATATGGTGTTGTATCAGTCACTGGTGTTCCATTTAAGATGTACATGTCTGTGCTGATGCACAGTTTTCTTTGGAAGGCAAGGATGTGAGCGGCATGCTAAACAAGTGGGATTTTTATATGATGCCACTCTGGTCAACCTAAGACAGAAACAGCACAAATGAAGGACCTATATATTGTGTTGCAGCAGGAAGCATCTGATTCAGAGCGGCCCCAGGAGACCGGAGTAAGAAGGGCGACATCTGCGTGGTCCTGGAGCCTGGTCAGGCTGGGATGTCAGATCTCGGGCATACGGCCCTGCTGCTCTCTGAAGAAACAGAGCCTGACAGGACAGCAAAGATGAACACAGAACCTTGTTGTCTGGCTTGTGGAACTACTCTATGATCAGTTTGCGTTCTTTGTGCCGCCTTGGGCGCCCGACATTGTAATCACCGGTGCTCTGGCGGGACGCAGCTTCTAAAGGTTTCATTTTTGAACGCCTCATCATCCATCCTGGGCCTGCTGGCCTCCAGCCTCTGCAGCCCCAGCAGACAGTGAGTTTTGATTCTTTTGAGTACACTGTCATTGGAAGGTCATATAGTAATAATGATAACAGCAACAGAAATAATCGCTGATATTGTTGAACCCATACCTTGGGTCAGCCACTATTCTAGATGCATTAATTCATTAACTTGAACAACCTACTGAAGTCAGAGCTAGAATTACTGCACAACACATGTATATTTTATTTATTTCCCCATGTATAAGATGTGCCCTTTTTGAATATTTGGGGTCTAAAAACTGGATGCATCTATACAGTGGTTATAGATTTTTTTTACTTGCATTTCCCACTTTTTTGCACTTGTTTTTGTGCTTATTGCTTCGCACTTGTTACTGGTATATTACGATTACGTTTTGCCGTGTTCTGCCCAGAAATGGCTCAGAAAAGATTTTCGTACAGTGCTAAATTTAAGTTAAAAGTGATCCAGTTTGCAAAAGTGAATAGAAATCATGCTGCTGAATGTAAGTTTGGTTCTTCTCCAACTGAGAAATCAATCCGAGACTGGCTATGGGAAGAAAAAACCCTACTGAAAACACCACAGCAGAAGAAGGCCATGAGAGGCAAGTCAGCAAAATGGCCTGATTTAGAGAGGGAATTGAAGATACGGATTGAAGAGCAAAGGGCAATTGGAATTCCTGTGTCCACAAAGATGGTTTAGCATGAGGCAAGAAGAATTGCTGATGAAAAAGAAGTTACTGATTTCAAAGGAGGACACAATTGGTGCTTCAGGTTCATGAAACAGAATGGACTAAGCATGTGTACATGCACCACACTTGCACAAAAGATGCCTGAAAGCTATGAGCAGAAGGTCCTTGAATTTCATCATTTTGTCATTCAATGTCGGAAGACACACCAGTTTGAGTTGGGACAGATTGAAAATATGAACAAAATCCCCCTTCAATTTGATGTCCCAAGTAACAGAACTGTTGAAAAAAAGGTGGTGAAAACTGTAATTTTGAAGACAAGTGGACATGAAAAGAGCCATTATAGAGTTGGTCTAGCTTGTTGTGCCAATGAAACCAAGCTGCCTCCTATGCTGATTTTCAAATGCAAAACAATGCCAAAAGAAGACATTCCTCAAGGAGTGATTGTCCACGTTCATGACAGGATTGGATGGATCAAGATGGGATGAAGATCTGGTTTGAGAAAGTTTGGAGAAGGAGACCAGGTGGGCTCTTACACAAACCTGCCCAATTGGTGTTTGATCAGTTCAGGGCACACATAACAAAAAACACAAAGAAGATTGCTGCAGAGCAAAAGAAAAAACTTGCTGTCGTACCTGGAGGCTTGACATCCCAGCTCCAAACACTTGATATCAGCATTAAACCTTAAAAGCTGCCATGAGAGATGAATGGAACCAATGGATGAAGTCTTCTGGGGACAATTTGACACCAGCAGGAAGAGTGAAGAAACCAACTATAGGAGAAGTTTGTACCTGGTTGAAAAGATTCTGAGATAATATCAAGATTGATTTTATCAAGATTGATTAACATCAAGATCGTTGTCAAGTATTTAAGAAGTGTGGCATTTCAAATACAATAGGTGGAACTGAGGACGAGGAAATATACAAAGACAGTGATTTGTCATCAGACATAGATGAGGACAAGCTAATGGATGGGAGTTTTGACAGTGATGAGAGTTGTATGAATATTATGATGAATAAAACTTGAGTTCAATAACTTTATGTAATACTTTTTTTTTCAAATTTTGGACCCCCAAATTAAGGTGCATCTTATACATGAGAGCATCTTATACATGGGGAAATATGGTAAGTCACTTGCTCAAGTTCTCAGGAACAGAAGTATCGGAGCTAGACTTTGAATTCGATCTCAGTTTTTCTAGCCCATAGTCCCTGAGCCAGGTCCCAGCAATTAGTGTGCTGTAAGTACCCACTTGTATGCTTTAGGAAGGAAGGCAGAGCAAAGGGTCTGCAGCCAGAAAATAATAATGCTATTTTCACTTCAGAGCTCTACATTCAGGAAGTAACATGAAATTGACTTAAACCAGAAAAAAAAACCAAACTCCAAAACCAGCCAAATCATAAAGTAATAAAAATTTAGGTTTGTGAAAAAAGTATTCTTTAGAGTTTGAATTATTTGAGGTATGGACAAGTTGGTGGAGGAGTGAACTGAGCAGTTTCAAGTATACAAAGAGGAATAAAAGTGGTTTTTTGACTAGTGATTAGCCTTTTCTAGAAGGCATTTTACAAGAAATAGATACCTTTAAATAGAAGAGTTAAATAAGAGCTGAGATAATATTTACTGACAGTTAAGAGAGAACCAGTGGGCAATCTGCAAAAGAACATCAGGGAATTCGTGAGAATTAGAGAAAGGGTATGACTTCCAGATGGTTAAAGTGTCATTCTGTCAAAGATTTGGATAAATGAGTGGATACAGTGTTCTCTGTGCCGCTCTAGCAGTTAATTCACTCTCTCAATCTTTATTGGGTATCTACTATTTGCCAGCTACTATGCAAGCTGTCTGGTTACCGAGACGAGCGGAATTGGATGTGGGGTCAGCCTTCAGGGAATTCAAGTCCAGTGGGGCAGATGGATAAATAAAATAAAATCACCTCCTAATAAATAGAAAACTGATTGGCTAGATATCCTGATGATATCTTTCTCCTTCCTTGACCCCCCATATTCCCCTTCTATTTGCTCAGACAAGCTAGAAGCCCAGCTCTGCTCATGGCCTCAGGAGAGGCAGGGAGGGAAGAAAACCCAGAAGGTTCCAGAGATGACTGCTTTTGTAAAACAAAAATATGAACCCTCAAGGGATAAGGGATTTCCTAGAGTGGAGTAAGTACAGTGGACCCTTGAACAACAGGGATTTGAGCTGCACAGGTTTACTTATAGACAGATTTTTTCAATAAATATGAAAATGCATTTACTCTTCTTTATGATTTTCTTAATAACATTTTCTTTTCTCTAGCTTAGTTTATTGTAAGAATTAAGTATATAGTACATATAACATACAAAATACGTGTTAAGTGACTGTTTTTCTATTGGTTAGGCTTTTGGTAACTACCAACAATAGGCTGTTTGAAGCTAAGTTTTCGGGCATCAAAAGTTATACATGGATTTTTGGGCTGTGTAGGGTTTGGCCCCCTAACTCCCACAGTGTTAAAGGGTCAATTGTAGTTAGTTAGAACAGATACTCTTAAGACTAGAAAGTGATTTCCTTAGACTTGAAGGGAGAAGAAAGAGAGACAGATCAGAAAAGATCAGTAGTTCCTGAAGAGAATACTGCTAAAGGCAGCAAGACCCCTCACAGTGTATGGGATCCAAGGAGCAGAGAGGATCTGTGATCCCTACTGCACTGGAGGCTGCTGGGACGATAAGGAAAGGAGTATCTCTGGGAAGAACAGCTCCATTTTTTTATGGGGTCAGATGTTATTATTAACCCCCCTCGACAGAGAGCATAAGTAAGACACAGAAGTTAGGTAGTTTGCTCACATTCACACAACTAATAATGTCAGAGGTGGAGTTTTAAGCCAAGCAGCTTGACTCCACAATCCAAATTCTTAACTATTTTCCTATCCTACCTCCAAGCAAATAGAGCAGGGGTCCCCAAACTTTTTACACAGGGGGCCAGTTCACTGTTCCTCAGACTGTTGGAGGGCTGGACTATAAAAAAAACTATGAACAAATCCCTATGCACACTGCACATATCTTATTTTAAAGTAAAAAAACAAAACGGGAACAAATACAATATTTAAAATAAAGAACAAGTAAATTTAAATCAACAACCTGACCAGTATTTCAATGGGAACTATGCTCCTCTCACTGACCACCAATGAAAGAAGTGCTCCAGGCCCTGGCCGGTTGGCTCAGTGGTAGAGCATCGGCCTGGCGTGCAGAAGTCCCGGGTTCGATTCCCGGCCAGGGCACACAGGAGAAGCGCCCATCTGCTTCTCCACCCCTCCCCCTCTCCTTCCTCTCTGTCTCTCTCTTCCCCTCCCGCAGCGAGGCTCCATTGGAGCAAAGATGGCCCCGGCGCTGAGGATGGCTCCTTGGCCTATGCCCCAGGTGCTAGAGAAGCTCTGGTTGCAACAGAGCGACGCCCCAGAGGGGCAGAGCATCGCATCCTGGTGGGCGTGCCGGGTGGATCCCGCTTGGGCGCATGCAGGAGTCTGTCTGACTGTCTCTCCCCGTTTCCAGTTTCAGAAAAATACAAAAAAAAAAAAAAAAAGAAGTGCTCCTTCTGGAAGTGCGGCAGGGGCCGGATAAATGGCCTCAGGGAGCCGCATGCGGCCCGCCGGCCGTAGTTTGGGGACCCCTGAAATAGAGTTTATTCACGTATTCAGCCATAGTTATTGACTTCCTTACACGAGTATAGCACTGTTGTAGACATGATCATATCAGCATAGTGCAATCATTGCTATTGTTCTATAAATTGGGTTTTCTAGTAAATCCTTGCAATTTCTAAAAATTACCAATAAGGTCATAAATGCTCATTACACATCTTTCCTAAAAGTAAAAGGAAATCTCGGAGAATTTAAATTATTTTGACGTGTAACTTTATTATTATATCATAGATATATACGCTATATATGATGTATAGCTATTATATCATAATATGATATCTATGATATAATAAACTATACACAATAGGCAAAAAGTATGCAAAATATATGCTTTATAATTTTTAGCTCCAGATTTTATATGCTTATTATTTTGTATAATAATTTATAACCATTAATAAACAGTGAGTAAATTTTATTATATTTATCAAGTTATTGACTTTATTTGTGAATTCTTTCTTCTTTTTTACATTGAAACTGGGGCCTACTTTTAACATTTGGTAGATCCTAGCCTCAGTGATATTTTACAAACTGGCAAATATCTGTGAGTTGGTGTGTATGCACATGAGTGTTTATACAGAAAAATAAAGCTCTATATATATCAGAAGATGAATAGGGTATGTCATAGTCACTTACAAATTTTACTGCATTTCTAATAAGTGGGATTGCCACTGAAACAACAGATAAAAAGTAAAGTAGAAAACTGGTTTAATTTCCTGTTTGATTCAAATCCAAAACATTCATTTTATGTCAAATATGTACCTAACTCAGATATATATATATATATATATACAATATAGATATATATATATATTGTAGATATATATCTACAATACATGTATATTTAATAGACTGAATTTTTCACGTTACCTTAAGCAGATAGCTAGTTCAGGAGCAGAATATGGTTATGTTTCTTCTTGGTAATGAAGCTAGAACACCATTCAATATAGTGCCAGGATTGTATTATGCTTTATAATTCATAAAACCTTTCATATGCATGACTTTGTTTAGGCGTAAAACGAGGGCTAAGTGGTCAGCATGAGGGCCGTAGAGCTGAGACTCATTTTAAAACTGCTTCATTCCTCTAAATCCAGTGTGCCTTCGGATGTAATGCAGCCATTTAGCGTGTTGGGCCACAGCTTTCAAAAAATATCTTGCTTTGTAGGTTAATATTTCGTTGAAAATGTCCCTTTATCTGCAGAACTAGAAGACCAAAGATTCTTCCTGAGATGTTCATGGGGCTACAGAGGACCCATGCAGGGAGAGACTGGGGACACTGTGGCCCTCTCAGCATCAAATGGATATTGTGTTGAGCATATTCAGGGAAGCATTTATTTGAGGAAAGAGCTAGAGGGTTTCAAAACATTGTTAAATTGGTATAGCCCCTGCTTCCAAAAGGGTAAGATCACTGAGTTAGATGTTCCCAATTCAGTCTCTACTTTTCTAATTTTATGATGCATTTCATAATTAAGGATTAACTGTAACACAGTCGTGTAAATATAATGTTTTCTAAATGAATTTATGAAACCATGTAGCCTGCACCTCATGGCGTTGTTTCCTGAATTGTTAGGTGCCTGGGAGACTGCATTTTGATTCTTACCAATATTTGAAGGAAGACAACCACACCACCAGTTCTGAAATTCCATTACTCAGTATTGCTCAGAAGTAAAATTGAAAAGATAAAAATTTTCCTTATGATCTGGCTCAAAATCACAGCCTAAAAATTAAGATCCTAAAACCAGAAAAGATGGTTTCTAATTTTGACTTTAGAATGTATTAACTATGCAAAGATTTACTGACACTCTCTATTCCCAAGTAGACTTTTAAAAATATTGTGGTAAATATACATAACATAAAATTTATCATTTTATATGTATAGTGCAGTGGTGGTAAATATATTAACCCTGTTGTGCAACCATCACCATCATCCACCTCCAGAACTTTTTTTATCTTCCCAAACTGAAACCCCAGACTCACTAAACAAGTCTCCATTCCCCATTCCTCCGGCCCCTGGTAACCACCATTTGACTATTTTAAGTACCTTAACCTAAGTGGAATTTAGTACAGCAGGTTTTTGAACAATGTCATTTTGTTCAATGTTGTTTCGTTGTAACATTAATGAGATGACTTAGGAAATTAATGGTTGCTTTTATCAGTTAGCCTATGGTAAAATTGGTTTCTTTATATGTTGTTTTGCCACTGTGCCAAGAATCTATTTGATGATGTTAAGTAAGAATTTACCACATTTGTTTTTTTGCGACTGGCTTATTTCACTTAGTTAATGTCTTCAAGGTCCATTCATGTTGTAGCAGATATTAGAATGTTTTTTATTCTAAAAGTTGAATAATATTCCATTTTATATACCATGTCTTGCTTATCCAAACATCTATCAGTGGACACCTGGGTTGCTTCAATTTTTTGGTCCTTATGAGTAATGCTGCTATGAACATACTGTTTTCCACAATGGCTGCACAATTTTACAGTGCTACCAGTAATGTTTAAGGTTCTAATTTAGCGTTTGTGTTCTGGTATTGGTAGTCACCAACACATGCTTTGCTCACTTATTAACTGGGTTGTTTTATTGTTGTTGTTGCTTAGTCATAAGAATTATTTATGTATTCTGGATACTAATAACTTATTAAATATATGAATTGCAAATATTTTCTCCCATTCTGTGGGCCAGTTATCTGGTTTGTTTTTTTTTTATGTGAGAGGAAAGGAGACAGTGAGGCAGACTCTCATATGTGCCCTGACCAAGATCTCCCTGGCAACCCCATCTTGGGCTGATGCTATAGTATTGAGCTATTTTTAGCACCTGAGGCTAATGTGCTCCAACCAAGCCATCCTCAGTGCCTGGGGCCAGTGCTCAAACCAATCAAGCCACTGGCTGAAGGAAGGAAAGTGGGAAAGGGAGAGGAAGAGAAGCAAATGGTCGCTTCTCATGTGTGCCCTGACTGGGAATTGAACTGGGGACATCCACATGCCGGTTTGACACTCTAGCTACTGAACCACCACCCAGGGCCCAGTTATCCTTTTAAAATGAATATTTGTTAGTTCTTAATTCATAAAACTAACAGAATTATTTAATATTAGTTTATATGACTGTTATAACAAATTACCACAAACTTGGTGGACTAAATAACAAAAATTTACTTTCTCACAGTTCTGGATGACAGAAGTCTGAAATCACTATCACTAGTTTGAAATCCAGGTGTTAGCAGAGCCATACTCCCTCCAGAGCTCAGGGAAGGGCCCATTCCTGCCTCTTCCACTTTAGGTGGCTGCTGGCCTTTCTCTGCCTCTATGGCCACATTACCCCAAAATCTTCTGCCTGTTGTCAAATCTGCCTCTGTCTTCCTCTCACTGGGAAACTTGTGTTGGCATTTAGAGCCCACCCTGATAATCCACAATACTCTCAAAACCTTTAATTTAGTAACACATGCAAAGAGTTCTTTTCCAAAGTAAGGCAACATCTTTTTGGGTGACCATTATCCAGTCTGCTAGAGGACGGTTCTGTGGAGTCATGAGAGATTCCATGTTAGCACTTAGTACGGTACCAGGGCTGTGGTAAGCATATCACTATTATGACATATTCAGTAACAGTAGTGTCAATTGCCCTTCTTTTTTTTTCTTTAATATTTCCATTGATTTGAGAGAGAGAGAGAGAGAGAGAGAGAGAGAGAGAGAGAGAGAGAGAGAAGGGGGAGAGATAGAAAGAAGTATCAAGTTGTTCCACTTAGTTGTGCGCTCATTGATTGCCTCTCCTATGTGCCCTGACTGGGAATTGAAGCCACGATCTTGGTGTGCCAGGACGATGCTTTATCCACTGAACCACCACTAGGGCCTCTTTACATTTCTTTTAAACTTTCTTAAAATTAGCAGTGATGGCAGACGGAGCATCCCAAGGAGGTCAAATTGAGGCAAATCACAAGACTTGTCCTCTCCTCCCATCCATTTCTGCAGAGACAGGCTAAGACTGCTTCAGACCTTGAAGAAGAAACTAGATCTGAAAAGCACAGTCTGAGGGCCAAGTGAAGGCTTGTGGCCCAGTGATTAGGTGGGGCTGGGCTGTGGCTCCACATGCACAGGAACATCTAGTCTCTTGTCTCTTCCTGGAACAGTGGGCAGTGGTGCATCTCAAGGGCAAAAGAGTGGGGAGAAAGAACAGTTTGTATCTGGTTTAGTCACTAAAATTCATTGTCCTTACAGACAAGGTTAACACCAAGTGGACAATGAAATATCATTTAGATGATTTTTGCTCAATTTGAATTTCCCAAAGAGAATTAGTAATTCTATGTAAAAGGAAAACCATATAAACATAAATGCTGATTTATGTACATAACACATTCATAAAATGTGCATGTACATAATAAATTAACATATGGGGTAGGCAAAGTAGTTTACAGTTGTGAGTACATGAAACAGTTTATTTTTATATCATTATTTATTAATTCTAATATTAATTTCCATACAAATAACTGTTCATTTTTCCCCACCCTGTACATACTTGTACGTACATGTGCTTCTATTTGAGATATAAAATTTGTAACATTTGTTTAAAAATTCAGAAAATAATTTTTGAATGCTTATTATGTGTCAGACCTTTTTCCAGGATGAACAAAATAGACCAAGTTTTGCTCTTCTGTATCCTTCATTCTAGTGGAGAGAGACAGAGAGTGAACAACTAAGTAAACAAGTGTGCTGTGGATTACATCAGGAAGTGGGGAGGAGGGTGCTGTTTTCTATAGGATGGTGATTTGATCAGCACTAAGCTCTTCAAAAACATGTGAAAAATTTTCCAGGAAAGTGAAACTGTGCAGTATGTCAGAATTCTTATGTATATAATTGTTAGTGTCTTAGAGTCACCCAAACACACCTAAACACCTTTATACTGATGATTATTTTTATTTTCAAAGCAAATTAAATTAAATCAAAATAAGTCAGAAATCAATACCATGTTCTATTTTTTTCCCTGTGATGTTAATTTTGGTGCATCCTTGTGGAGTATAGAAAATAACAGAAATTATAGAAACAAAACAAACCCTTTTTTTTGATAGCCTAATTATTACCAACTAGATTAGCTTTGTTTTGGGTTGAATTGTGTCCTCTTGAAATTCATATGTTGAAGCCCTAAACCCTAGTATCTCAGAATGTGGCCTTATTTGAAATAGGGCTCTTGCAATCATAGTTAAGTTAGGATGGTGTCAGTAGGTAGGTCCTAATCCAATAAGACTGGTGTCTTCATAAAGAGGACACTGTGAAGGACACAAGAAGAAGATGGGCACCTGTAAGCCGAGGGGTGAGGCCTGGAGCAGACTCTCCCCCCAGAGCCCTCAGAGGGAATCATGCCACTGCTGACATCCTGATCACAGACTTCTGGCCCCTAGAACTGTGAGTTGATGTATTTCCATTGTGTCAGCCACTTGGTTTGTGGTACCTTGTTATAGCAGCCCTCACAAACTAATAAAATCATAATTTTAAAACTATAATTTATTTATGATCAAGGAGAAAAAATTACCTATTGTTAACAGTTCTGAAGGAATTCCATAAAAGGTGTTCTTGTGTCATGGATGTTGTCACCATTGGACAAAAGTCTGCTTTTAATATAGTCAACCAAGTTCTAAGATTTTAGATTCAGGGCTCTGTAGACAACATACAGTGTCTTTATACACTGTGTACAATGTATACACTCCACATTTCGGGTATGTGCACATATTGATATATAACTTGCATTATTTTTCTAATAATGATACGTAGCTTACGTGTCCAGACATCATTCTGTCTAATGACAAAAACTGTGGTTGTTTCTCTGGTATTTTAGATTTAAAATTTAGTTAGTTTGTTATTTTGCCTTCCTCCTGAAGGGGTATTCCATCTGAGGTGGGCCTTGGAGTCATGGTGCTAGGGGTGGTGCATAGGACTACAGGAGTGGGACAGCACAAGTTCAGCCTCGCCTTTCCTCAGCTGCCATCTGCTGAGCCATCGCTCCCGCTTAGGGCCCTAGGGGACCATTCTTCCCACTGGCACTCACCGCTGTTGGCACCTGCTTAGTGATCAGCAGCCCCATGGTGGAAGCCAGAGTTACGTGGGTGCAGTCTTCCTCCACCCAACCCCAAGGCTCCTTGGAAGCCTTAGTCTTCCCTAGTGTCCTTCATTCTTCTTTGGGGGGTGGAGGGAAGCTTTAGGATCTCCCCCATACCCATCAATAGCACTGCCCCAAGCTTGTATTAGCATAGGCTTGCCATCAACATTCTCTAACGGCTGAAAAATAAAGGGAGAATCTCACATCGGGCTGGTTTTAGTGACTTTTCTGAACCTCACAAGTTGTCTCTACTTTGAGCTTTCCAAATTTTGTGAGGACGGTCTCCTTGAACCCACACAGTGCACACAGTCTCTCTAACCAAACTGACCCTAGTGCTGGAGGCCGTGGGGCAAAGGGCCCCCTTCTCAGAATCACCTCAGAGCCAGCCTAGGGAGCACTTCTCTCTGCTGTGTACAAAAACTGTTCTTCAAGTGACCTGTCAACTCACACCTGGACCAAACATTTTTTATGTCTTCCACTTCTTAAAAATGGAAAATTTTGATGTTTCTAGTCCCTGGAGCACAAAAGACCTACATCCAGCAGTCACAGAGGAGGCCCTAGGAACACGAGAGCAGAAGGCAGTGATGCGCCAGAAGGGGCGTATATGTCTTTTTCTTACGCTGCCACATGTTTTCATTCTGATATGGTGTACTTCCAGCTCTCTGCTAGCAGAAACAGCTACTTCTTTCATAACATTTTTATTGTTGACAAAAGCCTTTGCTCCCCCTAATGTCCAACTCATACCCTCTTTGCTATCTGGGTGCTTGAGAAATCATGTTAATTTGTAGGTTTAGAAAAATTAGTCATTATGATGTATTTGCTTTCATATTATTTAGGGCTACATTTAAGAAAGAAAGCATATGATTAATAATTAATTATTAAGTGTGCATGTTAAGTTGAACATTTTATTTCACAAAAATTACCTTTTTTTATTTTAACAGAGAGAGAGAGAGTCAGAGAGAGGGTCAGATAAGGACAGAAGACAGACAGGAAGGGTGAGAGATGAGAAGCAACAATTCTTCGTTGCATCATCTTAGTTGTTCATTGATTGCTTGTTCATTGATTGCTTTCTCATATATGCCTTGACCGGGGGGCTACAACAGAGCAAGTGACCCCTTGCTCAAGCCATCAACCTTGGGCTTCAAGCCAGTAACCTTTGGACTCAAGCCAGCAACCATGGGCTCATGTTTATGATTCTATGTTCAAGCCAGAGACCCCATGCTCAAGCTGGTAAGCCCACGCTCAAGCCAGATGAGCCTACACTCAAGCCAGCAACCTCAGGGTTTCAAACCTGGGTCCTTTGTGCTCCAGTCTGACGCTCTATCCACTGTGCAACCATCTGGTCAGGAACAAAAGGCACCATTTTAACTTATTTATAGTGTATGCCTTAAAAAGAGGTAGAACATCCTGAAAAATGATTAGTAAGTAAGCTTTTTTCTTCCTGTACTCATATATACTTCATTCTTCAAAATGCATATAATTTACTAGTGTTTCTTTTAAAATTTTAGTTTTGTTTCTACTGAATCAACTGGTGAGTTAGAAAAACCTTTAAAATTTTAGTTATAATTTTGTAATATTATAAGATAAATTGAGGTCAGAGAATTTAAATGTCTTGCTCAAAGTCATTCAGAAATCAAGATCTGTTTTCCTGGGTTAAACTTCTTTTTACTACACTGTGCTGCCTCTTATACCAGACTTAGAGTGTGATTTATAAGGCAACGTTGTTTAAAGTACGTCTGAATATATACATCTACCAAAATAGTAGTGGTGATGAAAAAATTAACATAGGGACAAAATCCAATTTATTAGCATGCTTTGCCAGCCACATATTGTTCTACTGGCATAAAATTCTCTAGAAATGTAGTTCACAGCCCTTCTGAGACGCATTCCAAGTTATAAAAGACATGATCAGCATTTAATGGTATTTTTAAAAACAAAGTGTATAGCAAAACAAAATTGAGTCATTTCCCCATATATGACAGTAAACTAGACTGAGCTATTTGATGTTTTTACCCACTTTCAGAAATAATGAGTGTGGCAGCTCTAAAGACAGAGGAGTGAACTGGGGATTACAGCATCCTTATTTCTAGAAGCACTGTTAGCACATCAGATAATGTGATTCAGGGAGCACAAATTAACTTGCAAAAAAATATATAAAAGGGAAGGAGGATTCTATTCAAATGCATAAAAGGAGGAGATGCTCTAAGGAGCTGAGGGTGGTGATGGATAGTAAGGTTTCTGAGATGGCAATCATACTTCTGAAAGATTGTTAATTTTAAGTAACTGTAACCCGAATGCAGCAGAAGAGAAGAGAGTTCAAGGATTTTAAGTGTTGTAAAGGATATTTCCTGGCCAGGAAACAACCGTTTGAATGCAAGATGCATTTTTTTTAAAAAGTAGCAAAGCCCATTCTTCCCTGCTTAGCAGGTGAAAGAAAATCTTTGTGAAAGAAGGAACATTGAAGAGAGTAAGGAGGATAGCGATATAAAAGCATGTGTAGTGCGAGGACAGTTCAACCCTGCTGCGGGGGGGGGCAAGAGTGGACAAGCTCTGTGCTCAGCAATGAGACTCCTGGGGCCCCTTCAGAGGGAGTAGAGGTTGGTTGGGAGTTGCAGCATGGCAGTGCGGCTGGGTGGTCACGCCATCTGGGTTCAGATCTGGTTCCAACACCTTCGAGCTGAGGAACTCTGGGCAGATCACTTTACTTGCAGATTTATGTGGAGTATTTAATGAAATAAACCATGTAAAGTGCTTAGCTGGGTGTATGAAACATGGTAAGTTCTCATTAAATGGTAACTTACTAGTATCTAGCACCAGAATTGGCATTTTATGAATGTTTATTCTTCTAACTTTCTTACGGGGAGTTTTCTTAAAACCACTTAAGCGAAGACTTGGAGGCCCAGAAAGACAAGAGTGGAACCCAAGGCAAAGAGAATTTACCAACTTCTTGTAGTGGGACTGATACTTTAATGAAAAGTAATGTATGGTTCCTGGCTGGTTGGTGCAGTGGTGGAGCATTGGCCTGACGTTTGGATGTCCTGGATTCGATTCCCAGTCAGGACACACAGGGAAGGCGATCATCTGCGTCTCCACCTCCCCTCCATCTCCTCTCTTTCTCTTTTCTCCTCCCATGGCCATGGTCCACTTGGTTTGAGCACATTAGCCTGGGGCACTGGGGGTGGCTTTGTGGGATTTCTGCCTTGGGCACTGGGAATGGTTCAGTTGTGAGCATGGCCCCAGATGGGCAAAGCTTTGGCCCCAGATGAAGGTTGCCAGGTGGATCTCGTTTGGGTCACATGCAGGAGTCTATCTCCCCTAAAAAGTTCTCACCTAAAAAAAGAAAAGAAAGAAAAAGAAAATTAATGTATGAGTGTGCCAGGGTTGCTATAACATAATACCAACTTAAATAACAAAATTGACTTAACAAAAATTTATTTTGTTACAGTTCTAGAGGCTAGAAGTCCATTAGATAATATAACTTGGAGCGTTAAACAGGTAGAAAAGATATCCTCAGGGTTGATTTCCCCTTAGGATTGTCTCCCTGGCTTGCAAATTGACTCATCGGGTTCTCACATGGACTCCAATTAGTCTGTTTCCTAAACTCCTCTTCTTATTAGGACAACAGTCATATTGGAGTAGGGTCCACCAATGCAAACTCATTCAACGTTAATTACCTCTTTAAAGGTCCTCTCTCGAAACAGTCACATTCTGGGGTAGTGGGGGTTAGGACTTCAACACATGAATTTCATGCAAAAACAATAAATCAAGTAAACATACACGCCATGTCAACAGTTTAGTTAATAAACATATAAATAGGCCCTGGCCAGTTGGCTCAGTGGTAGAGCATCGGCCTGGCGTGCAGGAGTCCCAGGTTTGATTCCTGGCCAGAGCACACAGGAGAAGCGCCCATCTGCTTCTCCACCCTTCCCCCTCTCCTTCCTCTCTGTCTCTCTCTTCCCTTCCCGCAGCCAAGGCTCCATTGGAGCAAAGTTGACCCGGGCGCTGAGGATGGCTCCATGGCCTCTGCCTCAGGCGCTAGAATGGCCCTGGTGACAACAGAGCAATGCCCCAGATGGGCAGAGCATCATCCCCTGGTGGCCATGCCGGGTGGATCCTGGTTGGGCACATGTGGGAGTCTGTCTGCCTCCCCGTTTCCAACTTCAGAAAAAAAAATAATAATAATAAAATAAAAATATAAGTAACCATCTGCAGTATTTTTAAAATTATTTTAAATTCTTTTGTTTTCAAGTTTTTATTGAAGACCCCACTCTATTGTTTTTGTGGCAACTGCTGTATATTAATAATACATTTTAAAAGTTTGAGTGCTTTCACCTTGACTCACCAGGTCTGGCTTGAATCTTGTATCAACCACATAAGAGTTTTGCAATCTCTGGATCCGTTCAATTCTACTTCTTTGCCTGTAAAATGGGGATAATAGTCTGTGTAAAGATGAGATAAAGCAATGTACCTGAGGCAATGCAGTAGGAATTCAAGGAATGCTCCCTTTGTTTAAGTGTAAAACCAAATGCATGTACAATCTATTGACGTTTAGTCATGGACTTGGGGCTTAGGCAGAAAGTACTATTAACTGATTGGGCCATCAGTTACAAAGGCATCAGTTTTAAAATAAACATAAATTTTAGCAACATTAAGATATCATTATATACTTATTTAATAATGAATAGAAATTATAAAATGTCAATATATGGATCTGTTGGATGTGAGAATGATATATATTTTAAATGTTTATACACTCTAAATGTTTGACATAAATTTTAAGTGTTTCTGGTCACATTTTCAATTGTTTTAGTTTTTTTGTGGCAAAAAGCCATGCTAAAACATGAAACTATTGGGCATGATTTGGCACAATAATCCTATTCTATAGAATATTCTCTAAAGAAATAAACATATTAAAAAGTTATGTACTTAGAAATATTTATACTAATACTATTTATATTTGCAAAACCAAAAACATGACAGAGAAAATCCAAATGTCTAAGAATAGGAGACAGCTAAGCCAAATAAGTCATATTGTGAAAGAAGACCACTGCAGAACTATAAAAATGACAGCTGTGTGGCTCATTGATTCATGAAAATATGAATCTAGAAAGACAGAGGGAAGAAGGGAAGAAGTTTTTCCCTATTTGCTGTTACGAGTCTCTAATATACAGAATGGCCCACCATTTTCTGGCTTCACATCTTCTTTACCATCTGCCCGAATCCAATGGGAACCTGCATGGCCATGGCCAGTGGCATTATATATTTCTTTTCCTATGAAGATTAATTTAAAAAATTTTTTTTAATTAAAACTTATGTTCAAGTTGAAAATTTTTTTTGAAAATCAAATATTTTGCATTTGCTATGAAGAGATTCTCTTTTGTTTTCTAGTTTTGAGTTACTTGTATAGAAGATAAAATAGGTTTTTGTGTGTTTGTATCCCTGCAATCTTACTGAACATGTTTATGTTATTTTTTACTATTTTTTGAGTTTACAAATCTATATTCATATCATAATAATAATAGGTACAATTTATTCATCTTTATATATAGACACTGTATGGTTTATATAGTAAACTCTATGTTATTCAGATAATAAAACTTCTATGCCAGTTAGGATTAAGTTTAACTGTGAAGTCCAACAATCCAAAATAGTGGCCTAAACGCAACAGAAATTACTTTCTTTCCCAAGTGACTGGTAACCAGAGTTGGGCTGTCCAAGGTTGTATGATGGCCCTTGCGTTATTAGGGTTGAGGCTTCTTTAATCATGTTAGTCTGCCATCCTCAACACATAGTGGGTACTTGGGGAGGGGGCCAGCCATCACTTCCAAATCCTTGTTGAGAAATTATTTTAAAATTAATTTTATAAAGCAGAGCTCTAAAAATGTCAACTGCGAAAACCATCTTGACACAAGAAAATTTAAGTTAAAATTAATTTGAAAGAGCAGAACAGACCATTTCCTGATTTCATGATTTCCACTATGAAAAACAACAATATTCGACCAAGATAAGAAGAGAATTTGGAGGCACATAATGAATAAGTTGGGTTTATTAGATTCTTATTCTTTTTTTTAAAATTGCCTAAGCTGAACTGTATTCATTAATAAAACAAAACCACGAGGATTTTATCAGCAGCGTAATGATTTTATGAATTAACAGACGTGTCTGTGTCCATGTGGTGTGATTAGAAAGCACCTGCCTTTTCTGACATTGTTCATGCACT
Source organism: Saccopteryx bilineata (assembly GCF_036850765.1). Classification (NCBI taxonomy): domain Eukaryota; kingdom Metazoa; phylum Chordata; class Mammalia; order Chiroptera; family Emballonuridae; genus Saccopteryx; species Saccopteryx bilineata. The sequence continues at coordinate 54,540,052 of NC_089500.1, read as the reverse complement.
AGGCAAGTGGCCCCATGGTGTACTGGGAAACAGCATTTTATTCTAATAGGTATGCCCGCCTGAACCATGCTAAAATTTTACAATGGCAACAGCTGTTGATTAGTTCCTATTTTGTAAAGAACAGAGCTGTTGCAAAATCCATCTGTATAATACTGACTAGAATACTTTATAACAGGGGTCAGGAACTTATGGCTCGCAAGCCAGATGTGGCTCTTTTGATGGCTGCATCTGGCTTGCAGACAAATCTTTAATAAAAAATATAATAACGTTAAAAATATAAAACATTCTCATGTATTACAATCCATTCATTTCCTACTGCTCATGTTCATGGTTGCAGGTGGCTGGAGCCAATCACAGCTGTCCTCCGGGACAACACCAAATTTTTATTGGATAATGCGTAATGTACACGGGTAGTTGTATGGCTCTCACAGAATTACATTTTAAAATATGTGGCGTTGGCCCTGGCCGGTTGGCTCAGCGGTAGAGCGTCGGCCTGGCGTGCGGGGGACCCGGGTTCGATTCCCGGCCAGGGCACACAGGAGAAGCGCCCATTTGCTTCTCCACCCCCACCCCCTCCTTCCTCTCTGTCTCTCTCTTCCCCTCCCGCAGCCAAGGCTCCATTGGAGCAAAGATGGCCCGGGAGCTAGGGATGGCTCCTTGGCCTCTGCCCCAGGCGCTAGAGCGGCTCTGGTCACGCAGAGCGATGCCCCGGAGGGGCAGAGCATCGCCCTCTGGTGGGCAGAGCGTCACCTCTGGTGGGTGTGCCCGGTGGATCCCGGTCGGGCACATGCGGGAGTCTGTCTGACTGTCTCTCCCCGTTTCCAGCTTCAGAAAAAATAAAAAATAAAATAAAATATGTGGCATTCATGGCTCTCTCAGCCAAAAAGTTTCCCGACTCCTGCTTTATAACAATCATGTCACTATGAGCTACATGGAGAGCACCATAGGTCATTCTGTGCCATAGCTAAGGTTAGTCTTCCACCTGGATCAAGATGCTCATGAGTCTAAGTAACAACTCACAAAAATCTAGCTTAGTATTTCTGCTAAAAATTATTCAGTATAAATGAATGCATAAACAAAATTATGGAGACAAAATTGTAACAAAAAGTTAATATTAGAAAAATAAAATAAAATTAGAGGATAAAACAATGAATAAGTTTTCCATAAGAACAAAATTACTTTCGAAGTCTCCTGTTTTATCTGAAAAATCCAGTCACATTTTGTCTTTAGTTTATAACATTTCCATGTTTCTTTTAATATAGAAATAATGTCCTAAGACATCAATTATATAATTTAATTCTCCTTCCTGCCAAAGCCAGAGAAAAATGGATATTCCAGGAAGACGTCCATTTATCTTTGTATGTCTTTGGGACATGGTTGCCCACTCCTGGGGTTGGGGGAACAAACTCCCACTCTGAAGTGGAGCTTAACAGTACACTTTGAGTGGGAGGATCTGAATGAGAGTATTAGTCATGAAAGGAGGGAGAATAGTTCATGTTTGCTTTGCTCATAAGATTTTTACATTTAAACTTTATTTTCAAAGGAAAATGAAATCAGCAAATCTTTTCCAAGGTATAGGATATTTATACTTAGTATTAGAAAAAGAATTTTCCATAGTTGAAGAAATAATTTTCTAAAGATTAGACTGACACTTAATGAAAAATAATATATATAGTATTAAATTTTGCTTCATAATGTGTTTATTTGTTGATCTACAAAAATACCACTAAATGTTCTGCTATCAGAAATCTGGATATTTATGATAAGATGTTCTCTCAAGGCTGGTTTGTCAGAAACCTGTAAAACCTAATTAATGACACTGTAGAAATAAAGAAAACTACAGAAGTAATAATTATTTTTCCATTTATAAAATAAGAAGAATGACACTAATAATTCAGTGGGGTGACATATGATATTAGACTGAATGAAATACTTAGAAAGAAAGCAGTAAAGAGATCTTGGCAAAAAGTCAATATTGTACAGCTGTAATTTGTTATTTAAAAATTTCCCTCAGGACTTAAAATGTAATGTAACGATGATGAAAAAGAAATACCTGGATAAATTTTGACAAAAGTCTCTATGAAGAGGCTCAGTGTACAAAAAAGTTGAATATACTATTGGAATACAGTAAATACAGTAAAATAGAAGTAGTAGTGAAGGACCCTATCTACATGCTGAATAAACAATGAAGCAATTAGGGAAGGAGTTAGGGGGAGGGGAGTAAAGGAGGAATAAAAAGGGACACGGGTGGGGGTTGAGGGAGTTGTATTCAGTGCGACACTTGAATCCATGTAAACACAATTAATTAAAAATTAATAAAAATTGAAAAAAAGAAGCAATTATATTAACATAAATCAATGCATGGTACTCAATGCATGGTACTGGCTTATTGATAACTGTATACATGAAAATTTTACTTTAATTATTCAAACTGTTACTGATACAGTTGGAGTCCCATCTTTTGACTCAGTTTGCTGTTTATTTATCTTGGTGGTAATTCATCTCCAGGTTGAAATTAGAGCCTGTGGAAGAAAGAAGAGAGGAGAGGACTACCTGCAAATTGGAACTCTAGAAGAGAAGCAGTGTAAGTATCAATATTTTTGTGCTGAGTTGGAACCTCAAGTAAGATAATTTAAGATTAAAAAAAGGCAATCAGATTTTGTTTTTGGAAGATGCAGATCATCAAGTCACATGTTGAGAGTTCTATTTAATAGCCTCTGATTGATTCAACATGCCAAGTCCAAAGAGTTGGCACTAAACAGACAAAAACTGAAGGGAAAGGTAGTAAGAGGTGGGAAGGAGGTGAAGTTCACTTAGCTAGGGAGATGAAATTGTTATTAAAAATTATAACCCCAGACAAATAGGCTAGTCACTTGCAGACATTTCACCATAACAATGATTAGTGGAGGTAGATGAGAAAGAAAAATCTCAAGGTGTAACAATAAAGACATACATATAAAATATTAAATAGGTGCCTTAGGCTTGAATTGTAGACACAGCAACTAATCTTATATCATCCTCTGATCCTCAAGTATTTGTTGAGCACTGAAGTTAGTGTCTATTCTGACAATTGTTGAATGTGCCTACTCTATTCAGAGCCACTCTATTTCTGTATGCAGGGGTGAACCCTTGGAATCCTCAACAAAGATATATTTAAATTTCATCCAGATCAAGGCTGTACTGATGAATGAATTCCCTCCACACTTTATTTCTGGTGAGCATTGACTGAACTTCCCTTGAACACGATGAAGTGGTTTGAATTCCAGAAAATTTTGGGAGCACTTACTATGTACAAAGAACTGTGCAAGACACAAACAAAAACTCATAGACACAGGCAACAGTACGGTGGTTACCAGATAGAAGGGTAAGAAGCAGAGACAGTAAAAGGCAAAGAGAGTCAAATATATGGTGATGGAAGATGGTTTGACTTTGGGTGGTGGGCACACAATGCAATGTACAGATCATGTATCATAGAAATGTACACTTGAAACCTATATAGTCTTATTAACCAATGTCCCCCCAATAAATGTAACAAAAATTAGAATTGCCAACTTGGAAAAGTCACTGGGTTCATCTTTGAAGTCCCTATCCTTATCCAAACAAAGCCACTAAAACACATTTAAGTGAGAGGTCAGTCGTTTCCACGTTCTAGAAACACAAACACATAGTGGAATGCAGGGTCTAACACTAGGAGTTTGTAGGTGCTGAATATTAGAGATGGATAGCATTTGTGTTAAAAGCCTTTTACGAATGATAGAGGACTGGAGCTAGACTCAATGCCTACAACTGGGGTTTGGGTGCTGCTTTCTCTTAGCACGAAAGGAGCCAGGAAACTACTGCTTTTGCTTCATTCTTGCAGTGTGGTCAGGAAGAGAAAGGTATAGTACCCGTGCCAAGCTCTTCACTGTCTTGGTTACTATGTCTGCAGTACCTACATATCAGAATGGAAGGCCCAGGGTGCCGAGAAAAGATCTGATTCTGGACAAGGAAGTGAGGGCCAGGTGAAGGCCAAAGAGGGGGGCAGAGGAGAGAGGGAGAGGGGAAAACGGATCTCTGCTCAGACTCCGAGGCTGATCAGCACTGGATGAGACAGCCAATCAGAGTTGGAAGAAGAATTTATCAGCAATAAAGCACAAAGAAAACATCATCAAAATAACTTGAAATTAAAGATGCTTAAAATCCTCCCAGAAATAAAGGAACATAATCTATGTAACAAATCATTACAAATAGAAAAAAGTGACTATCTCAATAGAAGTTGAATGAGCAGCTGATAATATGCAAATTTATTCATGTAAAAAAAAAAAACAAGCAAAAACATTAGTAACAAAAAGCTAATGAACTTACTGAACCTGTAAAAGCATTTCTACAAGAGCCTACAGTGAACAGAATAACTTCAGAAGCATCCCATTAGAGTCAGGAGTAAAATAAGGCTGCCCACAATTCCCTACTGTCCTAACTCATATGCTAAAACTAAAGAACATATTTAAATAACACCATCTTTTATAATCCTGAGTAAAAGAGGGATTTCTTTAAAAGATACAAAGTTCAGAAATCTTGAAGTTAAAGGCTTACCATGAAAGGACAGGTACCACATTGACCCTAGCGGTTGCCTCTGAGGAAGGAGGCAGGGAGAAATGCATTAAGGGATGAGAAAGTGGTTCAATTTTATATGTAATGTTTTGTTTCTTAAAAACTTTATAGTTTAAAGTATTTACAAATGTTCCTTCTGATTGGTGGGTACATGGGCGTTAATGACAATATCTCTTGCAGTTTTCTGGGGAAAACTGGACAAACATTAAAAACGAAACCCCATAGATAATTAAAAACTTAAACAAAACTTTAAAGATATGAATCTTTCCCTTCAAACAACCATAGTTATTACACAAACACAGACACAACTTAGTAAGTCATTATAGTAAAAATAAAAGGAATATAAATGCAATATAAATATATATATAGAAAATGCTACGGATAAGTGGAAGAAAAAAGTAAAGCAACAAAAATTAAATACTTCAGGGAAGATATCTAATGGTGTTGAATCCGCAAGGATACAATGTATTTCAATATTCACAAAAGACCTTGCCAGAAGAGTGTTCCCATTGGTAAACCGATAAAAATTGCCTCCATTCTGAAAACAAGGAGCGCCTTGTCCACTGTGATAGAGTGGGAGATGCAGTGACGCATGGTGGCCATGAAGGGTTCAGGGTAATGTTTAAACTTGGAAATGTAGTCCAGGAACAGCCATGGGAGGTTTTTGGCATCGTTTTTGAGGGAGACAGTTTTGGATACCCGCCCCTCCTATAATATATGTTTGCCAGGTGCGGACGTCCATAAATTTTAAATACGTGTCCCTGTCCGTTTCTGGGTCAAGGCACATCAGTCAAACTGGGCCAATTCATCTTCTCTCCCAGGAATGACAAACTAAAATTTGGCAAAGCAAATCAATCCATTAGGTGCTTGAACCAGAGGGATATGAAGTTGGGCTTGAGGGGCATGGGCCTGGGATTGGCATGGACCTACTGCGGCAGAGAAAGACAAGGCCCAGCAGACAGCAGAAAGGACCTCAGACAGGAGGACCTCAGACAGGAGGACCTCAAATGATAAATCCCAATGCCTTGTGAGGCCAGGTTGTGCTTCTGGACCTTAAGTTTGAATAGCCCCCCTGTTCTGCCTGATAAAGCTATTTTTTTTTTCTCTAAGAAACCTCAGAGGGGTTTTGTCCGGACCAAGGTAAAGGGATGGGGTTTGAAGGAGATCAGGTGTAAAATCCTCAAAAGCTACAGAGGAGTCTAGTATGTGGATAACCATATGAAGAAATAAATTTGGTCGTCAAGGGCCATTTATGAGAACCATTTAAATGGAGCACTGGGGGCAGACATCCAAGTATAAATTATATTACATGTTATAGGAGTTAAAGCACAAGTATAAATTATAGATAGATTTTTATAGGAGTATGGTAATTAAGAGAAGAAGAGGAATAACATTGCCTAAGAGGAAAGACATGTCAAAGGAAGGCTTCTGTGCTCTCACTTAGGATGAAACACTTGAATATCTGTGTAAACTAAGGGGAGAGTACCAGTATACAGGAGAGGGTGGTTATATAAAGGAGAGTGCCTACATACTACCCACATTTGGACAAGACATAAACAGCTGCATTTGCTTACTATGATTTTGCCTGAAACCAGAAATGCTGAACTTATACAACATTGAAGTTTTGGAGAAGAATACTCCGCTAGTTACTGATTTTCTCCAAGAGAAAAGAAATAACATTAATGTTGTAATAAATAAATCTTTTGGCTAGATAGTTCTGCTGATCTGGACTCAGCTGAATTTGCCGGGCACATTTGTTCATGCCTCTGTGGTCAGCTGGCAGGGTGGTTGGGCACCACATTTCTTTCACACATCTAGGGACTCAAATGAAACAACTGGGCCGTGTCCCATTCTCCAGCAGGCAAGCTTATTGTTGGGGAGATCACACAGGTGCAAGACAGAAATTAAGACAGAAATAGGAGTGCCTCGGCCATTAGGTCTAACCACAGACTGGCATATTGTCACTTCATCCCCTTCTATTAGCCGATCCAAGTCACAAAGACATCCCTGGATCAAGAAGTGGGCAAAGTGGCTCTACCTCGCGATGGGAACAGTGCCATCTTATGTTGTAAGAGTATGGATAAAGAGAGGCCACTAATTGAGTCCATTCATTTAATTAATTCACTGCACTTGCAAAGACATTTTTTTTCTTGTTTGGAGTAGGGATGGTATTAGAACTGTCAATGAAGGGTTTTCAAGGAGGTCATAAGGACTTCAGAAGTATAGTGTTAAAATAGAAGACTTAAAAACTTCTTAGGAACAACTTCCTTACTCATATTTGATGTTGTTGGCTCAACTAAAGTGTGGATGGGCTTTGTTCCATCGCCATGTGTACGTTGCATGTGCACCTGTATGTGTGTATGTGTGTGTGTGTGTGTGTGTGTGTGTGTGGACTTGGTAATCTAAAAGTCTAAAGAAACCAGGTGGTAGCATGTATCAATTCTTTATTCCTTTTAACTGCAGCACATTTTTTAAGGAAGGTAGTTAGAAGGTAGTTGAGTGTTTCAATATTGAGAGTATACAGTCTGTCCTTCTTAATAACATTTGTCTCTAAAAGGATCCAGGGATTAGAGGAGTACAGGAAAAGAAAGGAAGAAAGGAAGAACGGAAGGAAAGAAAGAAAGAAAGAAAGAAAGAAAGAAAGAAAGAAAGAAAGAAAGAAAGAAAGAAAGAAAGAGAAAAAAGAGAGAGAGAGAGAAAGAAAGAGAAAGAAACAGAAAAAAAGAGAGAGAGGTAGAGGAAGAGGGGGAGAGGGAGAGGGAGAGAAAGAGAGAGGGAGGGAGAGAACGAAGGGAGGAAAAAATAAAAAGAAAGACAGAGAGAGGGACAGAGGAAAAGGAAATGGAGATATCATCTGATATACCCAGAAATTCAAACATTTTTCAAGAAATTAGCTAGGTCTTGGCCCTGGCTGGTTGGCTCAGCGGTAGAGCGTCAGCCTGGTGTGCAGGGGACCCGGGTTCGATTCCCGGCCAGGGCACATAGGAGAAGCGCCCATTTGCTTCTCCACCCCCCCTTCCTCTCTGTCTCTCTCTTCCCCTCCCGCAGCCAAGGCTCCATTGGAGCAAAGATGGCCCGGGCGCTGGGGATGGCTCCTTGGCCTCTGCCCCAGGTGCTAGAGTGGCTCTGATCGCGGCAGAGCGACGCCCCGGAGGGGCAGAGCATCGCCCCCTGGTGGGCAGAGCCAGGTGAATCCCGGTCGGGTGCATGCAGGAGTCTGTCTGACTGTCTCACCCCGTTTCCAGCTTCAAGAAAGATAAAAAAAAAAAAAAAGAAACTAGCTAGGTCTCTATAACAAATATGTCTTACGAAAAAGAAGTTGTGCCTGTTCAAAAGAGATCCAAGCAGTGCAGAGACCAGATGTAATGTAAAAAAAAACATTTTGGGGTCATTTGGGGAAGTTTGAACATGGTCTGGGTATAAGATGCAATGACAATTTACTAAAATAGGAAGGTGGAATTTATTAAAAACATGGGTTACAAAAAGGTATATACTGTATAATCTCATTTTAGTTAAAAATGTGTGTCTGTGTAGGTAGATAGGTGGTTGGATCAACAGATAGATCTGGAAGGATGCACAGTGGTGATTTCTGGAATCTTGTCTTCATTTTTAAAAAGATTTTGCTTGTCTAATTTTTTGTAATATACTTCTTCTGTAATAATAGAATATGTAAAATAAAAATAAAATGCAGTAAAAAATAAAAGTCAAAAGAAATATGCAACTTTTCTTGTGATGATGATTTACTTTTTCACAAGAATATTACTTTAGAATTTTAGACCAAATCATATTTCTAAAATTAGATATGAATTTTGAAGAATTTGTTATTTTGTTCATTAAAATGAAAAAAGAACAAATGCATATTCAATCCAGAAAAAGTGGACTCTTTTAATGGACTATTAGATTTTAAGATAATATATTAAACAAAAAACTGGGTTTTTTTATTTTGATTAAAGATTTATTAAAATAGGGATATTAAATCTAAAATGGAAATAATTCAAACAGGTTTGGAGTTAGTATAGGGGCTTAGTGAAGAGGATCATATCACAGCCAGCTGACAGCCGTTGGGCCTCTTTATATGAGGATGGCTCTGTCAGATAGTTGTCCCTTGTCCACGCCACACATTAAGAAGAGCCAACTCTCCCTGTCCTGATTTCAGGGTCACTTGACAATCTTTTAATATAATTTGCCTTCCTTTGTAGACTCTGTGTAGTGGAAATGTGCTGACCAGAAAACATCAGTATTTTTGGCAGGTAGGTCTGTCAGTATAAATGGTATTCTTGTTTTTGGCTGGTTGCCTTAGCCCGATCACATCTGGTAGCATTAACAAAATCAAGTTTCTGGACCTAAAATGATGAGAACTAGACCTAGTCCCTGAATTTGCTGATCTCTAAAGTAAGTGCTGTCCCATAAGACATGGCCTGTGGAACAAGCTGGTTTCTTCCATGATGGGTCAACAGCAGAGGCAGGAATACTCACTACCTTTCCTGACATCTAGCACATATTCTACATATTAGAAGTTGGAAATGGGGAGGCAGTCAGACAGACTCCCGCATGCACCCTACCGGGATCCACCCGGCATGCCCACCAGGGGGCTATGCTCTACCCATCTGGGGTGTTGTTCTGTTGCAACCAGAGTCATTCTAGCGCCCGAGGCAGAGGCCATGGAGCCATCCTCAGAGCCCTGGGCCAACTTTGCTCCAATGGAGCCTTAGCTGCAGGAGAGGAAGAGAGAGACAGAGAGGAAGGAGAGGGGGAGGAGTGGAGAAGCAGATGGGCGCCCCTCCTGTGTGCCCTGGCTGGGAATTGAACCCAGGACTCCTGCACACCAGGCTGACGCTCTACCACTGAGCCAACCGGCCAGGGACCACTGCTATTTTTTAGAGAACACATGCCTAGCTACATAGCCATTTTGGACATATTGCTATTCAAGAGAATATGAATTGTCTACCTCTGCAAGATTCTATTTTTATTTTTCTAGCTCTCTCATCTTGGAAATGGTATAGTTGTGTCATCAATATCTATGAAAATGAAATTAAAAGGTTTGATTGCTTTCCTTCTAAGTTTTCACACTCTTCTCCAAATTCAATTAGTTTATTCAGTAGTGGTTATAGTAGGAAGTGAAGTTTGTCTATTGATCTGAGGATCCTTATTATGCTGAGTGTATACAGACTCTAGCTATCATCAGAAATACAGTTGACCCTTGAATAAGGTGGCTTAGGGAAGCTGACTTTCTCCTGTGTGCCCTGAACGGAATCAAACCTGGGACATCCATATGCCGGGCTAACACTCTATCCACTGGCCAGGGTTGGTTATAATTATTCTAAAAAACAATTGTACATCCTAAAACCCTATCTGTATTAACAGAAAATCTTGTTGTTGATTAAATAATAAATCCATGTAATTTAATTCTACTTAGAAAATATAACATACACATAGAAAAATAACATACATATAAAAATAAAATTAAACACCCAACCAGAAAAAAGTAAATAAATTTAGCAAATTTAAAAATGAAGTGTTTCTTATATAAAACCAACCACTATCTTAGCAATTGGCCAGGTTTCATTTCCACCCACAGCAGACAGTCACAGATATCTTATAGAGCTGGATACCTTAGAGAACTTCCTTGACTCTTCTGTTTGGTGACCTTAAAGAAAGGGGTTCTTCTGTGTTTACCTGTCACCAGGGCTTCCTATCTCAACGATAAACCATCAACATCAACTTTGCTATTTAGAATTTATCAGATTCAATTGAATTATAAAAATAAACTGTCTAGTAACCATCAGTGTTGTAAACCCCATTAGTTCATAATGGACCATTGGTAATATTCCAATAATCAGCTTTGTGGCTATTTTATTTTAACCTGCAGCTGTTCAAATAAAAGGGATTTACTCCAACAGCTTAAAAAAAAAACTGTAATAAGTGTACCAATGCATGCATATCTCCTTATATCTCCATAAAATTTGAATAATATTGTAGTTTAAAACAGATGTCAGCCTCTTTGACTATAACCGTAATTTGTTCTCAGCGCTATGCACTGATGCATTTACATTTAAGTAACCGGGGATGAGGTTGCCTGTGTCACCTGTTTTATTGGTGCATCATTTTCTTTATTTAAACCTAAGAAGATAGTGTTTCTGCTTTCATAAAGGTAAGCCAAATATAGTCGTATATCATGTTATAATGATAATTCTGTTTCCCCAAGAAAGTAAAGATGAGAAAGTAAATACACTCTATTTGGATTGCAATCCTGCTTTCTCTGATTTTGTATAACACCGATACTGATTTTTCTAAGGGGCAGTTGGAACCAGAGTGCTCTTAACTCTTTCTCTGCTGGGGACATTTTGATGTTTACATCACCAAGACTTAATCTGTAAAGGTAAACAAACACTACTGGGTAGGACTGGGTTACTTTGTAATAATTAAGCACTTTTCTTTTCCTACACCACTAACAACAACAAACCATGTTATCTGTGCTCAGGTAAATATCAAGGAGGGGGACTTCTCTACTCACTGAGTCAGGCAGTTCCGTGTAGGCTTCTCCCTGAAGTTCAGTTCACATGACAGATGCCTGAGGAGAAATGGCTGCTAGGCTTTTTATTTTTTCATTTTTTCATTTTTAAATATGACTCTGGCTGGTTTGCTCAGTGATACAGTGTCAGCGGGTTGTAGGTATATCCTGGTTCGATTTTCGGTTAGGGCACACAGAAGTGACCATCTCCTTCTCTCTCGCTGTCTCTCCCCCTTCTTTCCCCCTTCCATTCTCACAGCCAGTGGCGGAGTTGGTTCGAGAGTCTGCCCTGGCGCTGAGGATAGCTCCAGCAACCCGGCCCGGACAGGTCCCTGGTCAAAGCACATGCAGGAGTTTTGTCTCACTATTTCCCCTTCTCTCAGTTTAAAAAAAAAAAAAAAATTGTGCCCAGTTAGCCACTGGGAGTCCTTTCAAGTAGGTACCTTCTTTCTCAGGGTCCACACTATTAAAGGACAAGACTCAACTTAAAAACAAAGTTTCAGTTCTTGGTTTATGGTAGTCAACAACCAACCAAAATGATTATTTTGGCTATTATTATCGTTAATCATGTTAAATCAACAATTTTTTTTTTTTTTGTATTTTTCCGAAGTCGGAAACGGGGAGGCAGTCAGACTCCTGCATGCGCCCGACCGGGATCCACCCGGCACACCCACCAGGGGGGGATGCTTTGCCCACCAGGGGCGCTCTGCCCACCAGGGGGCGATGCTCTGCCCATCCGGGGCGTCGCTCTGCTGTGACCAGAGCCATTCTAGCACCCGAGGCAGAGGCCATGGAGCCATCCCCAGTGCCCGGGCCATCTTTGCTCCAATGGAGCCTTGGCTGCAGGAGGGGAAGAGAGAGACAGAGAGGAAGGAGAGGGGGAGGGGTGGAGAAGCGGATGAGCGCTTCTCCTGTGTGCCCTGGCTGGAATCGAACCCGGGACTTCTGCACGCCAGGCCGACTCTCTACCACTGAGCAAACCGGCCAGGGCCTCATTTTCTTTTAATTACAGTATATCCAAAATACGAGATTCAAAAAGTTCTCTAAATCTGCTACAATGTATTCTAAAGGGCTAAAGTTAATTTGTGAGTCTCTTAAGTTACTTGAGGGCAGGAACCCAGTTGCACTTGTTTTCTGCACAGTCCTAAGCATCTAGAACTGGGTCAGGGTACATTTGTTCTCTCACTTAGAAAGAGTTTTCTTTTATTTTGAAATTATATTCATGTAAGACAATGTAGCAAAGTCAAGAGAGGAAAAGGGGCATTGGGAGGAGGTTGCAAAATCGAAAGGATCAGCAGGACAGAGAGGAATACAGAGGAGAGAGGACAACGTTGGAAGGTGAACCCTAAGAGCTGGGATGAATGAGGGGTGAGGGCCCTGGGACAGTGATGCAGGAGGTGGGAGGGGTCAGGAAGGAAGTAGCCAAGATTTGGGGGGGCTCCTTCTCAGAGAACAAATAAGGAGAAATAGGCACTTGAAAATAAAGCCGCAGCCACCCTCCTCCCACGTGGGAGCTCCGACTCTGGTGTGTGCCGCGTCCACTCGGCTCCCCAGGGCGCGGAACCCGGAGCGTGGCAGGTGCGGCGGGAGCATGCGCGCGGGGCGGGCCGGGGGAGGCTCGGCGCCCCCACCCCGCGCGTGACCCTCGCGCCCCTCCCGCGAGGACCGCCGGGCCAGGCGCGCCGCAGCCAGCGTCGCCAAACCTCGGCGCTGCGGCTCGCGCCCCCGGCCTGTCGCCGAGCCTGCACCGCGGGCGGCCGGCTCTGCTCGGGGTAAGGAGGGCGCCGCCGCCCGAGCGGTGTGGTCGGGGGACCGCGTGGGCGCCCGCGGCCGCCGTCGCCAGGGCTGGCCCCGGGCTTCGCGCCGGGCCGGGGGGCGTGCGCGCCCTTCGCGACGGGGCCGGGCCGGGGGGTGGGTGCGGGTGTGGAGTCCCCTGGCCCGGCCCCGCTCTTTCTCTTTCTCTTTCGCCTCCGGGCGCGCGCCGGGCTCCCAGCGCGAGGCTCTGCCCCACTTGCCGCCCACTTTGGACGGGCGCGACCGCCGCGCCGCCCCGCTGCCCTGCTCGCTGGGGCGGCCGGAGTGCCAGGAGCCGCACCTGGGCGCGTGGGAACCGGCTCGGCGGGGAGAGGGTTGAGGATGCAACTCCCAGGGCTCCCAGGTCCGCTCTCCGGCCGCGTGGCGCCCGGCGGGGGCCGATCGGCTTTTGTTTCCCACGTCTGGCCAGTCTCCTCGCTTCTTACCCTCTGGCGACGGCTGTCGCGGGTTTCGGGGTTGGGCATCGGTCTTGACCCCGAGAGCGCTTCATCACTCCACCCTTCCTTTCCTGCCCCTTTCTGCTCCCCACGTTCAGCCCTGCCCCCGGGTAGGAGACTTGGAAGTGATCGCAGGGCGGACGTCTGACTAGTTTCTGACGGTTGGAACTCGCCACCCCCTTCCCCAGACTGCGAGGACGACGCGCCGGCCCAAGTCTCCCTCGCCGTCTCCGCGCAGGTGGGCGCTGGTCTGGGCGACCAGAGCTGGCCATACCTGGCCCGGGATTGGTGTAAGCGTTTTCCGGGAACTTTGGAGGGTTTTATCCCCTGCCTTTTATATCCCATAGTCTTGATTAAAGTCCACGGAGTGTGCTTTTTTTTAATATATGCCTTTATCCATTTAGAAGGACATTCTTAATCTGTCTGTGGCCCAAAGTGGAAACTAAATGAAATTGTTGAGACTACAGTGTGTGATAGGCAGATGAAGGCAGCCTTGTTACCTCGACCTGCTCTTCCGGGCTCATCCACGTGGACAGGGACGACTCACTCTCACTTCAGGGTTTTTGGTCTGCACTAGGACTTGTCACTTGCACCTTCTGGATCCCACTGGTGGAGCTTGCTGTTCTAGAAGATTCTCCCGGCAGGCTCCAGTATGTCCTTAGCTGACCTAAGCATAGTAGGGTCTCCTGGTATTTTCTAGGCCACTTATTCAAAACAGGTGCAAGTACCAAACAGGTGGTTGTGGGTAGAATTTATTTTAGATACTTGATAATACAAAGACTTTGAATCCAGTTAACTCTTCATAAGATGCTAAAAATGCCAATTTCAGTTATTCCTCAATGTATCATAGACTGGAGGAAGTGTTGACAGGAGAGATTTTTGGAGCATATAAAATTGATCGGATTCTGCTATACTCACTTGGTGTGTAATTGTTGAATAGGAGGAAGAGAAGCTGAACCGGTTGTTCTCAGGTTGTGAGGCACATTGATGAGTTTGTATTCCAGTTCGTTCTTGACTGCTAAATTGTTTACTTAGCACTTTGCTGGACAGTATTGGGGTCAAAGAAGTACTAAGTTTGGTCTGCCTCTACAGTGATCTCTCAATCTGTCTCAAAGAGAGGAAGTTGGTGGGAAGCTGATCTGGTGAAGACAGAATTAAGGAAAGTTAAGGAACTGCCTTAATTTTCATTTTAAGGAGAAATAAGGATATTTTAAAGTTTGTAAGAATCTTAGGCGAGCTCTACCATCTGTATATTTCATTGCAGTAACTGTGATTTGTATCTTAAATTACACTTCTAATTCATCTTTATTTTTATTAAAATTTCAATTGTCACATATACAGTAAACCATCTACTACATATGTTCATAAATTCATATAGCAAATGACTAAAAGTGTTGGGGAGATAAAACATGGAAACCAAACTGCTTGTGGACAAAATATGATAAGGAACTATTATATAAGAGCGTTGGCCTAGCGTGCGAGGACCTGGGTTCAATTCCCGGCCAGGGAACACAGGAGAAGCGCCCATTTGCTTCTCCACCCCTCCGCCGCGCCTTCCTCTCTGTCTCTCTCTTCCCCTCCTGCAGCCAAGGCTCCATTGGAGCAAAGATGGCCCGGGCGCTGAGGATGGCTATGTGGCCTCTGCCTCAGGCGCTAGAGTGGCTCTGGTCGCAACATGGCGATGCCCAGGATGGGCAGAGCATCGCCCCCTGGTGGGCAGAGCGTCGCCCCTGGTGGGCGTGCTGGGTGGATCCCGGTCGGGCGCATGCGGGAGTCTGTCTGACTGTCTCTCCCTGTTTCCAGCTTCAGAAAAATGCAAAAAAAAAAAAAAATGATAATAAAAAAAAGAACTATTATATAGGATTTGAGACTAAAAGAATTAAAAACAGCGCCAGTGGTGTGAAACAGACTGGCAGAGGGTTTGGCCAGGAGAGGATCTTTGGGGTCTGAGTGATCAGAGAAGGACGCAGAGAGAATGTTAGGCCTTATGCTGAGACTTGAGAAATGAATATTGTCTATATAGATTGATAGGGATAAGAAAGAGGAGCGTGGGGCCTTGGAGATAGAAAGGTGTTGCATGCATCAAAAGGGGTGATTATGATTTGTTTAAAATTAAGAAATATTGTTTGCAGTGGCCAGATTGGACACTGTGGATAAACTTGCTCTCCCCGCTGACCCCGAACCCTCCCAAACTAGAGAACTTACATTCATTCTTCAGGATACAGTGTAATTCCTCCTCTATGAAGGCGCCTTTGGTTCTTAGACCAGAGTTCCTTCCTTCAACTCCTGCTTTTTCTGGTATATTTGTAAATGTGTATATAAAAACAGTTCTTTTTTTTTTTTTAATGGCCCAGACCTTAGATTTTACCATTTTCTGTTTATTTATTTACTTATATTGAGGTTTAATTGACATTCTAATTCCAGGTGTATAACATAATAATTTGATATATGTATGTATTGAAAAATAATTATGTGTATAAATTTAGTTAACATCCATTACCACACATAGTTATAAACTTTTTTCTTGTGACGACAACTTTTTTGTTTTTTTTGTATTTTTCTGAAGCTGGAAACCGGGAGAGACAGTCAGACAGACTCCCACATGCGCCTGACCGGGATCCACCTGGCACGCCCACCAGGGGCAACGCTCTGCCCACCAGGGGGCGATGCTCTGCCCCTCTGGGGCGTCGCTCTGCAGGGACCAGAGCCACTCCAGCGCCTGGGGCAGAGGCCAAGGAGCCATCCCCAGCGCCCGGGCCATCTTTGCTCCAATGGAGCCTTGGCTGCGGGAGGGGAAGAGAGAGACAGAGAGGAAGGAGGGGGTGGGGGTGCAGAAGCAAATGGGCGCTTCTCCTATGTGCCCTGGCCGGGAATCGAACCCAGGTCCCCCGCACGCCAGGCCGACGCTCTACCGCTGAGCCAACCGGCCAGGGCGTGATGACAACTTTTAAGATCTCTCTTAAGCAACTTTAAAATATGCGATACAGTATTATTAGCCATAGTCACCATTAACTATAGTCATCTTAAAAATAGTTAATAACTTAGTTATTTTTCATAACTTAGTTTCTGTCTTTAAGGAACATACATATTTTTTAAGGGCAGGAAGAAGCCCTTAGTTCTCTTTTTATTAGAAATGTTTTTGCACTGTGTTCAGAGTTTTTTTTTAACCTAAATGGTAATAATTGCTCCATGCCTGGTGTGGTGCTTGACATGTGTGGTTAAGTTCGTACTCAACAGATATTTGCAGGACTGAATCCATGTGCGAGCAGGCAGCTGCTGAGCGGAGGCACAGGTGATAAAAGCAGCAGTCAGGAAGATAGGTCTGATTATGAAGGAAGATTTGCAGCTGGAAAGCCCTGGAGTTCCTACCGTGGAGAAGAGGTTGACCTGAAAGTCACGGGGAGGGAGGCTGTACGGGAAGCACCAGGCCATCCAGTCCGACCAAGGAAGCAGGGAGTCCCAGCCTTTGTGCCCCTTGACCCCACCATGGCCTCAAGCGCGGTTAGGTTCCATTTCTCTAGAGCTGAGGGAGACTTTGAAAATCATCGTTGGGGTTCATTGTTTCACTTATTTTAATTAAAAAAGGATGCTGCTGTTGTTGAAATGGGGGAAGTTAGCAGGAGGGCCAGGTTGGAGGGTTGGGAGCAGGAGGGAGGAGAGAGGATCGCTTTTTAGAATATTGAATTGTAAGAGACACTGATATGGTTAATTTGGAGAGAGTACCTCTGATATTGGGCCAGGAGAAAGCCAGCTAGGAAATACCCAGCTGTTAAGGGGGTGACAATAAAAAGGCCTAGACAGGGTAAATAAAGTAGCAGGGAGGAGAGCAGCTCCATGATGGTGAGGTCCACTCAGTGGGGGAAATCAGTGAGAGATACTAAGAAATGGTGTGATGGGAGACAAAATCCAGGTGTTGGCCCTGGCCGGTTGGCTAGTGGATAGAGCATTGGTCCAGCGTGTGGACATCCTGGGTTCGATCCCCAGTCAGGGCACACAGGAGAAGCTACCATCTGCTTCTCTTGCCCTTCCTCTCCCCCTTCTCTCTCTCTTCTTTTCTCACAGCCGTTGGCTCAGTTGGTTCGAACGTCAGCCCTGGGCTCTGAGGATAGCTTAGTTGATTTGAGCATCAGCCCTCTACGGGGGTTGTAGGGGTGCATGGGGAAGTCTATCTCCCTTCCTTTCACTTAAAAAGTACTTGGGAGAAATGAAGTACATCAATTCATTCCCGCATGTAATATCTTTGTTTAAACATTTGCACTACCTTTTTTTTTTTTTTTAGAATAGTGCTTTAGAAGAATTTGTCCCTATTTTATTTTGCAAATATAATTTCCACAGTAGCAATGGCAAACTAAAACCTTTCCTCTTGGGCTGTCAGAGTTGTCACTTGCTCCTCAGGCCTGGTCGTGCCTTCTGGGCGGACAGCACCGCAGTGAGGCCCCTGCTTGGTGTCACCTGCTGAACCTTTATTTTGCGTTGGGTGAAGCATTCATGGGTGAAGCATTCTCTTAATGAAACTAGATATTGTGGAGAATGCTTATGCATCTCATAATTAAGATGGCTCTTAATGATGAAAGTGTGTTTGTTGCTGCAATTAATTGAAAATAAGGTGTTTGTAAAGTGTCAGGTGAGGGATGTGGGAGACGGAGCAGCAGTGCGTGCATCTTTTCTTTGTTGCCGTTCCTAGCTGAATAGAATGTTGTTGTTTTTTGTTTTTTGTGGGTTTTTTTTGTATTTTTCTGAAGCTGGAAACGGGGAGAGACAGTCAGAGTCTCCCGCATGCGCCTGACCGGGATCCACCTGGCACGCACACCATGGGGCAATGCTCTGCCCACCAGGGGGCGATGCTCTGCCCCTCCGGGGCGTTGCTCTGCTGCAACCAGAGCCACTCTAGCGCCTGGGGCAGAGGCCAAGGAGCCATCCCCAGCGCCCGGGCCATCTTTGCTCCAATGGAGCCTTGGCTGCGGGAGGGGAAGAGAGAGACAGAGAGGAAGGAGGGGGGGAGGGGTGGAGAAGCAGATGGGCGCTTCTCCTGTGTGCCCTGGCCGGGAATCGAACCCGGGACTTCTGCACACCAGGCCGACGCTCTACCACTGAGCCAACTGGCCAGGGCCTTAGATAGAATGCTTTTAACTAGAGGGACAGATGGACAGTATGGCACTTTTATTCAGTGTTTGGGTGTGTACGCTATTATTATACCTTGTAAGATAATGATAGCTTTCTAGATTAAATCATTGCTGCCCTGAAGAACCTAACTGGGGACTGTGCTGCGGCGGCAGTGGGTGGAGGTTGGACCGGCAGGTGTGGGAGCTGGGAGACTGCTTCCAAGGGTGATCCATCAGGCGGAAGATCTCCGCAGTTCGATACAAGAGGAGACAGGTATGAGCATGGCACCAACTTACAGATGGGCTTAAAAGATGGCATAATTCCTCTGTGAACTCATAAACAAGCTACAGCTACGGCCAGGCTCGGTGAAGAAGGTCAACGTCAACGAGTCCTTGTTCAGCTGACCTCAGTGGTGAATACTGGTGACTTTATTAAAGCTCTTCAGGCTGATGTTATGAAGCCCTAGGTCAACATTCAAAGCAAATGATCTTTTTGAGAATGGAAACACGACCCCGGTTCACACCATGCTGCTGGCTCTAGCTGGTGTGACTAAAACAAAAGGCTTCCGTACCAACATGGACATTGGAGTGAAGTATGCAGAGAAGCAAACCTGATGTTTTGATGAAGGAAAATTAAAAGCTGGCCAAAGAGTCATTGGTTTGTAGATGGCCAGACAAGTATGAAAACCTATATGAATGGAGATGCTTTTATTATCTCAGAATGCAAACTGACAACCCTTGTGAGGAGACCACGATTAATTTGCAGCTGGGCACCAGCAAAGGAGTCAGCCAGGCCAGGATGTTAGTGCCAGGTACCCGAAGAGACATCTATTGACCAGAAGCTCACCTTACAGCCAGTGGACAACCCAACAATTTCTCTACAGATGGGTACCACCAAAGTCGCTTCCCAGAAAGGAATGAGTGTGTATGAGCTCAGGCAGCAAGTACATGATTCCAATTACCGTGCCACTCCAGCAGAACCTGTCATTCACAATGGACACCAAGGAATAGGAACACATGGGTTGGAAATTAGTGATAGCAGTTATCAGGCAGAATACCCAGATGAGTTACCATCTCAAGTACTGAGACGACTACCCCCTTGAGTACCAACATGGAGACCAAGGCATTAAATCAGGGGTCCCCAAACTACGGCCTGCGGGCCACTTGCGGCCCCCTGAGGCCATTTATCTGGCCCCGCCGCACTTCCAGAAGGGGCACCTCTTTCATTGGTGGTCAGTGAGAGGAGCATAGTTCCCAATGAAATACTGGTCAGTTGGTTGATTTAAATTTACTTGTTCTTTATTTT
This sequence comes from Saccopteryx bilineata, assembly GCF_036850765.1. Lineage (NCBI taxonomy): Eukaryota > Metazoa > Chordata > Mammalia > Chiroptera > Emballonuridae > Saccopteryx > Saccopteryx bilineata. The sequence goes on along the minus strand of NC_089500.1, from coordinate 54,520,291 downwards.
AAATATTGTATTTGTTCCCGTTTTGTTTTTTTACTTAAAAATAAGATATGTGCAGTGTGCATAGGGATTTGTTCATAGCTTTTTTTATAGTCCGGCCCTCCAATGGTCTGAGGGACAGTGAACTGGCCCCTGTGTAAAAAGTTTGGGGACCCCTGCATTAAATACTAGTCACAGAGAGGAGCTCAGTGTGTTGCCTATTGCTTTTATTCAATGAGAACTAAGCTAGCCTTGAGTAATTTTTATCTTGTCTACTTAAAAACACTTATTATGCTGCCTGACTGGTGGAGGTGTAGTGGATAGGGCATCAACCTGGGATGCTGAAGTCCCAGGTTCGAAACCCCAAAGTCACTGGCTTGAGCGTGGGCTCATGCTGCTTGAGTGCAGGCTTGCCAGCTTGAGTGCAGAGTTGCTGCCTTGAGCGTGGGATCATAGACATGACCCCATGGCCCCTGGCTTGAAGCCCAAGGTTGCTGGCTTGAGCAAGGGGTCACTGGCTCAATTGGAGCCTCCCAATCAAGAAACATATGAGAAGTGATGAACAACTAGAGTGATACAACTATGAGTTGATGCTTCTCCTTTCTCTCCCTTCCCGTCTTTCTCTCTCTGTCTGTCTCTCTTGCTAAAAAACAAACAAAACCTCCAAAAGCTATTACGCTTAATGTACCTAAAAGAAATATTGCCTTACATTTCTTTTTCCTTTTTATGCCTCTCCCTAAATAGTTGCCCCTGCGTGCTGTAGTTCTATTTTCAGTTGCTGTAACAGTAAAAATCCTACAGCATAACCAATATCTCGCATATGAAGTGAAAAGGAAGAAAGGAATACTGTGAAAATGGTGTGTTCTTGTACAGCTGATTCTTTTATTACAGAGCTATGCATTTTTACAAACTTATACTGAACATGTTGTTTTCAAACAGTAGGAAGCTTTTCTTTCTTTTTCTTCTCTCTCTCTCTTTCTCTCTCTCTCTCTCCCTTCCTCTCCTCTCCTCTCTTCTTCTCTCCTCTCCTCCCCTCCCCCTCCTCTCTACTCCCTCCTCCCCTCTTCTCCCCCCTCCCCTCTCCTCCCCTCCACCCTTCCCTCTTCTCCCCCTCTCCTCCCCTCCCCTCCCCCCTCCCTCCTATCCTCTTCTCCCCCTCCCCTCCCCCTCCCCTCTTCTCCTCCTCCCCTCCCCTACCCTCCCCCTCCCCTTCTCCTCCCCTCCCCTCCCTCTCCCCTCTCCCCCCTCCCTCCTCCCCTCTTCTCCCCCTCCCCTCCTCCTCCCCTCTTCTCCCCCCTCCCCTCCCCTCCCCTCCCCTCCCTCTCCCCTTCTCCTCCCCCCTCCCCTCCCCTCCCTCTCCCCTCTCCTCCCCTCCCCTACCCCCTCCCCTTCTCTCTCCCTCCCCTCTTCTCCCCTCCCCTCCCCCTCCCCTTCTCTCCTCCCTCCCCTCCCCCCTCCCCTCCCCTCCCCTTCCCTCCCCTGCCCTGCCCCTTTTTTTCTTGTTTAGTGTCTGGTTTCCACCTGGAAGATTAAACTCATGATTACAACTAATGGTGATATCTGCCAACTAAAGTGAAGATGAAGCATTTTGGAAATTCACGTCACTGTTTCTACAATATTCTTTGCTGATTTTTAAATAAACTCATGATCTGTATGCAAAAGTAAATAAAGCACTGAAATGAGGGGTGAGGCATTTTTGCTGGGTATCCACTTTGTGTACTGTGTGTGTAGGGGTGATGAACACAGACATAACCCCTGTCTTCATGGAGCATACAGTCTAGTGAGGGGACAGATACTCACAATCTCCTAAATAAATAGCTAAGGGAAAACTTTAAATATCTGATGAGGAAACCCAGCAGGTGTGCCTAGTATGGGTGTGTGGGTGAGAAGGGGCCCCTCTGAGGATGGATGGCTGCAGAGAGAAGCATGTGTGCACAGCAGCCCTCAGGGTGGATGTGGTGCCGTGGGGGGAGGGAGAGGAGGCCGGCGGGGGGGCAGGGGGCCTGGACCGGGTGGAGCAGCGGCTGCTCTGGTTTTCTTGCCACAGGAAGGCTTTGCAGGGTCTGAGTAGGGGTGTGGCACGATCGGCTTTACATTAGGAAGGGCCCACTCTGGCCGCCACCTACAGAATATTGTGTAGGTGCAGGACCAGTTAGGATGCCAGTGCAGGGGTTCAAGTGGGAGTCCTGCTGCTTGGACCAGGAGGTGCGTAAGGAGATGGACAGAAATGGAGGGACTTCAGGAGTATTTTAGAGGTAGAATTTACAAAGATGCTGATGGGTTGAAGGGTACAAGAAAGAAAAGAATCTGAGATTTACCCCCCTGATCTTTACCCCAGGGGAGTGGGTGAATTTTCAAAGATGGCCAAGACTAGGGAGAAGCAGACCTGGTGTCTTTGCTTTGACTGTTTGTCCAGAGCAAGGCCTTCTGGATATGGGTGATTTTACGGAGGTGGCTGTGGTTGTGACATGTGGCAAGTACTCAGCACTATCCTAGTCACCTGTGTCTGCAGTTTAGAATAAATTCCTTTCTCTTTTCTATAGCTGCTTAGCTCACACCTGACTTAATGGCCAGTCTGTCTGCCAATGGACAATGTGTTTAAGTACATGTAGTCTTAGAGCCTGCTATCAAGCAGCCTTTGTTGTAGCATTTTCAGTCCTGACCAGGAAGGTCTAAAATTGCTAGATATGCCGCATGGACCATTTATTACTCAGCTTCCCTACAACATGGAGTCTCAGCACCAATCCTAATACTGGGAGAGTCACCAAGTCCCTCAAAAGTCTCTGGTCTGACAATTATGAGCCATTGCTTATTCTTCATGGTTCCTTCTTTTATGAGTCCATCGAACTTAAAAATGGGACTTTCTGAAGTGACAGCATTTAAAAAACTACTTTTAGTCATTGTTGTTATAATTTATTTCTACATAAAGACCAGGGAGCAGACTATAAACAGGACTCCAGGTCTGTATAAACAAATCCCAGTTAGCACTAATGCCAGTCCCAGACCTAGTTCATAGATAAGCAAATATTCTGCCCTTGCCTTTGGTGTTCTAGATCTAGCCATGTGGTACATGACTTGGTGCTGTTGGGCAAATGCACCATAAGACCTAAAGCCAGGATCACCAATTTGGATGATGTCTAAAGGATGTAGGCAGGTAAGGGAAAGTGAGTGAAGCAGGCAGATAGAAGAAACACATAATACTCTTTATTTTGCTTTCATTTTCTCACCTTTGAAAACTTAGCATAGGTACTTGTCTTCTAAGAAGTTCTTTAAGTCCAAAGACAATAAGAGGGAGAAAAATCCCCATAGTGCTGTGGAGACAATAGGGGATAGTGGAGACTGTGGTAAACTAGGGATCTTATATGGTGTAAGCAGATAGTTATTTAAAACAAAAACAACTCAAGTTGAAAATCTGCATTTTAAAAAATTTGAAACTACCCTATTTAAAAATACAACCTCTCCAGGTGGTGGTGCAGTGGATAGAGCGTCAGACTGGGATGCTGAGGACCCAGGTTGAGACCCCCAAGGTCACCAGCTTGAGCGCAGGCTCATCTGATTTGAGCAAAAGCTCACCAGCTTGGACCCAAGGTCGCTGGCTCGAGCAAGGGGTTACTCGGTCTGCTGTAGCCCCATGGTCAAGGCACGTATGAGAGAGCAATCAATGAACAACTAAGGTGTTGCAACGCACAACAAGAAACTAATGATTGATGTTTCTCATCTCTCCATTCCTGTCTGTCCCTGTCTATCCCTCTCTCTGACTCTCTCTCTCTCTCTGTAAAGAAAAATAAAAGAAAAATACAAAAAATACTGGCTCTAACATTTTGGGACACTGCTAAAGTAAACAGAACATGTTTGCTAACCAGATACAGCATGTAGGCTGCCATTTTACAACCTGTGACTTGTGGGTCAGCTCTGCTATTAGCTGAATGTACCTTCCTTTTAATCAGGTTGCTTTTCTTGCTCATTATCAATGCCTTTCTTATTTATCATGAAGAAGAATACCAGCAAACATACCAGCTTCTTATTCCACCAGTTCCTGCCTAGTTAGTCTGATTTGATTAAATCTGGGAGCGAGGAGAGGGGAGCTGGTCAAGCGTTGTGACTCTATAAGGTGCTTACTTGTGTCTGGAGGTCGAGTTCTCAAATTTTGGGTGCGAGGAGTTTGTGTACTGACGGGCACGTGACTTTTTCTGTGATTGGAATGAGACAGTGTCTTATCTCACTTCTCTCTTGTTTTTGAATCGTTGCACGGCCTTTCTTGTGAATTTCCTCCTGTAGGAAGTCTCTCAGCCTCCCTGAACTCGTCTGCTCCCCTGTAGACACGCCCCCACATGCTTTCCCACCATGCTGTGCTGGTGTTCCCTATTGCACTGGAAAGGGCAGCCCCTTACTCTTCTGTGATCTCCAGGGAACTTTGGGGTTAAGTGAAGGCTTGCTCACTGCATCTTTCCAGAGCCTGACAGTTGCCTGACATGTGTTAGATACCCAGAAATGTTGAACAATTTCTAGTCAATTAGTGACAGACTCATACAGAGAAGAATTTACATAAAATCCCTAATCTTCTGGGATTCTGTGAGTGACCGGCTAAGACTTTGGGTTTGAGCATGGACTTTCAGCTACTCATTTGATTATTATTATGGTCACATATAAAGGAAATATATGTGTTCCTTGTACTTTATGGCAAAGAATATCTTTTAATTTCCTATCATTGCACCCTTTAGTCCTGGTCCAAGATATCACCAAGGTGAATTATTAGATACCAGCATAGCACTTTCAAATCTATATTTTATACTCTAAATTTCAAAGGATGGTTAGAACATATATATATATATATATATATGGAAATATATATTTCCTTTTATATATATATTTCCTTTTCTCTTCCAAATCTGTCAGTTTGCTGTGATTTTATTCCCAGAAGACATGTGGATGTTTTTCAAGCAGCTTAACACATACAATTGAAATCAGAATAGGAACCGTTAAGGCCAGAGTACCAGAAACTGAAAAGTCTTGGCTGGCATAGGAGAACATCCTTTTGCTAAGTGTACTTGGAAAAATTCCACACTTACAGATAATTTCCAAGTTGATGGACTTCTGTGTCGGGCCATGGGTACATTTTATTTGTTTTGTTAATTAAATGTCACAGGTATTTGGTATTTTTTAGAAAGATAATAGGGTAAAGTCATGCTGCTGGATTCTGCATCTTCTGTAAATAAGCAGCTGTTAGTTTGTACCTGTCCTGTGGATAGATGGTGGAAGCTTCCCATTTCCAGCTGGTTTCCACCTGATTTCCAGCTGATGCTGTTTTTGTTCCATGGCATGCCCCTCCATTTTGCTGCAGCTGATTATTTGTCATTTTGGGGGCTACTTTGTCCTTCCATTGTGAGGGTATCATTGTCAGTCTTCAGGACTGGCTTCCATCTGTGCAAACAAACAATGCCCATTCTGTAAGGTACATGATGAGAGGGAAAGAGAGAGAAAGCTGTGAAGGGTACAGTCATATATTAATCGGCAAGATGACTCACAAAGTGTTGTTAGGAGGCATAGTTTTTTTATTATTATTAAATTTAATGCAGTGACATTGATAAATCAGGGTATATATGTTGAGAGAAAACATCTCCAGATTATTCTGACATTTGATTATGCTGTATACCGCTCACCCAAAGTCAAATTGTCTTCTGTCACCTTCTATCTGGTTTTCTTTGTGCCCCTCCCCTCCCCCACCCCCTCTCTCTCCTTCCTTGCCCCTCCCCCCAACCCCCCCCCCCCCCGTTACCATCACATTCTTGTCCATGTCTCTGAGTCTCATTTTTATGTCCCATCTATGTATGGATTCATATAGTTCTTGGTTTTTTTCTGATTTACTTATTTCACTCTGTATAATGTTATCAAGGTCCATCCATGTTATTGTAAATGATCTGATGTCATCGTTTCTTATGACTGAGTAGTACTCCATAGTATATATGTACCAAAGCTTTTTAATCCACTCATCCTCTGAAGGACACTTGGGCTGTTTCCAGATCTTCGCTATTGTGAACAATGCTGCCACAAACATGGGGGTGCATTTCTCCTTTTGGAGCCGTTCTATGGTGTCCTTGGGGTATATTCCTAAAACTGGAATAGCTGGGTCAAAAGGCAGTTTGATTTTCAGTTTTTTGAGGAATCTCCATACTGTTTTCCACAGTGGCTGCACCAGTCTGCATTCCTACCAGCAGTGCAGGAGGGTTCCCTTTTCTCCACATCTTCGCCAGCACTTATTCTGTGTTGTTTTGTTGATGAGCGCCATTCTGGCTGGTGTGAAGTGATATAGTTTTAAGTTGGGTTTATGTCCAAAATAGTTGTCTTTAAAGTTTCTAGAACTTTCAGCTCAGATTCGCTGTAACTTCTATCATGGGGCAACTAGAACTTATGGAGAAGCTTTTGCTGTCTTGTATTTAACAACTTAGAGTGAACTTTTTTTTTAAATTTAGGGAGTTTGGAAGCCATCTAATTCATATTAGATAATTTTCTTTTACCCTGATGGGTTGCCCTGTGCATTGTAGATGTTTAGCAGCAGCATTTCTGGCCTCCACCCACTAGATGTCTGTAGCCTCCCACCCCACTTAATTGTGACAACCAAAAATATCTCCAGGCCTGACCTGTGGTGGTGCAGTGGATAAAGCGTCGACCTGGAATGCTGAGGTCGCCGGTTCAAAACCCTGGGCTTGCCTGGTCAAGGCACATATGGGAGTTGATGCTTCCTGCTCCTCCCCCTGTTCTCTCTATCTCTTTCCTCTCTCTCTAATAAAAATGAATAAATAAAATCTAAAAAAGTAAATAAAAAAATGTCTCTAGATATTTCCAGATTTCCTCATGCCTCTGGGGACAAGGAGGACAGAAACTCCCCTCCCCCTGAGGAGAACCACTTAGCTAATTCAGCCTTTTTTTTTATAGATGACAGATGAGAGGTCCAGTTGATATTAAGCAATGTGCCCAAAGTCGAAGTCCTTATGTTCGAATATGAATCAAAAAAACAAACTAACTTGAAGGAACTGGTCAAGTCAAAACTCATTTTTTACTTAAAAAATAAAAAAAGTTCTTAATGAGTGTGGTCCCTGTTTATGCTGTCTTTGCATGACTAGCCAAATATTTTATACAACTGCCGCCAAGGTTCCAACTATGGCAAAGACAGAAATTGTTAATAGCACTTCGAAAAGTAAAACAAGCTGTACAGTAACTGAAGTTTTACCACATGGATAAAATCGATGAAATTACTTGGTTTTGAGTTCTATCTTATTATGCCTTCATGCCCTTTCACTACCTCTTAAATTTCTAGTAATAGGATAAAAAGTCTTGTCCCAGATGTTTCTAATCCAGATCGCTTATTGCAGATGCCCAGGTGAGGGCCCAGTGGAAGGCCTGACTTACCCTCGTTTTCCGTTGAGTAACGACAGAGCTGGAACTGCGACTGGACCTTCCTGAACCCCATTCAAGTGGTTTTCTATTACAGCACGTTTACCTTTGTTTTCATAGCCAAGTTTTGCAAGAAAGTTGTGCTCGATAGCTTAGTGAATTTTTTTTTTCATTTTTCCGAAGCTGGAAACGGGGAGGCAGTCAGACTCCCGCATGCGCCTGCCCTGGCCGGGAATCGAACCTGGGACTTCTGCACGCCAGGCCGACGCTCTACCGCTGAGCCAACCTGGCCAGGGCCGCTTAGTGAATTTTATTCTAAGTCATAATTAACTCTGTGTGCTTGCACAGTTGAGTATCATGAAAACAGTAATATAAATATCTGCTAAGTTATTTATTCCATATGTATTTATTTGGTTTCTAGTTTGGCCAAGGGTATCCTAGGCTGTGGAAGATGAGATAAAGACACACAGACACGGAGGTGCTGGTCCTACACCCAGGAAACTCCAACCAGGGGTGCAGACTCAAATTTGAGGCTTCTCTGTATCACATTAGAAATGATGCACTGGTTTATTCTTGTATTTATTCATTCAACAGCGTATTGAGCAACTGGTGTGTGCCAGGCATTGGCACTGGGTACTCTGTTCTTTTGCCCAGGAAATAAAGCTGGGAGGGGATGGCACGTGTTGGTGAGTGGGCCCTCAGACTCGACGAGAGATGTGTGAGAAGTATCAGTGCCCATGCTGACAAGAGGGTCACCATGCTTTCTAAGAGTTACAGCTAGTGAGACTGTCCTCACCAAGTCCATAATTGACAAACGTTGTTCTGCTCCACAGATGGTACCCGAGAATCTGAGTATTGAAGGTCACACAGGGGCAGGGCAGAGTTACCTTTATGCCAGTTCTAGTCTCTGTCAGCTGGGTCAGACAGCACTCCTTCAGAGACCATGTGTCACACATGAAGAAACAGCCAAGGTTTTAATCAACCCCTTGTAGGGATGAGTGCTGTGTCAGGGTTGTGTTATAACTGTATTGTTTATGTAACCACTGATAGCATATGGCACAGAAGAAGAAAGATAGGGTTACTTTCTGACAATTGAAAAACCCCTGTCTCTTCTCTGAATGTCTGAATGTTCTCACTGTGTGTTGTATCGCAAGTGAAGATAAAAAGTTCTCCAAAACAGGCCCTTCTGTATGAGCATTACAAAGTTCTCCAACTTTTCCTCAGGCTAAATATCTAAAAATGTCGGTCAAGACTAAAAATAAAAAGAAATAGTTTATAAGCTATTTTAAGAGATGATTTAATTCACTCACATTCTTCAGATATTCTGATTTTTATCCAATCCACTTCAAACTTTTCGTAATGAAGTTTTCTGTATTTAAATAAACGCGTAGGTCCCTTTTATATCCCTCCTCCTCAGGACCAACCTTTCCTACAAGCATTGATATACTTTCTTCTGGGACTGAAAATGAGAAAATCATTTGAAGAGGTGACAGAAAATTGAGGGGGTTTTTTTTGTTCCCAGAGTTTGAACTTATTCCCACCCCCCACCCCCTGCCAAGGGTAAAATAAAAGCTTAAATGAATGGCCTGGGGTGTGCCTGCCACCTCTGTTTCCTTTTTACTCGCTTGTTGAACCTACTATAGGAAGAACCAAAGTAGAATAATGTTTGTGAGTGTTACAGATCAGGAGTTCCAATTGTATCAGCATCAACCCTTTGACACATATTTGGAACACTTCCCTCAGTATCTTGAAATTAAATTCATAGGAAAATAACTTACTTATATATACTTTCAAAAAAAACAATATAATGCCCATATATAATAAAATAGAGAAATATATGGCAGGTAATTTATAATAAAGTGATAGTATATTTCTAAGTGTTTGGACTCTTAGAGAATTAAATGCAGTTGTTGTATGCTTGTACTTATGCGTCCATTCATCTATATGTGAAAGCAACTCATGAAAATGCTGACTCAGGTGGATTGTATCCCTGAGAGGAATCTGAGAAGAGTTGTGTTCATTGACATCACTTTCTGAAACATGCAAAATAGTTGCTAAAGTTTCACAATGAACAAAGGAAGACCTTTTGTCAGTCTACACATTGTTGCATCCTGGGAAAGACACTAAATGGTTTTTGATTATATATAAAGTGGAGTTATGCTCAGGATTTAGAGAAGCATAAATAGGTTTTCACATATACGAATGTCAAGAGAGACTGTCACCTTTGCAGTACTCTAATCCATGTTTTTATTTTAAAATAGAAATTGAGAAAATTAGTTTTAGTACGTAGGGTTTACCCACATATGGTTTGCCTATAATATACAAGTCCTTATAGGCAAACTATTTTTACTCCTCATTTATACTTATATCTTATAGCTTCTCTTCTTGCCCAGTTCAGTTGTTAGTCTGGGCAGGTTTTGAAGTTTGTGGTGAGAATGGGGGTGGGATTGGATTCCAGTACATTCTTAAGGCCGATGACAATGTAAGAAACAACAAGAATGAAAACTTCCCCGAAATGTTAATGGTATATGACAACTACTGTAGTTAAAATTCAGAGAATGAAATTATAAGATGTAGTAATGTCTGTAAGTGTACTTGTAAGGACTAAAAATTAAATACGACCATGTACTGATGTTGTACCCCTACACACCTACACATTCACACTAGTATATGACAATTTTGGGTTTGTTATTGATTTGATGGCCATCACTGTCTATGAGAGATGAAAAGGCATATTCCTCATTCAGTCTAATTTGCTTGCCACTGTATAGTTAGAATCAAATATAATTCAAGATTGTATTTAAAGAGTAGAGTTTATGGTGTTATGAAGTGTTTTTCTAATGATGCAAACAGAGTGAGAGTAGGCTAACTTATCAGGTAACTGAAAAGTGTGTCCTAGTCCAGAAGTGCAAATGGGAGTTTATTAGCTTTTGATGCTTAACTGCGAAGATGGAGAAAACTTGGGAATGTAAGAAGGTGGCTTAGTGAGTTTAGTCTCTGTCACTGTCTTCATTGAGGATGGAGTTCAGAACCTGGTGCCTCTCTGAACCTGGCTGTAGATTACAGTTCTTTTTTTTAAAATTTATTTACAGAGACATAGAGAGGGTCAGAGAGAAGGATAGATAGGGACAGACAGACAGGAACAGAGAGAGATGAGAAGCATCAATCATTAATTTTTCGTTGCAACACCTTAGTTGTTTAGTTGTTCATTGATTGCTTTCTCATATGTGCCTTGACCATGGGCCTTCAGCAGACCGAGTAACCCCTTGCTCGAGCCAGCGACCTTGGGTCCAAGCTGGTGAACTTTGCTCAAACCAGATGAGCCTGCTCTCAAGCTGGCGACCTTGGGGTCTCGAATCTGGGTCCTCCGCATCCCAGTTTGATGCTCTATCCACTGCCCCACTGCCTGGTCAGGCTGTAGATTACAGTTCTGAGAAAGTGTGTGTTGATTAGGGGGGTTGAGCATTAAGTCATTTTATTAATTATTGCTTCTATATGCTGAGCTTTTTGGTAAGCTTCCTGAGTAGTTTACAAAAGTCAGACTGATAAGATTTTTACAGTCATTCATTTTTGATATCATCTTTGGCCTTTCTTTCACTTTTTTTTTCTTGGTCTCTTGTATCTAAGGCTAATTGTGGAAATATCTGGTCAGAATGCATTAAACGGTTTATCAACTAGTATGGATTTACACCTCAACCAGAAGTAAGGGAAGCAGAGAAAATTGGCATACTAAATTGTTTAAGGCTCACTCCTTGAGTTTTGGAAGGCTGTTGATAGTCTAAATTTTGGTAGATTGAACATAAAAGAATGTTTCAAATTTGTGATGCAGAATATTCGAATTTAAGGTCATCTTACCCCCACATTTCTTTTTAGTGCTATATGAAGTGCATTTTTAAATTTTAGTATTTCTATAGTATTTTATATTTTAGAACACGTTCTTATGGATTTCATTTATTGCTTTTTAAAGCATATGCTGATATTACTACACAGTGATTTCTCAAGGTCAGAGGTATTAGTGGCCATTAACTCCTAGCCATAGTGTTCAAGAGATCTCTCTGTTTTTTAAATCTTTAGCCAAACAAAAAAAATTATGTTTTGCAGGTCATTACTCAGAATTTCTGTAAAAGAAGAAATGGTTTTATGAGGGAACTAAAATTACTACTATCCTGAATATTTCAGTATATCATACAGAGAAAATTCCTATGAAAGACCTTTATAAGATTAGCTGAATAAAGTTTACTTTGTTAATTTTCTATTAGCTGTGTTACCTAAAAAGAGTTTATCTTCTAAGATGTGAGTATAGTGAAAGTTGACATTTTCTCTGCGTTTGAGAAGATGGCAACTGCTGAGCTTTCTTTGTTAAAGTATATCCAGCCAGTTGAGATGAAAATGGGTTGGAAATAAATGGTTATGATTGACAGTGACTATGCAGTAAAAAACCCTTTAAGAACAAAGCCTCTTACACAGTTAGGTGGCACTGTTTCCTTTTTCTTTTCAAAGATTTAACTAAGTGTAATTAAAATATAAAGAGGTTTCATGTGGCCTTATTTAGATTGAGCTAGATTAAAAACAAATAGGAAAAGTAAATTAGAAACCAGTTTGAGGTTAAAATCCAGCACCCATCTTTAATTGAAACCTATCTTCCAGCCCACGAGCAGAAAGCGACTGGTTGTTTTAGGGCTGCTGAACAAACCCTGAGGTGCTCTCTGGCGTTGCTCAAGACAAGGGTCAAGGGTCAGGAGTACCAGTGTCTTCCAGGGTCCCTGCAGGAACTCGAGTAGGTGGAGGGGCCTGGGTCGGGCTGGGTGGGAGCCCCGCGCCTCCTCAGAGCGCACACCTGCGGGGCCTGTGGACTGGGGCCTCCGGGAACGTCAGTCGTGTTGTCAGGTCTAATTTGTGTGTGCGTTTGTTTGTTTGTTCCTCAGTTGAAGTCAGGAATCTAATTATTTAAAATGTGTGTGTAATTTCCTGGGTTTTAAAACATAGTGTGAGGCACAAACAAAACATCAGCGGGACTGAACTGGGTCCAGATTGCCAGTCTGAGGCACTGGCATGGGCCCCAAGAGCAGGGAGGCGAGAAGTGGGGGGGGGTCTGTCCCAGCAAGTTCAGAGCATGCTGGCTTTTCTTTGCCTGTGTGGAGTATAAGGAATTGATAATGGGGCTCAACTCCACGAAGAGGCTGGAAGCCCGATACCAGGCCCAGGTTGTCCTGAACCTGACAGTAGGGAGTGACGCTTCACTCCACAGCTGCTTGCAGGATATCACAGTGGTGTGCCACCCGCAGAGAAGGAGAGGTCCCCAACGCTCCACTTCCCACTCGACGCTGTCCTGTCATAGCCGTCCTCAGTCCATTCCACGCAGACCATCTCTCTTCTTTGTCCTGTAAACTTACAACCCTTAGTATGTGAAGCAGAGGTTCCCAGATTTGGGGCTGTTTTATATACCAATAAAACTATATGTGAGCTTGTAGAGAGTTGCCAGCTTTTTATTTTCCATGAACAGATAAAAAAAGAAACCAGCTATCATGTACAACCTCCTCTTAAGAAGATCACCTTAACAATAACAATGTAGCAGGGAAATCACTTTAGAACAGTGGGAGATGTTTTATTCCAAAAAAGGATAGGTGACCGTCTTTAGCAAACAGACACAGAAGCAGAAAGGGTGCTATGAGAAACTTCTCAGATGTGACAAGTTTTAGTATAATTTTAAAAATTATTTTTATGATATTACACTGTGATACCAGTGTTTCATATAAATCATTTTCTTGATATGGATCTTTCAATTTGGGGCGCTGTGGGTGATACTTGAAACAAAGATAGGGTGCCCAGTTTTATGATTGAAAAACCCAACTTAAAACAGGTACATATGAATATTGAGAAAAAGAAGCAGCTACTTTGCTCAGCATGTACTTTGCATAATATAGGCTGCTTGTTAGTCTGAGTAGTTTTTAAAATATCATGTGGTCCCTGGCCGGTTGGCTCAGTGGTAGAGCACTGGCCTGGCATGTGGATGTCCCGGGTTCGATTTCCGGTCCGGACACACAGGAGAAGCTCCCATCTGCTTCTCCACCCTTCCTTTTCTCACTTCTCTCTCTCTCTTTTCCTCTCCTGCAGCAATGGCTCGATTGGAGCAAGTTGGCCCTGGGTGCTGAGGGTGGCTTCATTGCCTCTGCCTCAGGTGCTAAGAAGAGCTTGGTTGCTGAACAACGAAGCAAGGACCCAGATGGGCAAAGCATTGTCCCCTACTGGGCTTGCCAGGTTGAGCCAGGTTGGGGCTCATGCTGGAGTCTGTCTCTGTGCCTCCCCTCCTCTCACTGAGTATACATAAATATAGTGTGTGTGTGTTTACTGTTTCAGTGTTTGTCTCCAGTGTTCTGAGTTGTTGTGCTCAGAGTGGGGAGGGTGCTCTGTGCTTTTGCACCTCTCCGTTGATTGTCTTGTGGACACTTGACTGGTCCTCTCGCATCCATCCTGCCTCCTACTGCGCTCTCTGTACTGCCTTTGATGTCTGCATTCATCTGAGTTTCATCTTAGTCTCTTTTGTTTTTCTGCTCATTCTTCAGCAGTTTTTGTTGAGTTTCTCAGAATTACTAAACATCTGTTTTTACACTTAAAATGTTTACATCTTTCAGAGGACATTGAACGATGCCCCGCTGACTCTGACATCCTGCTCAGTGTGTTACAGCTGTGTGAACGCAGGCAGCTGTTTCACGCGCCTCAGCTTCCTCAGCTTTAGGAGGGGATGGCAGACGGGTCATGGCGAAGATGAGATAACTTTCTAGGCAAAAAATGTTTAGAATACAGTCTATAGATAGCTATTGTTCAGTAATTGTCAGAAACTGGTTATCTCTTGTTACGCTTACGTACTGTAATGTTGTCCCCAGTGGGTGATATATTTAGTTACACCCTGCAGAATTAGATACTTATTCCCCAAAATAATAAGTAAATACATTCTGAGAAACATATTCTTTTCTCGGGAAGGTGACTGCCTTTGCCTGTCTGTCACAGGAGTGGTTGTCACCTGGTGATCACAGGTGCTTCTTTGTTTGGTGGCTGCAGCATGCTCATGAAATGCACACCCTCCTTAACCGTCCTGTGTAGAGCAGTTTGGACTCTTCTGGGTGGAGTGAAGGTGCCATCAAGGGCCCACCAAGTGGGTGGAGGCAGATCGGCACCTGGGAGTCCAGGCTGCAGAAGAGGTTCTGCCATTGCCTCTCTGGGCAGCACCTAGCACTCTGGGCCGTATTCTGAAGTTCCAGGTCCTCAATGGCCATTCAATGGCATGCAGTCAAGGATCCCTCTGGAGGCTGGTGACAAACCAGGCTGGTCTGTATGAGGGGTGCCCTGAGGTTTTGTATTACCCATGCAGCCATGCAGTAACTGTTTACAAATTATGTAAATGATATTAAAAGAATTATGCAATTAAAAGAATGATACTCTGTTTGAATCTTCTTTTGGGAGATACTTTCTTTTTTTTTTTTTTTTTTACAGAGGCAGAGATAGACAGGGACAGACAGACAGGAACAGAGAGAGATGAGAAGCATCAATCATCAGTTTCTCGTTGTGCATTGCGACTTCTTAGTTGTTCATTGATTGCTTTCTCACATGTGCCTTGACCGCGGGCCTTCAGCAGACCGAGTAATCCCCTGCTGGAGCCAGCGACCTTGGGTCCAAGCTGGTGAGCCTTGCTCAAACCAGATGAGCCCGCGCTCAAGCTGGCGACCTCGGGGTCTCGAACCTGGGTCCTTCCGCATCCCAGTCCGACGCTCTATCCACTGCGCCACCACCTGGTCAGATACTTTCTCTTGATAATTTCTTTTTTATTATTTTTTTATTTTTCTGAAGCTGGAAACAGGGATAGACAGTCAGACAGACTCCCGCATGCGCCCGACCGGGATCCATCCTGCACGCCCACCAGGGGCGATGCTCTGCCCACCAGGGGGCGATGCTCTGCCCCTCCGGGGCGTCGCTCTGCCACGACCAGAGCCACTCTAGCACCTGGGGCAGAGGCCAAGGAGCCATCCCCAGCGCCCGGGCCATCTTTGTTCCAATGGAGCCTTGGCTGCGGGAGGGGAAGAGAGAGACAGAGAGGAAGGAGGAGGGGTGGAGAAGCAAATGGGCGCTTCTCCTATGTGCCCTGGCCGGGAATCGAACCCGGGTACCCCGCACACCAGGCCAACGCTCTACCGGTGAGCCAACTGGCCAGGGCCTTGACTAATTTCTTAAATACTAATAATTCAGTTTTGGAATGTAAGCTATCTTCATTTACTGTAATAAGATCAAAATTGTATTCTTGTTTCTTAATTCATATGGGTTGGATTTTTTTTAACCCAAGAAGAAAAGAAAGCATTGATTAATATGGATTGTGGATATGCCAGTGTTAGTACTAGAAGTACTTGGGTTCAAGCCTTCATCCTGCTCAGTGCTAATTATGAAAGCTTGGGAAGGAAATAATTTTACAATGCTGTGCTCTTCTCTGCTTCTTTATTGCAGATAATATCCCTTGGGATTAAATTATAAAAGTAATCAAAAGGAAAACTGAATATAGAATACCCTTGTGATATGGTAATATGTTTAGCTGTTCTGAAGTAAAAGGTTTTTTATAGTGTTTAATGTGATTTTACTCCTTCAAAAGTGAAAGTTACATCAACTTTTCAAATGCTGCTACTACTAATCTTAGTTTTTAAGATCCATGATTAAAATTAACGCACCAAACGTACTGCAGTGCGTGTTTTTAGTCTTGAGAACAGTAGATGGGGTAGTCAGGCACACTTGTCACAAGTCTTGTGTCAGACATGTCACTTTATTAATAAGTACACTTTTTAAAATGAAGGAGAAATTTTCCCAAACTCAAATGAATGACCTTTTGCATCTCACACTGCACACACATTTCTCCCTCTTCTCTCTGTGTGTGTTAGTAAGCCTGGGCCGATCTTTTAGCCATCTTTGCCCCAAGAACCCAGAAAATATTTGATGAAATATGTGGCAAACTGAATGCCACAGAGTGTGATGAATAGAAATAAGACAAATGGTCAGCTAAGCTAGCATAATATGATGGAAGAGACGAGGCTGTTGGTTCGTGAGTAATAATCATTTATCAGTGTTGGAGGAGATCCAAGAAGTAACAGTCTCATGTAATATTTCATAAAACAATAGAGCAGACAGTAGGGAAAGAAATCTGTATGTATGCCAAGGTATTGACAACAGTCAATTTTGTAAAGAACAAGGTACATTCTTTTGTGTATTGAGAGAATTAATTGATTTTCTTTCTTTTTTTGTGACAGAAACACAGAGAGAGAGAGACAGACAGAGGGACAGATAGGGATAGACAGGAAAGGAGAGAGATAAGAAGCATCAATTCTTCATTGTGGCTCCTTAGTTGTTCATTGATTGCTTTCTCATATGTGCCTTGACCTGGGGGGGGGAGGTTACAGCAGAGCAAGTGACCACTTGCTCAAGCCAGCGACCATGGGCTCAAGTCAGCGACCTTGGCTTTCAAGCCAGTGACCTTTGGGCTCAAGTAAGTGACCACAAGGTAATGTCTATGATCCCACACTCGAGCCAGCAACCCCGCTCAAGCTGGTTAGCCCCTGCTCAAGCCAGAAGTGCCGCCCTCAAGCCGGTGACCTTGGGGTTTTGAACTGGGTCCTCTGCATCCCAGTCCGATGCTCTATTCACTGTGCCACCACTTGGTCAGGCTAAATTTATTTTCTTGAGATTACATTGGAAAAACCTGTAAGCAAATGATCTTTTTCCGTATTTCATATACTGTAGTCCCATATGTGCACTGAACAATCTTAAAAATAATATAATATGGGAGAATTGGGCTAGTTTATTCTTGATGGTAAGGTGTGATCTCTGTCTCTTTTGGGGGATGTTGTTCTTTTGCTTTTAGTAGATCTACAAAGTTGATGGATTAGGTAATTATGGTAGCATTATTTCAAGTTGAGTTACTTGCTATCTTG
This sequence comes from Saccopteryx bilineata, assembly GCF_036850765.1. Classification (NCBI taxonomy): domain Eukaryota; kingdom Metazoa; phylum Chordata; class Mammalia; order Chiroptera; family Emballonuridae; genus Saccopteryx; species Saccopteryx bilineata. The sequence goes on along the minus strand of NC_089500.1, from coordinate 54,502,958 downwards.
TATATAATATTTGTGTTTTTTCTCCACAAACGGTTATTGGGAGCCTAATGTGCCAGGCACTGTTGTAGGTGTTTGGGTACATCAGTAAACAAATACACAATAGTCCTTTGTGTCACTTACGTCCCCATGCAGGAGAGATAGTCAGCAACTGATACAAATACTAACTAGCTAACTTATTTAGTGTTCTAAAAGGTGGTAAATGTTAGGGAAAGAGAACAAATACTGCAGGGTAAGAAGTTTGGAGATTGCTAGACAGATAGATACGGGCTCCATGAGGTGAGATTCCAGCGAAGGGTATGATGCCTGGGAAAGAGGTCCAGAGAGGGAGCAGCTAGAGGGCCCGGAGGCCCGAGGGTGCTGGCCATGCTGAGGGCCAGTCTGGAGACTGTGTGGCAGGGACAGTAGTAGGCAGTGAGTGTGCAGAAGAGAGTTTGGGGTGAGGGAGGAGACGTGAGCCCTTTGGTGGACTCTGTTTATGCTGACATAGGGAGCCCTGCCAGGGCTTGGGAAGGGGGTTGACATGGATGCAATCTCTTCCTAAGACTATTGCACTGGCTGTAAAGTGGAGAACAGGTGCTTAGCAATACCTGCTAGGGAGGCTGTTATCCAAGATGGGTTAGCTCTGACTACAGTAATGTAAGTGCTGAGGAGTGGCTGTTTTCTGGACGCATTATGAAGGTAGAGACAAGGGAGTTTCCTGGTTGACTGGATGTGGTTGAAAGGGGTGCATTACAGCTCCATGGTTTCTGACACATAGGTGAGAGTTGCCATCTGGGGTGGAGAAGGTCTTGGGTGGGGCAGGCGATTGCTGTATCAGTTAGTGTGAGTAAAGCTCTTAGAACAGGATCTGCTCATGGTAAGTATTCAAGTATATTAGCGTCTGTCATTGGTATTAGTTGTAATATCAAATAGTAACTGAATAGTAACAGGAAAGAAGGCAACTTTTTTTTTTGGTCTTCTGTTCTAGTGCTTTCTCTGGTCTCCTCTCATTTCTTCTTTTCTCTCGTTCCTGATAAGAAAAGCTGACACCTGGACCTCACTGTTTGCTGCATCTCTGGGCTCAGTGGTCTTGTGGGGAGGACTCAGGATGTCATGATGTACCATAATTTACTCTTGAAATTTCCATATTGTCAGGCATCCACTTTTTTCCCTCCCGAAACTTGTCTTCAAATAATGCTGCATTAAACATCCATGAACATATGTTATTCAGCTCTTCCCACATTGCTGGACATTAACTATTTTCATATTTTATTCACAAATAATGCCAAAATATCCATCTGTAATTTGTTTGTTCTGTATACTGACACTTTTAGTTTTGTGACAGAGTCCTAGGAGTGGATTCTTGAGTTAACGGGTATATGTATTTTTATATTAATACATGTTTTCAGACTGCTTTCTTTTTAAATAATATATTTATTTACCTTTGACAAAATTATATATATTTGTCATACAACATGAAGTTTTGATACATCTAAACATTGTAAAATGATTGCCAAAATTAAACTAACACACCCATTACCTCCCACATTTATACCTTTGTGTGTGTGTGGTGAGAATATTTGATGTTAACTCTCAGTGGAATTCAAGTATATAATACATTACTATGAACTGCAGTGACTACTGTATCTATATCAGGTTTCTGAACTCACCATATACATCTTACAACTGAAAGTTTATACACTTTGATTAATGTTTCTTCTTTTCCTCCACCTTCTAGCCTCTGGTAACCACCATTTTCCTCTCTGTTACTATGAATTTGACTTGTTCCCCCCCCCTTTTTCTTTTTATAGATTCCACAAATAGAGAGATCCTGTGATAGTTGTCTTTCTGTGTCTGGCTTATTTCACTTAGCGTAATGTCCTCCACATTTATCCACGCAAATGGCAAGATTTCCTTCTTTGATGAGGCTAAATAATATTCTCGTTGGTGTCATTTTCTTTTATCCCTTCATCTGTTGATGGTCACTTAGGTTGTGTCCATATCTTGGCTGCTGTGACTAATGCTGCAGTGAAAATGGCAGTGCAGATGTCTCTTTGGGGTAGTGATTTTATTTCCAGAAGCAGGATTGCTGGGTCTTATAGTAGTTCCATTTTTAACCTTTGGGGGAACCTCCAGATTCCCACAGGGTGCACAAGGGTTCCCTTTCCTCACATTCTTGCCAACACTTATTTTTCTGACCTTTTGATAATAGCAGTTCTAACTAACTAGTGAGGTGATGGTATCTCGTTGTAGTTTTGATTTGCATTTTTCTAATGATTAGTGATGCTGAGTATCTTTTCACATACCTGTTGACCATTTATATACCTTCTTTGGAAAGTGTCTACCTGGGTCCGTTGCCCATTTAACTTTTTTTTATACTATCGAGTTGAATTGTATGAGTTTTTATATAGTTTGGATTTTTTCTTCTTATTATTTTTTGGGGTATGTTTGTTTTTGAGCTCTATTGAGATATAATTGATACGTAACATTGTGTAAGTCTAATATGTATAATGTGTTGATTTGCTATTACCCCCTTATCACATATATGGTTTGTAAGTATTTTCCAGCTGTTGGGCAAACCAGTGTTTTTCAGGTGTGTTTAGGTTTGCTCGTTTGTATTGGGACAGCACTATGTGTGTATAGTCCAGGGGTCCCCAAACTTTTTACACAGGGGGCCAGTTCACTGTCCCTCAGACCGTTGGAGGGCCAGACTATAAAAAAAACTATGAACAAGTCCCTATGCACACTGCACATATTTTATTTTAAAGTAAAAAAACAAAATGGGAACAAATACAGTATTTAAAATAAAGAACAAATAAACTTAAATCAACAAACTGGCCAATATTTCAATGGGAACTATACTCCTCTCACTGACCACCAATGAAAGAGGTGCCAGAAGTGTGGGGGAGGGGGGCAGATAAATGGCCTCAGGAGGCCACATGTGGCCCACCGGCCAGGCAATAGTTTGGGGACCCCTGGTATAGTCTATGGAAGGCTGCATGCTTGCCCTCAGGGCAGCAGACTGAAAATTATGAATTGCCTTCCTCCATGGGGAGGGGCAATTGTTTGCAGAAGGGGTATTTTCAACCAGCCTGTTTGGCTAGAGAGTGCTGAGGGGCTTGGGAGTCCTGCTGAGGCTGTTGGGGGGCCTGTGAGTCTGGAGGGTGAGTCTGGAGAATGAGTCTGGGTTGTGGAACTGGAGACCTAGTCCAGGCTTGGGAGCCCTGAGAGAAAGGGAAGAGGTTTTCCCTGTCTGTTTGTTCATCTGCCATTAGGAGACTTTAATAAACGGAATGGCCCACCACTTTCTGGCTCCACAGTTCTTTTACTGTCGGCCCGAATTCAGTATGAACCTGCATGGCCACTGCGGTGGCCACTGGCCTTACCCTACCATTCTGTCGATTGCCTTTTATTTTAATGGTTGTTTCCTTTGCTGCAGAAACCTTTTTTTTTTTTTTTGTATTTTTCTGAAGTTGGAAACGAGGAGGCAGTCAGACAGACTCCTGCATGCACCTGACCAGGATCCACCCGGCATGCCCACCAGGGGGCGATGCTCTGCCCATCTGGGGCGTTGCTCTGTTGCAACCAGAGCCATTCTAGTGCCTGAGGCAGAGGCCATGGAGCCATCCTCAGCGCCCGGGCCAACATTGCTCCAATGGAACCTTGGCTGCGGGAGGGGAAGAGAGAGACAGAGAGGAAGGAGAGGGGGAGGGGTGGAGAAGCAGATGGGCGCTTCTCCTGTGTGTCCTGGCCAGAAATCGAACTCGGGACTCCGGCATGCCAGGCTGACGCTCTACCACCGAGCGAACCGGCAGGGCCTACAGAAACTTTTTAGTTTGATGTGGTTTCACTTGTTTGGTTTGCTTTGTTACATGTGCTTTAGGTTTCCTGTATTTTTCTGAAGCCGGAAACGGGGAGAGACAGTCAGACAGACTCCCGCATGCGCCCGACCGGGATCCACCCGGCATGCCCACCAGGGGGCGACGCTCTGCCCACCAGGGGGCGATGCTCTGCCTCTCCAGGGGGTCACTCTGTTGCGACCAGAGCCACTCTAGTGCCTGGGGCAGAGGCCAAGGAGCCATCCCCAGCACCCGGGCCATCTTTGCTCCAGTGGAGCCTCGGCTGCGGGAGGGGAAGAGAGAGACAGAGAGGAAGGAGAGGGGGAGGGGTGGAGAAGCAGATGGGCACTTCTCCTGTGTGCCCTGGCCGGGAATCCAACCCGGGACTTCTGCACACCAGGCCGACGCTCTACCACTGAGCCAACCGGCCAGGGCCTGTGCTTTAGGTTTCATATCCAAAAATTGACAAGACCAATGTTATGGACCCTTTCCCCTCTGTTTCTTTCTAGGATTTTAGAGTTTCAGGTCTTATGTTTAAGTCTTTAATCCATTTTGAGTTAATTTTTGTGTATGGTATAAGAAAACGGTCTAATTTTATTGTTTTACATCTGGATATCCAGTTTTCCCATCACCTTTTATTGGAAGGACTGTCTTTCCCCCATTGTATATTATTGTTACCTGTTTAAAAGATTAGTTGACTGTGTATGCATGGGTTTGTTTCTGCATGTATCTGTTCCATTGGTCTATGTGCATGTTTTTATGCTGATGCTATATATATAACATATATATTTATTTGTATATATATATAAAATATATTTTTTTAGAGAGAGAGAGAGACAGGAAGGGAGAGAGGGGGAGGAGGGAGATGAGAAGCATCAATTCATAGTTGCTTCAGTTTCGTTTTCTTTTTTTTAACTGATTGCTTCTAATTCGTGCCTTGACCTGGGGCTTCAAGCTGAGTCCTTTGGGCTTCAAGTAAGAGACCTTTGGGCTTAGGCCAGTGACCCTGGGATCATTTTGATGCTCCATGCTCAAGCTGGCAAGCCTGCTCTCAAGTGGGACGAGCCCATGCTCAAACCAGTGAACTTAGAGTTTTGAACCTGGGTCCTCAGCATCCAGGCTGATGCTCAATCTTTTGTGCCACCATCGGTCAGGCATTATCTAGTTTTTATTACAATAGCTTTGTTTTATAGGTTGAATTCAGAAAGTGTGATGTTTCCAGCTTTGTTCTTCTTTCTAGAGATTACTTTAGCTATTTTGAGTCTTTTGTGGTTTCATATGAATTTTAGAATTTTTTTCTATTTCTGTGAAAAATAGCATTGGAATTTTGATGATTGCAATTAAATTGGTATATTGCTTTGGATAGAATGGACATTTTTTTTTTAATTTTTATTTTATTTATTCATTTTAGAGAGGAGAGAGAGGGGGAAAGAGAGAGAGAGAGAGACAGAGAGAGAGGAGAGAGAGACAGGGGGGAGGAGCTGAAAGCATCAACTCCCATATGTGCCTTGACCAGGCAAGCCCAGGGTTTTGAACCAGCGACCTCAGCATTTCCAGGTCGACGCTTTATCCACTGCGCCACCACAGTCAGGCAGGACATTTTAACAATATTACATTTTCCAATCCATACACGTGACTGTCTTTCCTTTTGTTTGTGCCTTCGTTGATGCCCTTCATATATAAATATATAGATTTACAGTATATAAAGTTTTCACCTTTTTTGTTAAATTTATTCCCAATTATTTAATTCTTTTTTGCTGCTATTGTAAATGGAATTGTTTTCTTAATGTTCTTTTTTAGATAGCCCATTGTTAGTGTTTAGAAATGTAGCTGTTTGTGTATGTTGATTTTGTATCCTGCAATGTTACTGAATTCATTTATTTGCTAAAACAGTTTTATCGTGGTGTCCTTAGGGTTTTCTATAATAAGATCAGGTCATCTGCAAACAGATAATTTTGCTTTTTCCCCTCTGATTTGGATGCTTCTTATTGTTCTTGCTTAAGTACTCTGGCTAGGACATTCAGTACTATGTTGAACAGCAGTGGCAAGGGTGAGCACTTGTCTTATTTCCGATCCTGAGTATGGGGTTAGCTGCGGGCTTGTCATGTACGATTTTGGTTATTTGGAGATACAGTTCTTACTAATCTCTAATATATTGAGAGATTTTATTGTGAAAGGATGTTGAAATTTGTCAGTTGTTTTTTCTGCATCTTTTGAGATGCTCATATGATTTTATTCTTTATTCTGTTAATGTGGTGTATCACATTTATTGTTTTGTTTATGTGAATCATCCTTGTGTCCCAGGGATAAATCCCATTTGATCATGGTGTACCATCCTTTAAATGTGCTATTGAATTTGGTCTGTTGGTATTTCTTTCAGAATTTTTGCATTTATGTTTATCATAAATGTAATTTTTTTTTTTTGTATTTTTCTGAAGCTGGAAACGGGGAGGCAGTCAGACAGACTTTCGCATGCGCCCGACCGGGATCCACCCAGCACGCCCACCAGGGGGCGATGCTCTGCCCATCCGGGGCGTCACTCTGTCACGACCAGAGCCACTCTAGCGCCTGAGGCAGAGGCCACAGAGCCATCCTCAGCACCCGGGCCATCTTTTTTTGCTCCAGTGGAGCCTCGGCTGCGGGAGGGGAAGAGAGAGACAGAGAGGAAGAAGAGGGGGAGGGGTGGAGGAGCAGATGGGTGCTTCTCCTGTGTGCCCTGGCCGGGAATCGAACCCGGGACTTCCGCACACCAGGCCGACACTCTACCACTGAGCCAACCGGCCAGGGCCTGTAATTTTTTCTTTTAGTGCCCTTGCCTGGTTTTCATATGATGGTAATGCTGACTTGCTAAAATGAGTTTGGAAGAGTTCCTCCCCTTCAATTTTTTTGAAAGAGCTTGAAAAGCATTGGTATTAAGTCTTCAGATGTTTGGTAGAATTTATGAGTGAGGTCTTTTGATCCTGAACTTTTCTTTCATAATAGATATTTAATTACTGATTCATTATCCTTAATAGTTATTAGTCTGTCCAAATTTTCTATTTTAGTCATGATTCAATCTTGATATGTTCTAGGAATTTCTTCTAGGTTATAAAATTTGTTGACATTTATTGTTTATAATAGTCTCTAATGATTCTTTGTATATCTATGGTATCAGTTATAGTCTCTTTCATTTCTGATTTTATTTTATTTGAGTTTTCTTTTTCCTTAGTATAGTTTAGGTTTGTAACTTTAGCTTTAAAAAAATCAACTCAGTTTCATCGATCAGTTTCATTGATCTTTTTTCATTATGTTTCTTGTTTCTATTTCTTTTATGTCTGCTTTGATTTTTATTTCCTCCCTTATGTCAACTTTGGACTTAGCTTGTTCTTCTTTTTCTAGTTCCTTGAGGTGTAAAGTTGGCTTATTCCAGTTTTTTCTTAATGTAGTCATTTATTGCTATAACTTTTTCTTTGACTTGCTTTTACTGAATTCCATACCTTTTAGTATGTTGTGTTACTATTTTTGTTTTTTCTCAAGATGTTTTTTGATTTTCCTTTTGATATCATTTCCTTTGACCCATTGGTTGTTCAGAAGTGTGTTGTTCTATATCTACTTATTTCTAAATTTTCAGATTTTCTCTTGTTCTTGATACCTAGTTTCATACCATTGTATTTGGAAAAGATTTTTTTTTTTTGCATTTTTCTGAAGTGAGAAGCGAGGAGGCAGAAAGACTCCTGCATGAGCCTGAGCGGAATCCACCCAGCTTGCCCACTAGGGTGTGATGCTCTGCCCATCTGGGCCATTGCCCCGTTGCAACCAGAGTCATTCTCGCGCCTGAGGTGGAGGCCATGGAGCCGTCCTCAGCGCCAGGGCCGACTTTGCTCCAGTGAGCCTTGGCTTCAGGGAGGGAAAGACAGAGATAGAGAAAGGAGGGGAGGGTGGAAGGGTAGAAAAGCAGATGGGCGCTTCTCCTGTGTGCCCTGGCCGGGAATTGAACCCAGGACTTCCACACGCTGGGCCAATGCTCTACCACTGAGCAAACTGGCCAGGGCTTGGAAAAGATATTTGGTATGCTTTCATCCTTAAGTTTGTTATGTCTGTTTTGTTGCCTAACATATGATTTATTCTGTCAAATGTTCTGTGAGCTCTTAAGAACAATGTGTATTATGTTGCTGTTATATGGTATATTCTCTAAATGTTTGTTAGGTCCAGTTGACATAAAGTATAGTTCAGCTCTGATATTTCCTTATTTATATTCTGTCTGGATTCTCTGTTGTTGAAAGTGAAGTCTTGAGTTCCCCTACTATTATTGCATTACTATTATTGCGTTCTTGTCTATTTTTTCCTTCAGATCTGTTAATTGCTTTATATATTTAGATGCTCTTATGTTGGGTATATGTATATGTTTATTATCATTATTTTCTCATCAGGATTTGACCACTCTATCATTATATGATGACCTACTTTGTTTTTATTACAGTTTTTGGCTTAAAGTATATTTTGTCAAGTATAGCTATCTCTGCTCTCTTTTGGTTTCCAGTTGGCATGGGATATAATTTTCCATCATTTCACTCTTAGCCTGTGTGTCCTTAGTACTGAAGTGAGTCTCTTGTAGGCAGCAGGTAATTGGGTCTTTTTATTTTATTTTTTGCCATTCATTCCCTTTTATCTTTTGATTGGAGAATTTAGTCCATTTCATTTGAAATAATTATTGATAGGGATGTACATACTATTACCATTCTGTTAATTATATTCTGGGTATTTTATAGATCCTTTGTTCCTTTTCTCTTCTCTTGCAATTTTTCTTTGTAATTTGATGATTTTTCTGTAGGAATGTGCTTTGATTTATTTCTATTTATTGTGTACTAGTTATAGGTTCTTGCTTTATGGTTACCATGAGGTTTATAGAAAACACCCTATACTTTATATAACTGTCTATTTTAAGCTGACAAAAAATTAACTTTGTTCATATATAAAAGTTTAATGTTTATCCCCCCCTCCATCATATTTTATGCTTTTGATGTCACAATCTTTATCTTTTTATATTGTGTATCCATTAACAAATTATTATAGCTATAATTATTTTTATTACCATGTATTTTAACCATTGTACTGGACTTAAAAGTGGTTTATACACCACCTGTATAATATTAATGTGTTCTGAATTTGACTATATATTTTCCTTTATCAATGAGTTTTTTGTTTTTACAGGATTTTATGATAGTATTTAGTAAACTTTTTTTTTCTTTCCCAGCTTGAATAATTCCCCTTAGCACTTTTTTGTAAGGTAGTTTTAGTAGAAGATGACAACTGGAAAACTCTATCTCACCTTCAATTGTGAAGGATAAGTTTGCTGGGTAACTATTCTCCCCCGTCCCCCATTACTTATAACATCACTTATATAAATAACATGCCATCCACTCTCTCCTGGCCTGCAAGGTTTCTGCTGTGATATCTATTGATAGCGTTATGTAGGTTCCTTTGTATGTGATGAGATTCTTTTCTCTCAATGCTTTCAAGATTTTTCTTTGTCTTTGATTTTGACAGTTACATTGTAATACATCTCGGTCAAGTATTCTTTGGCTTGAATCTAATTGGGAACCTTTGAGCTTCATGTGTCTGGAATCCGTATCATTTTTCAGATTTTGGAAGTTATCAGTCATTATTGTTTTAAATAAGCTTTTCTGCTCCTTTCTCTTTGGTCTGCATCTGGAAGTCCCATAATGCAAATATTGTTTTCTTGATGATGTCCTATAAATTCCATGGGCTTTCTTCTTTGCTTTGAATTCTTTTTTCTTTTCATCTTAAGTGACTTTTACTTTTCATCTTAAGTGACTTTTATCTCAATTAAGGCTTCTTTTTAAGTTCTGCATCTGTTAGTTCAATCATTGTAATTTTGCAGTGTTTCTTTGTTGGTATCATGTTTTCTAGATTCTTCTGATTTCCTGTGGCTTTCAGTAGGGTCTGTGTATTTGAAGAATCACTCACCCCTTCAATACTTTATTGACTAACTTTGGTAAGGAAAGATTTTTACCTGTGGATTGAAACATGCTACAGTGTATGATGGCCCCAGGTTTGTGGTGCAAGATACCATGTGTAGGGGCATGTGGTGGCTCCAGGTTTGGCGGGGAGGAGCACAGTGTTTCATGTTCAGCTAACTGGTGTTCATGACTTTGACAACTGTGTAATCTTTGGTTATGAGAGCTGTGTTGAGTCTATGTTGGCTGCAAGGGATGTTGAAGTTTTTAGATGGTACCTCCATCTAAGAACCAGTGATGAGGGACAGGTACAGGTAGTAGTAGTGGCTGGAGCAAATGATGTACACATAATTTACTGTGGTGTCTGCCTGCAGGTGCCTGTGTGGCGGCAGGGCTGACTTAGAAACATGAGTAGTGGCAAGGCTGGGGTCAATTGTGGGTGCACAAGAAGCTGTGGAATCCTGGGATGTTCTCCCAGGTTAGCTGCAGGTGTGTGCATGGTCGTAGAGCTCAATTAAAAGAGTTGGGGCCAGTGGCATCCTGCACGGTCTAGATGAAGGCATTTATGGTGAGGTTAGCCAGTGACAGGAGTCAGGGAAAGCTCTGGGAAATTGAGTTGCTACAGGAGCCTGGGCTGATTGGTGTGTATTAATGTGGCTAAAGGTTGTCCTGGGCATCTACAGTCGTGGCCAGTGACAGTAGTTGGGGCCAGCAGGTGCAGGTATTGAGGCGCAGGTGCTGGATGCAGGCATGTGTGGTGGTGCAGGCCAGTACAGGAGTTGGGCCCAGATCTGGGTTTGTGAGCTGCTGTGAGCAACTTTGCTCTCTGTCTCTAGCTGTGTGCATTAGGCATGAGCACATGCAGGGCAGTGAGGCCAGTGACAGGTGTCCGGCCCGGGGTGAAGAGATGCACGGCTGCAGGGCTCAGCTGTACGTACGTGCATGGTAGTGAAAGCCGGTGACAGTAGTTGGTCCGGATGTGGGTGCACGAATATCTGTGAGGCCTGGACCGTCAGTGTGCAGGCCTCTGCCTTCAGGGGTGGGATGCAGGCATGCACAGGGAGGTAGGGCTGCTGTGGCTAAAGAGTGGAGTAGCAGAAAGTACTCCAAGCAGCTAGTGTCTTTGACCACAAAAACCTGTGAAGCCCTTAGCAACAAAAACTGTAGGGGTCGGTGGTGGCTCTGCTGGCCATGGGTTTGCTCAATGGCAGAAGCTGCTGGGTCCTCCGCAGAGCCGTCTGCTAGGTCCGGAAATAAGTCCTCAGCCTCAGTCCGGAAATAAGAGGAAGCCGCAGAGGTCCACAGTGTTGGCAAGGGCTGTTGAGGTCCTTGGCAGTTAAGGCTGCCGGGATCTCCCTTGGCAGAGCAGGACACAGAGAACCACAGTTGTTTCCAACCACGCGGTTGATACTGACGGCCCCTCCCGTTTTCTTTTCCTGGCTGTCTCAGTTATGCGAGTCTCGGCGGGGTGGAACCGGAACAGGTCCTTTGCCCTGAAAGGCTGCGGAGGCTGGTCGCTCCTCTCGTCTTTTCCCCTGGAGGGGAACGCGGTTGTGCTGGGAGCACCCTCCTGGTGCTGAGCAGTGCTGGCCTGAGAGGTGGGATGATGCAGGCAAAGTGAAACGTTTTCCTGACCTTTTGTGCAGTTATTTTCAGGTGTTGCTACACTGTGTTGATGAAGCTCCTTCAGTGGACTTCCGAGATCTCCCAGAGCTATAAGTATAATACCTGGAAAGCTAATTGTTGTTTGTGGGGGGCTGGGGGCTGGGGTTTTCTACTCTGTCATCTTGATGTCACAAATCTATATCTATATCCTGTCCCAAGTAAGAAGGTACCTTTCTTCCTCCTGTCTGCAGTCAGAGCTCTTGTAAATTTCCTACCAGTCTGATAGTATAAAAGGATATTTAATTATATATTTCAAAGTACATTACCTGGAATCTAGTGCATTTGAACATCTCTTGTTTACTTTCTGGCTATTTGCTTTGCTATTCTGTGCCTCCATAACTGCAGATAATGTCTCTACACCTCCCTATTTGGTTTTATCAATTTTCATATACTATCTGTTGACATTCAGGTGGGAAGGATGGGAATTATACTAGTATACTGTCTCTTCTCCTTCTCTTTTCTTTTCCCATCAACTTTTGACAGTGTCTATCGGCTTCCCAATTTCCAAGACCAGGACCCTTGGACCCCTCCTTTTTCTTCATCGTCCCCCAGTTCTGCACTCGACCTTCTGTCAGTTGCACTTGGAGATTGTGAAAGATGTTGAGATTATATTTTATTCTCACAGCCACATCTGTGTTTTGCCTACTAGAAGACTTGAAAGGTTGAAAACCAGTAAAATGTGTTTAAAACACAGGCTATTAAAGCAGAAGGTCTCAGAGATACAATTGAAGCCAGAACTTCTTGAACTCTTATCAAAGTGTGTCAAAAGCTGAGAAGAAGCATACTTGTTCTCCCATAAACTAAAACTTTTGTGAAGACACTCAGGCAGTGTTTTCTCTTCCACTCCATCATATACCCATTTTAATCAACATAACTGGTAAAAAAAAAAAAAAAAAAATTACTCCCTGACTCTGTTAGTAAAATTGCTTTCTGGGGAATTTTATAAAATTATATTGTGGCTTGAGTACTCATATGAGTTTCCTAGTTTGCTCTATTTCATCAACAAGGGAGTGGAAGCAAGAGAGATGCCATACTATGCCTGAGCTCTCTTAGGCGAGCATCTAGTGTCTCACTGTCTCATCGTGGCTCCCACGGCTCTAACTCGATAGATGATCTACAGCCTGTTTTCTCTTGAGTACGCTCAGACCCAAACTTTGTAGTCTTTCCTCTTTCTCCATAATCTAGTCTGTCACCAGATCCCGGTGGCTCTGTCTTTGAAATATATCCTGACCCTGGCGCTTTCTTATGACCACTTATGCTGCTACCTGTACCCAAGCCACCATCTTCTCACCTGGACCATGGCTGCAGATTCTTAATTGGCCTCCTTGTTTATACCTTTACCTCCATAGGATCCCTAAGGTCTTTTCTCTGTTCAGACTATTTAATCCCATTCATATTCTAGTCATAAGAAAACACAAGTCCTTTCTACGATCTACCGGGTCTTTCATGATGTGATTCTTCACTCCCTCCCTGCTCCTATCTTCTGCCTTCTCTCCCTTGCTTACCCTGCTATACCACATTGGCTTTCTTGCTATTCTTTGAGCAGATTAATAAGTGATAGTCACAGAAATTTTCTGATTTTCTTTGCAGGGGACACTGCTCACATTGACATGTCAGTTTTTCTTTCCCTCATTTCTTCAGATTTGAGTTCAAATTTTACTTTATCAGAGTGGTGTCTGACACACACACACCCACACCCACATACACACATACACACACACACACACACATCACTGACTAACATATATATTTATCTGCTTCTGGTTTACTCCCTGATTAGAATGTGCGCTCCATGAAGACGGGCTATATTTTGTCTACTGTTACATATATAGTGCCTTGAACAGTGCCTAGCACATTGAAGCGCTCAGTAAAACACATGTTGAATAAAGGAATGAATCTTGCTCCTTTGTTCCTGTCCCCTGGTACTTGACTCTAGTCAGACACACTGTTTCTGGTTAGTTATGGTATCCTGTACATTGATTACCTGCCGTCTAATCTAAGGCATTATGCTCCCCTCCTTGTTAGACCTTTGTTCACAATGTTCACAGTTTCTCAAATGCCTTTTGCTTTTATCTGCTTGGTCAGATCTTTCCCATTCTTTAAGTTAAACTCAAATGCAATTTTTTCAATGAGACCTTCAATTCCCAAGTTGCGGTTAAGTATATACTTTCTTCTCTGTGTGCCTAATGTGCCATTTGCAGTTCTCTTCATTACCATTTGTCTTGTGTTTCAGTGATTTATATACAGGACTTATCTCTCCCCCTAGATTGCAAGATCCTTTAGGAAATCCTTCGGTTCCCTCAGTGCTTGTTCTGAGACTTGGCATGCCAGGTCTTAGGAAGTGATCGTGGAGATGAATTATGAGTGATACTTGAGCCTTTTACTCATGGCAGTGACTCAAAGTTAGAGACAGGTTTAAATTCTAATTGATGTAAGGAAGACAAGATTTTGGTAATTTCCTAAAGATAATATTAGAAATTAAAGGCCTGGCTAATGGGCCATGTGGGAATTGAATTCATCTGGCTTTTTGGCGAGTGATTTCGGAATGGGAAAGAGTTTTTTGAAAGGGATGTTGGGCAATCACTCTTGCCTTCTAAAGGACAAGGGATTTATATAATAACTAAGAATTACATCTTAACATTTGGAAGAACTGTGAACTAATCATTTTAAAGCTCTGAAATATTTGCTTGGATATCTCTAAAGTGATTAAACTACTGTTGCTCTGAATGAAGGTGTGACAGTGATTTTTAAAGAGATGAATTATATTACTTTGTTGAAGATGGTGTTCCTGAAGGGGAACCTAGTCATCTTTAGTTCCTATATTGTAGTGACTGCTGGAAATCTTTACCTTTTCTTTCCAGCTTTTATCATATTTTAACTCCATGGAAAAAGTGAGATCTTTTGCTTTGAACTTACCAGCTTCCCTCCCTCCTACACCGAACTCTCTGTGTCTGTGTCTCTTATACCCTCCTGTTCCACCCAGAAGAGCTGCCTCCCGGTCTCCCCAGGGCTGAGGCTGGCAGAGCCCTCCCCTGTCCCCCTCCCTGCCTTCTGGGGATGTCTCTGCTAGTTCCTTCTCTTCCCAGCATGGCACCCCTCTTGGCCCCGTCCGTCCGTCCGCGGGTACAGGGACTGCTGCGGAGTGTCCTCACAGTGTGCTGGCTGGCTTTCCCCAGAAACCGGCCATCAAAGGAGAAGAGGGAGCAGGATGGAAGCCGTCCCTTACGGGCCTGGCTGAGCAGGCTCGGAGCATCACATCTGCTAAGTTCTTTTTGGTAGAAGTGAGTCATTAAGTCCGGCCAGCATTCAACGGGTGCGGAATTAGATCCCACCTCTTGATGTAAGGAGTGTTTTGTGGGCATATTTTAAAATGATCGCAGCCTGAACTGTGGTGGCGCAGTGGATAAGGTATTGACCTGGAACGCTGAGGTCCCTGGTTTGAAACCCCCAGTTGGCCTGGTCCAGGTACATACGAGAAGGAAAACCGCGAGTTGATGTTTCCTCCACCTTCCACCCTGCCTTTCTCTCTCTCTAAAATCAATAAATAAAATCTTTTAAAAAATGCATTGTTGGGCATGGCGTCCCAGATTCAGTGCAGAAAGAGAGACTTTTATAACTGTATTGATTTTTCAATAGGTAATAATAGCGTACACAATTCAAAGGGGAAGTATCTCCCTTCACCCTGGCTACCCACTTGCACTCCCTGAAGACAACCGTGTAACCATTTTGTATATTTCTTTTCAGAGAGATTCCAATTCCATATGTATGCAGGGATATGCATCTGCATGTGTATGGATACATAAATGCATGTATATATATTTGTATACATGTGATCACCTTAAATATGATTATATATTTAAGAAGAGAAGTTGTGATGAGGTCACGGGCAAAGGGCTCCAGCCACCCTAGTTAACATGACCTGCACAGTAGGGCAACAGTGGGTTCTTCCCTCTGATTGGTGGAGACCACTCTCTGTGGGAGGACAGCAGTTCCCAAATATGACTGATCGTCACAGTGACAAGGGGAGGTGTTCTTCTGCCTCTACTTTTAGAGTTTCTGATCTGATAGATTTGGAGTAAGGTCTGAGAATTTTTACTTCAGATACTTCCTAAGGATAAAATAGCACACACTTGTATGGAGGCAGTTTGGTAATATGTTTAAAAATATACCTCATCCTAAAATCTAGCTTGAAGGTTTTTTTATTCCATAGTTAGAGTAGCCAGTATATGAAATATGTGTACAGGTTGAATAAGAGACTTCTCAAAGCAAAAAATTTAGAAAACTTCCCAGTAAAGAGTATGTGTAGGCAGTATGGAGTGGACAGGGATTGTTTCAGTTTTGAACCAGGTGAATATATCACTTGTTCAATAAGAGAATGAGTGAATACTTAGCTAAATAAACACGTAAAGAAAATAACGTCAACACAGTCCTCCTCGTGCCCACTCAGGTTTGTGACCCTGGAGGCAGAAGGTTTGAGGAGGCAATAGAAATCCCCTACCCCTCTTACCTTTGGTCAATAGAATTCTTCCTAGAATTTGTGAAATAGCTAGTCAGCATTTCTAGTTTCCTTATATAGTGGACACTTTGTATCGCGTCTGTGTTTTCACAACAATTCCAACGCTAAGGCAGGAGGAGGGCGAAGCCTGTCCTGCTGTCTTTATTCATCTATTCACGTCTTCATTCAGCGAACATGTTGAACTCTGAGCAGGGGCCAGACGCTGTCCTAAGTACTGGGGGCTGCGCTGGTGAAGAACAAGGTGGAGGGACCTGACTCTGTGGAGTTCACAGTGTAGACAGATCAGTAAATATGCAAAACAAGCAGAAAACAAAGTATATCAAGTTTAGTGATGAAACGAGAACAAGACAGAAGCGGAGAGGACTACTTTGGATGACTGTTATGATTGACAGGGAGGGCCTCCCCGAGGAGGTGATATCTGAAACGGGACAAGTGTGATGGAAAGAAGGAAAGCCTGTGAGGATGCAGGCAGAGTATTCCAGGTGGAGGGCACAGGGAGTGTGGGATGCGGAGGGGCACCTGGCTTGTCTCTTCTCAGGGGCAGTGAGGTCCCTGTGGCCAGCGGGAGGTGGACAGTGGGGAAAATGATGGGAGGAGATGAGGTTGGAGAGCTGGAGAGGGCTAGATCTTACAGGCTCTGTAGGACGCAGAGGAGCTTGGCGTTTATGGAAGGCATTGAAGAGCTGTTCACAGCTTGAGCACTATGGATCAATAACATGATTTTAGCCAAGATCTCTCAGACTGATGCCTTGAGGTACCGCAAATTCAACATGTCTAAAACGAAACTCGGTACCTCACCCCCTCAGTTTGCACCTCTGTGTATTTTTTGGTGACTGGCACTGTTGACTTTGTTACCGAGGTGGCAACTTGACCTTGCAGACCCTCCTTTTCTTTGTTATTGCCCATATTCTTTCTTTTCTGTCACCAGGTCCTGCTTGATTCTACCATATTCTAGTTGCGTTTTTCTCTATTTCTTCATCTCAGCTGTTGTGCTTTAGCCATCATCATCTCCTCCATTAAACTAGTATTTCTGCATACCGCCACCATGCCAGGCTTAGTCCAGATGCCAGAGAGACCAGGTAAAGAAGCCCTCTTGGAGCGTATGGTCTGTTAAGAAAGACAGATAAATTAAAAAAATGATGCTGCGATGTGGTAAGTGTCAAGTTAAGGAAAAGGCTGTCAAAGGAAGCCTGTAGCAAGTGCCCCTCACCTGGGAGGCGCCGTAGGATATGACATTTAAGCTAAACCCCTATGGGCAAATGGAGGTGAGAAGGATGCTCCCGGTAGGAGGTGAGAGGAGAGCAAGGTAAGTGTACAGCAGGGTCTGGTGAGAATTAGAGTTGGTGAGCTGGATAGAGAGTGAGCAAACGAGTCTGGACTTGACGTTAGGACAGTGGGAGCCATTTAGGGGTGGATAGCAGGGCAGAGATGAGTTTTGTTGTTTTTTTTTTGTATTTTTCTGAAGCTGGAAACGGGGAGAGACAGTCAGACAGACTCCCGCATGCGCCCGACCAGGATCCACCCGGCACGCCCACCAGGGGGCGACGCTCTGCCCACCAGGGGGCGATGCTCTGCCCCTCCGGGGCGTCGCTCTGCCGCGACCAGAGCCACTCTAGCACCTGGGGCAGAGGCCAAGGAGCCATCCCCAGCGCCCGGGCCATCTTTGCTCCAGTGGAGCCTTGGCTGCGGGAGGGGAAGAGAGAGACAGAGAGGAAGGAGGGGGGGTGGAGAAGCAAATGGGCGCTTCTCCTGTGTGCCCTGGCCGGGAATCGAACCCGGGTCCCCCGCACGCCAGGCCGACGCTCTACCGCTGAGCCAACCGGCCAGGGCCCAGAGATGAGTTCTTAAGGGCATTTTAGGGCTACATACAGACAGAGAGGCTAGAGTTACAGTGGTGAGAGGGGTTGCTGCAGCAATCCAGGGGCTGTCAGTGCACAGTGCCATGAGTCAGTAGTGAGTGTCCTACACAGGCATCTAAATTAATTCATCAGGTCCAATTTGAGTTATGATACAGTAGCAGCCCAGATTTCCCAAACACATAATTTTTTTGGAAAGCAACATTGTTTCATATTACTGAGAGTGCCTTCAGAATATGAAAGCTTTATTGAATTGAGTCTGAAATGAATTTCATTTAAATATGAAATTAATTGAAAGCCTGCTTCTGAATATTTTTCCATAGATTTTATGCTCTTTTAGAAGTTTCGGTTGGCTTTGTGTTTCAGTATTTACAGTAAGTGCTGGCACTAGAAGAAGTGGAGTTGAGGGCAGGCGCAGTGGGCAGTGTGGGTGATGGTCTGAGTAGGGAACTCTTCACTCTTGTTCTGGGAGGGGAGGGGTGTGGTAGAGGCATGCTGATGAGTGGATCGGAGCTTCCGCTGGGACCAGAACCGTCTGTGGAGAGGAAGTACCCCTTATAGTGAGGATCTCACTCACTCCCCAAGTTACCACGCGGCCATTTGAGTTTAATAAGCTGTTTGGAATTTTAAATGTAATGGAAGAGGTGATTGTTTTCTTTCTTCAGTTTTGTTTTTTTTTTTGTATCCATCTGCCCCGCCCGTATTTGGTGACACCGTGTTAGGCATTACCTTACCAAAAAATGTGGCTTTTGCAAATGAAGTAAGCTTCAACCCTGCCCTTTGTGTAAAAGGGGAACCTTGAGGGGTTTAATTTTGTAGCTCTCTTCATGAGTCTTCCTAAAAGGACTATGTTCCAGGCGTTGGTCTAAGGCTAAGCACTTTACCAATATTAAGCCACTTAATCCTCCTGACAGCACTGTGTGGCAGGTGTGGTCGTTATTAGTATTTTACACACAAGGAAGTTGGACACAGACGGTGAGTAATGTGCCTAAGCCACGCAGCTCTTAGGTGGCAGAGCTGGATTTGAACTCAGAAGCTCTGGTTCCCGAGCTGCTATTAGGGAAGATGATGCAGGGGGCGTGCGTGTGAAAGTAGAGTGCAGACAGCGGAGTGTGTGTGTGTCCACGGGCTGAGTGTGGGTGACCAGACAGGGCTTTTATTCTATTGTCACTCTTTAGAAGACAACTGACACATGTGGAAAAGAAAAGATTAGAACAATTTTTTTAAAAATCATCAAAAAAAACCCAGTTTTGTTTCTGCTACAAATTTTGTAGAACTGGCCTTTAAAGGAAACAATACAGTGTGTCCATAAAGTCATGGTGCACTTTTGACCGGTCACAGGAAAGCAATAAAAGACGATAGAAATGTGAAATCTGCACCAAATAAAAGGAAAACTCTCCCAGTTTCATACCTATTCAGTGCAGTTCGATGTGGGTTCACGCACAGATTTTTTAGGGCTCCTTAGGTAGCTATCCTGTATAGCCTCTATGGACTCGTCACTGACTGATGGCCTACCAGAACGGGGTTTCTCCTCTGAACTGCCAGTTTCCTTCAACTGCTTATCCCACCGAGTAATGTTATTCCTATGTGGTGGCGCTTCGTCATAAATGCGCCGATATTCACGTTGCACTTTGGTCACGGATTCGAATTTAGCGAGCCACAGAACACACTGAACTTTCCTCTGTACCGTCCACATCTCGACTGGCATGGCCGTAGGTTGCTCCGCTGTATACACGGTGTTACGTCATCATCTGTGCATGCACACATGCTGCCACATCATCCTACAGAAACTGGGAGGGTTTTCCTTTTATTTGGTGCAGATTTCACATTTCTATGGTCTTTGGTTGCTTTCCTGTGACTGGTCAAAAGTGCACCGTGACTTTACAGACACACTGTACTTTAGCTTTAATCTGCTCCCTAGATAAAAACAAATAGTTTTTTTTTAAATACTCTTAATCTATTACTTCCAAGTTTATTTTATTTAAAAACATTCTAGTCTTTAGAAATGGTAGAGATATATTTCTTGTTATTAATTCCCTTGACACTTGGGTAGCTCTGAGCCAGTTTATAAACAAGACCCGCACTGTAACCCCTTACTGTCTCTGGGATTATCCTGTGACTCAATGGACAGCGTATGTTACGCAGCGCCTGCTCTGCTTAACTGAGTGCTGGCTTTGCTCACACTGACTTGGCTCCCTTGTTTATGGCTGAGATCACCATACTTGTGGGTAGAGGATTTCTATTTTTTTTGTCAGATCTCCATGTGTTGCAGGTAACGTGCAGGTGAGACAGGAGTGGGGTTCTGATGGGGAGCTGTGCTTGGCGGCTAACCCTGAAGCGCAGAAACAAGATGGGCACTAATATCAGGGACACTGAATAGAGTCCCTGCTTGTGTTTCTGTCTAAGTGGCGAGTGGAAGGGACCTTATTCCATTAAGCCTGCTGGAAAACATGAAAACACGCAGAGAGGAGTATAAAGCTGGAACATTTGGCTGCCTTTGGGAAGGTTTGATAAAGGATTACTCTGTCCGGGTCACTTCTTTGCTGCGTGTGAAACAAGCTGTCCAGTTTCCAGCATGGATGTGTGCAGACAAGGGTGTGGAAACTGGATAGCTGCCCAAATCTACGCACTCATGTGTGTGTGGTGCACTTCGTTATTTTTTTGGGGAGGAACTCTTTCCCTCAGAATATTGTGGGTGCAGAAACCCATGTTAATATATCAACATAAAATACTATCTAATGTGCAGTTGATCCTTGAACAACATGGGGGTTAGAGGCACCAACCCCTGTTCCGCCAAAAATCCAGGTATAACTTTTGACTTCCTCAAAAACGTAACTATACTTGTTCGTTCGTATCCACAGAGAATTGGTTCCAGGACCCCCTGCAGATACCAAAATCAGTGGATGCTCAAGTCCCTTGCTTAGAGTGGCATAGACCAATGCCTACATTGATTGATCTGCATCCATGGATTCCCAATCGTGAATCAAAAGTCCTGTTTCTGCTTTTGTTTGGTTGAATTCATGGTTGCGAATCCTGGGCATACAGACTGCGAACTATATAGTTATGAAAAAAACCCACGTGTAAATGGACTCACACAGTTCAAACCTGTGTTTTTCAAGTGTCAACTGTATAGAATTTTTACATCATTCCCAGTTTTAGATGATTTCATACAATGAAAAATAGGGCATGTTTGATGTGTTTTGTAACAATAAAAGCACTTAACAAACATTCATTGTCATTTTGTGTCAGGAGGATATTTTTTTAATTAATTTTAATGGGGTGACATTGATAAATCAGGGTACATATGTTCAGAGAAAACATTTCTAGGTTATTTTGACATTTGATTATGCTGCATTTCCATCACCAAAGTCCTATTGTCTTCTGTCACCTTCTAACTGGTTTTCTTTGTGCCCCGCCCCTCCCCCAACCCCCTCCCTCTCCTCCCCCCCACCCCGTAACCCCCACACTCTTGTCCATGTCTCTGAGTCTCATTTTTATGTCCCCCCTATGTATGGAATCATATAGTTCTTAGTTTTTTTCTGATTTACTTATTTTGCTCAGTATAATGTTATCTTTGTGTCAGGAGGATTTTGAAATTAAAATTCTCTATTACCTGCCAAATATAATTATAGAGAATTAAATTTTGAAGGTAAAAGGTAATTTTTTAGCATTTATATTTTCATTAAAATTAAAAAAAAATTTATCTTTTTTTAAAAAAATTAAATGAGAGACGGGGAGGCAGAGAGACAGACTCCCACATGCGCCCTGACTGGGATCCACCCAGCAAGCCCCCTACTAGGCAATACTCTGCCCATCTGGGGCTGCTACTCTTAACAGGAGCTAACTGCCTGAGGCAAAGCCATGGAGCTATCCTCAGCATCTGGGGCCAACTTGCTCAAACCATTTGAGCCTTGGCTGCAGGAGGAGAAGAGAGTGGGGGGAGTTAGAGGGGAGAAGAAGCAGATGGTCGTTTCTCCTGTGTGCGCTGACTGGGAATCGAACCCAAGATTTCCACAGGCTGGGTCGACACTCTATTGCTGAGCCAACCAGCTAGGGCTAAATAAATTTTTTTCAATTACCTTTGACATACAATATATTAGTTCCAGGTATATAACATAGTGATTAGACATCATATAACTTATGAAGTGATCACCCCGATAAGTCTTGTATCCATTTGACAGTATACTTAGTTATTACAATATTATTAACTACATTCCCTATGGTTAGAGGTGTTTTAAGTGAAGGAATTTAAGTCAGATCATGTTCCACTTTTTTTTAAAGAAAAATGACTGCATTCAAGAAATAGAAACAATTTATACATCTGCAAATATTTATATTCTGTTAAGAAAATATTCTGTATATCTCTATTGGGTTATAAATGGGTGATCATATAATTTAATCTATAAGTCAAAACACTTTGAAGGGTGAAAGGCAGACCTTCCTGGATGAGAAATAGTAGGTCAGCAGATATAGCCTGAACTGTCCTGTGCAAACGAGGAGCTTTGATCACCCTCAGTATAAGAAAGCTTGCTAGGGAATGAATATTTTAAAAAAGGAAAAGAGGCCTGACCTGTGGTGGCGCAGTGGATAAAGCATCGACCTGGAAATGCTGAGGTCGCCAGTTCGAAACCCTGGGCTTGCCTGGTCAAGGCACATAGGGAGTTGATGCTTCCAGCTCCTCCCCCCTTCTCTCTCTCTCTGTCTCTCCTCTCTCTCCCTCTCTGTCTCTCTCCTCTCTAAAAATGAATAAATAAAATAAATAAAAATTTTTAAAACCTATTAAAAAAGGAAAAGAAAATAATTGAAAAATTTTATTTAATATTAAAGAGAATTACTGTTCTGAGATTTGATTTTACCCTGCTTACAAACTAATAAGTTCACCTGTTACGGTTTTGTGGATGCTGGCAGGAGGCATGAGACTCCTGGGTCAGAGAGAAAGGGGCTCATAATTTTGGGGCACAGAGAGTAGCATGAGCATCAGCATATTTATGTCAGTTTCCCTTGCTTCTCAAGCCCCACGGGGGCAACCTGATACAGAGCAGATGGAAGCTGTGCGCACAGTGTGTCTACATCACAGCTGAGTTACACACTGAGAGGCATCCACCACTTCTAGAGCAAGCAGTAAGTAAACCTTACTGCAGGGGTGGCAGGAGAGGGGGAAGGAGGGGGCGAGAGGGGAAGAGAGGTTAATTCGTCTGGCAAGGTTACCAGCTGAGTAAACAAGCCTAAGAGATGGTCCAGGTGAAAGGGGAGTCAGGCCTTGCAGTCTTAACACAGCAGAAGGTCCAGGAGGACTGTTCCTCCCAACAATTCTGTTATAAAATACGTTTATTGTCTTTGTGGTTTTAGGCTTATGTTTACTGCAACAAAGTAGAAGGTGAAGAAACGCTATAGGGCAGAGACTCCGGGGATTTGGAAAGGCTTATTTATGGTGTTATTGGTAACTTTCTTGAGAAACTGAGTGAGGCATTTTAAAAAAAGGTATTTCCTTATAGTGTTCTGAAGAGGAACACAAGGTTTGGGGATCAAATGGTTAGACTTTCTGCTTAATGGTAGGTTGGCATCTAGTTCCTTAATCTCAGTGAGGTGACGTATGATTTTTTTTTTTTTTTGTATTTTTCTGAATTTGTAAACAGGGAGACAGTCAGACAGACTCCCACATGCGCCGACAGGGATCCACCTGGCATGCCCACCAGGGGGCGATGCTCTGCTCCTATGGGGCATTGCTCTGTTGCGACCAGAGCCATTCTAGCACCTGAGGCAGAGGCCATAGAGCCATCCTCAGCGCCCGGGCCAATTTTTGCTCCAGTGGAGCCTCAGCTGCGGGAGGGGAAGAGAGAGACAGAGAGGAAGGAGAGGGGGAGGGGTGGAGAAGCAGATGGGCGCTTCTTCTGTGTGCCCTGGCCGGGAATCGAACCCAGGACTCCTGCACGCCAGGCTGACGCTCTACCACTGAGCAAACCGGCCAGGGCCAGTGAGGTATGAATTTATAGCTGACTTAGGAACGTGCTCTAAGTGCTCTTACCGAGCACCAGCGGCTCTGCCTTATCAAATCAGTGACCTACACCGGTGGGTTGAACCGGTTTTGGAAGATACAATCTATTGGATTTGGGGTTTGGGGGAAGTTTCTGATGATTATTTTCCAGGCAGAGATAGCTTTCTGGAGGATGGTACAGTGTGTCTTGCTTGCATCTTTTGGGTCTGAGGCTAAGCTGCTCTGGGCTCCCAGCGTCCTCACACCCCGGGAGGCCCTTTGCAGAGTCTAACGCACAAGGCGGCCGGTGTTGTGCTGTTCTTTCCACGTCACAGTGTACTTGCCACGTACATTTTCAGAACTCTACTCTGAGCTTCCGCTAGTTCTGATCATTTATATTCTGTTAAGTCAGCGAGCAGCTCCGTTGTGAGTCAGGGGCTGACAGACTATGGCCTGCTGGTCAAGTCCAGCCCACTGCCTGTTTGGCAGATGCTTGTGTTGGAACACGGCATGCCCGTCATGAACATGATGTCTGTGGCTCCTTTCCCACTCTAACAGCAAAGACTGTATGGCCCGCAAAGCCTAAATATTTGCTGTCTGTCCTTATAAAGAAAACGTTGCCGGCCCCTGGCGACAGCTGATAAACCAGCCGGACAGCACGCACAGCACACTCCTCCGTGTGGCTGGTCTTGCTCGTCCTCCGTGCCGGGTGCACAGAGAGTGCTCCGCCCACGGCTGACTGGTGAGGACTGGTGAGGATCGTGCTGAGGAAATGTTAATGACAGACAGCTGCTCCACAGTCACGTCATTAGAGTATGTTTTGTTGGGGGGCAGCGTTTTAACTAGGACACAAGTGCAGAGAGTCAGTGGTAGGCCTGTAGGAGAGGCTCTGTCCGAAGCCACCACCCAGCTCCCTGTCTCAAGCAGCCCCACTCTTCTCTCCAGTGCTCAGACCCTTTGTATGACAGGTAGATTTCACTTAGGTGCCTTCATCTCTTTGGCCTGAAGTGGGCGCAGTTCTGCCTGTCCTCCCGCACTCCCCCACTGGAACCTCAGACGGGAGCTGGGTGTCTGCTGCTCTCCTGCCTCCGTTCCTGCGGGCCTGCAGGCCCGCCACACTGCTGGAGACCCCACCTGCTCTTCCTGCAGCAGCCCCCAAACAGGCCAGCTCTCTGCTCTGGCCCCCAGTTCAGGAAGCAGTGGTGCTCCCTCTCCTGCAAACCTCCAGGCCCACCACACTGCTGGAGACCCCGCCTGCCCTTCCTGCAGCAGCCCCCAAACAGGCCAGCCCTCTGCTCTGGCCCCCAGCTCAGGAACCAGCAGTGCTCCCTCCCCTGCGAGGGAGACCGGCTTTGTTGAGCTCCTGTAGAGGCAGTTTGTCCTTTTCTAAGTCACATTTGACTCTGGTTTTTCCCTTACATGAGGACGTTAGAACTTAACCTTCCTGTAAGATGTGAATCCACCACATTGGTGATTCACGCGTCAGAATTGTATGCACGTTCTCTTCTGAGCGCTGTCCTGGGCACAGCCATGGGGTGCACAAGCAGCAAATTGACAGAGTGCAGACCTGGCCTTAGTCTTTCCTTCAGCCCTGTGTTCAGTAGTGAAACAGGCTCATCCTTTCTTTATATTGCACTGTGCTACCTTTCTCTCCTCTCCACCGGGTACTTTTTGTTCCATACACTGACCATTGTAATAGATGCTGTGTCCAGACTCTGGGACTCCCTGACTCTTGGTGTCATCCTGCGAGTGCCGTCACAAATTTATCACGTAGCCTCATTTCCAGCCAAATGCAGCTCTACTTCCTCTGCTTAGCATTCAGAGCCTCTGGGAAACCTTGCTAGGCAGCAGTGTTTCCTCCTTTTCCCCGAAAGAAATCACTCCCAAGTGTCTGAGCTCTGGCCCGCGGTGTCTGAGCCACCACTGACGCTACGCCATTGTCTGTAATGACCCTACCTGCATGCTCTTCATTCCTCTAATTGGGGTGTCTTCACCTCAGTGCATTCACGTTATGGGGCCAGATAAATCTTTGTTGTGACAGGTCATTTTTTTTAAGATGTTCAGCCAGAATCCTTGGCCTCTACCCACAAGATGCAACTCTGCCCCAGTCCCAACCATCAGTCCCTTGGAGGACAGAATTGTCCCTGTTGACAACAACTGCCCTTGCGAAATTATAGCCCTGCTCCTCCTGAAGCATTTCTATGGAGTTAGAAACTCATTCCTTCTCTTCTTCGGACTGTGGTAGGGCTTCCCTATATTATATATTGAACTTTTAATTAGATAGTTTTGTTTGCCAGTTGTTCTAAATGAATTAATCCGGTTTTCTTAATCGGGTTGTAAGCTCTGAAAGTCAGGAATCATGTGGCATACTACTTTTGTGTGAATTTGCGAAGTTACTTAAACACTTTATGCCTCAGTTTTCTCATCTGAAAATGGGGATAATATCTATACCTCAGGATTGTTCTTAAGTCACATGAGTAAACTGCTTGAAAGGGTCCTTGGCGGATGGTCATCACACAATAAGCCACTGTCTAGCTCAGTGGTTCTCAACCTTTCTAATGCCGTGACCCCGCAATACAGTTCCTCATGTTGCGGTGACCCCAAACCGAAAAATAATTTTGGTGGCTACTTTATAACTGTGATTTTGCTACAGTTATGATTCGGAATGTAAACACCTGATATGCATTATGTATTTTCCGATGGCTTTAGGCGACCCCGCCGGGGTCACGACCCACAGGTTGAGAACCGCTGGTCTAGCTGTTGTTTTTCTTTTACACCTCCTGTTTAACAAAGTAGTTTGTCCAGTGGATAGTCAAGGTATTTTGCTTTTGCGTTTTCCTTTGGAGAGATGCCTGGGACGGGTGCATGTGGGCTGTGGCTTCCACAGACGTGGGTTGGATTTTCTCTCCCATTTTTGTATCCCACACATTTTTATGCTGTTGACATCAGGTAAAAATAAGGACCAGAGGTGGCTTCAATCCTACTCATGACAGCGCCATAAAGCAGAGATGATCAGTGGGTGTGGGAGACTGAGGAGAGCTTAGAAGGCCGAGGGGCGACTCCACGGGGCCTCTGGTGGAGGTGCCTGGGCTCCTCAGGCCCTGTGTTTGCTCCCCTCCTGTGACTCTCCTGGGAGCGGCAGGGACATTCCACTGACGGAGCAGCCTTGGGCAATTCAAGTAGAAGTTTCTTCGACAAAATCTTTCTTTGGCATTTCAATCAGAACTTGGTTTTGAATTCCAGTGTCACTACTTGTTAGCTGTGTGACTAACAGTATAACCCGTGGAGTCCACATTTCTTTATAAAATGGGAATAGGATACTGTTGTCTCCCCTTCAGGCTGGGCAGAGGACTGAGTGAGGTAATGCTGTTGCCCTGTGTTGTGAGTAGAGCTATGGTTATGATGTGCCATCCTAGTGACGAGGGGAAGTCAGGGAATGCAGCGGCCGTCTGGCAACAGCCTCGCTCTCAAAGTGCTCTGAGAATATTCTGCCCTTGGCTTGGTGGCTTTGGAGGCGGTGAACATACACAAGCTGCTATAGCCACCTGGTGAAGGGCTGGGACGAGAGACCAGCAGCCACCTGTCTTCCTGCCCCCGCTTTCTAGAGAAGGCTCAGCATGTTTGTTTAATTGGAAGGAGCCCAGGAGGAAACTTCCTCCGCGGGACAGGATGAGAGCCCTGGAGGAAGCAGCGCCATGACCCCTCCCTGATCCTGCAGCCTTGACTTGGTGGGAAGGCTCTTCTCAGCTGCAGGCTGCTCACTTCCAGGAAGGGCACGTTTGCCACGCGTCTTCGGCCTGGTGCACAGGAGTTATCTGGATGAAGCTCCATCGGTCATGGCAGCAGGGTGTTTGTGCTTGCTCCTTTGGCCTTCCCAGTGATTATTGCTGGGTGAACTTGAAATCAGAACACTCTGTTCTGTATTGTATTAGAAATCGAGGAATGTTCTGTTTACATAAATGGGGACGAACTTTACTAACCACTCAAAGGAGATGGCATTTGGGGCCATCAGTAGGACCTTTACGGGAAAGGGTCACTCCAGGGCCAAGCGCGCAGGTCCTGGACCCTAGCTTCTGTTGGGTGAGTGTCCCGCCCGGCTTTGCCTGCGGGTACCTGTGGCCCAGAGTTCTGTTAGGAAAGGTGTCTCATGCCTTGTTTGGGAGTTTGGTCAGTCACCTCACTACCAGTTACTGTTGTTTCTTCTCTTCGTGGTGCAGAGATCTGTTCCTGTTCCACAGAGAGTGGTTTCTTTGACTGTAGTAAAATGAGCTCTTCCTTGGTTGTAGGGATACAATTAGTTCATAAACTTCTGCTAAAAGCATTACTTTATAGTCTTGAATCTTTTAGAAAAAAGTAGGCAAACTGTGAGAGAAAACTTTGCATTTTTATGGCTTCCCAGTATCTGTGGGCATAAAATAAACATCTGTATTCAACAAAAAGATAATGTCACAACATAGTTTATTCAACAAAATTTTTTTCTGTGATTATGCATTTTTGGGACATAAAATTAGAAACCTACTTAAAGGTGTATTTATAGCTTGCTTTACAACATTAAGGGACTACTTATAAATATCAATTCTTTTTTTAAAATCATATATTTTTTTAAAGATTTTATTTATTGATTTCAGAGAGCAGAGGGATGGGGAGGAGGAGCATCAACTCATAATAGTTACTTCTCATATGTGCCTTGACCGGGCAAGACCAGGGTTTTAAACCACCAACCTCAGTATTCCGGGTTGACGCTTTATCCACTGCACCACTTCAGGTCAGGCTAAGTATCAATTCTTTTACATCATAAACTTTTTAGCTATATGCTTTATGTATAAAGACTCATAAATCTTCTCCAGTCTCTATTTTATGCACTTCTTTTATTTTAAAAAAAAGCTATTCCCAGATAATATTATTATTTAAAAGCATTAACTTTTTTGTCTAAAGAATTTAGTGACATTATGAACACTTCCAGATGTCAGAAGATGGCCTAAAACAGACACTTACCATACTCTGATACCTTTGTTTAGACACAAATCCTTCCCTGATTTGAGAGCATTTATCTGTATCTTCTATATGGCCACATTTGGGGGTGAGGGTGTTTTATATATTTCAGAGTTCTTTAATGAGGAATGCACTGATTCATCTGTGGACAGGAAATTTCATGTTAGTCCTTTGTCAGAAAAAATACATAAAATTATCTG
This sequence comes from Saccopteryx bilineata, assembly GCF_036850765.1. Lineage (NCBI taxonomy): Eukaryota > Metazoa > Chordata > Mammalia > Chiroptera > Emballonuridae > Saccopteryx > Saccopteryx bilineata. The sequence goes on along the minus strand of NC_089500.1, from coordinate 54,473,980 downwards.
TCTTTTATGTGGAGAAATTATTAAGTTTAGTTATTAATTTTATGAAATGTATACACCACTGCCATTCCACCGGCCATCCTAACAGCACGGCCCTGCTGGCTGTGCCTCCCTGAGGCACATTTGACCCCAGTATGTGACTTTCCAAAGTGTCCATTTAATACGGGAGAGTCACCATGATTCGGTTAATTCAGCCAAAGTGACGGGGGAGAAATCTGATGTTCCTTGAAGAACTAGTGAGAATTTGGAGATCTTTTCATTAGCAAACAATGCAAGTAACATTTTAAAAGCTGGCGTTTTGCAGACGACAGCAGGGGCTGAGGGACCAATTTATATTAGGAGATAGTGGCCTGATTTTTGTTCCGTCTGTGACTTACAAGCTTTTCTTGCTCAGTGGACATTGTTTTCTTTATCTGAAACGAGGAGCTGATGATTCAAACCATTGCTGCTTCCTTATCTTTGTAAGAGGAGTCTGACCAATTTGTTTGGCTGGCTAAAAGGTCTGTTTTCAGATAGGAAGGTAATGGGAGAAGAAATCCCCCATTTCTTTCTTCTTCTGAAGAGGATACAGACAGTAATTTAGAGCCATTCTAAATTACTGTCCTAAATAATTGCTATCAATGTGCATTTATGATTAATTTACTTATATTTCTTTTTGATTTTATAACATATATCTTCCTTAGGCATTCCATTGGTCAATGTGTTTCTTTGATTTCTTTTTCCCTTTGTGTGTATTGTATCTCAGTCTCTTCTTTTACCTATTGAAAGCATCATGTTTATACATTTTATCTTTATAAGTTTTGTAGTTTTTCTGATCTTTTTGTCTGGAAGGAAGCACGTCTATTGCATAAAACATATTCACAAATGCTTTACATCATGCAGTGATAACCTTAGTCTCTAATAGTTGTTTTTGACAATGATGATGTAATTGTAACTGGATTTATTGTAAATATAAATATTCAAACTTAAATTTAGAATACCTATAAGCATATCTTAGTAACAGAAGCAACCTAAGGTAACATTTTATATGATTTGAGAACTTAATTAGACTTATAATTTTTCTTGCCATAATATATTTAAAACAAACAACTGTCCTCACACTTGGGTTACTAGTCTTTTTTATTAGTATGGAAGTCAACAGTGATTTATGTAGCTGCTTTTGAAACATGCTTTAAATTTTGTTTGTAGATATTCACCCATTGGCCTGAATTGTTTATATGTTAAAGACTTACCTACTAAAGTCGGAGATTACAGTTTTGAAGTAATTAGGTGTTACATAGAAAGTATCTATGACAGACAAAACTTTTTAGTGTCATAATTAATCCTAATTCATTTTAAATATGATTAGCCAGCCACAGAAATTTATTCTTTTGATTACACTTGAGAAATGTATTCTCTTGACTAAATATATATGTAAATTTAATTTTAAATTTATGAGGTCATCTCATTTTGTCAGTTTTGAAGGTCAGTAATGTGCTTTATCACCAAGAATTTGGTTTAAAAAAAGTTTCCAGTGACTTTTATCTTTTAGGAAGTTACACGGAAGCTTTTAGGTTAGAACTGTGGGCTTTCTGTCCCTTGTAAAAATAAAGAGTTAATTAGTATATCTTAAGATGGGAGTTCTTAAACATTTTTCTTAGAACCCTATTATACTGTAAAATAACACTGCTAGCAAAACTTAGGGGATTTTTATTGCTTCATATTTATTTTGAAATATCACCTAGTTTTTGTGAACAGTATATAGCAGATTCTAAAAGTGCTTTTATTATTGTGTTTTATATATCAATATCTATTGCTTTATAAATTAAAATAGAAAAAAATTAAATATTTATTAGTTTATTTAAAATAATAATAAGCTGCTAACAAACAACATTTTATGAAAAATAATTATTTTTTAAAATAAAATATTTAATGACATTGTTTCATATTTTTGTAAATGTCTTTAAATGTCATAGCTAAATTCTCTCTGTGTTTGCGTTCAGTCTGTTGCATGTGTTGTGCTGGTTGAAGTACATGAAGAAAGCACCACTATACACAGACGACAATGCTGGGAGGGGAGGACTCCTTGAAAGTCACGGAGAATCCCAGGATCCTCAGACTTGACTTTGAAATGAAACACTGTTTGAGGTGTTGCTGCTATGTTTGAAAAATTTCTTTTCTTTCTTCTTCCTCTCTCTCTCTACTCCTCTCTCTCTCTCTCTCTCTTTTTCTTGAAATTTTAGTGGTTGAGTGATAATGAAAGGCATCAAACTTTCTGGAGTAAGGTTTACTGCTGTTAGTTTTGTGGAGTAAACACCTGTTGAACTGTTTTGTTCATTGTGCAGTATGATTCAGTCTAGCATAGTGGTTGCGTGGGTGTGGAAACTCCAGATTGAGACTGCCTGGGTTCAGTATAAGGCTCCTCCACTCACTGGCTTGGTAACCATGAGCAGGTTCCTTAATCTTTGAAAGTATCATTGTGTTTATCTACAACAGCGATTTTCAACTGGTGTGCCGCAAGAATTTTAAAAACATGCAATACCTGAGTAATTAGTCAGGGATACTGACCTCTTTTTCCTTAGAACAGGGTAGTCAACTTTTTTATACCTACCACCCACTTTTGTATCTCTGTTAGTAGTAAAATTTTCTAACCGCCCACCGGTTCCACAGTAATGGTGATTTATAAAGTAGGGAAGTAACTTTACCTTATAAAATTTATAAAGCAGAGTTACAGCAAGTTAAAGCATATAATAATAATTGTTTACCAAGTATTTTATGTCGGATTTTCACAAAGTTTGGCAGAATAAATCTTTATAAAACAACTTGCTATACTTAAATCTATCTTTTTATTTATACTTTGGTTGCTCTGCTACCGCTCACCATGAAAGCTGGAACGCCCACTAGTGGGCAGTAGGGACCAGGTTGACTACCACTGCCTTAAACTGTCAGATAAAAAAAATGACAACAGCTAATACAACAATAGCTGTCTGGTGTGGATGAATCAAAAATTTATCTATATTTTTGTCATGTAGGGAAAAAATATATTTTTTGGTGTTGCCACAGAATTTTAGTAATTAGTTTGTGTGCCATAAGATGGAAAAGGTTGAAAATCACTGATCTGCAGTGTGGAAATAAGGGTACCTGGTACCGAGAATTACTGTGAGGCCTTCATGAGATAACTGATGTGAAATATTTGAAAGTCTAGCATATAGTAAGTATTCTGCAAGCTAGCTGTTACTAATTTTACTGTAACATCTGGGGTTTCAAAGATTAGTGGTAGATAGTGAAAACCACCTTCTTTATAATGTTTCACATCACACTTTCAGTTTTCTTTGTAATGCTTGTATTTGAATATGATTTTTCTGATGATCAATCTTCATAATCTTGCAGTTTGGAGATAGTTTGAGAAGATGGAGGGGTCCCTGGATGTACCCTGGGCAGCTGTGAGGCTCTCCGGGGAATGTGTGGGTGTCCCATAGAAGAGGTTGTTTGAGGAAGGGCTTGTAAGGTTAAACAAAGTTTGAAATCCACTTACTGTTAGCTGCCACAGTTTACCAGCTGAAAAAGGGTGTAGTGGACATACTGGGTGATTTTTCTCTTTAAATTTATATATCCACTAGGGATAAAAAATCTGTGTGTAGTGTTTAACTGTGTCCTTGATATTTGTTCAAGACCATTGTCTTTGTAAGATTTTATAGAAAATTATCTTTTGATTTTCACAGGACTCATGGGGAGAGTGTTTTAGAACAGAGGTTACTGTGCTGAAGTTCACAGCAGGTGAACACATCCACTGGGCATTAGTATAATACACACACACACACACACACACGCACACACACGCCTTCCCCACTTTACCTACCCCGAAAATCCAGAATAACTTGGAATTGTGACATTTCTAATCAAAAATTGCATTTGTTTCCCCCTATTTGATTCTTTTTCTTCTCATTACTTTGCAATATTATATACAGAAAGTGATCAGTAAATGTTGTTCATAAGTTGAAACTAAGATGTTATAAGTCACAAGGGAGAGAAGGGTGTGAATACTGGGAAAAAGTACAGATTTTTAAAGTCGATGATACTTGAGTTCAAATCCTGACAGTACTATTTATTGGTGGTGTGATTTGGGGCAGGATATTGAATTTCTTTTGAGTCCCATTTTAAAAATAGTTACTGATGGTAGCTGACAGGGAAGTTGTAGAGTCTGTAGATTTTATGAATGAAGCGTAGTCAGGGCGTGGGCAGCACCCCTCCGCCCCCCAGCCACATGAGCAGCACAGTGAAAGCAGCAGTTTTCCTACAGGGAGGGGCACTGCCGGGGGAGAGAGGGGACTCGAGCATACAGAGTTTGAGGACAGTGTTGGTGAGGTCTAGGGCAGGGCTTGGAACCTGTTCATAACATTTACTTCTACTATTTTGGACCTTTGCTTGAAACAGGGACCTGGAGGTAGCCTGAGGTAAGCAGGGATGGATATTAGAGGGCTCCTGAAGTATTTGTGGCATCCGGGGACAGGATTGCCACCCGTCTAAGGAACAGAGTGCGGGACTGGTTCACTGTTGAACGCTACTCCGCATCTCTTCACACGTCCCCTCCTCACCACAGCCTGGTCTTTCCCGTTTCCACGTGATGAAGATAGGTTCTGCCGGCGATTCTCAGTCTATATGTTATCCAGAGAGAGATGAATCCGATCGGCCTTAGTTCCACTTACCTGTTTGTAGGGGAAGAATCTGATTTGATTAACGTGGGTCCAGAGGCTGTCCCTGGACCCGTCAGCTGTCACCAAGAGGTAAGATGATGTTGTGCACCCAGGGCAACTCCCAGCATGAAAACATGGATCGTGGGGGTGGGGGGGAGGGGACAATTCCAAATAAAAAAGGGTGTTGGAAGGAGGCTGGCAGGCTGTCATTACAATTTATACTGGACTTTAAAGTGTGAGAAAATCTGTGTTGGAGTCTTGGCTCTGCTGTTTTGAGCTATGGTGGCCCTGACATGTGAATTTCACTGTCCTCATAGGAGTCATATGCTTCACATATTGCAGGACATAGTTACAACATCCATAAGGGTTGTTGCGATTGCTGCTACTGCTGTTTTTATAACTATCGGTATTGTTACATTCGTCATCATTTTCCTGTCTGCCTCCCCAGTATCACTCCTGAGAGCAGCAGATCAGCTCGTGTGCGAACACAAATTAACCATATACATTATACAATTAAGGAATTGTTTAATTACTATCATGGTCAATGCTATTCTATTTTTCCGACTTTAGATTTCTCAATTTACATCTTTATAATGTTAAAATGATAAAGCCTCTTTCAGGATTTATTAGCTTTTGTAAAGTTTGGAAGTGTTTGGTATATAAGATCTTAGAAAAGTAAAAACCTCTAGAACAGAAGGTTTACTCTGTCTCATCTGGCTCTCTTACCATTCTTCTTAGATAGTTCTATTTCTATATTAAGTATTGTATTTATGAGACAGAGAATTACCTTTTACTTGCCAGTTTGTTATTAGTGTGTCATGTGGTGGCTGTGGATTACCAACTCATATGTGATTCATAAATAAAGTAATTATGACTCACAAAGAGAGAAAGAGAAACCGTGGCTCCCCCATTCATATACCTGTTTAAGCCATTACGTTTGCTGCCATCTCTTTGCCACAGACATGGACCAGCGTGGAGAGCGAGATGCAGAGGAGGCAATCTCTGTTTGAAAATAAATCTGTAAAACACTTTCAAGCTTTTTTTTAAAAAAATAGGTGTCTGCTTTGTTCATCTAGTGCTCAACACTGTTGGAGTCTGTCTCTCCTACTCTATGAGAACATTTTCCTGGATTAAAGTTGATTCATTGTGAAATCTCCCATGGATTTTCTAGAACAATTTACTTAGAATGCTTTGTAAAAATAATTGATTCTCCCCCCTCAATATGTCATGGCTCACCCCTCTCTTTTTGAAGGGTAGTATACGTACAAATGAAAACAATGTGGAGTGAGAAGTGACCTCAGCAGTTGCTCAGGAACAAACACACTAAGGACTTGTTTGGGTTCTGCTTTCTCATACATATTGACCTGAGAATTAAAGAAGTTACAATTTGATATTTTAAATGACTGATTGAATAAGCTCCTTATGTTGCAGAGCTGGGCTATGAAGCTAACTGGCACAGTATGGAAAGGTTAGATTTTTATCAGTAAATACAGAAAGACCAAAATGCTTTCATTTTTGCAAGTTATTTGCACAACGGGAAATCCTATCAGGACTGTCATATTGAATATTTAACAGCTTAGAAATGAGAATTGCAGTTTAACCCTTTCGGTTTAATATCGTTTTGCCTCTTGTACTTTCATACAAAGACTCTCGTAGCTGAAGCAGGAGCCACCAGGAGTGCATGCACTGCAGGGTCCCCCGTTCTCCCCTTGGGCCCCAGACATCCCTGGAGACTGTCCTCTCATCTGCTTTTTTTTGTTTTTTTGTATTTTTCTGAAGTGAGAAGGGAGGGGTGACAGACTCCCGCATGAGCCCGACCGGGATCCACCCGGCATGACCACCAGGGGGCGATTCTCTGCCCATCTGGGGTGTTGCTCTCTTGCAACTGGAGCCATTCTAGTGCCAGAGGCAGAGGCCATGGAGCTGTCCTCAGCACCCAGGCCAACTTTACTTCAATGGAGCCTTGGCTGTGGGAGAGGAAGAGAGAGATAGAGAGAAAGGATAGAGTGAAGGGTGGAGAAGCAGTTGGGCACTTCTCCTGTGTGCCCTAGTCAGGAATCGAACCCTGGACTTCCACACGCTGGGCTGATGCTCTACCACTTAGCCAACCAACCAGGGCCTCCTTTCATCTGATTTCTGTGAAACAAGGACAATTTGAGTATTTGAAATGAGTGTAAGAAAGGCTTTTTGAATCTTGAGCCAAGTAAGGTCTTACAAGGTCTAAGGTTTCTCTTGAAGGGAATAGGCCTTATGGGTTGAGGAAAACTAGAGTAACTGGTATGATATTGGAATTGGTTACTTTCTTAGCCACAAAGCTTTGACTTTTGCTACAGTTTTCTTCCTATTTGGGTAAATTTTTTGGTACTCTGTCCCAAAAGTGTGTTGGTTTTTGGAGGTATCTGTTTTGCATGTGTGGTAACATTAAAATGCCTTGCCTTTGTAGAGGGTGCTTGTACTATGCTGTGGGCATGGTATAGGAACCCTGGAAGTGGACTTGGGTGCCATGTTCCAGGCCCAAGTCTGAGGTCCGCTCTGTGTGTGACCTTGTCTCTGATTGGTTTGAACTTCGGTTTCTCTATCAAGTAAGGATTGATTTGGATCAGTATTTTATAAACTGTGTTCCTTCAAACATACCTTTAGTTAATAAGCACCCTGGGGAAAAAGGATGTATTTTCTAAACAAATGTTAAAAAAAAAATGGATCGAACTTACAACTTTTTTTTTCAAATGTAGCTATCAGTACTTTTAGCTTGTTAACAGTCATCAAGAGGAGAGATTCGGTGTTCCGAGTTTCTCATTTTATGAACACTAAGGTCATAAGTGTTAATAGCGTGGACTTACGGAGATAATTTGAATCCTGGCTCTGCCCTTTACTAGTATATAACTATGCGCAAGTTAATTAACACTCAGTTTCCCCATCTGTAAAATAGGGACCCTGAAGATGATATAATGTCTGTAAAACATTTAGTAAAATGTCTTTCAATTAGAAAGTGTTTAATAATGTTAACAAGTCTTGGGAATAACCAATTATGATTCCATGGTTGACTTGTATCTCACTTAATTCTTACCTTGTTCTATGATTGTGGTAAATAATTATTTCTATTTTGTGGGAAACAAGATTAAAATTTAAAGAGTCTCGTTGTCTTGTTGAAGGTGATTATATCAATAAATAGTAGAGCTAATAAGACCTGCATGGGGCATCTACGTCTGCGCCTAGCACTCCCTCCTCTCCATAGGACCACTTTCTGTAATACACATAGAAGTCAGTTAAACATTTCTTAGGTCGGGATTCTACTTCTGGGGTATTGTCAGCCTGTAGACCTTCTTTAACTTAATTAGCTGAGTTGGATGATTGAAGATATTGTCCAAAACAGACCTACAAAGTGTAACTTAGACCTGGAAGAGGTCTGAAAGATCATCTTCTAGTGTGGTTTAACGCATGTATTTTATGAGTGAAGTCATCAATTCTCAGAGCAGGGAAATAAGTACAAGCTGCATCATTTATAGCAAGATTAGTTTCCCCACTGTGGGGCAGCTCTGTTAGGCTTGCTCGCTGGTTTTCCAGCTGCAAGCACGTTGCCTGATTGGTGCATGAGTACATGGCTGTGCAAAGTGTGTGTGGCCTTCATAAGGCTATGCATGCTTGTGCTCAGGGGGATTGTGGATGGCGGATTGCCCGCCCGCCCGCCACTATGAAGGGCCATTTTGCGACTTCTTTGCCTGAGAAGCAGTTTTCCCTTGCTTGCGAGCTCGTCCGCCCTTGCAAGACTCTATTAAACAGGCATGACCTGATGCTTTTGGCTCTGCAGTTCCACATCTGCCCGAATTCAGTGGGAACCTGCCTGGCCTCAACCACCAGCATTACACCCACTTTGTTTTTAAATTTTTATTTATTGATTTTTAGAGAGAGAAGAAGGGAGAGAGACAGAGAGAGAGAAAGAGAAATATCGATTTGCTGTTCCACTTATCCATGCCATCATTGGTTGATTCTTTTACATGTGCTCTTGCCAGCGATCAAACCTGCAACGTTGGCATGTCGGGACATCGCTGGATCTAACAAGCTGAACTGCCTGGCCAGGGCCTAGTTTCTTCATCCTGGTAGAAGGGCAGGGAGGTGAGACTGTGGAAGAGACTCTACCTGTCCTGTAGGTTTGCCCTGCTTCATCCTCACCTGTCCATAGTTTGGTTGAGGGCACTTTCTAGTGTCTGCAGCTTTGTGTCTTCACATGAACGGCAGGTGAACAGTGAGGTAAGGAGATCATGTTCTGAACTTTGAAGCACTGGATGAAGTCAGCCTACAGATAAAGCTTTTAATGGACACACATACAAGTAATTCTATTTTCATGGTTGTATGACAATTGATGCATTTTATACAGTCTTTAATGGTGAAGATATTGATTTATCTATCAAGTGACTAGAAAATCCTGCCAGTCTCTGTCCTTTATGTGTGTGGTTTGACTTTTTTAAGAGTCCTGATTGTGGTAATTGGGGCCCAGTAGTTGAAGGAAGTTTTCATAATTGCTATTGTGTAGGTAGAATTCTGATAAGGGTAATTTAAAGTCAGGCAATCAGCATTTGGAGGACTCTTGAATTCATTTTAAGAAGAGCAATCTCTTTTTTCTCTCAAATCTTCACGACATAGAATTTGAATAGATCATTGGTTAAGGGTGATGGGGTTGGGTGGTATAATAGAAAGGATCCCAAAATTGAATGAGCTGCAGATTGGAAAGAATATATTAGTTATCTAACTGATCCAAGCACTGATGAGAATGTAACAGAATAGAAATACAAAGACTCCAGCCTGTCATCACCATTTGTGTTTAAGATAAATGGGGTTTCTTAGTTACAATTAGATCTAAGTGAGCAAAAATGAAGTTTCAGGTGGGGACCAGTTTTATAAGATATCAGTGTTTTAAGGGAGGTACAAAGAAAGTCAAATATGTTTAGATTGACCTAGAAAATCGGAAAAAAAAAACATGTCATAGATAAGAAGGACATGCATACAGATACTTAAGTTGTAGTGTATGGAAAGTTTGGATGAATTCTACTTTTTTATTATGTTGATTCCCATCTCTCTTCTGAAGTCGGCCTGTAGCTTCCTCATGGTAGGAGCAATGTCTTCTGCTTCCCAAGGCATTCCTTGGAGCATAAATGTCACCTTGCACCAGGTCCTGTGCAAGCACAGACCTATTTTGATTTAAAATGTACAGACACAGAAAGTCCAGATGATTCACGTCGCTTTTATTAGTAACTGGAAAGAGAGCTTGGAGCAAATCACATGAAGGTGAGGTGAAAAGATTGGAAGTTCGGGGTGTTTGAGGGCTGGGGTTCAGTGACAGAACGGTGGAGGAGGTCCAGAGTCCTAACTCTGCTGCTGACGAATGTGGCCTCTGGTTGTGGTCCTATGAAAAACGGGTGGCCAACCCTATTGGGGATGAATCAGGCCAATACTGGCAGTCATTTGGCATGCACATAGTACTAGAGTAAGAGCTATTTCGGTCATAAATTTGTATTAAGAAATATAATTCAAATTAGGATAATATGAGGATGATAAAGTTTATCTTCACTGTGTGGTCATATGTAAGTTAATGAAGTTTTACTATTGCAGGAGCTTAATAGATTTTAAGTCATTAAGATTAACTTATTGAAACCAGCCCTGTGATCTTTAATATAATCAAATAGTGTTTAGAACTACAGTATTCCACTTTTCTGAACTTTTACATGCAGACAGTGTTTCTGGCTGATTGTTTCTTCTGGTAATTTCTTTGCAGTTGCCATTTGTTGAGTTCTGAGGTGCCCTGTGGACAACATGGAAGGAGACCACCATTATCTAGCATTTTGGTGTTCAGGCTTAAAAAAAAAACCTTCAAGTATCATTGCCTCATCTAGTGCTATTGGAAACATTTCAACAAAATAAGGAATTAAGTTATAAAAAAATCTTTTGAGGAACTTGCTTAGAGTATTCTTGACGGTATTCATTAAAAAGTCATCTGACTCATATTTTTGTATCGTTTATTTCTTAAATCTTTAAAAAAATTTTTTTATTTATTCATTTTAGAGAGGAGAGAGAGAGACAGAGAGAGAGAGGAGAGAGAGACAGGGGGGAGGAGCTGAAAGCATCAACTCCCATATGTGCCTTGACCAGGCAAGCCCAGGGTTTCGAACCAGCGACCTCAGCATTTCCAGGTCGACGCTTTATCCACTGGGCCACCACAGGTCAGGCCTCATTTATTTCTTTATATCTGCTTAAATTCATAGCATTCTAGCCTCATCATGCATAATATCAAAATTCTGCAGTAAGGATGCTTATTGAAAATAATGAGTGGAACATATGTGTGAATTGCAGCAAACTTTTGTTAGCTTTAATCATGGTCGTTTCAAAGTTGAGCTTCAGTCTGCTCGGTGGATTTGTGTTATGCTGTGTTAGGTCAGCAGCAGCCAGTCAGTGTATTTTCCATTGTCTTTTTTCAAGAATGTGTTTATTAGAGGTGAAATATGTGCAAAGTTTATGAAACAGAATGTGTGTGTTTAAAAAGATACTCCATTGGGTTGTATGTGTGATGTTATGATTTACATGACGTTTTACTTAAGTTACTGATGAACTCTAATTTTGTTCATCTAGTTTATTCCAGAAGGTCACATGAGATATTTTGCTTTTATTTATGTAAACTCTGTATGATATTTAATTATTCTTGAGGAAGATGTGAAGAACAATTTAGAAGAAAATGAAACCTAAGAAGGAAAATAGTTTTGATAGTTTAAAATGCCAAAAAAAAGTTTGTTTTCAGTTTCTTCCAGCTTTGAGGCTAGCAACTGTATCTCAGCATTCTTCAGCACACAGGAAGGGAAGGGAGCAGATGGAGAAATGTTATCGTCTGTAATACAGTTTCCCGGAGCATTTCATCAGCAGACGTGAGCTCACTGCCTGGGTCCTACTTTCACTGAGGTTGTGCTTCAAGGTTTTCTGGCCTCTGCCTTTGGGAAGACAAGACTCATAATGTGGGAAATGATCTAGATCAGGGGTCCCCAAACTTTTTACACACGGGGCCAGTTCACTATCCCTCAGACTGTTGGAGGGCTGGACTATAAAAAAAACTATGAACAAATCCCTATGCACACTGCACATATCTTATTTTAAAGTAAAAAAACAAAACGGGAACAGATACAATATTTAAAATAAAGAAAAAGTAAATTTAAATCAATAAACTGACCAGTATTTCAATGGGAACTATGCTCCTCTCACTGACCACCAATGAAAGAGATACCCCTTCCGGAAGTGTGTCGGGGGCCAGATAAATGGCCTCAGGGGGCCGCATGCGGCCCGCCGGCTGTAGTTTGGGGACCCCTGATCTAGATGTTAGGGAGCTACAGATGCTAAATGGTCATAGTCGGTTTCATATTAATCTTATCAACCACTTTTCTTTATTTTTCCAGATCAGAAGATAGAGCAAGTGATATGAAAGTTTTCTTAGCTAGTGTGAGAATATTTACCTTCTTTTTAGCATAATGTGTTCTGAACAAATTTTGAATGAATAGCAATATTTAAATTTTATCAAGTGTCTACTTGTGGAATGTACTATTCTAGACAAATGCACTAACTAATAGATATAAGCTAAGTGAAAGATTTGACTCATAAGGTTGAGCATATTTGATTTGGATAAGAGAACAGAATTGCTTAAAAGGGGAATGAATGATCATGGTGTGTTGGGACCTTTGGTTGTCAGCTGTAAGTGGGCAGGCGCTCCAAATGTTAAGAGATTTGGAGGAGAATGCTTAGAATATTCTCTTTTATAATTATGTAGAATGGGAAGGAGAGTGGTAGAACACTTTAAGTCCAATTAAAAATTCACTTATAGTCACAGCAATGAGTACAGCAACTAGAAAATAATAGATACTCAAACTTTTTTAAAAAGTCAAATTTAAAAAATCATGGTAGGCCCTGGCTGGCTGGCTCAGTGGTAGAGCATTGGCTGGGCGTGTGTAAGTCCCAGGTTTGATTCCAGGCCAGAGCACACAGGAGAAGTGCCCATCTGCTTCTTCCCTTCCCTCTCTATCTTCTCTCTGTCTCTCTCTTCCCCCTCCCACAGCCAAGACTCCATGGGAGTAAAGTTGGCCGAGGTGCTAAGGACAGCTCCATGGCCTCTTCAGGTGCTAGAATGGCTCCTGTTACAACTGAGCAACGCCCCAGATGGGCCGAGCATCGCCCCCTGGTGGCATGCCAGTTGGATCCTGGTCGGGTGCATGTGGGAGTCTGTCTCTCTGCTTCCCTGCTTCTTACTTCAGAAAAAAAAATCATAGTAAAATATACAAAATATAAAACTAACAATTTTAGTGATTTAAGTGTATAATTCAGTGGCATCAAGTATATCCACATTATTGTACACCCATCACCATCATCTATTTCCAGGACTTGTTTGTCTCCCCAGACTGAAACAGTATACTCATTAATTCTATTATCAATCTTCCTTCCCTAGCTCCTGGTGACCATCATTCAACTTTCTGTCTCTATAAATTGCACATTTCTAGATACCTTGTATAAGTGGAATCATGCAATTTTTGTCCTTTTGTATGTGGTTTATTTCATTTAGTTTAATGTTCAAGGTTTCATACATGTTGCAGCATGTGCCAGAATTTTATTTTTAACACTGAATAGTACTCCATTGTACATGCATCTGACATTTTGTTCATCCATTTATCTGTCAGTGGACATTTGGGTTGTTTCTACCTCATGGCTATTGTGAATAATGTTACTGTAAACATTGGTACACAGATTTGTTTGGTTCTTGCTTTCATTTCTTTGGGTGTATAACTGGAGGATCATAAGGTAATTCTATGTTTAAATTTTTGAGGAACCATCCTGTTTTTCAGTGGCCACACCATTTTACATTTCCAACACCATTGCGTAAGGCTTCCAATTTTTCCACATTCTTGCTAAACTTATGTTCTTTATTTTATATATATATATATATATATATATATATATATATATATATATACACACACACACACACACACACATACACACACACACACACACACACACACACACATACCATCCTAGTAAGTATGGAATGGTATGCCATTGTGGTTTTGTATTTCCCTAATGATGAGTGATAGTGAACACGTTTTTATATTCCTAGTGGCCATTAATATATATTCTTTGGAGAAATATCTATTCAAGTCCTTTGCCCATTTAAAATTTTGTATTGTTGAATTTCATGAGTTCTTTATATATTCTGGATATTCATCCCTTGTTAGATATATGATTTGTAAATATTTTGGGTTTTTTTTTCTGTTACTGCCAAATCCAATGTCATGAAGCTTTTCACTTATAGAATTTTATAATTTTAGTTGTCACATTTATGCCTTCAATTCATTTTGAGCTAATTTTTGTATATGGTGTGAGGGAAAGGAATAAGTTTATTCTTTTTCCTGCAGATATCCAGTTTTCCTGGAACCATTTGTGAATTAACACACTTTTAAGTATACTTTCTATTGAACTATAAAACGTACAAAACGTATGTATAAAAGAGTACAGCTTAATAGATTTTATGAAGTAAATACATGAACATCAGCACCAGACAAAGAAACAGAACATTACCAACACCTCAGAAGTCCCCCTTTGCACCTGCTAATCCCATCTCACAGTGACACATCTGACCAATGATGACCACCCTTCATAAATTAGTTGTGACTAGTCTTAAGCTTGTATCAGTCAAATCAGACAGTATGTATGTTTTCATGTCTGGCTTCTTTTGCTTAGCGTATTGTCTGTGAGATTTGTTATTCTATATAGCAGTTGTTTGTTAAATTTTATGTACTATTGTATGAATATGCCATAATTTATTTATTCGCCTATAAATTGACATTTGATTGTTTCTGGTTTCAGATATTAGGAATAGTGCTGCTATAGACAACTTGTATATTTCCTTAGGTGAAATTATTCATTTCTGTTGGATATATATTTAGGAGTAGAATAGCTAAGTCACAATCTTAGTAGTGGGTACTTCCAGATGGTTTTCTGAAGTGGTTTTGCTAATTTAAATGCCTGCTAGTAGTACATTAGAATTCTAATTGCTCCACATTTTATCTAGCACTTGATGTGCTTTTCTTGTTCATTGTAACCATTTTGGTGGCTGTATAGTGGCAGCAATTTGTGATTATAATTTGAATTTTCTTGAGGATTATTGAAGTTAAGCATCTTTTCCAATGTTTACTGGACCTTTAATGTCTTCTTCCATGAAATGTCCATTCAAAACTTTTTAAATTGATTTTCATTTATTGTGTTTACATAGATTCAAGTGTCCCACCAAATACATCCCCCCACCCCCGTGTTCCCCTCAACATCCCCCTTGACCCCCTCTCCCCACACCCTCCCCTCTTCCCTCCAGGATTTACTGTCCTGCTCTCTATAATGCTGTGTTATGTATATATAATTTCACCAGTCTCTTTTCCTTCTCTGATCCCATCCTCTCATCCTCTTTCCCTCTGTCCGCTTTCCCTCTGGAACATTTTTCTGATTGCCAATTTCTTACTGAGTTGTAGAAATTCTCGGTATCTTCTGGATGAGTCCTCTGACATATGTATTGCAGATTTCTCCTGCTCTTTGGATGCCATTTTCACTTTCTTAATGGGGCTTTTTAATGAATAGATGTTCTGAATTTTAATGTAGTCTGGTAAATGTACTTTTTTTCCCTTTATGGTTGGTATGTTTTTTATAGAGTTTTAAAAAGTATTTACCCACAGTAATGAAGATAATTGCTGGCCTTTTTTTTTCTTCTAAAGCCTTACTTGTTCCACCTTTGCATTCAGATATCTACTTTATGATATCTGAATGTCATATGGTTGGTATGTTTTTTGTAGAGTTTTAAAAAGTATTTACCCACAATAATGAAGATAATTGCTGGCCTTTTTTTTTCTTCTAAAGCCTTACTTGTTCCACTTTTGCATTCAGATATCTACAGTCTATCTGGAGTTCCTTCTGGTGTACATTCTTTTTATACCTTTTAAATATCCAGTGATCAAGACCATTCTGTCCTCATTGTATAATTGCAGTCCCTTAAGGCTGTGTATTTTTTGTCATAAATCATGGAGGTGTTGAACTCTAATGGGTCCCTGTATGCCTGTTAATTTTTTGTTGGTGTTCCCTGTCATATTTTGCACTATAACTTCATACTGTCTTGATATTCGATAATATAAACCTGGTAGATTTTTTTCATATTCTTAGAGTTTTGTATTTCCATATAAACGTTAGGATCTGTTTCAGTGGTGGGATTCAGCCGGTTCACACTGGTTAGGCATAACTGATACCTAATTTTTTGTGAACTTCAGCATAACCAGTTGTTAAAATGGTACTTCTAATCAGTATTCTCTCTAAGGTGGGCACTGGGGCAGCTGCCCAACTGGAAATCACAAATTTACATTACTTACTCTTTTTTAATGTTGATCTGCGCAATAGCGTATTCTAAACACCTGTAATAATATGTTCATTCTGTCCACAGGTAAAAAAAAATGTGCAAGTGAGGATGACAATCTCAGAGACATGGACAAGAGTGTAGTGGTTACTGGGGGGGGAAGAGGGGGGAGGGGAGGGTCACAAAGAAAACCATATAGAAGGTGAACGGAAGACAATTTGACTTTGGGTGATGGTTATGCAACATAATCAGATGTCAAAATAACCTGATGTTTTCTCTGAACATATGTACCCTGATTTATCAATGTCACCCCATTAAAATTTTTTTTAAAAAAGAAGCAATATGGAAATACCTTAAATGACAGTTTTATTGTTTTTTTGTCAGGTATTATTTAATATTTTTATTAATATTTTAAAACTTTCATAACAATCTAGTTTTGTGTACCTCTTTTATTCTTACTTAAGTATTAAATGCATGAAATAATTAACAACCTTTCAGTATATCATTTTTTTATATATAAAATGGTCATTAGGGCAGAAAACCGGTTGTTAAATTATTTGAATCCTAGCACTGATCTGTTTATACAATTCTTTAAGACACACACATACATATTAGGATTTTTCTTAGATTGTATTAAACCTGTAGATCACTTTGGGTAGAGGTCATCTTCTTTGCAATATGGAACTTTCCAATCCATGTCTTTAATTTTATTTACTTGAGTGTTTTAAATTTCTTTCTCAATACTGTTTTATAGTTTTGCCTGACCAGGCAGTGGTGCAGTGGATAGAGCATCGGACTGGGATGCGGATGACCCAGGTTCGAGACCCCGAGGTCACCAGCTAGAGCATGGGCTTATCTGGCTTGAGCAAAAGCTCACCAGCTTGGACCCAAGGTCGCTGGCTCGAGCAAGGGGTTACTCGGTCTGCTGAAGGCCCGCGGTCAAGGCACATGTGATAAAACAATCAATGAACAACTAAGGTGTTGCAACGCACAACAAAAAACTAATGATTGATGCTTCTCATCTCTCTGTTCCTTTCTGTCTGTCCCTGTCTATCCCTCTCTCTGACTCTCTCTGTCTCTAAAAAAAAGAAAAGAATACTATTTTATAGTTTTCAGTGTAGAGATCTTATTCATCTTATATTTAGTATTATGTTTTAATATTAATGCCACTTTAAATGACATGTAAATTTTTTTTACTTTTCTTTTTCTTTCTTTCTTTTTATTTTTTTATTAAGTGAGAGGTGGGGAGGCAGAGGGACAGACTTCTACATGGGCCATGACCGGGATCCACCCAGCAAGCCCCCTACCTGGTGATGCTTTGCCTGTCTGGGGCTTCTCTATTTCTCAGCAACCGAGCTATTTTAGTGCCTGAAGTGAGGCCATGGAGCCATCTTCAGCATCCTGGGTTAACTTCCTTGAACCATTTGAGCCATGGCTGCAGGAGGGAAAGAGAGAGAGAGAGAGAAGAAGGAGGGATGGAGAAGCAGATGGTTGGTTCTCCTGTATGCCCTGACCGGTAATCAAATCTGGCATTTCTACACATCCGGTTGACACTCTACTGCTGGTCCGACATCTAAAAAATTTCTAAATTTTTTTATCAGCAATTTGTAGAGACAAAATTGATATTTTTATATTGATTTGTAATCTGAAATCTTGGTCAATTCACTAATTTCTACTAGGTAGTTAATTCCTTTAGATTTTTTATTGTGTGTGTGTGTGAGAGTATGTTTAGAATAATGTTGCCTACAAAACATGAAGTTTTACCTTTTTTTCCTTCCAGGCCTTATGTGTTTTATTATTTATTTATTTATTTATTGCATTATCACACTGGTTAGGGTATCTAGTATAATATTGATAGAAATGATAGTGGGTACTCTGTCTGCCTTTCTCAGCAAGATATTTGAGGGCTTATTTCTCTAGTGCAGCCCAGGGGTTAGGGCGCTCGATGTGGGCGCTGACCCCTTAGTCCTCTGGGAGAAGTACCTGCCAGCGAGACCCTCGCTGTTGTGCGTTACTGTGCTGGGGTGGGTTTTCCTGTGAGATTGTGTCTGTCAGTCTTGTACCTGTCTCGATGTGGTTCTTTTATCCTTTGTTGTGGAGACCAATTCATCCTGTTTTGGAAAATTTTCGGCAGTGTTCTCTTCTAACATTGTTTTTCACTAATTCTTTCCCTCTTGTCTGTTTTGGGACCCCAGTTACATTTTTACATCTTTTCACCGTGTGCTGCAGACCTTGCACGCACCTTGTCTGTGTTTTCCAGTCTTCCTCTCTGAGCTTCCATTTAGACATCTTCTGCTGCCTTGTCATCAGATACTGCAGTGTCAATCTGCCGCAAGCTCACCCACCAGCGAACTTCAGTTCTCAAGTTTCATTTGGTTCTTTTTAGATATTCCAAATATTTGGTGACATACTCTATGGATCTTCCTGTATTTTTCTGAACATACTAATTATAGTTATTTAAAAATCTTTGGCTGTTAGCTCCAGTATCTGTATCACCTATTGTAGGTTTTTTCTCCTTTTGTCAAATTATCTTCTCTCTTATCATACATAGTCACTTTTGATTGAATTCCAGATACCATATTTAAAAAGTTGTAGAGGCTCTAAATTTATAAGTCAATTTTATCTGGCTCTAAAGAAGATTTACACTTTCCTTTGCAAGGCAGAAAAATTGGGGATTGATAACCTTAATCTAGCTGACTTGAATTTTGGTTATAGTTTCCATAAATTGTAGTCTGTCTTTGCCTGGCCCCTCACTCAATCATATACCTCCAGGACTTTAACTGACAGTCTGTTCTACTCACCCCTTCTCCTTATTGAATCTTTAATTCTGATTTTTGTCTTCACAGTACTGTGAGAATTTAGAAAACTCGATTTTTCTTTCTGCTGTGTATGGCTTAGCTTTTTTGCTTTTCACCTACATATCAGAGTGAAATGAATAATGTGGTTGAGGGCTTTCAAGTCTTCAATTTTTGACCCTGTGACCTCACAAGATCATGCACACTCCATTATGGTCCTTCACATGTGCAGATAAAACCAGGAAAGAATTGATCAGACCAACACTGAACTCTCTGAGGGTTTTGTTTTTTGTAATCTTAACTTTTCTCTATGTTTATACCTCTCTGATGCTTTTATTTCTTTAGTATTTTATTTAGCTTTTCTTTTTTTTAATAATTTTATTTTTAATGAGGCGACATCAATAAATCAGGATACATATATTCAAAGATAACAACTCCAGGTTATCTTGTCGTTCACTTATGTTGCATACCCATCACCCAAAGTCAGATTGTCCTCTGTCACCTTCTATCTAGTTTTCTTTGTGCCCCTCCCCCTCCCCCTTTCCCTCTCCCCCTCCCCCCTCCCCCCGTAACCACTACACTCTTATTAATGTCTCTTAGTTTCACTTTTATGTCCCACCTACGTATGGAATAATGCAGTTCCTGTTTTTTTCTGATTTACTTATTTCACTTCATATAATGTTATCAAGATCCCACAATTTTGCTATAAATGATCCAATGTCATCATTTCTTATGGCTGAGTAGTATTCCATAGTGTATATGTGCCACATCTTCTTTATCCAGTCATCTATTGACGGGCTTTTTGGTTGTTTCCATGTCCTAGCCACTGTGAACAATGCTGCAATGAACATGGGGCTGCATATGTCTTTACGTATCAATATTTCTGAGTTTTTGGGATATATACCCAGTAGAGGGATTGCTGGGTCATAAGGTAATTCTATTTTCAGTTTTTTGAGGAACCACCATACTTTCTTCCATAATGGTTGTACTACTTTACATTCCCACCAACAGTGTATGAGGGTTCCTTTTTCTCCACAGCCTCTCCAACATTTGTTATTACCTGTCTTGTTAATAATAGTTAATCTAACAGGTGTGAGGTGGTATCTCATTGCAGTTTTGATTTGCATTTTTTTAATAACTAACAAAGATGAGTATCTTTTCATATATCTGTTGGTCATTTGTATTTCTTCCTGGGAGAAGTGTCTGTTCATGTCCTCTTTCCATTTTTTTATTGGATTGTTTATTTGTTTGTTGTTGAGTTATATGAGTTCTTTGTATATTTTGGATATTAGGCCCTTATCTGAGCTGTTGTTTGAAAATATTATTTCCCATTTAGTTGGCTGTCTGTTTATTTTGTTATCAGTTTCTCTTGCTGAGCAAAAACTTCTTAGTCTGATGTAGTCCCATTCATTAATTTTTGCCTTCACTTCTCTTGCCATTGGAGTCAAATTCATAAAATGCTCTTTAAAACCCAGGTCCATGAGTTTAGTATCTATGTCTTCTTCTATGCACTTAATTGTTTCAGGTCTTATGTTTAGATCTTTGATCCATTTTGAGTTAATTTTAGTACAGGGGGACAGACTGTAGTCCAGTTTCATTCTTTTGCATGTGGCTTTCCAGTTTTCCCAGCACCATTTATTGAAGAGGCTTTCTTTTCTCCATTGTGTGTTGTTGGCCCCTTTATCAAAAATTATTTGACTATATATATGTGGTTTTATTTCTGGGTTTTCTATTCTGTTCCATTGGTCTGAGTGTCTATTTTTCTGCCAATACCATGCTGTTTTGATTGTCGTGGCCCTATAATATAGTTTAAAGTCAGGTATTGTAATGCCCCCAGCTTCATTCTTTTTCTTTAGGATTGCTTTGGCTATTTGGGGTTTTTTATAGTTCCATATAAATCTGATGATTTTTTGCTCCATTTCTTTAAAAAATGTCATTGGAATTTTAATGTGAATTGCATTAAATTTGTGTATTGCTTTGGGTAATATGGCCATCTTGATTATATTTATTCTTCTTAACCAAGAACAAGGTATATTCTTCCATCTCATTATATCTTTTTCGATTTCCCTTAACAATGGTTTATAGTTTTCATTATATAAGTCCTTTACATTCTTTGTTATGTTTATTCCTAGAGTATTTTATTTTTTTGTTGCAATCGTGAAGGGAATTGTTCTTTTGAGTTCCTTCTCAAATGTTTCATTGTTGGCATATAGAAAGGCTATTGACTTCTGTATGTTAATTTTGTATCCTGCGACCTTACTGTATTGGCTTATTGTTTCGAGTAGTCTTTTTGTGGATTCTTTGGGGTTTTCGATGTATAGGATCATATCATCTGCAAAAAGTGATACCTTTACCTCTTCTTTTCCGATATGGATGCCTTTTATTTCTTTGTCTTGTCTGATTGCTGTGGCGAGAACCTCTAGCACCACATTAAATAAGAGTGGAGAGAGTGGACAACCCTGTCTTGTTCCTGATTTAAGGGGGAAAGCCTTCAGTTTTGTGCCATTTAATATGATGTTAGCTGATGGTTTATCATATATGGCCTTTATCATGTTGAGATATTTTCCTTCTATACCCATTTTGTTGAGAGTCTTAAACATAAAATTGTGTTGTATTTTATCGAAAGCCTTTTCTGCATCTATTGATAAGATCATGTGGTTTTTGTTTTTTGTTTTGTTGATATGGTGTATTACGTTAACCGTTTTACGTATGTTGAACCATCCTTGAGATTCTAGGATGAATCCCACTTGATCATGATGTATTATTTTTTTAATATGTTGTTGTATTCGATTTGCTAGTATTTTGTTTAGTATTTTAGCATCTGTATTCATTAGAGATATTGGTCTGTAGTTTTCTTTTTTTGTGCCATCCTTGCCTGGTTTTGGTATGAGGGTTATGTTGGCCTCATAAAATGTGTTTGGAAGTATTGCTTCTTCTTCAATTTTTTGGAAGACTTTGAGTAGAATAAGAACCAAGTCTTCTTTGAATGTTTGATAAAATTCGCTGGTATAGCCGTCAGGGCCTGGACTTTTATTTTGGGGGAGGTTTTTAATGGTTTTTTCTATTTCTTCTCTACTGATAGGTCTGTTTAGGCTTTCTGCTTCTTCTTGACTCAGTCTAGGAAGGTTGTATTGTTCTAGGAATTTATCCATTTCTTCTAGGTTGTTGAATTTAGTGGCATAAAGTTTTTCATAGTATTCTACAATAATTCTTTGTATATCTATGGTGTCTGTGGTGATTTCTCCTCTTTCATTTTGGATTTTGTTTATATGAGTTCTTTCTCTTTTTTCCTTGGTAAGTCTTGCCAAGGGTTTGTCAATTTTATTGATCTTTTCAAAGAACCAGCTCCTTGTTCTATTAATTTTTTCTATAGTTTTTCTGTTCTCTAATTCATTTATTTCTGCTCTGATTTTTATTATCTCATTTCTTCGGCTGCTTTTGGGTTGTCTTTGTTCTTCTTTTTCTAGTTCCTTAAGGTGGGAAGTTAAGTGGTTCACTTGGGCTCTCTCTTGTTTGTTCATATATGCCTGAAGTGATATGAACTTCCCTCTTATCACTGCTTTTGCTGCATCCCATAGATTCTGATATGTCGTATTGTCATTTTCATTAGTCTGTATAAATCTTTTGATCTCTGCACTTATTTCTTCTTTGACCCATTCATTTTTTAAAAGTATGTTGTTTAGTTTCCACGTTTTTGTGGGATTTTTTTCCTCTTTTTTGCAGTTGAATTCTAGTTTCAAGGCTTTATGATCAGAAAATATGCTTGGTACAACTTCAATTTTTCTGAATTTGCTGATGTTGTTTTTGTGGCCCAACATATGGTCAATTCTTGAGAATGATCCATGTACACTGGAGAAAAATGTATACTCAGTCACTTTGGGATGAAATGTCCTGTAGATGTCTATCATATCCAGGTGCTCTAGTGTTTTGTTTAAGGCCACTATGTCTTTGTTGATTCTCTGTTTGGATGACCGATCTAGAGCCGTCAGCGGTGTATTGAGGTCTCCAAGTATGATTGTATTTTTGTCAGTTTTTGTTTTAAGGTCAATAAGTAGCTGTCTTATATATTTTGGTGCTCCTTGGTTTGGTGCATATATATTAAGAATTGTTATGTCTTCTTGATTCAGTGTCCCCTTAGCCATTATGAAATGGCCATTTTTATCTCTGAGTACTTTTCCTGTCTTGTAGTCAGCATTATCCGATATGAGTATTGCTACACCTGCTTTTTTTTGGATGTTATTTGCTTGGAGTATTGTTTTCCAGCCTTTCACTTTGAATTTGTTTTTATCCTTGTTACTTAGATGAGTTTCCTGTAGGCAGCATACAGTTGGATTTTCTTTTTTAATCCATTCTGCTACTCTGTGCCTTTTTATTGGTGAGTTTAATCCGTTTACATTTAGTGTAATTATTGATACTTGTGAGTTCCCTATTGCCATTTTATATCTTGCTTTCTGTTAGTTTTGTGTCCTGTTTGATCCTTCTCTTTCGTTTTTCTATCTTTTCTTTTTATTTGGTTGTATTCCATACATCTTTCCTCTGTTGCTATCTTTTTTTATCTCATGTGCTTCTGTGGTGGTTTTTTCAATGGTGGTTACCTTTGAGTAATGAAAAGGGTCCCTACCCTGTTCATTGTAGCAAACTATTTTGTGAGTACTTTTGCACTCCATCGTCCTTTGCTACTGTTAATCTCCATCTTCTCCCCCTCTTTCTTTTTGTTGTTGTCACAGTTTAAATTTGGTTTTATTGTGTTCTTCTTGGAGCTTTTACTTGTGGCTCTGTTTTTTTTTTGTTCTTTGTATCTGATTGGAGAACCCCCTTTAGTAATTCCTGGAGTGGGGGTTTTCTGATGATAAGTTCCCTCATCTTTTCTGTATCTGTGAATGTTTTTATTTCTCCTTCATATTTGAAGGATAGCTTTGATGGGTATAGTATTCGTGGCTGAAAGTTTCTCTCTTTCAGGACTTCAAATATTGGGGTCCACTCTCTTCTAGCTTGTAGAGTTTCTGCTGAGAAATCTGATGATAATCTAATGGGCCTTCCTTTATATGTTGTATTCTTATTTTCCCTGGCTGCCTTGAGAATTTTTTCTTTGCTGTTGGTTTGTGTCAATTTCATTATGATATGCCTTGGAGTAGGTTTGTTGGGGTTAAGAAAACTCGGTGTTCTGTTTGCTTCTTGAATTTGAGGCTTTAGTTCTTTCCACAGGCTTGGGAAGTTCTCATCTATTATTTGTTTGAGTATGTTCTCCATTCCATTTTCTCTCTCTTCTCCCTCTGATATACCTATTATTCTTATGTTATTCTTTTCGATGGAGTCAGATAATTCTTGTAGGGCTATCTCATTTTTTTAAATTTTTGAGTTTCTTTCTTCTTCTCTCTGTTGTGCCTCAAGTTGCTTGTCTTCTATTTCACTAATCCTCTCTTCTATCTGACCTGTTCTATTAGCTAAGCTTGTTACTTCGTTTTTCAGCTCGTGAATTGAGTTTTTCATCTCTGTTTGATTTGTTTTTATAGTTTCAATTTCTTTGGACATATATTCTTTGTGTTCATTGAGTTGTTTTCTGAGCTCCCTAAATTGCCTTTCTGTGTTTTCTTGTATATCTCAGAGGATTTTTAGGATTTCTATCTTGAATTCTCTGTCATTTAGCTCCAAGGTTTCCAATATATTAAATTTTTTCTCCATAGATTTTTCATCATCTAGCTGTGTTACCTTTCTTTTGTATCCATGATATTCGATTTTCTCTTCCTTAATGGCATCTGAGGGTGGTTTTGTTGATAGTATTAATGAGATTTAATAAAGAATAAAAAGTTAAAAAAAATAAAAAATCAAAAAGAGTTGTTTTTTTTAAAAAAAATTAATAATGAAATAAAGAAAAATAAAATAATAATTTTTAAAAAAAGGAAATTATTCCCCCCCTCCTTTTTTCCTCTCCTCTCCCCTTTTTCTTGAGAAAATCTTGTGGTGAACTGTGAATTATAACAAACAATGCCTGTGATGGAGGTCCTGAATTGGGGAAAAGTAATAAAGGGGCAAAAAAAAAAAAAGAAAAAAAAAGAAAAAAAAAAGGGGGGGGCGGTATGGACCCACAAAAAGCAAATAAGGAAAAAATTTGGGTCAAGAATAAAATGATTTGCTTTTAGGTGTTGGTGTTGTCTAAGAGTTATGATGAGAGGAATAAGAGAACAGAAAAATGGGGGGACAAATTAAAAAAATACTATTGTATTTAGTGGAACAAGAACTAGATAAAATGGAGAGCCAGGGATGGGAGCACTGCTAGTGAGTTAAAAAGGTGAAGTAAAAAAACCCCAAAATGCCACAAACATAAGTTTGAGTCCCAGATAAGATAATTTGTTTGTTATTGAGGTTTGAATGAGAGGAGATGTAAAGGAGAAAGGAAGAAACTAATATAGAGGGAGAAAAGAAAGAGAGAGAGAGAAAAAAAGAGGGAACCACTAAAAGAAGAAAAAAGAAAGGAGAGAGAGAGAGTTAAGGGTTTTGGAGTGCAACCCTCATAGAGAGAAAGGAAGAGGAGGAAAAAGATAATGGGAGATGTAACACTTATGGGTAGTGTAGTTCAAGGAGAGGAAAGAGTAAGACCGGCAGAGAGTTAATCGGCCAAATTGGAGGAGGAAAAAAAGTATCAAGAATGAAGATAAGAGAAACAAACGAACAAATATAGTAAAATGGGATAGGTTATAAAGTCTGCAGATTATTCTTGATTTTGAGAGGTTATCTTCTTGTTTTTTCTTTTCTCTCCCTCTTCCTGGTCGGTGACTCTGTACCCCAAGTTCTGCCCCTTTGGCACGCTCAGGTAGAGGTTTGCAGTTGATAAGTCTCTATGGCAATGTCATGTATTGTGCTTTAGTCTCTTGGGAGTCAAGGCTCATTAGCTTTCATAGGCTCCGAAAGTGAGAGAGTCCGTGTTCCTGGAGCCTTTCTCCTAGTCTTTCCTTCCTCAATTAGTAGCCTGATAATCCAGCTATGGGGTTGTTGCTGCCTCTGCCTGGATAGTAAGAGGTTCAAAGAGCTGGCAACTCCCCACTCTATTTCCACTCAGCACAGGGCTCTGGGTAAGGCTCAGTCAGTCAGAGCTGCTAGCATAATCAGGCGGGCTTTCCGCCCACTCAAAGACCTCTGGCTCTGCCACTCTGTCCCGTAACACAGGCGGGCACCCACTTCCGGGGTGCTTGGAGGAAACTCTCATTCACTATCTGCGCGCGCAGACCAGGATATCCGGCCAATAGTCTCACGCTCTGAGTGAAACCCCCAACCGCATGGAAATTTGCAGCGCTGGAATTCGCTCTCGCTCCGTCCCCATGCGCGGCTTTTTCAAGGCGCTGGGGAGGCCCGAGATTCCGCTTTTGCCCACACAAAGGCCCCTGACTCTGCCCCTCTGTGCGATAACACGGGCGCGCCCTGCCGAGGCACTCGGAGGAATCGCTCACTACCTATCTGCGCGCGCACACCAGGATATGAGGCCAGCCGCATTTCCCTGAGTGAAACCCTCACCAGCACGGAAAATTTCCACCGTTGGAATTAGTTCTCGCTCCCTCCCATGCGCGGCTTTCCCAGGGCGCTGGGGCTGCCCAGAGATTCTGCTTTCGGCCCACAGAAAGGCCTCTGACCCTGCCTCTCTGTGGGGCAACACGGACACCCACTTCTGGGGCTTAGGAAGAGATCTCTCGCCCACTAACTGCGCACCAACCAGGAGAACGGGTAAAATGGCTGCCCCGCTTGTCTTTCTTTGTTTGGGTTTGGCGCGAGTGTTAGCTTGTATTGCCCGGCTTGCCACAGGAACAGTTTTTCCTCCGCTAGGATCTCCATGCCACAGCCTGGTTCGGCCTTTTGTGCGCGGCCTGGATGTATTCACCCCCTTTGCCCGCCTCAGTTTCTATATTCACAGTTACCAGAGAAAGCCGCCCTGTTTAGGTTAGTGAGGAAGGCGGAGCATTTCTTACTCCCTATTTCCTTCAGGATTTGGTTATATATTTAGCCAATTTTTCACTCGACCATACCTTTGGGTGTATTGTGAAGCATCTGGAGGCTCCAAGTATAGGTTTTTCTGTTTCTGGTTGAAGATCTTGTTGAGTTTTGGGGGAGATTTATCGGTATCACTTCCTACTCCGCCATTACTCTGACGTCATCTCCCATGTCTTCTTGATTCAGTGTCCCCTTAGCCATTATGAAATGCCATTTTTGTCTCTGAGTACTTTTGCTGTCTTGTAGTCAGCATTATCAGATATGAGTATTGCTACGCCTGCTTTTTTTTGGATATTATTTTCTTGGAGTATTGTTTTCCAGCCTTTCACTTTGAATTTGTTTTTATCCTTGTTACTTAGATGAGTTTCCTGTAGGCAGCATACAGTTGGATTTTCTTTTTTAATCCATTCTGCTACTCTGTGTCTTTTTATTGGTGAGTTTAATCCGTTTACATTTAATGTAATTATTGACACTTGTGAGTTCCCTATTGCCATTTTATATATTGCTTTCTGTTAGTTTTGTGTCTGGTTTGATCCTTCTCTTTCGTTCTTCTATCTTTTGTTTTTATTTGGTTGTATTCCATAAATCTTTCCTCTGTTGCTATCTTTTTTTATCTCATGTGCTTCTGTGGTGATTTTTTCAATGGTGGTTACCTTTAAGTAATGAAAAGGGTTCCTACCCTATTCATTGTAGTGCATTATTTTGAGAGTTCTTTTGTACTCCATCGTCCTTTGCTACTGTTAATCTCCATCATCTCCTCCCTTCCTTTTGTTCTTGTCACAGTTTAAATTTGGTTTTATTGTGTTCTTCTTTGAGCTTTTAATTGTGGCTTTGTTTTTTGTTGTTGTTGTTCTTTGTATCTGATTGGAGAACCCCCTTTAGTAATTCCTGGAGTGGGGGTTTTTTGATGATAAATTCCCTCATCGTTTCTGTATCTGTGAATGTTTTTATTTCTCCTTTATATTTAAAGGATAGCTTTGATGGGTATAGTATTCGTGGCTGGAAGTTCCTCTCTTTCAGGACTTTAAATATTGGGGTCCACTTTCTTCTAGCTTGTAGAGTTTCTGCTGAGAAATCTGATGATAATCTAATGGGCCTTCCTTTATATGTTGTATTCTTCTTTTCCCTGACTGCCTTGAGAATTTTTTCTTTGCTGTTGGTTTGTGCCAATTTCATTATGATATGCCTTGGAGTAGGGTTGTTGGGGTTAAGAAAACTCAGAGTTCTGTTTGCTTCTTGAATTTGAGGCTTTAGTTCTTTCCACAGGCTTGGGAAGTTCTCATCTATTATTTGTTTGAGTATGTTCTCCATTCCATTTTCTCTCTCTTCTCCCTCTGATATACCTATTATTCTTATGTTATTCTTTTTTATGGAATCAGATAATTCTTGTAGGGCTATCTCATTTTTTTAAATTTTTGAGTTTCTTTCTTCTTCTCTCTGTTGTGCCTCAAGTTGCTTGTCTTCTATTTCACTAACCCTCTCTTCTATCTGGCTTGTTCTATTAGCTAAGCTTGTTACTTCGTTTTTCAGCTTGTGAATTGAGTTTTTCATCTCTGTTTGATTTGTTTTTATAGTTTCAGTTTCCTTGGAAATATATTCTTTGTGTTTGTTGAGTTGTTTTCTGAGCTCCCTAAATTGCCTTTCTGTGTTTTCTTGTATGTCTCGGAGGATTTTTAGGATTTCTATCTTAAATTCTCTGTCATTTAGCTCCAAGGTTTCTGATATATTAAAATTTTTCTCCATAGATTTTTCCTCATCTAGCTTTTTTTCCTCTCTTTCTTTTGTATCCATGATATTCTATTTTCTCTTCCTTAATGGCATCTGAGGGTGGTTTTGTTGATAGTATTAAGGAGATTTAATAAAGAATAGAAAGTTAGAAAAAATAAAATATCGAAAAGAGTTGTTTTTTTAAAAAAATTAATAATGAAATAAATAATAATAAAATAAAAATTAAAAAAAGGAAATTATTCCCCCCCTCCTTTTTTCCTCACCTCTCCTCTCCCTTCTTTCTTGAGAAAATCTTGTGGTGAACTGTGAATTATATTGTACTAAATAGAACAAACAATGCCTGTAATGGAGGGCATGAATTGGGGAGAAGTAATAAAGGGGCAAAAAAAAAAAAAAGGAAAAAAAGGGCCTATGGACCCACAGAAAGCAAATAAGAAAAAAAATTGTGTCAAGAATAAAATGATTTGCTTTTAGGTGTTGGTTGACTAAGAGTTATGATGAGAGGAATAAGAGAAAAACAGGAAAATGGGGGGACAAATTAAAAAATTACTATTGTATTTAGTGGAACAAGAACTAGATAAAATGGAGAGCCAGGGATGAGAGCACTGCTAGTGTGTTAAAAAGGTGAAGTAAAAAACCCCCAAAATGCCACAAACATAAGTTTGAGTCCCAGATAAGATATTTTTTGTTATTGAGGTTTGAATGAGAGGAGACGTAAAGGAGAAAGGAAGAAACTAATATAGAGGGAGAAAAGAAAGAGAGAGAGAGAAAAAAAAAGAGAGAACCACTAAGAGAAGAAAAAAGAAAAAAGAGAGAGAGAGAGAGAGAGAGAGAGAGAGGGTTTTGGAGTGCAACCCTCATAGAGAGAAAGGAAGAGGAAAGAAAAGATAATGGGAGATGTAACACTTATGGGTAGTGTAGTTTATGGAGAGGAAAGAGTAAGACCGGCAGAGAGTTAAATGACCAAATTGGAGGAGGAATTAAAAATATCAAGAATGAAGATAAGAGAAACAAACGAACAAATATAATAAAATGGGATAGGCTATAAAGTCTGCGTATTATTCTTGATTTTGAAAGGTTATCTTCTTGCTTTTTCTTTTCTCTCCCTCTTCCTGGTCGGTGACTCTGTACCCCAGGTTCTGCCCCTTTGGCACGCTCAGGTAGAGGTTTGCAGTTGATAAGTCTCTATGGCGATATTGTGTATTGTGCTTCAGTCTCGTTGGCAGTCAAGGCTCATCAGCATTTATAGGCTCCGCCAGTGAGAGAGTCCGTGTTCCTGGAGCCTTTCTCCTAGTCTTTCCTTCCTCAAATAGTAGCCTGATAATCCAGCTATGGGGTTGCTGCTGCCTCTGCCTAGATGGTAAGAGGCTCAAAGAGCTGGCAACTCCCCACTCTATTCCCACTCAGCACAGGGCTCTAGGTAAGGCTCAGTCAGTCAGAGCTGCTAGCATAATCAGGCGGGGCTTCCGCCCACTCAAAGACCTCTGGCTCTGCCACTCTGTGGGATAACATGGGCGCGCACTATGAGGCACTTGGAGGAATCTCTCTCCCACTATCTGCGCGCGCAGATCAGGATATCAGGCCAGCAGTCTCACACTCTGAGTGAAACCCCCACCCGCACGGAAAAGTTCCAGCATTGGAATTGGCTCTCGCTTTGTCCCCGGGTGCGGCTTTTTCAAGGCGCTGGGGCGGCCCGAGATTCTGCTTTTTGGCCCACACAAAGGCCCCTGACTCTGCCCCTCTGTGGGATAACACGGGCGGGCACTGCCGAGGCACTCGGAGGAATCTCTCGCTCACTGTCTGCGCGCAGACCAGGATATCAGGCCAGCAGTCTCATCTGAGTGAAACCCCCACCCACACGGAAAAGTTCCAGCATTGGAATTGGCTCTCGCTCTGTCCCCCGTGCGCGGCTTTCCCAGGGCGCTGGGGCGGCCCGAAGATTCCGCTTTCAGCCCACACAGAGGCCTCTGACTCTGCCCCTCTGTGGGGTAACACGGGCGCCTATTCCTGAGGTGCTGGGAGGAATCTCTCGCTCACTCTCTGTGCGCGCCGACCAGGATATCAGGCCAGCCGCCTTACCCTCTGAGTGAATCCCCCTCCCGCACGGAAAAGTTCCAGCGTTGGAATTGGCTTTCACTCCCTGTCCATGCGTGGCTTTCCCAGGGTGCTGGGGCGGCCCGGAGATTCCGCTTTCAGCCCACATAAAGGCCTCTGACTCTGCTTCTCTGTGGGACAACACGGGCGCACACTCTCGGGGCTTTGGAAGGAATATCTCGCCCACTATCTGCGTGCCGACCAGGAGATCGGAGAAAATGGCTGCCCCGCTTGTCTTTCTTTGTCTGGATTTGGTGCGAGTGTTAGCTTGTATTGCCCAGGTTGTCACAGGAACAGTTTTTCCTCGGCCTGGATCTCTGTGCCACAGCCTGATTCAGCCGTTTGTGCCGCGGCCTGGATCTATTCAACCCCTTTGCCCGCCTCAGTTTCTATATTCTCAGTTCCCAGTGAAAGCCGCCCTGTTTAGGTTAGTGAGGAAGGCGGAGCATTTCTTACTCCCTATTTCCTTCGGGGTTTGATTATATATTTAGCCAATTTTTAGCTCGACCATACCTTCGGGTATATTGCGAAACATCTGGAGGCTCCAAGGATAGGTTTTTCTATTTCTGGTTGAAGATCTTGTTGAGTTTTGGGGGAGATTTATCAGTATCGCTTCCTACCGCGCCATTACTCTGACATCATCTCCAGCTTTTCCTTGTTATTCAAGGATGCATTGGTCTGTCATAAAGTCTTTCATTCTATGTCAATGTTTTCAATAAATGTTTATTTACAAAATTGTATGGCTTTTAGAAGCACATGATATCACAAGTCTGACTTATGATTTTATTTTTCATATTTTATTTTTTATTTTAGTTAGAGAGGATGCAGAGACAGACTCCCGCATGCACTTGGGCCGGGATCCATCTGGCATGCCCACTAAGGGGCAATGCTCTGCCCATCTGGGGCTGTTGCTCCATTGCAACTGGAGCCATTTTTTAGTGTGTGAGGTGGAGGCCATGGAGCCATCCTAAGTGCCTGGGGCTAGCTTGCTGTAACTAAGCCACTGCTACAGGAGGGGAGGAAAAGAGAGAGAGAGAGAGAGAAGTGAGAGGGGAAGGGGGAGGGGTGGAGAAGCAGATGGACACTTGTCCTGTGTGCCTTGAGTGTACATTGAACCTGAGACATCTATATGCCAGGCTGATGTTCTACTACTGAGCAAACTGGCCAGGGCCATCACCTATGATTTTAATTTAAGCCTTTAACATCTAAATTTGACTTAATAAGTGAAGTTAAGCATTAGTAATTAAAGCAACTACATATGGCTTCTGGAAAAATAACTCAGATTTGATAGGGATTCTTAAAGTATTATACTAGAATAAAGAAACATGCATTATTTTTAACTCCTAAACTTCTATTGATTTTAGAGCAGTCATGAAACTAATACCCATTTCATCAGTGTATTGTGGGAGCATCTTATTTTTATTTCTAAGAAAGTAATTGATTTGTGAGTGCTTTGATACTTGAGGAAAAGAGATCTTGGAGAGACAAAGGTAAAAAGTTAATTGTTCAACAGAGGAATTAGTACATGCTTTATAGTGTTGTTGGGGTTCCATTTTCCTTTAAGTAATTTTGATCATATACAAAAGGGGCATTTCAGAAAGGAATGAAATGATCTTATTTAACCTCAAGCACAGGTTTGACAGAGTAAAGATGCAAAGACTTGTCAGTGGAGAGTTAAAATTTTCTGAGCAATATTTTAAGGAAATCAGCTCATATCTTTTTGGTAATCACAATAAATATCCTTACCCCAGAACAAACCATACTCTCTAGAAACTAGAAGGTATATTTGCAATGCATGACTTCTCTATAGAAATGACCCCATTTCACCTAATACATGATACTATTGATTGTAACCTAGTCCATAATATTTTAAGGGCCAGAATAAGAAAAAGCAATGTCAATTAAATAATTATATGATATTTAATGATCATTATGAATTTGTATTTTATTGAAAGAACTCTTATATTCTTTACCATATATTTTTGTTTATTTATAACACACAGATTCAGAAAAGAAAATATTAGCTTAATAAGTTGGATAGGCTTTCTAAAACTTAATCACCTTCCCGGCCCAACTCCACTGAATCATTTCTGACTCACTCTCACCGGCTGTGTTTTCCTCACACAGGATTGCCCTGTGTGGCCTCAGGAGAGTTAATGTTGAGTCATTTCTCAAAAGAGTGTTTCAGTATTGTCTCTAGGATTTTCTTCCAAGCTGTTGGCATACACTCTGCACATTTTGATGGTATCATCGAATGGTTTATTCGACAACAACTAGGTCTCCTGTTCCTTCTTCAGATAATCTGCAGTGTGTTGACCAAAGCATGAAAGGGTTACAGTTGTTCTACCAGCTGCTGGGCAGCATAGTCACATCTGGCAATGGAAAGGCAGTGATAATTACATAAGAACTGCCACCTGGCTGGCAGCATCGCAAGACCATCATAATTTCAGATGTGTTAAAATGTACAAAATGTATTTTGTGAGCAAACAAATATGGCATACATTGGCATTTATTATGGCCACTTAATATCTGCCTATTCTATACATGATGTATTCTGTATTTCTGGCCACAGGTATATGTGTCTTTTGGCGGACAGAATGGAGAGAAAAGATGAGTTTAGTGCACTGATTGACATTAATATTTTATATTTAGAGGTTATGGGAAAGGTTATTTTAATATTATGAGTGATTAGAAACATAAAGAGGCACTAGAGACTCTGAAAGTGGTTGGCTGGAAAAAGATTGATTTGCCTGTTTTGCCTAGGAGATTTTTGTAGTTTCTTGTCATATAGCTGGAATTATGCTCACAGCTGTGGAAACACATATGCGAGTGTCTCTCCCACCCCACTTTTCCCTCCCTTTACTTGCTGATCCTTTATTCAGAAACAATTAGCTGTTTTCTTTGCACCAAAATCTTACTACTGTTGTCTCTACATCTTTCAAAACCCATTTATTATCATTAGTATTGGTTCCTACTCTTTTATTTATTTTTATTTTTTATTTTTTGATTTTTCTGAAGTTGGAAATGGGGAGGCAGTCAGACAGACTCCAGCATGCGCCCGACCAGGATCCACCCAGCATGCCCACCAGGGGGTGATGCTCTGCCCATCTGGGGCATTGCTCTGTTGCAATGAGCCATTCTAGCACCTGAGGCAGAGGCCACAGAGCCATCCTCAGTGCCCGGGCCAACTCTGCTCCAATGGAGCCTTGGCTGCAGGAGGGGAAGAGAGAGACAGAGAGGAATGAGAGGGGCAGGGGTGGAGAAGAAGATGGGCACTTCTCCTGTGTGTCCTGGCTGGGAATCAAACCCAGGACTCTTGCATGCCAGGCCGACGCTCTACCACTGAGCCAACCGGCCAGGGCCGGTTCCTACTCTTTTAGAGCTTTGATTGAAATTTTTATTTTATGCCATCTCTTTAATTTCCCTAAAATTCTAAATGTCATATTTTCTTCAATTTCAAATAACTAAGAATTACTTTGTTTTGATATTTTTATAATTTTGTGAGGTCTTTTTAAGATGATTGGAAGAGTGCTGAGGCATTTTAAAATCCAGTTTGAGTTGGCAGAGTATGACATGATTAATGAATTAAAGGACTGTTGTAATTATAATCCTACTCTTTCTCATTGTCTTAAATTGTAGAACTATCTAGAAAGCAGCTGTCCTCTTGCTATTGCTGCTGTCATTGCACCTTTATTGCTTCTCAAGTTTTTATTCATCTAGGCAGTTTTGGCTGCAGATAACAGAAATCCAGCTCAAATGGTCTTAAGCAGAAAAGGTACAAAACTAAGAAGTCCTGGTGTGGCGCTGGATCAGGTCAGCGGGATCTAGGGGCGTGTCCCTCTCAGCACTTGCTTCTGCCTTCTGTGTGGCCCTGGCTCTCAGTGCAGCTCTCTCTTCGGGGGAGGCCTCCGAGGCTCCAGGTTTCTACTGACAGCATTCTCGGAAAATGGTTCTTTTGGACAGTATTCCCAATCAGAATCTTAGAATTGAATTTCAGTTTTGCATTTCTATTTCTGAAGCAATCATTATGTCCACAATAAACATATCCCTTCTGTATGTGTCAGAGTTTTTCTGTATATCTAGAAATAACTGGATCCAGTTGGTAGTTATAGCAATTTCTGGTTTTGCACCATTTGAGAATTCCTGCTGCTTTATTCTGTCTAACACTCGATAAGACACCTTTTTCAGTCACATCTTGGGTTTAAAAGGATGTTTATTTCTTTTTTTTTTTCCATTTTTCCGAAGCTGGAAACGGGAGGCAGTCAGATAGACTCCCGCATGCGCCCGACCGGGATCCACCCGGCACGCCCACCAGGGGGCGATGCTCTGCCCCTCTGGGGCATCGCTCTGTTGCATCTAGAGCCATTCTAGCACCTGAGGCAGAGGCCACAGAGCCATCCTCAGTGCCTGGGCCATCTTTGCTCCAATGGAGCCTTGGCTGCGGGAGGGGAAGAGAGAGACAGAGAGGAAGGAGAGGGGGAGGGGTGGAGAAGCAGATGGGCGCTTCTCCTGTGTGCCCTGGCTGGGAATCAAACCCGGGACTCGTGCACGCCAGGCCAACGCTCTACCGCTGAGCCAACCGGCCAGGGCCAGGATTTTATTTCTAACATGCATTTCTTCATTTCTGCTTGATCCCACCATAGGTGGTACATTGCCAATCCCTGGATAGTCTTCCTGCAGATGCCTCTTTGCTTAAGAGAACTAGAGTTAGTTTCCTGTCCCTCTGACTTGAATCCCCATCTTTGTTCCTGCTCAGATTTCTCTTCAATGGAGCTAGAAGTGCGGGGGTCAGCTTATTCCCTCTCTGTGTCAAACAGCGTGGTGGAGGCTCATGACCCTGACTCGGTCACGGCTCCCCCTTCCCCGACCCTGACTCGGTCACGGCTCCCCCTTCTCTGACCCTGACTCGGTCACGGCTCCTCCTGCCTCGACCCTGACTTGGTCACGGCTCCCCCTTCCCTGACCCTGACTTGGTCACGGCTCCTCCTTCCTTGAGAGCAGTGTGGTTTAGAGGCGGGCAGGAGCAACACGTGCTCTGGGTCTGTCTGCCTCTTGCTGACTGCACAGGGTACGAGCTCAGTAAGGGTCTTGAAGAGATATTCTTTTTCAAGGACAAGATAAAAGCAGCAAGTCTTGCTGAGGAGATTTAGAAATAGGAAAAATGGGCTGTTCAGTTAACAGAAAGTACTGTGTCCATTTTTTACTTTTCTCTTATATTGGGTGACGAGGGAGCACCATTTTAAATGACTTGAAAAGCCTATAGTATTTTATATACACTAAACAACACGTCTTATGTCAGTTATGAGGCATAGTAGAAAAATTTCACCTATGAAGCCACATCCAGCTGAGGAATGAAATCACAGTACCTTTCCTCTCCAACTGCTGTGCTGAATTTAGTGTGTGGCTGCCAAAATGAGCACAACGAGGAGTTTTATGCTGATCGTTTCCTTCTTCAAAATAATTTGCCCCATCAGAATACATACCCATGGTACATAGTGAGAACTTCTGCCTGGCTCCGTGTTTTGAACATGTGGTGTACAGTCTTCTGATTTGCTTTATTCCTTCAACATGATTGCTACTTAGTTGCAGTTGATTCATTTTCACTATGTAATGTTTATACTTTGTGAATATAACACAAGTTATTTTTTAAGATACTTGTAGATAGATACTTGGATTTTTTTTCATTTTTCATCCTATTTATATGAGCTTGTCTCCTAATAGAGTGTAATTGTCGGAGTCCTGCGGTCATGGGATTTGCTGGACTATCTTCAACTTTCCTATTTGTGCCAAATTTTTTGTTTTCCAGTGGCTGACTGGTGTGTCTTCTGCTAGCAGAGTATGAGAGTTCTCATTACTCCTCCACCTTGCCAACATCTAGTTGTATCATAGTTCTTCATTTTTTGCTTCTTTAATGGTCATGAATTGGTATCTCATTATGATTTTATTCTTTATTTCACTGTTTGCTAACAAGGTTTAGCAATTTTTCATAAATTTCTGTGTGAAATATTTATTCACAGTTTGCTCTTTTCCCTCCTCTGCATGGATTTTTATATCTGACTTGCCATTGCTACCAAAAGTGTTGGATTACACCATCCCAACACTGAACGGTTTAAAACAACACACATTTATTAGCATATTAATATATCTTTCTAATTTTATTTATTCATTTTTCACAGAGAGACGAGAGAGAGAGAGAAAGAGAAAAGGGGGGAGGAACAGGAAGCATCAACTCTCATATGTACCTTGACCAGGCAAGCCCAGGGTTTCGAACCGGCAACCTCAGCGTTCCAGATCAACGCTTTATTTACTGCACCACCGCAGGTCAGACCAATGCATTGTTAGGTGATTTGTGATTGAGCTGATCTAGGCTGGGCTTTCCTGGATGTTTTAAAAGGCTTCAGGTGGTTAGTATGCTGGGCTCATGTGCAGGATGTGAATAGTACTCAGGTGCTCTCCACTGGGGTTCATTCTGGGGCCCACTCTGAAGCAGCCAAGGTTAACTAGGGCATGCCCTTTTAGTGGTGGGCAGTTGCAGTGCCACGAGGTCAAGAATAACTACACAAGCACGTTGCAAGTCCCAGCTCACACTGCATCTGTCGTTGGCCAAAGCAAGTCATAGACCAATCCTGAGTCAAATGTATTTGGTCCAAATGGAGCATGGCGAGAGTGAGGATATCTCATTTTGTTACAAGAGACTCAAGAATTCTTAGAAGGAAAAATGAAGGGATGGCAAAAGGTATTTCATGTAAATGGTAATCCAAAGAGAGCAGGGTGCCTATACTTATAACATAAAAAATATAATTTAAATCAAAAACGGTTATAAAAGACAAAGAATAATAAAAGGGTCAATCTACCAAGATTGATATAACAATTATAAACATGTGTGTACCTAACAGTAGAGCACCTAAATATATAAAAGGAACATTGATAGAACTGAAGGGAAACATAGATAATGGTAACAATAATAATAGGAGATGTTAATGCCCAAATTTCAATAATGTATTTGTAAGATCAAACAATGCCAATAAGGATACAGATAATTTGACCAACATTTTAGACCAAACAGACCTTATTAGACACATAAAGAATGTTCCACCCAACATTAGCAGAATGTACATTCTTCTCCAGAGCATATGGAGCTTTCTCCAGGATAGGTAAGTCAAATGATCGGTCACAAAACAAGTCTTAACAAATTTAAAATATACCAAGTATCTTTACAAATCACAATGGAGTGCAAGGAGAAATCAGTAGCCTAAGAAAAATAAAAATTCACAATTGTGTGGAAATTAAATAACATGCTCTTGAACAACCATTGGGTCAAAGAGAAAATAAAAATGAAGTTAGGACATACCTTGAGACAAATGAAAATACAACAAAACAGAACTTCTGGGATATAGCAAAAGCAGTACCACGATGGAAGTATATTGTGATAAGTGCCTACATTAAAATGAAGAAAGAGCCCGAATAAACAAGTGAAATTTATATTTCAGGGATTTGGAAAAAGAAGAACAAACTAAGCCCAAAGTTAGCATAAGGAAGAAAATAGCAAAGATTAGGGCAGAAATACACAAAATAGAAAATAGAAAAATCAAAAAATGAAACTGAGTTGATTTTTGAAACTATAAAATATAAACAATATTGATGAACCCTTAGCTAAACTAATTAAGAAACAGGAAATTTAAATAAATAAAATCATATATGAGAGGGGAAATATTGCAACTGATGCCACAGAAACTGAAAGAATCATAAGAGATTACCATCAACCATTGTCAACAAACTAACCAATAAGAAATAGATAAATTCCAGGAAATATACAACTAACCAAGACTAAATCATGAAGAAATAGAAAATCTGAACAGATCTATAACTACTATGGAGATTGATTTAGTAATCAGAAAAACTTCCCAAAAAGAAAGCCCAAGAACGGATGGCTTCATTGGTGAATTTTACCAAACATTTAAACAAGAATGAATACCATTTCTTCTCAAACTCTTCCATAAAACTGAGAGAATACGTTCAAACTCATTTTAAGAGGTCACATTACCCCAGTATCAAAGCCAAGCAAAGACACCACAAGATATGAAAATTACAGGTCAATATCCCAGATTATTACATATGGAAAAATTTTCAATAAAATATAAGCAAACTGAGTCAAACTGTACATTAAAAGGATCAGACACCATAACCAAGTGAGACTATCTTTGGTATAAAACAATGGTTCAATATACAAAATCAACTGATGTGATACTCAACGTTAATAGAAAACAAGGTAAAAATCACATAATCATCTTAAAAAATGCAGAAAAGCATTTGACAGAATTCAAAAACCCTTTCATGATAAAAACTCTCAACAGACTAGGAATAGCGGGAAAGTACTTCAACCTAATAAATGCCATATATGAGGAGACTATAATTGACATTATAACTTTTCATATATGCCTCTTGATTTCAGGGCTTTCTTATATGTTTCATTGGTCTTTTAGGCTATCTCTGTACAAGTGTCACACTGCCTTGATAACTGTATCTTTTTTTAAAAGATTTTATTGGAAGGGGGAGTGAGAAGTATCCACTCATAGTTGCCTCACGTTAGTAGTTCATTGTTTGCTTGTTGTATGTGCCTTGACGGGGCAAGCCTGGGGTTTTGAACTGGTGACTTTAGCATTCCGGGTAGATGCTTTATTCACTGTGTCACCACATCTCAGGGTAACTGTATCTTAATAATAAGATGATATTAAGATATTGATTAGAATTGCATTGACTTATAATTAATTTAAGAATTATTGCCATCTTCCCAATACTGGGCCAAAATGGTCTTTTTTATGTCATTTAAAAAAAAATTAACTTTAACTTTTGTTCCATGCTTTCTTCAGTGACATTTTCCAATTTATTTGTAATCTCTTTGACTGTTTCAGTCTCAGTCTATTATGCTTCTCCAGTTTTCTTTTCTTGGTATCAGTCACTATATTTTAAAAATTGCTTTGTTGAGATATAATATGGGTGCGATATTCTTGTACATCTAAAGCGTACAATTCAAGCTATTTTAGTTTATTTGCAGAGTTGTACAACAATTACTGCAACCTAATTTTAGAACGTTTTGTCCTCTCTAAAACACACTCAGTACTCAGTAACAGTCACTTTCATTTCCTCTCCCCATCCTCCAGGCCTAATGAACCAATAATCAGTATACTTTTTTTATCTCTGCAGATTTGCTTAATCTGGACATTACATGTATATGGAATCATATAATATGTGGTCTTCGATGACTGGCTTCTTTTACTTATAATATAGTTTTCAAAGGTTCATCTATGTATTGGAGCATTCGTTCTTATTTCTGAAGAGTATTCCATGTTATATATATTGATATAAACACCATGTTTTGTTTATTCATTCATATGTTGATGGACTGTGAGTCGCTTTCACTTTGGGCTGTTATGAGTAAGGCTGCCTTGAACATTTGTGTACAAGTTGTTATGTAGACATGTGTTTTCATTTCTCGGGTATATGCCTAGAAGTGGAACTCCTGGTTGATTTGTTTAACATTTTGAGGAACTGCCAAACCCTTTTCCAGAGTGGCTTCAGCGTTTTATATTCTACCAGCAGTGTGTGAGGGCTCCAATTTCTCTAAGCTCTTGTTACTCTCTGTCTCTTTGACTAGAGCTCTCTTCATGGATGTGAAGCTGTATCTTGGGATTATTTCCACTTCCTAATGATTAATAAATAATGTTAAGTATCTTTTTAAGTGCTATTGGCCAATCGTACAATTTTTTTTTTTGGGGGGGGAATATCTGTTCTAATCCTTTGCCTATTCTGTGGAGTTTTCTTTTTATTGTTGAGTTATAAGGGTTCTTTTTATATTTTAAGTATAAGTGTTTTGCAAATATTTTCTCCCATTTTTTAGGTAGTCCTTTCACTTACTTGACAGTATCATTTCCAACACAGAAGGTTTAATTGTTTTAGTTCACTTGACCTACTTTTTGTTTTGTCGCTTCTACTTTGGGGTTATATCATCGTTACCTAAACTAAAGCCACAAAAATTTACTCCTGTATTTTTTTTAAGAGTTCTAACATATGAATCTTTGATATATTTTGAATTAATATTTGTGTATAGGTGTGAGGTAAGAGTCCAACTTTACTCTTTTGCATGTGAATATCTAATTGTCCCAGCACCATTTGTTTTAAAAACTATTGTTTACACACGGAATTATCTTGATATCCTTCTTTAACATTATTTACCATAGATGTATGGGTTTGTTTCTAGAACATAAATCCAGTCAGTTGGTCAGTATGTGTATCCTTAGGCCAGTACTCTACTGTCTTGATTACTGTAGCTTTGTAGGAAGTTTTGAAATCAGGGAGTGTGAATCCTCTAACATTATTATTATTATTATTATTATTATATTTTTATGATTGCTTTGCCTAGTCTATGTCCCTTGCATTTCCATATGAATTTTAGGATTCATTTTTCAAGGTCCACAAAAAGTCCAGCTGGGATTTTGATAGAGATTGAATTGAATCTGAGATCAATTCAGGGAATATTGCCATTTTTAAATTAAGTTTTAGAACCCAGGAACAGGAATGTCTTTCCATTTATTTTCTTCTTTATTAATGTCTTTTTATAATATTTTGTAGTTTTCAGTTTACAAGTCTTGTAATGTTTTGTTAAATTTATACTTTTTTTAATCTTTAAATGTAATTGTTTTTATTTATTCTTGGCTTATTTGTTTATGTACAGAAATATAACTAGCCCTGGCTGACAGGCTCAGTGTATAGAGTGTTGGCCTGGTGTGCAGACGTCCCGGATGCAATTCCTGGTCAGGGCACACGTGGAAGCAACCATCTGCTTCTCTTCCCCTCCATCTTCCCCTTCTCTCTTTCTTCCCCTCTCACAGCCAGTGGCTCAGTTGATTCGAGCATTGGCTCTAGACAGAGGTTGCCAGGTAGATCCTAGTTGGGGCGCATGCGGGAGTCTGTCTCACTATATCCCCTCCTCTCACTTAAAAAAAAAAAAAGAAATACAACTAATTTTTATATGTTGATCTTGTATCCTACAACCTTTCTAAACTCACTCACCTATTAGTTCTAATGGCTTTTCAGTTGATTCCTTAGGATTTTTTACACGCAGTCATGCACTGCATACTGACGTTTTTGTCAGTGATGGAACCTCAATGATTATAATGGATTATTAGCAAAAATTAGTCAGTGATGCTGAAAGAAAAGGCTGGACCTGACTGCAAGTTGAATTTACTACTAGCTCTGGATGGTTTAAATAGATGAGGAAGTTCAGCCTAGTTTTTCCTTATCATCCTTTGGTTTATGTAAGATCATTACCGATATAACCTCCCTCATTCTGATTTTAGTAATTTAAATCATATTTGTTTGCCTAGCTAAAAGTGTGTTAGGTTTGTTTATCTTAATGGCTACACTTTAAATTGCAAAGGCTTTTAACTTTTTCATATCCAACTCTGACAAGCCCTGGTGTATTACCAATTGTGAAATCCAAGCCAGCCTTGGCGGTGCTTGTGCCTCATGCAGTCAGATGTTGCTAGAGGCCTCAAGTCTAAGCTGTTCATTTGCATAGATGTTCAGAGTATTGCTGGCAGCTAGGCATGATAAATTGTATTTACATCCTACAAAATGAATGTGATATCATTGAATTTAGTGGATAAGTATTTGTTTTAAGGACAAAAATATCATCTGACTAGAAGTAGATGGATATAAGGAAGTGGGGTTTTTTTGTTTTTGAATACAAAAGAAATAGGGAAAGGAATTAAATTTGAGACCTACACTTACTCCAGTCATACAGTATTCTGAAAGGAGTAATGTATGGGTCAGAAACTAATATCTGTGGTACCTAAGGCATTTGCGTGTTCTTTGTAATTCAGAGACGGGCTTATGCGGTTGAAACAAAGACATTGAGAGTCAGCTGTGAGCCAACCAGGGGTCCCCAAACTTTTTACACAGGGGGCCAGTTCACTGTCCCTCAGATTGTTGGAGGGCTGCCATATACAGTGCTTCTCTCACTGACCACCAATGAAAGAGGTGCCCCTTCCGGAAGTATGGGTGGGGGCCGGATAAATGGCCTCAGGGGGCTGCATGCAGCCAGCATGCAGGCTGTAGTTTGGGGACGCCTCTAGACAATGGAAAATAAGGACCAGTAGTTCACAATGTTTGTAATAAGAGCAGACATATCTGTGAATAAAAATATAGTATAAAGTGTTGAATGCTGTAGCAAAGATAAATATAGGTACAATGAATTTTAATTAAGGAACACTTGATCCACTGGGAGCAGGAGATAAGCAAGAAGTCTTTTCTCAAGGATATGAGTCTCCTGGTTGAGTCATAAAGGGTGGGTAAGAAGAGGTTGAACAGGGCTGGTGAATAGTAGGGAAGACATTCCAAGGTTGAGGGACAAGTGTAGGCATTTAAATGTGTCAAAGGACTGCGAGACTTGTGGTTTATTGGAGCATAAGATTGGAGGTGGTCAGGGAGTTATTAGGAGTAGAGGGAGAAGACGAATTCAGAAATGTTTAGTAGATGAAAAACTCAGAGGACCTGGTGACAGAGTGTGGGATGTGGTGTAAAGGGTGAAATGATGTTAACTCCGAGGCATCACGTTCAGGTAAAGTCAGGGTGAGCATTAGTCCAACAGGTGTCTTTGTTTGAATTAGGAAAGATGCCTTTTCTTCCTTGCAGATGTAA
Source organism: Saccopteryx bilineata (assembly GCF_036850765.1). Lineage (NCBI taxonomy): Eukaryota > Metazoa > Chordata > Mammalia > Chiroptera > Emballonuridae > Saccopteryx > Saccopteryx bilineata. The sequence goes on along the minus strand of NC_089500.1, from coordinate 54,430,601 downwards.
TAACCTTGTAGTGGGGGAAATGGCATGTCTGCAGAGCACAGGGTGGATTTCAGCTCCCGTTTGCTCCTTAGCTTGATGCTCTTGTGTAGAGTCCAGTGTGAACAACTGTAAGGGACAGCTATGGGCAAATAAGTTACCAGTGGTGTCATTAGTGCAGTAGAAAGAGAGAGAGAACTGGGAGGCGGTGAGAGGGGGATGGTGAGCTCAGGTGTGAATACGTTCAGTTTGTAGTATTTAGGTGGAAATGTCAGGGAAGAAGTTGGATATATGATTCTAAAATATTGGGGATTATAGGTGATTTAGGTCTATTAAACTTTTTTACAAACTGCATGTCAGTGCAGTTAAAATTATGCAAAGCGAGTGACTTTGAATTATAGCTCAAATGGTATTTGTATAGTGCTACTGGTGTTCTCCAAAACGGTTAACCTGCTCGGTCAAAACACTCATTCCAAGTAACTTTTCAAAGACTGTCTACAGCTCTTTACTAATGTACTGAAGAATGGTCACGAAAAATTGGATAGGTTAAAAACTTTTATTCTTTCTCTTCCAGGTTGCTGTGCTATGCCTGTGTGACTAAGCCCTCTTACCAAGAGTATCTTTGCTTTGACATTGAGGACAGACCAGGTGAGCACAGAAGCCATAAAGCACATTGCAGTGCATCCTAATTGGTTAGATCAGCTACATAAAAACCCCCAAAATTTTATGATAGATAAGACCAAAAGAAATAATATCTATTTTCTTTGTGACATAAATTCTGGGTGAGGTAGAAAACTTATGTCTTTCCCCATTAAATTATTATTACATGAGGGGCTATAAAAGCAACAGTGCAATTTTTATGTCAGCTCATTTATCAGGGTATTTTGGCAACCAATTATAAGAAATATAATTGAAAGCATTTTTTGTTTGTTTTGTTTTGTTTTTATACTTCTAAAGGAGCAAGACCCCTTGAATTTTTATGTGGCACTCTTTTTCAGAAGAAACACTGCTGAGGACTGCTGAGGTGGCAATGAGACAGCCCAACAGGAAGCGGAAGCTTAGTCTGGATCCCAAAGAGCATTTGAATCAGGATGGATGCTTGGTAAGATGTCAGTTTCTGGACCCTTTTCATGGTTTACGATCAATGTGGAGATATTTTTTTAATCCCCTGAAACTGGTTTGTTTGGGTTGAGTTTTTTATTTTTCTTTTCCCCCAAACTATAAGAGTGGTTTAGAATAGAAGTATCATTACAGTCTGGTATATTTCAAAACATGATCCTCATTTTAAAACTGAAAGGAGACCTCTTCTTTTAGATGGAGACAATTGCTTATTGTGCAGTAAGGGAAAGAGATTGTGAACTATAGAGGGCTGGATGTATCAGGGTTCTCCAGAGAAATAGAAAAAGTAGGAGTAGCTGCCAGTCCTGTCATAATTGCTGTTCACAATTTCTGTCCTTACTTGATAATGATGAATTATATGTATAAGTATACATATGGAAAGAGAGAGAATATTGAGATTTATGTCAAATAATTGACTCATCGAAAACAATAGTACAGAAAGACACATGCACCCCCATATTCATTGCAGCATTATTCACAACAGCCAAGACTTAGAAACAACCAAAGTGTCCCTCAATAGAGAACTGGATAAAGAAGAAGTGGTACATATATACAATGCAGTGCTACTCAGCCATAAGAAATGATAACATGCCTGACCAGGCAGTGGCGCAGTGGATAGAGCGTTGGACTGGGATGCTGAGGACCCAGGTTTGAGACCCCGAGGTCGCCAGCTTGAGTGTGGGCTCATCTGGTTTGAGCAAAAGCTCACCAGCTTGGACCCAGGGTCGCTGGCTCGAGCAAGGGGTTCCTCGATCTGCTAAAGGCCCGTGATCAAGGCACATATGAGAAAGCAATCAATGAACAACTAAGGTGTCGCAATGCGCAATGAAAAACTAATGATTGATGCTTCTCATCTCTCCGTTCTTGTCTGTCTGTCCCTGTCTATCCCTCTTTCTGACTCTCTCTCTCTGTCTCTGGAAAAAAAAAAAAGGAATGATGACATGTTGCTACTTAAGACAAAATGGATGGACCTTGAGAACATTATACCAAGTGAAATAAGTAAATGAGAAAAAGTTGAGAACTATATATATGATTTCACACCTAGGTGGGATATAAAACAGAGACTCATGGGCATAGACGAAAGCGAAGTGGTATGAGGGGAAGGGGGATATGGAGGAGAGGAATAAAGAGGGACAAACAAATATATGGTGACAGAAACTTATTTGATTTTGGGAGATGGGCATCTAACTAACTAACTAACTAACTAACTAAGAATTGACTCATGGAACCGGCAGCCGGCAGGTCTGCAGTCCACAGGCGGGTAGGCGGGGTGGAGACCCAGAGGAGGGTCGGTGTCGTAGTCCTGATTCCAGAGGCCATCTGCAGGCAGACTTCCCTCTTCCTCAGGGGAAGCCAACCTTTCACATAGGCCCATTCACATTGTGAACGGTAATCTGCTTTATTCAGAGCATAGTGTTTAAATGTTAATCCTATCTAGCAAACACCTCACAGTGACATCTCGACAGCTGCAGGGTCTATAATGTGCATCATGCCTCTAATAACCTCTGCTGTTTCCTAGGTCAACTTCCTGTATTTCTACAAAGTTCAGGGTGGGCAGAAGTGACCAGGAGAGCTCTGTGGTGATTGTTTTGGGGTCAGTGGGTCATGAGAGCATTCTCACTGTGTCCTGGGCTCTCATTATTTATCTGAGTGTGGGTGCAGAGATCTGCATGTGGGTATGGGTACACATTTTCACATTAGAGTTGAAGTGACAGTTACACATCTTATGTTCAGTGCCGGGTTAGGTGTGGCTAGATGAACTCCACGCGTTAAGTGAGACATGTGAAGCTATGGTGTGGTCTGTGTTTGTTTTTAAGATGTTAAACACAGGTTTGTGTCAGCTATTGCGCTGTTTGTCTCCAGGGTCAGCCTCATGGGAAGCGCGGTGGCTAATGCTTTCTGAGCTCTAGCTCCCCGCGTTTTCGCTTTAGAGCCCAGTTCCACGGGAGGTGCATGCTCTGAGCGTGTCCTGCAGAGCTTACTCAGAGGGGCTGCGTGTCCCAGACCCGGGGGGGGCCCACACCTGTCTCAGGTTTGGGAGAATGCCCTTCCTCTCGGTACTTTTGTTTTGCTGTGCCATGCTATCTGAAGAGATAGGGTATCTGATGTGTTCCCAGTTATTTTTAGATAGTGATTCTCCAGCTGTGGCCTCCTGACCAGCAGTATTAGCATCACCTGGGGGTTTATTAGAAATGCGAATCCGGACAGAGTGAATCAGATACTCTGGGGTGGGGCTTAGCAATCTAGAGTTTACCAAGCCCTCCAGGTGGTTCTGCTACACGCCCACGTTTGAGAAATACTGTCCTAGGGAAATAGCTGGGCATACCTTACCTCCCAATAGTGCCGTGGTTATAATCGGTAATGGCTGCTGCCTATTTATTAACTTTTTCGTTTAATATTTGAGATGACCTCTCCTATCCAGCATATTTTCTACTTTAGTGTCACTTCTCTTTAAAGTATATATTATTGCCCCTTCTGAGCACTTCCATTATTTTGCTTTACGACATGAATATTTCAGCCCTGTCTCTTCTTCTGTGTTGGCTCGAACCCCAGTTTCCTCTTACAGACCGACTCGGTCTCTGACTTCATACTGATGCTTTTGCCATTGTTTCCAGCCCGCTTTGGGGTTTTCCTTTGGAACTCAGAGCTGCTCAGCACTTACACAGGTGCTGTTTTAGAATGGTGCCTTGTGCAGCTGAATTTCCAAAACTTTCTCCTGAATGAAGTTCCTGGTGTTCAATGGCATCTTCATGCAAATGGACTTCTTTGATCAAGAGTAAGAAAATGACATTTCAAAGGACCATAATACTAATTTGAGTTTTGAGGTTTTTGGAACACGAAATTATTTTAAAGGATATCCACAAAGGGTAATTGAAAAGATGCACGTTTAGGATGAATTCTGCTTTGCACTGTCAGTTTGGGGCTCATTGCCAGTTACTGTGTCCATTTTCATTAGATAAATTAAATAGTATAATACAGTAAGCAGGTTCACATCTGTGGCTGCATTCACTGTGGAGAGAGAGGGGTTCAGTCCTGTTTGAGTTCTATCGCTATAATCACGTGTGAATTTTGATTGATATCTTGGTAACATCCTTTACTTTTCATGTTGCCCTTATGATTTAGTAAGTGACACTTTCAGTCAACCAAACAAAATAGCATGGCAGATTAAATAAAATATTAAACTGATGAATAGTTGGATGCTTTCTAATCATCTGCTTTAGAGATAGTAATTTAATCTCTTCGATATCAAATAATTTTCAGATGCTAATCTTAATATATCTATCAATGGTGTCTTCCTAGACTAATATTTTCTCTGTATTCATAAAATTTCAAAAATATTTACAGTATATCTTTCAATATATAGGCACATAATTAAAAATATCAAATAATCCTCACAGGTATTAAAATAATAATATAAATTCTTTGTACCTACTAACATATGCTAAACTCCCAAATTTTTCTCTAAAGGTGTGACCACTGTTTATATTTTCTTGTATATTTATATAGGAATCAAAGAAAAAAAAAAGAAAGCTAAAAAGCCCCTAAAGCCTTTATGCACATAGTCATACATACATGATACATGCATACATGTATCCAGATAGATTCAAACTCTTGTTCTGAGTCCTGCTTTTTTATGCTCAAGCATGCATATTTTGGAGATTCGGATCTTGTCATTGTTTTCAAAGGTGCACAATATTTCACTCTGTGAGTGTGTTATAAGTTACTTAAAGAGTGCCCTAATGTAAACATTTAGGTGATTTCTATTTTTGTTGTTATACACATGGTTACAGCTGGTGTTCTTTCATGTATCCTGGCATACATTGGTAGCTGATTTATAGATAAAGTCTTATCAGTAAAATTGTACTGAAGAGTGTGTGCATTTAAATTTTTGATAAGCCTTTCTTTCTTATCATCCTTCAAAGAGGTCACCCAATTTTTGCTTTTTGTGACAGTGTCTGTGGGGGTGCCTTAAGATTTATTACATGTTTATTTTCTAGGCTCTACTGTGTGGATAAACTTCCATTGGCCGAGCTGGCCTCCACAGCACTGCCCAGCCCTGAAGAGAGGCGCTTCCCTGTTCTGTTACCCCCTGAACATGTGCTTTTCCCCAACACCCAACACAAATAAAAAGTGTCATTTTTGGTGCCATTTTCTCTCCTTTTCCACCCACCACTTTTGTGTGTGTGTGTGTGTGTATTTTTCTGAAGCTGGAAACTGGGAGGCAGTCAGACAGACTCCCGCATGTGCCTCACCGGGATCCGCCCGGCACGCCCACCAGGGGGCGATGCTCTGCCCATCTGGGGCGTCTCTCTGTCGCGACCAGAGCCACTCTAGTGCCTGAGGCAGAGGCCAAGGAGCCATCCCCAGCGCCCGGGCCATCTTTTGCTCCAATGGAGCCTCGGCTGCGGGAGGGGAAAAGAGAGACAGAGAGGAAGGAGAGGGGGAGGGGTGGAGAAGCAGATGGGCGCCTCTCCTGTGTGCCCTGACCGGGAATCGAACCTGGGACTTCCGCACGCCAGGCTGACGCTCTACCACTGAGCCAACCGGCCAGGGCCCACTCACCACTTTTAGAATGACTAGGAAGGTGTAGGCACATGATAATAAGGAAACTAAGCTTTCTGCTTTTTTTATTTTCCAAGGTGATTTCATAGATGTTTGCTGTGTATGTGGGTATTTTGGGCATAAAAATCAGGCTATAAAATTTTGAATTTACTAAAATGTAAGTTTCCCAAGTAATAAAGGAAATTTATTTGACTATTCAAGTAAAAAATTGTGTATATAAATATCAGATACTGAGAATGTTAGCAACTATTCTTCCTCTCCCTCTGAACCTCTTAAAAATCTATGAATCTATATCTAATTAGTGAATTATGAGCTTTTTAATTTTTTTTTTAAGTGAGGGGAAAGAAAATAGTGAGATAGACTCCTGCATGCGCCCTGACCAGGATCCATCTGGCAGCCCCATCTGGGGATGATGCTCAAATAAACTGAACTATTTTTAGCACCTGAGGCCAACACTCAGACCAGCCACGCTATCCTCAGTGCCCAAGGCCATTGCTCAGACCAATCTAGCTACTGGCTGTGGGAGAGGAAGAGGGAGGAAATGGGAAAGGGAGGGAATGGGAGAGGGAGCAGGAGAGAAGCAGATGGTCACTTCTCCTGTGTGTGTGACTGGAAATTGAACCTGGGACATCCATACTGGGCCGATGCTCTATCCACTGAGCTAACTGTATGAACTTTGAAAAATGGAAATAAAAGACATTATATATTGTCTAACTCTAAAGGATTCTTACTGCTGGGTAAAAGAGTACCAGCTTATCTAGAGCAATGCAGTACAGCTAAGTACTTAGCACATTAGTGCTCTGAGGCAGTGGTCCCCAAACCCCGGGCCACAGACCGGTACGGTCCGTGGGCCATTTGGTACCGGTCCTCAGAGAAAGAATAAATAACTTACATTAATTCCGTTTTATTTATATTTAAGTCTGAACGATGTTTTATTTTTTAAAAAATGACCAGATTCCCTCTGTTACATCCATCTAAGACTCACTCTTGATGCTTGTCTCAGTCACGTGATACATTTATCCATCCCATCCTGAAGGCTGGTCCGTGAAAATATTTTCTGACATTAAACCGGTCTGTGGCCCAAAAAAGGTTGGGGACCACTGCTCTAAGGCACATTCAGCCTGCAGATCCTCCTAGTCATTTTTCTATCACTTATATACCACAGCTTAGTCTTATGGAAATGAAAAGACCCTTAAAGGTCTTCCGATCTAGGATTCATGTTCTACAGACAAAGAAGCTGAGTCTCAGTCTGGCAAAGGACTTATCCTTAGTCACAGAACTAATTATCCCCAGAGCCTAAGACTGAAATCCAAATATTCTGACCCTCTCAGTCCAACGTTCATTTTACAAAACTGCCAAGAGCAACATCTGCTCAGTCAGGCAAGTCATTATAATCTCATCATATATCCCGTATGTCATATTTGCTTTCAACCCGATGCCTTTGCTCATTATGCCTCCTTGGCCCCGGTGATCCCTGCTATGACCCTTCAACTGTCTTATCTCTCAAGGTAAGCTGCCTAGAGAGAACACTGGATATTAAAATGCAAATTAGTTGTATTCTCTCTTACTACATTTTACCAGGTTAGATTTAAGAGCCATCTGTTACAATAGAATTAAGTCTGCATTGCATAAATGTTTTTGTTAAATAAATTAAACATCAAACATGTCTGTATAACATACTCTCCATCCTTCAAGGCCAGACACAAGCCCCACAGTGATGCCGTCACCCTTTCCTGAGGCTGAATGAGCAGTGGTCCCCAACCCCCCGGGCCGCGGACTGGTACCGGTCTGTGGGCCATTTGGTACCGGTCCGCAGAGAAAGAATAAATAACTTACATTATTTCCGTTTATTTATATTTAAGTCTGAACGATGTTTTATTTTTAAAAAATGACCAGATTCCCTCTGTTACATCTGTCTAAGACTCACTCTTGACACTTGTCTTGGTCACGTGATACACTGATCCATCCCACCCTAAAGGCCAGTCCGTGAAAATATATATTTTCTGACATTAAACCGGTCCATGGCCCAAAAAAGGTTGGGGACCACTGCCTTAGAGCACCAGCAATCTGGATCTTCGAGAGCCTTGAAAGCAGAGCAGAGGAAGTTATATTATATTGATACTTGATATTGTGGCTGCTGGACTTGGCATTCAAACATAGGTCACAGTTGGATGTAGTGTAATGAAATCTATTTTCTAATATCCTTAAATATTCAATAGATATTGACAAAATGTTTAGGGTAGGATTATTTTAGCTTCTTCTTTTCAGTAGTTCTAAATTTTTTTTTTATCATTTTGTTACCCTGCCTATGACTGATAATAGTTTGCATCAGCCAATGAAATTCATTTATATATGGAAGAATCATAGAATGCTGTTTATAAAGCTATTTTAGCTATTTCCCCCTTTGTTTTGATTTTAATTTTTTTATTTATTGATATAAGGGCGAGAGTTAAGAGAAACACCCATTTGTTATTCCATTTATTTATGCATTCATTGGTTGATTCTTTTTAAAAAAATTTTAAATTGAATCTATTGGGGTGTCACTGGTTAATAAAATTATATAGGTTGCAGGTGCACAGTTCTACAATACATCATCTGTATATTACATTGTGTGTTCACCACCCCAAGCCGAATCTTCCTTTATCACCATCTATCCCCCTCTACCCCTATGTGCCCTTACCAGGAATTGAACCCACAACCTTGGTATATAGGGAAAACGTTCTAACCAACTGAGCTCCCCAGCCTGGGATCCTTTTGTTTGTTTGTTTTCTTTTGTTGTTTCTTTTTTTATGTAAGTCTAGCAAATACTATTTTAAGATCCGGGATTTTGTTTTTATTCAGTTACAGTGAGGCTAACAGATGAAGAGCTAGTTGCCATTGAAAAGTGAGTTTGTTATTCACATTTCCCAAGAGGACAGGGTACGTCATCTCATGCAGGACCACATGGGGAAGGACCAAAGTTGATCAGGAGGCAGGAGTGAGGGGGAAATGTAGGGGAAAAGCCTTTATTGTGTTTTTTAAAGGAATGAGCAAGGCAGGGTAAGCAAGGCAAACAGATTTAGAATCGTCTGGTTTGAATAATTTTGTTGGTTGTTAGCTACAGGGGCTGTCTGAGCTTGTTTAGTACCTGGCCTTGGGATGATTTAGGGTAGGAGGATCGTATCCCAGGCTGCAAGAGCCTGGTAAGAAGAGGCAGCTGAGGTGTGCACTCAGGATTGGTCGATTTGTACATTAAAGACACACAATGCAGGCAAGTTGTTTGTAATCTTTAGGAATTCGCTTTTTCAGAAAGGAACAACCCTCCCCTGTCCAAAAGCCCCCCAAATGTCAGAGCATCATAAAACATAGAAAATTAAAAACCAAACAAACAGTATTAATACAAGTACTATAGAGAGATTTCATTTAGAGACTGTAGCTAAGTTGTTGAGTCTTTGAACAAAATGAAAGCATTTCCTTCTCTCTGCATCTGAATTCCCAGCAGGGCAACGGAAAGTAATCCTTTCCTGAATTTTTATCTGAAAGGTTAATATCATTTACCTTCACGCTGGATCACACCAAACGAGAATTTGAAAAGTGGACTTCAAACAGCGGATAAAATTCAAATACCATCGTAGTTTATTACTGGAATTATTAAATACGATTCCAGTGTTTTCTACTTGTGAAACCAACAGCTGTGCCCCTCTGTTCTCATGGAAAAGGGACAGCAGGGTGCTCCAGAGCCCTTCCTTGCCCCTGGGACTCTGAGGGCGGGAGAGGAAGGAGGCATTATCTGACAGTTCTGAGGCCCTGACTCTCAGCTGCCAAACACAGATCAGTCAGGGAAAATCCTTTGTTTTGCTTCCTTGATTGAAATTCATAGTCAGGGAAACATAAGACAGTGATTAATTAGAAAATGTCACTGTAATTTGTAGTAAAACTATGTGATGCCTCTAGGGCCATTTCAGTGATTTTCCTATCTCATAATCCTCTCTTCCAAAATGACGGATTTAAAGTTGACAAATGAAAATGTACCATTGCAGAGACATATATATTCCTTAAATCATTATCTCCTGTTTTTTAGAGCACTGTTTTTTTTCCCCCCTTAAAACTTTATTTTCAGTTTTTAGGACTAGAGTTTGAAACCTGAGAAATCGTAGAAATGGTTTTATTTTTCTCAATTTATTTTGATTTTTCTTAAGTGTTGTGTCTGGGAGGATTAGGCAAACTGCTCATTTTTTTTTCTTTGTCTTTTAAAAATTAATTCTCAATTCATTAGTAGCAGTGTTGAGTTATTACAGTTATGAAATAATTAGCTCAGACAGAAGCAAAGAATGTTAAAGCCTGCAGGAGCTTTGGAGAACATTTAGTGCAGTCCCTTTATTTTACTGACAGGAGAAATCAGGTCCAGGGAATAGCAGTCATTTGTTAGTCACATCCAGGGATCACATAGTGCTTTGTGGGTGGGGCTGGGATTTGACCTTAGATGACCTCACCCCAAATTCAGCATTTTTTCTGCTCTATTGTATGATACTAAATCCTTTCTTATTTGTAAAATTGTTCAAAAATTAGGTCAGTATATCATAAGAAAAATGTAAATTTATTCTGAAATATAAAATAATGATCTTTGGTGTGTATAGCTATAACCCTGATATATCTAGAAAACATGGACATAAGGAATTTGGGTAGTTTAACTTTGAAATGAGAGGTAATTTATTTTTGGGAGGAGTATGTTTCTTCTATCTAGGCAGAATTTCAATAGCAAATAAAGAAGTGTGAATCAAACATCCTAATCAAGTAACTGAGTAGCAGCACATTATATATTTCTTTTTATATTTTAATGATACAGTGATTATAAGAATGCTCAGTAGCTGTTGTGCTCACATAATCAACTTTTGAATACTATTTTTTGTCACCATTTCAATTTTTTGTAGTAGACCTTTATAAGAGACTCGCATTGTCTTGAATATGTAAATTTCTCATGTACTGAGTTGGTAAAGAGGGATGAAATTAGGGCAAAGAACCATCGGGGAAAATAAGACATGTTTCATCATTTCACACGCAGTAGAAGAGGTGGCTAGGATGGGGTTGTTGCTTCCCCATACTCACGGCCTGCCTGGCACACAGTGGCTGTGTGGCTCATCGTGAAGCCCACAGACCTTCAGCAGTATATCAGCTGGGAGGTTGTTGGAAATTCATAATCTCAGGGCCCACTCCAGATCTACTGAATCAAGATCTGCATTTTATATTTTTCTGAAGCTGGAAACGGGGAGAGACAGTCAGACAGGCTCCCGCATGCGCCCAACTGGGATCCACCCGGCACACCCACCAGGGGCGAAGCTCTGCCCACCAGGGGGCAATGCTCTGCCCCTCCAGGGCGTCGCTCTGCCGCGACCAGAGCCACTCTAGCACCTGGGGCAGAGGCCAAGGAGCCATCCCCAGCGCCCGGGCCATCTTTGCTCCAATGGAGCCTTGGCTGCGGGAGGGGAAGAGAGAGAGAGGAAGGGGGGGGGTGGAGAAGCAAATGGGTGCTTCTCCTATGTGCCCTGGCTGGGAATTGAACCCGGGTCCCCCGCACGCCAGGCCGACGCTCTACCGCTGAGCCAACCAGCCAGGGCCAAGATCTGCATTTTAACAGGATTCCCCAGGTGGTTCAGATGCATTTTAAAGTTTGAGAAGCACTGAGTTATAGTATGTTTTATCAGGATGCTATTTATTAATTGCACAGAGATGTCCACGATAACTATGAATGTGAGGTCTGCCAGGCAGACCATACTATTTTTACTATTTTTTTTTCTTTAGGGAGAGAGAGAGAGATAGGAAGGGGAAGAGAGGGGGAGAAATGAGAAGCATCAACTTGTAGTTGTTTCACTTTTAGTTGTTTACTGATTGCTGCTCATATGTGCCTTGACCCAGGCAGGGCTCAAGCCAAGCCAGTGACCCTTTGCTCAAGCCAGCGACTTTGGGTTCAAGCCAGTGACCTTGAGATCATGTTGATGATCCCATGCTCAAGCCAGTGACCCTGCACTCAAGCTGGCAAGCCTGTGCTCAAGCTGGCAACCTCAGGTTTTTGAAATGGGGTCCTCAGCATCCCAGGCCAACACTCAATCCTCTGTGCCACTACTGGTCAGGAAGAATATAATCTCTTGAACGTTGCATTCATGCCTTCACTCAGCAGATATTTGTTGAGCTAGACTAAGTGCTAGTCTGTGTCTTGAGGATAAACGATGAACATACTATCTGCCTTCAGTAAGCTCATCAAAGCAGGCTAGACCAGTAGGACAGATGATGGTATTGCAATGTGATAGGCCCAGTAATAGAGATTTGTGTAGGATATTTCCAGGCTTCAGAAGGTTTCCCAAGGTAGCCTGGGGGGAAGAAATAGGATTAAAGAAAGCTTTCTGAGCTGACTTCTAAAGGATCAGTAGGCGTGTTTAGTTTTGTGTTGCCGCATAGCAAACTACTTCAAACTGAGCGGCTGCAGACACTCATTTACTATGACCTCACATTTCCTGTAGGTTAGATGTCCAGGCGTGACTTAAAGGGATGCTCTGCTCGAGGTCTCAGAGGGTAAAATCAAAGTATGAGCCTGGCTGAGGTACAATACTTTTGGAGCTCAGTGGCCTCTCCCAAGCTCCGGTGCTTGTTGGCAGAGCCCTGTTCCTTACAGCGGTAGGACTGAGGTGGCCGCTTTCTTGCGGGCTGTCAGGCAGGGGCTGCTCTCGGCTCCGAGGGCCTGCAGTTCTCCACACGGCTCTCTCACAACACGGCAGCCCACATTCTCAAGGCTGGCAGGGTACTCTTTGTTCTAGTCAGCTGAGGTGGGGTTATATGTTGTCATACAACCGCGGGAGCAACTGTGCCATTTCCTTTACCATATTCTGTGGTCTAGGAGCAAGTGGTAGGGTTCACCCCCACCCGGGAGGAGGTTCTACAAGGGCGTGGTTCATAGGGGCCATCTGAGAATCCTGCCAGCGAGAGGGGGTTGAGCTGGTGCAGGAGGAAGTGTGGGTGACAGAAGTGAGAGAGGGAGTCTAGAGAACCTTGAACAGGGACAAGAAACTTGGAGTGTCAAAGGCTGAATTCATTTTGTAATTACTGAGCATCAGGAGCTGGTAGGGCATCCAGATAGAGTTGTACTGTGGATTCTGTCTGCATCTGCACACCTGAAACTTGATGGAGGGAGAGAGAGATCCACTGATTGTTGTGAAACTGAGAAAGGACTGGATGGGGTCCGGTGGTGAGATGGGAGGAGCCTCCAAAGGGAGGAGCTTCTGAGGGGAGGAGCTTCTGAAGGGAGGAGCTTCTGAGGGGAGGAGCTTCTGAAGGGAGGAGCCTCCGAAGGGAGGAGCCTCCAAAGGGAAGAGGTGCTGAGGCAGGCCGCGGATGGGCAGAGTAGTGCGGAGAGCAGGAGGTCGGTGTTATCACAGCTGGGTGAGAACCCCGTGAGGGCAGGGAATCCAGCCTTCCTGTGGTTTTCAATCAGCCATTTAGCAGATGGTAAACTCCTGTCGAATGACAGCTAGTCAGTGCACCAAACAAGAAATTGTTATCTTATGTATACCCTTAAAACCCAGTCCAGTTCCTGGTCTATAAATTAATTCAGTTGGGGTGTGATGATTTTTCTTTACTATTCTCTTAAAATTCTTTTTTCATCAGAGGTTTTGTTCATTTGAGATCGTCTCTTCAGGTGGTAAACACAAATAAGCAGGCTGACGTAATATTTAAGACAGATACATTCTTAGCAATTTGAAATCTGGCAGAATAACTGTAATAGTTACCATTGAGAGTTACTGTGTGTCATGTGCTGTAATAAGGCTTGCCTGTTGATCTCAAATTCTTAAAATGATCTAGTGAAGAAGTTAAGGGTATCTCTAAGACTCAGGTCGGGAAGCCGAGGCTTACAGAAGTAAAGGCACTGGCATTGGAACAAACATCCTAAACAAGGGAAGAGACAAGCCAGAAGAAGGAGCAAATGCTCATGGGGTTTAACGTATGATACACATGTCCTAGACTGGTAGCAGAAAGACTGTTCAGTAAGTGTTCTTGGGACAACCGAATGGTCAGCTGGGAAAAAATATGTGGCTTTACCTCATACCACATCCTAGTACAGCCAGACCTAAACAAAGGAGAAGATTTATAATCTGGGAATTGAGAAAGGTTTTCTAACTATTACTCAAATCTAGAAGCCATCAAATAAAAGTTTTATAGTTTCTCTTCTTAAAAGAAACAAACAACAAAAATCTCTGCATATTAAAAATATTCTAGCAAGAATAAAAAAGAAAAACGACAAACTGTAAAAAAAAAAATAATGCATCTCATAGTATAGAGAAAGGACTAATCTTTGTGATTTGTTGAGAGCAAAAGATCATTCTAACCAAAAAGCGGGCCAAATATGTAGAGTTCTTTCATGGAAAAGGAATTATAAATGGCTTTTAAATATACAAAGTGATCTTCCCCTTCCTCATAGAAAAACAAGCACAAATTAAAACTACAGTGAAATATCATTTTTCACTTGTCATCTTGGCAAAAATCCACAAATTTGATAACACAGCCTTTCAGCCAGGTGGTGGGAAAACAAGACCCACTCCAGGCGTGTGGGGCTGTTCAGTGGCGCGGGTCCTGAGGAGCCTGGTGACGGTACTGCCGGCAGGAACATCAAGTCCACTCTGGAAGGTGATTCCATAGATTCCCTGCAGCTTTTTATGATTGGAAAAAAAATAAGAAACAATCTAATTACCCATAAATATGGAGCCAGCTAAATAAATTATGAACTATCCAGTCAGGGAATGCTGTGCAGCTAGTAAAAAAGTACAATAATGCTCTTCATAACATGACAAAGATCTCCAGGTATTTTGTCAGTGAAAAGAAAAGCAGAAAACAGGATTATGATGTGATACCTTTTGTGCACAAGAGCAAGGAAATAAGAATATGTATTCATGTTTCTTTGTATTTTCATCAAGAAAATTTTGCAAGGATATATTAAAATCTAATAACAGTGATTACTGGGTGGAGGTATTATAAGTTGGCCAGATGGAGGAGGACAGGTAAGGAATGTTTCCCCTGCATTATTTGTTTCTAAATACATTTTTACTTTAAACCACATGAACTCAAAAATGGAAATGAATTCTATGTACAGAAAGGTAGCAAGCTAAGGAATCGCAAGAAATCAACCACACTCAATTACATGTGGCGTTCTGGGCAAATGGCAGCCTGATGCTTTCATTTGCAAACTTGTTGGTTTGCTTTACTTATCAATAAAGGAACTTTAATCACAGATCTTGATACATATAACTTGATTGTTTATTTGGAAATTATATGATTTACTACCTCACAAATTGTATTTGGTACTTTTAGCCATAGACTAAAAAAAGAAACTGATAAGGTATAATATAAAGATGAAATTAATAGTATTTATTTTAACAGTTAACAGTGAGTATGCTCTAACCCAGGGGTCCCCAAACTTTTTTCATGGGGGGCCAGTTCACTGTCCCTCAGACCGTTGGAGGGCCAGACTATAAAAAAAATTATGAACAAATCCCTATGCACACTGCACATATCTTATTTTAAAGTAAAAAAACAAACGGGAACAAATACAATATTTAAAATAAAGAACAAGTAAATTTAAATCAACAAACTGACCAGTATTTCAATGGGAACTATGCTCCTCTCACTGACCACCAATGAAAGAGGTGCCCCTTCCGGAAGTGCAGCGGGGGCCGGATAAATGGCCTCAGGGGGCCGCATGCGGCCCGCAGGCCGTAGTTTGGGGACCCCTGCTCTAACCTAAATATTAATATGCATGATTCCTTTTTGAAAGTCTGATAAAAAGCTTTGTGTTATCATTATCTGAAGTCTGTTTTTTCAGGTTTGGTTTTTTAGGTTTGGTTTCACATCTAGGATAAGATGACTGACCATCTGACTTGACTGGAATCGAAGGATCCCCCAGGTTTGGGACTTTAGTTCTGTGACCAGCTCCGTTCTGAGCAGATGGGACAGTCAGTCACTCTAGTCATAGCTTTAAAAGACATGTAACAAAGACATAGAGGAGTAAACTGAAGAGATGATTGTTGTCCTAAATGACTAAATCATGATATAATTTATCAGTGTCACTCATCAATAATACAAAGATTTTATATATTTCAGCTGCTGAATTTTTATACTCTGATGACAGTTTTTCCTGGGAACTAATCAAAAGTATTGCATATTTACATTTCCAAAAATGAGTTCAAAGCCCACTAAAACTCTTCATTTGTAAGATTTTAAATTGGGAAACTGTTCCCCAATTTTTAAGTGTACAATTATGAGTTTTTATAAGGGGCACACATTGTTTATGGCCTCAAAATTATGTGAATAGAACACCTGTCTAGATACTCATTGACAAATGCTCTTTCCAACTCTGTCTTCAGAATAAAAGCGAATCGCTTTGTCTTTGCTATATGGTCAAATTTCCATCAATACTGCCGTGAGTGTGTGTGCCTGGCAGTGACGTGAGCCTTTGCCTGGTGATGCCCTGATCGTGTGCCTGGTGGTGTTGTGATCATGTGCTTGGTGGTGCTGCGAGCCTGTGCCTGGTGGTGCCGTGAGCGTGTGCCTGGTGCTGCCGTGAGCGTGTGCCTGGTGGTGCTGTGATCATGTGCTTGGTGGTGCCGCGAGCCTGTGCCTAGTGGTGCCATGAGCGTGTGCCTGGTGGTGCCGCGAGCCTGTGCCTAGTGGTGCCGTGAGCGTGTGCCTGGTGGTGCCGTGAGCGTGTGCCTGGTGCTGCCGTGAGCGTGTGCCTGGTGGTGCTGTGAGCGTGTGCCTGGTGGTGCTGTGATCATGTGCTTGGTGGTGCCGCGAGCCTGTGCCTAGTGGTGCCATGAGCGTGTGCCTGGTGGTGCCGCGAGCCTGTGCCTGGTGGTGCTGTGAGCGTGTGCCTGGTGGTGCTGTGAGCGTGTGCCTGGTGGTGCTGTGATCATGTGCTTGGTGGTGCCGCGAGCCTGTGCCTAGTGGTGCCATGAGCGTGTGCCTGGTGGTGCCGCGAGCCTGTGCCTAGTGGTGCCGTGAGCGTGTGCCTGGTGGTGCCGTGAGCGTGTGCCTGGTGCTGCCGTGAGCATGTGCCTGGTGGTGTTGTGATCATGTGCTTGGTGGTGCTGCGAGCCTGTGCCTGGTGGTGCCGTGAGCGTGTGCCTGGTGCTGCCGTGAGCGTGTGCCTGGTGGTGCTGTGAGCGTGTGCCTGGTGGTGCTGTGAGCGTGTGCCTGGTGGTGCTGTGAGCGTGTGCCTGGTGGTGCCGTGAGCGTGTGCCTGGTGGTGCTGTGATCATGTGCTTGGTGCTGCCGTGAGCGTGTGCCTGGTGGTGCTGTGAGCGTGTGCCTGGTGGTGCTGTGATCATGTGCTTGGTGGTGCCGCGAGCCTGTGCCTGGTGGTGCCATGAGCGTGTGCCTGGTGGTGCCGCGAGCCTGTGCCTGGTGGTGCCATGAGCGTGTGCCTGGTGGTGCCGCGAGCCTGTGCCTGGTGGTGCCATGAGCGTGTGCCTGGTGGTGCCGCGAGCCTGTGCCTGGTGGTGCCATGAGCGTGTGCCTGGTCAGTCACTTGCTCCATGGACAGAAGCCCTGCCAGCTTCTTGTTGGTTGCTTGTACTGTCCTTCATGTTTGGTCTGTAGTGTTTCCAAACTAAGATGGCCCAGCAAATGCTTATTCACCAAATATGTGTGTCCTCTTCCATCTCCATGTGAACTGCTTTCCTGCCCTTGAGTCCCAGACCCCAGTCCTCCAGCCCTTCCCCCCTACTTCACTCGGCGTATGAGCCTTAACTGCCCAATCTGTCCTTCATGTTTGGTCTGTAGTGTTTCCCAGGAATCTTTGATCATTTGTTCATTCTGTGAAGGTCTGTTTGGCTAAAATTAGATGATGTTATCTTAACTGAGCCTTATCAACTGTAGTACATCCTGGAAGATAGATCCTGGCTCTGTGGAGCATGCCTCTTCTGTCAGCCTGTCCCTTGTGTGACTGTCAGACTCAGGGAGCCCGTTAGGGAGGCACTCTCTTCAATATTAATGGTCAGTGAACTGACCTTTTAGTAACGACTTAGGACACTGAAGGGTAATAATAGTGTTTTCTACCCCAAAATATGCCTGATTATTTTCAAGAAACAAAATACTCAGAAAAAGTTTTGACTTTCCCCAAACTGCCCCCAAAATCGAGATAGAGGGCCTACTCTGGGAAGGGAGCTACTATCTTAGGTAACTATAGTTTAATATGAATCAGTGTGATAGACGGGGAAGAACCTAGCAAGGCCCCTTTGAACAAGTCCTCTCAATGTTCGTTGTTAAGATGGCCCAGCAAATGCTTATTCACCAAATATGTGTGTCCTCTTCCATCTCCATGTGAACTGCTTTCCTGCCCTTGAGTCCCAGACCCCAGTCCTCCAGCCCTTCCCCCCTACTTCACTCGGCGTATGAGCCTTAACTGCCCAATCTGTCCTCGGGTCTCGTATTTTTATGGAGCCCTTATATGTACATATGTAACAACTTTGGTCATTTTCCCCTATTAATCCATCTCATAGCAATTTGATTATTAGTCCAGCCAGAAGAATTTAGAGGGGTAGGAGGAAAAGTTGTTTTTCTACCCGTAACAGTAATAACGGATTCCTCTCCTGTCTGAATGGAGTGTGGTGCACCCCTCCTGGGGTGTGAACACCTATCTGGAGGGCACTGGCTCCTCATATATTGTCCCTTCATTACCGTGCGTTTTACATATTGGCTTCCTGCAAACAGGAAAGTCAGTTCCGGAATTGCAAACAATTTTCCGAAAATATGGTCTAAACCGTGTTTTCTGTGTTCTAGGACCAAGCTGAAGAAGAAAAGCCCAGGGCCGAGGCAGTTCTTTTGAATCAAGGTAATTCATTACTACCACCCTTTATCGTTTTAGTTCACAGTGAACAGCTTTTAAACGAAACTTGTATTATCATATTTCCCCAGCTATAAGACGCACCCTTTTTCAAAAAACGTGGAGTCTAAAAACTGGGTTGCGTCCTATACTGTGGTTGTAGATATTTTTACTTACATTTCCCGCTTGAGGAGTTGTATGAATTTTATGATGAATGAAACTTGAGTTCAATAACTTTATGTAATAAGTTTTTTTTCCAAATTTTGGGCCTCAAAATTAAGGTACGTCTTACACATGGGAGCGTCTTATACATGGGGAAATATGCTAAGTAGCTTTAGTTATTAGGTTTAGTTTTAGGTTTATTAATTTAAGTCTATAAAAACAGTATTATTTATCAACAGTGTGCGGCATACTCTTCTATAGACTTTATCAGTGTCATCTAAGATTTTCAAATATAGATGAGGCAAAAGTTGGTCTACAGTTGGGAGTATGCGAAACAGTTTATCTTGTATTGCTATTTATACCGAATCATTTTCCATATGAACAGCTATAAACCTACTTTTGCTCCACCCTGTATATACATCAAGAAAAAATTTGAAGCTCTTATCTCATTGATTTGCTTGTTTAAAAAGCTTTAAATAAAATAATTTTTGATTTGTAAACTTTTTTTGTGAACAAGAAAATAAATCATATTTAGCATTCTTTGCTCAAGCTTTTTCCAGATTAGTTTAATCTCCTAATGAACATTTTTACTCTTCTGTTGAAGTAAGAGTTTAGAGAAGACTGTACATTTGCTCTAAGATGAATATACCTTATTATGGTTATTGATAGAGCTTTTGAATATTCCACTAATTCTCTTGATTCTTTAAATTTAAATTAAAAAAATGCAGATGCTGTTTTCCTAGATTATAATTCCATAGATTCTGTGAATATTGTTATACAAGCAGTCAACTGTTATTAAACTTTCTGTAAAATGTAGTTGAATGTCCAACATTTGTGCTGTTCTCCATGGGAAGAAAGCATATATATTTGATAATTTTTCTTTAATGATTTTTAAAGTGCCTTAAGTGTTTGTTGAGTAATGTTTTCTTTTTTAATAATGGAAAAAAACTAAAAATACCTTAAAAATGACAAAAAATGAATTTAGGTTTTTAAAGATCAGTTTACGTTGCTTAGGTTTGGAACACAATATTGAACATTTGTGGCCCTCTACCAAATGATTTTTAAAATAAAAGGTGTTTGGTGTTCAGCTCCATCGAAATACACTTCAGTTATGCAACCCTGGAATTCCAGAAATAAATTTGGACTGTACCTGGCCCTCACAGCAGGGTTTTATTTGAAAAACATTTACTTTCTTCTCAGAGAAAGCTTGTGATTTATTATGTTGTTGTTTCTTCCTTGCAGCTATATTTTCATTCTAATGTAAATTGTTTTAGATTTTCTTTATTCTGCGGTTGAAGCACAGGTTCTACAAGAAGAAAAGCAGAGTTAGGCCAACCATGTAAAAATGTTCAGTTCCCAAAACTAAGATTTTTTTTTTTAGTAATTTAGTTTTTATAATTTTATTATAGCCAACTACATGTTTATTTTCAATAGTTTTTCAGTTTTGATGGTGAGGAATTTTTGCTGTTGTTTTTTCCGTTGTTGGACTTGTTTTATAGTCAGTTGTTCATTCTCAACAGTTTCACCCTGTGGTGTATTCTTCTCCTAATCTGATATTGTTGGTGTTGCTGTTTGCCCAGCTGTAGAACATAGCTCAGTGTTCATGAGAAGGATGAGATTTGGTTTGTGTATACAGATGCTACAAACTGCTAGTTGAAATGCAAATTGAATTATTGGAGGGACTTTTGAGGTAATTTATATACATATTTTACCACTTTTAGTGGGATAAAGAGAACTATTCCCTAACTTGCCTATTTTCCTAGTATTAAAATGGAGATTTTCTTCCTATAGTTCCTGGAAATAGTTCAATCTTTTCTGTAGGCTACTTGCAAAATAGAAGCAAGTTAATCATTTATCTTATATTTTAAAAATAATAACAAAATTAAAACAAAAACCATGTACACATACATGTTTATATGTGAACAGAAAGTTATACTGAACACACTCAATTCTTGGTAGTGAGTTTACAACAAGCAAGGTATTTCTTTGGAAATTATTACAAAATAATTTATTGAGTGATAAGTCTGTGTCACTAACATTGACCCACGTGTTGCAGATAATGAAGCCTTGAGTGGGCATTTGATTTGATTAATTTAGGGTAAACTTTACTAGTTAGTGATGTATCCAGGATTTGAACCCTCCTTTTTAGCAAGTTCTAAGGCCTATGCACTTTCTATTTACTTGTGTACTTTCTATTTTAACATTCTCCCTTCTTGTCACTATTAAAACAAAGGTAGAAAAAACTGGACTCTTGCTTAGAAATAGTATGGGGAAAGTAGCTGCTGATAATTAAAGTACTAATGGTGTCTAATATAGCCTCCGTTTCCTTGGAGACTGCCTGAACTAGAGCTTTCTTGATATAGTCATGCTCTGAGATTAATTCTTTTTGGTTCTTTGGAAATGCTCTGAGCTAAACTGGTAATTAAAAAAAAAATTAAAAACTGTCATAGAAGCTTGAAAAGAAGGCTTGTCTCAGTAAGTATTATTTGTTAATAATAATGAATGTTTAAAGTTATAGAATTAGTATTGTCAATTACCAGGTAAATCCAGACCTCTGTATTTAAAGTCTCTAAAATAAAAACAACTTATTTCTTCAATTGGACAAGTAATCTGGCTTTTCCCTTTCTAAATTTTAAGTGCTCTTTTTTTTTACTAACGGCAATATTTGTTGGGTTGAATGTTGGGGCAGTTAGTTATTTGTAAGCATAAAAACTGCTGAAGAAATTATAATGGAAAATGAGATGCATACACATCCAAATTAAACCCTATGCAATAAAGAACATCATAATAAAATTAAAATGGAAATAGCAAACAAAACAGCACATATTTGCCACAACTACACTGACAGATATTAAGGAATAAAAAAAAAAATTATCGATACCCTAATATCTCAGTGCAAAAAGAGGCAAAGGGCATGAGCAGGTAATTCATGGAAGAGGAAATAGAAGAGACTAAAATAAATACAAATACAAATTTAAAAGTAATGGTAAATATTTTTGAACCAACCAACTGACAACAGTTTAGAAAGTACTTCTAGCCCTTGTTGGTGGAAGGGGGAAGACTGGCTGTCAGTACACTGGTACTATTCTGAGGCTTTGGTGGACATACTGATACTATTTATCAACAGTGTTAAGTTAATATTTAATTCAACTCAGGAATTCTACTTTTGGAATTTCTCTTTTATATATATATATATATATATATATATATATATATATATATATACACATACACACATATTTTTTTCTGAAGCTGGAAACGGGGAGAGACAGTCAGACAGACTCCCGCATGCACCCGACCGGGATCCACCCGACACGCCCACCAGGGGCAACGCTCTGCCCACCAGGGGGCGATGCTCTGCCCCTCCGGGCGTCGCTCTGCCGAGACCAGAGCCACTCTAGCGCCTGGGGCAGAGGCCAAGGAGCCATCCCCAGCGCCTGGGCCATCCTTGCTCCAATGGAGCCTTGGCTGTGGGAGGGGAAGAGAGAGAGACAGAGAGGAAGGAGGGGGGGGTGGAGAAGCAAATGGGCGCTTCTCCTGTGTGCCCTGGCCGGGAATCAAACCCGGGTCCCCCGCACGCCAGGCCGACGCTCTACCACTGAGCCAACCGGCCAGGCCTGGAATTTCTCTTAATGAAATAAGCATGAGCATTCAATTAATGGTGCTATTTATAAATGGAGAAAAGTTGGAAGTAGTGTAAATGTCCAACAATGTGGAATTAGGTAAAGCGTCATGGTAAAATTGTGTACAGACAGTGGTGTCAATGAAGTGTTCTTGAAGACCTTTAAAAAGGAAAAGTTTATGATCAAATATTAAGGAAAAAGAAAATCCAGGGGCTAGTCTCAGTGATGGTTGAACAACAAAAAAAATGCATTATCTATTAACAGAAAAAAAGACATTAATAAATGTTACCTCTAAGTTGCAAGATAAAGCATATTTTTATATTTTCAAGTATATTTTACAGTTAATATGTAATTGTATTATAGTCAAAGAAATTTAAAAAATAAATTAAATTTATAAAGTTCTGAACATTAAAACTTTCATTTGTGAATTGAGGCCATTGTTTGTATAAGGTATTTTTCCCCGCCGAGAAGGAAGGAAGGGGCCAGAGCCACCAAGTGTGGAATAACAAAAGGCTTTATTGAGTAAAGAGCATGCATCCCACCCGGCAAGGTTCCCTGGCCCCAAAGAAAGAAAGATGGAGGAGATGAAGGCCAGGGAAGTCGCGTGGGAGATATTTAAAGGGTCCCTCTAGGGAAGTCGAGCTAATATGACGCGGTGAAATCTCACTGGCTGGCAGACGGTCGCTTTTTTCCAAAGGGTTCCTGTGAAGCCTCTTTTGGTGCATTTGGTTGTGGACGGTCCTAGCCAAAGTTCGCGGGTCTGAGTTCCCCACGTGACCATCCCCCATTATCCACCGACCTTACAGTTTGAATATCTATATTTAGGGCTTTTTTGTCAATAAACTTTTATTTTGGGATGGTTTTAAATTTAGAGAAAAGTTGCAAACATAGTACATAAATACATATTACATAGTACAGAAAATTCACCCAGTTTATCCTAACGTTAATATCTTTTATTACTGTAGGATATTTGTCAGAACTTAGAGATTAACATTGGTACATCAATATTTACTAAACTGCAGTCATCATTCAACTTACTCTAGTTTTTCTACTAATGTCTTTTTCCTGTACCAAGATCCAGTCCAGAGGATTACTTCGCATGATCGTTTCATGTATATCTTTTACCACAGTCTCATCTCTTGTCTGTCCTGGCCAGAAGTTGCCAGTAGCTTCCACATTTTGTGAGAGCTACAGTATTTCCTCACTTGCTTTCAGCTCATCATGTCCCACCAGCTGGCATCTTCCCCGGAGGGAGCCATTCCCCAGGAGCTCTTCTTCGCATCCCAGTCCGATGCTCTATCCACTGTGCCACCACCTGGTCAACCCCAGGAGCTCTTCTTGCTGAGTGCATCAGTGCCTCACTGATAGTCACTAACATTTTGTTGATTGAGTGGAGTGAGGGACCTCCCAAATCATTGGAAGGTTTCGTGCTCTTACTTTTCTTACCTTTTAGATTTCACTTAGTCATGAAAATTGAATTCTTTTGTTGTTGTTCTTGTTCCCTGTTGCTCAATCCCTTACTCTGCAGCCAATCAATCTCGAATCCTGGAGATATCCTTGATCTCTCTTGTTTACACCTGAACCTAGCCAAACAATATCCCCCGCATGCATCCTTCCTGATAGCTCTTAAGTAATATCTCCCAATTTAGAGCTGTCCCTGGGTCACTTTTAGTTTTCAATCAATTTATACTCGTTCTTCCCCAGCTAAAGTTTATATGAACGTCTGTTAGTAGAGTGCCTTCTATGCTTTCTCTCAAATATCATTAGAACCCTCTTACCAACTGGGACTTGCCTATAACCTGCCACCTGTACCACCTCCCTCATTTTACTCCAGGCAAATAAAACCATCATAGGGCATTTAATGTTTAAAAGTTCAGTTATATAATATATCTCCCACCTACATTAGGTGTCTTTTAGAAAGTCATATAATCAGGTTCAATCCATCTACGGGGATCTATTGTTTAGTATACTGGAGTAATAATTTACTAAAGGTCTGAAGCATTAATTAGCTAACTGGCCTAAAGAAGAATTAACACAGCTTTCAAAAGTGCTTAACTTACTTTCAGGGAGTAATTTCAGTGCTGGGGGATATGGCTTGTTAAGTGATCTTTAGATGGCCCCTTGAGCATTATCCTTGTAGTCTTTTGTTAGGGTAACTAGCTTAGCTTCCTGGGTATAATGACAGAAGTACTTTAATGCAAAATAATTGTTTGTCAGCGGAACTAATGTGTGCATATTTTAAACCAAGGGTCCCCAAACTACGGCCCAGGGCCACATGCGGCCCCCTGAGGCCATTTATCCGGCCCCCACCACACTTCCTGAAGGGGCACCTCTTTCATTGGTGGTCAGTGAAAGGAGCACATTGACCATCTCATGTTTTGTTTTTTACTTTAAAATAAGATATGTGCAGTGTGCATAGGGATTTGTTTATAGTTTTTTTTTATAGTCCGGCCCTCCAACGGTCTGAGGGACAATGAACTGGCCCCCTGTGTAAAATGTTTGGGGACCCCTGTTTTAAACTTTGTGAGAAGTCTGTTCATCCCCACCAAGCTAATTCCTTATCTAAGAGTGGATATCAACATCAGAAAGGGAAAACCAGATCCACTTATTTAAGTCAGGTCCTATTATCAAGAGATGGTGTTTACTGTCAATAAATCACAGTTAGATATTTAGGTATTTGGACACTTTGAAGCTAAAGAATTACATTTTCATTGAGCCATGAAACTGTCACTGTGGATAATAAGCAGGGGAGTTCTAAGAAATGAACATTTTGTGGGAGACTCTTCATAATGGAAGCATCCACATGCACTTTGATAAAAATACTCCTCTGTAACAAAGAGTTTTCAGTATATTCTTTCAAATAATTTATTTGCTCTTAATACTGACTTATAAAGGTAATCTTTGAATTCAGTTGATTTAGTTGCCAAACCTCTCCCATGGCATTCTGACAGTCTGGCTGAACCCATGCTGGTATGCAGGTATAAACAGTGTGTCCATAAAGTCATGGTGCAATTTTGACTGGTCACAGGAAAGCAACAAAAGACTACAGAAATGTGAAATCTGCACCACATAAAAGGAGAACTCTCCCAGTTTCATACCTATTCAGTGCAGTTCGATGTGGGCTCACGCACAGATATTTTAGGGCTCCTTAGGTAGCTATCCTGTATAGCCTCTACAGACGCATCACTGACTGATGGCCTACCAGAATGGGGTTTCTCCACCAAACTGCTAGTTTCCTTCAACTGCTTATCCCACTGAGTAATGTTATTCCTATGTGGTGGCGCTTCGTTATAAACGCGCGGATATTCACGTTGCACTTTGGTCACGGATTCAAGTTTAGCGAGCCACAGAACACACTGAACTTTCCTCTGTACCGTCCACATCTCGACTGGCATGGCCGTGGGCTGCTCCGCTGTATACACGGTGTTACGTCATCATCTGCACATGCGCACATGCTGCCACATCATCCTACAGAAACTGGGAGGGGTTTCCTTTTATTTGGTGCAGATTTTACATTTCTGTTGTCTTTTGTTGCTTTCCTGTGACCGGTCAAAAGTGCACCATGACTTTACGGACACACTGTATACTCTCACAAAGAAAAGGGCCACACTGGAGTTCTTCCTGGAGTCAGCCAGTAGATATCAGTAAATAAAACTGTATAAAGCACAGACAGGGCAAGAACCTG
This sequence comes from Saccopteryx bilineata, assembly GCF_036850765.1. Taxonomy (NCBI): domain Eukaryota; kingdom Metazoa; phylum Chordata; class Mammalia; order Chiroptera; family Emballonuridae; genus Saccopteryx; species Saccopteryx bilineata. The sequence goes on along the minus strand of NC_089500.1, from coordinate 54,404,629 downwards.
TACTCACAGATCCTGTTTTGTAAAGACCACTTTTATGGACCATGTTGAATTCTTGATTATGAAAGCAGACACCTTATTAAATTTTTTACCTCATTACAGAACAGGCTGGGAAGCCTTCAGATTGTTTCTGCTCTCAAATTGTCCTACAGAGGATGTGTAACGACAGCACTGATTTCCACTACATCTGTCCTTAGAGGTCCCTGATGTCTAATGAAAGTATTGGACTCTGCAAAGGAAACTGACTTAACATGATTTTTAGATTGATTTAGTGAAAGAAAATGTCACTGAGCAGCGCTTGGGTCCAGTGGGAACTTCTGTGAGGGCTTCACTTTGTGAAGGCCGCCAGAGCTCAAGGGAGGGCCAGGCGGCCAGCGGCCCCGATCCTGCCCCGTGAAACACCCAGCCCCACTCCTGCAGGTCTTCCTTATTCTGTTCCTGAAACCTAGTGTATTTTGAGGTTGAACCCAAGGATTCTATCCACTAACATGCTTCGCTCTTTTAAAGCATATTTAATCTTTGTTCATCATAATTAGCTTTTGCTTCTGAGATTAAAGCTGCTACTTAGGGGGCATTTCAGTATTTGTTTGAACTTAAGCTGTTTCATGTGAAATGGTTTATTTGGACTATGAGCATATTTGTAGTCAAGACTATTTTTTAATGGCTGCTTCATTTCCCTGTGCTCTCTTAGCAAGGTAGAGCAAAGTATTCTTTTTTTTTTTTTTAAAAACATTTAAAAAATTTGAAACTAGATCAAAATTACCAAAAAGTTTAAGTACAGTACTAAGAAACTTTTCTACTAAATTAGAGTAAGTTGCCAACCTGATGCCTTATCACCCCCAAATACTTGAGTATATTTCCTACGGACACGAGCATGCGCCGCACACGGTGCACATGAGGTTTACGTAGTGGGAGGAGCCAGCGGAGAACACATGGTGTGTTTAGCTGTCCTGTCTCCAGTCTCCTCGGTCTGGGCCACATTCTCAGCTCTACCTGAACTTGCACAAGCTTGACACTTTGTTACAGGACAGTTCTTTTGTAAATCCCCTCATTTTGGGTTTGTTTGATGTGTCATCATGAATACATTCAGGTGATACATCTTTGAGCAATGTCACAGAGGTGATGTTTTTTCTTGTCATGTGTAATATATATATATATAATATATATATATACACATACACACAGTATACACACATATACTTTACATTACTATATATACAGTTCATATGGAAAATAATACAATAATTAATAATATAAGAATAAACTCTGTATTTTGTATACTTATAGCTGTAAACCTACTTTTGCCCCGCCCTGTATTATATGATATATATCTCAAGCTCTATATGTGGAAATCCCTGAATTCACTGTGATAACCTCCAATTCCAACCTGATCCCACAAATTCACTCTAGTTTTCCCCCTTTATATATTTGAATCTCAGTCTCCGACAGTAAAAAATGTGGCTCCTGTTACCCTGAGTATGTTGGTTTATTTGCTTAATCCCCCTGTATGAAATTATTCTCTCCTTCCGCTGCCGGCTCGGCCCACGCAGGCTCCATCGTCCTGGGTAGTGCCAGGCTTGTTTGCTCAGATACTCACACCAGGCCCCTCCACCATGGGGGATGCCTTCCTTACCTTAAAACTGTGCTGTTATACTCTGTTCCAGGCTGTCCACCCAGCAGGTGCCCTCCTTGCCTCATCTGGGCTCCAACGTACTCCCTCAGATGGGTGCCCTCAACACCTTGTTTCAGATTCAAGTGTCTCCTGCTCCATGCCATTCTGTGCTCTGTGGTGACACCTCGTTCATCTCCCCCTGCTGGGCTGTGATACACTGGGCTGAACTGTATTTTCTTTAAGCCACACCCTCCGCCATCCTCCCATGTGTAGCCTACCTTGTTCTGCTGCACCAGCTTCAGAATGGAGCTGGTCAGAAGGGGGGAGGGGGGAGAGTGGAAGGAAAGGGAGGGGGAGGAGAAGGCCAGGAGATGAGGAGGAAGAGCATGAATCTGTTCTTGAAGAGGAGGACAGGAGAAAATCAGCAGTGCCCGAAGTGGAAAATGAAAAATGACTGAGTGCTGAGGAGTTTGAGAGTGGGGTCTTGCTTATGTCTCCCGGCTGTCTGTCCCACCTTCAAGGTGGGGTGTGTGTGTCCATGGATAATGGTTGAGGCTTCTGTGCACTAGGGTGATTACATTGTTAATAGCCACCTGACAGGTCTGCCTTTCTGTGGAAGTGATACTTTCTAGTTTCACTGTCCACGTCAAACCCAGATTCAGCTGGGAGCCCTCGTTGTCCTCCCAGGCTCTACTGCTGGCTCTCCTCCATGGCATGAAGTCTAAAATTGTCAGTCAAGTAGGGCAGTTGTGTTTTGAGTCTAGATGCCTAGAACAAATGTGGGTCTGACTTTGGAGCCTCCAGAGAATGCCTGGAGCAGGATGAGGGAAAGGTGTAGGCCGAAGAGGAATCGAGAGATAAATGTACTATAAGAACTGGTGTGACAGGCCTGCCCACCTACCACAGAGCCCGTGCTGAGAGGAGAGGAGACAGGTTCCAGAGATAGCAGGGGTGGAGCCACAGGACCGGGTACACGGCCAGCTCCCTGGGGGCCGGAACCGGGGACTCAGCTCTAGTATACTTACCATTCGCTGACAAGGAACATGTGGGCCACATTTGAGGGACAGTGCTAGGTTTTTGTGTGGAGGTTGAGGGCCTATGGGGCACTTAGAGGCTCTGGGTCAGAAGCTGGGGGAGGAGTCTGAGGAGCAGCTGTGGGTTTGGCGGTGAGCATGTGGTCAGAGATGAGCTGGTGAGTACAGGGAGACCTCTCTAGGGGAGTTAGCAGAGGCTGAGGATAACCTGTCCAGTGGGAAGAGGAAACGAAGCCAGCACAGAACCAGGATGGATTTCTCAGAACTATGGACGGAGCTCTGGGTGGGCAGGCACCTCGGGGGTGGGCGTGGTGTGCTGTTCTCCGTGTGCCCCTGGACCTGGTACGGCACTCTGTGCGAACTTGGTACCAAAAATAGATCTGTCCATGTGGCAGAGATTTTGAAGTAGAAATATCTTTTCCCAAATAACGTGAAGTTATATAAAGCCAGGTTTTAGAAGTTTATGACACTGCTATTTTAATTTTGTTGTATGTTGAAAAGTATTCTACCAAATATAAACCATGACTTGCTTTTTATTTTTATTTTTATTCTTTGGTACTTTTATTATCTGCAGTTGTCTTCAGAGTGCTTAGGGTCCTAGCAGAAATTATTTTCTTAGATAGTTGTCGTAATTAATTTTCTATCATAGTAAATAGGAATTCGGTAGTTCAGGATTTAATTTGACAAGGAAGCTGCATTTCATTGATGCTTTTTTAAAACATAGAAAGGATGCTTGGGAATTAAAACCAGTTATTTAAATTAGTGTACATTTATGGCTTATCAGGATAATGGGTCCATGAAATACATTTATGCCAAAAGTACACCTGGGGGAAATCACTTCTTTCATCTTTAATACATATGATTAACTGATTTATTAGATGCTTCCCAGCCCTGAAGCTTTATGACTATATTTAAAACTATTTTGGAAAGTTGACACTATAAGCTTTCAGTATAAAAAGCTCTAAGAAGGTGAAGGGTTTTTGGTACAGTCTACATGTTCTATTAGAAATTAATTCTCTAAACATCAGTTTAAAGACACAGGAAAATATTCGCTACAAATGCGTTCTCTTCATTGTTCTCTTATCATGTCTGGATTAGCTACAGTGAACCTCAGTCTAAATCAGAGAATACTGGACCTACTATGTGGTAGCTATTGTCCTAAGCTAACTTATTATTTGTGGATTCCTTCTTATTTTTTAGGCAAATTAAGTATTATTTGGTTCATTTTCACAATTATTTAGCATTTAGAAACTTTATGGTAATAAGCTTGAACAGTTTACTAAATATCATTACTTTTTATTTCTGATACACAGTTCTGTATTAGTTTCCTGTAGTGACGACTTAACTTCAGCAGCGGAAATATATTATCTTACAGTTCTGTAGATTAGAAGTCTGACACGGGCTGCACTGGGCTGAAGACAACATGTGGGCAAGGCTGTGTTCCTTCTTGAGGCCCCAGGGGAGGATCTGTTTCCTTGCCTTTTCCAGCTTCTAGAAGAGCACTGTTCTCCTTGGCTCATGGTCCCTTCCTTCATCCTCAAAGCTGACAAGCTAGCATCTCTCTGATCCTTCTGTCAGAGTCAGATCTTTTGGTCACAGCTGGGAAGGCTTCTCTACTTTTAAGGATCCTTGCGATTACATTGGGCCCTCCTGGGTAATCCAAGGGAACCTCCACATCTCAAGGGCTTTAATGTCTGTGTGTGTGTGTGTGTGTGTGTGTGTGTGTGTATGTATCACATCTGCAAAATTTATTTTTGCCATATGATGTAACATAAAGTTTCTAGGGATGAGAATATGGACATCTTTGGGAGGCCATTATTCCACCAACCACAAGTTCTCACTTGCAGAATTACTTTGGACTTTCTTGTAGGAAATTGGAATTATTTTGTACCTGCTGCTAAGGGAACAATGCCTTTATGGAGCTCCTTTAGCACATAGTGTAGGGTCTGTACGTCATTAGATCTAAAGTTATTGTACTTCTTGTTGCACTTACACAACATTATAGTTCAAGTCAGGACTAAGAGGCTCTCATTGTAAGAGTTCTAAAGAGCTCAGAAGAGAAGAGGCTGGTGGAGATGATTGGAACCTCCACTGATGGCTTTGAATGCACTTTCTAGGAATTTAATTTTATGAAACTATTTTAGATGTTTTTATATGAAGACTTTCCTTTAAGTAATGAGAATTTATCTTTCAACTAATGAAACTTCTGTATGTTGCTCCGAGCGATCGGCTAGTGAGCTGAACTTCAATCTTTCTTCATAGACTTTAAATTCACAGTCACTGAGAATGCTTACTGTTTTTGAAAGGTTAGAAAATTATGAGGTTAAGATATGATTTTGGAAAAGAATTTATTTTAAAAACTTTTAGTGTCAAGAGAAAAAACAACCTCGAATAATATTTTAAGTATGTCCATTGATCATGGCCTAGCAGTTGATATCTTGAATAGAGGAAAGTCTAAATTCTGATAAGATTAATTAAATTAATGAAAGTAACAATAACAACTGGAGCTGTTTTATATTTAATAGATTTCATTAGATGTCTCTAGGATACATAGGTGAAAAAGGTCAGGGAAATATGTAGTTAATCATTTTCCAAAAAGATTATTGCCATCTTATATAGACATATGTTGATTTCATGACTTATAGGAGATATTCATAGGAGATTGTTTTAATATCAACCCATAATTATATGGGTCTTTAAGAAATCTCAGTGATGATAATTATTTTTATAGACCTGCCTGCCCCACACCTAGAGGAGAAATCAGAAAACATTGGGAAATCTGCATATAAATGTGCTCTGTACTGTAACCTTCACCATCACTTGACTATTTCAATATTCAGATTTTTGTTTTGCGATTTCTTAGTTTTTTAGTCCCTTCGAGGGACAGAGCTAGGCCCAGGTAGGAATCCTGATCCTATTCAGCCCTGTCCTTCAAGTGGCCCTTTATCTGTTTGGCAGTTTCTTCTTATCTTCATTCTTCTGTGTTCACCCATCTGAATCCATCTCTCAGTTGACGTGTTGAATATTTCCTCCTTTTCTCTACCTTTTCCATTTACTCTTCCTTCACTTCTTCCTCCTCTTTCCCTCTTCCTTCTTTCTTTGCTCTTTGTTTGTATTCTGATACACCAGTCTGTCCTTATTTTTATATCTCAGTGCTTACTCTTTTATTAGTTCTTTATTTTCTACCTTCCGTTTAAGTGTTAAGGTTCCCCTGTATTTTAACTATGATTCTCTTCCCATTTTACACTTTTTATTGTGATGACTTCTGTTATTACCTTGATGCTACTCCAGTTGTTTCTACCAAGCTGCAGATTCACATCCTAGCTCCACACTGAAGTGCACACCACCTGGTTATCCTTCATTATATCAGTTCACACCTTCCCTTTGCTCTTACTGTCTTTTAACACCATCACCATTTACCCATTTTCTTACGTCTGAAAGCAGCATGTTCTGTGTGAATCTTACACTTAATTACCAAGTGAGAAAAGAATATTAACTACAAATGTGGGAGAAGTTTTTTTTTAAAGTAGAAGTGAGATAGAATAATAGATGTATCTTTTTTGTAACATATATGAAATGCTGGAAGAACTAGATGATTTCCTAGCAAATTAATGACTATCAAAATGCAGTTAAGAAGTTGGACATTTGAATAGGCTGTACAGTGGAAGAGACTGGAAGATGAGGTCCAGCCAGCGTCACAGCTGAACTCTCTTCACCTTTAAAAGAACAAATGTTCACACTCTTCCAGGCCATATGAAAATATTAAGTCAGTGTATGAAACCTGAGAAAACAGTACAAAAAACAGTAATCTAGACTCAACTTATATCATGTTTAAACACAAATATAAAATTCTAAATAAATATTGGCAAATATAATCCAGCAATATATTAGAAAAATGCTACTCTGTTATAAGGAGGGTGTAATATTCAGTAATATAAAATTCAGCAAAAACAGTACAATGTTGTAAAATCTGACAATTCATACATCAACAAATTAAAAGGGAAAAGCCATATAATGAACTATAACACTGAAAAGGCCTTTGATAAAATTTACCTGCCATTCCTAACAAAATGTCAATATAAAATAGAATTAAATATAATAAAAATTATTTACCAAATTATAGTAGCAAATATACTAGCAAAACATCAAAACTATTTCAATTAAAATCAGAAAATAATTTTACTGTTATCATTATTGTCTTATTGATTATCAGTATTGTCTTAGAGTTTTTAGTGAATGAACTAAAGACATTTGATAAGTGGTGTAATCTTTAGAAAGAAGAGATAAAACTATCATATAATTTTGCAGTTGATGTGATTTTATGCCCAAGAGAATCTAATTATAAGCTATAGAATTAATAGAAGAGTGTTGAGATGGTTTGATAGATGATAAATATAAAATGTGATTAGCTTGATTTTCTGTATGTCAGTCATCCACATTTAGAAACTGAAGATGAAAAAATACTGCACCCATAAAAGCAAGAAGTATAAAATAATTTAGAATGAATAAATAGGAATGATGTAAATAGGAACACAAATAAATAATCTTATTGCCTCATGTAAATGCTTGAACAAATGAAAAAACATACCACAAAATGGTAATTATTCCCATATTACTAGTAATTCAATTCCAACATAGAATCTAAATTGGTTTTAATTTAAATTATATACATTTTAGTCTGACCCGTGGTGGCGCAGTGGATAAAGAGTCAACCTGGAAATGCTGAGGCCGCCAGTTCAAAACCCTGGGCTTGCCTGGTCAAGGCACATATGGGTGTTAATGCTTCCTGCGCCTCCCCCCTTCTCTCTCCTTCTCTCTCCCCTCTCTATAATGAATAAATAAAAAAATTAAATTATATACATTTTATACTGAAATTCTCAACATTTTGGTTGTATATTAATAGCCAGGAATCTGTGGAGCAGAACAGAAAAAGCAGAGAGAGATGTGAAAATGTATTATAAAGAAGGGTGGTAAATAAATTCAGGTGAACAAAGTAAAGATTATTTAATAGACTGGCTTGTCAAACTGCCTATTTATGTATATAAAAAGGAATTCCAAATAGCCTAAAGACTTAAATGTTTAAAGAAAAAGAAAAGCTTTTACAAGAGTATTTTCAGGAGACTAAATGAACTATCTAGGTGTAAGGAAATACTAGGTGAAGACTGTATTCTGTAAAAGAAATGATAAACATACCAAAATCAGTTTTCATTAAGTCTAAAACTTTTGTTATTTCACTCTCATTTTTTGGAAGATGTATATATTTGATGTGTACTTTTTTGCTTGACAGTTTTATGGCTCAGAGTGCTTTAAAGATATCTATCATCTGGGGAAGGGGTTGTGGAGATGGTGTAAAGAAGGATAATTATAAGGTAATAGAAAATGATTTGACTTTCGGTGATGGGTATACAATATAATCAACAGTTCAAATGCTATAGAAATCTTTATTTGAAACATATGTTCTTATTGATCAATGTCACCCTATTAAAGTTAATTTTCTAAATAAAATTTAAAAATTAAAAATAAAGATATCAACTACTTGTCTCTTGCCTTGTTTCTGCTGAGAAATCAACATATATAAAAATTATAAATCCTCTCCTGCTCATATTGCCTAACCCGTTTCTCTGTTTTATTTTCACTGTAATACTTATTGTCATCTGATATACTATTATTTTATTTTTCTTGTTTATTGTCTTTCTTTGCACACTAGAATTTGTGGTGTATAAAGTTAGGAGTTTTTGTTTGCTTCATGCTCTATTATAAGCTCCTAGCACACAATAAGCATTCCATTAATAATTATTGAATAAAAAAGTGAAAACTGAATGAGTAGTGGCCTCAAGACAATGTTGATTGTTTTGTCCACTTTGTTCTCACAACAAGGATTCTTCTTGTTGTATAATAGTTATCTGGTTGTCCACTAACCCACAAGTTCCTTAATGGCAAAACTATCTGTACTGTTTCTGGGAATCATTAGTACCTAACACGGTCTGTGTCATAGAAGACCCTGTCTGTGGAGTCAGTGAGCTCCTCTCTTGCATTGCTTTTCTTGTCTTGTCATGTATGACTCCTCCATCACCATCATCTCATGGCTGTGTGAGCCTTCATTTCTGAAGAGGAGCATTTCAGGTTCACACAGCCATAGGCATACCTGGACAACTTGTCCTCATCCCGAGGCTGGACTGCTCCTCCAGCCTTTCTCCTGCTCACCTCCAGACCTCCTTGGACTGGCATCCATTCCTGTTTCCTTATAGAAACCATCCTGAGACTAATCTCTCTACCTGTTCTTTTATATATATATATATATATATATATATATATATATATATATATAAATAAATTTTTATTAATTTTAATGGAGTGACATCAATAAATCAGGGTACATATGTTCAAAGAAAACATGTCCAGGTTATCTTGTCATTCAATTATGTTGCATACTTATCACCCAAAGTCAGATTATCCTCTGTCACCTTCTATCTAGTTTTCTTTGTGCCCCTCCCCCTTCCCCTCTCCCTCCCTTCTCTCCCCCCCATAACCACTACCCTCTTGTCCATGTCTCTTAGTCTCGTTTTTATGTCCCTCCTCTCTACCTGTTCTTGATCCCATTTCCTTCTCCAGCTTCAGCTCTCTGCTTTTGCCTATATCTTGAGTCAACCTCTGTATTCAGTCTCAGGGAAAGACCACCAGTGTCCTTCTGGTTACTAAATTCAGTGGTCTTTTTTCAGCCCTCTTCTTGTTTTACATTTTTATCAGGTATGATAGTGATTCCTTTCTCCTTATTGAGATTGTTTCCTCTCTCATTCACCCTGTTTCTCTGGTTTCTCACTAACCTGACTGTTTTTCTTCTACTCATGTCTTCAACCCTGCAGTTACTGAGGCTCCTGCTGCAGGCCCTGCCTGCTTTGTGCTCTGCATACGAGAGTCTCTTCTGCTTGAACCTTCTGCTTGTACAGTGATACAATGATGGCCACTAAATCCAAATTTCCAGTCCTGAACTTTCTTCGGAACATCTTGTTATTAATGCCTTCTAGATAGTTCCTCCTAATATCCTTTAGATTACATTAGATTTCAGAGATTCAGTCTCTCTGCAAATGTATTTGTCTTGCTCTCTAAGCCTGCTCCTATAATTTTATCTTGCTTAATGGCAGGCACAATTATAAACTCCCTCTCCTAAGCTATAATCGTCACAGTCTTCTTTTTCCCATCTCATTGTCCAATTTTGTCAGGCCCCTTTCAAATATCCTTCTGAATTCTTTTGGCTCCTGTCACTCAACACAGCAGCTATCTCAAATCAAGACATCATCTCATGCCTGCTTGTTGAGACGGCTTCCTTTATGAAATATCAGTCATCATCCTGCCCTCCTTATTCTCTTCCGTCACCTCTAAACAGCCACTGACAGTCTTTAAAAAATGTAAACCACAAAACCAAAAATGGGAAGCGCAGAAGAGAATCAAGTCAAAACCTTATTACGGCACTTGTTTGCTTGAAAGTATCTATCCACTGGTTTCACAGCTCATAAGAGTTAGGCTCAAGACTAAAATTCTTAGCATGCTGTTTTAATTAGATTCTTTTGAAAGCAAAAGAGATCACCCAAGCTTTCTCAAGTGGGCTCTACAGTCAAAATACTTTCGGGGGGAGGATGGAGACTCAGAAATTCAAGAACAGACTGTGCTCGGAGTCCCCACCTGCAGCAGGATTTGGCCTTCACTCCAGGGCAGTGGTTTTCAAACATCAGCTGCAGTAGAGGCACCGGGAGGGCTTGTGAAAGGAGATGGCTGGTCCCCTTGTCAGAGTTCCTGAATCATTAAGCCTGGTGTGTGGCCTCTAGCATTTGCATTTCTAACAAGTTCCTAGGAGGTGACCAAACTTGCAAACCACCATGCTAGAATAATGTGCTTGCACACACCTTTCTCCGCTGAACTCAGATTTCCAATGTTACTTCCTTGCATTGTTCTCCTGTCAGCTTGTGGCAACATCTGAACGTGGACAGTGCCAGCCATAGGTGTATGCTGAATGAACTGTTGATTCACCACCAAAGTTTGAATTCTGAAATTCTCTTCTTGATCACACCCTCATAACCCTCAGTACTTCTTACTTCCTCAAATCTGTGGAAACTTTTAAAGAGAGTCATGTCTTGTATTTTAACTTTGCCATTTCTTCTTATTCTTTGTCAGTTGTTTTCACATGTCATATGGCTCCCAGGCCAGTTGGGGCCCCTTGAACATTTTATCTGATGTTCTGGCTTCGAATCTCTCATCCACTTGGCCGTCTCCTCATCCCCTCCCAGCTGTCCACAGACGGCACCATCTGCTCCTGTCCCAGACTGCCAGGGACTGGTGGAGGAAGTCCCTTCGTGCCAGTCGCCTCTCTGCAGCCTCCAGCTCGACTGAGTGGGACTCTCAGGATTGCTTTGCGTTTCTTTTTCAGTCCTAGTTGAATTTCTATAACTCCCCCTGTCCTAATGCTCCCAACAGAATAACAACTGTAACTTTGCGTTTCTTTTTCAGTCCTAGTTGAATTTCTATAACTCCCCCTGTCCTAATGCTCCCAACAGAATAACAACTGTAACTTTGCGTTTCTTTTTCAGTCCTAGTTGAATTTCTATAACTCCCCCTGTCCTAATGCTCCCAACAGAATAACCACTGTAACCTTGCCTCTTAGCAGACGGCCTCCTCCATGTGGAAGGAGCTCAGGGGCAGTCAGTGTAATGTCTGCCATCTTCCCTAGCATCCTGAAAGGCCCCTGCTTTTCATCTCGTTCATCACTTGCCTTTTCATCTCATGGTCCTTTCTCTACCTATGTTCTTAAAACATTCTCTCTGTTCTGCCTCTCTCCCTTATTCTCTAAAGGCCTCATTTCTCTCTCTAGGGTCATCTCCCTTAGCTGATGGACCAAAGCACCCTCTTCTTCCTAGATTCCTTTAAAAAAATAGAAAAAAGGAAAGAAATAATTTTTTTCCCTTGGCTCTGTTTCCCCCCCTCCAGCTCTGACATTACTTGTCTCTTCCTCTTCGTTTGTAAACCTCTCAGAGTGAGGCTACACACGCTAATGTCTGGCTCTTCCTTTTCAGTTTGGCCTCCTGCACTCTCACTGGTGATCCCATCCTTCCACTGAAGCATTTCTGTGAGGTCACAGTGACACCCTAGCTGCCGAACCCCACAGCCTCTTTCCCCACGTTGGTCTACTGGACCTTCTACGACATTTGATGGTGCTGATCCTCCAGCCCTCGGGAAACCCTTTGCCCCTCGGCTTCCATGTCCCTGCGCGCCCTTGGAGCACATTCCAGCTCCACTATTGCTCACACTTCCTCCCCAGCGCCTTTGCTGGCCTCTCACATAGACCTTCACATGTGTCCTTGGTTCTCCCATGGTATTTCTCCATTCTTGCCTCTTTCTGAAAAACTTAGTATTACCTTTCGTTGGCTATATATTGATATATATCTGGATTATTCCAGGTACCTAAAATTTGACATCTCTTTCTACATCATCCTGTATTAGTTCCCTCAATTCGCTGATCTCCTTCTGGTTATGCAGGGTTGAACTTGAAGACCACTCCATCCCCTGCATTGTCTCTCAGCTTTGTTCCCACTTTCTTTAGAGAACACCCACATTATCTCTTGCCAAGACTACAGTGTTATCATTCTTGGTCCTTAGTCTTCAGCTCTCACGTTTCCTTCTTCCCTAACGCTGGTTAATGAGTTCCGAAGATATAACTTACCACTCAGAAATATCTAATGGTTTCTAACCCACCTCAGTAGAGCCCAGACTCTGAAGAACTTCCCGGATCTTATTTTTGACTCCTCCCAGCTCCAGCCAGCCAGCCAGCCTTCTGTTCGTGTAGCCCTGCGAGCTCCGTGTTCGTGATTCCTAAATAAGACTGGCATTTGCAGGCGTTCTCCCCTTTCCAGCCTGGCGCGCTTTGCCCCTGCTGCTCCTCCCTGGGTCCCCTGCTACATTTCTCTCTGTCTCAAGAAGGAGCGGCCTCCAGGAAGCTTTCTCTGTTCCGAATCAATCCTCCTTCCCTTGTTCCCCACACGTTGTTTGGGTTTCTTTATCCGCGCCTGGTAGAAGGCTGGCCTGCCTGTTTATCCACCAAAACACTGAGTCCTGTCACGTGCTAGGTTGGGGGTGACGTTTGTCTGCACTGGGTCCCCCTCTCCAGAGTAAATGCCATACGAGGACAAGAGTCAAATTCTGTTTATTGCCCAACAACACTCCATACCTGCTTTGCCTAGAGGGATGAGCAGAACAGGATTTTTAAGTTCACTTGCACTGAAATGAGAAGCAGCCTGAATGTTCAAATGAAAATATATTTTAGGAAAAGTCCTTGCTACAGGGATGTGGCAGTTATTAAAATGTGACAGTGTGGAAAGTGAGTGATCTTTAGGGAGCTGCCGCTTCAGGGGGTTATTACCCAGCAGTGATAAGTTGTTAACATTAGGAAAACTGTGTAATTTCTAGTCGGCACCACAAAAGAAGGCATTATTTATATCAGAACATTTTAAGATTCATTGGTTTCTACCAACAATTTATTTTCTCACATATTCTAAGATGTTACCTGAAAGAGCTGTATGCAGTGTGACTTTTGAAATGAAGTTGAAATATTGGTTGTGAAGAGTTGTTTTTACAGTTAATGGAATTGGAAAGGTATTGCTCGGAGACATTAGTCTTAAGATCACATGGTTCTCTCCTTAAGAACGATAATTTATTCATTTTTCACCCCCTGCCATTTTTAATTTTAGTTCAGGAAATTACTAATAAATATTGGGCAGTTTCCTAGAAACTCACCAAAGCGAGGCATTCATGGCTAGCGATTTTTAACATGTGCTATTCGAGGGGGGCAAGCGGGAGGCTCGGTGGGCAGCGTGTGAAGGACCAGTGTAGTTTCACTTTGGGGCTTATAATATAGGGGTTCCTCGGGGGATATGTGTGTGAGTAAAAATGAGGTCATGCTAGAGAGAAATCTAAGGTTTGAAAAAAAATCACAAGACTAGATAGAGAACTAGGTCTCCTTACATATTTAAACAGCATGCTACGCTTTTATGGTTTCGTTTATTATAAGAATGGTTGAAAACAAAAATACTACTGCACACATATGCAAGAGTATTCATATGAAGAATTGAAATGCAAAGTAAATAAAAGTTTTTATTTTTTTTATTAATTTGAGTACACTCAATTAATCAGAACTCCAGATCCAAAATGAACAGTAGGATGCAATTGTGGTTTACATGGTCTAAATTCCTAAAACATCCCCCAGGATTTAGTGTAATCTGGTCTGGCATGTGTCATACGCAATGTACAAACTCCTTTTCCAAGGGGATGTTGCTGCCCCGTTCCAGCAGGCATTGCGAATGCTTTGTGAAAGGAACACTTTCAAGAGCTAAATCTCTGTGTATCAGTCTTATAGACAGTGTTCTGCTGTCTGTAAATTTGTGGCCTGCCTCAGGGAGGTGCGGCCATACACTCATCAGTAATACCACATGGACACACCATTAAGAAAATCAGTCATTGCCCAGCCTTGCTATCCAGGCATGGAACCTGCCTTTCCTTGACTTGTGTTTTGCTAGCTCCTGTGTTCTGCCACACTGGTGGATTTGTTATTCTCGGCAATTGGTCCTCAACCTCCACTCCCGTCAGTGGTTAAATTCTCTCTGTTCCCACTGCTCAGCTTAGACCAGGGGTCTCAAACTCAACTCAGCATGTGGGCCGCAGAGCAAGATCACAGCCGTTCTGCGGCCTGCACTAGGTCTACAAAAGGCAACTGTTACGCAACACTTTTCTCACTGCAGTTGAAAACAAAAAAAAATCAGTACAAGCACAATCGTACATGCAGTTTACTCAGTGTTACAAAACGACCAGAAACTGTAGTTCGCATCACAACTGCTGTTAACTAAGCTAATATCTAGCTAGGATGCTAGAGAAATGAAAAATACAAGTAGGCCCCTAGGCTTACTTAATTTTATCCAAAATATTTTGAACTTCATGGATTAGTCTGCGGGCCGCACAAAAGTGTTCGGCGGGCCGCAAGTTTGAGACCCCTGGCTTGGACCATTGTTTCTCTACTTGGCTCCCACTGTGAATGGTCTGGCTGGGCCCACTGTGGTTCTTCTCTTCTGCCCCTTGTATTGATGGTTTCTGTGGGCCTAGACCTGGGTTTGTAGACAAGCAAAATAATCATGGTCAGTGGAGGACGCTGGTTTATGCGGTGATTTTTTTAAAGGCATGTTGCAGAAATGCGACATATTCGTGGTGACATGAGCTCCAGGTAGCAGTAACAGCATAATAAGAAGCTAAGCACTTTGAAGCAGTTCCCTATCATCTCATATTGTGGCTCTGGTCGATGAGCTTGGCTTCTACCATCCTGCTTTCTTGACATTTCACTTGGGCTGTCTTCGACACATTTCCTTCTGTGTTCTTTGCTTTCCATTTCTAGCCTTTGCTCTTGCTAGTCTGATGAATAAATAGACCAGCAAATCTCAAGGTGTGTGTAGAAGAACAAAGCAAAATTCAGTGAGTGGCAAAGTATAAGTGTGTTAATCTTGTTATTGCATCACCAGGAACAAATGGCTACTTTTTTTGTAAAGGAAGCTGCAGTTTTTGTTGATCTGCAAATTTGGCTGAGGCTAAGTAAACCAAACACTTCAGGCCTGCAGATCAGTTGAGGGACCTTTCTTGCTCTTAGAGGAAAGGAAATACGCACACCCCACCTCCTACTTACTGCTCAGAGCAAGAGAGAGATGGCCCTCCCTATTTCCCCACAGAGAAGGTGTTGCATTTCTATTCCTTTTTTTTTTTTTTTTTTTTTTTTGTATTTTTCTGAAGCTGGAAACGGGGAGAGACAGTCAGACAGACTCCCGCATGCGCCCGACCGGGATCCACCCGGCACGCCCACCGGGGCGATGCTCTGCCCACCAGGGGGCGATGCTCTGCCCCTCTGGGGCATCGCTCTACTGTGACCAGAGCCACTCTAGCGCCTGGGGCAGAGGCCAAGGAGCCATCCCCAGTGCCCGGGCCATCTTTGCTCCAATGGAGCCTTGGCTGTGGGAGGGGAAGAGAGAGACAGAGAGGAAGGAGGGGGGGTGGAGAAGCAAATGGGCGCTTCTCCTATGTGCCCTGGCTGGGAATCGAACCCGGGTCTCCCGCACGCCAGGCCGACACTCTACCGCTGAGCCAACCGGCCAGGGCCGCATTTCTATTTCTTAAAAGCCAAATCCATCCTCTTTCATAGGGGAATGGCTTAGCCATGGTGTCCTGGTACTGTTGCACTTATCCAGATCTGCCAGGTGGACAAGGTTTACTTGCTGGTGATCTAAGACTTGACACGTGCCCGTGAGCCTCCGGGAACATGAACTTGGGAAGCTCCTGAGGAGCTGCTAGAGGTCCCTTTTCATTTGCCTCGGCCTCCCCTGGAGGCCCTCATGAGACAATATTTTATGGCCTCGTGGGTCCTGGTGAGGTGGAGGCATTTTATTCTACACCTGCCCCACCTTACCCCCCTTAGAGCACAACTGTCTGCTGTAGAACAGCGTGGCTGCATCTTGGGGTTGGGTCCTCAGGCCCAGGCAGCTGAGCAGCATGTTGCTGGGTCTGGTCCTCTGGTTTCAGTGTCACCTGTGCAAGGGACACAGGGAGCGGCCCTTTAACTGCTCTTGCTTTTGCTGTCTGTGTTAGTAATAAACTGAATATAGAAAAGGTCTGGACCCTTGACTGGCCAGGTGTGTCAGCCTTTGTCTCGCATTGCTAGACAGAACTCATCATCTTAACTTAAATATCTCCATTTCTTTGATTAATGGTTTTTATTTATTCATGTAAAATGTACTTTCTAATGCTAAAGTCCATGTACACTGTGCTTAGTTTTGTATTTATAGTATTGTGTGATCTTCTTAACCATAATTTACTTGCCCTCTGTTGCTGGATATTGAGATTTTCCCCCAAGCTTTGTGCTGTTGTAAATGCAGCATTAATTACTTTCACGTGTTTTAGGATATAATGTATAAGTTGGGATGGAGATTGGTGAGTATTAACATGTTAATTTTTTGTCTATAAATATGTATTCTTGCTGTAACTTTCAAAAGTTTTAGACAAATTTACAAAGCCACTATCAGTGAATGAGTTTATTAATTTCCCTGCAAACATAGTTTTATGGTGTTTTTAAGCATAAAAGTTATTAATTTGATAGACATTGCTGCTATATCTTGACTGTGTATGCTAAAGTGAGGCAGTGTTGTTATATAGTGGACATGCAGGGGCTAGAAATGGTGATTAAATTTAGACTTTTCTAGACCTCTGTAAGCCTCAGTTTCTTAAAATTATAAAATAAAGTTATAAACAATGTAAAGAACATGGAAACATACAAATTACTCACATACACTCACATATATATATTACACACACACACACACACACACACACACACACCACCTAATTTGGTACCTGGCCTATAATAGGTATAGATTAATTAGGTGGATAATATACAATCAAATACATTTTATATATTAATTGGGTTTTGAAGAAGGGTAGTAATTGGAACACTTTGCTATAGCCAGTGTATATAGTGAAAAGAAAGGGAATTTAAGATTTAAAAACTTGTCTGTATATACAATCTTCTGTAAAACAAAGGTCATATCTGTATGTCTGAGAAAAGTGCACAAAAATAAATTTGATACCTAAAGCAGTGCTGTCTCATAACTGGTTTCTTCCCTCCATGAAATTCAGAAATGAGTGGGTCCAAATAAATGTTTTTGAATCCATTTTTTGTAGTTTTCTTTTTATATTTTTATTTAATTTTTGGGGGTGACATTGGTTAATAAAACTACATAGGTTTCAGGTGTACAGTTCTGTAACACGTCATCTGCATTTTGTGTTGTGTGTTCACTGCTCCAAGTCAGGTCTCCTGTCACCAATTATCTCTCATGTACCCTCTTTTACCTCCTCCACCCCCTTTCCCACTGGTAATCACCATACCGTTGCCTGTGTCTGACTTTTATTATTTTTTTCTTAATCCCTCCCCTTTTTCACCCAGCCCCCAAACGCTTTCCCTCATAGCTGTCAGTCTGTTCTCTATGAGTCTGTCGCTATTTTGTTTGTTAGTTCATGTTGTTCATTAGATTCCACATATGAGTGGGATCATATGGTACTTGTCTTTCTCTCAACTAGCTTATTTCACTTAGCATAATGCTGTCCAGGTTCATCCATGCTGTTGCAAAGGGTAACATTTCCTTCTCTTGTGCAGCCAGTAGTATTCCACTGTGTAAATGTACCACTGCTTTTTTATCCACTCATCTACTGATGGATGAGCACTTGGGCTGCTTCCAGATTTCGGCTATTGTAACACTGCAGTGAACATAGGGTGCATATAGTCTTTTGAATTAGTGTTTTGGGTTTCTTCAGATATATTCCCAGAAGTGGAGTCGCTAGGTCAAAGGCAGTTCCATTTTTAAAAATTTGAAGTAGCTCTATACTGTTTTCCACAGCGGCTGCACCATTCTGCACTCCCACCAACAGCGCACAAGGTTCCCTTTTCTCCACATCCTCGCCAGCACTTGTTTGTGGATTTATTGATGAGAACCATTGTGACAGGTGTGAGGTGATAGCTCATTGTGGTTTTAATTTTCATTTCTGTGATGATTAGTGATGTTGAGCATCTTCTCACGTTAATTCACTTTTAAAGCCAAAAGTACAATTCTTCCTGTCTTTCCTTTAATTCATTATACAAATCTGGCCACTCGTGATTACAGTTTCAGAGACACAATGATGAACAAGACCAAATCTCTTCTTTTTTAGGATCCTCCATTCTAATTCTAAATAAGCAAATGGGTTCATTTCAGCTAGTGTTAGTTTCAAGTTCATGTAATCTCTGTGAAAAGAATAAAACCAAGTGAAAAGTGACGAAAGGGATGACAGACTGCTTTAGAATCAGGGACCAGGGAAGGGCGTGTGCAGGCTGCAGGGCAGGCCACTGGTGTCCCTCATCACCTGGGGGAACTTGATTGCTGAGTAGTTCTCTTGCTCTACAAAAATGTGTAATTTATTGGAAGTTGTTATTGTTTGATATTATGTTTTCTTTTCCTGATAAATTTTAAAAAGGTTCATTGCCTACTTACATGATCATAAAAGAAGGTATTATTTATGATTTACTTCTGGTGAAATGATAATATATGACAATTGAAAAATACGATTTAATCGAGAAGTTGCACACAGTCTTTTTAAGAACACAGCTGTTGTAGACAAATGAGATCTATATTTGCTTTAGAGCTAACACTGCTGTAATGTTTTTGTAAAGCCTATAATTGTAAGGTAGTAAAATGTTTATGTGAAAATAGGGATGTTGAATAATTTTATCAGATCATCTTCAGGGTTTGTCAAATTGCTTTCTCTGTTCACAAAAATAAAATATCTCATGTGGTGGGAGAACGAGCAGCAAATCTGTAAGTGATGTAATGGGCCAGCAGACTGAACTCTGATGGAAATCACACTACACTATCTCACTGTTTTCACACGAAGCAAGAGTGATCCATTGATGACAATTAAGTTAGCCTGATATACGATTAAAATGTTTTCAAAAGTTTCATGCTTTAGTAGGTGTATTGCTTAGCAATAACAAGTTAGTGTGTTGTGATTGTGAATATAGTAAATGTTATGTTAATGTGCGGGCTCTATTGTGAGTCCATTTTAAAACTATAAATTGATATTATTCTTTATTACCTGAGCATAAAAATATTGTCTTTTTGTCAGTGGTATATATGGATACAAAGGAAAAATAATGTGTATTATTTGATTATTTTTCATCCGCAAGACCAGGGACTGAGCTATATTTTTATCCCAGCAAGCAGCATTTTCTTGGCACATTAAGAGAAGCTCAGAAAATATTTTTTAAATGATTAGAAGTCTACATGATTTTTTCTGCATAACTTGGTAGATTTTTACATCTGTTATTCTGTTGAGTTGCTTTGTGTCTTGAGAGGTCTCAAATGCTTGACTTAGGTGTGTTTTACCACCTGTCACCACCAATGCTGGTATAGTTCTGACCTTTTGCCATATGTACCTTCTTTTGGAACATTTTGCAGAAAGATAACATTAAATGATCTTGATTGGTCTTCTCTAAGGATACATGTATGTGTTTGTGTGAGTATGTGAGTGTGTGTGTAGACAGGAGTTAATTAATAATACTTGTAGAGAATTTTAAAACTATAGAAAGTAATCAATAAGGAAAGACTATTTACATTAATCTCACCCCCCAAGTATAGCCACTGTTAATATTTTGCTGTTTCTTTCTAATTGCTTTTTTATGAGTATACTTTTGCATATGTGGACACACAACCATAAATAGATCCTTGCACAGAGAAGGTGCTTTAAATAAGTTAAATAAGTGAATGTTTTAATATATATAATTTGTATTTTAAAACTTATGAGCTGTATCTGCATGGTACTGACCCAGGGTCAATGAAATATAATGATTAATAGTACTGTTGTATAGCCATGGGTCTAAGGCAAGTTTTAACATAATTTGTACCAGCTGATAAGCATTGTTTCTGAAGTGAGATTGATAGTTTGCACTGCAATGATGGTTTGTACCATATAATATCAGCCATATTGATGGTTTCACAATCAGCCATATTGATGGTTCTACCACTGGGGTTAGTCATGGAGCAGTAATATGAACCAGAAAGGTGTGAGAAGCTCCGACCAAGGTTCCATCCCGGGACCCATGCAAATGTCGATGACACCTGATCCAAGCGATAGGGAGAACAGCTGCAGCTTCCAGCCGCCCCAGTCCTTCGCTGTGATGCATATCTGGCTCTAAAGCTTTGGCTTCTTGTGTCCTCTCCTTGCAATAAATGGTAGGTTTATTAACCTTGTCAAAATAAATTTAAGATCATATTATATATACTATTTTGTGTCTTTCCTTTGATTTTTACTCATCCCATAAAATTCTCAAGATATTTTATTTAAAAATAGGGATTTTGATAACTTCATAGTCATATGTATGTATGTACCGCAGTTTATTTAATCTTTCTTCCGTGTTAATAATATTATATATATTTTTACCATTAAGTTTTTGTTTTGTTTTGTTTTTGTATTTTTCTGAAGTTGGAAACGGGGAGGTAGTCAGACAGACTCCCGCATGTGTCTGACCGGGATCCACCCGGCACGCCCACCAGGGGGTGATGCTCTGCCCATCTGGGGTGTCGCTCTGTTTTGACCAGAGCCATTCTAGCACCTGAGGCAGAGGCCATGGAGCCATCCTCAGCGCCTGGGCCAACTTTGCTCCAATGGAGCCTTGGCTGCAGGAGGGGAAGAGAGAGACAGAGATGAAGGAGAGGGGAGGGGTGGAGAAGCAGATGGGTGCTTCTCCTGTGTGCCCTGGCCAGGAATCAAACTCCGGACTCCTGCACTCCAGGCTAACGCTCTACCACTAAGTCAACTGGCCAGGGCACCATTAAGTTTTATCATGACTTATTTCTTAGCATGTAATAATCCTGGAGGAGTAATTACTGGGACATAGACTATAACTAAAAATTGTTAATTCTTTCTTCCAGTTTTTTCAGTATTTAAAAGATGCTATTTTATTGAATTACAAAGAACAGACATTCATTTATAAAATTTGGAAAAATAAAATATTTATAAAAAGAATATTGGGAACAAATTGTGTTATAATCCTGGCACCTCAACATGACTGTTTAAGATTTCATTTTACAAGGGGTACATGGGGGTTGAGGGGAGATCTATTCAGTGGGACACTTGAATCTATGTAAGCACAATAAATTAAAATCAATAAAAAATAAAGATTTCATTTTATATAATTTTTGTCTTTTTATTTCCATTATATATGTTACAAAACATCATTTTGTTATCTAAACTTTTTTTTTCCATGTAGATGTTTATTATTAACATAGCCTTTCTTTGCCATTAAACAATGTGCTGCGATGTAATTTTATGGCCAATTGTTAAACTGACATGTCTATACAATGCACTTAATTAATCTCCTCTTAGTTTGTTTCTAATGTTTCATTATTATAAAGAGTTCTAGGGTAAAAATCCTTATATTTGTCCCTTGGGCACATCTACCATAATTGAATTAAGACAGATTCCTAGAAGAATTGCTCGTTCCAACTATATGAGTGATTTTTCATGCTTTTGACATATATTCCACATTGCCTTCTGACAGGTTGCACTAATTGACATTCTCACCAAAAGAGGTAAAGTGAAAGGAGATTATAAAAAAAAATTTTCAAGTCATTCACCTTAAAATGAACCAAGTCATCTTTCTAGAAAACAGGTGCCTGCTCACTCTTCTGTGAAAGGAGTAGGGGCCCCTGTTCACAGTGTTCCCCAGCAGTCTTCTGGGGGGTGCGGCGGGACACATTCATACTCGTAAGCCTGTTCGAAAGCAGGCGAAGCTGAACATGGAGGAGATGATTTCACTCACTGCTCTCAGAAAGCGTGAGAGTGAGCTCTTATTGGTTGCTGGGTCTTCTGATTACCAATTTAATTAATTTGCCTGCTTCTTGGGCTTATCTTCAATTAAATTTTATTATTTTCCTGTCGCGAATTGCTTCCGGAAAAGCCATGTTGTCTGTCCCCTCAGTGCCTTCAGCGGCTGCACGGCACACGTGGTCTTGGGATCGGTACCTGAAGGAACAGGAGGCGACAGCGGCGCCCGTGGAGCTCTTCTCCAAGGTGAGCTACTGAGGGTCTCATATTCGTGCGAGGAATCAACACGTAAGAGAATTAATGAAAATGAAATTGTTTGCCTAGGGAGGACTCCAACTTATTTGACGTGTAGTTGCTGGAAAATGAGAAAACAAAGCCAGTCACAGCCTCAGTGCTTTCCGAGTGTGTGCTTTGGAGCCGGACTCCAGGCTTGAAATCCAGGGCTGCTACCTACCAGCTGTCACCTTGAGGAAGTTATTAGCTGCCATTACTTGCATATGTCCACCCAGGGATCAGGCTCGAGGGATCTGTTTTGATATGTTGAATGGCGGTCATGGGTCTGGCTACATGTGAAAGGAGACAGCCCTAAATCATGTCCTACCTGACTGTGAAGATGCCCGAGCAGCCTCTGTACAGAACTTGCTTGACCAATTGACTACTGGCCCTGGGGCCTTGCAGCTTCAAGGGGTGATCTTTACCCAGATACCAAAACTTCCGTTGCCCTATTCTCTGTTTGTGTTTTCAGTATTTCAGGGCCGATTACTATTTAAAAAAATTATATCTGATTTACATCATTAAATTGCTTTTATTTTAAGGAGAGAACGGGAGATAGACAGACTCCCACATGTGCCCCCATCGAGATTCACACAGCAACCCTGTCTGGGGCTGATGCTCAGACCAACCCAGCTATCCTCAGTGCCTGAGGCTGACACACTCAGACCAACTGAGACACTGGCTGTGAGAGGGGAAGAGAGGAAGAAAGGGGAAAGGGAGGGGAAGACAGGCAAGTGGTCACTTCTCCTGTGTGCCCTGACTGGGGTCGAACCTGGACCGTCTGCATGCTGGGCTGACGCTCTATGTACTGGGCCAACCAGCCAGGGCCTAGATTGCATTTTAACTAGCAGTGAGAAGCTAAAACCTTTTATTTGCTTTACATTTCATGAATCTGTTGGGGTAGGGCTAGTACTTTTTATATGTGAAAGGACTAATAATTGTAATCTGGGGCCTGGCAGTGGAGTAGGGAGAAGAGGTGGTGCAAGTACGGACAGAGAAACCAAGCACTGACACCTCAAATACTGACTGTTCTCTTACTGGACCTCAGCCTGTATTCACATCAGATACTTGACGGAGCTTCGGAAAACACAGATGTGTGGGTATTCCTGAGACCTGCTAGATTGATGCTCAGGGCTGGATCCTGGCAATCTGTAGCCTGAGCCACTCCTTAGGGCTGCTGTGAGCAGGGTAGAGGCCGACGAGAGCAGCAATCCCTCCTTGAGTCAGGTCCCTGCTACCTCAAAAGTAGGTGAGCTCCATGGGTAAGGGATCTCTTGTGACCCCCCTTTCCCAGCTCCTTGTGCCCATCCTGAGCCCTTGCTGCAGTGCTCATGGCCGATCAGGAGGGTAGAGTGGGCCTGACCAAGAGTTGGCCAGTGCTTTCCAGTGGTGCCATGACCTCCAAGGGCAGAAGTATCCCAGCCAGGGTCTAAGATGTGAAGTTCACCCAAAGGGCAGAGGCCAGGCTTGGATGGAATCACTCATTGTCCAGGGACTCAAGGCCTCCAGAAGCCATGTAGGAACAGTCAGTGACTTTAGTTAGGGCTTACATGTAACAAAATTGGCCATGAATGATGCAGTGTCTTAGGAATTAGACCTGCGCTGGCTAGACCTCGGATCCTCAGATCAGGATCCTAGGACAGAGATCTTTTCTTACCTCCACCCAAGATTGATTCTAATATTTGGGGGTTAGGGGTACAGTTTGTCCAATTTCTAGTGCAAGGCAAGCTTTGGCTGTGGCAGCAAAGTGTTTGGTTCTCTGACTAGCTCCTGCCTTCTCCCCCTCATCTCAGCCAGTCAACGTGTTAACACCATTTCTAAGGGTTTCTCCTCTAAGATCCATTAAGGTCCATCAACTAGTGTAAGAACACCTGCAGAAGAGAGACTTTCTCCCCCAGATTTTCTCTTGTGACCTAGTGTTGACCAAAAAACCAGCAAGGGGCGAATGTGGGATTTCTGTTCCCAAAATAAATCTATGGCACTACTGGGTACTGTGTATTAATTGGCCATGGGTCAAATACTATTTGTCCCTTGACTTCATAGAGATCTGACAGAAGAGGTACTGCAAAGTGCTAAGTGACAGGACAGTCTTGGACATGTCAGGACAGGAGTGGGTTCCCCTTGGAGGGGTAAACTGAGAGTTTGCGAGACTCCACTGAGTGGAGATGAGTCGCACGCAGGGGATGCTATGTTTGATGATTCCTGGCTGATAATATGACTTAAAATATGGCTTGCTCAAGTCTTTGAACTCTTACAACTCTGAAGGTGACCGTGTTAGTGCATGAGAAAGCAACATGTCTGACATGTTGGAGTGCCTATCTCTTTATTCCTAACTTAACAGTCAAGCTATTCATGTTTTTAAGGCTCTGTGCATACAAAGCACCATGTAAGACATCTACTAAAATACCAAGGAATTTACGACATGGTTTCTTAGAATCTTGCCATCCAGTTGGGATATGAGATACGCCCATAAAGCATGAAAAACAGTATGAGGCAGAAGGTTGATTGTGAAGTGTATAAGGGGTGAGTTTCTTAGGTATGCTCTGGAGAGGGGCCCTCTTCTAACCCTGAATGAGAAGAGAGAAGGCACTGATTATTATGTCTCGTGTGTCCCGATGAGCTGAGAAGATGCTTGTGTTCAAGTACAGTGTTAACCTAACTCACATTTATATTCTTAGATGAGATCAGCATGGTTTTATATAATTAAAAATAGGTTTCAATAGTATCAAAAAGCAGAAGCCAGCCTTCTGAGGTATATCAGACCAAAGTCAATTTTGTATTGGCATTGTGCTCTTGACTGTCAATGTTCACTTTCATTGTGTAAATGCTAATAACGGTGTTCAGGTCAGCCAGCTGAGATGAAACTCTTCAGCTTTTCACCCCAAAATGTTGAAAATAACACTTAAAATATACAGTTTGCATGTTTTGAATGAAAACTATGAAAAGACATTAATGTCTTGCTTTACTTTTAATTTATAATTTCCATACTAATATTCATGTTTTAGAAGAGGATGCACAGACCCCCTCCCCACATGATCAGTTTTATTGTGCAAATCAGATATATATTCTGCCAAGAAACTGTGTATTTTTTTAAGGAGAGTACTCTTATTTGTGATACTCTTATAGACACAGGTTTTTTACACATCTATAGGTCTGTTTCAAATTTATTTTTGTACAGAGAAAGTAAAGTGTTTTGTAATTTATAATTTATTTTACCATCTGGGATAATGAATATACGAGGATATGAACACCTTCTGTTGACAGAAAATGTAAAAACATTTTTTCTTTATTGCCTGTAAAATGTGCCTATCTTGATTTGATTTCTTTTGTTTTGAGATTGGTATTAAAATGTTTCCCCTCTTCTCTCTCCCTGCCCATCAGCTGACCATACAGTGTACTGTTCTAAGGCATTTTCTCCCTGTTGCCCATGACATCATGTTCACATGTGTCAGCGAGAATCAGAGGCCGCAGTCCAGCCCCATCTGCAGATGGGCATCAACACAGAGCTTCCTCCAGGTCTTTGGGACTGACCCTGCCCTGGTTCCTGCTTCTTGTTACCTCCACTTGACATTTCCGTTTCTGCCATATTCGAAGGCCTCTGTGTCTCTTCTTGTTCTCTAAACCTCAAAGGTCCTTTCCCTTCTATCCCCCCTTTCTTTCTTTTTTTTTTAAGATTTTATTGATTGATATTTTAGAGAGGAGAGAGAAAAAGAGAAGGGAGGGGGAGGAGCAGGAAGCATCAACTCCCATGTGTGCCTTGAGCAGGCAAGCCCTGCTTTCAAACTGGTGACCTCAGCATTCCAGGTCAATGCTTGATCCACTGCGGCCACCACAGGTCAGGCCCATCCCCCCTTCACGTACTTGCCCCAGCCTACGCAATCTGACCCGTTGAAATGGACTTGCCAAGCAGCCACCATCCGCCTAACTCATGTTGACAGGGAATCAGGGGGCCGCAGAGGAGCCACATGAAGACCAGACACTCACCCTTGGAGTTGCCTGGCTGTTAGCTGACCCTGCGCTTCACCTGTACGGGCTCAGCAGTCTGGGTGAGGCACACCCGCAGCGCTGGCAGGCTCTGGGGGAGGGGCACAGCTTCCCTAGCTCTCGCCTGTTTATTCTGGTGGCAGCGAGTCCCCCCAACTGTGCATCCCTGTTGTCCTTAGTCGCTGGCCCAAAAGCTGTGCTTTCCATCCCTAGCAGATGCTTTCTCCCCCGCTGGGGCTGGATAGCTGAGTAGATATGCTGAACATGCGCTTAGGCCCCTGCAGAGCAGGGATGCTTCCGCATTTAAAAAATAAACTGGTATTTCAGAACTAAATAAAAGTTACCATAAGAGAAGTTGAAACTTTCTTGGGTTTCCTCATATATTTTCTATGGTTTAGTAATATAGTTTTAACTTGTATTCTACATAGCTAAGGTGTTGTATTAATTTCCTTTTGCTGCTGTAACAAATTACCACACACTTAGTGGTTTAAAGCAACACAAATGTATTATCTTAAAGTTCAGAAAGTCAGAAGTCAGAAGTGGGTCAGCACGGCTACGTTCCTCCTGCGGGCTATAGGGAAGAATCTGCCTCCTGCTTTTTGTAGCTTCTATGCCCCCCCCCACTCTTCCCTCCAGCCTCAGTTTTTATCATCACCTCTCCTTTTCTGACCTTTCTGCTTCCCTCTTATAAGGACCCTGCGGTGGCATTGGGTACACCTGGATATTCCAGGCTACTCTCCCCATCTCAAGATCCTTCACATAATCACATCTGCAAAATTATTCTTGCCATGTGAGTTAGAATGTCATAGGCTCAGGGATTAGGAATGTGGACATCTTTGGGGGCCACTGTTCTGCTGACCCAGAAGTGCCATCCCCTTTCTGCTGGAGTCCTTGCCCCTGGCCCAAGTGACTTCTCATGGGACGCTTTTCTCCCTTCTTTCTCCAGCCAGATGCACACCTGCTTCCCCTGTACCCCAACTTGGCCTCTGCTTCCTGCGAGCCCACTGTCCCTCTACCAGAGCCGCTTCTCCAACCTCTCGGGGCAGCGTTCTCACAGCTCCTTGCAGGCTCGTGATTTCCTGTTCACGGCCACACCCAGCCCCCCACTTTGAGGTTTATGCTTTCTCATCACTACTGTTTCCATTTTTGTGACTTCGTGTGTGTGTGTGTGTGTGTGTGTGTGTGTGCGTGCGCGTGCGCGAGTGCTTGCATACGCGTGTATGCGCACGGTGCACCTGCTTGTGTCTTCCCTCTTTCCTGCCACCCTGCTCACGCCACCCTCCTGTTCTTGCCCCTGGACAGCCCTTTGCCCAGGTCCACCTGATTCCGTCGCGCCTTGAGTGCCTCCATCCAGGGACCTGAATCTCCTTTTCAGTTCAGTCCGTCTACTCCGTGGCCCCACAGTTAGAATTGAAACTTTTTAGCAATGTTGAACTTTAAATGTCATTGTCTGATCTTGTCCCTTATCGTTATTCCATGCTGCCAGTTTTTCTTTTAATTAAGACTCTTAGTTGTTGAATTCTTCCTTTTTCTTCCATGCTTCATGTCTGCCCAGGCCCCTGGTTTTCTCATTTCAGCCGCTCCCTTGCCAGGACCTTGAACTCCCTCGTACCCTGTCATTGTTTCCTAATACATGGCTGCTCACGTCCTGGCTCTGGATGAGTCCTCTTTGCCTTCGGATTTCTGTCCCACGACCCCGAGCACTACTGGAGAAGAAGCACAAAGCCCTGCACGTTGGTGGCCCTGCAAGCCTGGAGTTTCTGCCCAGCTGGGCAGCGCTGGCCGTCCGTCCGTCTGCCAGGCTGTGTGCTCTGTTTCCCAGGAGGGCAGTTCTCTTCGCCACTTCCTTTCACTCCTGGCAGAAGGGAGTCACTCACTCTTGTCACTCCTTTGATGGAGTAGGTGAGACTGCTCGCACTCTCTCCTGCAAACCAACTCACCGCCCCTGCTCCTTCCCTGTTGTACGGAGCACCACCTGCTCCTGCCCCTCGCCCCTTTCCCTGTGCTCTGGTCGTCCCTGTCTCTGCTCCTTCCCTGTTGTACGGAGCACCACCTGCTCCTGCCCCTCGCCCCTTTCCCTGTGCTCTGGTCGTCCCTGTCTCTGCACTTCTGGAGGCCTCAGCCCACCAGTTATCTCCTGTCCTGCTTGGAAGTTGACTTTGCTTCTCTTCTGAGATTTGTATCCCTTTCCTTTTAGGATACAAATACGCGTGTCTCTTCCATCTTTAGGAAAAAATACTGCCCCTTAATTCTGCATTTTCATCTCTAACCCAGCTCCTTAGTCCAGTCCAGCTTCTTGACATTTTAGACTGCTTTTTCTCTTTTCTGTTTTTTCTAACCATTTCCTCCTCCTCCTCCTATGCCTGGCCTGGACTCCCACGGTAGCCTGAGACCGCACCTGTGGAAATGCCCCGCAGGGGTTCACAGCCGGACAGGCTAGGCTTCACCTTGCACGTCCTCCACTCCAGGACTGTCCGCTGTCGCTGTGATTTTGCTTATACCTGCCACTCCTTGCCAGGCTCTTCCAAAGTCCCTCCATCATCTCTAGTCCTAGGGCCCTTTTCTGCATGGCTCCCTGGCCATCTCATCTACCTCCTTCATTTCCGTCCTACCCAGACACCATGGAGTCCTAACCTCCTCGGTCCTCCCTCGTCTTCCTCATCACATGGGTGCCGCAGAGCTCGTTAACGCTCAGTGCATCCAGACCAGGCTCATCTTCTCAGCCTCCTTCCTGAGTCAGCTTCCTGGGCTTCTTGTCCCCGGGAGTGGCCCGCTATGCTCGTCCTGGTGCCAGCTGATTCTTTCCTCTCTCTTTGCCCTCTGTATGTTTAACAATCCAGTCTGCTCAATTTACCTCTTCATTCTTCAGTTCCCACTCTCTGTCCTTACCACTACACCTGAATTTAGAAATAAGCCCTGGCTTTTTAAAAGCATAGATTGTAACAGAAGTTTCCTACACGGTGTCTTGCCGTTCAGGCCAGCCCCACCTTTAACCTTCCCTGTGTACCCTTGCCACTGTGATCTTTGTAAATCGTAATTCTGTGTATCATTTTCCTACTTACAATTGTAGACTGCTAATTTTTATGCCATTCTGTATGATTCCCTACAGGTGCATCTGTTTCTTGGTAGAATTATACTCTTGAAGACTGACTGGGTGTCCTTCATGATTCTCTGGGACAGGTGCGTGTCTGGGCGCCGGTTATTGGCGTGGTGCTCTTCCATGTGCCGCCTCACTAAGTCCTTCCAGCTACTTTCCCTTCACTTGACAGAGAAGGCCTCTGACGCACTTCTCTGAGCCTGAGTTTGTTTAACTGAAAACAGCAGGTAAATGACGCACTTGTCAGGCAGTGCTGAAGAATTGCATACACTGTATATGAAGTCTTTGGCATATTACGGTGTCTGACGTATAGTCCACTATAGTAAATGAAGGCAGTTTTTACAGTTACTATTCTCTCAGGTCCTAGTCTTTGCTCTCCCCAGAATCTCCTCTCTGTCCTAGACAGCATTCACGCAGAACGCTAGCCAGGGCCCATCCTCCCCAACCTTCATTGTCTCCAGGATTGCCTCAGTTTGACCCAGTGAGGCTCCTACCTGTCCTCCATTGTGGTCATCCAACAGAGCGAATTTTGATCTTGCTTTCATGTTCTCTTAAACTTCAGGGAGAGTGTCTAGTCTGAAAACCACCCGTCCTTTGTGCTGCATCGGACATCTTAATGTTGGCAGATATTGACGTTCCGAATCTTTCATTTTTCTCATTATAATGGAATTCTTCCTGCCTTCACAGTTGATAACTTACTGACTTTCTTCATGATGAAAATGGAAATACTTCCTCGTCTAACTTGCTTTATTTCCTAAAATTGTTAAGTAGGCTTGGGTGTTTCTACTTTTATTCCCCTGCTTTCTTCAGTGACATCATAATCTTGGACATTTCTTACTTCTAGTTCTTGTATCTTGTTATATCTTCTGCCATTAAAATCTGTTATAATGTATTATTTTTTAAAAATCTTTTTGAGAGAGAGAGAGAGTGGGAGGGAGAGAGATGAGAAGCATCAACTCATAGTTACATCACTTTAGTTGTTCATTAATTGCTTCTCATATGTGCCTTGACTGGGGGACTCTAGCCTGGCCAGTGACCCCTTGCTCAAGCCAGCGATCATGGTCTTCAAGTCATCAACCTTTGGCCTCAAGCCAGTAACCATGGAGTCATGTTGATGATCCCCCCTCAAGCCGTCAACCCCATGTTCCAGCTCAAGCTGGAGAGACTGTGCTCAAGCTGGGTGAGCCGTGCTCAAGTTGGCAACCTCAGGGTTTTGATCCTGGGTCCTCAGCATCCCAGTTTGATGCTCTAAACACTGTTCCGCCACTTGTCAGGCAATAATCTATTATGTTTCGGAAAGAAATATTTTGTGTCCTAATAAGGAAATTCTAACCATCCTAGGATGATGAGAGAATGCTATTTCTGGAAGGGCTGAGAATACTTGAGGATCAAAGACACCTTCCTGACTTAACCTCCTAACTGATCAAAAAGGAAGACAGAGTTATTTTAGCACATTCCTGTTCTCTCAGTCTTCCTCTTTCTTACTTGAAATCAAAAGGAATGGCTCACTCTGTGTTTCAAAATGTAACTTCTGCATCCAGACCTGAATTTTATTGTTTAAAACATAGTTTTTCTAAATATACCAGTACATTAAATAGAATTTGGAAAACGTGTGTGTGTGTGTGTGTGAGTGAGAGAGAGAGAGAGAGAGAGAGAGAGAGAGAGAGAGTTTTGATAGTCTGGGTTTGTATTTATCTCTGCAGGTACAGAAATATGCTATGAAAATTCATGTTTGATATAACCTCCTGTGAAAAGTATGTGAGACACCTAGAACCTTTTCAACCTAAACAATTCAGTCAGATGTTATTTGTGTTTTGAACATGCTTCCAAATTACTTAATAATCACTGAGAACACTGCCTTAGTTTTAATAACGATTCTTAGACAATACTTTAAATAGCATTATGCATGGCCTTTTTAGTGGTTATATAAAACTTTAATAAAATAACTTAGTATAAATTCTGATATGCTTAGAATCAAAAATAGCCTCTGTCTGTATTTTCTTTTATTTGCCTGACGTGTTTGCTTGTTTGTTTACTTATTTGTTTTTGTCTCAATATGTATTTTGTTGCCTCCAGTTTGAAGATAACTTCATTGGTATATAACAGTTCTTTCAGAAAAAAAGCTTTTTGGAAAAGGGAGTGTGTATTCTATTGAGATGTTTGGCCAGGGTTTATTTAAATCCCCAATCCTATTGAGGGCAGAGAAGGAAGTGTCCTGTAAAGCTAGAATGTGGCCTTCCAACGTGAAGTCATTTAAGCTGATTAATTGCAGGACCCTGAGGAACAGAGCCAGTTCCCCTTTGTGTTTATTTGTCATATTCTCTAGAGCTGCATCCTGATCTTGTGCCTCAGATCCTTTCCCTGTTCTTGGGATCCACTCTCTGAAGTGGTAGGGTGCAGAGTCCCAGGGCGCTGTGCGGTGGCCCAGCAGATCTGAAGTAGTGGAACTGACAGCCAGATCGGGGCTGCTGTTTTCCTGGGGGGGGGGCGCGAAGCCCCTGCACAGGTGGCTTCCCCGGCAGTTCCAGCTGGAAGCTGAATGCCATCTTCAGAGCTGCTCAGAGGAAGAGAAATTCAAAGAAGAAAGTGGTGAATTTCAGACTCAGGGAGAGACAGTTTCTACAACTTCTTTAGGTAAAGGAAATTTTTATTAAATGAATCTTTGTCTTTCTTTTCTGGGAGGGTTTAGTCTTTTGGGGAAAAAAATGCGGATTTATTGTTTTAGATGCTAGACTCAGAGGATTTGTGGAATCCACTCCAATGTGGTGATGACCAATAATTTATCAGACATCTTTAGATGTTACTTTTAAAAGTTCTAAGTAGTTCTTATTTAATACTGTATGGGTTCTTTCTCTTTGTTCGTAAAGATCTTTGTTGGTGTAAAGGTGCCTAAATTCAACAGAATTTCACCAACACTGATAGGTTCTGTTTTGTTTCTGAGACTATAATTCAGTCAGTGGTTAGGTCTGACCAGAGATTTTTATATATATACTGTATGCCAAATTCTTGCTGTCAATAGGTCAGTAGGTTCTGGGGCAATGAGAATTTTGCATCTGAGACTGTAGTAAAATAGATTTTAAAATAACAGTAGGAATTACATTCACTAACTTGCAAAGGTATACTTTTGTCATGCCATGAGTTCTATGTTCTCTATCTGTAGAATGCCCCTTGGTATAATCTTGGCAGCAGTTTGGGATTCAGAATTAATTTATGAAAAATGTTCAAAATAACATGAAAGTACTCTCTAAAATTAGAGTTTAAAAATACACAGTTGGCCATCCTCTATTGCTGTCTGAACTGCAGCTTTGCAGGGAGTTATGTTTAATTATGTAGGTGATGATTTTGCTCCATTAGCTTAAGAAATAAATGGCAAAACAGGCATCACTTAGAAGGAGCAGAACTCGGGCATGGCCTGCTGCTGGCCTGTACATGCACGGGGACGCTGCAGTGGACAGCTGTGTTTGCTTACTGAGGTCTCCTGCGTGTGCATTTACTTAGTGGGTTCGCTGATGACTGCTCCCGTGAAAGGATGGCCACGTGGTTCTTAATCTTTTGGGGGGTCTCAGGCCCCTTTGGGCAGCTAATGAAAGCTGCTGCTCATTTCCTTAGAGAAATGTTTATATCTGTTTGCATTCAAACTTTATGTACAATTCAGGTTTCTTTAGCCCCCAGGAAATCGTGGCTCCCACCCTTAATTCACTATTAAGATCAGACACATTAAAATGTGGTTTAAACAGGAATAGGAAAAAAATGTGTCTGTGAGTGATGTGTGCTGTGAGTGAATGTAGTGTGTGTGTGTGTGTATTTATATATATATATATACACACACACACACACAAATACATATATGTATATTTCCTCTGTGATTAAAACAAGAGAAAGTCAGAAGGGGTTCTAATATTCTTGATATGCCCCACTGTTAGCTCAGGAGAAAACCATTAAGCTTCTTAAGGGAAAAGCAAGGAAGGAGTTTCATAACCTCTCATAGTTTGCCAGTATCATGTGGTGAATAGTCATTTATGATGAAAGATTCATTGCGAGAAACCGGGGAGAACATTGAAACTATAGTAACGCACCAGAAAGTTGGAATTGAAAAGTGGGCACAAAAATATAGTTGTTAATGAGCTGTCCATAAAGTCCTTGAAACTATCGGTAGATACTGATAATGTTACAAAAGTAAAATGGTCACATTATGGAAAATTTGTAAGTCATTTTCACCCTTGAAACTTGGGTGTCAATTTAAACTCCTTGCTTCATCTTCTGCTTCCAAAGCCGCGAGGTAATGGCCATTTTACCTCCTAAATAGCCATTGAATCTGGGATCTTCCCCTCTGCTCCAGCTCCTCTTTCTGGATTGACTGATGTCCTCATTATTGCTTGTCCAGCTTGCAGCATTCTGGAATGTAATACATCTTTGCAGTTAAGCACGCGGACCAGGGCTTGAACTCGATTTCTAAGTTTTAACTGACTAGCTGTGCAATGGGAGCATGTGTGACCTCCTCTGAGTCTGTTTCCTCGTGTGAGAAAGGGATTGTAATAGTGCCGACAGGGGATTGTAAAGCTCAGATAAGCTGAGTTAGATGCTGTGCAATTATTCGGTAGATATTAAAAGCTTCCTTAACCATCTTTCCTATTTCTAGTCTTGTTACTTTCCTAGTTAATTCACCACATTGCCATTACTGCCAGTAATACGTTGTTTTTTTTTAAATTTTTTTTTTGTATTTTTTTCTGAAGCTGGAAACGGGGAGAGACAGTCAGACAGACTCCCGCATGCGCCCGACCGGGATCCACCCGGCACGCCCACCAGGGGCGACGCTCTGCCCACCAGGGGGCGATGCTCTGCCCATCCGGGGCGTCGCTCTGCCGCGACCAGAGCCACTCTAGCACCTGGGGCAGAGGCCAAGGAGCCATCCCCAGCGCCCGGGCCATCTTTGCTCCAATGGAGCCTTGGCTGCGGGAGGGGAAGAGAGAGACAGAGAGGAAGGAGGGGGGGTGGAGAAGCAAATGGGTGCTTCTCCTATGTGCCCTGGCCGGGAATCGAACCCGGGTCCCCCCCACGCCAGGCCGATGCTCTACCGCTGAGCCACCGGCCAGGGCCAATAAGTTTTTTATAAAGTGCAAGAGTGGTTTTCTCTCCTCTGTGCTTAAAAGCTTTTGCCAGTGTTTCATCAATGAAGAATAAAGGAAAAGTTTTTTAACAAGACAGACAAGGCTTCTTGTCACTGTGTACTACACGCTTGCCTAGCACCATCGTCACATGATTGTGTATGTGTTGATTAAAAAACATTAGCATTTAAAAATTTTAACAAGACAGAGAATATAAAAATAAATAGTATTTTCTCTGCAGGTTCCTCTTTCTAGGTGAGCTACTCAATTTGGTATGTGTACTTCCAGATCTGTATAAATGTGATGTAGATATGTGAATAATGTTCATATAAATAGCTGTCTTTTATCTAACACTCACTTTATATGTATCAGTATAGCATGGCTATGATGCCACTGATCCTGGTCTGTGTCTCACTTTTTAACAGCTGCATTGTATTCCATTGCATTGTGTCTATTTTCTCTCCATCTACAATTATTTTTATATATACTGTTGCAATAAAAATACAATGCATTTTCCCCCAAATGAATAGTCATGTCCTAATGCCATTTATCTTTACTCTCCTGGCTTAAAATGCCACCTTTATTTGATTTTATTATTTATTTTTTTTAGTGTTTGTTTATTGATTTTAGCAAGAGAGGACGGGAGAAAGAGAGAGACAGACATCGATCTGTTCCTATATGTGCCCTGACCAGGGATCAAACCGGCAACTGCTACACTTCAGGATGATGCTCTAACCAACTGAGCTATCCAGCCAGGATATTATTTTATATTAAATTCCCACGTTTGGGGCATGGCACTCTTTGTGGCACTGTTTTCAACCTGTTGGCATCATCTATGTTCACAGACTACCAATGTTTCAGACCACTGATTTTAGATATTGAAAAAACTCACTCTAAGTTTTAATTATAAAATAAAAGCTTACAAATTATGAAGTCAGTGAGTGGGATAGTGTTGCCCTTAATCTTTCAGAATGATCTACCAGAGTGACTAATAACCCATGTGCTCAAGCCGGACACTCCGTGGTCTCCAGCACATTACATCACCTCCTGTGCCCCAGTTTTATCATCCGCATAATGTATGTAATGACACCTATTCATAGAGTTTTTATGATGATTTAATGAGCTGATACTTGTAAAGTACTTAGAACAGGACCTGGCCCAGAGGTAAGTGCTTCATAAATGCTTCTTGGATAAAAGCACCTTTGTAAAGGATAGCTCAGGCTCAATAAGCATTTGTTCTCATTCTTTATTCTTCATTTCTGCTCAATGAGAAAATTATATCTGTTATAGTTGTTAAGTATGATAGTAAATGTGGTGGTTCTTCAGATATATCTGGACCATTTTGGGTATTCAGATCAAGCATAAACCAAGAGTCCTCTTGTTTTATCAAATGCTAGGCCATAAAGAATATTACTGTCCAGGCCCTGGCCAAGTTGGCTCAATGGTAGAGTGTCGGCATGGCATGCAGGAGCCCCGGGTTTGATTTCCGGCCAGGGCACACAGGAGAAGTGCCTATCTGCTTATCCACCCCTCCCCCTCTCCTTCCTCTTTGTCTCTCTCTTCCCCTCTCGCATCGGAGGCTCCACTGGAGCAAAGTTGGCTCGGGCGCTAAGGATGGCTCTGTGGCCTCTGCCTCAGGCGCTAGAATGGCTCTGATTGCAGCAGAGCAATGCCCCAGAGGGGCAGAGCATCGCCCCCTGGTGGGCAAGCCGGGTGGATCCTGGTCGGGCGCATGCGAGAGTCTGTCTGACTGCTTCCCCATTTCCAGCTTCAGAAAAATACAGGAAAAAAAAAAAAAAAGAATATTACTGTCCAAACCAGCCAGGCTAATTCTCTCAACTTGAGAGAGAGAGCAGCAAATGATTCATAGCCTTCTCTTTGGTTGTCTTTGTTTCAGGAAAATGTTTCTTCCTGTTCCTTTCTGCAGTCAAGAAAATCATCAAGTATTGAAAGAGTTAAATTTTCTGTGATCATGCTGTTTATATTACAGTTTGTCTATATAAGACTTCCTGATGTCTCCTATTTCACATTTAGAATTGTGACATTTAGGTCCTGGAGAAACACTTGAGACCATTTGAGATTCTAAAGATGCTGCTGAGGTAAATCATTAAAGAAGGCCACTGACTGAACTCATGGCCGTGGTCCTTGGTGTTACCAGAAATTCGGTTTTTAACATCTGCATCTCAAACCCTGTGATCAGCTTTCCCTCTGGCAGCCCTCACATGGAGGTTCGGAAACCAGAGGCCTGTGTCTTTGCCAGTCTTTTCAATGCATGCTAGAATTACATGCCACAGTGCCTGTGATTCCACTGCATGTCCACTTTCTTTTTTTGTGTGTGTTTGACAAGGACAGAGAGAGACAGAGAGAGAGAGGGACAGAAAGGGACAGACAGACAGGAAGGGAGAGAGATGAGAAGCATTAATTCTTCATTGCAGCACTTTAGTTGTTCATTGACTGCTTTCTCATTTGTGCCTTGACAGGGGGGCTACAGCAGACCGAGTGACCCCTTGCGCAAGCCAGTGACCTTGGGCTCAAGCTGGTGAGCCTTGCTTAGAACAG
Organism: Saccopteryx bilineata; assembly: GCF_036850765.1. Lineage (NCBI taxonomy): Eukaryota > Metazoa > Chordata > Mammalia > Chiroptera > Emballonuridae > Saccopteryx > Saccopteryx bilineata. The sequence continues at coordinate 54,367,540 of NC_089500.1, read as the reverse complement.
ATGAGCCTACACTCAAGCCGGTGACCTCAGGGTTTTGAACCTGGGTCCTCTGCATCCCAGTCTGATGCTCTAGCTGCTGTGCCACCGCCTGGTCAGGCTGCATGCCCACTTTCTTCTCTTTCTTTCAGTATTGAATTAAGATCAGAAAAATATTGTTGACTGCCAGCTCTTGCCTATAAATAAAATATAATGCTATGGGCATTCAGATAGGACCTTCCACTTAGCAGGTGACATGCCTGTGACAAGCATCTAGCTGGTGCTTTGTGAGTGCTGATGGCCACCTGCTTTGTGTGATCTGTATAGTAACTCAGAAGTAGTCATGACAGCCTGATCTCTGCTTTTTAATGGGGTTCTCAGTGATAAACAGTAAAGTGTTTGGAATTTCTCACATCTACCTCTCAAGTGTTCAAGAACTGTTCCTGCTTGCATCTGTGACTTTGTCCACCTATGGAGCCCATCTGCTGGCACACATGTGTGAAAAGTGCCCTCCTGCACTGTATTTCATAGAGGAATTTAGCCAATAGCCTGTTTTTCATTGGCATGGTGCTCTGTTTTAATATTGTTTCCTAATGCTCTAATTTTAAAATAATAGTACATCATTTTTACCTGCTTTTGCTCTGAGGGATGGAAATTTGAATAATTCTTTTTCATCATTAGTGACAAATTAATCAATGTCATACTAGAAAATATTATTTTGTAACTGTTCTTGAGAAAAGAATGACAAAACAGAGCACATTAACTTCTGTCCCCAAGAGCCTGTGGGGCTCCTTAGAAATGTCCTGGCGGTCTCCCACGGCTCGAGCCACATTTTGTTTTGCCTGGTTTATTGCCACGTCTTTCTCCTTATGTGGAAAAAGAGAGGGTGTCAGGCTTTCAGAAGACTTGGGTCCTTAGTTAGACTGTACTCCTAAACCAGTTGTGTGACCTTCTGAAAGTCTCTTAACCTCTCTGGGCTCGAGTTTATTTACCATAAAAGTTCTATTCAGGTCTAGAATTTCAGTTCTATTTTTTTATCATAAAATACACTTTTATAAGCACAACTATCAATTGTGTTCCTAAAACATAAGAATTTTAGAAAGGGAAAATACTAAATCTCTTATGAATAAACCATTCAACAGAAAAAGAAATGGATGAAAGGTGGTGATATTTCTCTCTAAATGTTGCCTTTCAGATGGTTAAAAATGAATGTTTTGTTTTTTATTTGAAACCCACAAAGAATGCTTTTGGCTGTTTCAGCCACATAATGTTCCTGGAAACATTATTTATGACTCCCAAACATTTCATTGAGGAACCACCATGAAAGGCTGACAAAGGATAATGTTGCTTATTCTAACTCTCGGCTGTGAATTATTGCCGTTGTCTTGAATTTATCATTCATATGTGATAAGGAGGTATAGTCTGCTCAATATAATTCTGATTCTAATTTTGCATCAGTGTGGTTAAAATCTGAAAAATGTTCTCTCAATTTCTCTGGCTTCTTAAATTTTCCTTCTGCATTATTAATATACTCTCCTTGAGGTCTCTTCTTCTCTTTTGCTTTCTTATCAGTGTTGTGTGAATGTGTGTGTGTTTGTGTGTGGTGCTTTTGAAGTTAACTGAAATTCCAAAGCAGTGAACAGGAAGTAGTCACTCAAAACTCGTTAAATACAACCTATTGGAAAACACAGTAGACGTGAGAAGGCTGGGAGAGTTATAAACACACACATGACATTTATTTTTGTAGAAATAATATTTTCCTGAGAAATCATTCATTCTTGCTATTACATTTTTGGGTTTGGTCATTGTAGGGAAAACAACTGTGTTAAGCTTGTTCGCTTGCACTTTGCCTGATTAGTGTGTGAGCACATGGCAGGGCCCCGTGTGTGTAGTCTACGTAAAGCTGAGAGTGCTTGCCCGCAGGGCGGGATGCGATTGCCTGCTTACCACTGAGAGGGGCCTTTTCGCCGATTGTTTGCCTGCTGCCATGAGAAGAGGTTTCCCCCTGCCTGTTTTCTTGTCTGCCGTTATGAGAATATTAAATGGGATGGCCCACTGCTTTCTGCTCCGCGGCATCTCTGCCGTCTGCCTGAATCCAATGTGAACCTGCCTGGCCTTGGCCGCTGGCGTTCTAGTCATCTTTTCAGTTTTTTCCATGGAAGCTTCTAGAATGATTTGTGAATGTAAGAAAGTTTTAAACAGTATTTTATAAGCCCTTTTTTATAAAAAAGGGTATACACCCAAGTATAGAAGCAGGCTGATGAACGAGGGTACCTTGTCCACAGTGGAGTACAGTGCAGCTGTCGAGAAGATTGTGGACAGCTGTTGTGACCTGAAGAGAACAGCATATATAGTATGCCACCTTTTTAAGAAGGAAGGGTGTGGGGAAAACAGCTGCGTTGGCCTGCTCACTAGCAGTTTGCATTGTTAATGCACGAGCATGTGGCAGTGCCAGGTGTGTATATAGCCTATGTAAGGCTACCACTGCTGGGTGGAGTGTGCATTGCCTGCCCGCCACTGTGAGGGGCTGTTTTTGCAGTTTGTTCACCGGCTGCCATGAGAAGTGGTGTTCCCCTGTCTGTTTGCTCGTCCACTGTTGCAAAACTCTCATAGACGGAATGGCCCACTGCTTTCCACGGTTCCTTTACCACCTGCCCAAATCCAAAGTGGGCCTGCGCGGCCTCAGCCGCCAGCATTATAAAGGGAAATTTTAGAAAAAACTAACTACTTATTTTTGCAAACAGAAACAAGGAAGGGTAAACCAAACACAGGAGGTTGGTTATACACACAAGGTGGAGTAAGGTGGAGAGGACACGGGAAGGAGAGACACTGAGTACCTTTTTGTACAGCTGTAACTTTTGGAAGCTTTAACTTTTTATGAAAGAGAATGTTTTAATCTTACGGAGAATACTCTGCTCTTAAGGAAAATTATTTAGTATTTAGGAGTAAAGAGCTGCTGGGAAAACAGCTGTGTTAGGCTTGTTTGCTCAAACTTTGCCTGATTAGTGCATGAGCACATGGCAGCGCCACATGGGTGTAGTCTATGTAAGGCTGTAGCTGTTTGCCCTCAGGGTGGGTTGTGGATTGCTTGCCTGCCACTATGAGGGGTCGTTTTGCTGTTCGTTTGCCTGCTGCCAGGAGGAGCAGCTTTCCCCTGCTGATTTGCTCATCTGCCGCTGTGACACTCTATTAAAGGGGATTAGCCTTATGCTTTCCAGCTCCACAGTTCCTTCCTCTGCTGTCTGCTCGAATGCAGTGAGGACCTGCCTGGCCCCAGCCACCAGTGTTACATCTGGTGCTGTGAGCAGGATTCAGATCAGATTGATATGGAGCCACCTGTACCCTTGAAGGAGGGAAGAGGGGCGGTCCTTTTTCTCCAGCATATGGTTCCCCGTGGCTCTTCTTTTGGGGGCTGTGTCTGGGTGATTTTTACAGCCCTGCAAGCAGAAACTGGAGCTCTGTGTGAGAGGCTATGCGAGGTCAGAAGCTCCAGGATGAGCTGGACTGAGTGACAACAGTGGCTTGAACAGCAGTAGTTACTGGAAAAGTAACTATAGCCTTTGAGAGCTTCAGTTTGCCCTAGAAGCCAAATGTGGGCAGTGACAGAGAAACCACTGCAGGTTTAAGAGCTCGAGCTTCAGCTCCAGGCTGAGAGCCGGCAGCTGCAGGAGCCGAAGCAGGTGCTGAAGAAGAAGCTGCATTTCCGTGGCAGAGTGGCTCTGAGTTGGCGAGAGCAGTCCTTTCTAATTCCTCCTCTTCTGAGTAGGAGGCTCGAGCTGAAATTGCCATTGGCAGACTCAAAGCCTGGCTGATGGTCACCCAGAAGGTAAATAGCCATCTGTCAAGAATGCCTCAGGGGCAGGCATAACGCCCTCCTCAGGTAGTGGAACACTCTGTGGTCCAGCCCTACATCCAGACAGAGCTGATGGAGTTAGGGGTGAAATTGAGGCAGAAACACACTGAATCCCTGGCTGCTTTGTTGCTGCAGTTGTGGGACCAAGGGGTGAATGGCATCATGCTCTCTGGAACAGAGGTGGAGAAATTTTCTGCCATTACCAGACACTCCTTGAGGCAGCATCCTCAGAACTGCCATGACAACCCAGGAGACTATACCCTATTAGAATGGGTGATGGCTGCCATTCATACAGTCTGGCAGAATGCTGAGGACTTGCCAGGGGCAGTGAGTAAGTGGCAATTCTATAGGGTTATGCCCCAAATTCTCCTGGAACTAGGTATGAAGAAGGTTGCTTTCAATCTGCTGTCCCATGGGCCAGATGAGGAAATATTTATGGCAGGGATGAGGGACCTTATTCTCTGTTGTGCCCTTCAACCTTTTGAGTCACTAGTGGCTGGCTGTCTTGAGCCCCTATATGGAGAAGCCCATTAACACAGTAACACAGATGGTAGCAGGTTTGGGTGAGGTGGAGGCAGCGTGAAACCAGAAAGCTGTGTGGGCTGCTGCCCATGCCCCCCACCCCGCCAACTAATAAGAGAAATGGGCCGGTAAAGGTTACCCAAACACAGATGTAGGTAGATTTGATTCCAGCCAGAGCGGTTAGAGAGAAATTAGATCGGAAGGTCTAATAGAGTCCTGTTAGAGCTTTGGCAGCAGCTTAAGCCACAATAGAAGTTCCATCTGTTGAAAAGCAGGGAAAACAGATGGTCCCAGCAGCTGCCAAGAAAAGGGCTGCTGTTCAGGTTGCATGATTGCAAGATTAGGTGACGGAGACTACCGTGGGAGAGGAGGATCCCCACAACCTGTTGTTCCAGTTTGAATAGTGGGAAGGCTGAGGGACTCGCCCTAACAGGGATGGGCGGTGGCAGCAGCAGCAGCAGCAGCAAGAGAACTGTCAGGGTGACATAGGCCTTGAGGGTGTTTGACCTCATCAGGCCCAGTGAGCTTGCTGAGGTGTTTGGATGGGGCTTGTGGCAATGGACAGAGTGCTTATGGAAAGGTTTGTTACCAAAGAGCTGTGTGCCTAGTTTCCTGTACTGGATCTTTACCTTGGGTGATTTGCACAGACAGCTAGGCTGTTCATCGTGGACTGATCATTGACTGGTATAACGGACTCTTGAAGCAGGGACTGTGACAAGAGGGGGCACTGGCTCCCTTGTTGGATAGATATGCTGCTTGTGGACACTATGAGAGACCCTGATGGGGTCCTGTGGAGGGGCTCCGTGGCACCTGTGCAGCCTCTTGTGCACCAGGAAGCTGCTCTCATCCAGTTCTGTAGATCTGCACCATGGACACTTTACAGCTTCAGTGGACATGGCCCTGGACCATACAGGCCCTCCCACCTACTGTAGGGTAGGGCTCTAGAAGTGGGCTTCCAGTTAACTCCCTGGGCAGAGTGCTCAGGGAAGCATTGTGAAGGGCACCTTTGTAATTATTGTCATTTTTGGTATAGTGTGTGCTATTATAATTTTGTTGCTGTAGTCTATACTGTTTCTGTGATGTCATGTATCCCACTCCTCGCACAGGGACTATTGCGGAAGATGCCTGTCACATTGATTTTGAGGGGAGCAACTCTAAAGGGGTGGATTGTTGGGGAAACAACTATATTAGGCTTGCTCACTAGTATTTTGCCTGATTAGTGTGTGAGCATGGGACAGCAGCCCGTGTGTATAGTCTATGGAAGGCTACGGGTGCTTGCCCTCAGGGTGGATTGCAGATTGCTTGCCCACCACTGTGAGGGGCCATTTTGCTGTACTTTTGCCTGCTTCTGTGAGAAGTGGTTTTCCCCTGCCTGTTTTCTCATCCGCCGTTGTGAGAGTCTATGAAACGGGAATGGCCCAATGCTTTCTGGCTCCACACTTCTCTACCATCTGCCCGAATCCAATGTGGACCTGCCTGATCTCAGCCACTAGCATCAAAAGAGCCCTCAAAATGATTTGGAAAAAAATTGTATGCACATGTATGTGTATATGTGTATCTATATGCCAATACCTGTATACGCAGGACTTGAGTATGAGGAGCAGATGGAAAGGGGAAAGCAGATGTGGTGGGGTGTTAATAATAAATAAATCTGGGAAAAGGTTAAGTATTCTTCCAACTTTGACATTTTCAAATGAAAAATTTTACAGAAGATTACATTTCACTTTAAAAATAGGCATTCATAGATTAAACAGTAATAAATTGTAACACCATTAGAAATTAAAAGGTAGCTCTTGAACTAGATTTTAATCATTTCCCTTCAGTATACTTATAAGTTTATTTGCAATTAGGAGTATATTGACTAGCTATGCTGAATCAGCTTGAAACTGCTCAAAACTAATAGTAATTGAGCAAGGCTGTGGGAAATAAGACCAGTATTAAATTAAAGAATAATGAATGAGAACAAATTAGAAAGTCCATTATGAAATGGATTCCATCTACAATAGCAACAAACACGGAAAGGTATACAGAAATAAATATGACAAAGCATTTTTGTAATCTATGTGAAAATTTAAAAAAACATCTTAGATAAAATAGATATCTAAAAAAAATAAAAAGGACAAAATGCGGACAAAATCCACTGTCTTTCAAGTACCTAGAATTTTTTCTCAAAAATTGTTATCCTGGCCCTGGCCAGTTGGCTCAGCGGTGGAGCGTCGGCCTGGCGTGCAGGGGACCCGGGGTTCAATTCCCGGCCAGGGCACATAGGAGAAGCGCACATTTGCTTCTCCACCCCCCCCTCCCTCCTCTCTGTCTCTCTCTTTCTCTCCCGCAGCCAAGGCTCCATTGGAGCAAAGATGGCCCGGGCGCTGGGGATGGCTCCTTGGCCTCTGCCCCAGGTGCTAGAGTGGCTCTGGTCGTGGCAGAGCGATGCCCCGGAGGGGCAGAGCATCGCCCCCTGGTGGACAGAGCGTCGCCCCTGGTGGGCGTGCCGGGTGGATCCCAGTCGGGCGCATGCGGGAGTCTGTCTGACTGTCTCTCCCCATTTCCAGCTTCAGAAAAATACACACACACAAAAAAATTGTTATCCTTTTACTCAGTCTAGGAATCTGAGGTCAATATACATGTCCAGTAATCAATGAGTTTATTTATTAATTCAATAACTGTCAAATATTCCTTTCAGAAATCCCATCTCCTACTGTCTGGCTTGGAGTCACATCCCCAGACAGAGTAAGCTAATATGAAGCAAAACCCCAATGGATAGGGCCGTATTTTAGCTCTAACATATAAATCCAGCATACTCAGTAAAGGAAATAGTGATAATAAAACAGTCTGAGAAATATGAACTCTAGACAGGCTATATAAGTTTAACAGTTATAATCAGTACATAAGTATTTAAGTGAACATTATTTTCCATGTTTGATGTTATTAAAAATATATGTCTTTTATCAATTTAATAATATAAAATGTTCAGTAAATATCAGACTTTATAAGCCATTTGCTTTCATCAGTGGCTTTTTACTCTATATAATTTTCACAAAATGCATACATTTATGTTAATATATAATTCATATGCATGAATGTTTTTTTATATACACTTCTCATCAGTTCAGCTTAAACTTTAATAATTATATCTTCTTTAACAGACAAAAGCAATGTTGTGGGATTCACTGATTGCTATCAACCTCAGGTGAAAACTATTTAACAATTAAATCACTAGTACCACCTATGGATGAAGAACTTATTAAAAACCTTGCTCTTCAGAAAGACTCATTGTAAACAAATAAGCCAGAAAAAAATTAAAAAGCTAAAAACAGACCCACAAATATGAAAAACAGAAAACTTTGCAGATCAGTGAGCTATTCAAAACATTTTTCTTCAGTACTTATTTATCCATACCAAAAAATAACCCTACCTCACACCATAGAAAAAGTCAATTCCAATTGCATTGTAGATTTCAAAATGAAGAACAATTTTTTAAAAGGGCACTAGGAGAATATCTGTGTAACTTCAGGGTTGCAGGGGATTTCATAGGCTAGATTTACAAACTGTACGAGAAATAATTGGTATATTTTACTACATTAAAATTAAAAAAAAATTATCTACTAAAAGTTATAAACAAAGTAAAGAGCCAAGTTACAGACTGGAATAAGTAATCATTATGATCAACAAAAGACTGTTTCCAGAGTACAGGAAGAGCTCCTTCAAATCATTAATGAAAAATGAGCAAAAGGAATAAATGGGGAGTTTACAGGACGTAACGTTTTGTAGACAAACTATTTCAAAGCACATGAAAATAATGAAACCTTCTTTCAGGGTCAAATATGTAAGAACATCCTTCTCTCTTAAGCTATATAACTGAGCTTCCAAACTACTACAGTAAGTTCATGATTGTATGTATCGCCACAATACGTGCTTTACGATGATGTTGTGAATGTATTTCAGTGGCTAATGTTATATCATGACATTTCATAGGACCAGACCTTCCCAGAACACGAGAATGGTTTTCAGGTTGGAATGAGATTAGAAGGCATTGATCCCCGACATCCATCTGTATTTTGTGTGCTTTCTGTAGCTGAGGTAAGAGATGATGTTATTGTCTTGAGCTAATTGCAGTGAGATCTCAGAAGAGAATTTTCTAGAGAATATGAATTGAGTACTTTCTGTTCTAAACAAGTTTCAGTACATTATGTTCCCTAATACAAATTTAAATGGGAGGATGGTTCATATATGTTGATGGCACTGACAGAATATATGAGTATTTTGTTAATTTTTTTTTTTATACAGACAGTGGCCAGGTTACGATCGAGATAGGTGCTGCAGGTTTGTTCTTAAATTGAATTTGTATGTAAGTTGAAACAGGTACACTTACCTATTAAATACAACTTAGACATGTTTGTCTTAACATATTTATTTTTACCTTTCTGTACATATAAATACTTAATCATTTTCAGACCTACAGAACCTATCTGGCTTGTAACCCAGTGACTGCCTGTACTTCAAGTATATGAAACAATGAACCTTTGCAAACATTGCATTTTGCAGGTGTGTGGTTACCGTCTAAGGCTTCATTTTGATGGTTATTTAAGCTGCTACGATTTTTGGACCAATGCTGGTTGTCCTGACATTCATCCAGTAGGGTGGTGTGAAAAGACCAAACATGAATTGCACATCCCTAAGGGTAAGCCAGGATGGAAAGAAAGTGAGTTGTTACTTCAGTTTTATTTTAACATTTCATGAAATAATAACAAGAGCCTGCTGTGTTTTGATTTCCAAAATGCAAATTTGATTCTCAAAAATGAGTAAGTCTATAAGGATAACATTCTTAGAAATAAATGTCTTTAAAAGAAAAGCATTAATAACTATTTGAGTCAGATATTTTGATAAGACAACTAGGGCAGAAATAAAATTTTATTTTACATCAAGTTTATTAAACCTTATCAGGAATCAAGAAACTAATGCTTAAATTATGGTCAAAATGAAATACCTCCATCAGTGAGACTGTACAGTGAGGAAACTTGAGGCACTGTCCTTCGTTTCCCACGGAAATCATGGGGAACAGGGACATGTGTCAGAAAATAATTTCACTGTTGTTTTTTTATTTGATGGGAAGTAAAAATCTCATCTTGATCTTTTGTCATATGGGAGAGGAACCTGGGACGGGCACGTACCTGCAGCCTTATTCTATTGCTGATTGCAAGTGAGTTGAGGTTTTGACCAGGTGGGATGCCAATGGGTCCATTTCTTTGCACAGCAAAGAAGTTGCTTCTACAGAAGGTCTCCTGCTTAAATATTAGATGATTTGATTATCGTGGAGACTTCTGGAGTTAGTATCATATATAGTCATTTTATTCTTAGTAACCAACTCAGGGGATCCATTGGGATCTGTCCTGAAACTAATGGCAGAGTCTCTTAAGATTGCTGGATCTCATCAAAGCTGCTAACAGGCCACTGGCTCATTTACTTGGTAGGTATTTATGGAGCCCATAGTCTGTGTACACACTGGGGATATAGCACTGAATAAAATAAGCCATCTGTCTTCCTGGACCTTTTATTCTGGACAAGAATAATAAACAAAGATAAAGATTGAGTGTCAGGCAGAGACGGGGTGGGGGACTGAGAGCCTCACAGAGACAGCCCTTGACTTAGCGTGGTGAAGAAAGGCCTGAGAGGGTGACATCTGACAGACACATGGGTGAAATGAGAAAAGGGATGTGGCTACCTGGGAAAGAACACTTATCAGAGAGAAAAGCAAGAGTAAATGTCCCAGGGCCTAAGTGCACTTACTGCACTTGGAATCCAGGGAGGCTCATGTGCCTAGAACAGAGAAGCAAAGGCGAGAAGATAGGAGATGAGGTTGGAGATACAGCCCTGCCTTTGAAGGCTGTGCAAGGAGTTTACTTCTATTCTAAGTGTAACACTGACTCAGGAAATACCTGTTGAGCCTGTTGTATTTGGGCCAGCACACTGTGAGCCACCTTAGGGCACATGAATGAGAGGATAATGCTTTTTTTAAATTTGTGACAGAGACAGAGAGAGGGACAGATAGGGACAGACAGACAGGAAGGGAGAAAGATGAGAAGCATCAGTTCTTTATTATGGCACCTTAGTTGTTTGTTGATTGCTTTCTTCATGAATGAGAGGATAATGCTTTTTTTAAATTTGTGACAGAGACAGAGAGAGGGACAGATAGGGACAGACAGACAGGAAGGGAGAAAGATGAGAAGCATCATTTCTTTATTGTGGTACCTTAGTTGTTCTTTGATTGCTTTCTTGCATGTGCCTTGATCAGGGGGCTACAGTAGAGTGAGTGACCCCTTTCTCAAGCCAACGACATTAGGCTAAAGCCAGCAACCTTGGGCTTCAAGCCAGTGACTTTTGGGCTCAAGCCAGTGACCATGGGGTCATGTCTATGATCCCATGCTCAAGCCAGCGACCCTGTGCTCAAGTTGGTGAGCCCACGCTCAAGCCGAATGAGCCTATGCTCAAGCCGGCGACCTCAGGGTTTCAAACCTGGGTCCTCTGCATCCCAGTTCATCACTCTATCCACTGTGTCACTGCCTGGTCAAGCAGATAATGCATTTTTTTTATGGGAAGCCTGTCAAGCTATGGATCAGAAAGCTGGAGCAGCTGAATGGTCTTTAGACTGTGAAGGTGTTTTTGTTGTTAAGGCCAAGTGTCTGGCACCCTGGATCGTTCACCATCAGGACCTCTGATGGTCTTGCTGACATGACTTCTTCAGGAATGATGATGAATTCAGGAACTCTTGTCTCCTTCTTTTGCTCATTTTGGGAAGTCCTAATGGGATGCAAGATAGCCATCAAGGCACCATGGTACCAATTCTTTATATTAATGAATTTTAAAAATTTGCAGGGAATCATATGCATGGTGGGAAATCACACTCAACAGTTCATACATCAAAGAACATTGAAAGAATCTAGAGGTTTTAATTTAAATATCTAGCAGTTTGCTAACAGGCATTGAATTTATCACAGAAGACTGAATAAGAGTAGTATATTTAATATGCACATGGTTACATCTTGTGGGTATCCTGAGTAATCCATACTTTTCTTTAGGTTATAGAAAAGATAAATTTGTTTGGATGAATTACTTGAAGGCCTGCAAGTTGCAAAATGCTCCCAAGAAACTATTCAGAAACAAAAGTTCTGTAAGTATTTTCTGCCTGCCTCAGTATAATTTAGATTATTCCTTGAGATTAAATTTTTAAAAATCACTATCTATTCTGTTGTATTTTCATTTTAAGAATGCTTAGCTTCCTGTTGACTTTTATCACTTAATATGTCAGTTTCTTGTGGGCATATCATTTTGCCCCTTTAAACATATAATGAAATACTTTTATTAAATGGAGAGAATTGAAAACTTGATATATAAAGCCTGCTAAAAATATAAAATGCTTTTTAGAAATGTTTTCTTTTTCTTTGTGTTTCTAGTAAGCTAGTTACCATTTAAACCTAATTTTGGATTTTTTTGACAAGGAAATACCCCAGGTAGACTTTGAATGTACTGACTTTAGTTGGATTTACATATAATGACAGTGAGGGTGACAATTTATTCCGATTCAAGGGATGTAGAGAATTCGAAAAGTGTACACTTATGCCACCTATGTCCCCAGCAAATTGTTAAGTCTTGGGGAGGGAATGAGGACAAGTGACAGCCCGTGGGCCCAGCAGTGAGGGCACACATTAGGGGAAGGGGTGGGGAAGTCCAGGACCAGATGTCAGCCTGGCCACCAGTGGCCTGTGTCCCTGTGTAGGACACTCACCCAACTTTTCCAACCTTCAATGTCTTGATCTTAAAATCAGTGTTATACAACTTCTTGATATGGTTCACAGAATTGTATCAAGGAAAGACATATGAAATTGCTTTGGAAAATGTAATATACTAAAGAAAAAACAAAAATCAAGGCTCGGTATAGATAGTAAAGAAGTAGAGGGAAAAACGTCTTCTAGTTCAGAGATATTGTATGTATACTTTCTAAATCCCAGGACTGCCTAATTATAGCTTTATGAAAGTAGGTTTTTATAATTGTGATATTGTAAATCATAGTCCTCAGTATTTATTAATACTAAAAATATGTGCAGGTAATAAAAAAGCGTTTGGATTTTTTCAACTATAATTTTATTTGTGGATTAGAGCAATATTTTCAGATCTGATCTAAATAATTTTGGTGCTAAAGAGAATAGTTTTATTAGTTTTCAAAAGAGTGGTATTTAGAAACCACTCAAAAGCCTATGGGGAGCAGAGGAAACTGTTTGATGCTACTATGTTTACTAACATCATCTTTAAAAATAAATACAATTACTCTAAGAACAGAGAAGAGGGAAAATGACAATGATAAGGAAGATAAAGCCTACCAGGACAAAGAGAGAAAAGTACAATATAAAAGCTAGCATCCCATTTTTGCTCTGAGTGTAAACTTTCTAACGGTTTGTTAGAATATTTTTACTGGCATTTGCTGGCTTCATTCAGGAGGGTAAGTGTTGACGCCCTGTAGACTTCTCTGATACTGAACATCATGGAAGTTTAACAGTGGCTCAGTCCTGTTTATTGTCCTGTTTCTTTTTGTACCTCTTCCCTCTGGTGCTGTGTTAGAACGGGCCAGTGCCCAAAGAGTTTCAGGTTGGAATGAAGCTGGAGGCCATCGACAGGAAGAACCCTTCGCTGGTGTGTGTGGCAACCATAGCTGATATTGTTGAAGATCGCTTACTAGTGCATTTTGACAATTGGGATGATAGTTACGATTACTGGTGAGATACCATTGTGTGTTTTATTTTTGTTTGTTCATGTTTGAGGTTAAGAAATTTTGTTTTCATTCCAATATGGTCACTGTTTTTACTGTTCTTAAAGTTACAAACAACAGAAATTTAGTTGCTGACTTTTCACTAAAGTCTCGTCCGCATGAATTGTTGAATTAAAGAGCCCGAAAAACTTTATCTTGATTTCATGAGAGGTTTCCAAATGAGGCCTCATCTGAAATAATATGACCAGTTCAGGGCATTTCACTGTATTCTGATTAGTTTGTAAAGGAAGTATTTTTGTGAAGGGGAAGTCGAGAACTTGTTGTTTTTTTTTTTCTTCCTGAAAAAGCTCTCATTTTTAAAGGAAATATTCAGGAAGAAAGGGAATTATTTGAAACTCTGTGGGGAATTGAGAAAATGCATGCCACAATGCCATTAAACTAACATTAAATGAATTAAAAGGGTTTTTGAGATAAAACCTGAAATATGGAAGAGGATGGCAAAAATATGATAATTTTAGTAGCATTTCTTTATAATATGTCCTGAATAACCAACCAGTCTTTGTCTGAGGCCATGGTGTTTTATGTGCTTGGAGGGTACCCTATTTTCTTCTTTGAACTAAGAAGCAGAGGAAAAAATCAATACCGTGTATCTTAGGTAGAATAGTCTAAATTCTTGGATGAGAAGACAGAAGAAATATATAGTCATGTGGAGTCAGATTGCACTGTCCTATTAAATTTAGGCTGTCCTATTAATGTTTCTCCTTGCTGCTAGGAAGAAGTGGTAGAAGAGGTTTATTAAAATGTTCACTCTTTGGGAATAATATTGGCACTTCAGGTCCTAGTCAAATTCTTTATACTTTTACATTTCAAGAAGATTATGTAAAATAGAAGTTTGGTTACTCAGCTTACAAAATATAGTATTAAAATTATTTCTAGTTTTTTATGCTATAAAATAACACTTTAATTGTGAAGTAATAATTTCTATTGTATCTTTTAATACCCAGAATGTTTATTACTCTTTGATTGATTCTTTCTCTGGCCTTAAGTAATATGGGATCTAAATAGAATCCTGTTTTTTGCAGGTGTTATATAAATAGTCCTTATGTCCAGCCAGTTGGTTGGTGTCAGGAGAATGGAAGAACTCTGATAGCACCCCAAGGTGAGTGGACTGGCTGGGTGTTCTTTGAATTTTCATTCATTCATTTTAGAGAGGAGAGACAGAGAGAGAAGGGGGGAAGCAGGGAGCATCAACTCCCACATGTGCCTTGACCAGGCAAGCCCAGGGTTTTAAACTGGCAACCTCAGCATTCTAGGTCAAGTTTATCCACTGTGCCACCACAGGTCAGGCTGGCTGAGTGTTCTTTGAAGTTACCTTGTGTGAGTGGAAATGGCCAACTTGCTTTTGTTTATATAACCACATTTTATCTTTATCTTTTTCTCTTTTTTTTTTAGCTTAGGAGAGAGACTAACAGACAAGAACACACAGAAAAGAAGGGAGAGGATGAGAAGCGTCAACTCATAGTTGCAGTTTAGTTGTTCATTGATTGCTTTCTCATATGTGCGTTGACTGGGGGGCTCCAGTCAAGCCTGTGACCGCTTGCTTAAGTCAGTGACCTTGGGCGTTAAGCCAGAGACCTTTGGGCTCAAGCCAGTGACCATGGGGTCATGTCTATGATCCCATGCTCAAGCCAGTGACCCCATACTCAAGCCCTCTGAGACTGCACTCAAGCCAGTGACCCCGGAGTTTTGAACCTGGGTCCTTAGTATCCCAGGCTGACACTCTATCCACTGCACCACCACCTGGTCAGACTATAAACCACAATTCAATACAATGTGCATGATAAATGCTGTGCAACTTTCTGAGTTACACCAGGTAACCCAAATGTCTGATATCTGCACGCCTTTCCCCACTATGAAAAGAGGCTGTGTTTATAAAGATGAATTAGAAAGTCATTAAAAAGGTTGCTAAATTTTTTTTATTCAATGAAATGAGTTCTATTTGCTGAATCAACATTTAAAACAAGCTATTTCTAGCTGCATAATTTATCTTATAACATATTAATTCATTAATTGAATCATAGATTATTAAATATACTTAGCTTTGGAGTTGAATATAAGAAATCTAGAAGTCTAAGGAGTAAGAATTAACACTGAGTCTCCAGATTTGCCAGACCCCTTTTATCAAGCCAACTTAATTACTCAGCTAAACTGTGAAATAAGGACTCTTTCTAGTTATTGTATTTTTTTCTTATTACAGAAGTAATAAGTTAGAGTTTTGCTGTATCAAATCCATCATATGGGGTGACACTGGTTAATAAAACTACAATTTTCAAATACACAATTCTAAGGTACATCATCTATATATATATATTGCATTGTGTGTTTACCACCTACAGTCAAATCTTCCATTACCATCTATTTGACCCCTTTATTGCTCACCCCCTTCCTCTGGTAACCACCACCCTGCTGTCAGTGTCCATGAGTTTCTATTGTCTGTTTGTCCTGCTCATTCACCTGTTGCTTTCAATTTTATATCCTACTTATGAGTGAAAGTGTATGGTTTCTGATCCCCTCCTTCTGGCCTACCTCGCTCAGCATGATATTCCCAAGAAGCATCTTTAAGTTTAATTTTAGAATGAATTATTGTAGATATAGTGGCTATGTAATCTTAGTATTTTTAATTAAAACAAGTATTCTAGAGGAGATGACATCCGAGTAATGGCAGTGTGAGAGATACCCTTGATCTCTCCCCTTGAAATTTCAACAAATTGAACAGCCATAACTCAACAAAGAAACCCCAGCTGGGCTCACAGGCTTGCCTGAAAGACGGACACACCAAATGGACTAAAGGTGGGACAGAGTGAGAAGGGTGGTAGGAGCTAAGACTTTTGCAGTCAGCTCCAGAGAGGAGGGAGGTCAGACTGTCTGGATTTTGATCCACTGGGGCTCTAGAGAGGGGAGAAGCCCTGAATGACTGGGTCTCCTTCTACCAGGAGGAGCAGAGAGATTAGGGGGACTATGGGGGAGATAACTTCTTCAAAGTAGTGGCAGAGCAAGGGTTCAAGGCCACTGTTCCTGTGGTCTGCCTTCAGCCTGCACTTGGCACAGAGATGGAGAAAACCAAAGAGCAACCCCACAGCCTCTCAGACCCCTCCTCCCTTCCTTTGTGAGCCCAGAAAGAGGCAGACATAGACTCTATAGCTAGTTCTACAGAGCCACTCTTTCCCTTGAACACCAGAGGTGCTCTCTGTCTGGTCCTCTGGTCTGCTGAGGTGTGGGGAGGAGTGCTCTGGAGGCCTGAGATCACCATTGCCAAAGCCGTAAAGCCCTAAAGCCCTCAGAACATGCCCACTCATCATACCACTGCATACCCGCCTACATCATCGCCACAGCAACTTCTCAGTGAGGCCAGCTTGGGAATTTCACAGAGCTAAATCTTGTAATGCAGTGCCACCTTCTGGAAAAAAGTAGAAAAACCATTTGGAAGTTTTATTTGCTTGGGTGTTTGGGAGAGATATTTCTTCTAATTAATTGTTTTTGTTTAGTTTTTTTTGTTTTGTTTTGTTTTTGTTCTTTGTTTTGTGTGTTTTTCTTTTCTTTTTATTTTTAACTTTCTGTTTATTTTTATTTTTGTTGTCGTTTTTGCTTGATTTCTTAACAACACCATTCTCAAATGCCCTCAAAGCAGAAAAAAACAAATACCATGGCTACCCAAGAAAGAGACATAACTCAGAAAGAACATGAAAAATCTCCAGAGAATAACCTCAATCACATGGAAACTTTGGAGTTAAATGATAGAGAATTCAAAATTGAAGTTCTGAAAATACTCAACAAGATGTGAGAAAACACTGATAGGCAACTTAATGAGTTCAGAAAACAAAATGATTTCCTCACTAAGGAGATTGAAACTTTAAAAACAGAGATGATGAACTCAATACATGAATTGAAAAATGAGCTAGCAAGGATATCAAATAGTACAGGCCAGATAAAGGAGAGAATCAGTGACATCAAAGGCAGATACAGAGGGAAGAAGAGAGACACTCAAGAATTTAAAAAAAATGAGAATTGTTTTGACTTCATCATGGAGAGCAGTATAGAAATGATGGGGGCTTGATCAGGCATTGGTGCAGTGGATAAAGTGTTGGCCTGGGATGCTGAGGACCAAGGTTCAAAACCCTGAGGTTGCTGGCTTGAGCTCAGGCTCATCTGGCTTGAGTGTGGGCTCCTCCGTCTTGAGCACAGGCTCACCAGCTTGAGCATGGGGTCACTGGCTTGAGCATGGGATCATAGACATGACCCCGTTATCTCTGGCTTGAACCCAGAGGTTGCTGGCTTGAAATACAAGGTTGCTGGCTTGAGTAAGTGGTCACTGGCTCATCTGAGGCCCCCCTGTCAAGGCACATATGAAAAAACAATGAACAATTAAGGAGCCACAACTCTGAGTTATACTTCTCATCTCTCTTCCTGCCTGCCTGACTGTCCCTGTCAGTTAAGTCTGTCTGTCTCTCTTTGGCTAAAAGGAATAATGGATATTTCAGAAAGAAGGGAGAAAGGAATCGAGAGCCTATTCAAACAAAAAATTGAGAAGTTCCCAAGCCTATGGAAAGAGTTAGATGTGCAAATCCAAGAAGCAAACAGAATGCCTAGTTACCTCAATCCAAACAGGCCTTCTCCAAGGAACATTGTAGTAAAGTTTTCAAAAATCAAAGATAAATAAAGAATTCTTAAGGCAGCTAGGAAAAAGAAGAACATAATATATAAAGGAAGGCCCATCAGGTTGTCATCAGAGTTCTCAGCAGAAACTCTATAAGCCAGAAGAGAGTGACCCAAACATTCAAAGTACTGAAAGAGAGGAATTACCAGCCAAGAAGACTGTATCCATCAAAGTTGTCCTTCAAATATGAAGGAGAAATAAAAGCTTTTGCAGACATATAGAAGCTGAGGGAATTTATCACCAGAAAACCTCCACTGCAGGAAATACTCAAGGGGGTTATTCTACTGGATACAAAGAATAAAACAACACAAATCTACAAGTAAAATCTCCAGCAAGGTTACAGTATAAAGAAGGATAACTGTGACAATGAAAAGATAAAAGGGGAGAAGATAAAGGTCTGAAGTAACAAAGGAGGATGTAGTGCAGAAGCACTCATGGACAAAGGACTCTTGTATACATGAAACATTTTTCTCAACAACCTAAGAGGAACCACCCACGAAAAAACAAAACTGAAATACATAGTTTAAAAAAGGAAGAAACAGGAGCATGGAATTCCCTTAATAAATAAGTCCTTATGCAAAACACCTACTACTCCAGCAGCCCCTCTGTTTCCCTTAGCAACAATTCCTTCAGGGTTTTTTTTGTATTTTTCTGAAGTTGGAAACGGGGAGGCAGTCAGACAGACTCCCACATACGCCTGACCGGGATCCACCCAGCACACCCACCAGGGGGCGATGCTCTGCCCATCTGGGACATTGCTCTGCTGCGACCAGAGCCACTCTAGCACCTGAGGCAGAGGCCATGGAGCCATCCCCAGCGCCCAGGGCCAACTTTGCTTGAGTGGAGCCTCGGCTGCGGGAGGGGAAGAGAGAGACAGAGAGGAAGGAGAGGGGGAGGGGTGGAGAAGCAGATGGGCGCTTCTCCTGTGTGCCCTGGCTGGGAATCAAACCCAGGACTCCCACACGCCAGGCCGACGCTCTACCACTGAGCCAACCAGCCAGAGCTCCTTCTGTTTTTGACAGGGAAGACTTCTCTTCCTGGCACTGGAACCCTGGGCTAGAGAGGTTTGTGTGGGGCTGGGACGCCTTCTTCAGGGGGAACTTCGCAGCGGATATATCCCTCCTGAATTTTTTTTAAGTAAGAGGAGGGAAGAGATAGAGAGACAGACTCCCACATATGCCCTGACCGGGATCCACCTGGCAACCCCCACCTGGGGCTGATGCTCTAGCTAACCTCTGTACCCGGGACTGACACTTGAACCAATCGAGCCACTGGCTGCGAGAGGGGAAGAGAGAAAAAAGGGGAAGAGGGATGGAAAGAGAAGCCGATGGTTGCTTCTCCTGTGTGTCCTGACCGGAACTTGAACCTGGGATGTCTGCATGCTGGGCTGAGGTACTTATCCACTGAGCCAACCGGGTAGGGTTGCCCTCCTGATTTTTATCTGCTATGCTTGGGTGTGGTACCAACCCATTCCCCATTCTCTGCCCCTTCTACCAGTCTCCACAGGCTTCTTCTTTATATGATTATGAATACTTCAATTGGACTTCACGTGGTTCTCAATGGTGGCTGTTCTATAGTTTAGTTGTAATTTTGATATGGTGTGGGAGGAGGTGAGCACAGCATTTACCTATTCCACCATCTTGACTGGCAGTCTGTCTCGACAGTGTCCTTTGATGTACAGTTTTAAATGTTGATTAAATCCAATTTATTTATTTATTTATTTTTCTTGCTTGTACTTCAGTGTTGAATCTAAGAATTCATTGCCAAATTTGAAGCACTGAAGATTCCTCCCTCCCTCCTTCTCTTCTTTCCTTCCTTTCTCTCTCTCTCTCTCTCTCTCTCTCTCTCTTTCTTTCTTTCTGTGGATTTTATAGTTTTAGCTCTTCTATTTGAGGTTGACCCATTTTAATTTAATTTTTGTATATGAAGTGAGGGAGAGGTTCAGCCACATCTAGTTTTCCTAGAACCAATTGTTGAAGACAGTCTTCTTTCCCATCAAATGGCCTTCACACCATTGTCAAAAATCAATTGGTAATAGATGTTTAGATTCATTTTTAGATTCTTAATTTTATTATATGCCTGTCATTTTCCCAGTACCACACTGTTTTATTTAAGAATTTTTTTAGAGAAATTTAAAATTCACAGCAAAATGGAGAAAGTACACAGATATACCTCCTGGCCCTACAAATGCATAGCCTCCCTCATTATCAACATCCCTATTATAGTGATAGATTTGTTACAGTTGTTGAAGCTACACTGGCATATTATCATTCAAAAGTAGATTGTTTACTTAGGGCTCACTCTTGGTATTGCATGTTCTATAAGTTTGGATGAATGTGTAATGATGTATATCCATCATATCATACAGAGGATTATCTCTGCCCCCAATCTCTCTGTTCTGCCTCGTCATCTCTCCCACCCCCAAAGCCTGGCAACCACTGATCTTTTTTGCTCGCTTCATAGTTTTGCCATTTCCAGAATGTCATGTAGTTGGAATCATACATTATATAGCTTTTTTAGATTGGCTCCCTTTATTTAGTAACATGCACGTAAGGTTTCTCTATGTCTTCTCATGCCTTGATAGCTCATTTCTTTTTAGTACTGAATGATATTTCATTGTTTGCATGTACCACAGATTATTTATCCATTCCCCTACTGAATGGCATGTGGGTTACTTCCAAGTTTTGGCAATTATGAATGAAGCTGCTATAAACATCCATATGCAGATATTTGTATGGGTGTAAATTTTCAAGTCCTTTGGGTAAATGTCAAGGAGTGTGAATGCTGGATTATATGGTAAGACTATGTTTAGTTTTGTAAGAAACTGCCAAACTGTCTCTTTCCTATTGGCTGGCCCATTTTTCATTCTCACCAGCAATGAGTGAGAATTTTTGTTGCTCCACATCCTCACCATCATTTGATATTGTCAGTGTTTTAGATGTTCTAATAGGCACGTAGTAGTATCTTACTGTTGTGTGGATTTGCATTTCCCTGATCACATTTGATGTGGAACATCTTTCCACATATTTATTTGCCATCTGTGAATCTTCATTTATGAGGTATCTTTAAGGTCTTTGGCCTACTTTTTAATTAGGTGGTTGATATTATTGTTGAGTTTTAAGAGATTTTTATATATTTTGAATATATTTTTTATTATATATGTATTATGCAAATAATTTCTCCTAGTCTGTGGCTTGTCCTTCCATTCTCTTGACGATGTCTTTTACAGAGCAGAAAAATTTAATTTTATTGAAGACCAGATTAGTATTTTCTTTCATGAATCAAATTGTTGTCATATTAAAAAGTTATCACCAAACCCACATTATTTAGTTTTTCTTGTATATTATCTTCAAAGAACTTTATAGTTTTGCATTTTACATTTTAGGTCTATTATCTATTTTTGAGCTACTTTTTGTGAAGGGTTTAAAGTCTATGCATAGATTTACTGTTTTTGCCTGTGGTGTCCTGTTGTTCCGTAACTATTTTTTGAGGCTACTTATACTCCATTTTGTTGCTTTGCTGCTTTGTCAAATATCAGTTGACTGTATTTATATGGTATATTTCTAGGCTTTCTATTCTGTTCCATTGATCTATTTGGTTTTTTTTTTAATTTTTTTTTTTTGTATTTTTCTGAAGCTGGAAACGGGGAGAGACAGTCAGACAGACTCCCACATGCACCCAACCGGGATCCACCCGGCACGCCCACCAGGGGCGACGCTCTGCCCACCAGGGGGCGATTCTCTGCCCCTCCGGGGCATCGCTCTGCCCTGACCAGAGCCACTCTAGTGCCTGGGGCAGAGGCCAAGGAGCCATCCCCAGCGTCTGGGCCATCTTTGCTCCAATGGAGCCTTGGCTGCGAGAGGGGAAGAGAGAGACAGAGAGGAAGGGGGGGTGGAGAAGCAAATGGGCGCTTCTCCTATGTGCCCTGGCCGGGAATCGAACCCAGGTCCCCGCACGCCAGGCTGACGCTCTACCGCTGAGCCAACTGGCCAGGGCTATTTGTTTTTACACCATTACTACACTATCTTGTTCACTGTAGCTGTATAGTGATTTTTAAGCTTGGGTGATGTTAGTCTTCCAACTTTGTTGGTCTTCAATATTGTGTTGGCTGTTCTGAGTCTTTGCCTCTCCACATAAACTTTGAAATCATTTTATCAATATACAAAAAATAACTTGCTGGAATTTTGATTGGGCTTGCATTGAATCTGTATATCGAATTGGGAAGAACTGCCATCTCAAAAATATTTAGTTTTCTAATCCATGAACATGGACTATTTCTCTATTTAGTTCTTTGATTTTATTTATTTATTCATTCATTTTATTTAAGTGAGAGGAGGGGAGATAGAGAGACAGACTCCCACATGAGCCCGGACTGGAATCGACCCAGCAGCCCCCATCTGGAGTTGATGCTCTAAGCATCTGGGGCCCAAGCTCACAACCAAGCTATTTTTAGCACCTGAGGCAGAGACTGCGCGGAGCCATCTCCAGCACCTGGGGCCCAGCATGCTCAAATAAATTGAGCCATGGCTGTGGGGGGGAGAGAGAATGAAAGGAGAGGGGTGGGATAGGAGGAGAAACAGGTGATTGTTTTTTTCTGTGTACCCTAACCAGGAATGGAAGCCAGGACTTTCACATGCCAAGTTGACACTCTACTACTGAGCCAACCAGCCAGGGCCTCTTTGATTTATTTAAGCAATTTTTATAGTTTCCTCATATAGATTTTGTACGTATTTTGTTACATATTATTTTATTACTTTGGATGCTAATGTAAATGGTTGTCATGGCAATGGTGAACTACTTGGAGACAAGATGCTCTGAGGAACCAAGGGGAGGCAACAGTCCTGGACAGCAGACCAAAGGACTGAAGCCCGGTCCCCAGCCTTACTCAGATATTTGTTAGCCAGTGCAATAACTCAAGGAAACAGAAGAAGTTTTCAGGGGGTGAAGTGCAAGGAACATGTTGATCTGAGAGCTGTGTTGCCAAGTCTTATCCTGCTGTTTTGCTCTTTACAGTACAGGGTCGGAGAGGCCCCAGAGTCTCGCCAGCTCAGGGTTTTCACCCTAAGGGCGCCTCTGTCTCTGTTATTCTAACTGCATATTTTCAGAGCATATTCCTAAATATCCCTCTTTTTTGTTTTAACAAAGATTAACAGAGAGTAAGGTTGTTAAGTGGTTCCGTGGAAGGTAAAGAGCAAGCATAGAGAGAAACAGATTTTCAGGGGTTACAAGTTTGTCTATATTTTGCAAAACTTCTTCAGCTCATCTAGTTAGATGTTTTATAGAGTCCCTGGCGATGTCAGGTACTCTGAGTGCTTGGGAGTGAGTTAGGTGTCCTCCTCTTTTTTGTGTTAATTTCTGGAGGTGGATTCACTATCAACTTCTGAATCTCTGGAACCAGGTTGCTTTCTAGGAGCTGATGCCAATATATGATAAGGCTTCATGAGTAATTTGACTGGATTCTGCCACTCAGGGTCAACTAATATGTCCTGGTACAACACAAGAGGCTTAGGCCGTTGCTCAATCTGTATAAAATGCCTCTTGGCTGCGGTAAATCCAAAAGAGAAAATATTTTAAAAATTAAGAGTAACAAGAGCTTTATACAACTGTTCTTGTGGGGAGTCTTTCCTCCTCAACACCCCTTTTTGGTTTGTGTAGTTGGGGCTTAAGAAGGCTATTAGCTCTTTCTGCAATACCTTTACATTTGGGTGAATTTCATAAGCTCCTGTGGCTCCTAAGAATGTTCTACAACTCCTTTTTATTTTTCTTTCAGGACAAAGACTAACGTCCTTCCTTTTTTCTTTTCTCACCTTTGTCTACTTTCTCAGTTTCTTCTTTTTTTTTCTCTGCACAAACCTTCTACAACCTGCACACAAACCTTCTGTATCTTATTCAAACCTTCTGCAGCTTTCATAAACTTTCTTATCTATTCAGAAATAACTAGTTTTCAGAATTTATTTACTTTATTCCTTTTTTTAAAAGTACCTTCATACTTTGTACCTTTTATTATTAAAACTATACATAATTTCTTTCTAATTAATCAGAATTCTCAACTTCTGAAAACTTTAACTTTCAGTGACAACTATGTCAGTAAGTAATAAGCAATTTTAAATGGATATTTTTATGAACATATTTCATGACCTTTAGAAACAGGTTATTTAATTGGCAAGCAAACTTGTACTTTAGGAGACATGACAGTTAACAGAATCTTTTTGTAAACCTAGGGAAAACAAATACATGTTTTGTTAACTTTAAAAGACATTAATCAAAATTAAACTAGTAGTAATATCAAATGCTCTTCTAGACCACCTGGTTAAAAATGTTGGCATAACTTTATATTTTACAGTTATTAATAATTGCAGAGAAGGCAAGACTCTACATTTGTTGTTGGCAGACTTCCCGGCTGACTGAAAAGAAGGGAGGGGAATGGGCTACTAAGCTGCTTGGATTTTAAAAGTGTCTGTTCTTTTCTTTTTTCTTTTTACATTGAGATTCTGGCATGACCCCTCCCATTTTTATAGCCCTGCCTTAAGTTTAAAGGCACCCTGGACCCAAACCTAACATCCCAGCCTTTTGTTGTTTAAGGAGAAAGGCGAAGGTCTCTTCTTCTGTAGCTACTTCCTGCTGGTTAGGGTTGGTGAAATATGTAGGAGGAGGGGCTGGTCTGAGAGGTTCAGGTTGGGTGGTGAGAACAATTTTTACAAGCCCTTTCCAGTCCCAAAGTGTCATTTCATATCCCATCCCGATTGCTTCAACTATCACCTTGGTAACAGTGCTTTCCCAATCTTCTAAGTTTAAACTTCCCCCTTTCGGATACCAAGGGCACAGTTGTCTGATCGTGAGCAAGAGGGCAGTTAATTCTGATCCAACACCCTGCAGCTCGAAGGAGTCCTGGTAGCTGTTACTTGAGACTCCACTGCTCAGGGGAAAGGTAATTCCTCATGGTGAAGGAAAAAAGGGGAGGAGGGATGAAGGTAAAGGGAAATCCCCTGGCCTTGTCCCTAAAAGTGACCTAGCTGCAAGCATTCAAGGGCTAGTCCCCTGCTGCTGGTGTCCCTTACCAAATGGGATGAGATGAGTGGGCATCCTTTTCCTTTGCTGGGCTCTGGGAGGTTGTTTCCTCGTGTGAGTAACCACTTGTGGCTGTGACAGTGAACTATTCAAAGTAGAGGACCTTAAGTTTGGTTCCCAATCTTCACACGGGACACCACTTACTGCAATGACAGTGAACTACCTGGAGACCAGATGCTCCAAGGGGCCAGGGGAGGCAACAGTCCCAGTCGCAGATGGAAGGACTGAAGCCTGGTCCCCGGTCTTACTCAGATATTTATAGCAAGTACAAATAACTCAAGGAAGCAGAACTCTTCAGGGGGGTGAAGTTAAAGAGAAGGAACATGCTGACTTCTAATCTTTCTTCTGAGATCCTAAACAATTCTGTTATTGAATCTTATCCTGCTCTTTTGCTGTTTCCAGCACTGAGTTATCTTTGGATTGTTTATTGTTAGCACGACTAGTTTATTTTATACATTGATATTATATTCTGATCTTTGCTTAATTCATTTATTAGCTCCAGTTGTGTGTGTGTGTATGTGTGTGTGTGTGTGTGTGTGTTTCTTACTATCTTCTACATGGAAAATTATGTCATCTAGAAGTAGGGATACTTTTACTTCTTCTTTTCCATTCTAGATGACTTCTATTTCTTTTCCCAGTTCTTCTGGTTAGACCTTTCAGTACACTGTTGAATAGTAGTGTCAATATCAGACATCTTTTTCTACATCTTTTTCTTGTTCCTGATCTTAGAAGAATGCTGTCTGTCCACATTAAATACAGTATTTGCTGTGTGTTGTAGATGCTTTTTGTGAAATTGAGGAAATTCCTTTCTATTCCTAGTTTGTTTAATTATCGAGGCATGGTTCTTCATTCTGCTAATACTGTGTTGTATGTTGATTGATTTTCATATGTTGAACCAATCTTGTATTCCTAGGATAAATCTCAAAAGTATGTATGTGTTTGTGTGAGTGTGTGTACTTGGTTTGCTAATTTTTTTGAGGAATTTTTTGTCTATATTCATATTCTCATTCACTCTTTTTCTATGTTTTTATTACTAACGAAGTATCTAAGGCTGCTCTGAGTACTAAGGAAAAACAGTGTGAACACCATGTCAAAATTTTGGTTGTTTAAAATGTTTCTCTACTGTATGATTGCTTGTCTTTATGAGGACTCAACTGTGTCATAAAGGAGTTTCCTCTTATGGTGTTGATGGATTTGACCCTTCATGGTAGCCTTCACTGAACCCTAGGGCGCTTTCCATTTGATATGGTGATATGTATAATGAAAATGCAAGTAGATCAGCCACTTAATCAAGGTATGAAAAGAGAATGGAGTGTAATGAAAATATATGCAAAGAAACTGTGAGCAAAACTTGAGCAAAAGCAAAGTTTAGCAATAAACAAAATTGCTTAAAGCTTGTGAAGAAAGAGTTATGATCATTCTGGCCTACTATTAAAATACGAGTGCACTAAAGATGCTAGGTCCCTATTAACTGCATAAGAAAGGAACAGCAAAATGGTGGGATCTTGATAACATTATAAGGAGTGAAATAAGCAAATCAGAAAAAAACAAGAACTACATGATTCCATACATTGGTGGAACATAAAAATGAGACTAAGACACATGGACAAGAGTGTGGTGGTTACCAAGGGTGGGGGTGGAGGGAGGACATGGGAGGGAGGGAGGGAGAGAGTTAGGGGAGGGGGAGGGGCACAGAGAACTAGATAGAGGGTGACGGAGGACAATCTGACTTTGGGCGAGGGGTTTGCAACATAATTTGATGACAAAATAACCTAGACATGTTTTCTTTGAATATATGTACCCTGATTTATTAATGTCATCTCATTACCATTAATAAAAATTTATTAAAAAAAAAAAAAAGAAAAACAGAGAAAAATTATAATTAAAAAAAAAAAAAAAAAAGAAAGGAAAGGTATGAAGTCATAGAATGTAGAAGGGTCTGTGGGCCTTCTAATTGAAAGCTGTGTACACAGGTGGTTCAGAAGTGTGAATTCAAATATGAGGTTTAACAGGAAACTACTCCAGCTCTCTCCCCTATTACAAATCGGGAGCCAGGCCTGCTCATATATATGTGTTTATGGTTTACATATAGTAAAAGATAAAAAGAAATTTATATTGCCTATTTGAATTATTTGATTCTGTTAGTAATTTGGCTTCAAATTTTGTTAGCTGAAATTATTTTACTTAAAGTGAATTTATAATAAACCTTATTTATACCTGTAGATTTTTACATTACATTTTTTAATTACATTTATATTGTTGTCAGAAAAAAATGTATTTGCTATATTTGTCATAATGTGTGTGTTTGTGAGTGTGTATATGTGTAATTGCACTTCTGAGAGCAGTTAAGCCTCTTGAAAGTAGAACAGCATGTGGTTAATCTGTATACTTGCCTCTGGTGTGTACTCAGATTCTCACATATTCCAGATAAAAGAGCCTCTTTAGAGGTAAAGAGGGAAAAAGGCCAGTTCTTAAAACATGTAAATCATAAAATGCTTTTCACTGATATCAATTTAATTCAAGTGTTACATATTCTACGCTGAAGTGTCTTTCTGAAGGGGACTAAAAATATGGCAGTGGCTTCTGCTCCCGCATACTCAATCTGCTGGAATTTTAGCTGACTTTACAAAATGACGAAAATGTATTAGGTAGATGTATAGCAAACCCTAATAACATATAAATTTTAGCATTTGAAGAAGAGAGCTCCTTTCCAGAAGGTTGTTGAGCCTCATAGTGAGATCTTGATTTTCATTTCTGATGGTCAGGCAATGTCTAGTTATGAATCACTTCTTTACTTACATGGTTAAACCTGATCTTTTTCTTGAAAATCTCCTGGTAGCATGGTTTTAGGTGGTATATCATATACCGACTCTGTACAGTTAAAAATTAGATATGTCTATTAAAAATATTAAATATTTGTCAGATGAAAGTTATGTTGTTGCCTTTTCAGTGTTTATGAATGGCATTGCTATTTTAAAAGTAACTCAGAATGTACTTGAAATTTCTTGTACTATATTTTACAATATTGCTTGGAGTGGCTTGTATACAGTAACAACTATATTGCAAAGACTGTCTTCTCTGTGTGAAAACCTACTCTGTAATTGATGGCAAGAACTCTGCCCAGCCAGCCTCCCTCATTCTGTGCAGGTGGACAGGAAGCCCTGCAGACCATGGTGGCTCTCAGGGTTTGTATGGCTGGTAGCAGAACCACATCCTCTGGGAAGGATGATTATCTTGCATCAAGTGACTCTCCAAATGCAGATTGTTGTTCAATTTGAGGCAAAGACTGCGCCTAACCTCAAATTCAATTCAGTAATCATCTCCGTAGTGACTTCTGTGTTTATAAATGGGGAGAACCAAATAAGAATAAAAAATGATGCTTGCCCTGAAGAAAAGAATCTATTTAAGTTTTTGTAAAAGCTTTTTTGAGATATTACTCATGCACTATACAATTCATCCAGTCGTAGTGAATAATTCAGATGTTTTTAATGTATTTACAGAGTTGTGTAACCATAACCACCATCAATTTTAGAATCTTTTCATCACTCTCAAAAGAAACTCTGAACCATTTAGCTATTATCTTCCAAATCCCCATTCCCTTCTGCCTTTAATAACCATTATTCTACTTTCTGCCTTTATGGATTTGCCTATTCTGAATATTTTATGCAAATAGAATAACATGATATGTGGTGTTTGTGTCTGTTTTTTTTTTCACTTAGCATAATGATTTTAGAGTTCATCATGTTGTAGCATGTAGCAACACATTACCTTTTTTAATTTCAAATAATATTTCATTGAATAGATAAACCATAATTTGTTTATCTATCATTTAACAGACATTTGGATTGGTACAGTTTTGGGTGGTTTTGAATAGTGTTGCTATGAACCTTTGTATACAAGTGTTATTTGAATGAATATGTTTTTGGTTCTCTCAGGTATATACTTAGGACAGTATTGTTGGATCATATAGTAATTACTTCTACATTTAACTTTCTGAGCTAATGTCAGACTCTACCACAGGAAGTGCACCATTTTACATTCCCACCAGTAGTAAGAGGATTCCAATTGCTTTACATCCTTACTAACACTTGTTGTCTTTGTTTTTTTATAGCCAATTATATTAAGTGTCAAATGGGATTTTATTTTTGTACTGCATATATTTTTGATGACCTCTATGACTTCACACATTTACCATTTTTCATGGAAATTTTTTGAAGTTTTTGTCAGTTATTTCAGTTCATAGTTGAAGAACTGAGGTACAGAGGGATCAGTAACTGGCCCTGGACCTCACACATGGGGTGTTGGGACTTTGGTAGCAGGACCCGTTAATTAATTGACTCGAAGAACTTCTTTGTCCCTTTATACTCACCACGCTGCTGGAAGTCCCATTTCTGGCTGTGATGGAAAGGAACTTACTGTAGAGCACAGGGAACACAAGAGAGGAAAATGTACATTCCAGCTTTATATGTGGATATCTTGATATTGGAAGCAGTAGTTTTTGAAGGAGATGCAAATTTTTAACTGAGATATGGAATGCAAGAGATTTTGTTCTGGACCTGGGCTTTTGTTTGTTGGGAGTTTTTTGATAACTGTTTCAATCTCATTTGTTGTAATCGGTCTGTTTAGGTTTTCTGATTCTTCCAGATTGATTTTTGAAAGATTATGTTTCAAGGAATTTGTCCGTTTCACCTAGGTTGTCTAATTTTTGGGCATACAGTTTCTTCATAGTATTTTTTTTTATAATCTTTTGTATTTCTGTGGTGTCCATTGTTCATACCCCACTCTCATTTCTATTTTTATTTATTTGAGTGCTCTCTCTTTTTTTCTTGGTGAGTCTAATTAAAGGTTTATCAATCTTGTTTACCTTTTCAAAGAACAAGCTCTTGGTTTCATTAATTCTCTGTATTGTTTTTGTTGCCTCTTTGTCATTTATTTCCTCTCTCATCTTTATTATTTTCTTCCTTCTACTTCCTCAGGGCTTTGCTTGCTGTTCTTTTTCTAGTTCTTTTAGATGCAGGGTTAAGTTGTTTATTTGAACTTTTTCTTGCTTCTTAAGGTATGCTTGTAATGGCATGAACTTCCCTCTCGGAATGCTTTTGCTGTGTCCCATAAATTTTGAGTTGTTGTATGTTCATTTTAATTTGTTTCAAGGGAATTTTTTATTTCTTCCTTGATCTCATTGTTACCCATTCATTATTTAATAACATGCTATTTAATTGCCAAGTGTTGGAATATTTTTCAGTTTTTCTATTGTAGTTGATTTCTAGTATCATGCCATTGTGATCAGAGAAGATGCTTGATATGATTTCAGTCTTCTTAAATTATTGAGACTCATTTTATGTCTTAATATGTGGTCTATCCTAGAGAATGTACCATGAGCACTTGAAAAGAATGAATATTCTGCTGCTTTAGGGTGAAAGGTTCTGAAGATATCTATTAAATCCAGTTGATCTGGTGTGTCCTTTAAGTCTGCTGTTTCTTTAATTTTCTTTCTTGAGGATCTATCCAGTGATGTTAATGGTGTATTGAAGTCCCCTATTATTACAGTATTGCTGTTGATCTCGCCCTCTATGTTCATTCAAATCTGCTTTATATTTTTAGGTGCTCCTATATTAGGTACATAAATATTTATAATGGTTATATCTTCCTATTGGATTGCTCCCTTTATCATTATGTAGTGACCTTCTTTATCTCTAACTATAGCCTTTGTTTTAAAGTCTATTTAAGTTTTGCTACTCCAGCTTTTTTTTCATTTCCATTTGCATGAAATAATTTTTTCCATCCTTTTACTTTCAGTCTGTGTGTATCTTTTGTTTTGAGATGGGTCTCTTGTAGACAGCATATGTACAGTTACTGTTTTTTTGTCCACACAGCTACCCTATGTCTTTTAATTGGAGCATTTATGCATTTACATTTAAGGTATTATTGATATGTAGTCATTTTATTCTTTAAATCTACATTATTGAAATCTACATTTCTCTTTTACTAGATTTTCCCCCTTTGTTTTGTTTACAACAGGCCCCTTAACATTTCTTGTAGCATTGGTTTGATTGTAATGAATTCCTTGTGTTCTTTTTTGTCTGGGAAGCTTTTTATTCCTCCTTCAATTTTAAACAATAATCTTGCTGGATAAAGAAGTCTTGGTTGTAGGCTCTTGTGAGGCATTACTTTGAATATTTCTTGCCATTCCCTTCTGGCCTCGACTGTTTCTGCTGAGGAGTCAGATGTCTTCCTTATGGGGGCCCCTCTTAGGTAATTAACTGCTTTTCTCTTGTAGCTTTTAGTATTCTTTCTTTGTTTCTTAACTTTGACATTTTAATTATGATGTGTCTTGGTGTAGGTCTCTTTGGGTTCCTCTTTAATGGTATTCTCTGTGCTTCTTGAACTTGTGTGACTTTTTTCTTCATCAATTTAGGCAAGCTTTCAGCTATGATTTCTTCAGTCAGATTATCTCTCCCTTGTTCTTTCTCTTTTCCTTCAGGAACCCCTGTTATGCAGATGTTGTTTCTCTTCATGTTGTCGTAGAGCTCTCTTAGAGTTTCCATAGACTTTGTAATCCTATTTTCATTTTGCTGTTCTGCTTCTGTGCTTTCACTTATCTTGTCTTCTAAATAGCTGTTTCGATCTTCTGCTTCACCCAGACTGCTTTTAATTACTTCTAGTATAGTCTTCATTTCTGATATTGTGTTTGTCATTTCTGTTTGATTCTTTTTTATTATTTCAATGTTCTTTTTGATGCCTGTTATCTCTTTGTTTAGGTTCTCATTATGTCTATCTATTGTTGTTCTAAGATCCCTGAGCATCCTAACAATCATTATTCTAAACTCTGCATCTGGTATCTTGGTTATTTCTATCTCATTCAGTTCTTTTTCTGGGGAATTCTCTTGTTAATTCATTTCAATTGCATTTCTCTGTCTTCTCATTCTGTCTCTGTATAGACTGCTCTTTTGGATGCGTTGTTTGTGTAGCTAGCTGAGTATAGGTTTGGTGTTGTCTGCCTCCAGCTTTCAGTTGTGTTGTGTTTCTAGATCTTCTTGGGTTGGCCTCAGCTGTTGTTTGTAATCTGCTGTGGGCTACTTGTCTGCTGCTACTGTTCTTTTTGCTATTTGGATTCCTGTTTTCTATGCTTTAGCTGGGTCAGGTGTGAGGAGCCCTTCCTTAAGATACCAGTCTAACTAGAGATGTTATGTCCCAAGCTGATGCTCTTGTATGTGGCCACTAGATGTACCTGCCCTGGACTTCCCTGGCTGGAACCTAGCACAGAGTAGTGGGGGTCACTGCTTATGACTGGCCTTTAGCAACCTTCTTGGAGCTACAGATGATCCAGAATTTGTGGCTGCCTCTGCTTGGCCCTGATGCCCTTGTAAATATCAGCTGAACTCCTAGGCTTGCTTTTATCTACTCTTGGCCAGTGTGTGTGTCCTCTCTATTCCCGAGACATGGTCTTTTCACCAGCCTCCCACTGTCATGTTCTCAGGCACTCGGGCACCAGCACTGTTGGGCATGCAGGCTTGCTGGCCACAGCTTGGGCTGCCCCGTGGGTGTGGGGGACTCCTTGCCTCTCTGGGTTCTACCCCCATAGGCATGTGGGATGCCTCTCTGGGCTCTGCCCCTCGCCATTGCTGCACTGGCCACTGGACTCTGCCCCTGCAGGTGCTCGGGCTGCATCTCTGGACTCCGCCCCTTGCCTTTGCTGCACGGGCTGCAAGGCTCTGTCCCTTGTGTGCACACGGACTGCCTTGCTGGGCTCCACCCCCCACTGCTGCACCAGCCAAGCACTGCAGCTACTGCTGCAGCCAGGCCTTCTCACCCTTTAGAGGGCACTCAGCAGTTTGGGGGGCAGTGTACAGACCTCAGCACTGAAACTTGTGTCCCTGATGTGCTCCCTGCTTCTAAGCTCTCTGCACTGACTGGAGCAGGAGAGTCTCTGCTGGATGGGGTAATTACTTCTCTTAGCTGGCTTGGTTATCTCAGGAAAAATGGTCGCTTTAGGTTTGGGCACTGACCCAGTACAGGGGTCAGAGTGGCTGTCCCCCACAATCCCTTCCTGTGCCCTGAAACTACACTCTCCTCTCACTACTCCAGTCCTTTTGGCATTCCTCACTCCTGGAGCCCTGGGTAAGTGGCTGTCAACAAGGTTTTCTGTGCTGTTTCAGATGGAGCCTGGGTCTGAGAGTTCTGTCTCCCTCTCGCAAACAGTAACCCAGCTCTTCTTTTGGCTAAATACTGTCCTTACACCTCCTCTAGTCTCTGGGGCTCCAGGCTGGGGTTCTGGTCCTGGGGCTAAGGACCCACAACTCTCTGGGCAACCCTCCCAACTGCAAGAAACTCTCCAGGCACCTCTCGCTCCTGAGAGTGGGACAGCCCTTTCTGTGTCTCTGCTCTTCCTACCAGTCTCAGTGTGGCTTCTTCAGTGATGCTTGGTTATAGATTCCTCTTCATTTAGTCCAAAGTTGGTTTTTAAAGATGATTTTCCCTGATTTAAGTTGTAATCCACTTTGGTTCTGGGAGGTTAGAGTTGTAACGTCCACCACTCCAGCGCCATTTTCCCTCTCCCAGTATTTATTTTTTGTTAAACTTTCACCTACTAGTTTTTAGCATGTACTGACATTCATTGGATGAATTAGTTATTCATTTGATGCTTGCCAAAACATGATTTTCTCATTCTGTTATTCCTCCTATATTTATTAGTTGACTTATGCACTTGTGATTTATTTATTTATTCATTCAGATTTTCTCTTTTTTTTAACTTATACTGGTATAGAGTTACAGATTCTTTGATTATTTTTATTGTTTTATAATCTGTTCTAGAATTATGTAGGACCTTGATGAGGAGGATGGGATGAAAGATTTGTGAGTAGCCTTCCTCAAGTCTACCAGAGAATTTGGCGAGTTGATAAATAACTGTTATAGATAACAGCAAGAAGATTAGTTAAAGGGGTAACACCAGGCCAGAAAGAGCAAGAAATGGTTCACAGAGAAAATGATTTGATGGCATACTGCTCTGTAACAAATTACCACAAACATAGTGGCTTAAAACAACACAAATTTATTATCTTACAGTCTGCAGGCCAGAAGAACAAAATGGGTTTCACTTATATTCTGGACAGTTAATAAGGAATTATTAGGATGGGTAGATTGAGGCCATTTAGACAAAAACCATATATACAAAACACATATCCAGAAAACAGTGTGGCAAAAGCCAGAGGGAAGGGGGTGGAGCCTACTGGAGGTGGGCAACGTGAGGGGAACGGGGACAGAAAGACTTTGCTTGGGGAGATGGGTACACGATGCAGTGTGTGATCATGTTTTATTGAGTTGTACATTTGAAATCTGTATGGCTTTGCAAACCATTGTCATCCCAATGAATTCTATGAAAAATAAAATAAGGTAAAAACTAAAAGCAGGAATGAGTAGTATATAGTGAAATCTCTGCTGTAACC
Source organism: Saccopteryx bilineata (assembly GCF_036850765.1). Classification (NCBI taxonomy): domain Eukaryota; kingdom Metazoa; phylum Chordata; class Mammalia; order Chiroptera; family Emballonuridae; genus Saccopteryx; species Saccopteryx bilineata. Next base: position 54,333,203 of record NC_089500.1, on the reverse strand, counting down.
ATTGTCTAGGGAGCAGTTGTTTGGTAGCAGTAATCCATATTAGAAGGGCAAAGGGAAAGGCCATTAAGGAGATTCATGATACATGAAAATAGAAGGTTAGGCCTTCAGCAGGGCTGCGGGAACAGGGCTGGGAAGAGGGAGAACACTCTGGGACTGCTACTTACTTGATTTGGCAAGTGACTGAATAACAAGACAGGTATAAGCTTTCATTCATAGTTTCCTGTGGTCTGGAGGCCTCTGTGAATTGGGGCCAGGAAGTAAATTTGGTCCTTGACCTTGTAAGGCTTTCTTTTCTTGTTAATATCATGTTCTACAGTACATGCATTTTAATGTAATAGCAAAAAATCCACTAAAAATGAGAAAACAGATTAAACTTGCATATTTTGTTAAGTGTGGGACAATTTTCAGTGGCCCTTTGATACAATGTACAATATTGTTTTATGTTATGTGTCTGTGTCTCAGGTAGACATTCTAGTACCATAGTCCCTGTAGGATATTACTGTGATTCCATCAATAAATAATCCTGCCACTGCAGCACAAGGTATCATTATCCTTTCTCTTGTTCTTCAACCTGATTGCAGATCATAGCACCATTTCCCCCGGGCATCTCACACAGAGAGAATTCCCAACACATTTTATAGTGACCACGTAAAAGGATTAGTGTTTTCTTTCACTGTAAAGAGAGAGTTCAGTCATCTAAATTCTATTCTTTATGTCAAAGTTTATGTTATTATTGAATCCTTATACGTACTCACCATTGAAGTGAAGCAGTGGACTTCTTATAATTAAACTTCTGTAAAATAAAAGTTAATTATATGTTTCTTATTATAGAACTGTAGGAAATTATAAAATATGAAAAGTTATAATGAATAATGTAAAATATTAATCCACCACTAGATTAATTTTACCATTATTATTTCCTTATATTTCCAAATTTCTTGTCTTTGATATGTATGTGTTTAAAAAATTAAAATTGTGATCTTAGAATTCATACTGCTTTAATACCCTTTTCCCCATTTTGCCTTGAAAATAAAAAAAAATTTTAAATATAGACTTTGAGTGTCCTCATCAGTTAGCTCAGTTTATTGGAGCATCATCCTGTATGTCAAGGTTGTGAGTTTGATTACTGGTCAGGGCACATACAAGAATCAACCAATGAATACATAAGAAAATGGAACAAGAAATCAATGTCTCTCTCTCTCCCCCTTCTACTTTTTCTAAAATTAGTAAAAAAAAATTTTTTTGAGACAGCAATATAGTCAGAGACAGGGATAGATAGAGACAGACAGATAGGAAAGGAGAGAGATGAGAAGCATCAATTCTTTGTTGGCACCTTATGAATTATCAGTGAATAACATAAAGTTATTCATTGACTGCTTTCTCATATTTGCCTTGACCAGGGGGCTCCAGCAGACCGAGTGACCCCTTGCTCAAGCCAGCAACCTTGGGCTCAAGCTGGTGAGCTTTGCTCAAACCAGATGAACCTGCACTGAAGCTGGTGACCTCGGGGTTTCGAACCTGGGTCCTCCACATCCCAGTCTGATGCTCTATCCACTGTGTAACTGCCTGGTCAGGCAGTAATTTTTTTAAATTAATTAATTAAAATAGTCTTTGAGAACTTAGCTGTCAATGACTGCATACTTATTTATATTATGAATACAATACTGTTTGTGTAAGCTTTTGCTTTGTATTAGAGATTAACTTTTTCCAGTTGTTAAAAAACAATAGTAGACATCTTTTTAAAGAAATTGCTATATATATTTGCTATTTCTTTGTGGTTGTATGTGGAATTACTGGATTACAGAGTACAGAAAAAATTATAAAGCAGTCAATAAACATTTCCATATTAACCTTCATAAAGTTTTTTTCAACAATATTACAAAGTTCAAATATGAAAAATAAAAATTAAAATGAAACATGAAGAGATTTCTTAAAATATAGGTAACATTTTCTGTGAATATCGTTATCACGTACTGTTTATTTCACTCACATTTTATCCCCAAGTACTAGTATATAAATATATGCAATAAATCACATTTCTTTTAAAAAATATTTCAAATAAAATAATTCACATATTAAAGATTGAATTAATAATAAAAAAATCTTCCAACAAAGAAAATCCTTGGATCTGATGACTTGACTGGTGAAGTCTATCAAATATTAATTACCGTGAGTTAACTAACATATCAGACCACTTCAAAATTTTAGTGCCTTACCACATTAAGAATTAATTTCTTGCTCCTGTCACAGGACAAGCATGATTGATAGGGGTTAGTTCTGCCCCAGGCAGTTATGCTGGGACTGGGTCTCCTCCAGGTCCTTGGAGATGGGAAAAGAACTGCTGGTTGCACATGAGAGGACTTAAAAGGCCAAACTCGAAGTAGCTTATTACATCTTTCTACTCACATACATTGGCCAGAACTCATTTACATAACTGCATTTCACAGCATAGGAGTCCAGGAAATGGAGTTCAGATATTTGTCCAAGAGAAAAAGCAAAATGGTTGGAAATTAGACAGCCTATGCCATTCTTATTTTGCTAATTTCTATACAATGTTCATTTATTCACACATAGGCACTCACCCATATGTTCAAGTCCTTTTTAAATTTTTGTGCAATAAAAATGGGATTGCATACATATTTTTCCATTTTCTTTTATCTTGCTCAACTATGTCTCATTGCAAATCTCTTTTAATTCATATGATACAGTTCTAATTCTTTATAAGGGCTACATAACATTTTATGATGTGTTGTATCAAAATTAATCTAGTATTTTCTCTTAACGAAAAACAGTTCCTTTAAAATACCTGTACTGATATATATTTTGGTAGCATTTAGAAGGGAACAGAGCTAAATATATATGCTCATTCTGCATTTTTCAATTGGAAGTCTAGCATTCGGACTTGGTAATGAGTGCCAAAAGCAAGTTTGTTTTCACAGAATAAACCTATAAAAATTGATATTTTGGGAGGTAATGAAATGTACTTTGTAGGAATAATAGTGATTAGTTTCTCTGGATACTTTAGAATCATCAGTTGGCTGGACATACTTATCAAATACTCTTGAAGTTTGATGAACACATGTAAATATTTTTAGCTAATTAAAGATTTAATAATTTAACTTGTTTCCTCATTACTTGCAAAGCTAAAATTACATCAGCAAAATTTATAGTATAAATAAAATTTTATTTAATTATAACATTAAGTTTTTTGGCACATAAGGTATTATATTTTTAATGGAATTCTAATATTTTCTATATATTTTATTGATAAGCAAGGAAGGATTTCAAAGAAAATAATAAATTAGTAATTAATTAATTGAACAAATATTAATTAAGTTTCTGCTAAGTGTGAGGTACAGCTAAGGGCTGAGGCTATAACAAAGAACAAAAAGGATGTAACATATGAGAACCATTGATTTAGCCATAGAAATTGTTAAATGGAATGGAATGTTGTTAGTGAAATTGAGAGAAAATTAGAAGCAAAATAACCAATTTGTCTCTAATGTTAGCTATTGATATGGAGGGGGGTGGGGGAGAAAGAGAGAGAATTACTCCATCGCGACTGCCTGCCTGGTATCAGTATTAGGTTGTATAAGTAGTGTAGGTGCCATGATATTTTCAGACAGTCCTGCTCAGAGCTTAGCCAGTGGAGCACAGATTGGTTGGTTTTGGTAATTTCACTAGATGTAGAAGAGACTCTATTTCCTTAGTCTATTCTGAATACTCTTTATTCCAGTCATATTTTCAGCAAAATAATGAATTACAAAATGAGCTCCTTGACAAGTGCCTGAGGTACTGATAGTCCATACTGTGGATCAAAGAGTTCTCCGTGTGCTTTCAGATCTGATTGATGACCAAGTAACAAATAGGACATCTTGTTATAAATATTAAGGAGTCTGACTTGTATTACTCTGCCAGAAAGGATATTTTAACTTTAATTGTGATGAACTGAATATGAGTCCAGAACTTCTGGCACGTAAGGTAAATGTGAGGTCAGTTTCAACATGTTTTTTTGAAAATGAAATTGGACAGAACTTCATTAGGCTTACCAGTGGTTGAAATAACTGCTTGTCTTCACATCTTGGATTTCTTTTGTCTTGTACTAAATGCAATGCCATTATGTAACATAGGCTGATGAGCGGTAACTTGACACTAAGATCCTTTTCCTGTGTGTATGCGGAATCTGCGGAGGGGAGAGGGGAGAGCAGCGCCTGTCAGTGCTAAGTGCTCAGGCTGCCGGTGGGAGGCCTGGGTTTTTAGAAGAGTTACTGCTCTGCCTTGTGAGAGCTACCCAGAACAGATGTAAGTAAATAGCGTCTGAGCGGCTTTTTTAGAAAACCCAGGCCCTAGTTAGGGCTTCATGGGTGCTAGTCGTATGGTGCTCATTTCTCTGCTTCTGCTCTCTCATGGCCCTGAGGCCCGGCAGCTCATAGAGCACTCCTCGGAGCGGCTCTGTAGGAATCTTCATTTCTTCAGTTGCAAGTCAGAAGACCTGGGCCCAAGTTTTTACTTTACTATTAGTTATCTTGCCTTGGAGAAGTCACTTCAAATGCCAGGTCTTAACTTGACTCATCAATAAAGTGAGGAGTTGGATGACGTTTCCTCTTAAGTCCATGTAACATGTGTTTATGATCAATATTCTGTTTATTCTGATGGAACTTTCTTCTTAATAAGATTCTTATCCAATCCCTTTTTATTGTTGGTTATTAAATGGGACTGTTGTCCATTAATTAAAAATTGCTTGTCCTGGGACACCCATGATGTCTGGTTCTTGGATTGGCCACTGGTATCATTATGGTTGTCATGCTTCCCTAGGTCCTGCGGACTAGCTTGCCCAGACCAAGATGTCAGCAACATAAGGACTTGTGCTATTTATTCTTGATTCCAAATAATTTAGAAAGAATGTTCCAGGGGCAAAATTATATTTCTGCTTATGTTATTGTTTCTGGAGGAAAAATAATGGAGGATGCTGTTAAGTTGGCCTTTCTTTTTGAACAGTTGAGGAATGTTCTGTTTGCCTTGTACAGGTGCCACAAATCAGGTGGGATTCCCTTGGTCCCATCCAGTCTTCAGTGCTGTTTGGAACCTTTGCAAGTGTTGACAAAGAAGCATCATCTTATTCTAGTGATACCTCTGAGACCACCAGCTCCAGCAGGCAAACGACTTTGTATCAGGGTCCCATTCAATATTTTGAGATTAGACATCGTTTGACTCAGACCTCTTGACTCATACCTCTTTCATTCTTTCACAATATTAAATGCAAACTTCTTAGGAAATAGATTTTCTTCATTCATCATATATTTACCAAATATTTATTGAATGCTGACAGTAGGTTAGGTACTAGGCTTGGAGGAAATGGCAGTGATGTGAACAGACACATTTCTGTCATAAAGCAGCTTATGTTCTAGAAGAGCAAGAGAAATAATAAATATGTAAAATATAGAGTAAGTGCTGATAAGTGCTATGGTGAAAAATAAGTTAATATATTTGGGACCATGGACAGATCTTTCCTGATAAAGGAACAGCAAGTGTAAGAAGAACTTGAGGCGTGAAGACATCTGCTGTGCTGTTAGAGTAGCAGTGGATGAAAGGGAAGTGAGGTCAGGCAGTGATGGACCACGTTATGTGGGGCCTGCAGATCGTTATAAGGACTTGCTTTTTCCCTGAGTAATATGGGAATCCATTGGGATAACATGATTTGGGTATTTTTCACTTACATTTACCTTGGTTTGACCTTAAGTTTCACTGGTTTTTGCGCCTATCCCATATGTATATCCTGTTTAAGGACTTCTCTTGATCAGAAATTCTTACAACTTAGAGCTCTGGAATTAGCCTTCATCTACCCCAGCTTTCCCACACTGGGCTCCTCTGTGGCCCCTCTTAAGGCCTCCACTTCCCTCAGCCCATAAAAGATGCAGAACATTACTCCGTATCCTGAGTAGTCCCACTGCTTCTCCATGGTTCTCAGCTGGTTAAAAGAGCTGCACCTCCTTGAGGGCTCAGCTCTGCTCCCCACTGACCCTCATCCCTCCTCTCGCTCTCATCTGGTTGCCTTCTCCTTATTCTCTAACATGAAGATGTCCGTCAGCCACATCTCCCCCTTCTCCCGTAGAGCTGGTGGCACTGTGGGGAGACCAGGCTGCCCAGCTCCTGCTGCTCTGCAGTTCATCGATCCCAGTGCCTGGCCTTTTCCCTTGTTCTGTACGGGCACCTGTGCCCATGGCCACAGCTTGGACTTCATTTTTCTTCACATTTGCCTGTCTGTGAAGCTTTAAACTCTTAATCATGTGGGATGAAATATGATAGGAATAAATATGTTTAGAGATATACCTGGTAGGGCAAAAGTAGGTTTACACAAAACACAGAGTTTATTCTTGTATTATTTATTAAGTATTGTATTATTTTCCATATGAACATCAGTAAGCCTCCATTTCCTCCACCTGTCTAGCTCAGTCTCCAGTCCAGCGGTCTGTGTCCCCATGCTCTCGCCCTTGCAGTACTGCATGGTGACTTCCAGCGGTGCTCAAACTTTCAGTCCTGAGACTCAGGATAGGTCACGATGGGTCACGGATGCTATAGGTTTTAGTACTAAGGAGAAGCCGTGATTAGTGTGTAGATAGTGGAGTCAGACATAATTTTTTAAGTTTCATTTTTTCCACTTCTTAACTGTGTAAGAGTTGATAGGCTGCTCAAGCTCTCTGACCTCACCTATAAAATGAGGACCAAAAGGTGTACCTCACAGGAAGATGTGAGGAGTAACCGACAGTGTAAATGGAGTATGTAGTATATTGCTTACCAATAAGTGGCAACCAATTAGAGGTTGTTTTCCTCTGAAACAAGTAAAGAGGTTAAAGGCTATTGTCATTCCGTAGGTTAGTCTCATCTATTTCCTTTTTGTTCTAAGTAGGAATTTAAACTTTTTGAACTTGAACTTCTGTTGTGGCATTACCATGCAGCTGTGTGAATGGGTCTGTTCCCTGCTCCTTCCATTTTACCCAACTTTGGACCCCCTAAACCTAGCAGAACTCAGGGCAAGGGCTAGGAGGAAGACAGTGGAAGTAGGTGGTTTCACAAGCCTCTGTAGGGTATAAGATATTTTCCTCTTCCTTGGGGGAATATATACATAATGCATGTTTTCCCTTATTTATACATGCAAAGCTTATTTCTGAAGATTGCACAGAAGCAATTATTGCTTAAAACCTATTTAAAACAGCCACAGCCTTGTATTTTCATTTATTGATTATAAAATAGGGAAAAGGATAATTCCTCTCATAGCAGCGTGCCAGGCATCTTGAAGGAGCTAGAGCTGGACTTATTGTTCCTTTTCCTCACTTCACATTCATTCATTAATGCACCACACTTTTTTCCCACTGTTCCACTGAGTCTGCTGGTCAGGCACTGGTATGAGAAACTTAGGGCAGGAAGGACGGGCAAGGTCTGAGCATATTTAAAACCCACACAGAAATGCAGAGATTTAAAGGACAGTGAATGAGGATGGACATGGAAACTATTATGTTAAGTGAAATAAGCCAGGCAGAAAAAGAAAAATATCATTTGACCTCACTCATATGAGGAATCCAATGAACAATGTGAACTGAGGACGGAATTGAGACAGAGGAGAGATAAAAGGGACCAGAGGAAAAGAGAATAGAGGGAAAGGGGATGATAGGATGGGATAAAACTGAAGGGAAGGGGGGAGGGTGCTATGGGGAGTGGGGAGAGGGAGATGTTGAGGAGAATACGGGGGAAGGATGCATTCGAGGCAACACTAGAATCTATGTAAACACAATAAATTAAAATCAATAATAAAAAAGGACAATGAATGAGATCAGACAGTTTTCTTTAAAAATATATGAGATATAAAAGTAAATGCAGATATAAAAGTAAATATATGAGATATAAAAGTAAAAGTAAATATATGAGATATAAAAGTAAATGCAGAAAAATAATGATTGTGACATGAGATATATAACATGACTCGTTTAAAAAGGACAAAAAGCAAAAGAATCCCTAAGAGAATCTTCTAAAAAATCTGGCTTAAAAAATGTTTACAGAAGTTGAATAAAATAAATCAGTTTGGTAAGTAAAGATTTTGAAAATCCATTTAGAAGGTGTTAAAATAGATACACCTAGAACAAAATAATATATAAGTAAAAAAGATGGGCAGAATTTTATTAGGTGCATATAAACAAAATAACAGGTGGCATCCAATTTAAATTTAAATAAAGATAATTTGAGGCAAAATGCAATAAATGTATCCAAAGGGAATTTTTCTCTGTTTGAAATACATGCATTTTTATATGCTAAATAATATAACGTCAAAATATGAAGCAAAATGTCCCATGGTTCCACAGTTTTACTCCTGGATGCATTCCAACCAAAATATATACTTCTGGTTACCAAAAAGAATGTGCTAGAATATTCATAGAAACACTTTCCATTATAGCCCCCAAATCGAAAACTACTCAAATGACCATCACCAGTAGAATGGATAAATAAATTGTGAAAGACAGAATGGACTACTATATACCAATGAAAACAAATGTTCTGCATATAGCAGTCTATACAAAGTGCACAGTCAAAATCCTGAGCAAAACCCATGAGCACATGTTGTATGACTCCATTTATATGAAAGAAAAATTAGAACGAGCAGAACTAATATCCGAGGTAAGAAGCTAGGATAGGAGCTTCTCTGTGACTGTGCTACAAGGAGGCGAGTCCTAGGTCTGGTGACATGGGTATGCTAATTTTGTGAGAAAATTTCAAGCTGTCTACTTGGTTTCTTTTTTTCTCTTTAATATATTTTATTTTTGTGAAAGGTTAAATATGAAGAAAAATAGTATCAAATACTGGAGAGCGGTACAGAAAAATTCTTAGAGATGTTAGTGTACTGTTTTAGGCTTTTTGCTTTAAAAATAAATAAATTTTTAAATAATATAGCTATTTAGATTGAATTATGCATATTGAGCAGGGAACAGACCCATTCACACAGCTGCATGGTAATGCCATAACAGAAGTTCAAGTTCAAAAAGTTTAAATTCCTACTTTAGAACAAAAAAGGAAATAGATGAGACTAACCTATGGAACGGCAATAGCCTTTAACTTCTTTATTTGTTTCAGAGAAAAGCAACCTCTAATTGGTTCCCATTTATTGGAACCTTAAAACTTAGATGCGTACAGATGTATATACTTAAAAAATTGTTTTATACTGAAAAGAAATCCTGACGTCTCCCAAACAGGGATTATACAGCCAATATGACATTCTGAAATGCTTATGTGATAAACTAGATATTATTTTTAATAACTGCAAAAATTGACCAGTTGATATATTTCTTAAATAACCATTTGGTCAATCATCAAATCAAGATGACAAAGATTATAATTATAATTGGTTTTTAGGAAGTAAAAGAAAAATATTTTGTAAAAGTTTGTCTAGAGGTCTAAAGCTGTTTTCAGGGTCAATGATGATAGGGTTATAGTATTAAAGGCTTCTATTACTAAAAGGAGAAAAGAAATTATTGTTATAACTCAATCTGGGAAGAGAAGTTTAAAACAAACCGAAGGGAAATATGAGGAAGGAAGGAATGAGAATAAAAGCAGCAAATGAGATAATCAGAAAAGATGAAAGAAAACAGTGAGCTGATGAATAAAATCCAAGTACTTATTCCTTGAAAGGAAAAAGAAAAAGCACAGCAATGGAGGTAGTCCTCTGACCAATGTAATTAGGAAGAAAATAACACGAACAGAGAGAAACAAGGAAACCAATTAGATGGAAAATTTAAAAACAGAGTGCTTTATACCATGTTATACCAACACATATGTTTAAATTGCAGTTGTAATAGTAAACCTTGGAAATTGTAATTACAAAGATTTAAATATGAGAATATAACCCTAATAGAGGCAGAATTATTGGAGGGGTTAGATTTTCAGTTTATGATTTGACATCAGACTGTGATAGTGAGTTTTTTCAAACTTGTAAGGGAGTCTTTCGGTGAGCTAGCTGTGCCATGTATCACGTCAGCATTTGATCTTGCCCAACCTGCTTCAGCCTTGTTGAGTGAATGAATGAACCAGTGAATGAGTCTCTGTGCCCTAGTAGAGTGAAACTGCCCTCTCAGAGGTTATCATAGACGTAAGTTAGGTAATATATATGGTGTTCTTAGCATAAGGGATGTTAATTGTTGAGCAGTTAATTAAGAATAGATTATATCAAATGTAGTGTATGGGAGTCAAAATATCAATGGGTAATCTTTTGACAGTTGTGTATATTTTTCAGGTTATCCTGATCCAGAAAATTTTTCCTGGACAAACTATCTGGATGCTACTCAAACTAGTGCAGTTCCTACCAAGGTATTTAAAATGGTAAGTTTTTATCCATATACATTCTCAACTTTGAATAATGTCCATGTCGAGTCATGCCTTTATTTGGCAGTTTTAAATTATTCTAACTTTTTCTTTTTAAATTTAGGTGTTGTTTTCATAACCAATTTGCCTTGCTTTTATTTAAAAATACCAGGGAGGTGACTCGGTGCCTCATTATTCCTGTTCCTCCCTGTAAAGTAGGTGGTGCTTTTCCTCCCTGAGAAGCAGGAGTCCCACCCTAGTGCTGCTGAAAGCCCTCCTCAGCCCCTGATGAAGAGTCCACTTCTGGCTCTCTCCATCCACAGCTTTCACAGGCCTGGGGTTGTTTGAATGTCAGTGATGCCATAATAAAATAGGGAAACTGTTTGTAACCTGTGTGTTATAATTGGTTTCCATTTTGAGGAAAATAATTGCTTTTAGAATTTGTTAGCATTCAAATGTTTAAAGTTCAAATTTGACTTCATTTATTTATTTCAGGATTGACCCATGTATAAATTACTTTGTAGAAAGAAAGTGCATTTAGAAATATTTATGTTCTACACCAATGGTTTTAAAACTTTATTCCCTTTTACTCTACTAGTTTGCTGCAGGCTCCTCAACTCATCCTTAATCAGATTTTATATGGGGAGCTTCCACATAAGATTTTATTTACTGAAAGTTTTCTAGGGATCAGAAGGGGTTTGTTTGTTTGTTTGTTTACATGAGAGGAGAAGAGATAGTGAGACAGACTCCTGCATGTGCCCCAACCGGATCCACCCAGCAACCCCATCTGGGGCCCTGAGGCCACTGCTGGAATCAACCGAGCTATTTTTAGCACCTGAGGCCTATAATCAGACCAACTGAGCTATCCTCAGTGCCAGGGGCAATGCTCCAACCAGGTGAGCCACCGGCTGCGGGACGGGAAGAGAGAGTGAAGGGGGAGTCGAAATGGAAGAGAAGCAGAGAGTCAGCTTCTCCTGTGTGCCCTGACTGGGAACTGAACCCAGGGCATCCACACACCAGGCCACCACTCTGTCCACTGAGCCAACTGGCCAGGGCCCTAAAAGGGGCTTCAAATATTTCATTTTTTAAAAATTGAGTACAATAAGCTGAATTTGGAGAAAGAGGTATAATTGTATTAAAAAGGCTCTAAGTTTTGGAAAGTAAGGGTTGTAATAGCTGTAAAAGTTCAGTTAGCAAAAAAAACAGTTGCTTGTGGTTTCTTCCTCTTGCTTTCTGTAAAAACTGGGTTTTACTTTTTTAAAAGGAAAATTACAGGAAAATAAAATGATGAAAAAATTTAGCTGTAAAGGCAACTTCCAGACACTGGGGTTATTATGGATTCATCTCAGGCTTTGGCATCTGCAACATGAAACAATGCCTCTGTTGTCAGGACAGTGACTGTGGGGAGAACAGAAAGATTTTTAGGGATTAAAGATCTAGTTAGAGTCAGTATGCTCTGTTTAGTAGATGGAATAATGCATTTTAGAAAGAAAATATGCTTCCACAAAAGCTGAAGAGGAACAAACCAGATATTGGAGAAAGACTTAACTGTGTATTATTCATGTAGTATGAGGTCTTTATTATCCTATTGCCATATCCAGACTTGAGAAAATCAGTACACTTTCACTTTCAAAAAGTCAGTTGAATGCTTTTATGTGTAACAGGTGTAGATACTGTCGGAGATGTCTATTGATTTTGATTTTGTTAAATTTTCATAGTTTTAATGTTAAGTCATGGTATATTTTTCTGACTCCGTGTTCTTTATTTTTGCTGGAGTGTTAATCATTATAGACTCCTGGTTTCTGGCATTTTAAGTCTTGGAAGAAACCTTAAATTAATACAGTTTAACATGCTTATGTTACAGATAAAGTAACAAAAGAATAGATTGTGGCTTTAAATTACATTGTGGCATGATTTTATAATAGTTTTACAGTTAAAATCATGAAGTTTTAATCTATTGTTTCAAAATTTAGATTTTAAAGGATCATATTTATCCTTTCTAATTACTTATTAGATTATTTTGCCTTCAGGGTCACACATAACAAAACTGGGCAATGAGAACAGTCAACAATTTATTTATAAGGTTAATTTCAGAAAAATATCTAAAACAATAGATAAACTATAATATCCTTTTAGGGCCTTATTTTGATCATTAAGGAATTTATGATTTAATCTTTGTGTGTTTTTAGCTACTTTGAGAATGAACAAAAAAATTCTTTCTCTTCTCACAGGTTTTTATGAAACTGAATAAAATAGTATGCATAAAGTTTTATGTGCTTGTAAAACTAAATTCCACTTGTACTAAAGATCTGAGTGTAAAACTAGAACTAGAACAACATTTTTTTAAGAAAAAATGTAATAGCATTACTGAATTGTTAAATTTGCATAACTTATTGCAGTTGTAATGTTACAGCGGTTGCCTCATGGTTTTCTGCCGAGTATGAAACTTGAAGTTGTGGATAAACGAAACCCCAGGTTAATTCGCGTTGCTACAATTATAGATGTTGATGACCAAAGAATAAAGGTACACATTTTATTTATTTATTTATTTTTTTAATTTTTAATTTTTTTTAGAAAGTTAACTTTAACATGGTGACATTGATCAGTAAGAGTACACAGGTTTCAGGTAAACATTTCTATAGCATTTGAACAGCTGATTATGTTGTATGCCCATCACCCAAAGTCAAAACATTTTCCATCACCTTATATTTGTCCCTCTTTGCACCCTTTCCCTCCCCCTCCCCCACACCATTGGTAACCACTTCACTCTTATCTATGTCCATGAGTCTCAATTTTATATCTCACCCATGTGGAAATCATATAGTTCTTAGCTTTCTCTGATTTACTTATTTCACTCAGTATAATGTTTTCAAGGACCATTCATGTTGTCGTAGATCTCACTATGTCATCATTTCTTATGGCTGAGTAGTATTCCATGGTATATATGTGCCACATCTTCTTTATCCAATCCTCTATCGAGGGAAACTTTGGTTGCTTTCATGTCTTGGCCACTGTAGTAATGATGCGATCAACATGGGGGTGCATGTGTCTTTTCATCCAGTGTTTTCAAGTTTTGGGGGTAAATATCCAGTAGAGGGATTGCTGGGTCATATGGTAGTTCTATTCTTAATTTTTTTGAGGAACCGCCATACTTTCTTTAATAATGGTTGTACTAATTTACATTCCCACCAGCAGTGAATGAGGATTCCTTTTTCTCCACAGCCTCTCCAACACTTGTTATTATTACCTGTCTTATCGATGATAGCCTAACAGATGTGAGGAGGTATCTCATTGTAGTTTTGATTTGTATTTTTTGAATAGCTAGTGAAGATGAGCATCTTTTCATATATCAAGTTGCCCATTTGGATGGTCTCTTGGGAGAAGTATCTGTTCGGGTCCTCTCCCCATTTTTAATTGGATTATTTGCTTTTTTGTTGTTGAGCTTTGTGAGTTCTTTATATATTATGGATATTAACCCCTTATTGGAGCTATTGTTGGAAAGTATCATCTCCCATTTGGTTGATTTGTTTCGTTGTCAGTTTCTTTTGCTGTGCAGAAGCTTTGTAGTTTGATATAGGCCCATTCATTTACTTTTGCCTTTACTTCCCTTTCCTTCTGGGTGAAATACATAAATTGTTTTTTTAGATTATGTTATTATATTAGCATTTCCCCTTGTTTCCTGACATGTTGGCTACAGAGGTTCTGATATCTTAGTGGAGTAGAAGAGTAAAACTTTGACTTCATTTCTAGTCAAATGTCTTTGAGTGGAGAGATTTCCAGCAGAGTATAGTGATATAGCAGTGGTAGTGAACCTGGTCCCTACTGCCCACTAGTGGGTGTTCCAGCTTTCATGGTGGGTGGTAGCGGAGCAACCAAAGTATAAATAATAAGATAGATTTAACTATAGTTAATTGTTTTATAAAGATTTATTCTGCCAAACTTAGCAAAAATCCAACATAAAGTACTTGGTAAGTAATTATTATTATATGCTTTAACTTGCTGTAACTCTGCTTTATAAATTTTATAAAGTAAAGTTACTTCCCTACTTTATAAATCACCATTACTGTGGAACCAGTGGGCAGTTAGAAAGTTTTACTACTAACAGAGATACAAAGGTGGGCGGTAGGTATAAAAAGGTTGACTACCCCTGGTGATATAGGAAATCTATAGAATAAACACAGCTGACTTTGAGAGTGATTCTCATTCATTCCTGTTTGGATTTGGTGTTTAGATTTTATAAGTTTTTTCTTTCTGTTTTAAGCTTCTTTTTGTTATAAGATTTTTCTTAAAATTATTGCCATTTAACAGCTTAAAAACAATTAAGTCTTTGTTTTCTACTATTCTTTGTCAAGTCAGAAATTAATCATTTAAAACCTTTAGTCACAGTAGTTAAAATGAAAGATTAGGTTTCAAAGTAAAAATTTGATTAACAGATTTCAGTACTGTCCTTTTTTTTGTCCTTTTTTTATTGATTTTTAGAGAGAGGGGGAAGAGAGAGAGAGAGAAAGAGAGAGAGAGAGAGAGAGAGAGAAAGGGGAGGAGCAGGAAGCATCAACTCCCATATGTGCCTTGACCAGGCAAGCCCAAGGTTTCAAACCAGCAACCTCAGTGTTCCAGGTTGATGCTTTATCCCACTGCGCCACCACAGGTCAGGCAGTACTGTCCTTTTTGTGACATCTATTATTATAAAAATATATATATCTTAAGAATGAATTTTTTATAAAAAAATGAAAGCTTTTTCTATTTTCTATACAGAGAGCTATAAAGCATGGTGGAAGTCAGGAACTCTTCTACAGTATTTCACAATTCAAAAATTATTTCCCACCATAGCACAGTTATATTTTATAATAAAAAGATTGAAGTCAATTAATTTTAATAGGTACTATCAGGAAAGGTGGATATATATTTGAAATAAAGTAAAAGGAAACTTATTTGCTATATGTCTACTTTGAAAACAATTTTTAATTCATATCATAGACAATAATCATTACATATATTTTAGTAAAATTTAGAAATGAATATTTGGCTTGGCCATAGATTATCAAGAGCAGATATTGGCAATGGCCTTTATTATTCTGAGAAATGAAAGCAATAACTGTGCTAAACATTATTCAGGAATAATATAAGTATATTCTTCCACATACCTTTTTATTAATGCTTTATTTTAACTCCAGTTTTAAGCATATTGCTTAAATATTTATTTGTGGCTTTTTATTGTTTACTCTGATGACACCTGTTGAGGGAATAACTTTTGGATATCACAATTACTTTATAAATTTAGTAATATTTTGTCATTGAAATTAGTATCAGGTTTTTTTCTCTGAATTCTTATTTACCGTAACTTTTGTTATAAAATTATTGCATTTATTGCAAAAGCTCCATCTTAATCATACATCAATCTTAATTAGAATTTTAATTGACATTATTTTCTTGTGATTTGTAAGTGACATACTATAGTTTCCAATGTTTGCTGCCAGTTTGTTATGTGATCCTATTGGATTAGCGCATCACCTTACAATATCATTTCAAAAACTTTAGCTCTTAAAGTGAATTTTTTTAATATTTCTTATTTACTATCTCAGCATTGATCTTTTAACATCTCCAAGAATATAGTTGACCCTTCCAAAGATACATTCTGTGTATCTTCTCCATATTTTTTGTCTTCCCTGTTAATAGCTTTGTCCTTTATTTGAGGTAAAGGAGTTGAAAAGTATCTTGTACCTCTGACAGTATTAGAACCATAAAAGTTACCTCTGTGGTTTGGGCAAAATGGAAATACCTCTAGGATTTTAGGGCTTAATTAAGATATATTTATGCAAATAACACACTTTACCCTGTGAAACAGAGCTTCATAAAATGTGAAATGAATTGCTTCCACATACCACTCAGTCTTTCAGAATTTATCAGTCCTGAACAAACATAAATGCCTTAACTTGTGGGGTGCCAGAAGTCTCACAGGACCGTCTGACCTCCTGCAGCTCGTGCCTGGGAGAGCCTGCCCTGCACTCTCCACTCTCACTCTCCATCCTTCGCTCTCCACCCTTCCCTAGTTAGTCCTGTGGTTGGGCAAGTGCTTGTCCTGCCCCACGAGGAGAAACGATTGTGGGACAACAATTTTCTGAATAGAGCAAACTGTAGAGAAGACTTGGCAGTATGGCTTAAAATTCTATACATCAGTCCCCTGCTTCCAAAAAAGGCAGTGAAAATGAGCATCAGTGTTTTCTCTGAATTCTCTGAGGGTGCACAGAGGCAGATTTAACAGCAGGTGCACTGGGCACGCCCCCTGGGCCCCGACTTCTGAAGGGCCTCTCCAAATCCCAACTTGACACTTTTTTTTTTCTAATGACACCAATTTTGGTTTCATATGTGTAATTTTAACATTAATAGTACAAAATATTTTTTTATTTACATAGAAATGTGGTTAACACGTATTTTTATTCTCCCGCTCTCTCTCTCTTTTTTTTAAGGGGCCCAGTATCTTCTTCTGCAACTGGGGCCTCAGTTGACCTTCCCCCGCCTCTGGGGTTGCAGGTAGTGACTGGAGTCAGGGAGAAAGCAGCTGGGGCCTTCCCATCCCCTCGCTGCCCACTATGCTCCTCTACTCCGTTATTGATGTGTTAGTTATATCTTGTAGTTTTCTTTAATTTTTTTTTTTTTGTATTTTTCTGAAGCTGGAAACGGGGAGAGACAGACAGACTCCCACATGCACCCGACCGGGATCCACCCGGCACGCCCACCAGGGGGCGATGCTCTGCCCCTCCGGGGCGTCGCTCTGTCATGACCAGAGTCACTCTAGCTCCTGGGGCAGAGGCCAAGGAGCCATCCCCAGTGCCCGGGCCAACTTTGCTCCAATGGAGCCTTGGCTGCGGGAGGGGAAGAGAAAGACAGAGAGGAAGGAGAGGGGGAGGGGTGGAAAAGCAGATGGGCACTTTTCCTGCGTGCCCTGGCCGGGAATCAAACCCGGGACTTCCGCACGCCAGGCCGACGCTCTACCACCGAGCCAACCGGCCAGGGCCAGTTTTCTTTTTTAAAGTCAGTATCTTTCAGACTATTTTTATCACTGGCACATAATAGATGGTTAATGTACATGTGAATGAATGCATGAGTGAATGAAGGTGTGAATGGCATTGAACGTATTTTGTCATCCTATTTTTAGAACACATAAGTAATAGTGTTAGTCAAAAAGTACCCTTCCGGCCCTGGCCGGTTGGCTCAGCGGTAGAGCGTCGGCCTGGCGTGCGGGGGACCTGGGTTTGATTCCCGGCCAGGGCACACAGGAGAAGCGCCCATTTGCTTCTCCACCCCCCCCTTCATCTCTGTCTCTCTCTTCCCCTCCCGCAGCCAAGGCTCCATTGGAGCAAAGATGGCCCGGGCACTGGGAATGGCTCCTTGGCCTCTGCCCCAGGCGCTAGAGTGGCTCTGGTCTCGGCAGAGCATCGCCCCTGGTGGGCGTGCTGGGTGGATCCCGTCGGGCGCATGCGGGAGTCTGTCTGACTGTCTCTCCCCGTTTCCAGCTTCAGAAAAATACAAAAAAAAAAAAAAAAAAAAGAAAGTACCCTTCCATCATTTTTAATTCCTTTTCCAGTTCCTCTTCCATTGGGAATCTAATTCAACATCAGATACTGAAAAGTGCCATAGGATGAACTAAGTTGGTTTTGAATTCCAGCTCTGGCTTTTATTTAACCGTGATATTAACTTCGTGGTTACTCAACTTATTTGAACTTTCTTTACATCTAAAGTGATGGGGTTAATAACGCCTCCCTCATTCAGAAACCTGTGAAAATGCAGTGAAGTGATGCATGTAAAATGTTGAACCTGTGCCTGACTGTTTCTTGGTAGTTCAGTGGTGACTGCTCTTCTGCCAGTGCTGCTCCCCCTGGGTGCCTGTAGTTTCCGTTGGTGAAGAGGCCTCGTGGAACCATGTGTCATCAGTAGCTGGAGAAGGAACAAGCCCACACTCCTTAGTGAAGAAAGCAGAAAATGTGCTTGGAATTCCCCTGGTGAACGCTAATCTGAGCATTTGCGATTGAGTGGCATGGCAGTGTTAGAATGTTCAGAATAGTCAGTCTGTCCAGGAACATTATGCTATTAGTAATAATGATAATGACTCTAACGGCACTTAGTTTCTTCAGACACTCTTCTAAGGCCTTTACATGCAAGATATATCATCATAGCAATCCTGTAACAGAAGTGCTATTATTATACGCATTTTATAGATGAGGAAAGTAAAGCCCAGAGAGGTTAAGCAATTGAGTTATGTTGTAGAATTGGCTACCTGAAACTTGTATAATTATGTTAACTAGTTCACCCTAATAAAATAAAAAAACAACAACAACAAGATTTTCAACTCTAGAGCTTATAGTTTTCTACTCCTTCTACTCTTATGTTCTGATTTTTACCATAAATATCCTGCTTCAGAGTGAGACAGTGGAGATCTAGGATGGGGAGGAAAGTTCAGCCGTGGCGCCATCTGCTTTGTCTTTTGTGCAAAACTGTATTACTCATCCTGCCTGGAGGCTGTGTGCGCTGCAGACTCCGCCAGGAGGCTTGTGTGCGCTGCAGACTCCGCCAGGAGGCTTGTGTGCGGTGCAGACCCCGCCAGGAGGCTGTGTGCGCTGCAGACCCCGCCTGGAGGCTGTGTGCAGTGAAGACCCCGCCAGGAGGCTGTGTGCGCTGCAGACCCCGCCCGGAGGCTGTGTGCGCTGTAGACCCTGCCTGGAGGCTTGTGTGCACTGCTGATGCTGTCTGGCGAAGCACAGTGGTTGCAGCAAAGATTGACTCATTCCTTTCTGTAATTACTCTTATGTGCTTGATTACTCCTATATTTATAACAGCTTTTTCATCTGAATTAAAGTTTTTATTTCTTATAACAGCTTTTTTGAGATATGCTTCAAAGATCATAAAATTCATTCATTTGAGTATATTCCCAGAGTTATACAACCATCACCACTATTTAAGTGTAGAGCATTTTTCATTCCCCCTCAAAAGAAAGCTTATATCTATTAGCAACCGCTCTTCCTTCTACACCTCCACTTGGCCCCTGGCAATCACTAATCTACTTTCTGTCTTTATGGATTTGCTCTTCTGAACATTTCATATAAGTGGAGTCATATCATTTGGGACCTCTTATATCTGCCTCTTTCACTTAGCGTGCTTTCAAGTCTATTCATGTTGTGACACAGATCACTATTTCTTTTTATTTTTGAATAGTATTCCATTCTATGGATACACTATATTTTGTTTATCTTTTTATCATTGATAGACTTTGGGTGCACATATGTTTTTCTGTAGATATATGTTTTCATTTCCCTTGGGTATGTATATATCTAGGAGTAGAATTGCTGGGTTATACGGTAACTCTTCAACATTCTGAGGAACTACCACAGTGTTTTCTAAAGTGACTTCACCATTTACATTACTGCCAGCAGTGTATGAAGGTTCTAGTTTCTCCACATCCTCACCAACATTTGTTATTGTCTTTATTTCTTTTGAGTTTTAGCTATCTGAGTAGGCCTTACATGTTTAGATCCAAATAATTTGAATTATGATAATTTATATGTGATCCCTAATAACATCTTGGCCAAGAGGAGTGGGTTGCAGTGACTATTGCTTAGTGGTTGCGGTGGTAGAAATAGTACCAGTAGGGGCTATGGGAGTGTAAATCTCAAATCACAGAAGTGGTCGTTGTAGAATAAGAAGACCAAGTTACTGAATGTTGACCTTTTTCCTGTATTTAGCTAAGTAAGTTATATATTGCAACTTTTCTTAACAATTCGTTTCTTAAAGTTTATTTTTTGAGATGCATTTGACACTTACCAATATATTAGCTTCATATGTACAATATGATGATTCAGATGATCACCACAATAAGCCTAGCTATATAGCAACTCTTCTAGGGAGGGGTTATTTCTTCTTTACAGTTGGTTTCACAAGTAGTAGAAGAGCTGGGTTTATACTGAGGTATTTCTAACTCCAAAGCCAGTGATCTCTCATTTTAGCAATTACTCTGTAACTGATAAGTCACTGGAATTAGAGACCATGGATTGTCAGTGTTGGGTGTGGAGCAGAGACAGCATGATTCAAGATACTCTACACTCCTGCTCTCATAAGTCCACTGGTACTAGTCAGCCCAGATAGTCTGATGTTCACACTGAAATGTTAATTTGGTCATGTATGGTTCATCGGTAGGTGAATTGTGAAGATTTTCTTGCCATGGCAGGGTTTTAAGATGCTGTTTTCCCCTTTTGTTGATTACTGTTTATTAATTACCACGGTTACTCTCTAATAAATATTTATGATGACTCATAATGCATCTTGTTCAATTTATATCTAGCTATTATGTTTAATACTTACTTTTCTGTTTGGTTACACAGTGTACTCTGTTATATCTGAAAGCCCATTGCTGTCACCTTATCAGGAAATGCACATTCAATTACAATAGATAGATGAATGCATTTAGGAAATTTAGCTTTTATTTGGAAAAAAAAATGTATTCTGCTCCAAATAAATATGAAGGGAGGATTTAAAACAGTAATATTTGATAAATATTCTCCCTGTAGGAACTGAAGCTAAGCTATGGAATGAATTATGAATTAATTCCAGATAGATGTTTTAGGAAGATCTACTGAATCATTAATAAATTGAGTCTCTTTAGCAAGTCTTTATATTCAATGCATTAACTGGATGTACTTGTGGCATTTGTAAAAGAAATAAGAACATCATGACCAAGAGAAATTGTCATGATAGACTGTCTACTTGTATGACTAGGAACTGTTGGGCATTTTAGGTCAGGCTAAGAAGTTTAGAGCTTTTGTTTGAAAAAAACCTGCAGGTGGATTAGTGCAAAGCAAGTCCAAATGCAAGTTCGTGGGTGCTGTGCTTTCACTGACTTGCCAGAGTTGCTGTGCTCCGAGAGAGTCGCTTGATCTCTGAGTCCTAGGTAATTATCTGTCAAAAAGGGAGCACAATCTGGAATATATTATTTTACTTGCCACTGTCTCTAGCCAGGATGCATTTGTTAAGTCATTTTTTATTTTTCAATTACAGTTGACATTCAATATTATATTAACTTCAGGTGTTACACCCCAGCGATTAGACATTATAAAACTTACTACATGGTCACCCCAATAAATCTCATACCCGTCTCACACCATGCATAGTTATGAGAATATTATTGACTGTATTCCTCTGCTGTACTTTACATCCCGGTGACTGTTCTGTATCAGCCAACCCCCTCCCATCTGGCAATTGTCTAAATGTCCTCTGTATCTGTCAGTCTGTTTCCGTTCTACTTGTTCATTTCTTTCTTTCTTTTTTTTTTTTTTTTGGATTCAGTTGTTGATAGCTATATGTTTATTACCATTTGATTATTCATATTTTTATCTTTTTTTTAAGCTTGTATGATGGCTGAAAACAGGTGGTTGGGCCCTATTTGGCCTATAGCCTATATGCCAACTCCTATCTTTAATCTTCATAGACACACTGTACTGATTAGACTATGAGATGAACTTCTTAAGTTGTTACTTTTAGTCAAAGTAGTTTTGTACCATTGCCTTATTTATTGTAATATTTGATTTTTGAAGCAAACCACATTTATAACATTCAGTTTTGTTTTAGATATTCAGTAAACAGAGGTAGAAGAGTTCAGACCTAACATATAATCAACTTCTAAAATTAAAATAAATATTTCCCTAGTATTAATTGATTATTATCCACTTGTTTATTTTCAGTGTGAATGTAGTCATGCCCCTAAATGATGATAATCTTTCACAGAGTAAGATGCTTCACTTGGGGTTGTATTCTCCAGGAACCAGAAGTGGAGACTCACTTTCTCCACTTTTATGGAAGTCAGCATATCCAAACCAGGAACATGTCCCACAGCACGGCAGTGAAGAGCTGCCTCGGTGACGCATCAGAGACCCTGATCTGGAGCCTCTCTGGTCCTCCTGGGGCTCCTCAACCAGCCCGCCTCTTACCAGCCTGACTGGCATGATCTACTGGGATCCTGACATGTGCCTGTTTGGCTAGAGGCATCGTCAGTCATGAGCTAGATAGAATAGAAATAGAACATTTCACAGTTTTCCGTTCAGAACATTATCTGTGTAGAAACTTTAGTAAAAGATGATGCTGTTGTAGCACTAGCTGTTCTTACCCGCTTTTTAGAGCCATGTGTTTCTCTGAGTGTCTGAGCAATGCACAGACTGCTCTGCTGCAGAATGCACAGGCACGTTTATACCAAGGCGAGATTGTATTTGTGTGTTGGGTTAATGGGCTTTTGAGTAAGGGTCTGATCTCTCTGCTCTTGTCACTTCATTCTAAGTTTTAGACTTACTAAAAAAACATGAGACCCTTGCTAGCTGTGATGAAAAGGTCTCTGGTTTCCCAGTCAGATAGGGCAATATGGACTCTGTCTGACTTCAGAGCTAACAAGGGCAGCTGTGGGATTTTTCTTGGCTTTGGAGCGAGGAACACATTCTTTGACGTTTTCCTGAACAGAAGTTCGCTATTGCTGACCAGCTGCAGTGTTGACATGCCAAGTGCCCTTCCTAATACCGACACTTAGCTAATTATGCCGGGCGTCCTCTCTTCTCACATCCTGCTTTAGAGGCACTCTATTTTTACCCCTCGGAGAATAGCTATCAAGAAGAAAAAGTGAATGGAAATACCCCAGAATAAACTGTCAAAGCAAGATGATGAATACATCCCCCCCCCTTCCTAAACCTGTCATTTCTTGTGATGTAAGAAAGGGTGAGAGGCTCAGGGAAACGAGGTTCTTCTAGGAGGAGGGAATGAGTACATTCTCACACCAGGTCAGTGTATTTCCAGAATGTAATCGTATTATTTTCCTTTTGCTACTGTAACAAATTACCACAAATTTAGTGGTTTAAAATAACACAAATTTGTTATGTTGCGGTTCTTTGGGTCAGAAGTGTCAACTGGGCTAAAAGCAAGGTTTCAGCAGGGCTGCGTTCCTCTTAGAAGCTCAGGGGGAATTCCTTCCCTCGCCTTTACCAGCTTCCGGGGGCCCGTCCGTTCCTTGGGACACGGCCCCTTCCTTCATCTTCAAACCTCTCTCTGACATTCCTGCCTCCCACGAATGGGGATCACGGTAATTACATTAGACCCACCAGATAATGCAGGATAATCTTCCGTCTCACCTGCAAAACCCCTCTTGCTAAAAAGGTAACATTTCCACAGGTTTCAGGGGTTAAGACACGGACGCCTTTGGGAACCATTCCTCTGCCTATTGCAGCGGTAGGAGATAAAGTTAAGATACTTATAAAAAGAGGTGGAAGGGTTGAGGCTTAGTGTGCAATGAACAGATTCTATTTACTGAGCACGCCTAAGACAAAAGAGACCATTTTGACAGCCTGGGAGGTGATTAGACTTGGAACTCACGATCTATATAGTCGAGGAGCTAGTTCGACATAGAACATGTGGCGCAAACCATCAGGTGCTGTGGATGTTCACTGAACACCCAGAGCTGTGTGAGTAAGGACGCTGAGGGGCAGATGGCTTCTCAAGGAGAACAGTTTTTCTGCTGTTAGAAAAAGTATAAAACATGCCGTGGTTTGTTTGTTTTTTGTTTTGTTTTTGTTTTTGTTTTTGTTTTGCATTTCCAAACACCAAATGCCTTTATTTACTATTATGTAAGGACAAAGAAGGCTTTAAATTTAATGTTTTATTATGCGTATATACATCATGTATGTATGTGTCTCTGTTTATTTTTGGTTTAAATTGAAAGCCCCTCGGGCAGGTGGTCTATACAAGACCTGTATGCAGAGGACTCTTGGGAAGTTGCATGGCTATAGGAGATGTCAGGGCTTAGCTGGGGACAGAGGGAACAGCAAATTGGGGTTTGCAGCTTCAGCGGTTGCTAGGGATCTTCTTTTTCCATTCCTGCTTCTTAGGGGCTATTTCCTGCACCGCCACCACCTCCCCTGGACTCTACAGGGGTGTGTGTGTTCCTTGGCCGAGCTGGCCACCTGGCCATGGAAACAGAGGCGCAGGCCACATTCACGGGGATTGTCTTCCCTCAATCTCAGAGGGGTTTGTTGATAGGAAAAGAATGGTTGTGCAGATCCTGCACATTCAGAGGATGGATCCGTGTTTCAGGGTTGTAGGACCACATGGGAGAAAAGCAAGGTTGGTCCAAAGATGGGGTCCAGAGGTGCATGTGTGGCAGGATGATGCCACAGAGAACAGGCTGATGGTCTGGGAGGCAGTCCAGGCCCAAACTGGAAACAGGCACAACTGGAAGCATTCAGTCAAGATCCCATCTCTGGGCTTCAGGGCAGACCGGGCGTGGGTCTGTACAGTGGAGGGTTTCTAGAGCAGCAGGAGGCAGACTCCTCGTCACCTGGCAGATGTGGAAACTCTCAGGCCTCACCCCAGAGCTGCTCAGTCAGAATCTGCTTTTTAACAAAAGCCTCACCTGATTTATTTATTTATTTTTTTTAAATTTTTCCCCAAATCTGATTATTTATTTATTTATTCATTATAGAGAGAGAAGAGAGGGAGAGAAGGGGGAGGAGCAGGAAGCATCAACTCCCATATGTGCCTTGACCAGGCAAGCCCAGAGTTTTGAACCGGCAACCTCAGTGTTTCCAGGTTGACGCTTTATCCACTGCGCCACCACAGGTCAGGCACCTCACCTGATTTAAACACGAACAAGGAATGCTATTTACAACCAGGGAAAGGTGGTATGCTTGTCCTCTGCCTGCTGCTTCTTTTTTCTTTTTAGTTTTTAAGTTTATTTATTCATTTTGTATTGGTTTATTCATGTGCCACTGGTTAACATAAGTATACAGGTTTTAGGTGCCCAGTTCTACAGCACACCTCTGTATACCGTACTGCATGTTTACTACCCCCAAATCAAAACCTTGTTTATCACCATTTATCGTTCCTATCCCCCCCACTTCCCCCCCCCCCGCCAGTCACCACACTGTTGCCTGTGTCCAGGAGTCTCTCTCTCTCTTTCTTTTTTTTTTTTTTTTTTTTTTGGTCCTTTTATGTTCAGTCCCTCTCTACCCCTCTCACCCATCCCCCACCCCCGACAGCTGCCCACCTGCTAAGGAAGAAGCGAAGCTGTCCGTTTTGCAGATGACATGATATTGTATAGACTATAGAGAGAACCCTATAGATTCACTTCCACCAAAAAAGTACTAACACTGATAAATGAATTCAGTAAAGTAGCAGGATACAAAATAAATATCCAGAAATCAGTTGCATTTTTATACACCAATGGTGATCTATCAGAAGGAGAAACTTCCTCCCTGGCCAGTTGGTTCAGTGGTAGAGCGTCGGCCTGGTGTGCAGAAGTCCTGGGTTCGATTCCTGGCCAGGGCACACAGGAGAGGTGCCCATCTGCTTCTCCACCCCTCCCCCTCTCCTTCCTCTCTGTCTCTCTCTGCCCCTCCCGCAGCCGAGGCTCCATTGGAGCAAAAAGATGGCCCTGGCGCTGGGGATGGCTCCTTGGCCTCTGCCCCAGGCGCTAGAGTGGCTCTGGTCGCGACAGAGCGACGCCCCAGAGGGGCAGAGCATCGCCCCCTGGTGGGCGTGTGGGGTGGATCCCAGTTGGGTGCATGCGGGAGTCTGTCTGACTGCCTCCCCGTTTCCAGCTTCAGAAAAATACAAAAAAAAAAAAAAAAAAGGAGAAACTTAAGAAAATACCTAGGAATAAATTTAACCAAGTATATAAAAGACCTGTACTCAGGAAATTATAAAATAATGAAGAAAGAAATGGAAGAAGACACAAATAAGTGAAAGCATATACTGTGCTCAAGGATAGGAAGAATTGACATCATTATAATGTTCATATTACCCAAAGCAATCTATAGATTCAGTTCAATTCTTATGAAGCTACCGATGATGTATTTCACAGAACTAGAACAACTATTTCAAAAATGTATGTGGAACCCCAAATGACTCCAAATAGCCACAGCAATCTTGAGAAAGAACAAAGTTGGGGGATCATGCTACCTGATATCAAACTATACTGCAAGACCATAGTAATCAAAAGAGCATAGGACTGGCATAAAAACAGAAATGTAGATAAATGGAACAGAAAGAGAGCCCAGAAATCAATGTATGCCATTATGATCAATAAATATTTGACAAAGGATGTAAGAGCATACAATGAAGTAAAGACATCCTATTCATTAAATGGTATTGGGAAAATATAACAAATAACTGTAAAATATGAAACTAGGGCATCTTCTTATACTACACACAAAGGTAAACTCAGAATGGATTAAAGACTTAAATATGGGACTTGAAACCATAAAAATCCTAGAAGAAAACATAGGCAGTAAAATCTCAGACATTTCTCATAGCAATATTTTTTCTCCTTGGGCAAGGGAGACAAAAGAAAATTTAAGCAAATAAGACTACATCAAATTAAAAGGTTTTTGCATAGCAAAGGAAACCATCAACAAACAAATTGAAAGGACAAGCCACTGAATGGGAGAACATATTTGCCGTTACATGTGATAATGGATTGATATCCATAATGTATAAAGAATTTATAAAACAGTACACACACATACATACACACACAAACAAACAAGACAAACAATTTAATTAAAAAATGGGCAAAGGGGCCCTGGCCAGGTTGCTCAATGGATAGAGAGTCACCCCAGTGCTGCAAGGTTGTGGGTCTGATCCCTGGTCAGGATACATACGAGAAGCAACCAATGAATACACAACTAAGTGGAACAATGAGTCGTGCTGTTGCTTTTTTCTTTTTCTCCCTTTCCCTTCTCTCTCTCTCAAATCAATGGAAAAAAAATTTTTTTAATGGGCAAAGAACCTGAACAGACATTTTCTACAGAGGGCATATAGGTTGTCAATAGGCACATGAAAAGATGCTCAATGCCATTAATCATCAGAGAGATGCAAATTAAAACCACAATGAGATTTCACCTCACAGACAGGTGATATCACCGGTCAGAATGGCTATCATCAATAAACGAACAAACAACAAGTGTTGGTGAGGGTGTGGAGAAAAGGGAACCATCGTGCACTGTGGGAATCCAGATTGGTACAGCCACTACAGAAAGCAGTATTAGTTACCTCAAAAAATTAAAGATGAAACTGCCTTATGACCCACCAATTCTACCTGGGAATTGGTAGAAGAGAGTGTAAAGTGTGCTGCACGCCACTTTGAATTGGGCATGAGTGGCTGTTTTGGGCTCTGAATTTAGCAGACATCAAGATCATTAAGATCTTGGTGGTTCTCTGGGCAGCCCTCCAACTTATGACACTGTTGTAAGAAAGCTAAGTCTACTAATGAAATCCTTGAGATGTATGCTTCCTATTTGGTGGCCAATGCAGGGCTTTATGTTAGAGGACTGAGAGGCTAGCACTCTGGTCTTTGGCATCCCGATGCATTGATCAGTAGTTCTCTGTTCTCTTCTTTTGGAGGATGTGGGGTATTATTATTGTAGGTTTTATGAAACTACGTTTTCTTGTTCTCTGCCTCTTTGCTTCCTTTGAGTCTTCTCATTGGCTTCTCTCTTCAACGTCTTGCCCAAGGTCTTGGTCTCTTTTGACTTTTCCTCTCTGCACTGGTGGCTCTGAAGCTGGACTGTATTTAAGGCAGCATGGCCTGACCTGTGGTGGCGCAGTGGGTAAAGCATTGACCTGGAACACCGAGGTCGCCAGTTCAAAACCCGGGCTTGCCTGGTTAAGGCACATATGGGAGCTGATGCTTCCTCCTCCTTCCCCTTCTCTCTCTCTCTCTCTCTCTCTCTCTCTCTCTTTCTCTCTCTGCCCTCTCTAAAATGAATAAAAATTTAAAAAAAAAGGGCAGCATGGCAGTTGATGAGTTCCCCCCCCCAGATGATGTTAAATCACAGCCTGGGTTAAGTACCTCTGTTGGGTTTTCTCTCCCTGAGCACAGCCATTCATTTGGTTGTTAGTACCTTATGTTGCTGATAACTTTCAAATTTGTGTCTGTTGCATGATCTGTCCCCAGAGCTTCAGAGTTACATATTTAACCGTTACTTGACATCTTTTGTATGTTCCATGTTAATATGTCCCAGACTGAACTCCTTACTACATAGCTCCAAACCTATTTCTTCTGTAGGTATACTCAGCTTATCCACCAAATTGCTCAGACCAGACACCTGGGAGTCATTCCTATACTATGCTTGTCTCAGAACAACCAAATACAGTCAACCACTGTATTCTCTTGATTCTAACTCCAAATACTATATCCCTAGTTTTTTTTTACCTCTCTTCATCTCCGTGACAGCCACCCTAATGAAAACCAAAATCACCTCTTACCTGAAGCACTACAGTTGCCTCCTGGTTGTTATCTGTGCGTCTCCTTGAGATCCTGTCGATCCATGCTACACAAGATGCCAGTGTATAGAATCACATGACTGTCCTGCTCGTATCCCTCCGTGTCTTTCTATTGCATTTAGGTAAAAAGAATCAACTCTTTTAATGTTCCCTACTAGGTTCTGCATGATCTACTCTCAACTGCTTTATCCTGTTGTGTTCTATGTTTTATCACCTTTCGAGACAACTATAAAATACGGAGGGAAATTGAAAAATACCAGGATTTAAATGGCCAA
This sequence comes from Saccopteryx bilineata, assembly GCF_036850765.1. NCBI lineage: Eukaryota > Metazoa > Chordata > Mammalia > Chiroptera > Emballonuridae > Saccopteryx > Saccopteryx bilineata. The sequence goes on along the minus strand of NC_089500.1, from coordinate 54,304,278 downwards.
TGATTTTTACTTCTCTTTAACAGTTTCTCTTTTTTAAAAAAAAAAATGATGCTTGCTTTATTTTCAACTTTACACGAATGGGTCAGACTCTATTCTCTTCTCTTCTTTTGAAAATGCACAATCCATTCTTGGGGAATTGGCTAATTTCAATGAAATGACAGCCATTTTAAAACCATCTTCTATAATTGGCAGCTAGCAAAGTTCTAAAAATTTATTATAAGGTCCATCTTGATTTTATAATCACCACTGTGGTAGAGGGGTGAGTGAGGTGTGTGTATGTTAGAATCAGGGAAATAGAAGGATTCTGTTTTTCATGGGTTTTTCCAAACAAAACTTTGCTTTGTGATGTCAGGATATTGGTTTTTTCCTACTATGTGGAAGTTGGCTTCATTTTATTTGAATGTACCAGTGAAGTCTATCAACTGATGGTCATTGGCACCATGTGAATACCCACAGGAATCCCCAATTTGGCGTGCAGTGAAGAAGGAAACTTTATTCAGTGCAAACAGCTCAAGTGTGATACAGCACCACTGTGAAAATAAGTAGCACAATCGTTACAACTCGATTATGAATTTGTAGGGGCTGTGGGACAGCACTGTGGCAAGGTGGCCCTGGGAAGACCTCCTCTCCAGCTAGACAGCTCTGCTGGGTCTGCTCTGCTCCACCTGCGCTCATCTGTCCCACGTGGCCTGGCCCACTGGGCCCTTCACTGCTGTGCTGTGCTCTGCTCCTGTGCTGGTCTGCTCCGCTCTGCTCCAGCGAGTTGGTGTTTCAGCTCAGCCAGGGAACAGAGTCTTCAGTCTCATGGAAAGGGAAAATGCACTCCCTCAGCCAGAAGGGAGCTTTTATGGATGGAAGTCCTTGCTCCTGGTTCTTGATTGGTCCATCCTCATACAAATGAGGACGCCTCAAAGTTTGATTGGTCCAAAAGGTGCTGTCCTGATTGGTCAGAACGGAACCATTCTCACTGGTCAGTGAAGTTGCTGATAGCTACAGCTGTGCAGCTCTGGTTGGATGGGGAAAGTCTCAGTCCTATTAATTGAAATAGGACTCCAGGAACTCCTTTATAAGGACTGGCTCAGATGGCAGAAACAGAGCAGACAGGCAGCTTACTGTAGACTTCTCCCTGGAGTGCCGTTTGCATGAGAGGCCCCTGTGTAGAAATGGCTGCTAGGCTGTTTTTCACATTTGACCCCGGTTAATCCATTGAGAGCCTTTCTTAATAGGTTTCTTATTTCTCAGAGTTTACAGTTCTAAATAAAATATGTAAAATATTTGTAAAAGCCACATGAAGATACTTTTAGGACCATTCAAAATTAATAGGTTTGTAGGCTGACTTTAGAGGAGCAGATATTGTTAAGTTTGCCACAAGCGCTGAGTCACGACGTTTGTGTTCCTCTGTCCAAGTGGACTCTTTTCCTTCTGCTTCAAGTGTCCTTCTGTAGTCCCTTACCTCTCTAGGAATGCACTTCTCGCCCCTTCTCAGATAGTGGCCTGTTTACAAATTTCCAAGTGAGGCCAAATTGAACCCTGTGGCTGGAGAAAAACAAAGAGCCTCTCAGAGAGGTTTAACTTAAAGTTTTTTTCTCTGCAAATGTTTAAGTGAAGCCTACGTCCATTTTTGTAATTTTACTCCATTAACTGAACCAATTCTTGTTCCCATTCTCTAAGGAGACTGTTCCACACATCCTCTCCCTCAAACTCCCTCCTCCTGCTCCTCTCATAACCTGGCTTCTCATTCACTGGAGAGACAGAAGAAATGCCAAGTGAAATTGTTCATATCCCTGTAGCCAAATCTGCCTTTCTATCTATGTCTGAACATACCCACTCAGAAGTTTTACTGACTGCCATGGGAGCATTACTCCTCCTATCTACAGCAATTCATTCTCCTCTTCCATGAATTTAGTTTTTATCATTGGACTCACGTGGTTATTCTGTGGTTGCAATCATGTGTTTGTTTATTTCTTCTTCATCTGTTTTGCCACCAGAATGTAAGCTGATGGAAGAATCACTTTTCTCTCATGATTACCCAAGTAATCTTGATATCCTCAGTACCTATAGAACAGTTTCTGGCACTTCTTAGGTGCCAAAGAAATACTTGCTGAATGAATGAATTGAATTGTCAATAAAAAAAATGTATGGCTAGATTGTTTACTGGCAATAAATTGCTACCGTATTTTTTTTTTAATTTTTTTATTTTATTTATTCATTTTAGAGAGGAGAGAGAAAGGGAGAGAGAGACAGAGACAGGGGGGAGGAGCTGGAAGCATCAACTCCCGTATGTGCCTTGACCAGGCAAGCCCAGGGTTTCAAACCGGCGACCTCAGCATTTCTAGGTCGACGCTTTATCCACTGCACCACCACAGGTCAGGCTTGCTACCGTATTTTTTGCTCCATAAGACGCATCTGACCATAAGACACACCTAGGGTTTTAAGGAGGAAAATAAGAAAAAATATATTCTGAACCAAATGGTGTGTTAAAATATTTAATCAAATACCATGTTTTTCGCTCCATAAGATGCAGACATTTTCCCCTCCACTTTTGTGGAGGAAAAAAAGTGTGTATTATGGAGTGAAAAATATGGTATTTATTAAGGATTAGGTATTACTTATCAAAACAAATATTCATTAATTCTTGGCATTAACTAGATATTCCTTTGGAAAAGAGTAGCTATTCATAACACCACCAGGAAAATTGGTTTAATTGGTGCTTCTGTATTAGTAATATACCTTTAATAAGTAACCTGGTAACTGAGAGCCTAGCTAAGAATTATATAATATTTGAATAATTGAAACTACACATTGTTTCAATGTATGTGATGCATTTTTTTCTTGGAATACTGATGTAGTGAATGGTGGCATTTATAACAGTGTCAAAGAAACAAACCTCATTATGGGGCCTTTATACTAATAACATATGACAAACACTGGGACCCTAGAATAGTAATGGATACATAATAGATAATAAATGGTTGGAATTCTGAATAGTAATGGTTGCCAGCAATTTTATAGTAATAACAATCTTCTCTTAAAATAAATAGAACTCTATGTCAAAAACTGCCAGCAGTATTAATGTTCCAGGTTGCTTTTTGAGGGTGACCCACTTCACTGGGCTTAAGCCTCTTCATCTAGAAACCCAAGATAATCTCTCTGCTTCTCAGCTTCCTCTGACAGCCGGGGTCCACAGTATCCACAGTGTCCCTCCACTGGTGTATTAGCATGGCCAACTTTAAAGAATACATAACCCCCAAACCTCAAATTGATGTATGTTGTAATAAACACAATATTGTTACATCTCCTCATTTGCTCTCCCCCACACTATTTCTTATTTGTATCAAGATGCCAGAATAAGCAAACAGTTTTCCACCATAATGCTTTGTGCTGTCTTCAGGAAGCTTGCAGCCTTGACCTCTGCAGTGAGCTCCCTGGTGCCCTGTTCACTGCTCCTCGTTGTCTTTGAGGTTAAAGCTGGCTTCAGAGGCAGCTGCCTCTTGCCAGGGGTTGCCCTTCACTTTGCCGGCATTGCTGCCTGGTGCTTGCTTTCACAAACTCTGAAATTTATTTGTCACCTTGAGGCTCAAGTATTGTAGTGAGAGCCCAGAGACACATGTTTGTTCTGATCATTAATTATAATTCATCTATCACCACACATGAACCAATCTGCTGCTAGAATAGTGATTCCTTTTGGAGCTCATTTTATTGTTTCCGTTTCAATTGCTTCTGAAACCTATATTTATACAAGAATAAGGTCATAAAGGTGCCCCTGTGACCCCTTGTCCTTCAGATCCCCCGTTCTGCCTAGGGCTGTGAGCGCATGGCTGCACCTCCCCTTGGTCCTGCCATCTCACGGCAAGAGAGCTTATTGTCCCTTTTCAAGACCTAACTGCCCACTTGTCCAAGTGGAGATTGTATTCCTGTTTACTACCTACCAATGGGCCCTGAGTAGTAAGCAAATCATCTAGGGCAGCGCCATGCAATAGAACTTCCCAAGATGATGGAATGTTGTCTCCTGCTCTCTTCAGTGTGGTAGCCGCTTGCTACATATGACTGTGGAGCACTTGAAATGGGGTGAGTGGGACTAAGGAACTGAATCTTCCATTTTAGTGAAGTTCAATGAATTGAAATGGAAATAGCCACATGTGAGGAGTGACTGTTGTGTTGGCAAGTGTAGCTGTAGGGGTGCAGTGGCAGGGAGTTTACCTGGAGGTCCCCTGCAGGGCACAGGGGCTGACCAGCTGCCCCAGGAAGTATGGGATCTGGCATCATCCGCTCTTTATCCCTGCGCCTTCTCTGTCACCTGTGCCTGGGGATCAGGTTTCTGTTGTCTCTTTAACATTACAAGCAGATATCACACACTTATAAGGCTGAACAGTTTTCCCCTTTTGGAAACCAGAGATATAATTCAGATAAGAGGAGAGGAGCTGATTAAACACTAGGCAAAATCAATATTTACTCAGTAATTAATTGCCAAGCTTGAAAATTGGCTAAATAATTTAAATTGACCTTTCTATTTCTACTATAAAATATGTTTTCAGGATTGCGAACATCATAATAAATAGTTGCTTCCTCTGAGACTAAGAGAATTTTGTCCACAGTTCAGGAACTTAAAACTTATTCTTCACTACGACATGTGACCAGTGAAGCATTGTCAGAGCTTAAATTCCATGTCAGTTTGACAGTGGATACCCTGTTCACTTTGAAAAGACTGAGAGACCTTCATTTAATAAACTATTCTTACAAGACATGGTCATTTCTCTTCAATTTTGACTAATTTGTGGAATTTGAGAATTTAGGCTTATTTGGAGTGTCATTGAATTTGCTGAAGCTCAAAGCAGGTGAGCTCCAAAGGAGAAAAAGACCCAAGCAACACATGAGAAAAAAAAAAACAGTAAAAACTAATGCTTTTAGATCCATGGTTATTAACAGCTGTAAAAATATTTATTATATAATTGGTGGTCAGAGAACGACACACAAAGAAATAAGGCAAAAGAGTGTTAGACTTGAAATCTTAGAGTAAGTGAAGTATTTTGAGAGTATTGTGGAATTTCTGGGTTTTGAAGTAGTATATTATCATTCCCTGATAAACATCAAAAGTCTGATAAACAGAATAAATCAGGTTAGCAGGAGACAACATTCCATCATCTTAGAAAGTTCTATTGGATGGCACTGCCCTATGATTTGCTTACTACTCAGGGCTTATTGGCAGGGGAAATGAAATAGACAAATGTAGCTAAGATAATGATCTATTAGTGTTGAATGTGAGTGGTGGTGGCACTGAGGTAAGCTCTGGAGCAAGGGTTATGTTATGTCCAATTTGTGGTTCTCACATTTTTATTATGAAGATATGCCTACGATGCATAGTGTGATTTTTCATCAGCAATAAAATACCCGCAAAGACAGACTGAAGAAAGATGAAAGTAGTGTTTCCATTAGCTTAAGAGATCACAGTGGCATCAAGAAAAAGAGAGATGATCAAAGAAACAGGCTGAATTAAGAGGCACTGGAAATAGGTGAGTAGAGAAGGAGAAATAATGTGATGTCACCCTAGACCTGAGCTCGTCTGAACTGGTCGATAACAGAAGCTCCTGCTGTATGTGTGCGGGGCAGCTGTGTGAGGCTTGCTCTCTGGTGTACCGGCTGCAAGCACTTTACCTGACTGGTGCGTGAGCACGTGGCAGCACCACAAGTGTGTGACCTATATAAGGCGATGTGTGCTTGTGCTTGAGAGAGATGGGGGGCTGTGGATGCGTGGACTGCCTGCCACCACTGTGAGGGGCCATTTTGCTGTTTGTTTGCCTGAGAGGCGGTTTCCCCTGCCTGTGTGCTTGTCCGCCTTTGTGAAAATTTATTAAACAGAATGGCCTAGCCTTTTCTGGCTCCATAGCTTTTCTACCATCTGCCCAAATCCAATGTGAACCTGCTTGGCCTCTGCCACCAGCATTACAATGTGCTTCAGAATTAAAGTCTTCCTCCCTCCCTCCCTCCCTCCCTCCCTCCCTCCCTTCCTTCCTTCCTCCCTCATTCCCTCCCTCCCTCCCTCCCTCCTGAAGGGTCCCAGTGATAAAAGATGAATTCATGGCTGTAGAAGTTTTGATTTGGAAGTAACCCTAAGAGCAAGTGCAGGTCATCAGCATGAGAGGATAACCAAAGCACTTGCAGTCCAAAGCTGCACATGCAAAGGACACCTGAGAACAGCCAGTGTCAGTGTAACGCTGGTGGCCGAGGCCAGGCAGGTTCACATTGGATTGGGGCAGACGGTAGAGGAACTGCACACCCAGAAAGTGTCGGGCCATACCCGTTTATTGGAGGCTCGCAAAGACAGGAGAGCAAATAAACAAAGGAAAAGAGCTAATAGACAAAGGAAAACATGCTTTGTGCAGTGAAGGGAAAGGGAGCAGGAAAACCGTACCTCACAATGGCAGGAGAGCAATCTGGGAGAATCGCCCCCCGGGGCAAGCACCCACAGCCTTACATAGACTGTACACAGGCGGCGCTGCTGTGCACTCACGCACCAATCGGGCAAAGTGCTTACAGCCGCTAAACCAGAGAGGAAGCCGTACACAGCTGCTTCCCCACAGTCAGCCACTTGGGACCAAGAAAGAGGCCTTGTTAATACCGTCAAGAATGGTGTAATACCAGGATTTTCTGCACCAAACTTAAATCTCAACAGCTGTTTTGAGAACTAATTTTCTGGCATTATCTGTGAGTTACTCGGCCCTGCTTGGCCTTGCCTTTGGGTAGATCTTTTCATGTTGAAGGGATTGCTGAAGGAACACAGAGTAAGTTTACAATAGGAGGATGTGAAACACACAGTTTATTTCTTCTATTATTATTTATTAGGTATTGTATTATTTTCCATATGAACAATGGTAAACCTACTTTTGCCCCACCCTGTATTTATTAAGGTTCCTCTGTTTCAAGTGAGAGTAATCCAGAGCTAGCCTAGCATAGGCAGAATGGGGGGGGGGGCAGGATTTATTGACTCACGGAAATGGGAGGCAGGACGTAGACCCGGCAACAAGCATCACTGGACCCAGGGTTTCAAACAACATTGTCCGTCTTCCTCTCCCTTTCTCTGTATCTTTCTCCAGAACTTTCTCTGTCTTTGTCTCCCACCTCTTCTTTTCAGTTCTGGTATTAACCTTTCCTCCTGGACTTTCTCCACTGAGATGAGGCAAAGCCACCAGCAGCTCCATCCTCACATTATCCCAGCCTAGTGACTCCAGTGGCAATAGTCTTTCATATTGCTTGATCAGAAAGATCAGGAAAGTCATGGGGAGAACTTTTATGGGGTCAAGAGCCAACCTCTAGCCCCATGATTGTGGCCAGGATTCAGTCCTCTGAGTGGCCCACTAGTCCCTTTAGGGGTACTTGGAATGGGGCTGAGTCTTGCTGCCTATAGTTGTAGAGGTTTGGAAACCCAAAGGAAGGTGGCCCGGTAGTCAGAAAAAATACTATACAATCACTGTAGCACTGCTCACCCTATTATTAGAAATCATCTGTCAGACTCCAGGATAAAAGGTCTGAAGTCAGAGACATTTCTACATTCCCATTGAGACACACTTGGGCTTACTGTAATTTTTTGTTTGTTTTAATCTTAACTCTAGCTCCAGACCTTGGCCTAACCCTGTCTTGGGCTTACTGTTGACACTGTCCGACACGCAGAAAATTCTGGCTTTGCATTTAAGTTTCTCAACTTCTCTTTGAGCATTTTTTCACCTGGAGAAGATTTGGTACTTAAAAGGCTTTGAACATTTTCTTTTGAATAGATTGCTTCATAGGAGCACAATTTTTGTAAACGATTTGACTTTTCTAGCAATTCATCTATTTAGAATTTGAACCTACGACCCCTTAAGAGTAAGAGTTATGTGTATTCAAAATCAAGTTAAGATTCCAAGGTTTCATTTAAGAGGAAGTCTATGTTAGGGACTAATTAGGTTATTTCTTGCACTTGTGGGAGAAATAGGTGTCAGCGAAGTCATCATGATGTGGACACCGCCTATGTATGCTGAGTGCTGCAGCTAGTGACTATGTGACCGTGACTCTGGGATGGGGACAGGAGAGAAGAGGGCGAGTCTGAGAGGGAATGAGGGGCAGCATGGCAGGCTGGGTAGGGCAGGGAGCAGAGGCGACCAGGAGTCCCCTGGGGAGTGGAGGCCTGCCGACTCCACTTCTCGCCTGCTGACCATCCAGGTCCACTGAAATATCATATATTATTATATTGCTGGAGTTGGTTTGCAAAGAATTATTTAAAATTCCTTTTTGTTTTTCAAGCCCTGGGAAACCAGACTTTATGGCATAGCTAATAAGGTCAATTAGATAAGCAACAGGCATCTGTGAAAATTAAATCGAGCAGGAATAGAGATTGCGTGGAGTTTTCTGAATGTTTCCCCTATAGCTACAAAATATTTTACCCCTAAAATAACATTTTAATAATAAAAATGAGTGTCTGCCATTTTTAAAATGGCAAAAATTTCACTGAGGCTTTTCTGCATTTGCCATCCGGAAATGTTTGTGTTTGTGTTCCTCTGAGAGTCTGAGACTTGTGAGACACTGATTCACCCGTGTGTGCTCCTGTGGAACTTTGTCACCTGATACACCGCAGCCACTGTCTGCTACAACACCAAAGAGAAAAGCCCAACAAATTAGCCCTTTGTTTCACCAGGCAGCGTCCTCGTCCCTAGTAGGGGTGAGAGATTTGATATCTGGAGTGCACCGGTCCTGGGGGCTTCCACACAGCCAGCTGGAGGGGAATTCTGAGGCCAGGTGAGAACCTGCCTCCCTCCTTGGACCGCCCACCGCTGAGGGCCCAGATCTCCCATCACAGCGAGGTGGGCATGCTCTCGGTGCCGGAACACACAGTGATTGCTGATCAACTAGAACCTCAGACCCTGGTCTCCTGATGAATTGTATTGTTCCCACCCCGCTTTCACTGTCACTTCTGAAGGTTTCTCTTTTTCCTCATTGTTATGTAATAATATCACCCATGACATTTCCTTGAGGACGTTCAGTTCACTCTGCATTAGGCACTTTCGCATGTTGCAAGTAATAGGAAACTTGGCACCTGGGCAAGTTTGGCATTATAACCTTCATTCTGCAGGTGAGGACTTCGAAAGTCAGGACTGTGTAAGTATCACACTCAAGGTCACTTGGCTAGCAAGAGGCAGAACTTTGCTTCCACGTGGGTTTGCTTTGACAGGACCTAGGCATTTCTACCACCTACAGGAGGAGCAGATCTCTGCAGTGAGGGCTGCCCTCTGCCCCGCCCACAGGGGCGGGCGCTTTTTTTCCGGGTGGCACTCTTAATCACCTGTATCCCCTGCTAATTCATGGCAAATATCTTGTCCTTACCCCAGGAAGGAAGAGGTGCTGGGGACCTTTCTATCCTTAAGTGCTCTCAGTGACCTGCAATTCCAGGGACCACAGCACACAGAGTGGGGAAGTAGAGACCTTTCCGTGAGAAATTCTGGTTTTGCTGGAATAATTGTGAAGTACAGGCCGCAATGATGCCATAGTTGACACTTGGTTGAAAAAAAAATACACACACACACACACACACACACACACACATATGCCATGGAGCCATCCTCAGCACCTGGGCCAACTTTGCTCCAGTGGAGCATTGGCTGCTGGAGGGGAAGGAAGAGACAGAGAGGAAGGAGAGGGGAAGGGGTGGAGAAGCAGATGGGCGCTTCTCCTGTGTGCCCTGGCTGGGAATCGAACCTGGGACTTCCACACGCTGGACTGGCACTCTACCACTGAGCCAACCGGCCAGGGCCTGAAAAAAATATTTATAAAAGAAACGGCAAAGATGACTGTGATGGTGGCATGTACCAGCGAAGGTGTGGCATTTGTTCCAAATATGTATGGCATTTAGGCCAGTTTCCAGAGGCATGTGGGCTGTTGTGCCTGTCATCCACGCCTGCCGGAGAGCAGGCTCATTCAGGCCCCTTACTGAGCCACTTTCCTTAGCTGATGTCTGAAATAGTCACTTATTTCAGTGGCAGTGGGCATGTGTGCTCCAGGATTTCATTAATTCATGAAGCTTATCACTTTATATTAGGAATTTAACACTCACTGGAGCCAAAAATTCTTAAAGTTAAAACTGCAGAATTTCTTTGAATTTTTTCTTGTAGGAAGGATTTAAATAGGCTCAAGTCTTTTTTCCTTTCCCGAGGCTAATTTTGGAAAGCTGCCTGGAAGACACTCAGTGGGGTTGCCCCTTCTCTCCTTCGTCCCACAGAGCAGTGAGTACCGCGGGCGCGGACAGGGCTCGCCTGTGTGTCCCCCAGGCTGCAGGACTCCTCTGTCCCCGTCATCTCCTCGTGTGCTTTTGGCCAAATAGCAGGAGCCAGGGGCCACACAGCGGATTTGTGCTGTGAAAGAGGAGAGTTTACTGGGCTGTGAGCTGGGTTTCTGGCCAGTCTGCCCCCCTCCTCACCTTGTCCAGACAGAAGCCCAGTGGCCCTGCCTCAGCACCCCCGCGCCAGCCGCCCCTGCTCCCTCCTCTGCCTCCACCACCACTGTGCTCTTCATCCCTGTTTGTGGCAGCCTGATCCCAAGTCCCTCTCAACTCCTCCCCTCCTAGTCCCCAGCCCTGCCTTGGGCCCTCGGGAATCTCTCACCTGAACATTCCCTTCCTTTTCTACTTGAGAGAAAACCTGGCTCCCTGTGTGCAGCCCTCTGCGCGGGGCCCTGCGGTCCGAGTGGGAGAACTGTGCTCTTTGCTCCTTGTTATCCCTTTCCCTTCAGCTTTGACTCTCATGTCACCAAACCCTACTCACCACTGCTCCTCACAGTCACAGTCCCCTGCCGGTGGCCCTCGTTCCTTGGTTATGTCAGCTGCCAGCTCATGGTGACTCTGGACAGCACTCCCTCAACCTTCCTCCTGGTGGATTCAGCACACACATGGTCCTTCTCAGTTCCTTGTCCCCCACCCTACCTCCGTCACCGGGCCCTTGTGTCATGCTGTAGCACACTACTGTTAGTGACAATAATTAGTGTAATTATTATATTATTATATTTCATTATAAGTACCTCTAATAAATATTGTTAATGACAATGATGTAACCCTTTTATAATTGCAAACTTTTTACCTCTGAGTCTCTGACCACCACCATCTCCTTTCTAGGCAATTCCTTTAAATGCCCTGACCACTTGCTGCTGACGCCCTGCCACTCTCTCTGCTCCCTCGGGCCTGTCATTCACCGGCCCTACCACTTTCTCAGTGTCTCTCACCTCCCCCTGCTTCACAGCGTGAATTCCATAGATGATGGATGTAATCAGATCATCGCCTGTACTTTCTGCTTCCTCATCCTTCAGTTCATCTTCATTTCTTGTCAAAACCGAAGTCTTGGCAACTCTACCTCTGCTCCCCTGCACCTGCCTCATGAAGCTAAACGTGGCTGGAGAAACGCACACAGTCTGCCAGCTGGAGTTTCCGCACACCACAAACTCTCGTGTCGCCTGCACATTAATGCTCATCAGGAGTAATTGGTTCCCTGTTTGTTGATGCTCTCGTTCACCCAGATAACTATTTCATACCTTCCCTGCTCTTGAAATTTCCCATTCCTTTTGCCTCATCCTTATTCTCAGCCATGTGTTTATTACTTTCTCATCCACCTAGAAAATTGAAGCGATCAGAATAGAACCGGTGCACACTCCCAACGCCATTCTACCCACCCCTCTGCTCTGGCCCTCTACGTCCCACTTGTCCTCCTGTAGTTATCGACGGACTGTCCATGTTCCTATCAGAGCCAGCCCCTCCCGTGTGTCCCATCTCCCCCTCCCCTGTTTCCTCAGCCCCATCTCAGACACTTAACCCTCTCTTCTTTATCATCTGTTTTTCTTTCCACACGATAATTTCCATCAGCAAACAAATATGGTAGGATTTCTGTCATCTTAAAAACATCACTTCCTGACTTCACTTCTTCATTCATTGCCATCGAAAGGAAGCCTCTTTGAAAGATTGTCTGTACTTCTGTTAACACTTCCTTTACGTGTCTCCTAGGGCACCACATTCTCTTAGTTCCTCTCCTTACACACTCAGTTCTTCCTCAGACTCCTTTTACTTGATTCCTCTTATCTTCCCAAATTCTTAATACAGTGTGTCCATAAAGTCATGGTGCACTTTTGACCAGTCACAGGAAAGCAACAAAAAATGATAGAAATGTGAAATCTGCACCAAATAAGAGGAAAACCCTCCCAGTTTCTGTGGGATGATGTGGCAGCATGTGCGCATGCGCAGATGATGATGTAACATCATGTATACAGTGGAGCAGCCCACAGCCATGCCAGTAGAGATGTGGAAGGTATAGAGGAAAATTCAGTGTGTTCTGTGGCTCGCTAAATTTGAATCCGTGACCAAAGTGCAACATGAATATCAACACGTTTATAACGAAGTACCACCACATAGGAATAACATTACTCAGTGGGATAAGCAGTTGAAGGAAACCAGCAGTTTGGTGGAGAAACCCAGTTCTGGTAGGCCATCAGTCAGTGACGAGTCTGTAGAGGCTATACAGGATAGCTACCTAAGGAGCCCTAAAAAATCTGTGTGTGAGCCCACATCGAACTGCACTGAATAGGTATGAAACTGGGAGAGTTTTCCTTTTATTTGGTGCAGATTTCACATTTCTATCATCTTTTATTGCTTTCCTGTGACCTGTCAAAAGTGCATCATGACTTTATGGACACACTGTATTACTATGGACCAGGGCTTATCATTGGACTTCTCTTCTTCAACGACATGTACTTCCTTTGTAAATTCATCAAGTGTAATGGGCTTACATACATGCTGATGGACTCCAACCTCCTGAGTCAGACTGCCTGTTAGCCACATGCACTTGATATCTAATACCCTGCTCCAAAAGTTAGGGCGTATTTCAGAATGAATATGAAGTGATAAAATATCCCCTGGTTTTTGTGAGCAGTGCAGATGGCGCAGACTTGACATGTCCCCAATTTGAGTACCTGATCCTCTCTCATTCTTTTCTACCCACTGTCTTCTCTATCTCAGTTAATAGTCATTCTGTTCTTCTCATTGCTCAAGTCCAAAGCATGGCCTTATCTTTGACTCCTCTCTTGCTATAACAATTAATATTCAAATCTGATAGCAAACAGTTTGGCTCTATCTTTGAAATGTACATAGAATCAGGCTATTCTCCCACACCTTTGGCTGATACCATTCTAGTTTAGGCCACCGTCATCTCTCACCAAGATGATTACACTAGCCTCCTAACCGATTTTCCAGTGTTCAACCTGGCCCCCTCGGCTTGCCACCAGTGGTCTCAGTGCAGCAGTCAGACTGATTCTCGTAAGACCCAGGCCAAATATGTCACTCTCCTGTATAACAGTTTCCCTTAGTGCTCTTTTCTCTTATGAGTAAAAACCAAAGCCCCCTGGTGGGCAGAGTGTCGCCCCCTGGTGGGCGTGCCGGGTGGATCCCGGTCAGGCGCATGCGGGAGTCTGTCTGACTGTCTCTCCCCGTTTCCAGCTTCAGAAAAATACAACCCCCCCCCAAAAAAAAAAAACCCAAAGCCCATAGGGCCCTTCCTGCTTTGGCAGCAATGCTACCTCTCCGACTCCAACCTTACTACTTTCCATCTTGCTCACCAGCTTCAGCTAAACTAGACTTCTTGCTGTACCTGAATATGTCAGGGTGTTGCCTAAGGATCTTTGCACTGGCTGTTTTCTGTGTGATATTCTACCGCATGCACCCAAAGCTTGAATGCCTTTAACTCTTTAAGCCTTCCTGTGCCACTCTATTGAAAACTGCAGTAACTCAGCTGGCATATTCCTAATCCCCTTAACTCGACTCTATTTTTTTCCAGCTTTTACCACTTCCAACTTGCTAAAAAATTCACTTGTTTGATAGTATCTGATTATCCCTCCTGAAACGTAAGCTTCAAAGGCCAGGGATTTATTTTTCTCTGTTATGTTTGCTGATATATTACTAGTCCCTAAAATAATATTCAGAATGTAGCAAGCACTCAGTTAGTATTGGTGCATTCAATCAATAAATTAATGATTTTTTTTAGAGCTCTATCAATTCTGAATCTGTTTTATTATTAGATTAGTAAATATGCCACAATGGAGTAAATGTTTGTGGACTTATTACTGTTTTTTCTGTTGTTTATAAAAATACCTTTTTTTAAAACAAAAGGGTAATTTATTGAGAGTAAAATGTACACATCTTAAGTGTATGACTTAATAAATTTTTACATATCTATCCATCCCTTCTCTCTCGTAAGGACACTATCCTGGTCGAAATAGAAAACATTTCCATCACTTAAAAATATTTTCTGTTGGCCCTGGCCGGTTGTGTGCTGGTGACCCGGGTTCGATTCCCGGCCAGGGCACGTGGGAGAGGCGCCCATTTGCTTCTCCACCCCCCTCTTTCTTCTCTGTCTCTCTCTTCCCCTCCCGCAGCCGAGGTTCCATTGGAGCGGGATGGTCGGGCGCTGGGGATGGCTCCTTGGCCTCTGCCCCAGGCACTGGAGTGGCTCTGGTCGCAGCAGAGCGACGCCCTGGAGGGGCAGAGCATCACCCCCTGGTGGGCAGAGCATCGCCCCTGGTGGGTGTGCTGGGTGGATCCCGGTCGGGCGCATGCGGGAGTCTGTCTGACTCTCTCTCCCCATTTCCAGCTGCAGAAAAATACACACACACACACACACACACACACACACACAATATTTTCTGTTAAGTAAGCTTCTCTCAATAAATACCACTGTCCCTTCCACATCCCTCTGGAGGTAACCCCTGTTGACTTCCTTTTTATCAGGATTAATTTCACATGGAATCAGACAGTGTGTACTCTGTTATGTCAGCCTTATTTAAGTCAACATTTTTATTTGCAATCTTTTTATTCTTATAGACTTAAATGGATATATAACAGATATAAAAAAAGATATAGCTGAGTCTGGCTTTCCATTCACTCTAAGATCTCTAGATCTTTTCATTCTATTTAGAGTTTGATTTGATGTGTAGTTTTTGCTCTGTATTTAAAATAAATACTTTCTTTGTGTTTTTCATATTTGGATTTGAATCAGTGTCTTGAATAGGTGGGTTAATGTTCATCATAAATTTTGGAAAAATTTCAGTCATTATCTCTTCAAACATTGGTTATGCTCATTTTCTGCCTCACCTCCTTCTGGGATAATAGCTACATACGTGTTAGACTTAGAGGATCCCAAATCTCTCAAGATCTGCTTTAGTTTTGTTTTATCGTTTTGTGCTTGAATTCAGATAATTTTCATTGATCTGACCTTTATGTCGCTTGTTCTTTTTACTGCTGTTTTTAGTCAGCTGTTAAGCTCCATCAGTGAATTCTTAATTTTAGATATAAAATTATAAATTCTAAAAGACTCATTTTGTTCTTTATTAGATAGTATACTTTTCTGTTGATTTTCTCGTATTTCTATCCATTTGCTTATTTTTTTATTTTAATTAACATATCTAAAATAATTATGCCTGACTTGTGGTGGTATCAGTGGATAAAGCATTGACCTGGAATGCTGAGGTTGCCGGTTCGAAACCCTGGGCTTGCCTGGTCAAGAGGCACATGTTGGAGTTGATGCTTCCTGCTCCCCCCCTCTCTAAAATGAATAAAGAAAATCTTTAAATAAAATAAAATAATTATTTATTGTCCACCTGTATCATCTGCTAGTTTGCTTCTGTTGACTATATTTTCTTTTGATTACAGATCACGTTTACATGTCTTATATGTATCTTTACATATCTTATAAATTTTCATATATGCTGGATATTGTATATAAAAGAACTAGAGCGATTAAAGTAGATACTGTTTTTCCCCAGAGAAGCAATACTTTTATTCCATTAAGCAGCTAGTGTGAGAGACTTCAGTGGTTGAATTATATAGCCCCCAGAATGATATATCTTCCTTCCAACCTCCAGAACTTGTGATTGTGACCGTATTTGCAAAAGGAACATTTGCAGATGTAAATATGTTAAAGGTCTTGAGATGAGGTCATCCAGGATTGTCCACACGGGCCTTAAGTCCAGTTACAAGTGTCCTAAAAGAGAACGAGGAGAGGTCACAGAGGACAGTGGGTGGCGTGGCCCTGAGCTGGGGAGCACATGGGCCACAGGAGCCAGCAGGGGCGAGGGTGGATCTGCACAAGCTCCAGGGGGCGTACTACCTGACCAAAACTGTATTCCAGACTTCCGGCCTCCAGAACTGTGAGAGGAGAAACTTCTGTTGTTTTAAGCCACCTATTCTGTGGTAATTTATTACGGAAGTCCTGGGAAACTGATATAGGGACTGACCCCTTTGATTTGGTTGGGAATGGGACTGGGTTTGGGACAGTTCGTCTTTGGTTTCGAATGTATTGAATAATGGGACTTTCTGGTATGACTTCGAGGCCCTCTCTTTAGTGATCTAGGACCAGGAGATTGCAGGAGCTCTCTCTGCTTCCCCACCCCTCCCCAGCCTCTTGTGCCACGAGGCACCGGGCATCACTGCCCGCAAGAACCAGCTCCGGCTCTAGAGTCCCTCCAGGTTCCGGGCCGTCCAGCTGGCCCATGCGCCTCTGACGGCTCTGCTGGTGCCTTTCCCTCAGCAAATCTTGTCACCCGCACCAGGTTTGAGCCTTTGCTTCTACATGGTGCTTCTGATGCGCACTGTTCACTGAGAAGGGGCCTGCTGATCTGGTGTCTAGCTCACTTAGACTTCTTTGCATCCACAGTTGATTAACACACTGTGGTTTTTATAGTTTGTAGTGTTGGACTTCTCTTCTTCAACTTTAGTATTGTCATTAGACTTCTTCAACTACATGTACTATTTGACCTGTCCTATGTTCAATATCCTCACCAGCAGAACTTCCTAACATACTTATTACACTTTTAAATCTTAATTAAATAATAAGTAGTTGAACTTCTGCTATTATATTATTATACAGTACATAAATATTATATGGTACATATAAGTATATGTATAATTATATTAAATATGTATATTTGTCTATATAAGGTCTACCGGAAAGTTCTGTTCGTTTTGGGAATAAAACAAAATACAAATTTTTCTTACCGTCAATAAACTTTATTAAGTAATATATTTCCACACCAATCCTATCTTCCGAATATGGTCCAAAATGGTTTGCTGAGCTGCATTAAGCCTTTCTGAGATCTCCGAGGTTGTCAGAAAAGGATCTTGCTCCAACATGGTCTTAACAACATTGTCATCAATCAAATATGGCTGCCCAGAACGTGGCTTATCAGAAAGGTCGAAATCACCTGTTTCGAATTTTTCAAACCATCTTCTGCATGTCCTATCAGAAACTGTACCTTCACCAAACACTTTCAATAAATTTCTACATGCTTCTGTAGCATTTCTTCCTTGTTGAAATTCGTATACAATACAGTGGCGTAAATGAACTTTATCAGTAGCCATGGGTACACTATTGCTTCACACATAAGACTAATGTGAATCAACTTTGTTTTAGTTAATTTGTTACGTCAGTATGAATACATTAAGTGATAAAAATAGAGAGGCACACATGCGCCAAATAAATATGTGCTTACGTGTTGAAACTTGTGATAGAAACGGACAGAACTTTCCGGTAGACCTTATAATTATAAACTAATTTAAAATATAATTATACACTAATTTAAAGTATAATTCGTTATTGATACTGTTGAGTATGATCTGGGTGCAGGTTACTGGGCCCACTGTGTGATCTGTGTGAAGGCCAGTAGCTGCTGATTTCAAAGTGGAAAAGCGGGAGGAAGGTAGGAATAAATGTGCAGACATAAGTATTCAGGAACATATGTATAGAAACATTGGAAATAATTTTTGACTGAACAGTAATGCTATGTTTTGACTTTTATCTAAAATAAAGTAGAAGACTAGCTCTAGATGATTAGATGTATGACATTTTTCTGATGCTTTAAATTTAGATTATGCTTAGCTGGCGTGGCATGCCAAGGTTCAGAGGGCGAAAGCCAGGTGGCGACTAGATATTTTTTTTTTCTTTTCTTTTTCTGTTCCAATTATTTCCAGAAATAATTTAGGCTTCAGATACTGAATTATGAACAAAAATGTAAGAGCACATGAACAAACACGTTAATTACAAACATTCATTCTCCTCTGTTGCTTGGAAGTTCTGCCCTGGCTTGGGCATTATTTTCTCCAGAAATGTAATACATTTTCTTTTTTTTCTTTTTCTTTTTTTTTTTTGTATTTTTCTGAAGCTGGAAACGGGGAGAGACAGTCAGACAGACTCCTGCATGCGCCAGACCGGGATCCACCTGGCACGCCCACCAGGGGGGCACACTCTGCCCACCAGGGGGCAATGCTCTGCCCCTCCAGGGCGTCGCTCTGCTGCGACTAGAGCCACTCTAGCGCCTGGGGCAGAGGCCAAGGAGCCATCCCCAGCACCCGGGCCATCTTTGCTCCAATGGAGCCTCCCTGCGGGAGGGGAAGAGAGAGACAGAGAGGAAGGAGAGGGGGAGGGGTCGAGAAGCAAATAGGCGCTTCTCCTGTGTGCCCTGGCTGGGAATCGAACCCAGGACTTCTGCATGCCAGGCCGACGCTCTACCACTGAGCCACCCGGCCAGGGCCATAATACATTTCCAGAACGCATCGTTCTGGTTGAGACGAGTACTCAGTTGCACATGAACAGACAAGGCTCTTGCAGTCAGCCGGATGAATGACCTGTTTCGGAGGGTGCAGTGTGGGAAACACGATCAATTTATACAGAAATTTAAATTCATAACACAGTTCTGAGTTCCATCTCCTTGTTCTCTAGAAGCAGTATATTTCTCTTCATTTTACTGACCCAGTGTACTTCATAGGACATGAATATAATCAGTATGTAAATGAAATCTACTAAACTTAGGTATTATTGTTGAAATCAAGCCAAACTCTTCATCTGTTTATTATAATTTGACTTTTTAGATGAAAATCTTTAAATTGAGTAATGTTGGAGTAAAATATGAGATTTTTTTTTTTTAAAAAAGAGAGACTAAACAAACCATTATAAACAATGACACCTCAACTGTATTTGCACAAAATAAGCATCTAGGTCTGATAAGCATTTACTGTGAGTATGAAAGATGGTAGTATCTGTTTTCTAAATAGATTTCTGTTTTCACCCATGTTATTGGTAACCAGGTTGGAGCAGAGAAGTCAAAGGTTGTTGATGCCCAGATCTCAAACATCATTCTTTCCCTGCCCCCCGACCCCATCCCTACATTTTTGGGCCATGGTATCTCACATAACAGCTCCCTTTGAAGATTTTTTTGAATCACAGTTTCTCAGCAGACTGTATCGGTCTCAGTTTTCCTGTTGCTCCTTGCAGCGCTGCCTCGCCCATCCCTCCCCCTCCCCCCTCCCTCTCCAACTCCGCAGGCCTACCAGTCTCCCCAGGACTCCCTGCCTGGAGCACACCGAACGTGCATCACTTAGGTGCTCGCTGTGAGCACTTGTAACTTCCTCGGTGCAGTGTCCATATGAATCTTGTGCTGCTTCAAACCTTCACCAACCAATCAGCTGAAAGGATAGTGCCTTTGCCATTTTTTATTTTATTTTTCTGAAGTGAGAAGTGGGGAGGGGGACAGACTCTGTATGCATCCGACCGGGATCCACCCAGCATGCCCACCAGGGGGGCGATGCTCTGCACATCTGGGCATTGCTCTGCTGCAATCGGAGCCATTCTAGTACCTGAGGCAGAGGCCATGGAGCCGTCCTCAATGCCTGGACCAAGTTGGCTCCAATGGAGCCTTGGCTGTGGGAGGGGGAAAAAGAGACAGAGAGGAAGTAGAGGGGGAAGGGTAGAGAAGCAAATGGGCACTTCTGTGTGCTCTGGCCAGGAATTGAACCCAGGACTTCCACATGCCGGTCTGACGTTCTACCGCTGAGCTAACCGGCCAGGGCTGTCTTTGCCAATTTATAATTTGCTTTCTCAGCTTCCCTTTCTGATACTGTTCCACTTTCTATTTCAATTGACAGCCTTGCCTCTGATTTGCCTGAGAAATGAGAAGCCACCTTGTGTTAGTTCCTCAACTTCTCATTCCTCCCACGTTGACACACTGAATCTGTCTTCCATGCCTCAGAGAGAGCTGCCCATTCTTGTTTCCAAGATGGATTCATTTGTTTATCCCCTTTCCGTCCTATTTCTTTACTCTCGTATTCAATCACTGTCTGCCGGGTCTTCCCATTAACCTCTAATCAGGTCTCTGCAATCCTTACCACATCCTTCCTGAGGAAGCCCCACCACTCTCACCATTGCTACCAGAATGACTAACCGTGTGTTTAACGTTTGTTTCCCTTCTTGCCACCTAGTCGTTCTTCAGACTGAACCAGTCATGATTCTGTCACCTTGCTGCAGTTGCTGTGGTCAACTGTGGGCCTTTTAAGTTCCCCTGCGTCTCTTCTGGGGCCTCGGCACAGTTGACCACATCTCCCTTGTTGAATCAGCCCTCCCTTGGCTTTATCTTCCTGTCTTGATTCTCTACCTTGTTGTCTTAAAGGTGCTTTATTGCTTCTTATTCCTCTGCCGACTTTGTAATCAAATTCCTCATGATTACTCGGTAGATTTATGTATCACTCAGGTTCTGGGGAGAGATGGTACATTGTACACACCTTTGTAGAAGGCTATTTATGACCTCTCGGGCAGGCTCGAGAGAAACCCGTGAGCAATGGGTCGGGCACACCTGGAGAGAATGGAGCTGCAGGTGCAGCTCGGGCAGGGGCGTGGCCTCAGGTCGGGAACTGCCACATACCCACTGCCAACCACTCCCTAGCACGAGAGGAGACTGGGGAATGAGCACCCCACCTCTCTCTCCATCTGTCTTCCTTAACTCTGCGGATGCTTCTCATTGGCCCAAATTCATTCATAAACCGTAGGCAAAGGCCGTTGATACTATCCATAAAGGTCAGTTTCCATGGCACAGTGTGGCTGCAGAGGGAAGAAGTGGAGAATATACCACCTAACACTACTTACTTTTCTATTCATTTCTCACTCTGTTCCTTTATCAGCTCATAATTCCCCTTGCAAGCTTCACCTGTTCCTCTGTGTTCATGACTCCTAAGTCTGTGCGTCGTCTTTCTCAACAAAGATCCGGGAATGAGTTTTCGTTTGTCTGTGAGCACTTGGATACCCTGTGGGCACTTCACATTTAATATGATCAAGATGGGACTCATTATATCCCTCCTGCAGGAAAAATAAATCAAAACAGAATCAAAACTCTGCTCCTTTCCCTGTCATCCTTATCTAGCAATGGCACAGTCATTCACCAGGTTGCCCATTTCAAAAACTTTGTTTTTATATAATATAATATTTATCAAAGTTACATATATACTAAGTAAAAAGAGTTTTGTCATAAACACTTGTCCCAAGGCCTCCCTCTGCCACACTCCCCTGTGCAGAGGCCACCACTTGTGTTCGTTGTGGCCAGCTGCTTTGAAGTTCATCCCCATGACTCTAACCATAGGCTTGTCTGCAACCTCTGACTCCCGTGCGGGACTCCCACCCTGTGGCTGGAGCTCTCCCCGCCCCGCCTCCTCCCCACACATGCTCTTCCCCCATGACTCTAACCATAGGCTTGTCTGCAACCTCTGACTCCCGCGCGGGACTCCCACCCTGTGGCTGGAGCTCTCCCCGCCCCGCCTCCTCCCCACACACATGCTCTCCCCCCTCATCCATCTTCTCAGGGTAGGCAGATCACAGTTTTAGTTACATCAAAGTTTTACTTACCCACAACACATTAGTTATTATAACAGAGAGGAACATGTGTCTGCCTTTGTGTTCTACAAGAAAAATGGCTGAAAATTCCATGTGATATTATTTGGAAGGAAAAAGTTGGTAGTTCAGAAGGTAAATCTGCACAATAAGTGGGTGAATCAGGAGGCTTTGGTTAAATTCAGATGGGTCTTTTAGATATGTTTGCTTGGTAATGTTTACATAATTTGAATGGACATATTTGAATTCATTATGAATTTGCTTGTTCATTGGCTCAACAAATAGAGATTTGTGCTCCAGGTATTATATGGTTCTGGTCAGAGGTGGACTAAAGTTGATTGAGGCCCTGGGCACAGAAGAAAATATTGGGCCATTAACAAAAAAGAGAGGGAAAATAAATATACATGTTAACCATATTTTTAAATCAATAAAAAGTATTATGTACTATCAATGTTAAAATTGCACACATGAAACCAAACTTGGTGTCATTAGAAAGAAGTTTAAAGGGAATTTTGTGGGGCCCTTCAGAAGTCGAGGCCTAGGGTGCGTGCCCTGTGTGCCCGCCATTAAATCCGCGTCTGGGAATGGGGAAAAACAATGAGAAGAGACTTTCAGTTTCCAGTGCCGCATGTGAGGAGCTTGGGAGTTACCACTCTATCCTAACAAATAAAAAGCTGAATGGAATGAACAATCAACAGCTCTTCTTGGGTCTGGAAGTGAGAAAGCACCCAGGGGAAATCTCTGCCCCTAGAAGTAGAGAGACAGACAGGTGAATAAAAGGAGTAATAGCTGACAGGGACAGGGACTTGCGAGCAGAAGTCACCATGGGAACTCCAGCTGGGGAGGACCACCCAAGCTGCAGTTGACTGAACTGCTGGCGGCTCCATATGGCTAACTCAGAGTTAGAAACTCCCGGACCCAGTCATAGAGGGAGGTGACCCCACAGTACTGGGAGGTGACCCACAGCAGATTCAGCCAGGAGCTCAACCACAGTAACGCCAGAGAAAAATCCTCTCCTGTCAGGAGGAAGGGAAAAGAAATCATTTTGAAATATACCAGAGCTCTGCCTTCTTCTTAACAACCCTGCTCTCAGGAGAAAAATAGAGAGCCAGAGCCCAGCGTTTCCTCAGAGCCGGGCTGACTTAGGGGGAGTGAAATAGCTCGTTCCAGCTGGCCCCAGCCCTCCTGTCCCACCCGAGGGCGGAAGACAATACTGAGAAACTCTTGTGAAGTGCCGTCCAGAGGCACAGGCTCACCCAACCACAGGACCGCAGAATGAGTCCCCCATACATCTTACCTCCACATTAATGAAAGGCTATTTCCAGCAGTTACTCTTACCCAGTACTCATGGCTGGCTATCGAGAAAAAAAAATTATAATGCTTACTAAAATGCAAAACAGAGACAGAGCAAGTATCGGAACCAGACATGGCAGGAATGTTAAAATTATCAAACTGGAAATTTAAAACAACTATGGATGTGCTAAGGATCCTAATGGATCAAGTCAACAGCATGTATCAAGGACAAATGGTAAATGAATGCAGTGAGATGGAAATCCTAAGCAAGAACCAGAAAGAAATGCTAGAGATTTAAAAATAAACAAACATGGTAACGGTAGTGGTGCCTGTGGGGAGTTCCTTAGTGGACTGGGCACTGCTGAGGAATGGAAAGCAAATAGAACAAAGACGTAAGAAGACAGCAGAATATCTGGGACTACGGAACAAAAGGTGTAACGTATGCACAATGCAAATACCAGAAGGAGAGGAGATGAAGGGACAGAAGAACTGTTTGAAACCATAAGAACTGAGAATTTTCCCAAATTAATGTTGAACTCCGTTCCACAGATCCAGGGAGGACAGAGAACATCGAGCAGGATAAACTAAAGGAAAAAAAATACAGCTAAGCATGTATCATTTTTTTAGGTGAGAGGAAGGGAGATAGTAAAGCAGATTCCCGCATGTGCTCAGACAGGATCCACCTGGCAACCCACTTCAGGGACCTATGCTTAAATCAACCGAGCTATTTTTAGCTCCTGAGGATGACATGCTCAGACCAACCCAGCTATCCTCAGCGTCTAGGACCAAGCTCAAACCAGTCGAATTGCTGGCTGTGAGGAGAGAGGGGCGGGGGGAAGCAGACGGTCGCTTCTCCTGTGCGCCCTGACTGGGAATCAAACCTAGGATGTCCATATGCTGGGCTGATGCTCTATCCACTGAGCCACCAGCCAGGGCCAGCATGTCATTTTCAAATTACAGAATATCAAAGATAAAAAAAAGTCCTGAAAGAAACCAGAGGGGGGAAACACCTTGCAATAGAGGAGCCAAGATAAGAGTTATATCCAACTTCTCTTCAGAAACAAGCAAGCAAGAGGAGAGTAGAGTGACATATTTAAAGAGTTGAGAGAATAAAAACAACCAAGCTAGAATTCTGCAGTGTGCAAAATTATCTTTATAAAAGGAAGGAGAATTAAAGATTTACTCAGACAACAAAAATTGATGAAAAAGAAATGTTAAATTTCTTAAAAAGAAAAATGATATAATTAGAAACTTTACATAAATTAAGGAAGAACATTGAAGAAAGGAATAAGTGAAGAAATAAAAAGTTTTGTTTTTCTTACTATTAGTTGACCTAACAGATTGTTATTTGTTCAAAATAATAATAGCAACAATGTATTCTGTTCTGTATGTTTATGTATGTACATGTTTATGAGTGCTTACATATAAGTGAAGGACCTCAGTGATACCAGATATTTGAGGAAGGAATTAGTGTTATTTTCTTATTATTAGGAATTTACATTACCCATGAAGTGGTATAGTGTTATTTGAAAGTATACAGATTAGTCTTAAATGTACGTTGTAAGCTCTAGGTAAATCAGTAATAAAAGAAATGTAAAAACAAATGTATAATCAATTTGCTAAGAAAGAAGAGAAAATGGAACCGTAAAGTGCTATTTTAAAATCAGAAGCGGAAAAGAGGGGAAGTAAAAGAGGAGCAAAGAAAAAGGACAGACAATAAAAAATAATGAATATAGTAGTTATCAATTGTTATATCAGAAATTACTAAGGATGCCAGTGGTTTAAATGCATCAATTAAAAGACAGAGATTGTTAACATGGATCAAAAAACATTTTATCCAACTATATGTTGTCTAAAAGAAATCCATTTTAAATGTAAAGACATATAAGGATTAAAAATAAATGTATGGACCATGCTAACACTAATCAAAGGAAAGCAGAGTAGGTTAGCTATATTAATTACAAACAGAGCTGACAATTCATAATGCGTATGCATCTAACAACAGCACCAAAAAAAATTGCAGGAGACGAAAACTGATAGAACTGCAGGCAGAAATAAGTAAATCACTATCATAATTGGAGACCTAGACACCTCTCTTTAAAAAATGGACAGATCTGACAGGTAGAAAATCAGTAAGGGTATAGTTGAACTCCTATAAAACCACCAATCAATAGGATTTCATCCAACAGCAGAATACACATTCTTCTCAAAATCACATGGAACATTTGCCAAGAAAAGACTACATTCTGAGCCATAAAACATGCTTTAAAATTTAAAAGAATAGAAATCGTACAGTGTCTGTTCTCAAGACCACAGTGGATTTGAACTAGAAATCAAAAACAAGAAAGATAACTAGAAAATACCCAAATCCGTAGAGATTAGTAACACAGTTCTAAATAATATATGGTTCAAAGAAGAAATCACAAGAGAAGTTTTTAAAATACTTGAAACTAAATGCAAATAAAAATATAACTTACCAAAATTTGTGGCATGCAGAGAAAGCAGTGCGTAAAAGGAAATTTATAACATTGAATGCATGCATTAGAAGAAAGACCTAAAAATAATCATCTAAGTTTCTACCTTAGGAAACTAGAAAAACAAGAGGAAACTAAATCTAAAGTAGTAAGCATAAGAAAAAAATAATAAGAATTAGAACAGAAGTCAGTAAAATTGAAAACAGGAAATCAATAGAAATCAAGCAAACCAAAACAATTCTTTGAAAAGATCAGTAAAATCAATAACCCTCTAACCAAAAACAAATAAACTAAAGGTGAGAGGAAACTGATTACTAATATCAGAAATGAAAGAGGGAACATCATTATAGATCCCATGAACATTAAAAGGATAATAAATGAATAATATAAACAACTCTATGCCCACCAATTTGATAACCTCCTAAGCCATCTATGATATACTGGATAAAATAAACTACTGTAAATAGCCTTTTTATAATGTAGTAGTAAACCATAGGAGAGACATAACCTGCCAAAACTCATTAAAGAAGAAATAGATAATCTGAACAGGCCTACATTTATTAAATAAATTGAGTCAACAGTTAATAACCTCCAAAACAGAAAGTTCCAGGACCAAGTGGGTTCAATGATGAGCTCTAACAAACATTTAAGAAATTATGTCAATTTTCTACATTTCTTTCAGAGGATCATAGAAGAGGGAATATTTTCTGACTCATTCTGTGAGTCTCAACATTAATCCTGATACTAAGACCACACAAAGAAACTACAGAGCAACACCTGTCATGAACATAGATGCAGAAATCCTCAACAAAATATAAACATATCAAATCCATGTTGCATAAAACAATTATATACCATGACCAATAGAATTTACCCAAGGTATGCAACTCTGTTTTAACATTCAAAAAATCAATGAATGGCCCTGGCCGGTTGGCTCAGCGGTAGAGCGTCGGCCTAGCGTGCGGAGGACCCGGGTTCGATTCCCGGCCAGGGCACACAGGAGAAGCGCCCATTTGCTTCTCCACCCCTCCGCCGCGCTTTCCTCTCTATCTCTCTCGTTCCCTCCCGCAGCCAAGGCTCCATTGGAGCAAAGATGGCCCGGGCGCTGGGGATGGCTCTGTGGCCTCTGCCCCAGGCGCTAGAGTGGCTCTGGTCGCAACATGGCGACGCCCAGGATGGGCAGAGCATCGCCCCCTGGTGGGCAGAGCGTCGCCCCTGGTGGGCGTGCCGGGTGGATCCCGGTCGGGCGCATGCGGGAGTCTGTCTGACTGTCTCTCCCTGTTTCCAGCTTCAGAAAAATGAAAAAAAAAAAAAAATCAATGAATGTAATCTATCACATTAACAGACTAAAATAGAAAAATTACATGATCATTCAATAGATGGAGAAAAGGCATTTGATAAAAACTCTCATTCAATTATACAGCTAGTTTAGTACTTGCTATTAATAAAATTGATGTACTAATTAGGTAAATTATAAGACTGGATAGGAAATATATATAACTTATTCATGGCTTCAGAAATTTTAGAAATAGTTCTCAGGACACATTCAGTTTGTAAGTGTATATGTACATTTGTTTATATATACATTTCCATTTTTCTGCTACCTCCCAGTAAAATGTTAGGCAATCATGTAAATCATTATACATGCACTACATTGTATTGTCATTGTGTTCTTCAATGCTCCTATACAAGTGTCTGTACAATATATTTCTATAAGTGGAAATTTTAGCACTTATAGCACTGGTGTGGTTTTCTCACATTATAATTGGATTTGTGTAGTATTTCCCCTTTGCCATTGGTTTTCTGGGAATTTCTATTTTTTTCTGAAGTGAGAAGTGGGGAGGCAGAGAGACAGACTCCTGCATACACCTTGACTGGGATCCATCTGGCAAGTCCACTAGGGGGCGATGCTCTGCCCATCTGGGGTGTTGCCCCATTGCAACCTGAGCCATTCTAGCTCTTGAGGTGAAGGCCATGGAGCCATCTTCAGCGCCTGAGCCAATTTTGCTCCAGTGGAGCCTTGGCTGTGTGAGGAGAAGAGAAAGAGAGAAAAGAGAGAGGGAAGGGTGGAGAAGCATATGGGTGCTTTTCCTGTGTGCCCTGGCCGGGAATCGAACCTGGGACTTCCACACCCCAGGCCGATGCACTACCACTGAGCCAACCAGCCAGGGCTTGGGAATTATTTATTTAAACTACCAAGAATAATTTTATGTCCAGCGTGACCTGCGCAGCCCTGGATTGTGCCTGTTGCAATTCTGTAAACTTTAATAGTGCTCCCTCATACTCTCAAAAGTGTCCCATTTGGACAATACGTTAACACGGTCCTTCAAGGTACAATCAACTTTTCTTTTTTGTGACAAATCACATGTCCTACTATTATTTAAAAATCCTGTCTTCAATTACTATAAGCAGCTCAAGTCCTTTTGAATAGATGGCTTTTCAATAATATGCATTAAATTGTGTTTGCTTTAGAAAAAACAAAACACCTCGATGATTTGATGAAGGTTTTAAAGTGGAAATTTCCAAGTTGAGGTTAAAGGAGAGCACAGCTGAAACGGTGTCCGCTGACGGAAGAGGAGAGCAGCGGCCTGGTGCTAATCAGGGGAAAAGGTCTTTCTATCCCCGGTGCACCTGCTGTGTGCGCCGCGGCGTGCTTAGAGCGCTATAAATCTCAGGGCAGAGCTTATGAGGAAATTTATGTTAGTGATAACTATAAACTGATTTTGAGATGTTTGTCCTCACACTGCCTATGAAGAAGGTTTTTCTTCCTGCGACATTACCCACAGATATGTAGCTGTGGTGCCCCAAATATGACTGTTAATATGACTAACTCGGATGAAATATTTAAGGATTTCTTAACAAGAAGCAAAGCCCTGGGGATTCTGTTAGAAACGTGGAATTTATATTTCTTGTGGGAATCTTATGGGCAAAACTAACTGTGTTTGTTATACCAATAACCATAGCAATAGAGAAATGGAAACTTACATAGACATATATGTCACAATTGGATTCATTTGATGGTTCAACATTCTCTGCATTGGACGTTCATCCCAGTTACTCCTTGGGCTTATGTCTGTGTCAAAATTAAAAAGGATCTATGACTTAAAAAAAAATAGGTTATCCTTGATTGCTTTAGATAGAACCGTAAGTGTGATGGCAAGTTTAGTTAAGAAACTTGTTGCCATGGCAGTATTCTAAAGTTTAATCCGAAAACCACCTTCAGCAGAATAATCTTAGAATATGTGGTTTAAGAAATGCAATTTCCAGGCATCATCTCTGACCTGCCCTTCCCCAGTGATTAGAGTCCTAGTGGTGGCAAGGCATGGTGGGTATTTTGCTTACTGAATTTTGAAAATATTGTCCAAGAAATATGATCCATTTGAGCAGCGACCTTGAAAAATGAAAAGAATTTTAAAATAGCTTTAGTGAATACTATTAATTTCCCAATTTAGAGAGTCATTTTTTTTTCTAAAATATTTATCATAGGAGGGGACTAGAAGGAAGATGGAAACAATTTATCTGTTGAAAGCAGGTGATTTATGGGGAGGTCAGCCAGGAAAGAGAATTGAGACAATTTCCCAAGAGTGGGCACGGGAGCAGTGGGAGAGACGGTAACTACTGAGCGGAGCCCCAGGCTGGTGGACGGGGGAGGAGAAGGAGGGAGGGTTTTTAAATTACAAGGACTTGGAGATAGCAGCACGTTCTTTAATCCTTATGTATCTCAGGAGCTTCGTTTGTAAAATGGAGATTACATATGCAATTAAAAGTTTTAAGCATATACACTTTTCCATTATAATTTCTTTACTCTGTTCTCTCCCCTTCTGTTCTTGCCTGGATAGACGTATAAACAGACTGGCTCAACGTGGAATTAATATTTAATATGAAAGAGCATAGGTAGCTCTGGACTGCAGCCCTGTGTTACTCCATGTTATTTTACTTTCATTATAGAAATGTCTTTTTCTATTTTAAAAATGTAATTTGTCTCTGCTACATTAGCTTCTTAGGTAAAATAGTCCCAAATATCCTCACAGTCTATATTCTCGGGCGGTTTTTTTAGTAAACTGTTTTCAGATCAAATCTGTTTTTGTTATTTATTGGCTGTATGATCTTGGCAAACCTCTTAAAAAGTTACTTTCATCATCTATGAAAACAACATATTGTAGACATTGAGAATACATATATTTTACAACTATGACTGCCATGTTAAGCACACAATGAAAATGGGTCAACCTGCCACACCCAACACCTGCTCTTAGATTGTGGTGGTATTTTATGACACCATGACCTACAGTGGAACAGATCTCTGGCTCCCCTGGTCGGCAAAATGAGGCTCACGAGCTTTGGCCCCTGGAGTGTGGCTTTTTCATGAAATACCACGTGCGGGCGCTACCTCGATAAGGAATGTACCTACCTATATAATTTAAGTTTAGAAAAGTTGGCTTTCAAAAGAAATTTCAATCGTTGTACTGTTGATATTTGGCTCTGTTGACTAACAAGTTTGCTGACCACTGCAGACCATCCCACAATAGAGCCAGTCATGGGATTCAGCTGGTTTGCACCAGTTCAGCAGAAGCGATACCTAATTGTTGGTTGATTTTGGCAAACCGGTTGTTAAAATGGAATTTGTAGTCAAGGTTCTCTCTAAGGTGGGTGCCTGGGCAGCCACCCAATGTGGAAATCACAAATTTACATTCCTTAATCTTTTCTAATGTTCATCCGTGCAACAACGTGTTCTCAGTGCCCCGTAGTAATGTTCATTTTGTTCATAGATGAAAAAAATTACAAGTGAGGATGCCAATCAAAAAGCAATATGGAAATACCTTAAATAACAGTTTTATTGTTTTTTTTAGGTATTAATATTTTTTCATTAATATTTTAAAACTCTTATAACATAATCTAGTTTTGTTTACCTCTTTTATTCTTACTTAAGTATTAAATACATGAAATAATAAACTACCTTTCAATATATATTTTTTAATACTTAAAATGGTCATTAGGGCAAAGAAATAGGTGTTAAATTATTTGAGTCCCACCACTGAATAGAAGAACCCTGTGTCATAGGAAGTAGGATTTACTGCAGTCTTATTAGCACCAATGGTTATGAGTAAGGGGTGTTTGGATAATATATTGATTGGTTCATCTTTTTAAATTGAAATTTAAGATTAAGTATAGTTAACTGAAAATGTATTCAGTTAAAGCTAGATGAGTTCAGGTGCATTCAACTCTCTTTCTAAATAAATTAACATCTTATATATGCCTATAATGCTTTAAAAATTAAAACTATATAGGAGGAGCAAAGACCACACTAATAACTTAAGCTAATAAAAGTGTTGTTATTGAGCATTAAATTTAGCTCCAATGTTTCTAAATAACTATATAACTGCTTCTTTTCTAACTGTCCAAAGGAACAGCAAGGAGTAATGATTACCATCATGTATCTTATTCAGCTGGTAGGTTTGGTGTCTGACGATGTGTAAGCCACAGTGCTAAGAATCGTGGGGCAGCAAAGATGATGGAGACAAAGTGGCAAAGCCCAAGAGAAAGTTCCCAGTGTGGGCACCGAGCAGTAAATTATAAGGCAAAGCAAGAAAGAGTCAGTCCAGAGAATTAACAGCTTTGCATTAACACTAAGTACATACTTGGCTTTTTATATGCTGATCTAGAACTTAAATGTCCAAGTCCTTTTCCCATCATTAATAACTGATGCATATACAGTGCTATTAGTACCATCAGGAAGCCTCACTGTCCACCCAAGGACACAAACTTGAGACAATAATTGAATCAGTTATCTGACCCTTGTACTCCAGTTTGTCAGAATCTGAGCACGAAGGATCTATATGTTTTCTGAGCTTAATTCAAACCCAAATATGTGGAAAGAATTATAAATATTATGAAGTACATTGCTGGAGGTGATTTGGTTTTCAGAACGATTCTTGGCTTTACTAAAGGACTCTGTAAATATTCTTAAAATGCCAGTTTCCTCTATTAATTTGACCATCTGGTTAGACTTCTTAAAATATGTTTTTCTCTCCAGAGATATGAAAATTCAAAGATGGGAAAATATCTTTCATAAAGATGTATATATACATATATGTTCCAAGTTTAGATGGTCTTTGCGGAGGAGGGGAGCATCTCATTGTTGGATTAAGGAGATATTTTTAATTCTCATGCTTTTATTGTAAGTAATTATATATAAACTTGGAAAGGATAATTTAACATTTCTTAATGAACAGAAGGGAAAATGGTGAATAGAGTACATGAAAACATTGTATTGGCTTTCAAAAAAACATTTAAGCTGTTATCTTTTAACTTTTTCAGTTTTAGACCTCAGTTTTACAGGAAGTGTCCCAGGTGCAGGCTGGAAACTGTAGTAAAAAGGCCTCACTCCTGGCGGCCAAATCTGGCTGGAGCATGTGGCCTGTTGTTTGTGCTTAGCGGGTGCTTGCTTGTTGTTTGCACTGTAAACTCAAAAGAGAAGAATGTTAAAATTAGATAGGTTGGAATTTTAAAACTTGAGAAATTGAAATATTTTTTTTCTTCTCCTCATTCATTATACACACTTACATAAACTTCTTTGTATTGGTAAATCCAAAATCCAAAGTCACTCTAGAAAGGAATGACTGTTTTGCCTTTTTACAACTGGAATGTTTAGTTGCCTGGTACTGACAGTATAATTCAGTTTGCTATGTCTAGAGTGCTGAAGCGTCATGATGAATAAAATTTAATAAAAAAAATCAGAAAAGTCCCATATGAGAGGTGCTGAATGTAGAAATATTTTAAATCAGTTAACTTTAACAAAATACAATTTACAAATAATAAAATGTACAGAGTTTATGTGTGCATTTTGATAAACTGAAACGTGTATTTTATAGGACCAGTACCCCAATCAAGGTTTGGGATATTTTTACATTACCAAAGATTCCTTTGTTCTCCTTTGCAGCCAGTCACTCCCCACCCCTCCCAGACAACCACGGGTCTGATTTTCATGCCGATTGTTAAACTTCTTATAAATAGAGTCACAGAGTAGGCATTCCTTTGTGTCTGTCCTCTTCTGCTCAACATGGCATGTTTGATGCATACTTAATGTGGGTATCAACGGTTTTTGTAAGTGGTGACTAATGCTTAGTTTATACTATACTTGTTTAAGAATGGATGTTCACCTGCTTTTGGGCATTTGGTTGTTTTGGGGGTTTGGCTCTTATGAATGAAATTAGAAATGCAGTTTTATATTTTCATCTCTTTTCACTGTGGGGAATTGCTTAGAGTTATAGAGTTGACACATTTAAATTTATAATGAAGAAGGAAAACATTTTCTAAAGTGGTTGTATAATTCTATGGCCTCCTCCCCAACATTGTATAAGTGTTCTAGGAGCTTCAAAGCCTCGCCAATAATGGATGTCGTCAGTCACTTAATTGAAGTCATTTGAATGGGTGTACTGTAGTGTCTCATTTTGGTTTCTCTGATGAAGAGTGATGCTGACAGTTTTTAAATTTACCTGTTGACCATTATGAGCCTTTTGTTTTTAAAGAATTTGTCGATCTTTTGCCCATTATTTACTGAGGGGTTTTGTTGGTTACGTTTTTGTCAGATAAATGCATTATAACTGTCTGTGGCTTGCTTTTCCTTTTTAATTAATAATAATTTGAAGAACACAAGTTTTTGATTATGAAGAAAATTGAATTTATCAGTTTATTCTTATTTGGGTAGTGCTTTCTGTTTTGCTGTTCTTAAGCTTGCAAAGTGGCATTTTTGGCCAAAATAGAGATTTTTTAAATGTTATTCCTTCAGCTTTTTTGTTTTGTTTTGTTTGACCACTCTTCCTGCTCCATTCTCTTTCTCCTCTCCTTATAGATTCCAAGTACATATATTAGGCCAGTTGGTATTACTTCACAACTCCCTGAGGCTTCATCCATCTTTAAAAAATTTTTATTGTGTGCACTTTAGATGAACAATTTCTGTGAGTCTGTTTCTATGTTCACTTGTCTATGTCTCTGCCATCTTCAAGTTTACTCACCCAATTCTCTTCCATCTTCAATTCGTTGTTAAGCCCATATAAGCCTTTTATATTTTAAATACTTTTCAGCTCTAGCACTTCATCGGTCTCTCTTTCATAGTTTTCATATTCCTGCTGATATTCCCATTAAGATCACTTTTTCATTTTAAAGTCCTTGAACTTATTTTCGTAGCTACTTTAAAGTCATTGCCCATAGATTACATCAGGGTCATTGCAAGGTCTCTTTCTATTGACTGCATTTAAAGTTTTTTTTGTGATTATATTGTTTGATATAATATAATACTAATAAATCAGAATTTAATATCCTTTTTCACTTTTTTTCCACTGGATAAAATGGTGCTGAATTGCTTATCCTTCCCTTTATAGGTTCTTCATAAAGATTTATGATTTTCATGGCCATAAAATCCCCTTTCATTGAATGAATATACAATAAAATAAGATAAAGAATGGTACTTATAAAATTATAGTTTTTAAAGTTTTAAACAAAATAAAATTTTATTTATATAAAATAAGACTTTAAAAACTATAAAATTATAAAAATAAACATCACATTTTTGATAATCAGTGCCTCTCAGCACGCAATTCGACTTTCCATGTTTCCATGTCTCTTTATGTTTTCATAACTCCTCAAAGACTGAGAAGAGCCAACAAATTAGGTGCTGCATGAGGGCACTGCTGGCATTTCAGGTCGTATCTCAAGGGTCCATCTGAAAGTGGCAGAGTCTGTACTGTCACACACGGACTGCTGAAGGCCTGCTGTGAGTTCACGTGCTGAACTCCTACAAGCTGTGTGTGACACAGAGTTGGTCGTTCTGACTGAATTTTAAAAAATTAACTCTGACTCACATTTACTTGATTATTTTGCATGTCTAATAAATTATTTTTATGTATTGGACATTATGAATGACATAGTGTACACAGTTGGGAGTATTTGGTTTTTTTATATATAAAAAGGAGAGTTTTGTTTTATGACAGGTAATTAATTACTGGGGATTCTTCTTAATCTTGTTGAAACTTGAGTTTAGCCTTTTTAGGGCTGGTCTACAGTAGCTTTTATAGTGGCATGGTTCCTCCTCCAAAAATATGGCCTTTTTGGTGTCTCAGTCAAATTCTCAAGAAATGGAGACCTTTCTACTCTCGTCTCCATCCTCCCAGTACTGTGTGACCTCTAGTGTCTCCACTTTCCTCTGCTCTGCAGCAACCGCTCTCATCTTGTCATGTGTCATCCAGCTGTTGAGCAGGGTCTTATGAATGACCCCCATAGATTCCACATAGCAGCCCTGTTTTCTCTGGCACTTTGTCTTCCAACTTCAGCTGCTCCATCAGCGCCAGACTGCAGTCCTGTCTCCTCAGCACAACGTCACTGCTTTGCTTGTTTCTCCTCCCGATGCTGTTGTCAGGGAATGATCTCCACGCTGATAACCTGGGCTCATCTGGGGCACTGAGGGATTATAGTTCTGTGCTGCCTGCTGTCTAATGTCTAAAAACAGTCACTTCATATACTCTGTCCAACTTTATGGTTATTACTATGAAAGGGTACTCTGTCATGTCCAGAAGGCTAAATCTCATAGAAATACTCTTTAAAAAGTTATTTCTAAGATTACTGCTTCTCAGACTTGATCATCTGTCATATGCATCTGGAAGTCTTATTAACACAGTTTGTTAGGCCCCGCCCTTTGATGTTCTGGTTCAGTAGGTTTGAGATGGAGCCCAAGAATCTGCATTTTTCACACGTGCCCTGTTGATGCCGATGCTGCTGGTCTGGGAACCACAATTTGAAAACCGCTAGCTTAGAAAGAGGAACCTGGGGGAAATATCAGGACTCACTTGGGACTTAATACACACAGTTTTTCTTTTTTTTTTTTTTTTTGATCTTGTGCTCTGCAAAATAAATGTAAATTTCAGTTAGTTTATTATAATCTTTCTCTTTTTATTCAAAGCATGATTTTTCCAAAAGTTTTGAGTTTTGTCTGCATGTAAAAGGATATATTCTCCATTTAATTGATAGAAACAGATTATATATGAGAATAAATAGTTATAAAATAATGGAATATTTTGTTTAACATTCTACAGTATTTTTTGTTGAATAAATACATTTTTTATCCACTATACATCTTCTAGAACATGGAATTTAATATTTCGAAAATAAGTATTTAGTTTTTTCTTTTAGAAATTGAACTTTATTTTAAACTTTCTCAGACCTGATTTATATGTGTGTCATGCATATGTGTGCGTGTGTTGTGTGTGCATTTTGTAGGTGAGATACAAAACAGGGAGAACCAGTAAGACTGCTGTACTTGAGCCATCCTTTGCTCTTCCTCAGGTTCTCGGGAAGCTTACATTTTGTCTTATAATAGTTATTATGATAGTTATTAATCCATGTAGCTCAGTAGCACATTTCGTCTGCTCTCTTTGCCTCCAGTATTCTAAAGGCTCCATCACTCTTTATATTTTAGGATTTTAAAATGCATTGCTTTCTTTACTCTAATTCATTTACGGTATCTATCTGTATATGGCTTGCACTGGTGTCAGATGGTGACTCTTACTGATGACACTGACATGCTTCTTGCAGTGAAGTCACTACCAGGACAGGGAATGTGCTTACAGTATTTCTTAGTTGAAAAAAATGGATTAGTCTTATTTCTTCAAATTCTAATCCATCCTGACATATATATTTTTTTCCAGTTTCTTTAAATTCTTGAAAAAATGTTACGATAGAATTTGATGGCTTGAGTAGCAGGCTATTTGATAGCACATTTTAAATATTGTCTTGATTGTAGTATGTGATTAGTAAAATTTTGTTCTCAGTTTTGGAGATCTATTTTTCAATATTTTGATACAGGGATAGTGAAACTAATTACAAAATATTTATTATTCAACAGGTTCATTTTGATGGCTGGGACCACAAATATGACTATTGGATGGATGCTGACAGCCCTGACATTCACCCAATTGGGTGGTGTGATGTAACCGGCCACCCACTAGAATTGCCTTATCGTGAGTATTTTGCCTTTGTTGTTGCTTTTCAAATGCTTAGCCTGAATTCCTACCTTAAAGGTGTTATTTCATGTTATTATAAGTGTTTGAAAGCTCAACACCAGATAGGTGACTTGATTAACCATCACCACAGCAACACTGTAAGCCAGGTCTCAGGGTTAGCCCTCTAGAGTCTAAAGGCTTGCTTCGTATAAATGAGAAGTTATAATCATTAAGAAATTATTTGGATAGAGTTGTCTAAAAAAAAAATCTTCATTTTTTACATTTCAGTTTGGAAAATGGAGCCAGGCCTAAATCCATCTAATTTTTGCCATTGCTTTTAACTGAAGTATGTTTTGGTTTTTTTAAAACATTTCATCATAATTCTTGTATAGACTAGATTTCAAAATGTTTTAAAGAAAACAAATATTTTAAATGTTAACAATTAAAAAAATAATAGTAAAAATTTCATAAGTCCTTCTATTTTATTGGTATGTTTATTATTTGTCTTAAAGATACTTAAAGTGAAGAATGAAATTAACCACTCTAAATTCTAATGAACCCCGAACCATAATCTATTTTTTTGTCTGAAGGCTTCTTCTGATCAGAGTAGGCTGCCGCGTGTGCCGGCACTCTCTGTTTGGTTCCTTTTGTCCCCTTACTGCTTCTGTCCCCGGCCTTTGTCTTCTTGGGATGAGGCTAGCAAGTTATCCTGTTAATGAGGACATCTTACCTTGAGCCAGCCCAGTGATGCTTGAACCTTAAATCTGAAAGAACTAACCACATCTTTTAAAGAATGCCTTAACTTCTCATAGAAATGAGAAGAATCCCTGAAAAAAAATGACAAACACTTTTACATTTTGCTAGCTCGTTCAATAATTACAATAAGGTATGGGTCCTTCTGTAACTTCCAGCACAATGTCCAGCATAGGGTTTGTGCACAGAGACTGTGACACGGAGACACCATGCTCAGCACCATGCTGGGAGAAGAGTGTAAGCATGTGTGTGTTGTGGTTTCCTTAATCTTAATTGTTATCTTCCCACATTTCCAACCCCAACTTGCGAGGGAAATTGTTCTCACTTTATGTTAACCCCCTCCACACACCCACACGCGCACCTCAGTCTCTCATCCCAGTACCTTTCTCACGTAGGAATGATTTGAACAGAGGTAGGGATGGGTCAGCACTCCAGGTGCAGGGGGCAGCTCTCTTCACTGCACTTCACCTGTTGCCTGCTCCCTTGTCCAGCTGTGTAACTAACTTCATCACAAGCATCATGAAGTCTGTGGGATGCTTATCCCCAGCCTGAGCATCATCTCAGGCCCACAACTTGCTTTACTATGACTGTTCCCACTTGTTCCTGAAGTTCTTCCTTCTTATTCAGAGTCATTCTGGACTCTGCTCCCTCCTTGCCCCATCCTCACCCCACAGATACAACCAACTGGTCATTACATCTTGCCCGTTCTGTTTGAGTTCTTCAGAATCCATCTTTGACCTCCACTCCTCCCTCATAACGCCGTTGCACTGTTTGCACTCCCGTCAGAGTTAGAAATGAATATACAAATGAGCTGCACAGATCTTTTCAAAGATCCTAGAATGGATATAAAATTCAAGTTCTAAGGGCAAAGTCTCCTAGTCATGCAAAGTGTGAAATGTGGATTTGAGTGTCATTGTTACAGCTTGCTGAGCCTTGTGCCTCTCTGTGCCCGTTTTCCTCATTTACAAAATGGAGGTGTTATTACTATGTTCCTCTCATATATTTATAATAATGAAATGGGATAAATAAATGCATAATACTTAAAAAAACTTCCTGACCTATAGTATGTACTCAATTAATGTTAGCTGCTCTCAGGAAATTGCATGAAATTCTATCAGTTTTCATTTTTATGTAAAACTATATGTAAATTACTAAGGATTACAGAATCTGAAATTATGTTAAAATTAATATCTGACTAGAGTTTTTGAAATATTTTTTTCTTAAGTTTGACTTTAATGTGTGGCAATATTACAACATTCCTGTTTTGTGTACTCACACTCAGTTGAGTGGAATTTCTATATTTGGAGGGAAGATAAGTTGTAATTGGCTGTCTTCAGTTAATCATGACATTCTTTTACTG
This sequence comes from Saccopteryx bilineata, assembly GCF_036850765.1. Classification (NCBI taxonomy): domain Eukaryota; kingdom Metazoa; phylum Chordata; class Mammalia; order Chiroptera; family Emballonuridae; genus Saccopteryx; species Saccopteryx bilineata. The sequence goes on along the minus strand of NC_089500.1, from coordinate 54,265,703 downwards.
GTGCTTGCTTTTTTGTTACAAATTTTTTGGGTTAATTATTATTAATATTGTTTATAATTATTCATGGGTGCATCATTCGTCCTAGACTTTAAGACATGCTTGTAGTATGGTTCAATATATATCATCCGTGCCTCTATTGTTAGAAGAGAAATACTCAAAAGCACGCGTGCACACACACACACACACACACACAATTCCTCTACACAATTTATTTGTCAGTGGATTCTTTTCCCACTGGGAAGTAGAAACAAATGGTTGGTCCGGTACTGCAACAAAACAGAGTTTGAAAGTCTAGCAGTGACAGTTGCAACAGGTTCATGACTGTTTTTCTCATTTCTTCCTTATAATAGTCTGTAAAAACCAAATGTTACCTCATTTTCTCCATAATCATAATATCCCATAATTTATAATATTCAGTCAGTAAGGCCTAATATTGGAGTTCTTGAAGTAATAAGTAGTGACTGTGAATGCCTTCTAAACATGAAAACTTGAGTGTCCCCTTCCACTGGGAGAGCCTCAGTTTGCATGGCCAGGCATGACAGTCTCCTCATAGCTGCCATCCCAGCGACAGATGCTCACCTGCACGTTACCCTGTAGCCCACCGTAGGATGGCACTTTTCCTTTTCTTATGCCAGGAGGGCACAATTTGCCCATTTTTTCTAATGTATAGTCCTGCATGATGGACTCTCTCTACATGTAGAATCAAAAGCGAATATTTATGACGTAGTACTATTAACCTTTTGAGTGGTTCGAACGTTCATGTACGTCCTCCTGCCTTCTGACCCAGAGTACGATTGATTTATTTTAAATATGTGTAAGGCAACATTAAAAGAGACAAATGTATGTTCTTCTTGTTTCCATAAATTGGTTATCAAACAAACATGATTTTAAGTTAATAAAACTATAATTGGAACTAATTTCATTTTTTGAAAAAAAAAACTCACCCCCGGGGGTCAGCAAGCATGAAAAAAACTCACTACTCAAAGGGGTAAGTTGTTAAGATCTTTTATGTTTTGTATTCTATGAATGGCCTTTCAAAGATTTAAAATGATAAGAACCAAAAAAGTCATGCCTACCATGGTCACCTACTGGATTCTTTTTTGGCGATCTCTTTAGTCACTTCACTTGGAAACTGCAATCCCAGTCATCACCTTTGATGTTAAATTTCTTAACGCAGAGCTCACTTCTTTTGCTGTATTGTTAACTATCCACCCACAGATAACCTACTCCTCTGGGCAGTGAGATGTCCAATACCTTGCTTTGGAAATTAATCAAGCTTGACAATATGATCGACTTTGGAGTTAGAAAACTTGTACAGTATTTAAATTTCTATTCTGCTCTGATTGACTCTGTGCCTCTGGGCAAATTCCCTACCTCTGGGGCTTGCAGGCTTGTGAGATTAAATGCCTTAATGACTCTGTTTGGTTATCCGAGGCACAGCTGCCCGTCAGTAAATAACAGCGCTGGGTGAGGAGCGCAGGAGCCCTTGCTTCCCACGCGCCGTTTCTCTTCATTGAGCCAGAAAATTGGGAGTTGACTTTATCTCCTAAAACTTACACAACCTGTGTGGCTTTTTCTTAAGTCCTTGTTCTAATCGTACTATCCATAAAGGGTTCTGATCTCTGAGCAAATAGTGAATAACATTTAGGACAGTTCAAAACATTCAGAATTATTGACTTAGGCTTAGGATAAGCAGGCCCTGTAAGCCCGTTAAACTAAGCACTAAAGAGCTATGCTGTTCTTATAAAAAAGAAAAATCTGAATATATGATTGCACTGCTATTCCTGATACGTGAATGTTCTTCCCACACCAAGCAATTCTCCAACACCAGCTAGGTGTCCTACCATTCAGCTCCACACTGACACTGTCCACCTGATAGCATCCGACTCCATAGATGAAGGGCTCAGTCCCCCAAGATTGTCCCCGCCTCAGATGTCAATCTCAAGTCCAAGTTGTTTCTTTGCTTATGAAAAACTAACTATAAACCTAGGTTTCCATGAGCCCCTCCTTGGATTCTATTAATGTGCTTGAGTGGCTCATAGAACTCAGGAAACCAGTTATGAAGAGATACTGTGGTGAGGTCCTGAACAAAGGAGGTCTGTCCTCATGAAGGTCAGGACCAGCATGGTGACACCCAGGTACATTTTGATTCACTAGCCCAGACGCTCTCTAAACCTTGTCTTTTTTGGGTTTTTATGGAGGCTTCATTACATTGGTGTGGTTGATTGAATCAGTCTTCATTGGAGCTTGAACTCAATCTCCACCCCCAACCCCAGGTTCAATTCCCAGTCAGGGCACACGAGAGAAGCGACCATCTGCTTCTACCCCCCTCCCACCCTCTATCTTTCCCTCTCCTGCAGCAGTGACTCAATTGGAGCAAGTTGGCCCTGGGCGCTGAGGCTGGCTCCGTGGCCTCCGTCTCAGGCGCTAAGAAGAACTCGGTTGCTGAGAAACAGAGCAGGGCCCCAAATGGGGAGAGTATCACCCCTTAGTGGGCTTGCCAGGTGGATCCCAGTCGGGGCGCTTGCGGGAGTTTGTCTCTGACGCCCCTCCTCTTGCTGAATAAAAATAAAGAAAGAAAAAAGAAAAAAACAAAACCAGCAAACAGTTTTTTAATTAAATACAGGCTTGGATGCATCATTTGGTAACTAATAGACTTTTTCACAAGCTATATGTAATGTGTTTTTTTCTGAAATGACAAAAATCTGACATGAAGTGAGAAGAGCTGGTGGGGGTGGTGTAACTTAGTGGGCTACTCAACCCCCCCCCCCCAGGGAGAGCGCCCCTGAAAGTGACAGCTTCGTCAGCACGGCTGACCTCACTGTACGTGCTGAGCATCAAACCCGAGCAGAGCAGACTGCCCTCAGCTTAGGCATGAGAATATGTAGATGTGCGAGAGGATTTGATTTGTATTCTCAGAAAGTCCTAGCCAACCTAGAAAAAGTGCTTTATCCTTAGGAGTCACCGTTCTCTGATCTCGTCCGGCCCAGCCTGTCATTCAGAGGCATGGACACAGTGTTTGCCAAGCTCATTGGAGCGAAAGTGGTTCTCGGGCCCTAGTTTGAATATACTTCCCCACTTGCCTGAACCCTACAGTGTGTACATACTTTTAGAGTCCTATAAAGCTCCCCTCCCTGGCACCCTCGCTTTAGACTGGAAGGCGGTGACCCAGCTTGGGTGAGGGTCCAGTGCTTGAGAAGCTTGTGGAAGGGCTGAGTCTGGGCTTCTGGAGGGGGCGGCACCCTCTGTCACGCATCGGCAGAGCTACATGAGGCACGATGGGAAGAGGGTGGCAGACAGTAGAAATAGATGACATTGCAGCACAGCCTTGTGCCTATAGAGTCTGTAGTAACTAACTGCACAGCTTTTGTGGCACTCAGCAGCTCACAGGGTGCACAGCTGTGTTGGGGAAAGGCTGGTTGAACCTTACCTTTACGTAAAGAGCAATCCTTATTGGGCCTGGGGGGAGTCGCCTGGGTTTCACATTCAAGATAGTTCCCCCAAGTTGGGTGGTCCTGGCTGTTTGCTCTCGTCCTCAGAGCTCTTTAAGAGGCTTTTGTATCTTGACCTCAGGTTTCTGCTTGCCTACCAGCCCTTTCAGAGACCCTGTGCCTCTTACTGAGTCACACATGAATCTGATCCCTTCTGGGTCCTGTGCAGGTGGTGCCGTAACAGAAGTACAGTGTGGGCTCATTAACTTGGCCACTGGCCACTGCTTACATCATCACCTCCTACCCTGTGGGACTTTTTCCTATGGATGCACAGCTCCCCTTAATACTGTATACCAAAGGAAACAAATAGCTGGCCCTGGCCCAGCCTCATTTGGAGATTCCCTATTCACAAACAGATGCCATCCTCCAATGTCATCCTGAGGAGTGGGCAGGAATGAGAACGGAAATGCAGCAAGAGAGGAAGAGGGTCAGTGCACACCTCTGACCTGCTTGTCGTCCTTCCTCCTCTTATCTTCACTCAGTCCTTTCAGTTTCTTGAATGCAAGTTCTTTCCACCCAAGGCCTTTGCGTATGTTATCTTCTCTCTCTAGAATGATGCTCTTGTAATAGAGGATCCTTTCTGACCCTGTAGAATTATTCCAAATGGTTTCTTCTGACAAGGGCCTTTGCTGGCCACATTATCTGAAAACAGCCACCTCTATTAGTCTTCATTTCACAACTTCCTTTCCTCTATGGTGCCTATCACAGTATGTAATTATTTTACTTGTCTATTTCCATGCTTTTAGCCTTGACCTCAGGTTTCTGCTTGCCTGCCAGCCCTTTCAGAGACTCTGTGCCTCTTACTGAGACACACAGGAATCTGATCCCTTCTGGGTCCCACGCAGGTGGTGTCATAACATAAGTACAGTGTGGGCTCATTACAGCAGGGGTCCCCAAACTTTTTACACAGGGGGCCAGTTCACTGTCCCTCAGACCGTTGGAGGGCCAGACTATAAAAAAAACTATGAACAAATCCCTATGCACACTGCACATATCTTATTTTAAAGTAAAAAAAAAGAGAACAAATACAATATTTAAAATAAAGAACAAGTAAATTTAAATCAACAAACTGACCAGTATTTCAATGGGAACTATGCTCCTCTCACTGACCACCAATGAAAGAGGTGCCCCTTCCGGAAGTGCGGTGGGGGCCGGATAAATGGCCTCAGGGGGCCACATGCGGCCCGTGGGCCATAGTTTGGGGACCCCTGCATTACAGTCTCAGTGGAGTATCGATGAGTATTGTGTCTGTCATCGTTTCTCTAGTGTTTGGCTTCCAAGAAGTATTTTTTGTATATTGATGTCTTTATCTAAGTGTTGGTTAATTGCTGTGTCAAAACATGCACCTCCAAAGGCTGCATTGGGCTCTTGCCTGTACTGTATATGGAGTGAATTCTTGAGTTGTAGCTATGGAATAAATAAAAAGTTAACAGGCAGAAAAAGGAAATTTTCTAGCTAGCTTCCATGTCTAAATAATTTTATCATTGTTCTTCTTTTAGCTTCTATTTGATTTGTATTTGGAAGTAATTATGGTGCTTGATTACAGAGTAAATTAAATGAAGCATTATTATAAAGTTAAAATATATAATAGTAGAATAATAATACAAAGTATAATAATAATATGTATAGCTTTTAAAATCAAAGACCTTGAGAACATGGCTAATTTATTTAACTGTTAAAAATAAACAAGCAAAGGAAAACATAACTTGATAAAAGATATAGTGAATTTTTTCCCATTTGCTTCATTACACAGCAGATGTATAATATAACAGAATGAATAGTAAATACACCATATGGCCTGTTGGTCAAATAAGTTTGTAAATATGATATATGTTTGCTCGCTTATAGTTTGCATTGGGTGTGGGGGACAGGCTGTAAGCAGGCAGGGTTGTTATAGCCTAAGGCTTAGTTTTAAGACTAAACTTTTCCCCACACCTTTGACTGATTGCATGATGTGGGGTGGTGCACTCTTATGAGGAATTCTGTTATGCCTCAGATAGGTGACTTTGTATCAGAGACTTCCTTGTTTGTATATTGGATTAAAGGTTTTGATTTTTACACTATAAAGTGGGGCAGACCAGGAGCTTGCTCTCTCAGTTCCTGCTGTCACCATTTGCAGGGGCCTCCCTGATCCCTTGCTCTTCATGGGAAAAGCAGGTTTTCTTCTTTTCCCTTGTCTTCTCTTGTGGCTTACCTGTCTTGCTGAGACACCAATAAACAGAATGGCCCACCATCCTCCGACTCCGCCATTTCTTTACCGTCTGCCCAAATCCAATGGGAACCTGCATGTGAATGGCCATGATGGCGGCTCCTGGCCTTATATGGCCAGATCCATTGTTTATACTCTTAGTAAGATAAAATTTATAAATCTACATTAATAAGTGAATAATTAATAACCCTTCTTTAATGAACGTTTGAGATCTTGTGGAATTAGAAAAGTTCTATCAGAGATAGAAATTCACTTAGATTATAAAATAAGAGTTAATGTAATTATAGCCTGGATGTAGAATGATAAACATGATGATGGATAGATGTCATTCTGAGGCAAAAATCAGGATTGTTAATTCAGCTAGGTAACAGCACATTTTCAATTTTACTCTGTTTTAAAGACAATTTTATAAGGATTCCAAAATACAGCAAGCGAGTAATCAGCAGTTTTAAGCAGTTTTAAGGGTCCCTAAGTACTCATTGACTTAATAGACAATTACAGCACATTGTGTTTTTTCAAAAAAAGTTAGCTATTTTAGAAGTCTCTAATTACAGATTTATATGATAGACTTATCAAGAAAAAATAATAAAATTCAAAATATACTTACAGGCTTAATGATATTACCTGTTTTAAATGGTCCTTGTTGGAGGGTTTATCTTGTATGCTCTGCTTTCTGGAGCGATGCAGGGAGAAGTCGTTTTACTTTGTTCTATAAATTAGTCTTTGAGATCCTAGAGGCAGCTCAGAACAATTTTACAGATTACTTCCCCATCATAGCCAGATGATTTTCTTCACTACCATTCAGTTGAGATATAATATAACAAGGTGGGTCTTAGTCCTCCCATTGCAGACAATGGTAGATTTTTATCTAAACAGGGTACAGCTCTGTTCAGTCACAGACATGTAAAACAATACACATTCATTTCTAAAAGGCATGGACGGACTCAGTAGTTGACAGTAAGCTAAAACAGATTCTTATCCTGTCCCAGTTAATGAGTGTATCTGGCCTGCTTTGGGGACAGCAGCATATAGATGTCCAGGGAGATTGTGGATTGGGCAGGAGACCTTTCCGAATTTGTCTGATTGTTAACCTTATTCAGAATACTAGAATGCCTTCAAGGGAAGGGAAAAGGGATGAGATGGAATTATTATATTCTTGCCCCTTATGCCCATACAGGGCCTGATTCATGGAAACCTTGAGTAACCAACTGAGAGCCTGAAAATAGTACTTGAGAGGGTTTTACCATCTTGGAGGATAGTATTGCTGTTGTCGTTGAATTATGATTTATTTGGTATCTCGAGTGTACCGATGACTGTTAGGACTTGGAAAGTCCTGTGAGACTCTTTGCACTGGTGACCATGAGGATGAAGCTTGGAGGGAGAATTGGCCCTGTGACCAGGCACCATGGAGGGCCTTGGTGGAAGTCATGCAGGCATCGAAGACTGCTCCTGCTGCCACAGGCACTGGGGTTCAGTGTGAAGAGATGGGGAGTCCTCCTTCCGAGATACTCTCTCCTCTTCACACTAAGGTCTTCTTTTAAACTTGCATGTTGGAGTGGGGAAGGACAGTTGAGGAGAGTCTGGGTATTGTTTTAAAGACAAGCTGAGCTTTATTCGTATCTGAGAGATATTTTGTTCATCTGTCTTTCATGATTTTAGAAAAATTAAAAAATACTTGTCTGTTTTGTTTTATAAGTAGGTATATCCTTAAGTGACTCATTGGAAGCAAGATAGAATCAAGTAAACATTATGTGTTTCCATTATGAAAGAAGCTGTTTCTAGATTATGGGGTCTTTCTTTTTTCATTTCACTCTGCATTTTAACCAACCATGAATCACCAAGTTGAAAATATATACAAACCTAAAATTCAATGAACACTGTGAATGACAAACTTACAGAATTGAAAATTTTATAGCATATTTGGCAACTAAGATTCTTTGGCTTATGTGTTATTTTTTTTACATGCTTTGCTTTTATTTCAAACCAAAAAGTAAAACTTTTTAGAGTTTTCTTTCTTAGCAAAGCAATAAGTTTCTCTTGAACACATAAGATTACTGTAATTACGATTGCAGGATACCGTGCACGGGTCTTTGGCCTGACAGCTCCCTGCACCAGTACATCCAGCCCGAATAGTTCAGATCTTTCCTCGTGACCTGCTCACAGCACTGACATATTTAAGAGCTCCTCACCCTAGGGGCTGCAGATGCAACATCAGAGCTACTTTGAACAGCCAGTAGCCTCTCCCTGCAATGTTTGAACGGCTGCTGGACTGTCTCTGCTTCATCTCATGCACCCTGGAGCATTTTTTTAGAATACTCCTAATTTTACTTGAATCATTACTTCACAGATATTTTCTATATGTAATATTATTTCTATACTCATCAGATAGTTGAGAGCCATTAACGATGAGAGCATGGTGCTAATAGCACAGTATACTGGTATTGCTTCCCAGTAAGGCATGCCTTCTGCATGACTGACCCTCTCCTTCAAGGCATTATTCCCCCTGATAATGCTGCATTCTGCTTAGTACTTCTTTACTTGACTTTTTTTTTTTTTACCATTAAAAGATTTTATGACCTAGGGAATTGTAAAGCAGAGTAAAAGAAATAAAGTTTTGCAAGCTTTCATTTTTTAATTTAAATTTATTAGGGTGGCATTGGTTAATAACATTATCTAGGTTTCAAGAGCACAATTCTATAATACATCATCTGTATGTTGCGTTGTGTGCCGACCACTCAAAGTCATATCGTTTTTCCGTTATCGTATATTTTACCTCCTTTACTGTTTTCTCAGTCCCCCCAGTAACCTTTTCCATCTGGTAACTGCCAGACCTTTTCTGTGTCTATGAGTTTTTGTTCGCTTGTCTTGTTTGTTCATTATGCTTTCAGATTTGTATCCCATATATGAATGAAATCATGTGGTTCTTGACTTTCTTCATTTGACTTACATCACTTAGCATGTTATCCTCAAGATCTATCCATCTTCTCTAACTTCAAGTGATATATAACAAAGACACAATAATTAAAACAGGAAGGTATTGGCAGAAAAACAAGTTTTTATTCTTTAATATGCAGCTTGTGGTTTTTTAGAGTGCAAGACCATCCTCCATCATTTCCTTTGAAGTCATCTTTTTTTTTTCATACTAAATGGACCTATTTTGTAATGGAAATTATTAAAATAGGACAGGAATCTTTTTATATAATATATCTGACCAAATTTATACAATGCTTGACAGTAATAGAAAATTCAGCAACAGTAGAGTCATATCTTATTCTAGGATAAGCTTCTAAATTAATCAATTAAGGCAAAAAAAATGTGTTTAGTCTTAAGTACTGAAAACTGTGTCTCAGTAGGCCTAACACAGTGGCTAACCACTATCATTGAACTAAACAGCCGGCACGTGTTCAGCATTAGGAGAAGTGATTGGTGAGCTTAGGGTTATGCTACATGAAACCACATTGCAATTTAAATACTAGGCCCCTTGTGAACTCAGGGATCTGCTCCTATTGAAAAGCGCACATGAGGGCTGAGGAGACGAACGGTGGTCTCTGAGCCCCGTGCATGCTCCTTACCATGTGCATTGCTCATAAGAATGACAGGATCACACTGACTTTATTCTCTTCATTGTGTGATTTGACTACCTTGACATTCATGGCTACCCTTGCTAACCATTAGAGCATGGGTCCCCAAACTTTTTACACTGGGGGCCAGTTAACTGTCCCTCAGACCGTTGGAGGGCCAGACTATAAAAAAAACTATGAACAAATCCCTATGAACACTGCACATATCTTATTTTAAAGTAAAAAAACAAAATGGGAAAAAAATACAATATTTAAAATAAAGAACAAGTAAATTTAAATCAACAAACTGACCAGTATTTCAATGGGAACTATGCTCCTCTCACTGACCACCAATGAAAGAAGTGCCCCTTCCCGCAGTGCTGCGGGGGGTGGATAAATGGCCTCAAGGGGCCACATGCGGCCTGCGGGCTGTAGTTTGGGGACCCCTGCTTTAGAGCCAAGAATAGGTAAGAAAGTTTGTATATGTATACATACAAAAGTGGTTTTTTTTTAGTTTTGTTTTATATTAATTTTAATGGTTTGACATTAATCAATCAGGGTACATAGGTTCAGAGAAAATATCTCTAGATTATTTTGACATTTGATTATGTTGCATACCCGTCACTCATAGTCATATGGTCTTCCGTCACCTTCTATCTGGTTTTCTTTGTGCCCCTCTCCCTCCCCCTCTGTCTCCCTCTCCTCCCCCCCACAAAACCACCACACTCTTGTCCATGTCTCTTAGTCTCGTTTTTATGTACCACTTATGTATGGAATCATGCAGTTCTTAGTTTTTTCTGATTTACTTATTTCATTCCATATAATGTTATCAAGATCCATCCATTTTGTTGTAAATGATCCAATGTCATCATTTCTTATGGCTGAGTAGTATTTCATAGTGTATATGTACCACATCTTCTTTATCCAGTCATCTATTGAAGGGCTTTTTGGTTGTTTCCATGTCTTGGCCACTGTGAACAATGCTGCAATGAACATGGGGATGCATGTGCCTTTATTTACCAGTGTTTTTGAGTTATAGGAGTATATTACCAGTAGAGGAATTGCTGGGTCATACGGTAGTTGTATTCTTAATTTTTTGAGGAACCACCATACTTTCTTCCATAATGGTTGTACTACTTTACATTCCCACCAACAGTGGATGAGGGTTCCTTTTTCTCCACAGCCTATCCAACACGTGTTATTACCTGTCTTCTTGATAATAGCTAATCTAACAGGTGTGAGGTGGTATCTAAATGTAGATTTGATTTGCATTTCTCTAATAGCTAATAAAGATGAGCATCTTTTCATATATCTATTGGCCATTTGTATTTCTTCCTGGGAGAAGTGTCTGTTCATGTCCTCTTCCCATTTTTTTTTATTGGAATGCTTGCTTGTTTGTTGTTGGGTTTTATGAGTTATTTGTATATTTTGGATATTAGGCCCTTATCTGTGCTGTTGTTTGAAAATGTCATCTCTGATTTAATTGGCTGTCTGTTTATATTGTTGTCAGTTTCTCTTGCTGTGCAAAAGCTTCTTAGTCTGATGTAGTCTGATTCATTTATCTTTGCCTTTACCCTCCTTGCCTTTGGAGTCAAATTCATAAAGTGCTCTTTGTAACCAAGGTCCATGAGTTTAGTACCTATGTCTTCTTCTATGTAATTTATTGTTTCAGGTCTTATATTTAGATTTTTGATCCATTTTGAATTAACTTTAGTACCAGGGAACGAACTGTAGTCGAGTTTCATTCTTTTGTATGTGGTTTTCCAGTTTTCCCAGCACTATTTGTTGGAGAGGCTTTATTTTCTCCATTGTTTGTTATTGGCCCCTGTATCAAAAATTATTTGACTATATATATGTGGTTTTATTTCTGGGCTTTCTATTCTGTTCCATTGGTCTGAGTGTCTATTTTTCTGCCAATACCATGCTGTTTTGATTATCATAGCTCTATAATATACTTTGAAGTCAGGTATTGTAATGCCCCCAGCTTTGTTCTTTTTCCTTAGGATTGCTCTGGCTATTCGGGGTTCTATATAGTTCCATATAAACCTGATGATTTTTTGTTCCATTTCTTTAAACAATGACATTGGAATTTTGATGGGAATTGCATTAAATTTGTATATCGCTTTGGCTAATATAGTCATTTTGACTATATTTATTCTTCCTATCCAAGAACAAGGAATATTTTTCCATTCCATTATGTCTTTTTCAATTTCCCTTAACAACGCTTTGTAGTTTTCATTATATAGGTCCTTTACATTCTTTGTTATGTTTATTCCTAGGTATTTTATTTTATTTTTTGTTGCAATCATGAAGGGGATTGGTTTTTTTAGCTCATTTTCTGATGATTCATTGTGGGCATATAGGAAAGCAATGGACTTCTGTATATTAATTTTGTACCCTGTGACCTTACTGTATTGGTTTATTGTTTCTAGTAGCCTTTTTTGGAGTCTTTGGGGTTTTCAATGTTCAGGATCATATCATCTGCAAAAAGTGAAACCTTTACTTCTTCTTTGCCAATATCAATGCCTTTTATTTCTTTCCCTTGTCTGTTTGCTCTGGCTAGAACTTCAAGCACTACATTGAATAAGAGTGAAGAGACTGGACAACCTTGTCTTGTTCCTGATTTTAGGGGAAAAGTACTCAGTTTTATGCTATTTAATATGATGTTAGCTGATGCTTTATTATAGATGGCCCTTATTATGTTGAGATATTTTCCTTCTATACCAATTTTGTTAAGTGTTTTAAACATAAAATGATGTTGTATTTCATCGAATGCCTTTTCTGCATCTATTGATAAATCATATGGTTTTTGTTCTTTGTTTTGTTAATATGGTGTATTATGTTAACCGTTTTATGTATGTTGAATCATCCTTGTGATTCTGGGATGAATCTCACTTGATCATGATGAATTATTTTTTTTATGTGTTATTGTATTTGATTTGCTAGTATTTTGTTTAGTATTTTAGCTTCTGTATTCATTAGAGATATGGGGCTTTCATTTTTTTTTTTTTGTATGTGCTGTCTTTGCCAGGTTTTGGTATGAGGGTTATATTGGCCTCATAAAATGTGTTTGGCAGTATTGCTTCTTCTTCAATTTTTTGGAAGACTTTGAGTAGAATAGGAACCAAGTGTTCTTTGAATGTTTAATAGAATTCGCTAGTATAACCGTCTGGCCCTAGACTTTTATTTTTGGGGAGTTTTTTAATAGTTGTTTCTATTTTCTACCTGCTTATGGGTCTGTTTAGGCTTTCTGCTTCTTCATGACTCAGTCTAGAAAGATTGTATTATTCTAGGAATTTATCCATTTCTTCTATATTGTTAAATTTGTTGGCATATAGTTTTTCATAGTATTCTACAATAATTCTTTGTATATCTATGATATCTCTGGTGATTTCTCCTCTTTCATTTTGGATTTTGTTTATATGAGTCCTTTCTCATTTTCCCTTGGTGAGTCTTGCTAAGAGTTTGTCAATTTTGCTGATCTTTTCAAAGAACCAGCTCCTTGTTTAAATAATTTTTTCTATACTTTTTCTGTTTTCTATTCCATTTATTTCTGCTCTGATTTTTATTATTTCCTTTCTTCTGCTGATTTTGGGTTATCTTTGTTCTTCTTTTTCTATTTCGTTAAGATGTGATGTTAAGTGGTTTACTTGGGCTCTCTCTTGTTTGTTTATATAGGCCTGTAGTGATATGAACTTCCCTCTTATTACTGCTTTTGCTGCATCCCAGAGATTCTGATATGTTGTATTGTTATTTTTGTTTGCCTGTATGTATACAATATCTTTTGATATCTGCCCCTATTTCTTCTTTTACCCACACATTTTTAAAAAGTATATTGTTTAGTTTCCACATTTTTGTGGGTTTGTTTACCACCTTTTTGCAGTTGAATTCTAGTTTCAAGGCTTTATGATCAGAAAATATGCTTGGTATAATTTCAATCTTTCTGAATTTGTTGATGTTATTTTTGTGGCCCAACATATGGTCAATTCTTGAGAATGTTCCATGTACACTAGAGAAAAATGTATACTCTGGCACTCTGGGATGAAATGTCCTTTAGATGTCTATCATATCTAATTGTTCTAGTGTTTCGTTTAAGGCCAATATTTCTTTTTTTTTTAAATTTTATTCATTTTAGAGAAGAGAGAGAAAGGGAGAGACAGAGACAGAGAGGGAGAGAGAGAGGAGAGAGAGACAGAGAGAAAAGGTGGGGAGGAGCTGGAAGCATCAACTCCCATATGTGCCTTGACCAGGCAAGCCCAGGGTTTCGAACCAGCAACCTCAGCATTTCTAGGTCAATGCTTTATCCACTACGCCACCACAGGTCAGGCAAGGCCAATATTTCTTTATTGATTTTCTGTTTGGATGATCGATCTAGAGCCATCAGCAGTGTATTGAGGTCTCCAAGTATGCTTGTATTTTTGTCAGTTTTTGTTTTTAGGTCAGTCAGTAGCTGTCTTATATATAATATTTTGGTGCTCCTTGGTTTGGTGCATATATATTAAGAAGTATTATGTCTTCTTGATTCAGTGTCCCTTTATCATTATGAAATGACCGTTTTTGTCTCTGATTACCTTTGCTGTCTTGTAGTCAGCATTGTTAGATATGAGTATTGCTACACCTGCTTTTTTTATGTTATTGGCTTAGAGTATTATTTTCTAACTTTTCACTTTAAATTTGTTTTTATCCTTGTAGCTTAGATGTGTTTCTTGTAGGCAGCATACAATTGGATTTTTTAAAATTCATTCTGCTACTCTGTGTCTTTTTATTGGTGAGTTCAATCCATTTATATTTAGTATAATTATTGACATTTGAGGATTTCCTATTGCCATTTTATATATTGCTTTCTGATAGTTTTGTATCTTGTTTCGTTCTCCTCTTTTATTTTTCTATCATTTGTTTTTGTTTGGTTATAATCCATACTTCTTTTCTCTGTTACTTCTTTTTTCAAGCCATGTTGGTTTTTTCAGGGGTGGTCACCATTAAGTAATGGAAAGCATACATATCATATTCATTGTAGTACATTATCTCGTGAGTGCTTCTGCACTTCATCCTCCTTTGCTGCTATTAATCTTTGTCCTCTCCCCTTTATTGTTTCTTTGTCACAGATTAATCTTGTTTTTTTGCAATCTTGATGGAGCTTTTACTTGTAGTTTTGTTCTTTGTGTCTGGTTGGAAAATCCCCTTTAGTATAATATTTCCTGAAGTGGGAGTTTTCTAGTCATAAATTCCTCATCTTTTCTGTATCTTGAATGTTTTTATTTCTTCTTCATATTTGAAGGATAGATTTGATGGGTATAGTATTCTTGGCTGGAAGTTCCTCTCTTTCAGAACTTTAAATATTGGGGTACACTCTCTTCTAACTTGTAGAGTTTCTGCTGAGAAATCTGTTGATAATCTAATGGGCCTTCCTTTGTATGTTGTATTCTTCTTTTCCTTGGCTGCCTTGAGAATTTTTTCTTTGTCATTAGTTTGTGCCAATATCATTATGATGTGCCTTGGAGTAGGTTTATTAGGGTTAAGATAACTCGGTGTTCTGTTTGCTTCTTGAATTTGAGGCTTTAGTTCTTTACACAGGCTTGGGAAGTTCTCATCTATTATTTGTTTGAATATATTCTCTATTTTCTCTCTCTTCTCTTTCTGATATACCCATTATTTTTATGTTGCTCTTTCTGATGGAGTCAGACAATTCCTGTATGGCTATCTCATTTTTTTTAATTTGTGAGTCTCTCTTCTCTTCTCTCTGTAGTACCTCTAGTTGCCTGTCTTCTATTCACTAATTCTCCCCTCTATTGGGCCTGTTCTATTGGCTAAGCTTGTTATCTCGTTTTTCAGTTCATGAATTGAGTTTTTCATCTCTGTATGATTCATTTTTATTGTTTCAATTTCCTTGGTGAAGTATTCTTTCTGTTCATTTAATTGTTTTTTGAGCTCCCTAAATTGCCTTTCTGTGCTTTCTTGTATATCCCTGAGTATTTTTAGGACTTCAATTTTAAATTCTCTGTCGTTTAACTCCAAGGTTTCTAAGCTATTGAATTTTTTTTCTATAGATTTTTCCTCATCTATCTGAGCTACATCACTGTCTTTTTTTTCCATGATATTCGATTTCTTTTTCTTTAATGGCATTTGAGAGTGGTATTGTTAATAACACTAATAAGAATTGATAAAAAAAATTTTTTTGAGAAAATGCAGTTTAGAACAAAACTGAAAATTATTGTTCTAAGTGGAACAAAAATACGTAGACTGGAGGGCCTGGGTTGGGAGGGAGTGACAAAGAGACAAAAAACGAGGCAAGAACTCACAAAATGCCACAAGGAAAAAATTTGGATCAGGAATAAAATAATTTGTTTGCAAATGATGGTCAAATGAGAGAAATAGTGTAAGAGAAAGGAAAAAAAAGAAAAAGGAAAGAATAAAAAATAATACAGTGAAAAATGAAAATTCTATTGTGTTAAGTGGCACAAAAACTATAGAATGGAGAGCCAGAGCTGAGGGAAATGCTAAAGAGATAAAAAGCGAAGTATAAAGTACACAAAATGCCACAAAGAAAAAATTTGAATGCAGAATAAAATAATTTTTTTGTGGGTGAGATTCAAATGAGAGAAAAAAATGAAAGAGAGGAGAAGAAACAAAAAGAGAGAAAGAGAAAAATGCGTTGTTTTTTGGAAAGTAACACTCATAGAAATAAAAGAATGGAAAATGTAACACCTATTAGTAATAACATTCAGATTAAAAAGAAAAGAATTAAATGGAAAGAGGATAATATGACCAAGGTGGGAGAAAGAAAAAAAATGGAAAATGTTATAAAGACTGTGGATTTTTCCTGGTTTTGAGAAGTTATCCTCTTCCTTTTACTTTCTTCTCTCTCTTTTTGGCCGGTGTTGCTGTACCCCAATTCTGCCCCTGTGGTACTCTTAGGCAGAGATTTGCTGTTGTGTCACTATGGTGATGACATAAACTAGGCCTCAGTCCCATTGGTAGGCGGGGCTTGTTAGTGTTTGCAGGCTCTGACAATGGGAGAGTCTGTTTTCCCGGAGCCTCTCCCCAAATCTCTCCTTCAGCAGCCTGGGACCCAGCTGTGAGCTTTCCCCAGCCATTGCCTGGAGAGAAAGAGGCTCTATGAGCTGCCAAATCCCCCCTCTACCCCCACTCAATGCAGGGTTCTGGGTAAGGCTTTGCCAGCCAGAGCCACCAGCGTAATCAGGCAAGGCTGGGAGCCAATTACCTTTCAAGTGTCTTTCTATGAGCCTCTGGGCATGTCTAGTATGCCTCAGCACTCCACAGGTCTGCTCCCCCCCCACACACAGTACTGCAGTTCTCTTCCCCAGGTGTGTGCTTTGTTAGCTCGTAAGGCTGGTGGAGGTGCTGCACCCAGACAGGTCCGGGTGTAGGGAAGCCAGCTTTCGTGCACTTCCCATGCACTGTTGTTTGGGAAACCAAGATTATTCAGAAACTCTGGTCACAGCCCACACAGAGGGTCACTACTGACAGTTTCTGACCCAGCACCCATGCCCGAAGCGCCAGGTGGATCCACATGCATACTGCCCATGCTCGCTGACCAGGATACTGGGAGTAAACAAGGCAACTGCTTGCCCACTTTTGCTGGAGTCTGCCGCTGGCATTAGCTCCTCGTGGGTTGAGCCGTGGGCACACTCTCTCCTCGGCTTGAACATCTCTGCCCTAGCCCAGCTTTTTCCGCACCCCCAGCCCTCACTTTCTCTCTGTTCCAAATGAAAGCAGCCCTTGCTCAGGTCAGTGAGGAAAGCGGAATACTCCATTGTCCGTCTTATTTCCTTCAGAGTGGGTTATATATTCAGCCACCTTTTTGCCCAGTCATACCTTTGTTTGATGTATATGTATTTCAGATGCTCCTGAGATTGTTTTTCTGTCTCTAGTTGTTGAATTTGTTGAAGTTTCAGGGAGAGGTATCGGGAGTACTCCTCATGCGCCATTTCTCTGACATCACTCTCCCAAAAGTTTTGATTACAGCAGTTGCTTATTGGGCAGCACAGCAGAGTGAAAGGGCACAGATGTGCAAGTTAGGAATTGTGGTTCTTGTCCTAACGACTGAAATCTGACTTATGCTCAGGCAAAGATTTTATTTATCCTTCTAAAACTTTATTTTCTTGTTTGCAACAGTAAGTAGATGAACTTTGCAACAGTAAGTAGATGGATTAGGTCAGTGGTTCCCAACTTGAATGTGGGACACTTTAGAAATAAGATATCCAAGCTTACCTCCAGAATTCTGAAAATTTATAAATTTAAACATCTTTGAATCCTTTCTGCTTAATATGCCAGTTATGAGACCTCTCTCATTCCTCTAGTAGACTTTCAGACTCTCCCGATCCTGTTGTGTTCATGGCCTCTGGCCTTCCAAAGCCACTAGTGCACAGGTCTTGAAGGGAAGGTGACCTGCTCCTTTCATTTTATTCAAGCATCTCTTATAAACATCAGGGTGGAGGATTTTTTTTTCTATTAGAAATATACCTGTTCTTCCAAAACTATTCTCATGTCATTCAATATGGGAATGAAATTAATGTAGAGTTAGGTTTAAAGTAGAAGCCACAGGAAAAAGCATAATTATTAATTTTATATACATGATAGGGCAAAAGTAAGCTAATAGTTCATATGGAAAATATTACAGTAATTAAATAATAATATAAGAATAAACTGTGTTTCACATACAACTGTAAACCTACTTTTTGCCACACCCAGTACACACCCCACACACACACGCGCGCGCGCACGCACACACACATACATAAATGACCTTCTCAAGCAAATCTTAACATTTTCATTAAGAATGGCCAAAACCCTGGCCTGGTTGCCTAGTTGGTTAGAGCATTGTTCCAATACACCAAGGTTGCAGTTTTGATCCTGGATCAGGGCATGTAGAAGAATCAACCAATGGCAGCATAAATAACTGGAACAACAAATCAATGTTTTACTTTTTTTCTCTTTCTCTTCCCCACTCCCCTCCCCCTCTCTAAATTTAATCAAAAATATTATTTTAACTGAGTGGAGGGGAGATAGACTCCCACATGGGCCCCAACTAGGATCCACGTGGCAACTCCCATCTGGGGCCAATGCTCTGCCCATCTGGGGACATGCTCGCAATTCAGCTATTTTTAGTGCCTGGAGCCGACATGATGGAATCATTTGAGCCATGGCTGCAGGAAGGGGAGAGGGAGAAAGAAAGAGAAGTGGGAGGGAGAGTGGGGAGAAACAGATGGTTGCCTATCCTGTGGGCCCTGACTGGGAATCAAACCCAGGGCTTTCAAAACATGCCAGGTCTATGCTCTACCTCTGAGCCAACTGGCTGTGGCCTAAAATTTTTTTAAAAATAATGTTTTTTGTTTGTTTTTTTTTTTTAAAAAAAGATTGTCTGAAAGCTTATTGGTAATGAAAATTCTTAATGTGGCTATGTTAGGTCAAGACTAATTTGAGGAAGGATTATGAAAGTTATAGTTTGCCCTGGCCGGTTGGCTCAGCGGTAGAGCGTCGGCCTAGCGTGCGGAGGACCCGGGTTCGATTCCCGGCCAGGGCACATAGGAGAAGCGCCCATTTGCTTCTCCACCCCTCCTGCCGCGCCTTCCTCTCTGTCTCTCTCTTCCCCTCCCGCAGCCAAGGCTCCATTGGAGCAAAGATGGCCCGGGCGCTGGGGATGGCTCTGTGGCCTCTGCCCCAGGCGCTAGAGTGGCTCTGGTCGCAACATGGCGACACTCAGGAGGGTCGCAACATGGCGACGCCCAGGATGGGCAGAGCGTCGCCCCCTGGTGGGCGTGCCGGGTGGATCCCGGTCGGGCGCATGCGGGAGTCTGTCTGACTGTCTCTCCCTGTTTCCAGCTTCAGAAAAATGCAAAAAAAAAAAAAAAAAAAAAAGAAAGTTATAGTTTATGCTTTAGATGTAATCTGCAGGTTATTGGAAAGGTGTTATAGTCATCCATCCCCCTTTGGAATCTTGAAGTATAGAGTATATCTAATTCTTCTAAGTAATTTTTATATTTATATATGTTTGGTTATGAGAAGAGATAATAACCTTTCTTGAGCAACTAATTTGTTTTTTTTTAGTCAGCAAATTATATGTGACACTTTCAGTGAAAATGGAACTTTTAACAAAAAAAAAACAGTAAAAAGTTTGGGGGACCTCAAAAACAACTCCTGAGTGAACAAGATACACTTATAGTATTAGGCCTGCCACCTTATCTTTCTTCCTATGGGTAAGAAAAATCCTAGGAATAGGGAAGGCCTAAATTGTCATTGTTTGGGCTTCTGTTTGGTGTCATGTTGCATGAGGTAAAGCAGAGGAAGGGAGAGAGGGAGGGAGAAGGAGAATGACTGAGGAGAAGAGTGGTTTTGCAGCATTTTCATTTAGGTTAGGTGGGAATAATCCATTTTCATAAATCCAGTACTAAATTAGTCATTTAAAAAAACAACAACAACCTGATTTCATATGAAAGACAAGCTAACAGAAGGTTGGAGCAAAACAAAGTAGTTTTAGTTTTTTAATAATCTTTAAGACAGAATTGTATAGAAGTTAAGGTATTGAAGAGAATGTATCTGTTTTTATTTCTTTCATAAAAATAATGAAAGAAATGAAATAGGACAGTCTAGTGAACTAGTATTTGTATTGATTACTTTTAGATGCCATAGTGCCCTCAGTCTCTCACAATAAGTTATCAGTTAGATATAGGTTCAATTCTATTTAGTTTGGTTACACGTAAACCAAATATTTTTGTAAGCCAATAACCCCTAAAATTCTTTCTACTCTTAAAATTCTGTGCTTTTGCATTATCTGTTTGGCACTCTCCCAGTTTTCTCCAGCCATAAATCAAGAGTGTTCTTTCCTAATTTTTTTTTCGAAGTTTAAGAACTGGCTTAAAAAACAGGTTGAGAATTGACAAAGATCTGTGTGTTTAGTAATGTAAAAAGAGCCTAGTTTTGTGTATTTAAATAGCTGTGGGTGGCCGTGGCCAGTTGGCTCAGTGGTGGAGCGTCGGCCTGGCATGCGGGAGTCTCGGGTTCGATTCCAGGCCAGGGCACACAGGAGAGGCGCCCATCTGCTTCTCCACCCTTCCCCCTCTCCTTCCTCTCTGTCTCTCTCTTCCCCTCCCACAGC
Source organism: Saccopteryx bilineata (assembly GCF_036850765.1). Classification (NCBI taxonomy): domain Eukaryota; kingdom Metazoa; phylum Chordata; class Mammalia; order Chiroptera; family Emballonuridae; genus Saccopteryx; species Saccopteryx bilineata. The sequence continues at coordinate 54,245,327 of NC_089500.1, read as the reverse complement.
CGAGGCTCCATTGGAGCAAAGATGGCCCGGGCGCTGAGGATGGCTCTGTGGCCTCTGCCTCAGGCACTAGAATGGCTCTGGTTGCAACACAGCAATACCCCAGATGGGCAGAGCATCGCCCCCTGGTGGGCGTACCGGGTGGATCCCGGTCGGGCGCATGCAGGAGTCTGTCTGACTGCCTCCCCATTTCCAACTTCAGAAAAATACCAAAATAATAATAATAAAAATAAATAAATAAATAGCTAGCTGTGGTATAATTGATGGTATAAATTCCTTACTTTATTTTTTATTTATTTTTATTTTTTTGTTTTTGAGAAAGAGATAGAGAGTGCGAGAGAGACAGGAAGGTAGAGAGAGGGAGGGAGTGAGAAGCATCAACTAGTAGATGCTACATTTTTGTTGTGCATTGATTACTTCTCATACATGCCTTAATGGGGATTGGACCTCAGGTTCAAGCCGAGACAGTGATGCCTTGCTCAAGCCAGCGACTTCGGGGTTCAAAACAGTGGTCTCAGCATTTTGGGTGGATGCCCTATCCACTGTGCCACCACTGGTCAGGGTAACTTCCTTTCTTTAAAATGCTAATGTGACATCTTTGAATGAGAGATATCACAAATTAAATCTATCCTTCTTTCTGCTTTAATATTATTATAGCCATATTTCACTTAACACCATCCACACATTCCTCATTGTCTTGTCCCTAGCCCGTACAGTGACCTATGCAGCCAGATCTAAGATGTTTTTTCCAGATACCTCAGCTTGAATCATCTCACTTTCCAGCAAACCTTTGATCCCCCCCGGCACTGTACCTGTATTATAGCCAAGACCCTCTTTTTGTGGGATCCTTGTGTAATTATCCAATTACCCACCATGTTATTCTTTCTCTATTTAAAGCTCAGTATGTGAATAAATGTAGTTTATCATATTTGCTAGGAATATTTTTGCCAGCTGCTCTGCTGTCTTTTTTTAAATACTGAGCAAAGCCCAATATACCATGTTTCATTTTTTATCATCACTCTCGGGAGCTCTGTCAGATCTGTGGGAGAGACTTTTAGAAAACTGCCCATTGCCCTTGCATTCTTTTCGTACCATGATCTTGTTTCTGTGTGGTAGAATTCGTATCCTTTCTATACTCACTGGTCCTTCAGGACTCCAGCGTATTTAGCTCCATCTCTCCCTGTGTCAGGTAGACGGTTCACTCACCTTCCTCTACTAGTATTGCCATCGTTATATTTCAGTGGTTTTTCTGTACCATCGCATAAGTATACAATTCACATTTTTAGTAACCTTTTAAAAATTCCTTTGCATTTTCACTTCAGAAAATTATTCTATTTTATTTATATATCATGAATGACAGCCTAAAACCTAATACAAGCAACCGTGGTGTTTAGTCACACAATTTCCTCTTCTTTTTGAGATACTCCTTATATCACAATGGGTATTTATTATCCCTAATTTTATTAGGAGATGGAGAATAGATATGATTACCCTATAATTTTAGTTAGAAACACGCTTATTATTTGCATTCTCCAACATTCAGGGGTAATTATTTCATTAAATCTTTTTAGCAAACTATAATATAAATTTCCTGGGTGTGGGGTAGAAAAGCAAACAGGATATTAATCTATAAATTTCCAATCCAAAAAAAAGATATTGAAAGCTTAATTATTTGAAATGAGAATATGTCCATATTTAGATAGTTTATTTATTTTTATTTCTAGAGGCAATTCTGTTGCATCCCTTGCCCCATTCTTAGTCTCAGCTGGTCTTACTGCCTATTTTGCTGAAAAAATGAAAGCTCTCAGGGGAGAAATTGGCCATCCTCCCACCTTGATCCTCTAGCAGCCCCTGCTCCGTCCACATGTGCCCTGCCCCCCGCCGCTGGACCTGGTGCAAGTCCCTTCACTGTCAGCAGTCAGTCCTCACTGGCCACCAGCCTGACCCTTTGTGGCCATTCACGTACCTTTTCTCTATTATATCCTCTCTCTTTACATTATCAGTTTTCATTTTATCGAAACATTCCCATCATCACTCAAACAGAAACAATAAAAATATTTTTGCTGGACCACAAATTCACTTTCTCACCACTTTTTATATCAACACTCCTCAAAAGAGTTTGAGCTATTATTTTTCTTTTTCCTCTGCTCTTCTCCCTTGACATTCAGGCAGGCCTGTTTGTGGCTCTTCAGTGAAAATGCTCTTGTTCCAGTCCCCCACTCCCGCACCTGCCACACCCCAGCCCCTGCCTCCCTGTCCCCACGCGCCTCCCTGCCCCCACGCCCCTCCCTGCCCCCACGCGCCTCCCTGTCCCCACGCGCCTCCCTGCCCCCACGCCCCTCCCTGCCCCCACGCGCCTCCCTGTCCCCACGCGCCTCCCTCTCCCCACGCGCCTCCCTCTCCCCACGCGCCTCCCTCTCCCCACGCGCCTCCCTCTCCCCACGCGCCTCCCTGTCCCCACGCGCCTCCTCTGCAGAGGATGCGTTTCCCCTGGCTTTCCTCTCCCTCCTCCCGCTGCTCCTCCTTGGCCTCTCTTCTCACCCCTTTTAGGCTCAACATTTTGTGTTTCCCAGAGCTCAGTCCTCAGACCTCTTCCCCTCATCGATGCTCACGCCCTGTGGGGCCCCATCTCGTCCATGGCTCTACCTGCCAGGTGTTACGGATGCCGTCGCTGCCTTGGCACCTCCGCTTTCTGCCACAATGTGGAGTCTGCCTCTAGACCTGTACCAATTTCCAGTAGAAGTAATTGCTTCTCAAAGAACGAGCCCGAGGCAGTAGTTTCTCCTAATTCAGTCCCTCTCTATACTTTCCAGTGTCCCCAGTCTTGTCCGGAATCCAAGGGAGACCCTTTTGCTTTGGCCCATGCGATCCCATCACGCGCACCTTTTCCATTGTCAGCGGGCTCCAGCCGCTCCGGCGTCTGCTGCAGTCCAAGCATACGTCATGCTTCCCTTCCTGGAGGATCCTAGTCGCATGTCAGGACTCCCTCCCCGACTGCTCTGCCTCAAACAGCACCCCACTCCTACCCCATCTCTTTCTCTCCCTCACGCTCTTTATATCTCCTCCTACCGCCATCACTGGGACATTACTTTCTGCTTCTTATTTGATTATTTGTTCTGTCTTCGGCCCCAGAAGGTAAGCTCCGAGGGGCCTGGTCTTCCTGTTGGATGTGCAGCAGTGTCTCTGGCCCTGGCCGACTGCCTGTCATGCAATAGGCACTTCATAGCTCCCCAAACGAACGAATATCCCTCAGTGGTTATTTTGGCTTAAATAATAATAGTTATTAAAGTGTTTTCACTTGTCTGTCTTTAGTGACATTATATCTTTTCCACTTTTGTTATATCCTCTAGTGGATATTATCACCCAGTGCTAATGTCATTTCTCTATAAACCGCTTCCTAAATGGATCAGGTTGAACCAAGTGCTTTTCCAGCAGTTGGTAGATAGTGTTAAAATAGGGGTAAGGACGCTGCTGCGGGCTCCTTATTTTCTGGTGCTGGCCATCCTCAGTCTCGAGCACATATATATCAATTTGCTTCAATCAGTAGTGGTATTGCCATTCTGCTCTGGGTCAGCTCTGTACCAAATGCAATAAGAATTCTAAGAGGAAACAGCTTTCTTCTCAGAAGGAGAGGATGATTTCAGCTTCTAACACGTTCTGGGTGGGATAATAAGCCTTTCCAGTTACATCACTCATGGGTGCCAGTTTAGCCGTTTTGAAATGAAGGACATTTCCCTTTCTCATTTCCTAGAGTGGAGTGCAATCTCTTTTATTTCTATTATCCTGATATTCTATGTCATCTTTATATGCAATAGATCTAATACCCATATTCAATTCTAGTTTTGTTTTTTTTAGAACCCTTACTTGATTTTGTAAAAGAAGACAAAATAAAATTGCTATTTTATCCTAGAGATTTTTGAACTCCATGTTATACAAAAAAATCTGTTTACAATGCCTTAATCAAAAAGAACATTACTTTTCCTCCAGTGACAGACACTGATACAGTAGGTCGCCCCTTGGTATGTCGTGGTCCAGGCACAGTCTTCCTTCATTCTCTGCTTCTTCAACACTCCTGCTTTTGTCCTTGTGCTCTCCCCTCATGAACTCTTACATCTGCGTTCTGCAAAGGTCGAAGGAGGAGGAAATGGACACAGTGGCACCTGTGTCATCTTGACCCTCTCAGTAGGGAAGAAAAACATTGATAGACACCTTCACATTGCCTTTCCCTGAGGCCTTGTTGTCCGAGACAGTGTCAAATGACCATGTCTGGATGTGAGAGAAGCGGGGAAAGCCAACACTTTAGTGAGATGCATCGCTGCCCTAAGCCTAATCAGGGTTCAGTCAGCAAGAAGGGAGGGAGTGTATGTTGGGTGGGCAAGACAGTGCTGGTCACGGCTGCTTACGGCAGCCATGCAGTTCCGTGTGTGGGAACCCATGAGGACATTTCACTGCAGCATCATGTTAGCATGAAGCATTGTTCATTACTCAGATAATTTCCTGTTTACCAGAATGCTTTCCATTTCTTTGCTGTCCTTGCAGTAAGAGCTCTGCAATTGGATTAACTCCTGCCTGAATAAAATTTTTATAGGAGACTTGGAATAAATGAAAAGTTATTGATGTTGCTTGATATAGCGAGGAGCTCATAATATTTAGAAATATTGTAGGAAATCAGCTTGATTTTAGAGATGCTAAGCTCTGAAATGAGAATCAAATAGTGATTACCTCATAGCATTCTGGTCAGACAAAAATAATGCCTACTGATGTGAGTTGTTGTTTTTATGATTATTTATTCAGTCTTAAAACACATTCCGTATCTCTGCAGTAGTAGATGGAGATACGATGGTAAACAAATTAGATAAGGCCAATGCCCTCACTTTCGAGAAGGGAGACAGGTGATAAACAGATGAGCTAGGAAAGTAATTTCTAAGAAAGTGGTAAAAAGAAGGCAAGAAAGGGTTTATGATCAGGAATGGTCTCTCTGAAGAAGTGATTTCAAGCTGAATCCATTTTTCCAGAGACATAGTTCCCCAGATGTCTAAGTTACAAGTAAGAATTCTTGGTGAACATGCAGTTAGTTTTATCACTGGCTCCCTTTATCCTAGAGGCAATAATATGAAGGTTTGTAAGAATTTACAGGTTTTCTTCCTCCACAGATGTTTCTCTCTGTCTTATTCACCTTAGAGTTAACCTATTAAACATTATACAGAATTTACCAAGGAAATTGTTAGATTCCATGCATTTTGTTGTTGTTGTTATGTTTTTCTGAAATGAGAAGCAGGGAGGCACAGAGACAGACTCCCGCATGCACACAACCGGGATCCACCTGGCACGCCCACTAGGGGGTGATGCTCTGCCCATCTGGGGTATTGCTCCATTGCAAACTGGAGCCATTTTAGCACCTGAGGCGGAGGCCATGCAGCCATCCTCAGTGCCAGGGCCAGCTTTGCTCCAGTGGAAACTTGGCTGCGGGAGGGGAAGAGAGAGACAGAGAGGAAGGAAAGGGGGAAGGGTGGAGAAGCAGATGGGCACCTCTTCTGTGTGCCCTGACCGGGAATCGAACCCAGGACTCCCACAAACTGGGCCAACGCTCCACTGCTGAGCCAACCGGCCAGGGCCTCTGTGCATTTTTAATACATTTTCTTCTTGACTTCTTTATGTCCCTTGCTGCAATTCTTAATGTAATAATTCTTTTCCCAATACTTGTGGTCATACCTCTCCTTATTGATCTAAGAAGAGAATTATGACACCCATCAGTACTCTGGATAAATATTTAATAGATCACTTCAAACATTAATTTAATCAAATACATTAAAGTAGTCCTGAACAAAATGCTAAAAAGAATTTATTGAGAGTTTACTGGGACATTGTCCGCGTGGATTGCCATCTGGGCTGGCTGACAGAGGTGTTTGTCTGTTGTTCGGTTGTTTATGGCTTTACTATGCCAGGCCTTTGTGGTGGTGCTCTTGGGGCAGTGAATTGGAAGGTGCAGTTTGGAGAACGGTTTCTTTATATCTGTATTTCTTTCTTTTCTCATAGATTCTTTTATTTACTGACTAACACAAGAATACTTCTTAATTAGAGACTTATTCACAGTCTCTGTCAGTTCTTTGGATTTGTTTTAAAAAAATTTTTTTAAGCTGTTTCTAAAAGCTACTGTTGAATTGAGCAATTCTTACTTCTTTCTATATATCTCTCAAGGTATTCCATGAAATTGTGAGGGCACAAGTGTGTAAGACATACTTTCTTATTTTTTATAGAATTAAATTGAAGTATAAATATTTATTCTCATGTCACCACATATTGGGACCCAGCTTCAGTCATTATTTTTGTGCTGTGTAATCACACTGTAATGCAAATTTCTGGTTTTTATATGCAACATTTCTTTCTTTTTTGTGAGGGGACAGGGGCAAAGTGAAGTAAAAGTCCTATCAATTCATTACCATTAAAATATGAATGTCTCGTACAGGTGAAGGGTGAAATGTTTTAATGTACATATAATCAATCACCTTGCTTGTGGCCTCCGGGCCTGACGTGTTCTGTCCTTTGGAAAAGGACATGCTGTCTTGTTGCAGGGAGCCAATGGAAGGGCTGCTGGGCCCCGGTCAGAACTTGCTTCCTCTGTTTAGATCTAGGGACTAGATCAAGGTCCATTTCCAGGACCAAATAAGGTCACCAAATTCTAGCATAGTCACTGTCCTTTCTCTCTCCCTCCCCCCTTCTCCTCACCCCTGGCAACATCATTCTGGACTAGATTTATTCTTCATGGGCTGTGGCTCTGTGGATGTTAAATAACTAACAGAAAAGTTGCCATCCCCACAGCAGGCTAAGTTAGGCTGAAACAACTCAGTGTAGGACAGGAAAGCTACAAAGCAAGAGGGACTTGGAAGCGTGGAAGGCTTTTCACACCAGATGCCTGTGTGCAGTAATAGAAGTGGTCAGGGGCCCTGGCCGGAGAGCTTGGTTGGTTAGAGTGTCGTCCCGATGCGCAGAGGTTGCTGGTTCAATCCCCTGTCAGGGCATACAGGAACAAATCAATGTTTCTGGCTGTCTGCCTCTCATTCTCTGTCTTCTCTAAATAAATTTTAAAAAAGAAGAAGAAGAAAAAGAAGACATGATCAGGAGGAAAGGGCACAGGATCTGGCCCACACAGGGAGTGTAGTTTTGCATTCAGAGCCCCATGTGAGAGCTGTGCTAAGATGATAGAATTACCGTCCATGAGCCTCACTGATTGCTGCCACTCTGGATCTACTCTGGGATGACCCACTGTGTGTTTTGTCTCACTTAGTTCTGCCAACAGCCCTGAGATGTAGGTGCTTCCCGTTTTACAGATGGGAACATGGAGCCTAGGAGAACTTTGGTCATACACATGAAGTAAAACCTAAACCTGGCCAACCTTGAGAGCCTGATCTTAGCTGCTGTCCCACCGCACAGGAAGGGCAGCCGGTGTGGAGAGCAGGAGTGTGCTCTCCGTCAGTGTAGATCTGAGCCTGTGCCGCACAATTCGTGGACTCCTCTCTTGACCAACAGCATCTCAAAGGAAGGGCTGTGCCGTCGTCATCTGTTTGTTCAGTGAGCATTTTGAGCACCAACTAGGTGTCACACTAGGCGCTGGTCACACAATAATGAAATACACACAGGCTTGCAGCTTCTAGTTTAATAAGAGAGATAAGCATTAAACAAGTAATCATTTAATTTGTAGTTTGGTAAATGTAACAAAATGGGAACCTGATGTACTCTTGAAAGGTAGTGTGAGGAAGGAAAATGTAAGCTGTGATATGAAAGATAAACAAGACGTATCCAGGCTTAAAAATAGGAAGCTCATCACACCATGCAAATGCCCTGGTTGTGAAAGAACCTGAAAGATTCAAGGACAGGGAAAGACCAGTTTGGATACAGAATATTGAATGCGGAAGAAAACCAGGTCAGATGTATCTGAAGAGTTATATAGGACTCAGATTACAGAGGCCAGGCTGAGGATTTTGGATTTAATCCAAACAATGAGAAGCTATTGCAAGGTGCTAAGAAGGAAATGATACAGTTAGACCTGTGTTTTGAAAATGTTACTGTGTTTGCAAACAGGAGAATAGGTTGGCATGAGTAAAGAACAGCTACGAAGTCCTCTGAGGAGATGGAATGGCGTAGCTTAGGCCGGCACAGTGGCAATGAAGGTACACGGGCAGGTTAGTGATATATTGAAGCCACTGAGGATGGAAGCTGAGGCAGATTGGAGTGGGGGGGGCAGCTGTCCGGGGTCACTGCCAGGTTTCTGGAATGAAGTTGATGTGGCTTATTGGAATGAGAAGCTTTAGAGGACAAGAAGGTCAGAGGACAGTTTTGAACACGGTGAGTTTGAAATGCCTTTCAGGTCCTAGTGGGAACATATTGGAGCTGAGTGTATGGAGCTGGAAGTCCTGGTCTGGAATATAAACAAGGTCTGGGCTATATAGCCTCTGAGGATCTGCACATACAGCTGGTGAATGAAGTGTTGAAACAGACAGCCCTAGAACAAAATGTGGACTTCCTGACATACGTCAACTAGAGGAGCAAAAGCTGGTGAAGTAGAGTGTGAAAGAATGGTGATATGCCGCAGGGAAATCGTCAGAGTGTGCTGTCACCAAAGTCGATGGACAAAAACAATTCAAGAAGGAGATAGTGAGTAAAAGTACCAAGGCACTGCATGTGATGCACACTGAGCAGTTCACATTGGGCTTAGTGAATGAAGGTCGTTACTGACTGTTACTGACCTTAGAAAATGGGTTGGTGTGGTTTGAATAGCGAGATGTCAGGGAACGGCGATGACTTCTCTGAGAAGTTTGGCTCTGGTGGGAAAGTGTGAACAGCAGTAAAGGAAAATGTGGGTTCCAAGTAGAGTTTCAAGCTATTCTTTTCTGTTTTGTTTTGTTTTCTTTTTGTTTCTTTTTATAATGGAGGAAACTGGAGTATGTTTAAATGTTGGTAGAAGGACTGAAAGATCTAGGAGTGGTCAGAATAGACGATGGCCTAAAGATCTTGGAGAATGAGATGGATAACACTGGAACAGAAACGGCAAGGGTTTGCCTCGGGGAGGGAGGGCAGAGCTCCCTGCGCTGGGCAGGAGCTGGGCAATGACGGGGCCCAGGGCGCGGGCTCCTGTGCTCTCAGTGAAGGGGCGGGCCAGCTCGCTGCTGAGGGCCTGTGCAAGTCAGCAGGCGGTTCGGGAGAGCTTAGAGGAGCTCAGGTAATATTGAAGACATAGTAGTTTGGGGGAAATCTGCACCAGTGTGTAATGTTCTCCAGGAGAACTTAGTTACACAAAACACGGAGCAGCAGGCCAGCACATTGGGTCTGGGGTTGACTCTTTTTTTCCTCACAACCACTCAGGATAAAAGGTCAGAGAGGAGAGAGAATTTAAGGTATTTGCAATAGAGGGTGCAATACTGGCTGTCAGAGTCTAAGATGAGGTAGGGGAGTTATGATAAGAGGGGACTGACTGGTGACTGGCGTGGGGAAATGAGGGAAATTAGTGGGCTGGAGAACCCAGAGATGTTAAACATCCTCAGGAGCCACCCGGGTACCTGAGCAAGCAGTCGGAAGGGCAGGATTTTGTAGTCAGATGGCTGTTTGCTTAGCGATTTTAGAGGCAGTGTCATTTTGGCGATGACAAGATCCATAGGGTTTTCTTTGTGTGTGTGACCAGATGGGTTCATGGAAGAAGCCACTGGAGATGAGTTGGTTAATGATCTGTGAGGACAGCATATTGGATGATACGACAGTGGGGTGTGGAGTGTACCTCGGTGCTCGCTGGAGCTGGGACAGCGTGGGACACAGTGAGTGGGGGCTGCAGTCTTCTGAGAGATGGCATGACAGAGGCAGACAGGTGCCAGCGAGCAGAGGGCCAGCGGTGAGGAAGCCCAGGGCGTCAGCCTCAAGGGCAGGGGTATTAAAGAGCATGAGAGAGATGCAGTCTGGGGGAGACGCTGGAGTATTGAAGAGCACGAGAGAGATGCAGTCTGGGGGAGATGCTGGAGTATTGTAGAGCATGAGAGAGATGCAGTCTGGGAGAGACGCTGGAGTATTAAAGAGCACGAGAGAGATGCAGTCTGGGAGAGACGCTGGAGTATTAAAGAGCACGAGAGAGATGCAGTCTGGTGAGACGCTGGAGGAAGGAGGGCCCTGACTGCCCTGCGGGTTCTGAGACACATGGGCGTGAGAACGTGAACACAGTCCCCTGGAGCGAGCTGCAGCACTCTCTTCACCTCACAGCCAGAAAAAGTTAGAGCTAGAACATGGAGAAAACATTGAAATGAGAACTAGAAAATAGAGAGCTTACAAAGGAAAGGGAAGCGTGAGTGCTGGGTAGAGAGAAGGCAAGTGTGGGTTGTCAGGGAAGTAAGGCCCAGATGGTATGAAGTGTGGGATAGAATATTCTAGCAGCTGATACCTATGTTAGGGAGAGGCAAAGGTGAGGGAGAGCAGACTGAGGAACATCCCAGAACAGAGAAAGGGGCTTAAGTCCTGATCATCTGTGGCAACGGATTACCTGTGTGCTGATACAATTCACCTCTGACCTGATGTCATTATATATAGTGTGTGTGGTATGTGGTGTGTGTGTGGTATGTGTGGTGTGTGTGGTGTGCTGTGTGTGGTGTGTGTGGTGTGTGTGGTGTGCTGTGTGTGGTGAAGTGTGTGTGTGGTGTGGTGTATGTGGTGTGTGTGGTGTGTGTGGTGTGCTGTGTGTGGTGAAGTGTTTGTGTGGTGTGGTGTATGTGGTGTGTGTGGTGTGTGTGGTGTGCTGTGTGTGGTGTGTGTGGTGTGTGTGGTGTGCTGTGTGTGGTGAAGTGTTTGTGTGGTGTGGTGTATGTGGTGTGTGTGGTGTGTGTGGTGTGCTGTGTGTGGTGTGTGTGGTGTGCTGTGTGTGGTGAAGTGTGTGTGTGGTGTGGTGTATGTGGTGTGTGTGGTGTGTGTGGTGTGGTGTGTGTGGTGTGTGTGGTGTGCTGTGTGTGGTGAAGTGTTTGTGTGGTGTGGTGTGTGTGGTGTATGTGGTGTGTGTGGTGTGGTGTGTGTGGTATGTGGTGTGTGTGTTATGTGTGGTGTATGCGGTATGTGTGGTATGTGTGGTGGTGTGTGTGTGGCGTGTGTGGTGTGTATATGGTATGCTGTATGTGGTGTGTGTGGTGTGTGTGTGGTGTGGTATGTGTGGTGTGTGGGTGTGGTGTTTGTGGTGTGTGTGGTATGTGTGGTGTGGTGTGTGTGGTATGTGGTATGTGTGTGTGGTATGGTGTATGTGGTGTGTGTGGTATGTGTGGTGTGGTGTGTATGGTGTATGCGGTGTGTGTGGTATGTGTGGTGTGGTGTGTGTGGCGTGTGTGGTGTGTATATGGTGTGGTGTATGTGGTGTGGTGTGTGTGTGTGGTATATGTGTTGTGTGTGACATGTGTGGTGTGGTATGTGGGTGGTGTGGTGTATGTGGTATGTGTGTGGTGTATATGGTGTGTGTGGTATGTGTGGTGTGGTGTGTGTGATATGTGTGATGTGTGTGTGTGTGGTGTGTGTGTGGTGTGTGTGTGTGGTGTGGTGTGTGTGGTGGGGAGGGTGGGAGTGTGGGGGGTGTGGTGCGGTGTATGTGGTGGGGGTGTGTGGTGTGCATGGTGTGTGTGTGATGTGTGTGTGGTGTGGTGTATATGGTGTGTGTGGTGGGGAGGGTGGGGATGGGGGGTTGTGGTGCGGTGTGTGTGTGATGTGTGTGGTGTGTGTGTGCTATGTGGTGTATATGGTGTGTGTGGTGGGGAGGGTGGGGATGGGGTTTGTGGTGCGCTGTGTGTGTGGTGCGTGTGGTGTGTGTGTGGTGCGTGTGTGCTATGTGGTGTGTGTGTGATGTATGTGGTGTGATGTATGTGGTGTGTGTGTGTAGTGTGGGTGGTATGTGTGTGTGGTGTGGGTGGTGTGTGTGTGATGTGTGTGGTGTGATGTGTGTGGTGTGATGTGTGTGGTGCGGTGTGTGTGGGTCAGGCAGGCCCTTTCTTCAACTCTCTGAGGGCTGACTCGGGGCAGGGGCAGGCCCCTAGGTCTGCTGTCTGGCGTGCTGATTGCTAGCCGGGTTTCTGCCCAGCATTTGGGGCAGTCTTGCTGTGGTTGAGTGGGAGTAAAATGGAACCACAAGCCAGACTTCATCCCCTCACATTCTCTCCTCATGGCTGTAATGCTTTTGCCCATATTTTTTCTGAAAAATAAATGAATGTTCTCATATCGGTTTTTTCCAATTTCTTCAATGCTGATTTCTTTTGTTCTGCCTCTGATATTAGTTTCTGTTACTGTTATATATTACAGCAATGATATTTTCTGCTAAATCATTTTATAAAACATCATAAGTACACAATAAGTGTTTTTTAGTTATAATTTGTTTTTAGTTTATAAAGTCTCAGTGCATATCTTTTACATGTTTTAGTCTTTCCAGTTCTTCTTTACTAAGGGTGTTTTCAAGCTATGTTCTTTTACTTCCTGAAGGAGCGAATGATGTGAAAATCCTTCCAGGTCAAGCTGTGTGTCCTACTCCAGGCTGCCGAGGAACAGGCCATATCCGTGGTCCACGCTATGCCGGACATCACAGGTAATTTTCTTCCTTTAAATTATTTCAGGGATACATGAAAACATTATGAAGATTAGCAACTATATAGGCAGCATTATAAATGCCTTACTTGGAGCCAGACCTCCCCCTATCATACTGTGTTCTCTGTTCCTAAGCCCTTTATATTTATTTTATTGTTTTTCTTACAGAGAGAGTCAGAGAGAGGGACAGACAGGGACAGACAGACGGAGAGATGAGTAGCATCAATCATTAGTTTTCCATTGCACATTGCGATACCTTAGTTGTTCATTGATTGCTTTCTCATATGTGCCTTGACTGCGGGCCTTCAGCAGACCGAGTAACCCCTTGCTCGAGCCAGCAACCTTGGGTCCAAGCTGGTGAGCTTTTGCTCAAACCAGATGAGCCCATGCTCAAGCTGGTGACCTCAGGGTCTCAAACCTGGGTCCTCAGCATCCCAGTCCGATGCTCTATCCACTGCACCACCACCTGGTCAGGCTCCTAAGCCCTTTCTTAACAGTTCCCTCCGTCTGCCTACCTTGGCCTTCCTAGAGCCTCACTGAACTCCCGAGGCCCTGTATATAAGTTCTTACTGCTTTTTCTGTCTTCCATCAATAATAAAATAATGGGCCAATGAATTACTTGTATTGGTGATCTACTTACAGAATGCACACATTGAAACTGAACCAAGTTCATATCTAATTTATCCAACAAGTATTTTTTAAGAAACATCAGAGAAATATAAAGAGAAAAGAATAAATTATATAATATGTGAAGCAAGAAAAACACTTGTTTGAATAAAAGAGATCCAAATAGAAGTTCTTGTTTTATCAGGTGGCTATAGTTTTGGAAATCTGTGCTTGAAACAGTCTAAACAAATCAAAACACTTGTTATTGAAAGAAATGATGGTAAGCAATCCCAGGTAGCAAACATGAATGTTATGTCTGTAAATATAATATTAACACTTTAAAGAGGAGGGTATAATATAGTATCCATCAAAAGAAATAAACTGAAGACATGTAGACACCTTGGTTACTTATACAAATGTGTAGAGTTGTGGATGAGAGTGGGGCTGGACCTGTGGAGAGGTTGCTGTATTTCACGAGGGATGGAGAAAAGAGTAAAGGACATGTAGAGGGTGGGAAAGAGAGAGAGAGAGAGAGAGAGAGAGAGAGAAGCATGATCACAGCATTGGGAGGATGGTCTATGGGGGTCAGGACCCTGTCAGACTTGGAAGCACTTTTTGAACCCCTAGGGGTATGTGGCTACAAATAATATTTCTCAGCCTTTTATTGTATATTTGTGTGTCTTTGTTTTGTTTTTAAATCTATAACTGCAATGTCTGATATGGTAGTCATTAGTCACATATGTCAGTTTAAATTAAACAATAATTAAAATTAAATAAAACTAAAGCTTTACTTTTACAATTAGCCACACTTCAAGTGCTCGGTAGCCGCATGTGGCTAGTGGCTGCAACACTGCACAGCAGAAATGTTCCCAAAGACAGTTTACGCGTGTGGACCATGTTCTGCCTTTTTGGTAGATTTTTTGAGCATGATTTTCCAGTTGAAATAGCTGGTCATCTTCATGCCTCTTCAAAACTTGGGTCATTATCCTCAAAGTTAGCTAGACCACAGTATTGCAGTTGACCTGTCCATGATCACTTTCAGGTGTCGACTCTCCTGTGGCACTGGGGTGACGTCACATAGCCCTGGACAGCTCCTTAAAATTGAGAAGTAGCTTCCTGGCCTCTTCCTCCACTTCCTCATGCTGACTCACCTTTCTTGCTGTGCTTCTGGGTAGCTCATTCTCCCTTCCCAGCTTGGATTCTGAAAGCACATGACCAGAGTCATAGCGTACATATCCGACTCTGTTCCTGCAGCTTCTCTGGACTTTTTTCATCCAGTATGAAGCCTAACTGTCTGCACTTTTGGTATCTATTGATAATTATGAATAATATGAAGGCTATCCGAGATGATATTTTCACCAAGTGGCCTGTAATGGTTGATCTCATTCTGAAGAAACTAGAATGTAAAAATAAAGAAGAGTGTAAAGAAAGGCATTCTGTGACACTTAAGAAAAAAATATAAAATACCAAACAAATATGATAGTGAGGATAATGGAGCATTTGAAGGAAACTAGAAGGCATGAAGCATGTGTCCCCAGACCTCACAATTCACAGGGCTACTCGAGGTGACGCCACTACGACTGGGCCATGGCTCTTCTGTCCTGAACTCTCTTAGGATAGAGCAGGGTTCGTATAAGTAGGAGAAACATCTTTAGAAGTTTTAACAATTTTATTATCTCAGAAAAGAAAAACAAAAAACCATGAGTACCTGCAGTTAGCATTTCTCTAGAATGAAAATGACTGAAATTATACATGCGGACATTTCTTGAACTTACTTTTACATACAGAATTTATAAGGCATTTAAATCATCAGGTAACTAAAATCTAACTTATGTGAAGGTTTTTAAAATTTTATTTATATTTTTATTAAACTTTTAAAATTATTGTGTTAACATGGATTCAGGTGTCCCACTCAATATAACACCCTCAACCTCCAACAACATGCCCCGTAGTGGATAACTTTTATTTAACACTATTTTGTATTGAAGGAATGAGGATACACTTCTTGGTGGAGTTGATGTTGATTGAAAGGAACTTATCAGAGATCCAAAGTCAGTAGTAATCTAAATATAGCTCTAGCAGGTGCTAGGCATTTTTCACTCTTGCTTTAATCATTTTCTGTGACAGATCTATCGAGTTTAGCTTTGTGGCACTTGAGTTATTCATTGATGAACTATACCCATTTTTAGTTAATATATTGATTTTTTTTTAAATCAACAATTCTGTTCTTAATTCAATCTAGGTCATCAGATGCTGAATGTCATTTTCAAGTTAGTCAATTTACTTATAGAACTGTGTATAACTTAAGAATTTATTTAAATCCCCTTATGATTAGATGGACAAATTGTTTTGATATCATAATCTCTGGGGTTTGTTTTCATGTTATTTCTATTTTTATAGTCTATTTTCCATAATTCTAAAAGGTGAAACTATTGTTCTTTAGTATGTATCTTTGGTAGTATCTGTTGAATACTGGTACTATTCAACAGAATCTGAGACTATTACACACACACACACACACACACACACACACACACTTTCCCCTAACTACACCTACTAGAAATTTGCCATAGCAATTTCAAGGTTATCATTATGTCTTTTGTTTCTTTATGTCAGTAAGAATTTTAAAATGTTACACTAGTCTCCTAGAACCCTACAGGTACTATTATAATCATCTCTAGCTTGAGTTCCCTGAAACATTTAAGTTAGTAAAACTTGCATATTACAAAATGAAAGTATATTTTTTTCTCTTGTCATAGATATGTACCTTTACCAAAAAGTTATCATTCTGCCAGATACTTTTTACAATCTCTAGCCAGGAAGATTCTTAGGCAGATATTCTTATCTTTAAAAAAACAACAGAGGGCCCTGGCCGGTTGGCTCAGCGGT
The DNA here is from genome assembly GCF_036850765.1 of Saccopteryx bilineata. Classification (NCBI taxonomy): domain Eukaryota; kingdom Metazoa; phylum Chordata; class Mammalia; order Chiroptera; family Emballonuridae; genus Saccopteryx; species Saccopteryx bilineata. The sequence goes on along the minus strand of NC_089500.1, from coordinate 54,229,250 downwards.
AGAGCGTCGGCCTAGCGTGCGGAGGACCCGGGTTCGATTCCCGGCCAGGGCACATAGGAGAAGCGCCCATTTGCTTCTCCACCCCTCCGCTGCGCCTTCCTCTCTGTCTCTCTCTTCCCCTCCCGCAGCCAGGGCTCCATTGGAGCAAAGATGGCCCGGGCGCTGGGGATGGCTCTGTGGCCTCTGCCCCAGGCGCTAGAGTGGCTCTGGTCGCAACATGGCGACACCCAGGAGGGTCGCAACATGGCGACGCCCAGGATGGGCAGAGCATCGCCCCCCTGGTGGACAGAGCGTCGCCCCTGGTGGGCGTGCCGGGTGGATCCCGGTCGGGCGCATGCGGGAGTCTGTCTGACTGTCTCTCCCTGTTTCTAGCTTCAGAAAAATGCAAAAAACAAAACAAAACAAACAAACAAAAAAAAAAAAAACAACAGAGGACAATGATAAAACTAGGAGACGACCCTCCAGTATCACTAAGACCTGTATGGAACAACTCAACGGCTTCTGCCTCCAGAGCTGGTGGGGGGGGGGGGGGGCACTTGACAGCGTGGCTGTGCTTTAAGGAAAGTGAGTATTAGCGGCTTTTTAATAAAAGGCTCCCAGGCAGTGGAATGCTTGCAAGTAGTAAATCTTGTCTTACCATTTATGTCAAAATTTCTGATTCTGATATTGAAACTCAGGTGATTGAAAAGGAAGTAAACAGTCTTCTTTAAATGAGTTGTCAGCATCTTGTTTTATGCATCAAGATATCACCGAAGATGTTTGAGAGTAATATATTTATATCTATTTAAGAACTGGATAGATTCCTTGGTGTCCTTTTTAAAATGGATTTCAGAAAGGTTTTTTTTTTTTCTCAGTTTCTGTTGAAATGGTCAAGAGGTTAATATTTGAAGCTGCTTGGAGTTCGGGTTGAATCTACCTAAAACCATTATTTGAAAGAAACGGCATCAGTTCTTATCTGTATGAAAATAGGACTTCTGGCACACAGTTACAACACAATTTGCATTTTATTTGAATGAATTTACATAGTGAATAAAATGAAGTAGGTGTATTTATTAACATAGAAATATTTAAAGATGACAAAATTGGGACTACCAGATGTAAACTTACTTTTAAGTTGGGTGCTGGGATAAGACATGTTCATTTTTCCCATGTGAGGCATGGACACTGGAAGACTTGGTCTACCTCTGTGTCATAAAACATACAAAGGCAATTTATTTAGGAACTATAATTATATTTTTTACAGAGAGCCCGATCTTGTTCTGACATAAGTAGCTCTGACCTGGGACCCTGTGGAGATGCCGGACAGCCCTGACAGGGCCTACCCCGAGGACACGGGTAAAAGGGGGCACGTGCCACTGCCAGGGCCCCCCGAGGACATGGATAGAAGGGGGCACGTGCCACTGCCAGGGCCCCCCCCAAGGACATGGACAGAAGGGGGCACGTGCTACTGCCAGGGCCCCCCCCCCAAGGACATGGATAGAAGGGGGCACGTGCCACTGCCAGGGCCCCCCCCAAGGACATGGACAGAAGGGGGCACGTGCCACTGCCAGGGCCCCCCTGAGGACACAGGTAGAAGGGGGCACGTGCCACAGCCAGGGCCCCCCCCGAGGACCCGGATAGAAGGGGGCACGTGCCACTGCCAGGGCCCCCCCCCGAGGACCTGGATAGAAGGGGCATGTGCCACTGCCAGGGCCCCCCCCCCGAGGACCCGGATAGAAGGGGGCATGTGCCACAGCCAGGGCCCACCCCGAGGACCCGGATAGAAGGGGACTTGTGCTGCTCAGCAGGGAGGTCTCAGACACAGCTCAGATGTGTTAGGTGCTCTTCATGGAAGCTTCCAGCGCAGCTATGATTAAGCTGGAATCATTTTGCCAGGTTAAAAATAAAAATGGAAATGATTTTATGTACTTTCACATCTGCTCTCCAGCCTGTATGTGGATGGTGTCATGTATAATGTGTGTTGGTCTGTTTGTTAATGTTCAAGAATTTAGACTGGCCTGAGTTAGCACTTACTATGAAATATGTGGCAAATGACCACACTCTTCTTAGCCTCAGTTTCCTCATCTGTAAATGGGAGGGCTTTGCAATAGAAAAAGTTACATTTCACAATGAGATTAAAACAGGTATAAGTCTTTATTCAGTATGTAATATCCTATATTCCTGACTGCATAACAGCAGGAAATGTAAGGAGAAATGATAATATTAGGAGGCTTTACCTTACCCATTTCAGACTCTGATGGATTAAATAGGCATAACAGAAATACAGAAATAAAAAATCTGAATAGCATGATTTTAAAAAGGGAGATTGACTGAAAGATATATATCTAGCTGAAAACAAAATCATCCTACTTGAAAGCACTTTTCCAAAATCAGCTATTAAACCAGAGACAGTTTAATAAACACCAAAAACCAAACTTGTTCATATCCTTCTCTGATCAAATGCAATAAAACAAATTGTAGAGGAAAAAAAACTCAATCACCTGGAAGAAAAACAAAATGTCACCTAAGCAATCATTGGACCAAAGGGAACCAACCTCATCTCAGAATATCTACATTTCATATAATGAAAACACTAAAAATACAGCTTTGATATCACTGTAATTGTGTTCAGAAGTAAATTTATATTCTACACAAGAAAGAATGAAAATAAGTATTCCACTGGAGAAGTTTTTAAAAATTTTAAAGTGAGTAGAAAAAGGAAAGAAAGATAAGATGAAAAGTTGAAATGAATGAATTATAAACAGAAAAGCAATAAATAGGTGAGAGTATCCAAGGGTTAGTTTTCTGAAACAAAATAGTATGTACCAGTACAGTTGAGAAATGGTTCAGTACTGCCCATACAGTGATCTGAGAATTGGGGTTCTCTTTATTGAAGGAGTTATAGTTAGAGCTTCTTGGGTTTCTAGTTCCATTCCCCTCCCCTCCCCTCCCCTCCCCTCCCCTCCCTTCCCCTCCCTTCCCCTCCCTTCCCATCCCCTCCTGTTCTCTCCCCTATGCTCCCCTCCCCTCTCCTCTCCTCCTATTCTCTCCCCTCCCCTCCCCTCCCCTCCCCTTCCCTCCCCTCCCCTCCCCTCTCCTCTCTTTTCTGTTCCTGTATGTGCCCTGACTGGGGATTGTACAGACATGCTCTGCACTTCTGGACAACACTTCAACCAGTCGAGCTGTCTGCCAGGGCTTGATTTTTTATTGATTGATTGATTTTTCAAGAGAGAGAGAAAGAGAGAGAGGAAGGGAGAGAGAGGGGAGGGGGAAGAGAAGCATTCATTTGTTGTTTCACTCCGTCCTGCATTCATTGGTTTCTTCCCCTGTGTGCCCTGCCTAGGGATGGAACCTGCAACCTTGTCATTTGGGGATGATGCTCTAACCGCCTGAGCTAACCAGCCAGGGCCTCTTACTTTTCATGTAATGGTTTGTTTTAAACCATTGGCTTTCCTTTTAATGGAGTACTTTGAAAGTTCTTTGGGCTTTTGACCTCATAAACCTATCTCCTATTATTCTTAGAAATAACTTTTCCTCTTCAAAGATAACATTTTCTCTTCCTGCTTCCTGCTTCTTGGGTGGGTTTTGAGAAAACACTTCCTGGTTGCATCACACAGTGAGACCTTGAAACATAAACTCCTGCATCTGACCTCTACCCATCTCAGCCCTGCTCTGGGCCAGAACCACACTCCTGCTTAGTTACCTCTCACCTCTAAAGCCCTTCTCAGCTGCAGTCGGCATATCTGGCAGTCTGTTAACCAACACCTTTTGGAACGGATGACCCTTCTCGGGCTTCTGTCCTCATCCCCCAGTATGAATTGGTTTCTCTGCAGGGTTTTTTTTTTTTTTTTTTTTTTTTTTTTTTTTTTTTTTTTTTCTGAAGCTGGAAACGGGGAGAGACAGTCAGACAGACTCCCGCATGTGCCCGACCGGGATCCACCTGGCACGCCCACCAGGGGCGATGCTCTGCCCACCAGGGGGTGATGCTCTGCCCCTCCAGGGCATCGCTCTGCGGAGACCAGAGCCACTCTAGCGCCTGGGGCAGAGGCCAAGGAGCCATCCCCAGAACCCGGGCCATCTTTTGCTCCAATGGAGCCTTGGCTGCCTTGGCTGCGGGAGGGGAAGAGAGAGACAGAGAGGAAGGAGGGGGGGATGGAGAAGCAAATGGGCGCTTCTCCTATGTGCCCTGGCGGGGAATCAAACCCGAGTCCCCCGCACGCCAGGCTGACGCTCTACCGCTGAGCCAACTGGCCAGGGCCTCTCTGCAGGTTTTATAAGCAGCCATTTTCTTGGGACTTACCTGCCTCGTAGAATTTCCTTTATCTCCCTTTTGATCGATTCTTTGTTTCTTGGATTCTGAGTCTCCTTTGCACTGGCTTATTTTCTCCTAGCTTTTTGGGATAAGATTTGGGGGAGGTATGTATGTATGTGTGTATGTATGTATGTATGTATGTATGTGTGAAAGTATAGCTAAGATGCATTTCTATCTCTCCTCAACTGCAGTGATTTTGTTGTGGATAGAATTCCATTTGGAAATCTTTTTCATCGGAGTATTTAAGGCATTTCAAATTTCAGTTCACAAAAGGATCATTTCTCCTTCCCCCCACCCCAAGAATCTCAACCCTAGGTATGTTCAGGACGTGCTCTTTATCCCTTGTGCTCTGAAATGAGCCTTGTCCATTCATTGGTTCAATACAGAAATTCATGTTATTTACTTTTGGAAAATGTTTCTATATTATTTCTTTAATATGCTGTCCTTTCTATTTACTCTGTTTGCATTTTTTTGCACTGATGCTGAGATTTTTCTCTTCTAGCTTTAACTCCTTATCTTTTGTTCCCTTCTATGGAATATTTCCTCAGCTTTGTCTTCCAGGCCTTGGTTGAAGTTTGTAATTGTTCTGAGGCTGTTTCATTTTACAGTTTCTGGGACTGAATCCTTTTTCTCTGATTTGCTTTTCATCGCGTCCCGTTCCTGGTGGATTGTGCGTCTTCACTCTGACAATGTTTGAGGCTATTGTTTTCCTGCTGGCTGTATCGCCTTTTTTTTCCAGATACTTGTGAGGTTTTCTTTTGTTTTTGTTTCTTGTTCAGGTTGGTCTGCTTGTTTCTCTCTATGGAAGGCACTCCTCAATTCCTGGCAGTCTGTCTCTCTCTGTGTTCACTCTTGAGAGTGAGGTAGACACCCGGGCGGTTGGCAGGTTGGGGCCTGCCCGTGGCAGGCTTCAGGAAGTGTGGGCAGGCAGCGACCCGGCCAACACCCGGGAGCCCCAGTCTCAGCGATGGGCCTCGTCTTCTGAATACGCTCCTTTCAGCAGAGACGATCTTCCAGAATTTTCCTGGGATGTCTTCCTTCCTTCCTTCCTTCCCTTCCTTCCCTTCCTTCCCTTCCTTCCCTTCCTTCTCTTCCTTCCCGTTCTTTCTTGCTTTATTTATTGAGTTCCCTGGCATTTCTGTGCGACATCCTTTCCGGGACCCTTGGCTCTTGGCTTCTCCGTTCTCCAGCCTGCAGCCTGAGTTGAATTATCTTCTCTGTTGCCATTTCTTCTCTCATGCTCTGTCCTTAGGCCCTGACATCCTTTTCATTTACTTATTTAATTTTTTAGTAGCGACGGACAAGAGCTACTGTAATATCAAGGGGAGAGCATAAACTCACATTTTCAATCTGCTATATTTTTCAACTTATTTTTAAAACTTTGTTTACCCCCCCAAATATAATTTAGCTAATAGTATATGACTTGATGTCTAACTCTGCATAAGTTTTTCTACCTCATCATAATAGCACCTTCTTCTTGAGATATATAGAAAATAAAAGATTTTGTGTAAGTTTTTGTTTAGTTTGGCTTTGTAAATTTTGTGAATATATAATGACTGGTCAGCATCCTATGTTCAAAGGATTCTCAAAGGCACAGTTTTCATTTTATATTAACAATACTTCTTAATTTATTGTCACCTTCAGTTAAAACTTTATCTTGCCAAGAGAGTTCCATAATGACATGTATTCACATTTATCAGATTCCTTTGTCATTCGGCCTGTCATTTTCTTTGACATTATGTTACCACATAGTGAAATTGAACTTGGTGGAAATTTAAAAATATACTTGCAGATATAGTTTTACTATAATAAATAAAAGGAAAAACTGTTACCTGGCTTTAGGTAACAGTTTTAATTCTCAAAATGACATGATTAATTACCCAATTTAGTAAAAGCTTTGATGAAGTAACAAAAGATCAGCACAGGTCTTTAAATCACCTCTGCCTATTGTCAAAGTCATTTATTTATTTATTTATTTATTTATTTATGACAGAGACGGAGAGTCAGAGAGAGGGATAGATAGGGACAGACAGACAGGAATGGAGAGAGATGAAAAAGCATCAATCATTAGTTTTTTGTTGCGACACCTTAGTTGTTCATTGATTGCTTTCTCATATGTGCCTTGACTGTGGGCCTTCAAAAGACTGAGTAACCCCTTGCTCGAGCCAGCAACCTTGGGTCCAAGCTGGTGAGCCTTGCTCAAACCAGATAAGCCCACACTCAGGCTGGTGACTTCGGGATCTCGAACCTGGGTCCTTCACATCCCAGTCCAATGCTCTATCCACTGCGCCACTGCCTGGTCAGCCACTGTCAAAATTTTGAAGGTCAATGTATATATGTCTGATTTTACTGAAGAAAGTTATTATGTGAACATTTTCTGGGAATTTTACCCCTACTTTTAAAGAACATTGCATATGGAATGCTTAGTTTTATAGCAACTGAATTATTAATTTCCAAAGATACTATATTCTTTAACACATTCTAAGGATTTTCCTGAGTACAAGATTTTAAATTACAAGATTTGTCAAAACTGTAAAAGCTGTACTTATTATGATGAAAGTTAGTGTAGCTTTGGTTTATTTTTGTGTGAGAACAGTTTATTAGCAATTAACCAGAGGCCAAAATGACATCTTATAATTTTAAATCACCTTAAAAAACTAAAATTAAGGTAAAATTTAAATAAAGAAAATCTGCTCTCTTAAAAAGTAGAAATATTTCCATGTACATTATTTAAAAATTAATATTATTTTATTACAAAATTGCCCATGATCAAAAATATAATTTTGGATAATAGTTGAGGTATCCAAAATTAAATAAAAACTCCTTGTACTCCAACTACAAAGAAATACACTTTAAATGTGTTCCATTCTTCAGGGTTTTTTTTCACATATAAAAACATATATATGTTTTCAAGATTAGATGCAGACAGGACATACAATTTTTATTATTTGTTTTCAATAAAATATCAGCCTGATTAGGTGGTGGCGCAGTGGATAGAGCGTCAAACTGGGGCACAGAGGACCCAGGTTCAAAACCCTGAGGTTGCTGGCTTCAGCATGGACTTATCTGGCTTGAGCGCCGACTCACCAGCTTGAGCACGGGGTCGCTGGCTTGAGTGTGGGATCTTAGACGTGGCCCCATGGCCGCTGGCTTGAGCCCAAAGGTCACTGGCTTGAAGCCCAAGGTTGCTGGCTTGAGCCCAAGGTTGCTGGCTTGAGCAAGTGGTCACTCGCTCTACTGGAGCCCCCCAGTCAAGACACATGAGAAAACAATCAAAACAACTAAGAAGACTAAGGATCTACAGCGAAGAATTGATGCTTCTCATCTCTCTCCCTTCCTGTCTGCTGTCCCTATCTGTCCCTCTCTCTGTGTCTCTGTCTCTGTCACAAAAAAAAAAAAATATCAAAGTTCCTTGTGTTATAATTTTTCAGGTACATTAGTGAGTTTATTTAGTTGTTAAATTTCATGACCATGTGTCTGTGTGTTTTGGATTCTATATTAGTTTAGAAATGACTTTTTGTTCTAATTTTTCCTTGATCTCTGCATTGTCTTATATTAACAGTGTCAGACTTTTTTGTTAGTGTTCCTAAAATCTTTACCTATTCAATTATTTTAGCCTTCGATGTCATTTTATTTAGGTTTGCTTTTTTGTGAAAAGCATATAAATTGTCTCAAATAAAATTGTATCTAAGAACTTTTTCCTGTGAATAACAAGGTGTGACCTATTTGCAATTATTATTGTAATTATTATATAAATTATACATTTCAACCTGTTTTATGCCTTAAATATTTTGTCTTTGTTTCCGTTTATGAGTGTGGTGGGCAAGGAAGGAGACCTTTCTTTTTTCCTACCTTTCTTCTTTTCAAAATATTATCTTTGTTGATAACTTATAGTTAAAAGGAAAGGATTTTAATTATTCTAATGGTTATTTTAAAGTTTTTCTGGATGCATCTCTAAGCCTTTATTTATTTAATTCTACAAGCCATTAGAAGAACATTAATCTTTGACTTTCTTTTGTGAAACTTGAAATGCTAAATGCTCCCCCCAATCCAACATACCCACAAGTATTAATTGAATTTGAGTTTATATACCTTACTATTTTTTTCTTTCTAATTTTTAAGCAATAGAGATCAATTACTCTTAGATAGAAAAAAAATGGGAAAACAATTTTGCAATGATATTTAAAACAACAATGCAGAATTATTTCTATATATTTTACTGATTCTAGTGGTAACCTCAGTCCTTTCTAGCCACAGTTTTTTCATTTCTTAATTTAGCATATTTTTAATTTCTTGTTCTGCACAGCTATTTCCAGGTTTGTTTTAATTAGTCTGTTCTGAGCCTGCATACGATATTTAAAATCTTTGCATATCAGAGAATGCATCCTCACCCATGAGGAATTTGAGATGAGGTAGCTTTGAAGGCAGACCTCTTTCAGTTTCATCCAGGCTACTTCATACCCTCTTCTGGTTTTTACTGCATTGGCAAAGTCATGCCAGTGCAGCTGATGGCCCTTCAGAGATAGACTACCTTTCTTTTATCAAAGTTTCTATAGAATTCCTTTACAATTTTACATAGATATGTGAAATTTAAAATTCCCCTGCACATGTCTAAATATGGTTTTCTTTTCAAGTCTGCCTGTTATGCTGTATTTTCACAGTTTTTAGGCCAAGTCCTCCACATCAGGTCTTTTTTTTTCTTCAAGTATTTCTTAAAGTTATTTTTTATATTGCAGCTGTTTTTCTCTGCACAGTTTCTATCGAATAACATTGGGTCCTCTGTATCTATCCCTCATGTCTCTCCTCTTCTCTCTCATCATTTTCAGTTCCTCATGCCTTCCCTCTGGTACCATGGGATTGCTTGAGAGTAGCTGATTGGATCTTCTGTACCTCCCCTGAGATTCTTCCTGTGCTGATCTATCACACTCCTTGCACACTTCCTGGCCTCCCATATATCTTGCCATATCCATCACCATTTACTACCAAGCTGGTACCATGGGAGACATTCCGGATACAATGGTCTTGGTCCATCCTAATGCAGAAACAGCTCTACAGTGGAAAATATCATTTCTCCATTTTATTTCTCCAAAATAAAAAGTTTCAAGTGGGCTTAACACTTTAATTAAGGAATTTAAGAATATTCCATATCATTTCAGTTGGTTGGACAAGGATAAGTTTACATAATTTCTGGGCCTCAGATATTTCATCTGTAAAACAAAACGATTAAACTAGGTGATTTATCATTTCCTATTTAGTTGCATTATCTATAATACTGTTTACTCTAAGAAATACATGGCATAATTTTCTTAAGCTCTACAGCAGTGGTAGGTAGTCAACCTGGTCCCTACCACCCACTAGTGGGCGTTCCAGCTTTCATGGTGGGCGGTAGCGGAGCAACCAAAGTATAAATAAAAAGATAGATTTAACTATAGTAACTTTTTTATAAATATTTATTCTGCCAAACTTAGCAAAAATACGACATAAAGTACTTGGTAAATAATTATTATTATATGCTTTAAAACGGTTGACTACCCCTGCTCTACAGCATACTGCCTGCACAGAACTTATTCCAGTTGCTGTTAATGTACCCATCTGTAGATTACAGTGTTTATTAAAATGCAGGTCTCTTAAGTTCAGGATTTATATTTCAATTATAAGCCCCATAACTACAGAACTGTTGCTAGCAAAGGGAATTGGGTTGGAATAACCCCTTTCCTAAAAATTCCCTTAGAATCAAGATTAAAAATTCTTTAATTATCTGTTAAACACAGGAAAAAATATAATTTCATAATTAACTTGCTGTGATTTCCTGGAGTTACTTAAATTGTTGAAGAATTTGTCCTAGCCAATATGAATGCGTGGGGAAGTCTGTAATGCAAATGAAAATGGAATATTTTCCCTAAGAGATAACATTCCTAAGCCTAGGAAGTCTGACTCTCTATATAGTTTTATAATTATTATTATTATTTATACATTAAGCTTAAGTATATTATTATTTTGGAGACTCTGTTTTTAATATTTTTAAATAAATATTATCATTAAAAGTTTATGGTTAGCCTGACCAGGCAGTAGTGCAGTGTCAACATAGGATGCAGAGGACCCAGGTTCAAAACCTCAAGGTTGCTGGCTTGAGCACAGGCTCATCCAACTTAAGCATAGGCTCTCCAGCTTGAGTATGGGGTTGACAGCTTGAGCACAGGGTCAAAGGCTTGAGCATAGGATCATACACATGACCCCATGGTCACTGGCTTCAGTCCAAGGTTGCTGGCTTGAGTCCAAGGTCACTGACTTGAGCAAGGGGTCTCTGGCTTGGCTGGAGCCCCCTAGTCAAGGCACATGTGAGAAAGCAATCAATGAACAAATGAGGTGCCACAAAGAATACTTGATGATTCTCATCTCTCTCCCTTCCTGTCTGTATGTCCCTATCCCTCTCTCTGTCTCTCTGTCTGTTTCTCTTGCTAAAAATAAACAAACAAACAAAAAATAAATAAAGGTGAATGCTAAAATCCAAGTAGATAATGTAGCTAGGGCCAGTCTGCCTTTTGTGAATGAGGATATGTTGACAGTACAACTTACAGTTGTGTCTCATAACATTTCAGTCAGCTAGGGACCACATGTGCAATGGTAATCATGTAAAACTGAATAATTCCTGTCGCCGAGTGCCATCATAGCAGTTGTAACCTCAGAGCACAGTGCATCACTCACTTGTTTGTGCTGAGGCTGCTGTAAGCAACCCTACTGCGCTGCCAGTCATCTAGAAGCACATAGTTGTGTACAGTACAAAATGCTTAATAATGATGATGAACAGCCATGTTACTGGTTTAGAAATTTTCTACATTTACTTTTTATCACCATTCTGGAGTGTAATCTTTCTACGTAGAAAGAAGGAAGTTTGCTGGAGAGCAGTGTGCTGTGTTCTGCCGGTGGCAGCTTTATTCATCTCCTGTTCACCGTTAATTGCATCATTGCCTTTTATGTTAGATTATATCTTCTGTTGTTTTGTACCAGAACATACTGTACAGGCTTGTAGCCTAGGGGCAGTAGGCTATACAACGTATTAGGTATAGCCTATGCCATGTATTAGGCTATATCATGAAGGTTTGTGTAAGTGCGCTTTATGATGTACGCACAATGAAATGGCCTAATGATGCATTTCTCAGAATACACCCCCATCATTAAGTGATGCATGCCTATTTTCAGAAGTTACTTGCAGGCATACAATAGAGTAGACTAACTTTGATACAAAATTTTAATGATGTTTTATCTTTGTACAAGATAATAATAGCAATCATAATACATTATATTTTTATATTATTTAATCACTTACAGAATGTCTTCACATGCATTATCTTTAATAGACAGAGCAACACTATGATGTAAGTTTTGAAATCTTTATTTTATGAATCAAAAAGAGTGAGCCTTGAACAAATTGTGTCAACTCATCAAGGCACAGCTAATAAGTGACTGATTTTAAAATAAATGTCTTCTGATTACTGATCCGGTACTTTTTCTCCTACTGGCAATTACAAGTGTCAGAAAGGGAAGTGGGTGCTAAACTGAATACAAACTAGTTACACCTGAATAAGCAGCTGATAAAGGGAGACTGGAAAGAAATGGAAAGAAAATTTTTCTCATTTGAGACAGAGAACATACAAAATGATCTCCAGGTTCCTTTCCAACTTCTGATTCCTAGCTCCAAAGTAAAGAGAGAGAGACTCTTAAAAACAACTTGAATTGTTACTCATAATTTGTTATAGAAAATAACAAAGAAATAAGTTACCTGAGTGACTACTTCTAATTTGCTATGTAGAGCTGTTCACGTACCTCTTATAAAACATGAACTATCAATAAAAAAGTGACAAATTATGTCAAGTGAGATAAGTCAGATAGAGAAAGACAGAACCGTATGACTTCACCTATATGTGGAATATATAAAAAAGAAACAGACCCATAGGTTCAGAGAGCAGCTGATGGTTGCCGAAGGGGAGGGCAGTAGAGGAATGGGTAAAATTTTAAAAAATAAAATAAAAAGACATACAAGTCAGAAATCTGAAATAAAAGCTTAGTTATAAAGATTGCTAGGTGTGATGATTTTAATTATCCCATGGTCTTGATTATTCTCATTTTGATGCTATAACACAGCATCACATTCCGACTGCTGCTATTACAATCACATATGTTATATTTAATGCATACTTGCCTGTCTTTATGCAGAGCTGGATGGAGAGGTGTATTGCCTATGTATAAGAACTAGCTGTTACTACTGAATCTTCCAAATTCCTCAGTGCTAACCGTGGGTGCCGGTGAGGATGGTTTAGAATTGCATTAGAAAATTCCAGAGCAATAATGCAAAGTAAATAATGTGGTGCCATGTCGCTGCAAATGATCACGCTGAGTGCTAAAACAGCACAGTGCCATTGACTTAGTTATAGGACTGCACACTGCAGAAGTGTCAGGTCTGAATGGAGATCCAGTAATTCTGAGCGAGATAAATGAATTTTGGTCTTGGAGGTCTTTTATGGAATGTTGTAAGCCCAAATTATGAAGTGCATACCTAAATTAATTTAGAAAGATACAGCAATCCCATTCCAAGTTAAATACCTAACAGAAATGTATGCGTTAAGTTCACTGAGAGACGTGTACCAAAATTATCATAGCAGCGCCATCTGTAATAGCCCAAACCTGAACCTACCCAAATACCCATCAACAGCGAATGGATAAATTATTCATGCAGTGGATGCTGTACAGGAAGGTGAGCAGACTTTACATACAACAGTGAATGGAGCTCACAAATGTAGCATCGGCTGAAACATTTGAGCCAAACACAAATAGCAAATACTGAATGATTTTATTAATGTAAGATGCAAAATCAGGCAAAGTGGACTATTATATAAAAATTCAGGATTGTGGTTTCCCTTGTGGGAGTGACCTGAAGAGAGGGAGTGGATGGGCTTCTGGGGTAACATTCTGTTTCTTGATCTGGGGCTTGTGACAACAATTTATAATCTGTTCATTCGGTGTATAAGGTCGACTTCAACAAAAAAAAAAGTTTGCAAAAGTGACAAGGATATTTAAGTAGCTGTCCAGCTCTCATTACTGGAAAGTTTCTACCAGTTGACCCTCCACATTAGGCGGGCCCAACAAAAGTCAGACTTGATACCAAGCCAGTCTCTCTACTTTTCCAGAGAGATATGTTTCCAGGGGAAACAACCTTATCTAGTGCAAAGGCTGTGAATGGCCACACCCAGACCCCTGGGCATCTTGGCTAACTGCCAAGGCTTACCATTACTAAGGCCCCAGTGGCACACTGTCCAGTGAAGTTCAGAATGCGCCCGTGCTGTTTAAAGCTCATTGGGGATTCACACGCCACAGCGCTCACCTTGGGTTTGCTTTGCACGTCTCCCTCATGGATTAACAACGAGCAAGCAGAACAGAGTGAAATGATGGAATTGCCCTGCATTAGGAATTAGGAACTCTTGGTTCTGGAGTACATTTTCCAGCTGGTGGCTTGATTTTGCTTCCTTTATACTTAATTCTGTCCTTCTGTGAGATAACAGGTCTTATAGAGAGGCATCTCAGGATAATTAAAGCTGACTTTAAATTCCTTCTAGTAAAATTGATATTTCCTGAAAAACTGTGGTTTTATCCTGGAATTAATCCCGGGACATATACTCTTCCCGTACACATGAAAGAGGCATGCAGTCTTCTGTCTAGTAGTATTTGGCCGGACTCCTGTCCAGTTTAAACTAGGCTGTAAAACAGATGGTAAATCTTAAGAAGAATCAAACAGCACATACCGGTACGTTGAGTATTTCCCGAGCAGTAAACCTCAGGCATGCAGCCTGACATCCCATCTCTTTCCCTCGTCCCCACCACCCACATGCTTATCTAAGATTTCTTTGCTGGTAATTCACAAACATGAAAACGATCTTTTAAAAAGGAACTAAGAACCATGTTTTGTTGAGCAGCAAACCGATGTTCTCTTGTGAACGTGAGACAGCCGCACGCTCGGTTTTCGTGCCTCCAGCACAGGGGTCGGGAACCTATGGCTCGCGAGCCAGATGTGGCTCTTTTGATGGCTGCATCTGGCTCACAGACAAATCTTGAATAAAAAAAAAAATAATAACGTTGAAAATATAAAACATTCTCATGTATTACAATCCAGTCATTCCCTACCACTCATGTTCATGGTTGCGGGTGGCTGGAGCCAATCACAGCTGTCCTCTGGGACAACACCAAATTTTTACTGGATAATGCGTAACGTACATGGGTCGTTGTATGGCTCTCATGGAATTACATTTTTTTAAAGGTTTATTTATTTATTTATTTATTTTATTCATTTTAGAGAGGAGGGGGGGAGAGAGAGAGAGAGAGAGAGAGAGAGAGAGAGAGAGAGAGACGGGGGAGGAGCTGGAAGCATCAACTCCCATATGTGCCTTGACCAGGCAAGCCCAGGGTTTTGAACCGGCGACCTCAGCATTTCCAGGTGGATGCTTTATCCACTGCACCACCACAGGTCAGGTGGAATTACATTTTAAAATGTGTGGTGTTCATGGCTCTCTCAGCCAAAAAAGTTCCCGATCCCTGCTCCAGCACATGGTCAGCACTCCTTGGCCCTGCAACACCAGCAGTTATGGTTCCTTTAGAGAGCAGCTCCAAGCAGGTTCTCATTTTTCTTCACAGATAGAGTGCTAAGAATTTCAGCACAGTATCCCTAGCTATCATACTTCTATCTAAAATATCAAGCAAGTACCTGATGGCAAAGGAAACCGGCGTTCTCGCTTTCATTTCCCGTGACTTCATATAATGACTATTGCTAGTACCTGGCAGAAGTTCAGTGATAGGGCGGCTGTCACCACCTCATCCCCTCCCCGCCCCCGGCTCAGTTAAAGATCAGCCTCATAAAGGAGGTACCTTGAAGGGAAGATGCTGTTCTGGCAACAAACTGTGCCAGATTCATTTTCAATTTAATAATGTAAATTTAAATATATACTTGTAACTTAGATGTGACATTTGTGCCAAATTATTGAAATCCTGCTCTTGTATAATACATGAAAACATACAGAAAGCCCCTAACAGAATGGAGCTCTTAGTGTTCATTTAATCAATCTCTTCTGGTGTTACTTTACAGTATTTAAAAGTAAGGCCATATAAGTGGCCAATGATATTTTTCTATTGTATGTCTTAGGATTTCTTCTGAATGGAATAACTAGGAACTTCAAGAAAAACACTAAAAAGTTATGACTTAAAAAGAGTTAAGTTTTTATATTTACATCCCTAATTAAAAAAAAATTATTTTTCTGTAACAAAAATGTGTCACCTGGGATGGCTTATGATTCTTTTCTCATACAGTTTTCATCCTTTCATGCACGAGCATTTACGATTGCCTTTTATATGTCCAGCATTGTGCCAGGTATAAGATCTATTCCTCTTTTTAGAAGCTCACAGTCTAGGGAAGGAGATGAATAATACCTATAATATTAATTAAGTGGTATGAGAGTGGTATTGTTACCAGAGGATATAGGATTCTTCCATGGAATCACAGGAAATGCATTTTAGGGATGCGCACATAGAAGGATTTGAGGTACAGTGGCAAGATTTATTGAAGCAAAAACAAAAGAGTGCCCCCAGGTATTCCACGCCCAAGGTCTTATCCACGACCAGGTGGCTCATCTTTGTCTCGCTGTGGAAGAAGTTCAGGTTCCGGCCGGTTGGCTCAGCAGTAGAGCATTGGCCTGGAGTGTGGATGTCCCAGGTTCCATTCCTGGTCAGGGGACACAGGAGAAGCAACCATCTGCTCCACCCCTCTTCCTCCCCCTTCTCTCTCTCTCTCTTTCTCTCTCTCCCCCTCTCTCTCTTCCTCTCTCTCTTTTTCTCTCTCTCCCTCTCTCCTTCTTTCTTCCCCTCCTGCAGCCATGGCTTGAATGGTTTGAGCAAGTTGGTCCCAGGTACTGAGGATGGCTCCATGGCTCAGTACCTGGTGCTAATATAGCTGGGTTGCTGAGCAGTGGAGCAGCGGCCCCAGATGGGCAGAGCATCACCTGGCAAGGGGCTTGCCAGTGGATCTCAGTGATGGTGCATGTGGGAGTCTCTTTCTGCTTCCCTACCTCTCACTTAATAAAAAAAAATGCCTAGCCTCTGGGCTGCAGGCCTGCATTTGTCCCACTAAGCCCAGGAGGAGGACCAAGACCCAGGCTGTGCCATTAGCCTGGTATGTGACTGGACAGTCTCTGTTTTTGTCCGACTCACAATCAGCTGTGATTCCGACTCACAATCGCTGTGCTTTGGCACCCACAGCTGCTGAAGAGTTAGAGCGAGACTCAGGCCTTTGTTAACCTTTGATTGTATGTCCTTCGGCTTGGAAGAGAGCAGGCTTCCTTTCCAACTGTCCAATCTCTTTGTCCTAGATCTTCCCAATGCTATGCTGGAGCTTCCTCCTGTTCATTCCCTTTCCTGGATCTGCTAGGATTTCGTGCCCTTATCCTATCTGATCTTTTTCCCAGGTTTTCCTCCTTTCCTTTATGGTCACCATTTTTGCTCCTGCTGTGCATGCCTCATAGTAAAAGGACCTTCCCCTGCTCCATGTTGGCTTCGGACCGCATGTGCCTCAGCAAAGGAATTTCCCCTCATTGTTTGTCCGTCCCCCAGTTAATGTGGGAGAATGGACCAGTTGTTCCCTTGGGAGGTAGACAAGCCACCTTTCCTGCCTATTTAGGGATTAGCATCTGTTTGGCAGAGGATGCGGCTGTTCCTGGAGGGTCTGTGAAGCTGCCCCTTCCTGGTGAATCCAGCTTCATTAGCTGTCTGGCTCCCTTCTCTTCTGTTCATATCTAACTAGCTGCCTACTATAACAATATGTTTGGGAAGCTATGTATGAAGGTTCTTGATCCAGTCTAAAAGTTTGCAAGAGGTTTTTTATGGATGCAAAAGGATGAGTAGGATTTAACCAAGCAAAAGGGAAAAAGAGAGATATTCCTATAAGAGAAAGTAACTGAGACACAGAACAAGTGTACATGCATGCATGTGTGCACGCATTCCTGTGCGATTGCATTGAATTTTAAATACCTGGAGCTTGGAGTTGGGTGGTGATAATACGGGATAAAGGGTGATTTATGAGGCTGAAGAAGTGACCAGAGACTCTTCCATTGTAGTCCTAAACCTTTCCAACCTTTTCCTGTCACGGGCCTCCCTAACCTCTGAGACAGGAGGTTGAGTACAGATGTTTCATCTTGCATTCAGGTCTGAGCCCATGCAACCCTGGGATTGTTTTTGTCTCGGATGCCGGTGCTGGTGGCGAACTGATACTCTTTACAAGCGCATCTGATATAGTCATTGTAAGGGCTAGCTTTTCCTTCTCGTGTTATTATTACAAAGTATTAGACATTCTTTCATGAATATCTCAGCATTCCCCAGCTAGTCCAGGGTGTAGGCATGGAGAATGCATCTTTTCTAATAATGCCATTGTCGTTTCATTGTTAGTAATCCATTGGAAAAAAAAATTTAATGACACTTCAAAATTGAGTTTCTGCTGTGTGCCAAGATTTTGACATTCAACGGTATATATAGATATCACAGCAAATGTTTTATAATAGATATTATCTCTGTTTTATAGATGAGGAAACTGTGGCTAGTTTTGGAGAATTAGCCTTCTTACTGGCTACCAGCAGGTGGCAGAGTCAGAGTTTGAATATAGGTTGTTTGAGCTCATCATTACACTAAGCATCGTCTTCCCCTCGATGTCATACCAAGGACACCTGTGGCTGCAGAGAGAAATGTATACCCAGGTGGTGTGTCCCCACAGCCCTTTGCTGCCAGGAACTCTGAGGGCTAACACTCAGGCCCTGCAGCCCCTGCCCGGGTTCACACTCTCTGAGAAGTCTGTAAACATTCCCAACTGTAGCTATTTCTCATAATTTCTATGTTCCTTTCCTCCCCTACTCCACCTCTTCTGCTGTACTTCACTGAAAAAAAATAATACCATCTGGTCATAATTCTTTCCCGCCCACAGAACAGAGGAGTCTCTCTCCTGTTCACTGCTTGTCTCTGAACCCCATCCCAACTCTTGTTACCCATTGTTGAGAAATCAGTCTCTTCCTTTCTACGTGCACATTCCCCACAAGACCTACACATACACTTAGAACATCTATATAAAGGAAATCTATACAGCCAAGAAAATGAACAGCTATAGTCAGACACCACAACATACGAGAATCTCATAGATCATATTAAGTGAAGAAGCAGCACCAAAGGAACACATACAGGGTGATGCAAATTGTATGCAAATTGACTGGCTGCAGCTGGCCAGTCAAGCACTACTGTCCAGGGACACGTGCGCTCTGGGTAGATGAAAAATAAAAGCAAAGAGGTGGTAGCAGGAAGGTGGGTTGGGCGGGGCACACTGGAGATCTGGCAGTGTTGGCATTGTTCTCTTCCTTGGCCATGACGAGGAACCCTGGCCGTGAGGGGGGATGAGCAGGTATTTGCTTTATAATTGTGTTTTAAACAGAATACATATGTATTTTGCCCTCCTATAGAGGATATATTCAACAAAGAATAAAATATACAAATTTAAACATACCTTTATCTCTTATATTTTAAAAAAATATTTTTTTGGCCTGAGCTGTGGGGGCACAGTGGCTAAAGCATCGACCTGGAATGCTGAGGTCATCGGTTCGAAACCCCAGGCTTATCTGGTCAAAGTACATATGAAATTGATGTACCTTTCTGTTCCTCCCCCCTCCCCCCCTCTCTCCCCCTCCCTTCTCTAAAATGAATAAATTAAAAAGATAGGCCCTGGCCGGTTGGCTCAGTGGTAGAGTGTTGGCCTGGTGTGCGGAAGTCCCGGGTTTGATTCCCAGTCAGGGCACACAGGAGAAGCGCCCATCTGCTTCTCCACCCCTCCCCCTCTCCTTCCTCTCTGTCTCTCTCTTCCCCTCCTGCAGCCAAGGCTCCATTGGAGCAAAGATGGCCCGGGCGCTGGGGATGGCTCCTTGGCCTCTGCCCCAGGCACTAGAGTGGCTCTGGTCATGGCAGAGCGACGCCCCGGATGGGCAGAGCATCACCTTCTGGTGGGCATGCCGGGTGGATCCCGGTCGGGCGCATGCGGGAGTCTGTCTGACTGCTTCCCTGTTTCCAGCTTTGGAAAAATACAAAAAAAAAAAAAATTAAATTAAATTAAAAAGATAAAATTTAAAAAATAATTTTAAAACAATTTCTTTTAACTCAAGTTTCTCTATAATTTTTTAAATTGAATTGATTGGGGTGGCATTGGTTAATAAAATTTTAGATTCAGGGGTACAGTTCTATGACACATCATCTGTAAATTGCACTGTGTGTTCACCACACCAGGCATGTCTCCTTCTTTCCCCTCTTAACCTCTCTTTAGCCTCTCTACTCCCCCACTTCCCTTTCCCTCAGTAATCACCAAACTCTTGTCTGTGTCTATGGGTGGGTTTTTTGTTTTTGTTTTTTACTTATTCCCTTCACCTTTTTCACCCAGCCCCCTAGACTCTGACAGCTGTCGTCTGTTCTCTGTATCTATGAATCTGTTTCTGTTTTGCTTGTTAGCTTATTTTGTTCATTAGATTCCACATCTAAGTGAAATCATATGGTCCTTGTCTCTCTGCCTGGCTTATTTCACTTAACACGATACTCTCTGGGTCCTCCATGCTGTCAGGAAAAGTAAAGTTCCTTTCTTTTTTATGACCTAGTAGGTTCCGTTGTATATCGTCCATCTGCCCTTCCCCTGAGACATCCTGTTCATGATGTGTCCCCCAGGCCCTTCATCTGAAACACTCTGACAGGTGTGCCCTCTGTCCATTTCTTCAGCACTCTGGAGGCCTGTCATGTGGCTTCTGGCCATAGTGCCGAAGTCACCTGGTGCCCCCTGTGGCTGAACTGTGTGGTCATTTCTGTATATTAGGACAATGCTCTAACCAACTGAGCTATCTGGCCAGGGCTCTATGTGTGGTCATTTCTAAGGTCTCCTGGGCCCTGTGTTTCCGTAACACTTTTGGTGTCTGTGTCTCCCATTTCACTGCTCCTTTAGTTGGTACTGACCTCTCTTTGCTTTCCATGATGTTACCTCCTTTCTTCCTCTTCCTCCCTTTTTCTCCTAGTCTTCCCTGTCAGTTTCTCCATGGACCTACTCCTAAAATGCTCTTCCTCAAGGTCCTTCCCAGGACTTCTGTCCTCACTCCACTTCAGAGACTCTTACCACTGGTTGCAGATAGAATCACCAGGGAGGCTTTGTAAGACACTGATATTCCCCCCTGCCCCAAGATTCTGACTTTACTGAACAAGGTAGGACCCAGGTGTCAGGGTCACTTTAAAGTTCTCTGTGTGGTTCTGATGTACACAGGGGCTGGAAACCACTTCTCTCCTGTTCTCTCGGCAAACTCTCCTTGGGTCACTTCATGGATCTGTGGTTTACCATGACTTCGATAACATCTCAGTGCCTGTGGCTTCCAGTATATACTTCCAGCCTAAGTCACTCCTGAGTAGAGGCCCAAATATCCCATTGCCCGAGGAGCGTCAACTTCTGGATGCTTGCTGGGGTCCCCAGTCTTGTCGTCTTCAAAGTTGCACTCTCTGTCCCTACCAGACATTCAATAAGTCATATGCTTGTTTATCTAGGAGCCAGCTTTCAGAGTGAGAAATAATTTTTTACCCATTTTCCTCCTTTAATTCTGATACTTAGCCAGTTGCACAATCTTATGAATAGATTCTGCTCCCTAAGTGGTCTCGTATGTGTCCGCGCGTCTCCATTTTCACGGCTGCTATGCTGCATGCCATTCTTCCCTTGTGACTTGTTTAGCGGGTCCTGCTTGGAACACCACTGCGCCTCACTGAGGTCAGACTGGTCTCTCCTTAGGGGAGACACTAATCATCCCACCTCCCTGTTTGAAGCACCTCTCAATGGAGTTTTTCTAAATTAAGAATTAAAGTGTAGGCCCTGGCTGGTTGGCTCAGTGGTAGAGCATCAGCCTGGCGTGTAGGAGTCCCGGGTTCGATTCCCAGCCAGGGAACACAGGGGAGGCGCCCATCTGCTTCTCCACCCCCCCCTCCTTCCTCTCTGTCTCTCTCTTCCCCTCCTGCAGCCGAGGCTCCATTGGAGCAAAAAGATGACCCGGGCGCTGGGGATGGCTCCTTGGCCTCTGCCCCAGGCGCTAGAGTGGCTCTGGTCACGACAGAGCGACGCCCTGGATGGGCAGAGCATCGTCCCCTGGTGGGCGTGCCGGGTGGATCCCGGTTGGGCGCATGCGGGAGTCTGTCTGACTGCTTCCCCGTTACCAGCTTCAGAAAAAAAAAAAAAAGAATTAAAGTGTAAGGAAATAAATAATGGAAGAAATTTGTCTGAATAAATCAAACAGCAAATATTTATTGAGCAATGAGTGATGCAATTCTCAAAATACAATTTTGTCTCAAGATGCTCTTGACTGTTTTAGTCTCTTCCTCCTACTATAACATAGTACCGCCCTGGCCGGTTGGCTCAGCGGTAGAGCGTCGGCCTAGCGTGCGGAGGACCCAGGTTCGAATCCCGGACAGGGCACATAGGAGAAGCGCCCATTTGCTTCTCCACCCCTCCGCCGCACCTTCCTCTCTGTCTCTCTCTTCCCCTCCCACAGCCAAGGCTCCATTGGAGCAAAGATGGCCCGGGCGCTGGGGATGGCTCTGTGGCCTCTGCCCCAGGCGCTAGAGTGGCTCTGGTCGCAACATGGCGACACCCAGGAGGGTCGCAACATGGCGACGCCCAGGATGGGCAGAGCATCGCCCCCTGGTGGGCAGAGCGTCACCCCCTGGTGGGCGTGCCGGGTGGATCCCGGTCGGGCGCATGCGGAAGTCTGTCTGACTGTCTCTCCCTGTTTCCAGCTTCAGAAAAAAAAAAACAAAAAACATAGTACCATAGGCTGGTGGCTTATAAATAGCGAAGTTATTTCTCACAGTTCCGGAAGCTGGAAGTCCCGAGACCAAGGTGCCAGCATGGTCATGTTCTGTTTGGGCCCTCGTACTTGTTTAGAGCCTGTGCTTGCTCGTTGTGTCCTGACATGGTGGAAGGGCAGAGAAGCTCTGTGAGCTGTCTGTTTTGAGACCATTAATCTCATTTTAAGAGCCCATTAATCCTATTCACAAAGGCTCTACTCTTATAATCTAAACACCTCTGAAAGAGCCCACCTCCTAATACCATCATGCGGGCATTAGAATTTCCACATATGAATGGGGGAGGCAAACATTATGTTTGGAATAAATACCATTGACTATTTATTCCAGAAACATTGATTGAAATAGTGCTGATTCCAAGGACTATAACAGAAGCCACAAGAAGTGATAAAAGGAGTGTGTAGTTTCTCAAGGAGCTTGTTGTCTAATAAGGTTGAAATTATATGAAGTATATGAATATAGGTGATTTAGTACAAAATATAAAATGATAAGTATCTTAGAACAAGCACAGATAAGTCCCTAAGGTTTCACTGGAAGGAGAGATTACTTTGCAGTTGAGCAGTTGCTGAAAACTTCCCGGAGACAGTGACATCCACACTGCAAAGTGCAAGAACTCAGCAAGTGCACTTGTGTCTGTTGGGGGGGGGGTGTCTTGGCAGAGAAAAGGCTTGTTCCCCCACCTCCTTCAGAGTACTCGCAGTGAGGACACACCCACACACATGAGCAGCACCTCTCTCCACACTACTTTATTTGCCACTGTTGGAAATACATATTTATCTCTCTGTATGTGTCTCTTGTGTGTTTGCGTGGTACTCTTCACTGCACTGTCTCCAATGCCTACAATAGTTTCTGGCACAAGGTAGGTGTTCAGTTAGTTAATATTTTTTGAAGGAAGGAGGGAATAGAGAAAGGGAGGAATTCACATGTGGATTTGGTTCTGATCTCTAAGCAGGTAAACCATAGATACTGCAGAGGCAATGTAATGCATTCCAGATGGTCCAATTCCAGTGTCCATGGGAGCAATTTAAAACACCTTGTTTTACATTTACTTTTACCCATGCTTTAAATATGCAATTTTTGAAAAAAATAATTATGACAATAAACTCAAGTTGTCTTTGAGTTGTCATTATTAAATTGTCATTATGAAGAGAAAATTGTATAGGAGTGGAGCAGAGGAAGGCAGTGGTTTAGTGCCCTTGAAACAAATGAGTCAGTGAATATATTTGAGAGATAGTTTTACGTTCTTATTGTCTATATTTACCAAATTAAAAAGAGTAACAGAGGACTTCAAAGAACCTCCAAGAGCCATTATTAAATACTTCTTTTTAATTCTTTCAGCATTTAGCAAGTGAAGTGTTACATAGATACAAGTTAATATTTCTTGTTTTTCGGTTGATCTTTTCCACATACGCCTCCTGTCACATAGTTTTGCTGTAAATGCAACAAAGCTTTATCTGTTTTTGTGGTTACACAAATAGCTTATTGAATTCTTTTGAATATTCTTCTTTCTTTCTTTCTTTCTTTCTCTCATTCTTTCTCCTTTTCTCTCTCTCTCTCTCTCTCTCTCTCTCTCTCTCGTCTTTGTTCTCTTCTCTCCTTGTTTCTGAAAACAGAGGGAACAGCCCTCAGTTCTGTGTATGAATGTGTTGGCCTTCTGTGCTGATCAGATAATACTTAGGAACGAAACAGGAGAAAGTAATTTTTCTTTCTCCAAGGACTCCTATCCATATCCTTTGTTGTTGTCAATATATCCAGTCCTGGAAAGAATTTTCTCGTAATTTTATGTTTCCTGAAATTGCTTTTTGGGAAACATTGAGTGAAAGATGCAGTATGAAAACAAATTGAATTAAATATGAAAGACAGATGATCTGATCTCTGTTCTTCTGATGTACTGGGGACTTGACCAAGCACAGATCATTATCATTAATGGAAAAACTCATCAATTGCCATGTGTATTCTTGATATAGTAGATAATTTCTCCCCTTAATTGCTACATTACTTGATTACAATACTTCTAAATGTACTATAATTTAAAAAGGATCTATTTTGTCAATCACACATCTTACAGATTTCTTCTTATTAATTGAAACTTGAATTCAATTAAGAACAGACATTCTTTCCCCAGACTGTTGTTTTCCATAGATACATATAACACCCTAGACATTATATTCTTCTTTAAGTTTCCAAATAATGAGAGTACATACCCGCCATATTTTTAATATAACTTATATTTTACTGTAATTTAAGTACTGCTCAAGATTCAGCAAAAAGAATTGTTTTTCTCAATATCATTCAGAAAACTAAATAGCATGAGATTTCACATGGACGTTTCTTACATGTGTGGAGATCCGTTGTTGCCCAGCTCTCCAATGTGGAACGAAGCTGAGATGGAGGACGTAGCAGGGAGAGGCGTCTGCAACCACGAATGTGCACACCTTCCGTGTGCTTTGCTTCCAGGCTCTGGAACATCAGGGCCTCCATCTCAATACTGCTGAGACATGATCATTCATCCTTCTAGGTTAGTAAATGCGAACTTGCCATAGTAGAAAAGGGAGAAGAACTTTTATTTCAAGTGTACTGGCTACAGTGAAAAGAAAGGATCCTCAGGTATCAGGGAGTTTAAAGTTAGAGTCAGTCCCTTTTTAAAAGCAGGTTTCAGGCCCTGGCCGGTTGGCTCAGCGGTAGAGCGTTGGCCTGGCATGCGGGGGACCCGGGTTCGATTCCCAGCCAGCGCCCATTTGCTTCTCCACCCCCTCCTCCTTCCTCTCTGTCTCTCTCTTCCCCTCCCGCAGCCAAGGCTCCATTGGAGCAAAGATGGCCCGGGCGCTGGGGATGGCTCCTTGGCCTCTGCCCCAGGCGCTAGAGTGGCTCTGGTTGCGGCAGAGCGACGCCCTGGAGGGGCAGAGCATCGCCCCCTGGTGGGCAGAGCATCGCCCCTGGTGGGCGTGCCGGGTGGATCCCGGTCGGGCACATGCGGGAGTCTGTCTGACTGTCTCTCCCCATTTCCGGCTTCAGAAAAATACAAAAAAAAAAAAAAAAAGCAGGTTTCAGTTTCTGTTATTTGTCTAGAGACAAAACAGGATGGTTTTTACAGTGACATGAGGCTGCAGAGTAGTGATTGTGTGTGTGTGTGTGTGTGTGTGCATGCAATAGTCAGGAAATACAGGTTTTAACATTGTTGGGTAGGTGCACATCTCTGCTAGTTAACCATCAGTCTCCCCTAGTTAGAAACGTGTTCAGGAACTCCGGAGGGGAGGACTGGTGCTCACTTGTTCAAACATGAGAGAAATGCCATCCGGTGACCCCAGCAGCAGGTTGTTTCTGGTCTCGTATATCTCTCTCCTTTGTATTTTCAGCCTCATCTCACAGTCTTCCTTTAGAGAGACAGGAAAGGGCCGGCTGCTCTGGGACCCCCCACCTGGAAGAGATTCTGCGGCCTGATGGGCAACTTAGCAGGGCAGCTTTGCTGTGCATGAAGTTTGTGTGCTTTGAAACATTAATATATTAACTTTCTTAAGTCCGAGTTCACTATTTTACCATGACAGCTTCAGTGAGCTAGCACTCGGGTGCCATGCGGTTTCCTTGAGGTGTTGTGTAAGTGCAGAGTTGTACAGCCATCTCCACAGTCAGCTTTAGAGCAGTTTCGCCAACTCCCAAAGAAGCCTTTACATTTGCATTTTCACCACTCCTTGTTTGCAGCGCTTTTTCTCTCTCTTTCCTTTGCTACTTCTCTAGCTCCATCTCTCCCTATTTTTTCTTTCCTGTTCCTCCTCTCCCTACTTGCTCCTCTTCTTAGATTTTTTGTTTTCTTGCAAATGGAAAACACAGCTCTTGGGTCCGGCTGTTATTCAAATGGCAAAGAAGAGGGAGGAGGGAGGAAGAGAGAGGAAATGAGGTTTGAAGGGAGAAAGAAGGGTCATTAACCTGGAAGTCTGAGAGCACTTGGAGATTAATGTGAACAAACACAGAAAATGAGAAAAGAAGAACACAACTTTTGGCCTAGCCTGTGGTGGCGCAGTGGATAAAGTGTCAACCTGGAACACTGAGGTTGCCGGTTTGAAACCCTTGGGCTTGCCTGGTCAAGACACATATGGGAGTTGATGCTTCCTGCTCCTCCCCTTTCTCTCTCTCTCTCTCTCTCTCTCTCTCTCTCTCTGTCTTATTTCTAAAATGAATAAATAAAATCTTAAAAGAATGCATCTTTCTAGCACTTTTGTCTTCTCATTCAGTTGACATATCATTCTGTCCGTCAGTTATTCTTACTAGAGACTCACTTGCTACAACAACACTACATTTATCTCACTCCTGTCCTTTTATTCTTCTCCAAACTAGTAAATAGTAACCACAGACAGAATAGTGATGCTGTAATCGACCATCTTCTTCTCCTCCCCCTCTCCTCCTCCTCCTTTTTCTTTCTCTCTCTCTACTACACACACATGCCGCGTACACACACACACACACACACACACACACACATGAGAGAGAGAGAGAGAGAGAGAGAGAGAGAGAGAGAGAGAGAGAGAAAGGTACAAAAGCAGACTAAGGTGTGTGTGTAAAAACTGACTCATCTGAATGTGCTGATATGACATTTCAGACACGTATTTAACTGCAACATTTATTTCCTCTATCACTAGATTTAATTTTGAAACTTGGTAGGAATCTCAGACACAGATGGAGTTAGAGTTTTCCCAGTGAGAGAAGGGGCACTCCCTCCCAGGCTGCCACGGACCTACTGAAGACTGAGCAGCTGTACTTCGCCACATTAATTTCAAATCATCTCTTCTGACTGGTGGTAGATTTACATGAGGAGACTTCTGGGCCCTGTAGCCGCTACCTAGCGGGTCAGCCCGGCACTCACCGTGTGTGCAAGTCCACAAGGACTTGTACCAAACCCAGGTTCTCTTAGCATGGTGCCCATGGGGCGACAGTGACTCAGTACCAGGAAATCCCAATGGTCCTCTGCTTTTCTTCTCTCTCTCTCTTTTAATGGAAAAATAATATATTAGAAAGAGTACACAGGTAAGTATGAACTAACGAAAACCTCTCCTATTTTTAAAGAAAATAGAAAAGACAGGAAAACTGTAGTTGTTAGAGATCTTGGGTGTGCTGAGACTCCTGGCCCCTGCACTCCCGGACCCCAGGGGGATTTTGGCAGCCATGAGAGCACACGCCACATGTCATGTGTGCCGAGACCCCTGGCCCCTGTGCTCCTGGACCCCAGAAGGGCTGAGGCAGCTGTGAGAGTACACGCCACATGTCATGTGTGCCGAGACCCCTGGCCCCTGTGCTCCTGAACCCCAGGAGGGCTGAGGCGGCCGTGAGAGCACACGCCACATGTCATGTGTGCCGAGACCCCTGGCCCCTGTGCTCCTGAACCCCAGGAGGGCTGAGGCGGCCGTGAGAGCACACGCCACATATCATGTGTGCCGAGACCCCTGGCCCCTGTGCTCCTGGACCCCAGAAGGGCTGTGGCAGCTGTGAGAGCACACGCCACATGTCATGCGTGCCGAGACCCCTGGCCCCAGCACTCCAGGGTCCTAGAAAGCTGTGTCGGCCGTGAGAGCACGTGTGATGCACATACATTTGCCAGCCAGGGAATTCACAATAGTTAAGGTTCTCAAAAGGATTTTGACCCAAAACAGGCTACAAGATAACACTGGAGAACAAATTTATTTTTTTTCTGTTACATGAGGTTTTAGAACTGTTTCTATAATATATATTTCTGCATCACTGATTCCAAATCTCAAATCCGTTTTTTTGGTGCACGCTCCAGGTTTCTGGGGTTTTTATTTTTTATTTTTTATTTTTCTGAAGTTGGAAACGGGGAGGTAGTCAGACACACTCCCACATGTGCCTGACTGGGATCCACCCAGCATGCCCACCAGGAGGCAATGCTCTGCCCATCTGGGGCATTGCTCTGTTGCAACCAGTGCCACTCTGGCACCTGAGGCAGAGGCCATGGAGCCATCCTCAGCACCTGGGCCAAATTTTTGCTCCAGTGGAGCCTTGGCTGCGGGAGGGGAAGAGAGAGACAGAGAGGAAGGAGAGGGGGAGGGGTGGAGAAGCAGATGGGCGCTTCTCCTGTGTGCCCTGGCCGGAATCAAACCCGGGACTCCTGCACGCCAGGCCGACGCTCCACCACTGAGCCAACCAGCCAGGGCTGCACGCTCCAGTTTTTATGCAATTTTAATTTCTTTTTGTTATAGTTAATGGCATACATTGGTTTTTAAATTGGAGTTAGCCTGACCTGTGGTGGCGCAGTGGATAAAGCGTCGACCTGGAAATGCTGAGGTCGCCGGTTCGAAACCCTGGGCTTGCCTGGTCAAGGCACATATGGGAGTTGATGCTTCCAGCTCCTCCCCCCTTCTCTCTCTGCCTCTCTATCCTCTCTCTCCTCTCTAGAAATGAATAAATAAAAAAAATATATAAAAAAAAATAAATAAATTGGAGTTAAAGGGCAACGACTCTTGGATTGAACATAACCACAAGGCAATTAATGTTTTACAAACATCACTTTTACATAATTGTAGTTGTTTTTAAAAGTAAAAAATTATTATCTGATAAAAACACCGTCTTATTTTGTTTTAAGATTGAATCATGGCTTCTTCGAGTAGGTGTAAATGTAAGAATAGTCCTGACACCTTTGTTATATATGTGGCTGTTACACACTTGAACATCATTTGTGACACATGCATATATTGACTATTTTCAAGTTCACCTTGGCGATCAAGACAAGAACTGGGCTCCTCATATTGTGTGTCATAATTGTGAGGAAATGCTTCGTGACTGGACAAAGGGAAAACTCAAAGGAATGCCTTTTGGTATTCCCTGGTTTGGCGTGAACCTAAGGACCACAGCAGTGACTGTTATTTCTGTCTGATCCATACAAAGGGCATCGGAAAGAAAAAACGGCATATGATCACATATCCTAATATTCCTTCAGCAATACGACCTATCACACACTCTGAGACAGTCCCGGTTCCAGTTTTCAATGGTTTTATTTCTTCTAAGGACAAAGAAAGTGAACATGGTGATCAAGTTATTTTGATAAGATGCATGAGGAAATGGTTGTAGAATCTGAAGGGTCTTCTTCTGATGCCAAGTAGTCATTAACCCCTCAGCAATTTAGCCAACCCGAATTGAATGACTTAGTAAGAGATTTGGTCCTATCAAAGGAAGCAGCTGAGTTATTAGCCTCCAGGCTTCAAGAAAAGAATGTACTTCACCGGTCAGCTAAAGTATCCCATTTCAGGAAGTGTGAACAAATTTTTGTGGACTTTTTTTTCTGAAGACAAACACTTTGTTTACTGTCATGATATCAGTAGTCTTCTCAGCTGGGTGTTACCACTTACAGTCCAACAGAATGGCGGCTATTTCTTGACAACTCTAAACAGAGTCTGAAATGTGTTCTCCTACACAATGGCAATGTTTATGCAGCGGTTCCAATTGGTTATTCAACCATCTGCAAGAAGATTATAATGACATAAAAATTGTCCTCAACTTTCTGAAGTATAAGGAGCATAACTGGATCATTTGTGTGGATCTTAAAATGGTAAATTTCTGGCTAGGACAACAGAGAGGTTTCACGAAGTATCCTTGTTTTCTGTGTTTGTGGGACAGCCGAGCTCGGGAGAAACACTGGACACAGAAGGAGTGGCCGAAACGTGAAGCTCTGGAAGTAGGGATGCAAAATATTGTGAATGAACCTCTAGTTTATCAAAACAGGATCATTTTTCCCCCACTTCACATCAAATTTGGCTTAATGAAGCAGTTTGTTCAGGCTTTGAATAGAGAAAGTGAATGCTTTCAACATACTATTTCTGCTTTTCCTGCCTTGTCTTTCGAGAAGATAAAAGCAGGTGTATTCAATGGACCTCAAATTCGAACCCTCATACGTGACGAATAATTTGCCAGGAAGATGAATAAGGAGGAGAAAGCAGCATGGCAGTCTTTTGTGGCAGTTACAAAGAACTTCCTTGGCAACAAAAAAGCAGAAAACTATGAACTTCTGGTTCAAAGGATGCTGTTGGCTTTCTGCAACATTGGATGTAACATGAGAGTTAAGATTCACTTCCTGAACAGTCACCTTGATAAGTTTCCCAAAAATATTGGAGCTGTTAGTGATGAGCAGACTACTGCTAGAGCATCCAACGAGATTGTCCTCAACAAATACACACACGCAAGAGCTACAAATGCACATTTTTGCCTGAATAGAATTTAAATAAGTTTTGCGCAAATGTTATGGTTAAAGTAAGTGTTTTAATATGTTTTATTTTGAAATTGTAGACAAATTCTGATGCAATCATATTTTTTAGTGTATTAGTGTATTTACTGCATTATATAAATTATTATATTTTCACAAAGATGATGCCCAAAAAGACATTCTACTTCATTATGTTCAAGTAAATGTTGAAAATGTTACAATAAGATGAAGACATAAAATCCTGAATTGCAAAAAAAACTGTAGCTTACAGAAAAAAACTAATGCCAGATTTGAGATCAGCACACTTGAATTAGGTAAGAACAAGTGTTTTTGTGGATGCAACAAGAATTTTGTTCCCCAATGTAATATTTAAGACCTCAGAGACCAGAGTGACCCGTGAGAGTGAGGCCAGGCAGAAGGTGCTCTAGCAGGTAGAGGGCACAGCAGCCTGGACAGTGGCAGTGTCTCCGTGGGGTTGTCGTTGGTGCCGAAAATTTTGGAATTATCCTAGAACTGAGCGGTTCAAGTCTCGTGACAATGGTCATGACGATGACTAAACCCATCTACATACATGAACACATTTGCATATGGCCTGCATGTGTGCATAAAAAACAGAACTATAAGGAAATGGAGGAAAGTGTTGATGGTTTACAATGGGAGTAGAAGAACATTTGTCCTTTTGCCAACTCTATAGTAGAAATTTTGTAATTCATAAACTATATATAACATTTTTTTCTTCAAAATATAAACTTCAGTATATAGTTTGAAAGCTAAATCAAGCATGGATAAAACCTTGTTCAGAGCCTAAGCTAGGAAGTCCCCGTGATTTTCAGGGTCTGAACAGGTAAGCACACCTGGCAGGAGTGCGGGGCAGGAAGCATGGGCTGACGTCTGTAAGCAATCAGAATGCTTTTATAAGGACTGCACTGTCAAACTGATAAGATTTAATGTGTCAGGAGAGATTTAAACACTTTTTAAATATAACAAATTGAACAGGAAGAAGACTTTGAAGTTCCAAAGATACTGTTACAAACAAAAGAACACCCACTTCCAGGGAAGAGGGAATCATAGGGTAATTTCCTGTTTCTATCAAGTGTCACTTGAAAAAGTGGCCCATCACTGGTCTAAAAAGAAATTGACCATTTATCAGAGAGAAGTCAATGTGTAATACTATTGGGAAGAAGACTTCATGTTGTAGACGACAAAGAAATCCTGACTTACCCCTAGTAAGTGTCTTTCCTTCAGGTCTCTCCAGTCGTACACGTGGGCGTGGACTCAGTCACTTGAAATTCTCGGTATGCCAGAAAAGGCGGGGCATGTGCTCCTCCGACGGCTCTGAGGAAGGGAGACGAAACAGCCAGCACTGCATGCTGCATGTTCTAGAAATGTCCATCTGCCCTGAGACTGACTCAGCTTCAATTAATTCTCAAGGATGAACTCCCGATCAGTGATTCTAGCTGTGAAATCCAGTTCTGTAAATCGTACCAGAAGCAATTTATGGACCTGACTAACCTACACTCCTGCAAATTAGACCTACTTGCAGCTTTCTTAAGATTGCAAAACTAACACATCTGGAGAGCTTAAAATGCCAGCTTATCTAAATAGATTTGCCAACAAGAAACAAAAAAAAAATGTACAACTGGCACATTTCTATTGAAACATTTTTGTACAAGCAAGTTTTTTTTTAAAAAAATGGTAATTGATAAAATTAAACACAAAAGAAACTTCTACCATTTTGAACATTCGTTCCCCTCAGTGCCACACCCAAGTCCTGCCTCCTCCCTGGAGTCCCCTTTGCCACACCGGTGATGGCTTCCATGTCTGAAGAGTGCTCTTTAGTACACCTCCCTGGGCCATCTTAACCTACGATGGAGAATGTCCCCATCCTGCCACCACTGGAGGTCAGAGACCGCCACACCTGGTGCTCCTGTTGCACCTGCTCAGCAGTGGCAGTGTGGGAGCGCTGTGTCTCCCTGCTCATATCAAAAGTCCAGGAGGGTCCAGTGAGAGATGGAGGCGTGGGAAGCCTGCCACGCCATGTTCTTCCCTTTGTCATGTCATGAGATTTGGGGCAGGGGGTGCTCAGTGGTTAATCCAGTGACTCAAAAGAATTTGTCACATGGGGCAAAGTAAACAAGGTGAAGCGGACAATGTAGATAGAACCTTTGGCAATTTCCAGGCAACGTTAACAGATGCACGAAGTGTAAGCAGCAGGCAGCTGTGTGCAGGCTGAGACTTGGAGGGTGCGTCCGTTCTCAGCTTCAGCTACGGGGCTCTGTTGGTGGCGCCCCAAAAGTTATCTTCCTGTTTGACTTCTCGCTCTGAGTGGTGTCTGTTACTGCTCACCTGCAGAATGAGTCCAGAATGGTGCTGTTAGTCCTGAGGTTTACAGTGTTCATTATCTTACTCCTTGAATCAGCAAGTCTGCCTTACCCATCTTTAACCAACATGCTTACACATTTATATTCAGTGTTTTCCTTAACAATTCCCAAATTTTTTATGTAGCCAAGTCCCACTGATTACTCTTCTACAGTATGTGTAGGAAGGAACCTCCTTTCTGTTCCTGCTGCTCTTGTCCGACTCCTTACACCTGCTGTCCAGCTCCTGCCCCGCCATCCCTCAGGCTGGTCTTCTTGGCCAGGGCTGCTAGAATGACCTTCCAGACCTTTACCTACTGTGCCTCTGACAGTCACAATTCTTAGCTAGACATTTGCATTCCCTCCCCACCTCCAATCACGAGCAAGTGTGTGGCCCTCAGTCCTGCTCCCAGCCTGGTTGGTCTCTTGTGATCTTGTCTGTCCCAACCCCTGGGACCGATTGAGGTCAGTCCTATTTCCAGAACCTGCCCCTGAGCCCTCTTGGGTCCTAATTTAAGAAACAATAACAGCAACAGCAAGAATAATTTTCTGAAAATATTCCCTTCCCCGATTTTATTTATTTAATGAAATAGTGCATATAATGGGATAGGCACTTGTCATAATGCCTGCTTACATATTAAATTTTTAATAATGTATATTCCAATTATTATGATTATATCATTATTAAATATATGCATAAACCACAACATATACTGCTTTGCCTTTTAGATGTTTGATTTGTTTGACTTTGACCTTGTGGTAGAGTCTGTTGAGGTAAGATCTTTGTTGTACGCTGGGTAGCACAGTGCTGTGCGCAGTCACAGTCTGTAAATATTTGTGGATGAAATTCAAAGGCAGCTGCTATGCCTCCTACCCCTGGGCTCCACTCAAGCAGGATACTATTTGGATGCTTGTGTCACTGTGTTAGGTACAATGATACATTTGGTCATGTCAATGCAACCTTAATGTGTAAATATGTGGGTATGAAATATTTAAATTCTCATTTTAAAAAATGCTAGGATGGAGCTTTAAAATCTTTTTATGGCAGAAATTCAAGACTCTCTCTCTCCTCTATTTTCTCATTCTTTCTCACGTTTTTTTTTTTGTAAATTACAGCTTGTCCCAGTAAAAAATATTATCCAGATGACCAGTTCTTCAAATTACATTTTATTCCATGCAAAGAATGCTCCTTTGTCTCTAAAGAATTCCTTCTCTACCACATGTTCTAGTCTTACAGCAACTCAGTAAATTTCATAATGAAATTAAAAAACATTCAACAGCTTAAATTCTCTCAAAGTATTCTAACTTCCCTGCTTATTCTCCTATGTAATCAACAATGTCAAAGAGCTTATATACAATACATATACCAACATCATCAACATCCATTTGGCAAAGCACCTACCTAGTGTGCGCAAGGTATTATACCAGGTGTTTCATCACTTTTGTTTTCTCTAATGTATTCAAAGAAAAATCTAACCCCAGAGGCAGTTGCCATAGCACTTAAAAGTCTTGACCCCAACATCAGGCTACCTGGGTTTCAATTCCATCTCTACAACTTTTTAGCTGATGACCTTGACTGACTTATTTAACCTTTCTGTGCCTCAGCCTCTTCATCTGTAAAGCGCACATTGTAATAGTACTTATTTCATAAACATATTGTGAGAACTCAATGATTTAACATAAAAAGAGAGCTGAAATCAGGGTATACAGCAGAGTAAATCTATAGAAGTATAATCTGTTATTGATATTAGTATGAATATTAGACTATTCAAATTGATGACATCTCTGTTTAATTTTGAAAATAATTTTACTTCCTAAATTTAGCAGAATAAATACATTCAAGCGTATATTTTAGATTATCCCAGTCACCTTCTCAATAACACTTAATTAAAACAAATTACTTGAATAATATTTTAGAATTATAAAATTATCATTCTAATTTTAAGAAAATCAGTTCTGATCATATTTTATTTGAGAAATAGACATTCATTTCTATCCACAATTACCTTGATGCCCTCAGTCTTCAATATCTCAGGATTGTTGGTTGTTGGTTCTTATTTCTAATTAGGACAGTGTTGCTTTGCACACACTAAATTACAGCACACAGCTTTTGGTGTGTTAGCTAATTTAGAAAGAAGAGAATTAGCAATCAACTTCTTTAATAGAAAGTGTGCCTATACATATTAGAGCCTGCAGATAAGTTTTTATTTGCAGGCTATAAAATGATAAAAGACCACCTCTTAAGTGCAGATGCAAAAATACGCTTTTGTAGTATTCCAAAAGAATCCATAGCACATCGTGTGGCGGGAGGAAGGTACTGTAGGACTGCTTAAATCCTCTTTTATCTGTAGTGTTTGGGACTACTTAGCTCAGGCAGCTGAAGAGTGCTTTATTTTCTTGCCTGGGCTGGCTTGCTTTTCTTTTCTCATTCACACAGACTGCACTTCTAATCTATGCTCATAGGTTTGTGTCAAGTTGTTTGTGAATTTACCACTTTAGAGAAGAATATCCCAAAACATCAAAATACCCTGTTGACATTGGGTCAATATTCACACAAGGGTTAATAACTCCATGCATATCCAGATAAATTTTTGCAACTTTATTTGAATTAAGTATATTGACTTTAAAGTCATCCAAAAGATGGATCTATTTCATTGTTATACATAGCCAAAATATATGCTTTTTTAACTTATGAATAATTTTTAAAATTGTGTTTGTAGCATATTTTACTTGAATTATTCTCCAGGTGCCCTTTGAACAACCGTCCTGAAAAATGCTTTCACTTCTGAGTGAAATTTTGTTTTAAAACAATGCATATTTATAAAAAGAAGATAAATATACTTAAAGACCTTTGAGGCAATTAAGTGTACTACAAACTAGAATATTCCAAATAAAAATACACCTGCCAATATAAGCTATAAAATTGTCTATGATGTGTTCATACCACTTCACCAAAATATTAAAATTAAAATACTGAAAACAACTTGTATAAGTAATAAAAATGTTCATTGCAATAATAGAAACACAGGCTTATTAGTATAATTTTGTTTTGATTGAAATAATGTAGCATATTAATTACTTTATTTGTTTAATTTATTATTTAATGATAATTATATAGAAAGTATTCTATTAGCAATTTTTAAACCACAGGTTCTATTCATGAGATCTTCTCCATGCAGGGATTATACAAATTACTTACATAGTACCCCAAGCTTGTTTCAGCATAAAATTTTAAAGGCCATTAGTGTGTTACTTAGTATATTATCATATTCCTTCAGAATAATTTATACCTTGGAAATTTCTAATAATCATCTACTGAAATACTTAAGAAGAAAGAGTGCACACACACAAAAAACATACCAACTTTAACCTTTACTCTTGAAGACTTTTTTCTTCCCTGTCTAGTTTATTGAAAATAATTCCTATAACAGAACAGTTCAGCTAACATTTTGTACACATTCAATTAAGCGAGGTATCCCCTAGTAGTGCACACCAAGTAAATGTCATATGTTGGATTGACTTTTTGGCATTAAAACAAACAATGAAATAACTTAATTCACATCTTTAGCGAAACAAAAATAAATAGAAATTGCATCTAATTCTTTTCTGTTTCTGTGTATACCAACTGGGTCCATATTCTTGGCATGTATGCTAGTCTTTATCAGTGTCAAATTTATGAACATTTGGAAAACTACATCAGGTGCCTAGTAGGCTGTGATAGGGACTCAGTCTTCTCCAGGAAGGGGCTGGTCTCCCACCTTTGCAGTTGGACCTTTGTTATTTTATCTGGACAATGGGTAGAGATGGTGGTGGAAAGCTAAAATAAAAAAAAAGGCTAACCTAATGTTTTGGAAGGACAGAGGCAACTCCTAGGAGAAGGATTCAACTTGGGAAAACTAAATAGTGGGACTGGAGAGAGGAGAGCCCGCTAGACTGAGTTTGGGGACACTATTTAAAATACTGAGATAAGATATTGAGAGCAAGTTCTGTGTTCATTGAGATATTCAAGTCTTTTTTCTGGGTCTTATGCCTGGGTATCAATTCGAGTGACATCCATCAATGGATAAATTACATGCATGACATTGGACTGCTGTTCTTTTAGAAACTGGCATGCTGCTGTGGTGCTGAGTTATAAGGTAGCCCCATTTTCCTCAGTTCACACTGCTATGAGCAATTATGGCCTCTGATTATAAGAAACTTATAGAAGATGGATATACACAACAGTATAATGAGATAAATATTCATAAAATTTGGAAGGTGTGTTTGAAATCTAAGGATCATTGATTAGTCTGATGTGATCAGAGCTTAACTTGGTTTTATGGGTAGTGAAGTGGAGACAGCTTAGAAAGGTGGCCTGGGTCAGGTTGAGGGGATCTTTGAATGCCATGCAAAAGAATTTCAGCTTGGGTATAAGAGCATACATTTATAACAAGTAGAAGGAATGAAAGAAATAATGACTCATTTTTCTGAAATGCATCTGCAATGTGAAAATTGAATTCCTATAAATAACAGTAACATGAATTATAGAGGGATAAATTAGGGTTGGGAAGAAATAGGCTTTATTGAATGCACAGAGGCCTGGTATTGTACTAGCATTCTGCATCTAATACCATCCTTACCTTGACACAGAGAATAGAAGGCAATTCTTTATGTGACATTAAAGAAGTCATGATGGCAGAGGGTGAGGGTTGGTGGTAGAAGGAGAACTAAACCTCAGTTTGACCTGTCAGTAGCCTCTCCTGCTACTTCAGAAATCCCTGGGTGCTTTAGTTGAGTAGAATAAATGCTTCCTTTAAAAAGAGATGTATTAAAGCTTTGTTGCCCGAGAAGAGTCTTCAGTAAAGTATTTTAATATTAAAAGGATCATTAGGGACTTCTAAAACAATGGAATAGAAATATTTTTCTCTAGTACTCCCATTAATACCTAGACATTATATATAATATAAACATATGAAGGCTCTACTAAGTGGGGAGGAGGGGGCAGGTCAGCTAGAGACCTCAGGACCTGAGTAACAACACAGTGGTGCATTCCCTATATTTTCTTTCTTCTCATATATTTTGGGCTGGTGTTTCCATTTTTTATTTGTTTCAAGTGTATGAATAATGGCTTGTTGAAACATTTTTATTATGGCTCTTTTACAATGATTGTGAGATAATTCCAGCATCTATGTCACTTTGATATTGGGATTAGCAATATGAAAACATATGAAAGTATAAAATCAATTCATAAATGTATATATTCAAATTCAGAATACTCTGATACTATAATGGTGGTACATCAATCATTTTAGTAAAAATTTAAAAGAAAAAAGTTTTAAAATTACTATAGCTTCAATAATTTGTTATGGCTACGCAATTTTGTGCAAGAATAACAAAGCTGGAGGTATTATACCTCCTGATTCAAGTTATATAACAAAGGTATACAATATGCAATGGCATAAAAACAGACACATAGACCAATGGAACAAAATAGAGCTCAGAAATAAACCGTCATATGTATAGTTAATTTATTTTCAACAAGGGTACCAAGAACATACAATGGGGAGAAGATATTCTCTTCAATAAATGGCATTGTGGAAAGTGGATATTCACTGGACTCTTACTTAACACCATACACAAAAATCAACTCAATGTAAATTAAAGACTTAAGTGTAAGACCTTAAATTACAGATATCTGGAAGAAAATTTAGGGAAAAGGCTTCTTGACTTTGGTCTTGGCAATGATTCCTTTGGATACGGCACTAAAAACAAAGGCAACAAACACAAAAATAAGTGAGTAGGATTACATCAAACTTAAAAGCTCTGCACAGCAAAGGAAACCAAAATGAAAAGAAAGCCCACTAAATGGCAGAAAATGTATGCAAACCATATAGCTGATAAAGTGATTAATATCTGAAATATATAAAGAATTCATACAACTCAATAGCAAAAAGCAAATA
Organism: Saccopteryx bilineata; assembly: GCF_036850765.1. Lineage (NCBI taxonomy): Eukaryota > Metazoa > Chordata > Mammalia > Chiroptera > Emballonuridae > Saccopteryx > Saccopteryx bilineata. The sequence continues at coordinate 54,190,520 of NC_089500.1, read as the reverse complement.
ACCTGATTAAAAAATGGGCAGAGATTCAAAGATGGCAATTGGATAGGCAGATGCACAGACTGCCATCTCCCATGACCAAACTGGATTACAAATTAATTTAAGAACAATCATCATGAAAAACCAACTTTGGACTAAAAGAACAGGACTCAAAAACCAAGGAGCACAGAAGAATCCACACTGAGCCTGGTAGGGAGTGTGGGGGCTCCTCCACTCCCAGGAGCAAGGGGAGGCTGTGAGTGTCTAGAAGGTCTCTCATTGTGAGGAGAGAGACCCTGAGAGGAGGGGGTCCTCAGTCCCAGGACTGGAGCCCCAGCCTAGAGACCCAGGAAATGGAGGAGACAACCTGACATCATTGAGTGGGGAGAAGAGTGAGAGTTTTGTCTGTAGGAAGCAGCTAGCAAAAGGAGTTGCAGCCTTTAAGGACCAGCAAAGAAAATATAACTTACAGCCACTTGCCTGGGGCTCAGGGGCAAGGAGGGCTGAGAGGACTGGGTTTGCATGAAGAGAGCGGGGAGATCAAGACATGGGGACTCAAATGGTGATGAGGAAAAGAGAACCTGAGCTAAGTTATTCTCCAGTCCAGTGCCGAGGTGACCATTGCTGGGGGACAGGTCACTCCTGCTGTCCTGCACAAGCCTAGCGTCGAACCAGTTGACCCACCTCCAAAAAGCTCTCTAGCTCCAATCAGCATGAAAGGTTGTTCGGAAAGGAGGAAGTAAAGGGGAGGGGCAGTGACTCAGATTTCCAGGGAGACCTGAGCTACACCTCCCCCTTCATATAGAGAACACTGTCCACCACTGGAGAGGCACAAGGCAGACCACACCTTAAGGTACTCAATGGCCACACCCACTGCATTCCTGGATAGAGTTTCAACTGGGGGAAAAAAATAAGATATGCCCACTTACCCACTTCTAAACACAGAAGGTCCCTGCTGGGATCAGTAAACATAGAAGCTCTCTGCTGGACTCAGAAAACAAACAGCAGGGAAATAAAGACTTTTAAGTGACTCTACTAGTTAAAGAGAATTAAAATTCAAGCAACCAGCAGAGGCTGAGAGATACAGTCCTGGAAAAGAAGCTGCATTCCATAAACCAACCTCAGAACCACAACTCTAACAAGCTTACAAACCACACACAGAAAGAATGAGAAGACAGAAGAATGTAAACCATATGAATCAACGAGAAAAATCCCCAGAAAAAGAACTGAATGAGATGGAAGTAACGAAATTACCAGATACAGAGTTTAGAATATAGATTGTTAGGTTGTTTAAGGATCTCAGAGCTACAATGGATGGACTTAATGAGCACCTAAATAAAGAAATTGCAAGCATCAATAAGGACACTGATTATAAAAAAGAATAAATCAGAAATGGCAATTACAATATCAGAAATAAAGACTATACTAGAAGGAATCAACAGCAGGCTGGATGAAGCAGAGGATTGAATCAGCGAATTAGAGGATAAGATAAATAAAAACACAGAAACAGAGCAGCAAAAAGAAAAGAGGCTCAAAAATTCTGAGGAAACTATAAGGGAACTCTGTGCCAATATGAAAAGAAATAACCTCTGCACCATAGGGGTTCCTGAAGGAGAAGAGAAAGAACAAGGGGTAGAGAACCTGTTTGAAGGAATCATAGCTGAAAACTGTCCTAAATTGATGAAGGAAAAAGTCACACAAGTTCAAGAAGAAGCACAGAGAGTCCTGATAAAGAGAAACCCAATAAGGCCTACATCAAGACAAATCCTAATTAAAATACCAAAGTTAAGAGATAAAGAAAAAAAATATTAAAAGCAGCAAGAGAAAAGAAGTCAATTACCTATAGAGAAACCCCCATAAGGATGTTATCCAACTTTTCAGGAGAAACACTTGAAGCCAGAGGGAATGGCAAGAAATATTCAAAGTAATGCAAAACAAGAGCCTACAACCAATACTTCTTTGTCCACCAAGATTATTGTTTAAAATTGAAGGAGAAATAAAAAGCTTCCCAGAAACAAACAAACAAAGGAATTCATTACAACCAAACCAATACTGCAGGAAATGTTAAGGGGATTACTGTAAAAAGTGCAAAGGAAAAAAGAAATCAAGGAAAAGAGGATTATAGATTTAAAGAATAAAATGCCGATAACTACATATCAATAATAACCTTAAATGTAAATGCATTAAATGCTCCAATCAAAAGACACAGGGTAGATACATGGATAAGAAAACAGGACCCATACATATGCTGTCTACAAGAGACCCACCTCAGAACAAATGATACACATAGACTGAGAGTAAAGGGATGGAAAAAAATATTTCATGCAAATAGAAAGGAAAAAAGCTGGGGTAGCAATACTAATATCTGACAAAATAAACTTTAAAACAAAGGCTATAGTAAGAATAAAGAAGGTCACTACATAATGATAAAAGGAGCATTACAACAGGAAAATATAAATATTATAAATATATAAGCAACTAATATAGGAGCACCTAAATATATAAAACAGGTTTTGATGGACAAAAAGGGCAAGATCAACAGAAATACTATATATAATAGTAGGGGATTTTAATACCCCACTAACATCAATGGATGGAACCTCCAGACAGAAAATTGACAAAGAAACCGTGGTCTTAAATGACACACTAGATCAACTGGATTTAATAGTTATCTTTAGAACCTTTCACCCCAAAGCAGCAGAATATACATTCTTTTCAAGTGCTCATAGAACATTCTCTAGGATAGACCACATTTGAGGACACAAAACAAGTCTTAATAAATTTAAGATTAAAATAATATCAAGCACCTTCTATGACCACAATGGCATGAAACTAGAAATCAACTACAATAGAAAAACTGAAAAACATTCAAACACTTGGAGACTAAATAGCATGGTATTAAATAATGAATGGGTTAACAATGAGATCAAGGAAGAAATAAAAAAAACTTCCTTGAAACAAATGAAAATGAACATACAACTCAAAATTTATGGGACACAGTTGTTTATTTGAGAAAAAGCTCAAATAAACAACTTAACCCTGCATCGAAAAGACTAGAAAAAGAACAGCAAGTAAAGCCCAGAGGAAGTAGAAGGAAGGAAATAATAAAGATTAGAGTGGAAATAAATGACATAGAGGCCAAAAAACAACAAAAACAAACAAACAAACAAAAAAAATTATTAAAACCAAGAGCTGGTTCTTTGAAAAGGTAAACAAAATTGATGAGCCTTTAACCAGACTCACCAAGAAAAAAAAGAGAAAGGGCTCAAATAAATAAATTAGAAATGAGAGAGGAGAAGTAACAACTGACACAGCAGAAATTCAAAGAATTGTAAGAAAATACTATGAAGAACTGTATGCCCCAAAATGGGACAACCCATGGATAAATTCCTTGAAAAATATAATCATTCAAAAATCAATATGGAAGAATCTGAAAACCTTAACAGACCAATTACACCAAAAGAGATTGAAACAGTTATCAAAAAAACTCCTAAAAAACAAAAGTCCTGGGCCTGATGGCTTCACAGGCGAATTTTACCAAATATTCAAAGAAGAACTAACACCTATCCTTCTCAAGCTATTTCAAAAACTTCAAGAGGAGTGAAGACTTCCAAGCTCCTTTTATGAGGCAAGCATAATCCTCATTTCAAAACCAGGTAAAGACACTACAAAGAAAGAAAACTATAGGCCAATATCCGTGATGAACTTAGATATTAAAATTCTCAACAAAATATTAGCAAATTGGATCCAGCAATACCTGAAAAAAAATCATACATCATGATTAAGTGGGATTTATTCTGGGGAGGCAAGGCTGGTACAATATTTGCAAATCAATCAACGTGACTCATCACATAAACAAAAGGAAAGATAAAAACCACACAATAATATCAATAGATGAAGAAAAAGCATTTGATAAAATCCAGCACCCATTTAGGATCAAAACTCTCAGCAGAGTGGAATACAGGGATCATTCCTCAACATGATAAAGGCCATCTATGAAAAACCCATGGCCAACATCATACTCGAATGGGCAAAAATTAAAAGCAATCTACTTAATTACAAGAACAAGGCAGGGGTACCTCCTTTCACTGCTCTTATTCAACATAATTCTAGAAGTCCTAGTTACAGCAATCAGACAAGAAAAAGAAATTAAAAGCATGCAAAGTGGAAAATAAGAAGTAAAACTTTCATTATTTGCTTATGACTTGATATTGTACATAGAAAACCCTAAAGTCTCAGTCAAAATACTGCTGGAACTGATAAATGAATTCAGCAAGGTGGCAGGATATAAAATCAATATTCAGAAATCAGTGGCATTTATATACACCAACAATGAACTGTCAGAAAGAGAAATTAAGGAGACAATCCCCTTCACTATAACAACCAAAAAAATGAAGTACCTAGGAGTAAATTTAACCAAGGAGGTTAAAGACTTGTTTTCAGAAAACTATAAAACATTGATGAAAGAAATCAAGGAATATCAAACAAGTGGAAGCACATACCGTGTTCTTGGATGGGAAGAATAAATATCATTAAAATGTCTATACTACCCAAAGCAATATATAAATTCAATGCAATTCCTATTAAATTACCAACGTCATACTTCCACAATATAAAACATATATTCCAAAAATTCATATGGAACCTAAAAAGAATATGAATAGCCTCAGAAATCTTAGAAAAGAAGATAAAAGTGGGAGGTATCACACTTCCTGATATCAAGTTATACTACAAGGTCATTGTACTCAAAACAGCTTGGTACTGGCATAAGAACAGGCATACATATCAACGGAACAGAACAGAAAACCCAGAAATAAACTCACACCTTTATGGTCAATGGATATTTGACAAAGGAGGTAAGAGCATAAAATGGAACAAAGACAGTCTCTTTAATAAATGGTGCTGGGAAAATTGGACAAATACATGCAAAAAAATGAAACTAGACCACCAACTTAAAGCATTCACAAAAATAAACTCAAAATGAATAAAAGAGTTGAATGTATCTCGTGAAACTATGATCATCTTGGAAGAAAACAGGCAGTAAGCTCTCTGACATCTCTCACAGCAATATATTTGCTGATTTCACTCCATGGGCAAGTGAAATAAAGGACAGGATAAACAAATGGGACTATATAAGACTAAAAAGCTTTTGCACAGCAAAAGACAACATGAACAGAATAAAAAGACAACCCACACAATGGGTGAACATATTCGCCAACACATCCAATAAGAGGTTGATAACCAAAATCTACAAAGAACTTGTAAAACTAACATCAAGAAAGTAAACAATCCAATCAAAAATTGGGCAAAAGTACTGAATAGACACTTCTTCAAAGAGGACATACAGATGGTCAATGGCATATGAAAAAATGTTCAACATCACTAATCATTAGAGAAATACAAATTAAAACAACAATGAAATACCACCTCACACCAGTCAGAATGGCACTTATTAACAAAACAACACATAGTAAGTGCTGGTGAGTCTGTGGAGAAAAGGGAACCCTCCTGCACTGCTGGTGGGAATGCAGACTGGTGCAGCCACTGTGGAAAACAATATGTAGATTCCTTAAAAAATTAAAAATCGAGTTGCCTTTTGACCCAGCTATCCCACTTCTAGGAATATCCTAAGCATAACAAATCACTGATTCAAAAGAAGAAATGCACTCCCATTTTTATTGCAGCATTGTTTACAATAGCCAAGATCTGGAAACAGCGCAAGTGTTCATCAGTAGATGAGTGGATTAATAAGCAGTGGTGCATATACACAATGAAATACTACACAGCCATGAAAAAGAAGTGAAATAAACCAGGCAGAGAAAGAAAAAGATCATATGACCTCACTCTTATGAGGAATCTAATGAACAATGTGAACTGAGGAATGGAAAAGAGACAGAGAAGGGGTCAAAGAGTCTTGAGGGAAAGCGGGCAGAGGGAAAGGGGATGAGAGGAGATGATCAAAGAAAGGAAAGACATTAGTGAAAGTATATAAACATAACAGAGAGATAGACAGCAGGAAAGTAAATCATGGAGGAAAGAGGGTAAGGCAGCGGGGGGAGGGGCAAAGGAAGTATCAAGGAGAACAAGGGGAGGAGGGGGGGAGATATATTCAGGGTATACATATAACTATGTAAACACAACAAATTAAAATCAATAAAAAATACGGGCAAAAGACATATAAAAGGCCAACAGGTGCATGAGAAGAGTCTCAACATCATTAATCATCAGGGCAATGCTAATTAAAACCACCATGAGGTATCACCTCACTCCTGTTAGGATAGCTATTATCTATTTTTAAAAGAAGATAAGGGTTGATGAAGATGAGGAAAAAACTTTTACACTGTTAGTGGGATTTCCAAATAGTAGTCACTATGGAAGCCACTGTGGAAAAGAATGTTTGAGGTTCCTCAAGAAATTAAAAATAGAACTAACATATGATCCTGCAATTCCACTGTGGGCGTAATCTAAAGGAAATGAAATCAAGATCTCAAAGAGATACCTGTACTCCCCTGCTCTTTACAACATTATCAATAGTAGCAAGGACAAGGAAACAACCAAAGACCGTGAATGAATGAGTGGATAAAAAATGTGGCATCTACATCCAATAGACTATTAGCTTTTAAAAAGAAGGAAACTGCCTTTTACAACCTGGATGAACCCGAAGGTCATTATGCTGCATGAAATAAGCCAGACACAGACAAATGCTACCACTTGTAGAATCTGAAATAGTCAAACTTATATAGTTTTATTAACCAATGTCACCCCAATAGATTCAATTTTTTTTTTGTATTTTTCTGAAGCTGGAAACGGGGAGGCAGTCAGACAGACTCCCACATGCGCCTGACTGGGATCCACCTGGCATGCCCACCAGGGGGCGATGCTCTGCCCATCTGGGGCGTTGCTCTGCCGCAATCAGAGCCATTCTAGCACCCGAGGCAGAGGCCACAGAGCCATCCTCAGCGCCCAGGCCAACTTTGCTCCAATGGAGCCTTGGCTGCGGGAGGGGAAGAGAGAGACAGAGAGGAAGGAGAGGGGGAAGGGTGGAGAAGCAGATGGGTGCTTCTCCTGTGTGCCCTGGCCAGGAATCAAACCTGGGACTCCTGCACACCAGGCCGACGCTCTACCACTGAGCCAACCGGCCAGGGCCTAGATTCAATTTTTAAAAAAATAAAAAAGTATTGTGTTAAAGAGCTATTAGAACTATAATATCTAATGCATATCTTTGACCCACAGTAAAAATGCCTTTATTAGAGAAAGATACAATAAACTTTTCTTCAAAAATTAAAACAAATAAATATATTAAATAGACATAAAAAAAAAGCACAGCAGAATGGTGGATGCCAGGGTTTGTGTGGGGAGGGAAATGACAGGTGATTGTTAAAGGGTACAGAGTTTCAGTTCTGCAACATAAATAAATTCTGAAGATCTATGAGACAGCATAGCTAATACTCAAAATGTGCTAAGAGGGGAGATCTTAAGTGTTCTTACCACTGAAATATAAAGAACAAAGGAGGAAACTTTGAGAGGTGATATATATATACTTATGACCTTGATGGTGGCGATGGTTTGACAGATATATTCTTATCCCCAAAGTATCAAGTTATATACATTAAATATGTATAGTTTTTTATATGTCGATCATATCTCAGTAAAGGGCTTACTGTGTATATTAAATTTTCTAATATTTTAAATGGCAATTAAGTGAAGGTAGCAACTATTTTCTGGACAAAATTACTCAGAATCTGAGAAAATTTAACCATATCCTGGGAATCTTACTTTAAAGCCACAGAATTTGAAGAAAGTTGACTTTATAATCTTATATGTACCAATTGGGTTTAGCCGATCTCTGTGTTTGAGAACAATATAATAAAAATTGCATTACATAATCAGTAGGTATTAAAATACTATTATGCTTCTTCCTTCCTAGTCTATGTTCCAACATGTATCATTTGTACTTGCTCTTAATCCTTTTACAAGTGAAATCAGCAGCAATCTAATCATGTTAGCTTTTAAAAGTCACATGTTAGCATTTTAAATTCTGAAATTGAGAGTATGTGTTACATGGACAGCAAAGCTTTAATGTAATAGTATCTTAACAAAATATCAGCTGTGCTTGAACTAAACATTTTTCAGTCTCCCTGAGGTTAGCCTTGTAACTTTTATCTGCAGAAAATTCCTTCTAAACTTTCCCTCAAGTCTTGTATGCTGCAACTTAAAGAGATCACTCATGCTCAGTTCTGATTGGATATAGTGCTTTATCACATCTCCAACTCTTCACAAAGGACTAGCATATGCTGACATATGTCCCCCTAGCCAAGAACCATGGCAAACCAAGTACTTGCTTTACCTTGTAATACCTGCCTTGACTTCTCTTTCTTTAAGAATTATGCCTGTTCCCTTCCTGTTCTTTTCTTATGGTATTAAAAAAAAAAACCTTGTCCTATTTCTGCCCACCTGTTTGGTGCTAATAAACAAGTGATCTATTTGGGGGCTTCCAGAGAAAGTGCCAGGCATCTTTAGGAAAGTTGCTTATCTGGTGTGAGCCTGTTTTGTGACATGTAAAATAAATAGCATCAATACCAGTTTGGATATTTTATAATAAATATTAGAAATAATACATGTAAACCACCTTGAATTGTAATGTACCCATAGGATACACTTAACAGGGGTAGCTTTATTGTTCTTCTTATAAATTGTATTTATTGGTATCATGTCTAAACTTCACTAAATTTATCTTCTCTAAAGTGCCTAGCATGTAGAATAAACTAATACATCAATGCCAACTGTTACAAATTATAGAACGCTTCTGTAAAGGGGCACTTCTGTCCCTGCAAAGGCTGCTAGCTGATGCACTGTGATGTCACTACAGATTTTCCCAGGTGTGTTTGGCGAGGCTGGTGTCATCCTAACCACACCATCCCAAATTCCAGATATAGGCTGGCGCTTTTGTCTCCCTGAAGCTAGACTGATTACAGGCCTTCCATGGAAAACTCAATCTTTGTTAAAATAGAGGAAAAACTACATTGGTCCCTGATTTTTATCATGACCGTACAAAAGAAAAGAAAACTTTCACATACTCAGAAAGAATTTATTATGCATCATGTATCAGCAAATTTACAGTTAATAGGAAATTAATTCCTAAAAAAAGTACCAACTCTCTAAATAGTAATGTATTTGATTACATGCTTTCCTAGATGTAGATGCTAACACTCATAATGACAGGAGCTACCATGTAATGATGTGTGTGTGTGTGTGTGTGTGTGTGAGAGAGAGAGAGAGACAGAGAGATTGATTTATGGTCACAACAACCATATAAGTTGGGTTCAATTTCATTTTGCTGAAGAGAAACAGAAGCCCCAGCAGGGAATATTTTATCCAGGGTTGTGTGCAGGTGACCTCCTCTACCTCCTGCCACACCTGTGCTTTCACTGACCCTGGCTGCCCCATTCCTAACAACAGCAGAGGTTTGCGGCCTCTTTACAGGTGGAGTTGTGTGCACATAAATCTAACAGGGACGATCTATCAGCCTGTAGAAAGAACCAGATCACTGGTCCTGGCTGACCCTTCTGCCCAAGCCCGCCGTTATGCTCCAAGCACATCCGGGAGTCAGGGTTCAGCCTTGATTCTCATCTCTCCTCTTTCACCTGCAGGCGTCCCTTCTCATTCAAACCCAGAGCTTCCTAGCAGGTTGCAGGAGCATAAAGCCAAAGCCAGTTATAGTATTTCTAGATACATGACTGTTAAGAAACAAAAGCATAATATTTTCTGATACTGGGAAATATTTTAGTTAACCCGTTATATTTTGTGATACAAATAGTCAAATCAGGGCATACATATTGAGTTGTGTTTGTATAATATTCTTATTGCTCTGTTGGAAGCACATCTTTATGTTATACTTAGATTTTTAAGTTTCTGAAATTGTTAAAACCATATATTTTGATGACTCTGCCTGTAATACTCTGCTGACCAGTGTCTAGAACCTGAAATTTTTCTTAAAGGACAATACGGAAAGAAATTTATTTGAGTGTGTTCAGTGAAAGAAGAATGTCTACTCAGACCTGTATTACTGGATGCAGGTCATTTCCAGTGACAACGGATCACTGATTTATCACTGTAAACTGATGACTGTGCTCTTGTCTTCTTTCACTCCAGTGCTTTTGGCTGCCCGTATTCAGACATGAACTTGAAAAAGGAGGCCATGCTCCAAGATCGTCTGAGGGAACAAACACAAGCAAATTTGGAATCAGACTCTTCATATTTAAAATTGAAAAATCTCTGTAGTTTGAACTTCAGCAGGAAACATGAGAAGGCGGAGAGTCAGCCCAGGTAAGGAACCTTTTGAAAATGTGAACCAGAAAGTAAAGCATTAGAAGAGTAAAATAACCAGCTTGTTAATAGAATAATTCTTTATATTTCTTTGAAATAATTTTTTATTTATGAGTATTATTATATTCACTGGCTTATAAAATCCCTTTAAGCCTTGATATTCATTTAAAAAATACTTTTATTACTTTATCAAAACTTTGAATTTACCTCCTTGTAAATTTATACATTACACGTAAGTAATAGAAAGCATATCTCATTTACAAAATTCTGTAAGGTTCCCTTTTATCTTGACAACTTCTATTGTTTGGAATCATTTCATAGAAATGATTTTTTTGGCACATGACTGAATTTTTTTATCTGGTCATATCAGGATTTCCCCCCATACCTGTTAACTTGCCTTTGTCCTCTCTGACCTAAGTACACCTCAGATACGACTTCTTCCTCTGAGTAGTTTCCATGTTGGTTTTGAAATAACGCTTCATCCTTTTGTTTCTCAATGTAAATTTACATTTTAAGCATCAGGTTCAAATTTTTATTTACAGATAATCATTTTCTAAAGAGCTGCAAATGCAATCATATTTGGTATTTTTAACTTAAATGAGTAAATATTCTAAATAACATCTTTTATGTAAAAAAAGCCCACTTCTCCGTGCTATGAATAATAAGCAGGAAAATCTAACACTTGAGTAAATAATTGGAGGTCAGACAGAAATGGAGCCACAGAGGGCTAGACAGAGAAGAAGGATGTGTGTTCCTTAGAATTCTGCAGGCAGAAGGTGGTCAAGTGCACACACTGGACCCTCCCTCTGCCACTTTGACAGAGCTGTGCCGCTGGCTGTTCCTCCTACACCCCAAAGCCTTGCTCTTCTCAGCTGGCAGGTGAAAGGGAGCCTGAGCATGCGCCTCGGGCAGCAGAGTTTGCACTGGGACAACTGCCTGCCCACTGACAACTTCAGTCCCAACAAGGAGGCTCCTGTCTGCCCAGGGGAGAGCTGTTCTTTGGGAGGACGCACTGTTCACATGGATTTTAAATCAGGGACTGTGGATTTTGTTCTTTTTTCCATGCAAATATATTAATACAGCATTGGGTGGAATTTCTTTCTTTCTTTTTTTTTTTTTTACAGAAACAGTGAGAGAGTCAGAGAGAGGGATAGACAGGGACAGACAGACAGGAACTGAGAGATGAGAAGCATCAATCATTAGTTTTCCTTTGCGCGTTGCGACCCCTTAGTTGTTCATTGATTGCTTTCTCATATGTGCCTTGACTGCGGGCCTTCAGCAGACCAAGTAACCCCTTGCTCGAGCCAGCGACCTTGGGTCCAAGCTGGTGAGCTTTTGCTCAAGCCAGATGAGCCTGTGCTCAAGCTGGCGGCCTTGGGGTTTTGAACCCGGGTCCTCTGCATCCCAGTCTGACGCTCTATCCACTGTGCCACCACCGCCTGGTCAGGCTGGGTGGCATTTCATTTTTGTTAACTAGCTTATTTTGATTTTGATCATTGTGCTCACGACTTCAGATTTGCTCTCTGTCGCATGATCCATCTCCTGTGGTTTTTCAGGCCTCTCTCTCTGTAGCTGTGTCTTACTTTTTTATTATTTGTCGCACACCCACTCCTCTCACTGAAACTTCACAGGGTCTAGTTGTTCTTTACCACACTTCACACCCACACTGTTTACAAGTCTAAGTTCCCGAGAGCTTGAACATCTTTTCCGTTTCCTAGTTGAGAGAAAATTTTTTTTAAAAAAACTATTTTCCAAGAAACAATGTTTATTTCCATATATCCATTTGCTATTATCCGTGTTGTTCTATTCTGTTATCTTTTTTCTGTTTTCCCCAATAAAAACTCAATAATCTCTCTTGTAAGTATTGTAGACATTCATCCTCAATGTCAGAAGTCATAGAGACTAAGCAGATCTTTGGACCTCTCTAAAATATGATTACACTGTTGTATTCTCTCAGAAGTCAGCTAAACCTTTCCTTTCAGCACAGATACATGGTTTCCCCTGTCTTGAATGTTTCTTAGAAATTTGTTCTTTTTAATATATCACTATAGGCTTTATCATTTTAAAGGGGCTTTGCACTGAAATATATCAGGTAAGCATAATACCTACAAATAGAAAGAAAAAGTAGTTGATAACTATACAAAAGGTCCCACGTGATCCTATTCTGTCAAATCCTGTTTCATGTATACACAGAACTGTGCAAACAGCTGATGGGGGAGGGGCATCGTGGCACAACCCTTAAATTCTTAAACTTCTTTTTTGCTTTCAAGTCTCAAGACCAACTCCATAATTGCATTCCAACCTCTGTCCACTCTTATTTTTAACCGATCATCATCCCAAAACATTTGGATAAAGTGTGGACAGTTGTGCCCACATTGATGCCACCCTCATCTTCATCCTGTTCATGGTCTAGAACCCCAGCGGGAGGTAAAAAAAGAACCAGGACACAACAAGGAATACTGTGTCATCTAATTATGAGTAGACAAAGTATATTTTACCCTTCTCACAGTTAACCTATAGATATTTCCTGAGGCTGCTTTTCTCTAACCCAAATCTTTACTCTTAAAATCCCAAGATATAAGTTACAGGTGGACGAGAATAGTTAAAATTCATCTGTTCTGCATGAGAAAGAGAAGTAATTGTTACTTTGTCCATGTCCAGTCATAAGCATGGGGGCTAAATTAGTATAAATTAGATTTGTAATTTCCACTGGCCTCCAATTCATCTGAGCTCTGGCCAGCCCTTCTGTACTTTCTTATACAAGCAACACTTGTCATCTGAGAAAGTCCAGACTTCTTGCAACTCACATGCAAAATATAAAATTAACTTTTGCCCTGACCTAGTGGCTCAGTTGGTTAGACTGTTGCCCTGATGTGCCAACATTACGAGCGTATCTGCCCAGTCAGGGAAATATAAGAATCAACCCATGAATGCATAAATAAGTGGAACAACAATTCAATATCTCTCTCTCTCTTTCTCTCTCCCTCTCTCTCTTTCAACAAATCAATAAATAAATTTAAAAAATTAAATTAAATTAACTCTTGACATTTTTCCAAAATCAATCAAATGCTGCCCAACCATTTAAGTAATTTTATCTTTTCCTTAACTGCATCCCAATTTTGTATTTGTTTTTTTAAACTACATTTGTTCTCATGTTAATATTTGAAAAGGGAATTATGAGTAAATATTTAGTCTCTTTAATTTTGTAGTAGAAATAGTGTGTGTTCCCTTTTTCTTTGTAGAGGGTCAAGTTTTAAATGAGTAGATTATATACTAGTAGATGTTTACAAAATTAACCTTCATAACAGTAAGATTACATATTAACACAACTTTAAAGTCAGATTCACAATAGGTCACCATTACCGAAAAACTATATAGATATTCCTTTTCCCTTGTACTAATAGAATAGTAGTATATTTATAGTGCATTACATAAAGGCATATGGCCTTATATTTGAATGTCTTTCATTTCAGTAGTATTTTAGAAGGGGGGAAAAAAAAGCCTTTACTTTGTTTCACAGTTTATAGTTTGCATATACATTACCTTAGGAGGTCCCATAATCTTGAGATTTGGGAAAGCAGAAATTATTGTCATCATCACAGTATATGCCATTTATAGGTAAGAGAGTAAAGATCCTTACTAGTAGCTGATCTGGGACCAAACAGAGGTCTTTTGATTAAATTCAGAGTATTCCTAGGTCAGTAAACTAATAATGATAACACCAAAAAATATCAACAATACTAATTAACTAATATTAATACCCACACACTTACTCTTGGCTACAAAATGTTGTGCTAAACAATTTATATACATGGCCCTGTTCATTTTATTTCATCGTCACAGTCACCCTATGTGTAGTAAAAATTCTAATTCTGATCTTATAAGGTAAGCACCTCAAAATTAAAGAGGTTAGGCAAAGTGTCCAAGATCACACAGATAATCTGTAGAAAATTGGAATTAGAACCCAGAACTACTGACTCCAAATCCTATACATGTTTCCACTACACTGGTCTCGCAAAAGAATGGCCTTTTAAGATTGAAAGAGCCTGGAAGGATTTATACATAGACTACTCTCTTCTTCTGTCTAGGATTCTCAGGGTCATCTTGTGATTTGTTTATTTATTTTGTGAAATTAGAACTACTGAAGGGGAAAAATCTTAACTCTGTTTTTCCCAAAATGTTTATTTTTATTTATAGTATATATATAATGCAAAATATATCACCTTGAACACATTTCATTGTAATATACTAAAGGCTTCTATCTGCCACAAGGTAATACAATTATACTCATTAAAATAGTTTTATCATAAACAAAATTACTTTGAAATGCAACTCCCCTCACCTCCCTCTATTATCTGTTCGCTGACTTCTCCAGGCCAGAGTAGGACATTTTTTCTGGCATTTCCAATCCACCTGAGTACTCTTTAATAACTTATTTTGCCTCCCTACAGCAGTATTTAATATATTCTAATTCACATAATTGGTAGAACCACCATCAGTTAAAATACCTGTCATATTTAAGAAAATCTAAGAAAATGCCTAAAGAAGCTGACTTTGTTTTTCCTAATGGCTGCCATAATGTAAATTTTATGTACTTCCCCAAGGCCTGTGTTGATGATGAAAGTGCTGGGGAAGGCTCTGGTAATCAGAGAGAATGGCGTGTAGTGCAATGCCTCCTTAATGATCCTCATAATAAATTGCACTGCCATGAGCCAACTAGTTTACTTCCACTACTCAAATTAACTGCAACATAAATATCTTCTATGAGGTCCATTCTCAGAATTAAGTGTTATTTGTTCCACATATTAACTTTGCAAGTGATAAAATAAATTTTCTTGAATCCATAAGCCTCCTTCCCACATAAATTCTCTGCTCTGGGAGACAAAGTCTATGCAGTGTCCCACTCACCCCATCCTCGTCATCATCTGCAGTGTTATTTTTATTCCTGCACTAGTGGCTTTGTCCCCATCCTTCTTACCTCAGTGATTTCTCATGCACCTTCTCCCTTCTCCTTCTCCAGGGCTCATCTCTGTCTGGATGTTTTCGATAACGGTGCCAACCCATATGAGCTGCTTCAGAGAGAGATTGTGTTTTACAGGTCTCTGTATTTCTAATGCCTAATATCATGCCAGACACTTAGTAGGCACTCAGCAAATTAAATATTTTGAGCAACCCCACTGTGTGCCAGGGACTGTGCTAGGTAGGCCCTGGGATATGGACCAAATAAGAGCTAATGTCATTCCTTGCTCTTAGCACTCCTCTGTGCTTTGGGTCTGCACCACCACACATCAGTAGCTTATGTATGTGTGCCTGCACATGTCTTTTTAATACTTGTTTTGTGCGTGCCTTATTTTCTCAAAAAGATTGGAGGCTGCAAAAGGGTAAAAGCTAATTTTCATCATTCTTTTGTTTTTCCTTCATTATTTTTCCATTGTAGTCTTAGTAAATCTAAGTTGACTGACTCAGATATATACATAAGTTACATACATTTTCCTTTTAGAATCTCAATTTCTTTACCTGTGAAATGAAGATAAAATAGGGGCCTTCTTAGCTTTTAACTCTAGGTGGATAGATATAGATAAATATAGATACAAGATAGATACATAGATACAGTGAAAGCTGTGTAACTGGGCCTGGCACATAGTAGAGACTACTGTGATAGTAGTTTCATTTCTTTACTTTTATAAAAATTGTTGATTTTAAAGTCTTGCAAATCGGACCAGTTCTAGTTGGGTATATACACCATACCTCTTTGTACCAAACAAAAATTTAGACCTTTATTTATCTGAAATATTACTCGGCATCTGCAACCACATTAGACCCTTAACCAGTTGAGCAGTGATCAAAGCACCGAGACAGCCAGGCCCCTTCCAAAGAAGCTCCCTCCCGTGCCACATTTCTGGTTGGGTCCTGAGGAACCTACAACCAGGTGTGACAATCTTGGAGCTTAACAATGGGGAGAGACACAAGAGGTTATCTAACGTAACTTTTTCAATACAGAAATAAGGATATGAAAACTGAAGAATCTATTTCTCTATTTACACTGTCGTTAATCACAGCATGTCAGGCCCTCTGACTTCCAGGTCGTGGCTCTGCTCACTATTTCATACCTCCTCCCACCCCCCAAATTAAGATTCGGCCAGAACAGGTTGATTTATTGCGTGTGAATAGCTGAGTCACACTTACTTTGCTGAATTCAGGATCCTGACCGTAGCCAGGTCCTAAAATGGAACATGTTCATTCATTCAATATTTGACCATTGAACAAATATTTGGAAAGGTACTATTCCAAGCCCTGGTGATCCAACAGTGAACAAAGCAGACTGAAATCATCGTCCTTATTAAGCTTTCACTTGATAAGAAAATCACCCCAATTTAGGAGACAGCATAACAGTTGTACTCAAGGAAGATGCCTCTAGTCCCTGCAGAATTGGCAGTGAGCACATTCATTCACTCATTACATCAACATTCATTCATTCAGCAAATACGTGTGGAGCTCCTACTGTTGCCAAGTAGCGTGTTAGGTGCTGGGAATACAGAGGTGAACAGAACAGCCCCATCCTTGCAGGCGCATATTTTCTGATAGAGGACATGAAGGAGTAGAACAAAAGGAAACCTTAAGTGAAGAACATCACAGATTGTGACGGGAGCTGTGAAGGAGGTAAAAGGAGAGCTCTTGAGGAGCTCTCAGCCATGACCGCTCTCAAAGCCCTAGAGACCATGAGCAGATCCAAGCCACGAACAAGTGGGGGAGGAGTTCTCCCTAATATCTTGCAGACCGAAATGAAGTGAGGTGTGTCCAGATCAGCCCAGGAGCGCAGGCAGAACTGCCATGAGACGAAAGGACTCAGCCCCCATTGGTGTTTGGTTCTTTTGACACTTCCATTATAGTCCTGTGTTTCCTAAACAAAGTCACGGTGTTGTTGAAATGTTATAAAATAACCAAGGTGTGCCTTTAAAAGACCTTTAAAAATACTTCTCTGAACGGATTTTCTCCTAAGGCATTTATAATTTATTGTGAATCTCTGGATTTCTGGAATCCTGCCCTGGCCCAGGTCCATCTACGGCTGTAGAACAGTGTGCACTGAAATAAATGTTCATGGCTCTTTGTGTGAAGGAAATGTTGGTGTTCTTGCAACCCAGAAAAACAAAAATTTGTTGCCCAAGCACCAGCAGGTATCTTTCTGTCATCTACATACTTAATCTAGCTTTAAAATAATTATTTCCCATTCATTGTAATGTTAAGACATTTAACATGTTTTTTTCCCTGTAAATAAAAAATTAGACACTATAGATTAATATAAGTGGAAAAATTAAAAACATTACCCAGATCTTTTCTTATCAAACAGCATAAGTTAAAGGCTTGTAAGAGTATGACAAAATTCCTACTGCAATAATTTAGGTAATATAGAAGTTTTTTTAAAAAAAATAATAAAGTCTCACTCCCAATCCTCAGCTCCCCTGCTGTGTCCTGAGGTTATGTGTGTGAAGATTGTCATGTTGTCTTCTATACTTTTTCTGTGTTCATATATATACATATATATATATATACCAATGCACAGATACACATTCACTCTTCTTTTTAATAACATATTAATTTTTTGTTAATGTTTCTTTTTTTTTAGAAAGTTAAATTTAACAGGGTGACATTGATCAATAAGAGTACACAGGTTTCAGGTAAACATTTCTATAGCATTTGAACTGTTGATTATGTTGTATACCCATCACCCAAAGTCAAATCATTTTCCATCTCCTTATATTTGTCCCTCTTTACGCCCTTCCCCCCACCTCCTCCACTACATCCCCCTCCCTGGTAACCACTGCACTTTTATCTGTGTCCATGAGTCTCAGTTTTATATCTGACCTATGTGTGAAATCATACAGTTCTTAGCTTTTTCTGATTTACTTATTTCTCTCAGTATAATGTTCTGAGGATCCACCCATGTTGTCATCAATAGCAATAGGTCATCATTTCTTATGGCTGAGTAGTATTCCATGGTATATATGTACCACATCTTCTTTTTCCAGTCCTCTATCAAAGGACACTTTGGTTGTTTCCATGTCTTGGCCGCTGTGAATAATGCTGTGATGAACATGGGGGTGCATGTTGTTAATGTTTCTTTGAAGGTTAGCCTGCATCACTCTGGGTAGATTATGATGTAACCATGTCAAATACTGGGAAAGGTTCTGCATTCCTGAAATGTTAGCACCAGAACAGATCTTTAAAAGACCCTGACATGAAATTCTAAGGCTATAATAAAATACATGCATATTTTTTCCCAAGTTTATAATGGTGAACTGAACAAGGCTTCTGTAAATAAATCAGCATTTATGACCAGCAGAAAAATAATCTGGTCTTAGACTTTTATTTATATATGGAAATGTTGTAAAGACGTAGACAATTAAGTACTCACGAAGAAAGAAAACTTACCTTCTCCCTTATGGACAGCCATGCAAAATTATTTGTGCTCAGAGAACATGTGACTGTAAAAGACAGCAACTTAAAAAATATTTTCTTGGCCCTGGCCGGTTGGGTCAGCGGTAGAGCATCGGCCTGGCGTGCAGGGGACCCGGGTTCGATTCCCGGCCAGGGCACATAGGAGAAGCGCCCATTTGCTTCTCCACCCCCCCTCCTTCCTCTCTGTCTCTCTCTTCCCCTCCCGCAACCAAGGTTCCATTGGAGCAAAGATGGCCCGGGCGCTGGGGATGGCTCCTTGGCCTCTGCCCCAGGCGCTAGAGTGGCTCTGGTCGCGGCAGAGCGACTCCCCGGAGGGCTAGAGCATCACCCCCTGGTGGGCAGAGCATCGCCCCTGGTGGGCAGAGCATCGCCCCTGGTGGGCGTGCCGGGTGGATCCCTGTCGGGCGCATGCAGGAGTCTGTCTGACTGTCTCTCCCTGTTTCCAGCTTCAGAAAAATACAAAAAAAAAAAAAATATATATATATATATATATTTTTTTTTTTTTCTTATTTATTTAACAAAATGTCATGGGTAACTTGTTGTATCAACACAAGTGGATTCACTGCATCATTTTAATAACTGTATCATATTCCACAGTGTGGACGTACCTTCTTTCCCTCGCTTCCCTGTCGACAGGTGTTCAGGTTGTTTCCCGTATTTTCCCTCTTATAAATAATGCTGCAGCAACCGTTTTCATATGTGGGCTATTTATTGATACTTTATAATGCAGTATTTTAAAAAGTTTAATTTTTTATTTACAAATCAAAGCATATAGTGTGAATCCTTCTTTAGATTGTTAGTCCCACAAGTCTTTGATCTGTTTTGCTTTACTATAAATAAACGTACACGAACACACACACACACACAAGTGTACGTCCTGTGTGTGTCCGCAGGAAGCCCGTGCAGTCCTCAGAACTGACCCCCAGCCTGCACTTCCGCCTCTGCCTTTGCGTGTCCCTGTCAGTACTTCCCTCTCTCTGACCTTTAAGGAGAGAATCCCTCCTTCATTTTTGTACTGTGTCCTTCTCTCCCTCTGCTTTGTGTGAAGGTTGGCCGTACACACCGTCCTGGCTGAAAGCAGTGGCTTCATGTAGAAGAAGTTCAAGGAAATGTTGATTGGACTTGGACAATGTCTAAAAATAAAAGGCCAGATCTAAGTGCAAATACTTGCCTTTCAAACCCTATTATAACTAAATACAGTTGTTCAGACAAACGTGGGAAAAGACAGCAGTGTAAAAGAGTCACAGGTGGTATGTATTCTGTGGCCCTCTGTCAAGGGTCATTCCGCGAGCATTTTAGACTCTGCCAGGAGGGAGACCTCTGCACTAGTTACTCAGGTGGACTGCAGTGCGCTCGTCATTGTGGACAGTGAACAAGTGAATGAACATGGCTGTGTCCCTAGTAAAACTTCATTTACACAAACAGGAAACGGGCAGCCCAAACTTGTGGGCTATAGTTTGTCAACTCCTTCTCTAGAAGGTGTCTAGCCACATTTAGACTGACTTGAGTTAAAGTCAAATTCTGGCTCTTCTACTTTGACTCTTCTATTTGCTGTGTGGCTTTGGGTGAGCTACTTACTCTCTGTCATTTTCAACACAGACATAAGATTCATGGTAACTGCTACATGTGAGGCATCTAGTGCAGGGCCTACCATTTACTGAACACAGAAATGGTAGCCACTAGTTCACCGTGTTCAAAGTAGGGAAACATAGAGAAAGGGTCAAAGAACATGCAGTCCCTTTTTTTCAACTGAAAGTAGCCAAATCCTAAAAGAAAGGCCAGAGGAAAACAATGGATAGCAGAGATCTTCAGATGACGGCGGCAGATCTCACCAACAGAGGCTGTCCTCTGAGTCATGCACACTCCTCCGGAGAATGAATCAGGACAGACAGGCAGACAAGTAGCTGGACACTTGCTACAGCAATGCTATTAATAAAAGACTGAAGTACCGGGAGCTCTGGGAATCATCTGGAAGGTATAGGCGGGGCTTCAAGAATTACTGGTGAAATAGAGATTACCTGCAAATTCCCATAGTACTACCCTTTTAGCTACACCTACAAAGAAATATGAATCTTTGTTACCTTACTAGCCTGAACATCTCGAAACATTTCAACTGACTAGATGCAGCAGGCTCTTCCCAGATGCAGCACTCTGCCTTCCCCGCTGCCCTCGAGGGAAAGCCAGATACTGGCGAGCTGCCGCAGGCTCTCACAGCGCGGCCCTGGCTCGTTCTTTCAGCCTCTCTCTTGGTCTTTCCTTTCCCTGCACACACAGATGCTTCATCCAAGTAAGTGGATTAGCGTATTCCTGTCCCCAGAACACTTCTTCCTCCCATGTTGCTTATGCCCATTCTATTCCAGCCTCATTGCCTGGACCCCACAAAACCCACCAGTCATCTCCACCCCCATTCTCTCAGGACCCCAAATGCTGAGTCCTCTGCATAGCAACCTGCCTAGCCCAGTGCCAAGCAACAGCCCCCCTCCAGCTGCCAGGAGCGTTCTTCTTCTTCTCTGTTCTTTTCTTTTGCTCTGTTTGTGACATCTTGCGAAGTTTCCTATAAGTACTCAGTACAATGTAAATGGAAATCTGGATTTGGAGTTTTATATCCTTGCTCCAACCATCATCTCACTGTGTGCCCAAGATGGGCAAGTGGTTAATTTCTCTGAGTGTCAATTCCTTTATTAGTATCAGAGTTTCTATACCTACCTTATAGGCTTTCTGTGGAAATGAAATGAGGTAAAATGAAATGAAGAGTCCAGCAGTCCTGAGAGGATACCGCCCTCACTCAGGAAACGTACCTGAGTCTGAGCCGTTTACGGGGTTCAGCTTGGTGCAGCTCCCTAGTGATGGAATAATTCTGAAAGCAAGAAGTATACGGAGACATAATTATGACTAACTGCAGTACCTGGCATGTTTATAGAAAGCCACTCAATAAATGTATTGGATTTATTTTTACATTGCTTTCTAAAATTCCCAGCAAAACTATGTAAAGTATACTAGCTTCTATTTTGTGAGCTAGAATCAAGATCTTCCTCAGCAGAGAGATACCTTAAAATGGTTAAAAATCAACTCAGTTTTATAAAAATTTAAAAGCTTGGTGGCGGGAATTCCCAAGATTTCCCATAAGTGTGCGCACAGAGCTAAAATATTTTCCACCTTAATTTTTGCAAAATTACTACTCTGTGCATATGTCGTGCTTTCTCAGCTTTCCAGGTGGACTAGCCCTCTCCACCGGATGCACGCAGCTTCAGTTTAAGCCCTCTGTCTATAATGTACATCCTCTCCTGCAAGAGTGTAAATAAATCCTGAAGATGTATATAGAGAAAATATAATGAAAATTATACATATGGAATTAATGAAAGGATGCCACACGTTTTTATGCCTGACCGTGATACATAAGAGCTTATAGACTTTTATAATATATTGCTTCACTAATTGTTCAGAACAACCCTATAAGGCAGTGGTCCCCAACCCCTGGACCGCGGACCAGTACTACTGGTTCGTGGACCATTTGGTACCAGTCTGCATAGAAAAAATAAGTAACTTACATTATTTCTGTTTTATTTATATTTAAGTCTGAACGATGTTTTATTTTTTAAAAATGACCAGATTCCCTCTGTTACATTTGTCTAAGACTCACTCTTGATGCTTGTCTTGGTCACGTGATACATTTATCCGTCCCACCCTAAAAGCCTGTCCGTGAAAATATTTTCTGACATTAAACCGGTCCGTGGCCCAAAAGAGGTTGGGGACCACTGCTGTAAGGCAAGTACTGTCCCCATCTTGCAGATTGGGAAGCTGAGGCCTCTAGAGTTTACATAGACCTCTAAAGTCACAGACTCAGGCACAGGTGCAGGGACTAGAGTCCAGGTTGTCCTGTGCTGAGCGTGCTGGTCTCACATCACACAGAGCTGACGTACCTGGAGTTAGTATCTCTGCAGTAGTGATGCAGGACCTCCTTTTAAGGTCCAAATATGGAATTCAATAGAAATTCTTTCTCAGTTTCTTGCTTCTTCATGAAAAAGAAAGTCTTAATTGTTAAAAAAAAATCTGATAACTTGTATGTGTTTCTACCATGACATTCATGTTTATAGAACATGTAGATAAAATTACCTCAAATCTTGTACAAGTCACTTCCCTTTCTCTGTAAGGTTTTAGTTAGAGTCCTCCTCTAAACCAGAAATTGAAATGGTGCTTTTATACCTGACTCAAAAGGCTTACTCATAAGGATAAAATGAAAGAGTTGCTGTCCAACTGCAATCACAAAATATATTTGCTAAGCAAGGTATTATAATTTTCATTAAAATGATAAATATTACAGATAAATCAATCAACTATCTTAAGTTCTACCTATAATTATTAGGTAATTAGAAACATTGGAAAAGTGTCATTTACGAAACTACTGTGTTCATTACAAAACTGTGAGCCTCAAGTCATTTATGAAGTTCCGTGGGGGTTAAAAATTAGTCCTCACTGCATGTGGGAACATTTAAAAGTTAATTAATTCTCTGCCATTCAACAGTGTAACTAAGTTACTTTTTACAGTTGTTTGATCACAATGTATATACTCTTTTGATTAAAATAAGCACTAAAATGATCAGTAACAATTATTATTTACCCACCTACTATCCCTAACAGCTCCTCCTCAGAATCTGAAGAGATTATTCTCCAGAGAGTTTTAGAAACATCTGGCAATAATAGAAGGGGGATGATTTTTTAAGTTTTGGATTTCAAAATTAGAGTTTCTAAACAAAAGTGTATTTTTGAAATATTAAATGGAAGAAAAAGTCTAACAAGTTTCTGTGCTGACAAGTATCTATTAATTCACTACTGTTTACCCTGTGGTTTTTATTTAAATGTGTGCTGCTGTCATGATTTATTCCAACTTCACAGGATAATGAACCTAGATTTTATTTCTGTTCTTTGTCCAGACTTGTACAGCAGGCAAAGTGTTTGAAAATCAAAGAAAAAGAAGATATTGACTTGGATAATCTCTTCAGAGGTAAAACAAAAACACTAGCAAAAACACCAACTGTGCTTTTTGTTGTGAAGACGTGTTGTATGTTTATCTGGCTCATTTTCCTGCTCCAGTAGGGACAGTGAGAAGAACCTGCCTAGAAGTCAGACACTTGTGTCCTAGTCTTAGTCCCAGTCCTACAATACTATAAACTCGGTCACTTCACAATAGAAGAAATCTAAAAGTTTAGATGTAATAAGACTCAGTGGGGCCCTGGCTGGTTGGCTCAGCGGTAGAGCGTCGGCCTGGCGTGCGGGGGACCCAGATTCGATTCCCGGCCAGGGCACACAGGAGAAGCGCCCATTTGCTTCTCCACTCCCCCTCCTTCCTCTCTGTCTCTCTCTTCCCCTCCCGCAGCCAAGGCTCCATTGGAGCAAGGATGGCCCCGGCGCTGGGGATGGCTCCTTGGCCTCTGCCCCAGGCGCTAGAGTGGCTCTGGTCGCAGCAGAGCGACGCCCCGGAGGGGCAGAGCATCGCCCCCTGGTGGGCAGAGCTTCACCCCTGGTGGGCGTGCCAGGTGGATCCCGGTCGGGCGCATGCGGGAGTCTGTCTGACTGACTCTCCGGTTTCCAGCTTCAGAAAAAAAGGAAAAATAAATAAATAAATATCTCCCACGTGGTTTAATCTTTGCAAAAAAAAAAAAGAGTCAGTGGGAGAATCTTTTCTGCCGTGTACGGAAGGCATGGAGGGAAACCAGGAGTGTCCTGTTGCACTTTCATAGGTTGGGGACTGGGAAATGTACCTCATTAGTACAACAGGCAAGGTTATTGAAGGAAAAAAGTTTAATTATTAAAAGCTGAGGGGTTAACTGTTTTCATTTAATTATGTTTCTTTCTAGTTAAGGCTCAATACAGACAAAATCTCCATCTATAATTTTGAGTTTATATTGTAGCAAGCTAAGGAATAAATTTTCCCTTGGTTGTGTTCATTTAGTGCAACAATTTTTATTTGGTGAGATTAAAGCATAGGTAATTTGTAATTAGTATCATTGTGTCTTTAGTTGTAGTAGTTCCATATGTTTGTATCTCCTAAAACAGTGATTTTTCAACCTTCCTACACTTGGAGACTGGTGAAAATATAATTATTTCGGGGACTGCTAAGACAGAAATCACCTTAAGCATAAGCAAATTTGAGTAACATCATTGGGTCTCTAATCTTCAAACAACATCAGGGTGGTTAACTCTTCGCAGACCAACGCATAATTTCTGGAGACCAGTGGTGGTTGAAAAACACTGTTCTAAAACATGGTAGGTAATCTGTTTATCTTATAGAGAAGAAGAAAATTAATGAGTCTTCTGCTGACATGGCAAAAGGATAACAAATTATCCCAATTCGGTAGCACCGCCCTTCATCTCAATACAATTACCCAGTCTGCTTTTCTTAAGAAAAAACGGTGTCCTTGCCAGTCACTGAACAAATGAGCAAAGCTAAGCTGCTCTGAAATTCCAGGCAGGGCCCAAGCTCAGCTTGTGGTTGGAAGAACTCAGCCACAGAGGAAGGAGGAATCTGGCCCTGGCCAGGTTGCTCAGTGGATAGAGCATTGTCCTGGCTTGCCGAGGCCATGGGGTTGTCCCCACTCAGGGCACATAGGAGAAGCAGCCAATGAGTGCACAACTATATGGAATTGATGGCCCTCTCTCTCTCTCTCTCTCTCTCTCTCTCTCTCTCTCTCAAATCAATAGGAAATTTTTTTTAAAAGGAAGGAATCTTTTCCTCAGAAAATGGAAGGCAGTTAAGTTTCTTTGGATTCCTTGTGTATTTACACATTGCCCCCTAACCAGAAGGATCCCTGTGCGATGTAACTTGTTCTGAATAGTGCTTTACATAATAGGAAATAAACGAGTAAATGACTGATATGTCAGAAAGTGCCTCATACAAATGCAGTAATCCATTTTCCTGAGCCTTCTTTCTGTATACTACATGTTTTCAGATGGTATATGGAGCCCTAAAAAAAGTGTCAGTGTGTTCATTCATACTTTGACACTTTTGAAAATATCTCCACAGAGTAATTACGTATACGTTCCTCTTAAAACACATACAGTTTTTTAGTTCACACAGTAAAAGGGTCGTCTTTGTAAATATAGAAAATATCACTAGCAAAACGCATTTGCAAAATGTGAAAGATGACATCTCTAACTTGTTTAGTATGCGCTTGTTTCTTTTTGCATCATTTATGAAAAGATTACAACCATATGCACTTATTAATTTGTGCATTTCCTGTGCTCTCTAATGTAAACATTTCGAGCTCCCTGAAGTGAAGGGCTGTGTTCCCAGATTCGGGCAATAATGATTTAGGAGCATGCGGGAAGCACCCTGCCTGGCGCAGAGCACACAGAGAACTGCCTGTGGCCCTGACACTTTAGGTGGAGAAAATGTCTTCAGGGACCCATTCCAGTCCATGGAAATGGACAACATTTATTTAGCACCTGCTTTCTATTCTAGCGTTTTGTCATACAAACTGGTTCTTCTGTATATTGGACTAATCTTCATTATTATAATTAAGCTTCTTTTCTCTAGTTAGCCTGAATGAGACAAAATAATAAGTATGTTACCACTGTAATATTAAATGATTATTCAGTATTTTCCTTTATTATTTGTAAGTCTATAAATCTCAGCATAATTTCTAGATCTTTACCTTTGTTTTTTGTTTGTTTGTTTTTTCATCTCACCATAGGTTTGAATAAACGGTCCCTTAATTCATTAGGAGGTTGTTTTTTTTTAAGGAAAATGGCCTAAACTTGTTCTCTATTTTTTCTATGAGGGAAAATTGTATACCTTTGCTATTTAGAGATTGTGTAAACATGTGTACACAAATGCAGGCAGCTTATGTTTTACATATTCATAAGTATGTTTTCAGTTTTTACTTGGGAACATCTTTATTGTCTAAATCATTTTATTCAGAGATAATAAAAAGTCTCTTAAAGGCTACCCATTATTTTTACATAAACTTTGTAGAGATTCAACATTTTATTCTTTCCCATACAATGAATAAAAGAAAAATTAGATGACAAAGTTTTAATTAATTTATAATAATATAGACTGATTGGGAAAAATATGATTATCTAAAAGGCTGTTTAGTAGTGAAATTGGCAGATGTAAGTTCGAGTTTGTCTTATTAAAGATTTATAGGCAAGTTGCCCTGGCTGGTTGGCTGAGTGGTAGAGCATTGGCCCGGCATGTGGAAGTCCTGGGTTCAATTCCTGGTCAAGGCACACAGGAGGAGCGCCCATCTGCTTCTCCACGCTTCTCCCTTTCCTTCCTCTCTATCTCTCTCTTCCCCTCCCGCAACCAAGGCTCAATTAGAGCAAAGTTGGCCCAGGCGCTGAGGACAGCCCCATGGCCTCCACCTCAGGCGCTAGAATGGCTCCAGCCACAATGGAGCAATGCCCCAGATGGGCAGAGCATCGCCCCCTCATGGGTACAGTGGGTAGATCCCGGTCAGGCACATGCGGGAGTCTGTTTGCCTCCCTGCTTCTAACTTCAGAAAAAAAAAATATATATATAATATATACTATATATGTTATATATAGTATATATATATATATAAAGATTTATAGGCAAGCTTATTGAGTGTCACAACTATGGCATGACAAATGGTAATTTTCCATATGTCTTTTTTTTGCCTGTAGAATAATTTTTAATTCTTAAATTCAATAGATATAAAAATTAAATTTCAATACATATAATCTGAAAATCATAACAGAAAAAAGAATTATAAAAGCTATACACATGCTCATTGAAAGTGTACATCATATCCGTGTGTCTATTGTTAGTGAATGGTACATGAACATGAGGTTGGCATGTTTGGCTGTACCATATGGCCTTCTTTGGGGTTGAGATGGGCATCTGCGCAGTGGCCTTTGAGGTTTTTAACTTAGCTCAATGAGTGTTCCACAGAGGCCTGCAAAAATTTTCCTTTGAATAAGTTGAGTGAGGCTAATGAAAGTGTATGTACATTAAGTATATAGGACCTGTTTACCTGAGTGATCTGCCCTTTTGCCCCCGAGAGAACTCGAGAACCAGAGCAGCTAAGAGTCAGCTACTTTCCTGCAGACAACATTGCTGGCAGGGATCCCACACTGTGCTGCACCCGGGAAACCTTTGGAATAGTGAAATGTTTAACTAGAAAACTTTCTTTTTTACTATTGGTTATTTTTGGACTCAAATACATAGTTAATGCTCACTGCCTTAAAAATCCAAAACTTTTATAAAACAAAAAATGAAAGAGAAAAACATTGTTAATAAATGCTTCTTTGTGGATATAATAATTCACCTTCTTGTTTTCTCTATAAGTACAGTATCATATTATATTTGGTGATCTACAATGTACTTTATTTTTCCACTTGCTAATATAATATATCACGGTTATCTTTCTAAGTCAATGCATGATACTGCTTGATTTTTTAAAAATATTTTTGAAGTAAATTTGTACCTAAGGACACAAGAAATCACACCTGTTCAGTTACCACTTGGGTCATGAAACAGAAGCTGATGGAAGCCAACCTCATGTCATATAATTTCCACCCCCTGCCAGGACAATCACTCCTCTGATTCCTGCCACTATCAGTTAATTTGCTCCTCTTCTGAACATATTATAACTGAAATCATACAATCTATACCCTTTTATGTCTGACTTCTTTTGCTAACATTGAATTTGCTAAGATCTATTCACATCAGAGTTTTTTTGTTTTTTGTGGGTTTTTTTTTTTTTGTATTTTTCTGAAGCTGGAAACGGGGAGGCAGTCAGACAGACTCCCGCATGTGCCCGACCGGCATCCACCCAGCATGCACACCAGGGGGCGATGCTCTGCCCATCTGGGGCGTCGCTCTGTTGTGACCAGAGCCAGTCTAGCGCCTGAGGCAGACACCACAGAGCCATCCTCAGCACCCGGGCCAACTTTGCTCCAATGGAGCCTTGGCTGCGGGAGGGGAAGAGAGAGACAGAGAGGAAGGAGAGGGGGAGGGGTGGAGAAGCAGATGAGCACTTCTCCTGTGTGCCCTGGCCGGGAATCAAACCCAGAACTTCCGCACGCCAGGCCGACATGCTACCAACTGAGCCAACCGGCCAGGGCCCACATCAGAGTTTGCTTATTGCACATTAGTGAATTTTATGATACCACAATTTATCCATTTTAATGCTGGTGTTTGCAGTGCTGTCCTCTTACCACTGATGCCACTAGGAACATTCTAGTGTGTAATTGGGTGGATGTGTGTATGCCTTTCTGCATGGTAGACAGCGAAGTGTGGAATTTCTGGGTAAATGGGTTTGCATAAGTTCAGCTCCAGGATCTAGTGTCAAATATTTTTCCAGAGGGATTTGTAACAGCACTCCACGTTGGTTTGGAAATTGCAGGTACTCTGCACCCTTGACAGCAGCTAGTTCTTGTCAGTCTCTTCAGTTTTAGCCATCATTTTGGGTTTACAGTGGTATTTATTTATGGTTTTAATTTTGTTTTTCCCTGAGGCTTAATGAGATTGAGCACATTTCATGCTATTTCTATTTCAAAATTCTCTTTTATGAAATACCTTTACCGTTTGTCTTCTTAAATTGAACTTATTGGTGTGACATTGGATAACATAATTATACATGTTTCAGGTGCCCAATTCTACAAGACATCTCTGTACACCATATTGTGTGTTCACCCCCCCAAGTCAGCTCTAAGTTCATCACCATTTATCTCCCCATACTCTCCTCCACCACAGCTCATGGCAATCACCACACTGTTTTCTGTGTCCATGAGTTTTTTCTCTTTTTTTGTCCTTTTTTGCTCAATCCCATCACCTTTTCACCCAACACCCACCTTCCCTGACAGTTGTCAGCCTGCTTTCTATGTATGAGTCTATCTCTGTTTTGTCTGTTAGTTCATTTTGTTAATTAGATTCCACATATGAGTGAAATCATATGATACTTGTCATACTCTGATTGGCATATTGCTCTTGGCATAATGCTTTCCAGGTCCATCCATGCTGTCACAAAAGGTAAGATTTCCTTCTTTTTTTACAGGCAAGTAGTATTCTGTTGTATAGATATACCACAGCTTTTTTACCCACTTACCTACTAACAGGTATGTGGGCTATTTCCAGATCTTGGCTGTTGTAAAAAACACTGTAGTGAACATAGCAGTGCATATATTCTTTTGAATTAGTGTTTCAGGATGCTTAGCATATATATACAGAAGTGGGATCCCTGGGCTTAAGGCAGTTCCACTGATAAGTTTTTGAAGTAACTCCATACTGCTTTCCACCGTGGCTGCACCAATCTGCATTCCCACCAACGTGCATGGGGGTTCCCTTTTCTCCATACTCTTGTCAATATTTGTTGTTTGTTGATTTATTGATGATAGCATTTCTGACAAGTGTGAGGTGGTCTTTCATTGCAGTTTTAATACACATTTCCTTGATGCCTAGTGACGCAGCAGTATCTTCTGTTAGAGTGCAATAAGCCGGTCACTTGGAAATTATTGTTATACATGGTAAAACATAGGGATCAAGATTCACTTCCATATGACTATTCAGTTGATCCAACACCATTTAAAAAGCCCTCCTTTCCCCAGTCGTTTGTCTAAAATCAAGGTCATATCACTGTCCTTATATTTCAGTATGTTTCTTGTAACTGGCATATGATATTTATCTTGATATTCACTCTGATGATAGCAGTCTTTTATTGAGTATTCAATAAATTTGTATGCAATGTTACTTCTGTTAAGTTAGGCTGATAGCTGTTATTTTAATAATTATTTTCTGTGTTTCTCAACAGGTTGCATTTGCTTTTATAATTCTTGGTTTATTTTTATTAAGTAAGAATTTATTTTATTATACTATTTTGTCTTTCTATATTAGCTTGTTGATGATGCATTTTAAATATTCTTTTAGTGGGTATTTTATCTAGTTTAATATACATCATTGTACAGGATCATTTTTCCTCTGAAAAACTCCATTTTGCATTTCTTTTAGTGTTTTTTTTAAGTTGTGTTTTTTTTTGTTTTGTTTTGTTTGTTTGTTTTTCCAGAAATGAAATTATTTTGCTTTAATGTTTGAAGAATATTTTTAATGGTTATGAAACTCTGGATTGGCAGTTAATTTGGTTGCAGGCTTTAATGATGACTTCTCATGGTCCTCTGACCCCCATGATTTCTCTCGAAAGGTCAGATGTAGCTTTATTGTGTCTTCTTTAAAGGAACTGTGTCTTGGAGTAGATTTTATTTTCTCTGGCTGTATATACGATTTTACTGTTGTCTGTGGTTTTTTAGCAGCTTTATTATGAAGTGCCTAATGTACATCTCTCTGTTTATCTTCTGGGAACTCAGTGCTTCTCAAGTCAGTGTGTAGATGCTGTTCTTTGAAATTTTCTTGACCATTATATCTCCAACTATTGCTAATGCTCTGTTCCACCCCCCCTTCTCCCTTTTTGAGAACCCATCTACAAATATATTGGATAGTCTCTTTTTCTTTTCACAAGTATTCAAGCAAAGGCTTCAGCAAGGAGCCCAGAAGACAGAAGGTGCTGGGTCAGCCTCACAGATGCTCTCTCAGAGAAACAGGAGCACAGGATGGCTGGCCACAGCTGTAGTTTCCCAGTTAGTCAGCTGAAAGCCTAGAGATTAGAATGGGACTAGGTGGGCAGCACCAATAGGTAGCTATGAAGATTGAGAGGCTTGTGGACCTCATGAGTGTTGATGTATCATAGTTGGTGCTTCACATACTCATGTATATTTAAGTGTGAATCATGAATATTTAGTGCCTACTCAGTTCTGTGCCTACTATGTTAACAGATGTTCACTTTTTCACTTTCTCAGCCTATGTCTTATGTCTTCCAAACCATTTGCTTCTATGGTTAGTTTTTTTTAAGAACTTAAATTTAATGGGATTACATTGATCAATAAGAGTACATAGAGCCCTGGCCGTAGGCTCAGTGGGTAGAGCATCCGCCCGGTGTATGGACATCCTGGGTTCAATTCCAGTCAGAGCACACAGGACAAATGACTATCCCCCACCCCGGTCTCTTCCCCTTGCCTTCCTCTTCCTCTCCAGCAGCCAGTGGTTCAACTGATTCAAATGTTGCCCTGAGCACTAAGGACAGCTCTATTGGAGCATGTCAGTCTCAGGTGCTATAAATAGCTCAGTATTCAGGATCAGACCCAGATGGATCCTCGTTGAGGTACATGAGGGAGTCTGCCTCACTATCTCCTCTCCTCTCACCTAAAAAAATAAGAGTACACAGGTTTCAAATCCAAGAAGCAAACGGTTATCTAGTTATCTCAACCCAAAGTGGCCTTCTTCAAGGCACATTGTATTAAAACTGTCAAAAATTAATGACAAAGGAAGACTCTTCAAAGCATCCAGGGAAAAAAATAAAGTAACATATAAAGGAAAGCTCATCAAGTTTTCATCAGACTTCTCAGCAGAAATTCTACAAGCCAGGAGAGAGTGGACTCAAACATTGAAAGTACTGAAAGAGTGAAATTACAAGCCAAGAATACTGTATCCATCAAAGTTATCCTTTAAATAGGAAGCAGAAATAATGACTTTTCTCAGGTGAAGGAATTTATCACCTGAAAACCCTCACTGCAAGAAATACTCAAGGGGGTTATTCTACCTGAAACAAAGAAAAAAAAGTCACAAAACTATGAGTAAAATCTTAAACATACAACATAAACAAGAATAAATTGTGAAAACAAAACCATAAAAGGGAGTGGTAAAGGTCTGGATTAATGAAGGAGGAAGGACAGAATCATTTGTAAGACAAAGGTTTATTGTATATATAAAAATTTCTTTTTCAATAAGCCAATGATAACTACCGACAAAAAAATAAATAAAACCAACAAGAAAAACTGATATATATCATTTAGAAAAAGAGGAAACAGAAGAAAGAAGTATGGAATACCACCAAATAAAAACAACTAACAGAAACAGAAAGGAAAAGAATCAATGGAGACACGGAGTTTCCAAAAAACAAGAGATAAAATGGCTACAGGAAATTGTCATACATCAATAATTACCCTAAATGTAAATGGACTGAAATAACCAATAAAGAAACACGGAGTAGCAGATTTGGTCAAAAAACAAAACCCAACTGTATACCACCTTCAGGAGACAGATCAAAGTTGCATGGACAAAATTAGTCTCAAAGTGAAAGGGTAAAAAACGATCCACCAAGCAAATAACATCAAAAGGCAAGCAGGTGTGGACATAGTTATATCTAACAATACTGCTTTCAGGACAACAAAGTTAACAAGCAACAAAGATGGACTTTTCATAAAGATAATGAGGACACTACATTAATGATACATAACACTTCTTGATATATATGCACTGAATCACAGAGCAGTGAAATATATAAAACAGCTACTAACAGAACTAAAAGGAGAAACAGACAAAAACACAATCATAGTTGGGTGTTAATACTCCATTGACATCTCTATGTAGATCATTCAAACAGAAATCAGTAAAGATATATGGGCCTTGCCTGACCAGGTGATGGTGCTGTGGATAAAGCATCAGACTGGGATGCGGAGTACCCAGGTTTGAGACCCCGAGGTTGCCAGCTTGAGTGTGGGCTCATCTGTTTTTTGCAAAGCTCACCAGCTTGGACCCAAGGCCCCTGGCTTAAGCAAGAGGTTACTCGGTCTGCTGTAGCCCTCCAGTCAAGGCACATATGAGAAAGCAATCAATGAACAACTAAGGTGCCACAATGAAAAAAACTGATAATTGATGCTTCTCATCTCTCTCCGTTCCTATCTGTCTGTCCCTATCTATCCCTCTCTCTGACTCTCTCTCTCTCTTTCTAAAAAAAGAAAAAAAAAGATATATGGGCCTTAAATGACATATTAGAACAAATAGACATAATTGACATTTACAGAACCTTTCATCTCATAATATCATATTATACATTATTTTCCAGTGCACAGGGAACATTCACAGGGATAGGCCATATGTTGGGTCACAGAACTAGCTTCAACAAATTCAAGAAGAATGTAATTATACCAAGTATATTCTCTGACTGCAGGCTTTGAAATTAGAATTTAAAGGAAGTAAAGAAACTATAAAAGTATAGATATTAAACAACATACTACTAAAAAATAAGTCAAAGAAGAATTAAAAGGAAAGATCCAAAGATATATTGAGACAAATGAGGAAGACAACATGACATATCTAAACTTCTGGGATGTGGCAAAAGACATAATAAGATGGAAGCTTATCTCATTACAGGCCTGTCGCAAGTAAGCAACCTAGCATACATCTTAAAGAACTAGAAAAAGAAAAACAAAAGCAACCCAAAGTCATCAGTAGAAAGGAAATAACAAAAATTAGAAGAAAATTGAATGAAATGGAGAACAAAAAGACTATATACAAAAAATTAATACAACAAAGAGCTGGTTCTTTGAAAAGATTAATAAAATTAAGAACCTCCTGGCTAGACTCACTAAGGAAAAAAGAGAAATTAGTCATATAAACAAAATCAGAAACGAAAAAGAAGTTACCACAGACATCATAGTAATACAAAGGATCATACTGCAATACTCTGAAAGACTATATGCCACCAAATTCAATAACCTCGAAGAAATGGATAACTTCCTAGAACTATGTAATCTTCCTAGACTGAATCATGAAAAAGGAGATACCTAAATAGCCTGATAAACAGTGAAGAATTTGATACAACCATAAAAAAAACCCAAAATAAAAATCCAAGACCAGGTGACTTCATTAGTGAATTCTATTAAACATTCAAAAAATATGTGGTACCTATTCTCCCCAAAGTCTTTCAAAAAATTGAAGAAGAGGCAATACTTCCTAAGTCATTGTATGAGGCCAGCATGACCCTGACACCAAAACCTGGCAAGGACAACACAAACAGAAAACTACAGACTAGTATTTCTGATGAATACAGATGCAGAAATCCTAAACAAAATACTAGCAAACTGAATACAACAATACATTAAAAAAGTAATATATCACGATCCAGTGGGGTTTATTCCAGGGGCAAAAGGATGGTTCAAAAAATGCAAATTGATCAATGTCATAGAATAGATTAACAAAGCAAAGGATAAACTCTGACCAGTTGGCTCAGCAGTAGAATGTCGGCCCAGTATGTGGAAGTCCTAGGTTTGATTCCCAGTCAGGGATCACAGAAGAAGTGACCATCTGCTTCTCCACTCCTCCCCCTACCCCCGTCTCTCCCCTTCTCCTCCTCTCTTTTCCCCTCTCTCTCCTTCTCTTTCTCCCTCCCATAGCCATGGCTCATTCAAACAAGTTGGGCCCAGGTACTGAGGATGGCACCATGGCCTTGCCTCGGGCATTAAAACAGCTCAATTGCCAAGCAACAGAGCAACAGTCCCAGATGGGCAGAGCATAGCTACATAGGGGGTTTGCCAGGTGGATTCCAGTCTGAGTACATGCAGCAGTCTGTCTCTCTGCCTCCCTGCCTCTCACTTAATAAAACAAATAAATAGCCTGACCAGGCAGTGGCGCAGTGGATAGAGCGTCGGACTGGGATGCAGAGGACCCAGGTTTGAGACCCCGAGGTTGCCAGCTTGAGCGCAGGCTCATCTGGTTTGAGCAGAAAGCTCACCAGCTTGAACCCAAGGTCGCTGGCTTGAGCAAGGGGTTTCTCCATCTGCTGAAGGCCCACAGTCAAGGCACATATGAGAAGGCAATCAATGAACAACTAAGGTGTTGCAACGCACAACAAAAAAACAACAAAAAACTAATGATTGATGCTTCTCATCTCTTCCTTCCTTCCTGTCTGTCCCTGTCTATCCCTCTCTCTGTCTTTGTAAAGAAAATAAATAAATAGACAAAAACAAAGGATAAAAGTTATATGAGCCTATCAATAGATGCAAAAAGAATAAAAATCCACTGCTGTCATATATGCCGAAATGAAATGAAAAGAAATTCTTTCAAAATTGTAACAAAAAGAATCAAATATCTAGGAATAAACTTAATTCTGAAAACTACAAAGCATTATTATTATAAGAAATTGAAAAAAGACAATGAAATGAAAAGATAGTCTGTGTTCATGGATTAGAAGAATCAATATAGTTAAAATAACCATATTACCCAAAGCAATATACTGTACGAATTTAATGCAATTCCCATTGAAATTCCAATGTCGTTTTTTAAAGAAATAGAACAAAAAATTATCAGATTTGTATAGAACTACAAAGACCCTGAATAGCCAAAACAAGCTTGAGAAAATAAAACAAAGCTGAAGGTATCACTCTACTTGACTTTAAATTATACTAAAGAGACACAAAATCAAAGCAGCATGATATTGGCAGAAAAATAGACATAGAGACCAATGAAACAGAATCGAGAACCCAGAAATAAAACCACATGTACATGGGCAAATAATTTTTGACAAAGGAGCCAAAAACACACAATGGAGAAAAAGAAAACCCCTTCAATAAATGGTGCTGGGAAAATTGAAAAGCTCATGTAAAAGAATGAAACCTGACTACAGTTTGTCCCCATGCATAAAAATTAATTCAAAATGAATAAAAGACTTAAATATAAGGTCTGAAACAATAAATTACATGGAAGAAAACATAGATGTTAAACTTATGGATCTTGGCCATAGAGAATATTTTATGAATTTGTCCCAAAGGCAAAATAAATAAAGGAAAAAATAAACAAATGGGACCATATAAAACTAAAAAGCTTCTGCACAGCAAAAGAAACCATCAACAAAACAAAAAAGCAGCCAACTGAATGGGAGATGATATTCACAAACAACAGCTCCAACCAGGGATTAATATCCACAATATACAAAGAATTCATAAAATTCTATATCAAACAAGCAATCCAATTGCTAAATGGGAGAGGATCTGAACAGAAACATCTCCAATGAAGACATACAAACAGCAAACAGATATATAAGAAGATGGTCATCTTCACTAGCTATTAGAGAAATGCAAATAAAAACTACAATGAGATACCACCTCACACCTGTTAGATTGGCTGTTATCAACAAGACAGGTAGAAACAAATGTCAGAGAGGTTGTGAAGAAAAAGGAACCTTCATTCACTGCTCGTGGGGATGTAAACTGTACAGCCACTGTGGAAAACAGTATGGCAGGTCCTCAAAATATTACAAACAGAGTTACCATATGAACCAGCAATACCTCTTCTGGGTATCTACCCAAAAAGTTGGAAGACATTTGTTTGCAAAGACATATGCACCCCCCTATTCACTGCAGTATTATTCATGGTAGTCAAGAAATGGAACCAACCAAAGTGACCTTCGAGAGAGCATCAGATAAAGAAGATGTGGTACATATATACAATGGAATACTACTCAGCCATAAGAAAAGATGAAATACTGCCCTTTGCAACAACATAGATTGGCCTTGCAAATATTATGCTAAGTGAAAAAAGCAAATCAGGAAAAGGTCAGAACTATATGATTTCAGTAATATGTGGTATATAAAACTGAGACTCAAAGATATAGACAAAAGCATGGTGGTTACCAGAGAAAGGGGAGTGGGGGGTAATGGTGACAGAAGAATGTTTGACTCTGGGTGATGTGCACACAACACAATGTATAGATCACGTGCCATGGAGATGTACACCTAAAACCAGTGTGATCCTAGGGACAGTGTCACCCATTTAATCTCTAAATTATAATAGATGATAGATAGATAGATAGATAGATAGATAGATAGATAGATAGATAGATAGATAAAAAGCACACATCTTGGACATATTGTTTATTTCACTTAGTTTTCTGTAGAAGGTTAATTGCAAAACTAAAGTTTTATACACACATCTGGGCAGCCTCTGTGCACCTAATCAGCAGGAATTTTTAATGAATTAGAATTATGATGTGAACCTGTGTGGTGGTTGTAGTGCTTGCAGTTTTGTAGTGTATCACAAAAGTTGTTTCCGTGGGTGCCTAAAGATCTTTAACCCCCACTGAATTAATAAATGGTTGCTACTCACCCTGGAACATGTACATAGAATAGCCTAGGAGAGAAGGAGCTTAGTAGCAAATTGATACCTATATCTGCTTTTTGCGGGGAGGGTGGGGAGACTTATGTTTGCAATTAGTGCTCTGTCTGTCCAGTGCCCCTGTCCTAGTCTGAATAACAATGATACTACAGACGGGAGGTGCCCCCGCAGCAGCACCCAGGCAATGACTGATAGCACCCGGAAGAGCCATGTGGTCCTGTGTTTCTTCATTAGGGTAGAGACTTCACTAACGTTTGGTGAAAATATAGCCTACCATTTTAAGTTTACCTATGTATTACATTATTTATAAAAATGACATTCTTACATTATGACCTGTATCTGTATGGAATTTTAAGATTTTTCTCAGGGTTCATATCCTAAGGACTCACTCTGACAGGAGCTGAAGGAAGAGATGACTCTGCCCGGGCTTCGTTCTGACATTGTTCGTTCATGGGAATCATCGCCATTGAAAAGCAGGTTGTCGGTTATGATTCTGACATGTAAAGAGTTTGTAAGTCATCACTTCCATCCTCACAACAGGAGAAAAGCTGAACAAACTGAAAATCAGCCACTCTGTCTGTCTTAGCAGAAAGGCTCTTAGACAACTCCAGTTCTCTCTGGCCATATATGTCACATTAGGGAAGAAGAAAAGGCCAAGAAATAATCTGGTCACAGCCCAGGGACTCGGACCCATTACAGAAACAAAATGGTTTTAATCAAGACTCCACAATGCACCTCCCAACAGTACCTTGGCCTCCACATCAAAGGGACTCCAATATGATAACAATGTAGTGCAACAGAGACACTGACTCTATTTAAGAAGGAGTTTCTAACAGAAGTCCCTGACACCTACAGGCATCATACATTATACATTTGTCAGAACCTCTAGAACTCTGTAACACAAAGATGGAATTTCTTTAGTTCATAATAATAACATGTAAACATGGGTTTATCAATTGTAAGACATGAACCACACTAATGCAAGGTATTAAGGGAAACTGCCAAGGAGGTTGGGAACTACAAGCGGTATGTAGGAATACCTTCATACTATCTGCTCGATTTTTCTTTTTCTTTCTTTTCTTTTTTTTGTGACAGAGAGAGAGAGAAAGACAGATAGAGGGACAGATAGGGACCGACAGGAAGGGAGAGAGATGAGAAGCATCAATTCTTCATTGCGGCACCTTAGTTATTCATTGACTGCTTTCTCATATGTGCCTTGATGGGGGGCTACAGCAGAACTAGTGACCCCTTGCTCAACCCAGTGACAATGGGCTTCAAGCCGGTGAGCTTTGGGCTCAAGCCAGCGACCATGGGGTCATGTCTATGACCTCACACCCAAGTCAACAACTCCACGCTCAAGCCAGCAACTCCACGCTCAAGCCAGCAACTCCGAGCTCAAACCAGATGAGCCCACGCTCAAGCTGGCGACCTCGGGTTTTCAAACCTGGGTCCTGTGCATCCCAGTCCAACGCTCTATCCACTATGCCACCACCTGGTTAGGCTACTTAATTTTTCTATAAACCTAAAACTTCCCTAAAAAATAAAACATTATTGCCTGACCTGGTGGTGGCGCAGTGGATAGAGTGTCGGACTGGGATACACAGGGACCCAGGTTCAAAACCCCAAGGCCACCAGCTTGAGCATGGGCTCATCTGGTTTGAGTAAGGCTCACCAGCTTGAGCCCAAAGTTACTGGCTTGAGCAAGGGGTCACTCAGTCTGCTGTAGCCTCCCGGTCAAGGCACATATGAGAAAGCAATCAATGAACAACTAAGGTGCCGCAACAAAGAATTGATGCTTCTCATCTCTCTCCCTTCCTGTCTGCCCCTATCTGTTCCTCTCTCTGTCTCTGTTTCTGTCACAAAAAATAAATAATAAAACATTATTTTCAAAAAAGGCATCTTGATAATAACAGCAGTATTTAGTGTGGTAATGTGGGCCATATAGAGGAACAGGGACAAGGTGGAGTTCTTGGGAAGAGGAAGGAAACTATAATATTTGCATTGGGTTAAAAGATGATTCCAAGGGTAGGAGCTTGGTATGCACAGTTAACTGAAGGACGATTTTCTGACAGTTGAGCAAAAGGGGACCGATGGCATAATGAGAGTGTACAATGAATACTCTCAATTGTAGTCCAAAAACATTTCACCAGCTACGATAACATATGCAGTGCTGTGAGACATCATAAATGATGTGCTGGTTCTTATGAACAATGGAAACTGCATCTATTTTTGGAATAAACCTCATGCAGGTACTCTGCTATATTCTTTAGATGTCAATTAAAATATTAATAGTAAGAGTTGTCCAGATAGAAAAGAGTGGAACAAGTAATTCTGATTAAAAAAGAGAATTAGCTTTATTTTACTTAAAAAAAAAAAAAGTAACAAAAAACCATAGCCCAAGTTAGAGATCAGCTGAGATTAGGGGTGTTGAGTTATAGATTTTGGAGGTGCTGAGACTTGTTTCTCTGCTAAATGCTCTGCAACCCCTAGACCCACAGGCCTGCTGGAAGTGGCGGCACAGCCATAGGGCTCTGAGCCAGAGGCAGATTCTCGGGAGTGAGGGGAATGGTCTGGATGCCTCTAACCAGCTTTCTAGGATATCTTGAGCTTGTTTTAGCTTGGTTTCTAATCTAATCTATATCATCTTTCCAAAAATTCCTTTCACCTTTCTTTTTTACCTGAACTCTTTTTTCTTTTTTTCAAGTTCCAGTAGAACATGGAAATGAGAAGGCCAGTTTCCTTACGGGAGTCAAAAGCATTATTCATAGTTCATGGATTTTGAAGAATTATAAGTGTTACTGATGAAGTATTTTGAAAATTGGTTTGCGGAGAAAAGTAACAGTGCACAAATGTTTTAAAAGTATGAATAAAAAAGAAAGCTGCTTTAATGAGTAGATACTTATTTTTAGTTCGGCTCGAGAGAGTGACAAGTCTGAAGAAAACAAAATCCGCAGCACAAGGCTGGTGCAGTGTGGGCAGCCGTGCCAACGGCTTCCTCAGACTGTTCCAAAAATAGCCCCCTTGAACGGAAACCTGCCTCTGACACATCCTCCTTTCCACACTGACACCGCCGCCGGTTAGACCGGAACGCAGCTCTTCCTACCCAGTCTCTTCAGCCCACACGCACAGTTGGTCCCCTAACACAGCCGCGGGGCAGTGATCAGACACCATGCCGAGCTGAGGGTCCGCCGCTTGTTTTCTGTTCAGGGTGGTGGAAGAGTGAGCAGCCCAGAGACAAGCAGGGAAGCAGGTCTTTGTTTCTGGAATAGAATTGCAGCTTTGTATTCCAACACTGCACCGTATTCTTTCTTCCAGGCTGAAACGGGATTCCTCGATTCTAGGGTTGTCGTCCCAGGGAATGTTATAAGGAACTCTAAACACTTCACCTTGTTCCCAGTGTGGGATCAGAGGGATGTGGGCATCCCCCCTCTTTTAAGATTCCGTGGACGCGTAGGAGTCGCATGGGTGTAAGTGGGAGGAGTACCCCACCCAGAGTGAGGCATCTATCTTCTTCATTCTTCATGTCTGCCAGGGTGTTGCCAAGCCTCCCTCCCATATCTCCAGCATCAGTGCTGAAGGTAAAGGCAGAGAGCCTTTATCTCTCAATGTGTCCAGGACCAAACAGAGAAAGGCCCTGCTTCTCTCCATCAGGTTAAAGGTGTGAGACACTTTTTTTTTCCCTTGAAGATGGGTATCAAGGACTTGGAAAAAGAAAACGACCCTGATACACAGTCTCTTTGGAGACAGCATGCCTGTTTTATGAGAAAACTTTCTCAATTTAGGATTTACACCCCATAAGGAAATAGTCAATGTAGAAGAGCTCAGGGATTCTTCTAAAGCAGGGGTCGGGAACCTATGGCTCGCAAGCCAGATGTGGCTCTTTTGATGGCTGCATCTGGCTCGCAGACAAATCTTTAA
This sequence comes from Saccopteryx bilineata, assembly GCF_036850765.1. NCBI lineage: Eukaryota > Metazoa > Chordata > Mammalia > Chiroptera > Emballonuridae > Saccopteryx > Saccopteryx bilineata. Next base: position 54,148,879 of record NC_089500.1, on the reverse strand, counting down.
TAATAATAAAAATAATAACGTTAAAAATATAAAACATTCTCATATATTACAATCCATTCATTTCCTACCTCTCATGTTCATGGTTGCGGGTGGCTGGAGCCAATCACAGCTGTCCTCTGGGACACCAAATTTTTATTGGATAACGCGTAATGTACACAGGTCATTGTATGGCTCTCACGGAATTACATTTTAAAATGTGGCGTTCATGGCTCTCTCAGCCATAAAGGTTCCCGACCCCTGTTCTACAGGATACCAAAAAGGGATAGTTCAAAGTGCTAAAGTAATTGAGGGAATGAGACAGTGGAATTTGTTTTCTTAGAAGACCTTTAGCCAGAGATTGTCCTGGGTTTCTCTTCCCAGACAACACTGATATTTTGACATTCTGTTATTTCAGAGAGAGAAATCTTTTTAATAGTAATGTCAAATACCTTATACCTAAATAAAGAATCAGGATTTGATGTCTTAATTATATGTAAATGATTCCTGGCAATATCATTGGACAGCTGTCCTGTTAAATTTTTGAACTAAAATTCTTCGGACTTAAAAGTCATTAATGAGAAGTAGGAAATGAGAATTATTGCTGACTCTAGTACACGTGTTATTTTCTTTTAAGTTATATTAATTCATTACATAATTTAGGCGACACAAGAAATTTTCATCTTTTTATAAATTAAAGGAGTGGTTATTAAAGTGAGCAATTTTATATAAAAAGAAGCATAAAGTAATTTAGTGTCATGAAAATATAAATGAAATATATTTAGTAGATTAATTAGGTGTTTGGTTTAGTGACTAAGTTCATTGCATCTCTTCCTGTTGCCATAGTTACCATTGCCATGTGGGGCTACATTGAGTATCATTTATATTATAGACTTTATTTATTAACAGAGACAACAGTTTCTTCTATTATTTACATGGTTCTCCCTCACTGTTTTCTGCTTTTCTTCATTGATTTATTTTCCTTTTAAAAATAATTTTAGATGATGCGGTTTTCCTTCAAATTTTGACTGCCAAGAGATTTTGATATGCAGAAAAACAGGTTATAAAATAGTTATGAGGAAATAAATAACAAAATAACAAGTATTTAAGGAAACTAGAAGCTAAACTAAAAGAAAAAGAGAAAGAAAAGAATCCTTCCTGAGTTATGCTCGGTGTGAGTATTCTGATGACACTTTTTTTCTTTTATTTGCCTTTAAAAAGATGAGGCTTAAATTATTTTTTTTCTCTAGTGATGTTGGATTTTCATTCACATACTTTGCCTAGTTTTTATTCTGCAACTTTGAAAAGAACATTGTTTTTAAAAAATGTTTTTAAATGACATCAAATAATACCTGTTTTATGAATATGCTTCCTCTGATGGTGAAAATGATATTCATTTCAATGGACATATTCATTTAGCACTTCCATATTATAAAGCAGATTCATGTTTACTGGCCCATTTTCCTTCCAAAGGACTATGGTTACCATTTTCCTGTTGAGGTGATTAAGTTGCAGGATAGGTGATTTATCCAAGGTCACACAGCTGTTACAGCTTAGATTTTCCCTGAAAAATCAAAGCTCTTTCCCTTTAAAATACTGTTTTGCCATGGCACGCGCACGGAGCTCACTTACTGTGTGGTTCAGTTGAAGGTACCATTAGAAAGAGAGTTGATGCCTGACCAGGCAGTAGTGTGGTGAAATGTCAGACTGGGATGCAGAGGACCCAGGTTCGAGACCCCAAGGTCACCAACTTGAGTGCAGGCTCATTTGGTTTGAGGTCGCTGGCTCGAGCAAGGGGTTACTTGGTCTGCTGAAGGCCCGCGGTCAAGGCACATATGAGAAAGCAATCAATGAACAACTAAGGTGTCGCAAGGAAAAACTAATGCTTCTCATCTCTCTCCATTCCTGACTGTCTGTCCCTATCTATCCCTTTCTCTGACTCTCTGTCTCTGTAAACAAAAAAAAAAAAATGAAAGGAGAGTTGAGAGACATAACTTTACACTCTGCCACAGACTCACTGCCTTATGAGGCTCAGCTGTTTAGTCTAGTCCACTGGACTAAATGAGCCTCAGACCAGTAACGTTCCTCCAGAAATGTTGTGCCAGTCCGTGAAAGAGTTAACCGTCCTGATATCATATGAAGATTATAGACCCAAGGATTATAGGACATTAATATGAAAGGGCATTAAAAATAAAACACATGTATGAAGATATGACCAATATTCAAACATTTTTCTGTAAATTCTTCAAAGGGGGATTAATAGCACCTTAAATTTAAGCTCTGGACTAGGTGGGGCACCTCCGTCCAGCCAGGCCCCAGGGCGGGGGCTGTGCCTTAGATGCTGTGTGACTTGCTTGCTCTTTGACCATTGCTAAGTTCCCATTTAAACATAAAAGCGACCTTCTGCAGAAACTTTGGTAATTGTGCTTTGTGTTGAATACATTGGCCTTGACGTCTGCAATCAGAAGCCATTTCAGTGTCTCTGACATCCGTATTCTGTTTGAAGACAGTCTTTCTTTTCTTAAGAAGAATGCCTTTCTGCTTGGCCAGAAAGTTCTTCTGGAGACGACAGAATTGCTGTCTTACCATTAATAAGTTTTATAGCCGAGTCCTTTTTATTCTAAAGAAATATGGGCATATCTACCCAAAACTATGCTTTGATACAAAAATAGGGAAATCGCTGCTGTCCTGAAATACCAAGGTGTTTCAGGACAAATACCTTGCTGATAAGTGCAGCTCCAGATAATCTCCTCCTTGCAGAAGCAATGACTTTCACCATTTATATTGGGATGTTTAAAAAAAAAGAAAACCCACAAATTGTTGTATACAGAGAAGAGGCTGAGAATAAAAGTTGAGTCATTTGTGCTTCACACATACATTCTGAAGTAAGTACAGAGGGGTGTTCTCCCCGAGTGTCTGAGAATCCGGGTACGGGCACAGTTCCTGAGGCTTTGGGCTGCACTTCCCCCCAGCACCTGTCGGAGAATGGGTTTCATTTGCTAAATTGTGGGAGGGTCATTTCTTTATTAGTTTTATACCAAAAAGATTTTTTGCTTATTCCCCTGTAAAGATAGAGGTTGAAAAATAAGAAGCTTTCAAAGTAATCTTTGAGTGTTGTTTACTGTTTAACTTTAAAAGGAAGTGTTCCTTGAAAAATCTTTTTAATTCAATACCCCCCACCCAAATATTCTGCATCTTGAACACACTATCAAAGAAATCTTCTAAGCAATGGTCTGATTGGTCTTGGCAATATGGATTAAGCTGCTTGGAATCCTACACCGCCATTCAGTGCTCAGCAACTTGGAAGCCTAGAAATTTGAAAAGTAGAGGTGAAATGAGCGTGACATTACCAGATGTCACTAATCAATAGAAATTAATCTTGCAATGATGCCAAAATATTAGAAATTTTCTTTGGGGGCTCCATTCTGCCAAAGACCAAAACCTCTTTACTTCTAGAAACTTCCTTAGAGAAGTTGCAATATTTGAAATGGTTTTTTTCCTCTGATATCTGATATATAGATCTCAAGGTAATGTAACTATTCACTGACAATAAGAGAGATGTGGGATTTGAATTGCTTCTTCAATAAAACATCAGGGAAGTATCCAGTCACATTGTTTAGACTCCTCAGGTACAAGATGGAACTCCTTGAAAAGGATTTTGGAAACAAGTAGTTTTTAAGCTGTATTTTAGTATCTTCTAATGAAGTCACGGGGGGGGGGGGATAGCCCAGAAGTAAACAGATAAGAGCTGAGCTGCTGGGAGGGGAAAGAGGCAAAAGCCCACCCACTGGGGCTGCCCCTCTAACCATGCAGGGGCCTTGGGGCACTTCCACAGAACCATTTCTGTGGTGCCACCATCATTGTCTTGCTCATTTGGTCACCGACCACATTCTTTGTTCATGCCCAGCATTATCCTAGGTTTGGGGGAGACCACAGTGAGCAAGAGCAGAGCTGGTCTCAGCTGTCATGGGGCTCACAATCCAGTGACAGTGACGGACATAAACCCATACGAGGTTGCCTCTGAGTGAGGGCCAGGAAGAGCAGTACAGGATGCCAGCAGTCCACCGAGGGCTCTTCTAAGCAAGTGACAGAGTGCCCACATCTGAAGGATGAGGAGAAGTGAATCAGACACTGGGGGAAGAGCTGGGACCAAGGGCAAGGAGTAAAAAGAGAGATGTTTGCTGAGGGTTTCCATTAGCTCACAGTATGAACACTGTGTGTGCTGAATCATCTACTGGCATTTTCTGATGTTAACAGTCTTAATCATGTTTGGGGTTGCCCCACTTTACAGACAGTAGAAACTAAGATACAAGAATTGAATTATGTACCCTTGGTCTCACAACTATTGATGATGGAGGGGTTTGAACCCAGGTCTTGGCCCATTGCTTCTCACTCTGCGATACATGATGTTGGAGAGATGGCGTTAAGAGAGTCTTTAGTGGGAGACACATCACTGAGTGTGGGCAGACACAGGACAGCACTGAGAACCTTTGTCTCCAAGGTCGGCAGAAGGCACGGCCTTTAAGAGAAGCATCAGAAAGGAGGTGGTGCATTTGCCAGCATCCCCGGTCAGAGAGGCAGGAAGGGTGTAAAGGACAGAAGCTGGTGGACCCGCGAAGTCAGCCTTCTGTGGCGTCTGCATGCCGTGGTCGCTTGTCAGCCACTTCTCACGTAACACTGAGTTCATTTGCCCTCATTGCGCATGTCGTTCATGTGCCTGCTAGACTTTGAACTTCTCAGAGACTGGGAATCTTGGCTTATGTTTGCATCCTCTGGGCCTGGCCTGGTGCCAGTTCTGCAGTGGACACTCAATACTGAATGAATTGTGTAGCATTTTTGGAACCAAGTTCCTTACCTGTTTCTCTGTAGTGTGTATTGCCTTATCAAATGTATATTTCATCTATGCAAGCAGATTTTTTGCTAATACACATAAATAAACTATTGATTGCCTTAACTATCTCAGTACAGTATATTTTAAAGAGCTAATACCAGCTGGAAATATATATATATATAAGAAATCCCCTTAGTTTATAAATAGGAAGACACACTAGCAATAAGAGAGAGGTACGATTTGAATTGCTTCTTAAATAAAACATCAGGGAAGTATTAGTCACATTGTTTCAAATTCCTCAGGTAAAAGTATTCCTCAGGTATTAACCCAGGACAGGATAATAATTTCATGTTCAAACATTGGAACTTGTGTTTCTAAAATTAAATTGACTTTTAATATTTAATTAAATATTTTATTGACTTTTAATATTTAATATTAATTATTGTATTGACTTTTAATATTTAATATTAAATATTTTAGACTTTTTATTGGAACTCCCTGAATTCCAATGATTTCTGCCTACCCATCTAGTATGCACATCAGAGGCACTTAATTTGCAGGGCCCAATTTGGGGCCATTGTGGTACATGATCTACTTTGTTGAGTTGTTTCTTCTCAAAAAACTAAGTGTCAGAATTCTTCATGCTCATTAGCCTACTTACTCACTGAATCCTGAAGCGAAAAATTCCCCACTATTGGCGGAGTAAGAAAAGAGTCAGCTATTTGCAAAATTTAAACTGAGATTCTCGTTTACCTCAAAGGGTTAGATATGGAAAAATACATGTGACTTTTGTAACCACTGCCCTTTAGCTACAAAGGTCAAACAAGAATACTTGACTTGCCCTGGCCAGCTGGCTCAGCGGTAGAGCATCGGCCTGGCGTGCGGGGGACCCGGGTTCAATTCCGACCAGGGCACATAGGAGAAGCGCCCATTTGCTTCTCCACCCGCCCCCCTTCTTCCTCTCTGTCTCTCTCTTCCCCTCCCACAGCCAAGGCTCCATTGGAGCAAAGATGGCCCGGGCGCTGGGGATGGCTCCTTGGCCTCTGCCCCAGGCGCTAGAGTGGCTCTGGTCGCGGCAGAGCGACGCCCCAGAGGGGCAGAGCATCGCCCCCTGGTGGGCAGAGCGTGGCCCCTGGTGGGCGTGCCGGGTGGATCCCGGTCGGGTGCATGCGAGAGTCTGTCTGACTGTCTCTTCCCGTTTCCAGCTTCAGAAAAAATACAAAAAAAAAAAAAAAAAAGAATACTTGACTTATTCTTTTTTTAATTTTTGCCATTTGCTTGAATGTGTGGAAATGGATGTTTATTGTCCCAAAAGAGGCATATAAAATGCAGTCAGCCCTATTGTTCCTTGTGGCCAGCATCTGGCAAAATGTAGGCACAATCTGTATTTATTGTATCCCAATATATTGATTAATTGAAACTCGGCTATATGTCAGCTGTCATATTCTGTATATTATAGCTAATTTGATACTGAAAACAGGCTGAATACATGTTATTGCTTTATGATTCAGAAAGCACTCCACAGACTTCTGAACCATTACTTAGCATCATTTTAAATTTTAATGATCAGTGTGATAGTGCAAATTAATAGGAATTTCTGATCAGTAACATGCTACCAGTATCTACCTATATTCATAATTTTTAAAACAAAACATCAAAGCAAAAATGTTTATGAAATTGACTTAAAGGCAATTTTTTTAGTCATTGCTAAGTGTTTCCCTTAGTTCTTCGTAAGCCTTTGGAACTACCTCCAATCAATTTCCAAACAGCTTCCAATTGGACGTTTTATAATTGAACACTAGGGTATTTGAGAAGCCATGAGGGAAGCCTCCCATAATCAAGCACAGAGTGCAGTGAGCAAATACATGTCATCCCTATTTAATAAGACAGAGGAGCTAACTGATTGAAAATACTGCAAGGGCCTTGGGTATTTCTGCTGTATCTATTCCCATGGCCACAACTGCCACTTTTCATTGTCCACACAATTAACGCTTGTCCTGCAATGCCAGAAATTTTTAATGTAACTAGTGAAAACCACAGTGTGGCATCCCTCAAGACACCTTTCATAAGCACAAGTACCAAGTTCTCAAGACTCCCAGCAAAATATAGCAGTCGCCCCTTACCCTCGGGGATGCTTTCCAAGACCTCCAGCGGATGCCTGTAACTACAGCGAGTACCAAACTCTGTATGTACTATGTTTTTTCTGTACACACATACCTACGATCAAGTTGATAAATTAGGCGCAGTGAGAGGTAAACAATAACTAATAATAAAATAGACCGATTATAATAGTATATTGCCCCAAAAGTTATAGGACTGAGGACTCTCTCAAAATATCTTATTAAGCCCTGGCCAGTTGGCTCAGTGGTAGAGCATCGGCCTGGCGTGCAGGAGTCCCAGGTTCGATTCCTGGCCAGGGCACACAGGAGAAGCACCCATCTGCTTCTCCACCCCTTCCCCTCTCCTTCCTCTCTGTCTCTCTCTTCCCCTCCCACAGCCAAGGCTCCATTGGAGCAAAGTTGGCCCAGGTGCTGAGGATGGCTCTGTGGCCTCTGCCTCAGGCGCTAGAATGGCTCTGGTTGCAACAGAGCAACGCCCCGGATGGGTGGAGCATCACCCCCTGGTGGGCATGCCGGGTGGATCCCAGTCGGGCACATGCGGGAGTCTGTCTGACTGCCTCCCCGTTTCCAACTTCAGAAAAATACAAAAAAAAAAATCTTATGGCCCTGGCCGGTTGGCTCAGTGGTAGAATGTCAGCCTGGCATGCAGAAGTCCCGGGTTTGATTCCCGGCCAGGGCACACAGGAGAGGCGCCCATCTGCCTCTCCACCCCTCCCCCTCTCCTTCCTCTCTGTCTCTCTCTTCCCCTCCTGCAGTCAAGGCTCCATTGGAGCAAAAGATGGCCCGGGCACTGGGGATGGCTCCTTGGCCTCTGCCCCAGGTGCTAGAGTGGCTCTGGTAGCAACAGAGCAACGCCCCAGATGGGCAGAGCATCGCCCCCTGGTGGACGTGCCAGGTGGATCCTGGTCGGGCGCATGCAGGAGTCTGTCTGACTGCCTCCCCGTTTCCAGCTTCAGAAAAATACAAAAAAAAAAAAATCTTATTATATAGTATTCACCTTGTCACTTCAAGAAAGACCTTTGTGGCTTCTCTGTGACATGTCTGAATTGCCAGCATCATTATTCTTTCACATGCAGTAATTATTAAGTAAAATAAGGGTTACCTGAACACAAGCATGGTGAAACCAAGATAGTCAGTCTGATAACCGAGGTGGCCACTAAGTGACAAATGGTCAAGGAGCACACTCAGCATGGAGATGGGAACAAAGGGTTGAGTCACACCATGGGATGGACAGAACAGGATGGTGTGAGATTTTATCATTCTACTTAGACCAGCATACAATTTAAAAGTTATGAATTGATATTTCTGGAATTTTCCATTTAATATTTTTGGACTGCTATTGACCAGGAGTAACTGAAACTACAGAAATTGAAGCCCAGTTAAGGGGGGACTACTATACAGGCAGGTGTGCTGCTCTCCAGGGAAAGGGTCAGTGTCTCCATCAAGGTTACAGCATAAATTAAACTCATCCTACCAAGAAAATACACCAGAATTTCTACACAATTCTTACATAAAGATAAGGCAGACTGTGAAGGCCTCAGTGGCATCTCATTGCTCCAGGGCCAGTAAGATGTTAACCAGAATTCTTCTACACTGACAACCAAATTAGATAGGTGCTCTGCATTCTGTTGACTGGTATATATTGAAGATGCCGTAGCAAGAATAAAGCAGGGAGTTACACAAAGGACATCTTTGCTATGTGGCAGGTGAGAAAATCAGGGCTCTCACAGCCAAACCTCAGCCCCAAAGCAGCTGCCACTCCATCTTTCACATCTGCTACGCCCCACCCCCTGAGATATGAGGCGGGAGGAAAACTAGTATCACAGCCTAGAAGGAGACAAAACAGGTTACCAGCTGTGTTGTCACATGGCCATGATTGTTTAATATGTAGCATGTTGAAAATTCAAGAGCAAATCAAGATATATTCCACAACAAAATTTGCTTTAAAATTTTCCATCTATATGAGCAGATCACCAACAAGGAGAAAAAAAATCTTTCCGTTTACTTTCTCTTCCTTTCTCCAGAGTTCATTCCAAACCCGTTGCACAAGTAAAGAAAAAAAAAATTCCATTAAAAACCAGAGTTGTTCACATCACAGCAGCAGGCCCATGGAGCTGGGTACAAAGTACTGTATTTCCCTATGTATGAGACTCACCTTAATTTGAGGGCCCAAATTAGAAAAAAAAAAAGTATTACATAAAATTATTGAACTCAAGTTTTATTCATCATAAAAATTATACAACTCCTCATCACTGTCAAACTCCCATTCAGGCCTTGGTTGGTTGGCTGAGCAGTAGAGTGTTGGCCTGGCATGTGGATGTTTCAGGCTTGATTTCTGGTCAGGGCACACAGGAGAAGAGCCCATCTGCTTCTCCACCTCTCCCCCTCTCCTTCCTCTCTGTCTCTCTCTTCCCCTCCCGCAGCCGAGGCTCCATTGGAGCAAAGTTGGCCTGGGCACTGAGGATGGCTTCATGTCCTCTGCCTCAGGCGCTAGAATGGCTTCGGCTGCAATGAAGCAACAGCCCAGATAGACTGAGCGTTGCCCCCTGGTGGCATGCTGGGTGAATCCTCGTCAGGCACATGTGGGAGTCTGTCTGTCTGCCTCCCCCTGCTTCTAACTTTGGAAAAATACAAAAAAAAAGAAATAAGAAAAATACTCCCATCCATTAGCTTGTCCTCATCTGTGTCTGATGACGAATCACTGTGTTCATATATTGCCTCACTTTCAGTTCCAACTATGGCATTTGAAATGCCACACTTCTTAAATGGCTTGATAATAATCTCAATCTTGATATTATCCCAGGATCCTTTTACCCAGGTACAAATTTCTCCTATAGTTGGTTTCTTCACTCTTTCTGCTGGTGTCAAATTGTCCCCAGAAGACTTCATCTATTGGTTCCATTCATCTCTTATGGCAGCTTTGAAGGGTTTGTTAATGCTGACATCAAGTGGTTGGAGCTGGGATGTCAAGCCTCCAGGTATGATGGCAAGTTTCATTTTTTGCTTTGCAGCAATCTTCTTTGTGTTTTTGTTATGTGTGGCCTGAACTGATCAAGCACCAATCTGGCAGGTTTGCATAAGAGCCCACCTGGTCTCCTTCTCCAAACTTTCTCAAACCAGATCTTCATCCCATCCTGATCCATCCAACCCTTGTCATGAACGTGGACAATCACTCCTCCAGGAATGTCTTCTTTTGGCATTGTTTTGCATTTGAAAACCAGCATAGGAGGCAGCTTGGTTCTATTGGCACAACAAGCTAGACCAGCTGTATAGTGGCTCTTTCCATGTCCACTTGTCTTCACCGTTATGATATTCACCCCCTTCTTATCAACATTTCTGTCACTTGGGGTATCAAATTGAAGGAGAACTTTGTCCATACAGTAAGTACCTTGGTTTTCATTGACTTTGCTTATCATCAGTTTCAGTTTTCGTCAATATTTTCTGCGAAAAATTTATCTCAGATTTCTTCACCGTGCCCACGTGACCTCGCAGCTAATATTGCAAAAACAAAGGGCCAAAGAGTTCTCCTGTTTGTGGCATTTCTCAGTGTGTGAGCATCACCCCACATGACTAGCCAAACAATTCCATTGCTTTCCAGTGTTTTTGTGCTTTTTTATTGATTGCGAATGCTAATAATACAATTACATGTAAGTGTGTACAGTAATTGGAGTTACATTGATTCATATGGAAATAATTGCCTCGGTTTTCATTAGTTTGGATTTCACCGATTGTTTTCAGATGGATTATTGACAAATAACTGAGGTATCACTGTATTTGCAATCTGTCCCAATTTAAACTGATGTGTCTTCTGACACTGAATGACAAAATGATGAAATTCAAGGACCTTCTCTGCTCATAGCTTTCAGGCATCTTTTGGGCAAGTCTGATGCGAGTACGCATGCTTAGTCCATTCTGTTTCATGAACCTAAAACACCAATTGTGTCCTCCTTTGAAATCAGTAACTTCCTTTTCATCAGCAATTCTTGCCTCGTGCTGAACCATCTTTGTGGACACAGGAATTCCAACTGCCCTTTGCTCTTCAATCCATATCTTCAATTTCCTCTCTAAATCAGGCCATTTTGCTGACTTTCCTCTCATGGCCTTCTTCTGCCGTGGTGTTTTCAGTAGGGTTTCTTCATCCCATAGTCAGTCTCGGATTGATTTCTCAGTTGGAGGAGGGCCAAACTTACATCCAGCAGCACAATTTCTATTCACTTTTACAAATTGGATCACTTTTATCTTGAATTCAGCACTGTACGAAAATCTTTTCTGAGCCATTTCTGGGCAGAACATGGCAAAACGTAATCGTAATATACCGGTAACAAGTGCAAAACAATGAGCGCAAAGACAACAAGCATGAAAGAGCAGGAAATGCAAGTAAAAAAAATCCACAACCACTGTATAAGATGCACCCAGTTTTTAGACCCCAAATTTTTCGAAAAACGATGTGTCTTATACATGGGAATATACAGTAGACCTTACTCAGACAACAAATCTGAGAGCTATGTGCACACCGGAGTCAGATTACATTTGCATCTTGGAAAATGTTAGGCATTCATTTTGTTAAGTTGCTAAAGATGAGATGCTTTAGAAATTAATGTGCACAAGTATTAAAAATAAATTTTTAAAAATGCACATTGATATTAATATTTTATCATTTTATTTATTATTGATTTTAATGTATTATGTTTACATAGATTCAGTGTCTCACTGAATACATCTCCCCCACCCCGTGTTCCCCTCAACATCCCCCTTGCCCTTATTCCCCCAATGCCCTCCCCCCTCCCACCAGGATTTGCTGTTCTGCTCTCTATAACGCTGTGTTATGTATATATAATTTCACCAATCTCTTTACCTTTTCTGATCCCATCTTCTCATCCCCTTTCTATCTGTCTGCTTTCCCTCTGGTCCCTTTGATCTCACCTCTGTCTCTATTCCATTCCTCAGTTCACATTGTTCGTTGGATTCCTCAAATGAGTGAGGTCATATGATATTTTTCTTTCTCTACCTGGCTTATTTCACATAATATTTTTATCATTTTGAAGACTACCAGGTTAATTGCTTTTCAGAGTGGTGAGACTAACTAGTTCTTACAGTAGGGGTCAGGAACCTTTTTGGCTGGGAGAGCCATGAACACCACATATTTTAAAATGTAATTCCATGAAAGCCATTTACGGGTGTCCCCAAACTACGGCCCACGGGCCGCATGCGGCCCCCTGAGGCCATTTATCCAGCCCCCCGCCGCACTTCTGGAAGGGGCATCTCTTTCATTGGTGGTCAGTGAGAGGAGCACTGTATGTGGTGGCCCTCCAACGGTCTGAGGGAAAGTGAACTGGCTCCCTGTGTAAAAAGTTTGGGGACCCCATACAATATGTTTAACACTAAATACAAGTAAATGTATGCATTTTATGTAAGACCAACACTTTTAAAGTACAATAAGTCTCTGAATTCCTTTAATAATGTTGTTATGCTGTTGCTAACCAATGATGAATAAAGTATTTCTTACCATTAATGCAACTTCTGGTGCCACATGGTTTTGCTGATGGCTTTGTAGTCTGGTTGATATGTGGTTAGGTTAAGCTTCATGCAGGCATTGAGACTTCCATCTGTTAAACATGATCATAGGTTGGTCTTAACATTCTTTAGATGTGAGAAAGACTGCTCACATGCATACGTAGAGCCAAACATTGTCAGTACAGCAATACACGCAGTGTGTGGTATGTGACGGGAAGCGCGTTCCAAGTTTTGAGAATCAGCTGGTCCACGGGTTGAAGTTTTTTCATTTCTCCCCACTTGTGTTTGCTCACCAACTCTGCTTGCTGTTGTGCAAGTCTTTCCAAATCTTCATTCAGTGACTTGAACTTATTCCCCCACATATCTGAGGCCTTTAGGTCAGCAGCTTGTAGCTCAAAATCTCTGACAGAGACGTGCACTCATGAAATTCTCCAAAGCATGCTTTGAATGACTGCAGGAGATTAGATGTGAAGCCCACTAGCTGCTGGAGATCAAGATGTTGAGCAGGGTCACTTGCTGTGCATGCATCTTTAAACTCTCCCAGTTTTTCAAAGTGTAGTAAATGACCTGTTTCAATGTCGGCAATGAAGAGTTCCAGCTTGTTTTTAAATGCAAACACTGCTTTTTGAAGGGATAAGACTATTTCCAACACCTTGCATTTTCACATTGAGCTGGTTCAGATGTTTAGTCATGTCTACGAGATAGTAGAACTTCAGGAGCCGCTCAGTGTTAGCTAACTCAGGATGCTCGACATTTTTCATTTCAAGAAAAGTCCGGATTTTGCTCAGACAAGCAGCGAAATGGCTGAGCACCTTCCTTCTTGACAACCAACGCACATTGCTGTGCAGAAGCAGACCAAGATAATTATCCCCAACTTCAGCAGTGTTTTAAACTGGTGATAATTTAAAGCTTGGGCAACAATAAGGTTCACCACCCGAATGGCCAGTGACATCACCTCACCAAGCTGCTCGCCACACATCTGAGCACAAAGCACCCCTGATGTAGGATGCAGTGAAAACTTAGGATGGGTCTCTTTTCATGTTCATGAAGTGCTACGAATCCTCTGTTTTTCCCCACCATGCATGGAGCACCATCAGTACATACCGAAATAAGTTTATCCATCAGTAGATTTTTTTTCTCAGTGAAAGACTTGAATAAATCCTCCCCTCTTGTTGTCTCTTTCATAGGCAAAACAGCAAGACTTTCCTCACATCTTGTGTCACCGACAGCATACCTTGCAATCACGCTAAACTGGGATAAATGGCTTATGTCTGTTGACTCATCCAAAACGAGAGAATAGAATGGTGCTGCATTTATGTCCTTCACTTGTGTTGCCTCAATTTGATTTGCCATCATGATGGTACGATCATGAACAGTTCTTGCTGACAGAGACATGTATTTTATTTGTTTGATTATCTTGTCTTTATCCGAAAAGTCATCAAAAAGTTCATTGGCAACATCAAGTATGAATATTTTGGTATACTCCTCATCTGTGAATGGCTTTTCATTTCTCACAATTGCTAAAGCACCAGCAAAGCTAGCTGAATTCCAGTCACCTTGTTGGGTCCAAACACAGAGTTGCTGCTGATTAGCTTGCACTCTGCACAGTAGCTCTTGACATGCTTTCTTCCTGCTGTCCCCCGCTGGATATTTTGATGCAAATGTAGTATGGTGTGTGTCAAAGTGCCGCTTTATATTTGACCGTTTCATCAATGCAATTTTATCATTGCATATTAGACACACTGCCAAACCTGCTCTCTCCACAAAGGCGGATTCCTCTGTCCAGTCCTGCTGAAAAGTATGATACTCCTCATCTTTTTTTCTTTTAGCCATCTTCTTCATCGAAAGGGTTTCTGTAATTAGCTAGCTGACTACTTGATTAAAAGGAGGAAAGTTTACTTCCTGACCTCACAACGACCCGTGTACGTTACATATTATTCAATAAAAATTTGGTGCTGTCCCAGAGGATAGCTGTGATTGGCTCCATCCACCCGCAACCATGAACATGAGCGGTAGGAATGAATGGATTATAATACATGAGAATGTTTTATATTTTTAACATTATTATTTTTTTATTAAAGATTTGTCTGTAAGCTAGATGCAGCCATCAAAAGAGCCATATCTGGTTCACGAGCCATAGGTTCCCAACCCCTGTCTCACAGCTTCTACCTAAAGGAAAAGGCTAAGACCAGATTAGCCAGAATTTTTTATGTTTCTAAGGAATTGCTCTGACATACTGTAGGATAGTATAGTGGAGAAATAGAATTTGGTGCAAAGTTTGATTATGCAAATTCTTTATCTGGAGGAAAAGAATACAGAGAATTAACTTTGAGCCTTCTGATCTTCAAATATTGTGTCACTTTCTATAGCATTTATTAAATAATGTCCTATCTGGGCACTTTGTAATCATCTTTTAAAGTTTAGTTTCTTAATAATTGTCTTACCAAATTAAGTGGCATGAGTACTGTGGATAATTATTGTTAGAACTCAAAATACTGTATTTGCTATGTTTCTGAACTCATGTTTTTTTGACATTTTGCTAGGTAACATCTTGACTGATTAAAAATTTTTATTAACAAATTTAAAACATAGTAGAATTACATAGGTGTTTTATGTGCTTACAAATTGGGGTTACTGAGCAAAATTACTTTTCTGAACCACTTTAATGATTCAAGTTGAAAATTTTCTTTTTTTTATAAAGAACTGTGTTTTTTGTTTGTTTTTTTTTATTTATTCATTTTTAGAGAGGAGAGAGAGAGAGGGAGAGAGAGAGAAACAGAGAGAGAGAAGGGGGGGAGGAGCTGGAAGCATCAACTCCCATATGTGCCTTGACCAGGCAAGCCCAGGGTTTCGAACCGGCGACCTCAGCATTTCCAGGTCGATACTTTATCCACTGCGCCACCACAGGTCAGGCCTATTTTTTTAAATTTTATTTATTCATTTTTTAGAGAGGAGAGAGAGAAAGGGAGAGAGAGAGACAGAGAGAGAAGGTGGGGAGGAGCTGGAAGCATCAACTCCCATATGTGCCTTGACCAGGCAAGCCCAGTGTTTTGAACCGGTGACCTCAGCATTTCCAGGTTGACGCTTTATCCACTGCGCCACCACAGGTCAGGCTCAAGTTGAAAATTTTCTATTGTTTTTGCTCTCTCCTTTCTCCAAGAAATAATCAGGATAGTGGGTGAAGGGGAGCCGCCAGGCTGCCACGCCGCAGCGCGCCTGCCAGCCGGAGCCACTGGGGCCAGCAGGCGGCTCTCGGGCTCCTTCAGACCCTTAGTAAATCTTCTGGGAGATGTAGGTTCAACTCGCAGGCAAATCTATTATCAAGACAGGCTGACAAAAAAAGTAAGTAATTGAAAGCAAAGTCAATTCTGTGATCTTTTGGGGCAAAAGTTACTCTTCTGTGGAAACTACTTAGAAATGGTAAGATGTGGTGGAAGCGCGGAGTGGTCACTCACTCCTGGGCTCCTCAGGTGCTCACCCCGCTTGTTCCCCACAGCACTCTGAGTTGTGTTTTGTCATCATCATCATCACTATTATTGATAAATGCAGTACACAGAGCATACACAAACTTCCTTGGGCCACCAAGCTAATAAACGGCTGACACTACACTAATAGTTGGTGATTTCCCATGAGGGCAGCATTATGGGGTGATGTTCTGATAAGTACTTTGGCAGCAGAGGCCGGAGTCTTCAACCTGTGTTAAATCTGCATGAGAAGTGCTTGACCAGGTGATGGCGCAGTGGATAGAGCATCGGACTGGGATGCGGAGGACCCAGGTTCGAGACCCTGAGGTCGCCAGCTTGAGCGCAGGCTCATCTGGTTTGAGCAAAGCTCACCAGCTTGGACCCAAGGTCGCTGGCTCGAGCAAGGGGTTACTCAATCTGCTGTAGCCCCATGGTCAAGGCTTATATGAGAAAGCAATCAATGAACAAGTAAAGTGCCACAATGAAAAACTGATGATTGATGCTTCTCATCTCTCTCCATTCTTGTCTGTCCCTATCTATCCCTCTCTCTGACTCTCTCTCTGTCTCTGTAAAAAAAAAAATCTATATGAGAAGCACCTTCCTGAGTTCCAGTTTGAGACAAAATGAGAGCTGAATTGGCCAGTTCCCCATCACATTTATTTGTGGTTGTGGCAGGAACATAGACTCAGCTGAAAGATGTGTGTATTTTCCTCAAAGGATAATGAAGCAGACAAGTGTTCTCACTCTGCTCTAGAGAACTCGTGCCATGTGTCAGTATTAATGTTCTTCTACTACATTCTTACAGGGATTTTTCTTAAAGCAGTCATCAGAGCACTTGCATTCCAAACACATTCAAAATTTTGCCTACTTCAAGCATCACTTAAAATCAAAAGCCGTTATCCCTTACTAGTGTTCTTGAGAAAACATCCAATTTTGATTCAACGACAGTAAATTACAAAATAATGAACCTAATAAAGTATCCTTTCACTTTAAGATCATCCATTCAACAAACATTTTATGTAGCAATTACTGTGTCCAGTACTGTGAATTTCAAACAATCAACCAAAAACTGTGGCTATATCAAAGGCAAGAAACACAGAAACATGTAGTTTTTAGTTTACAAGCTCTAAAAAACTCTAGTCATTGAAAGTGAGATCAAAGAAGTCACTGCTCTGTAATTTAACTCAAAATCTTAGATCTCCATTTGTATTATGATTAAGAACACAAGTACTAGAGTTCATCAGCAGTTATAGATAGTCTACTGCTGATTTAAACTTTGGAGTACATTGCTTACCAAAACTAGACACAGTTGCACCTTCATGGAATATGATATTGCTTTCTACCTGGGAAGACAGAGTAATCAAATGACCATATTTTAAAAATGGTCATTTTCAATGATACCTATGACAAGTGCTATAAAGTTGAATTAATATGAGGCTTTTATTTCTCATGAGAAGATTTGATGTAATTTGATGACGTTACTGAAGAAGGGATGTTTGAGGCTGAACCTTAAGAAATGAGCAGAAGTTGCCTGACCTGTGGTGGCGCAGTGGATAAAGCATCAACCTGGAAACGCTGAGGTTGCCGGTTCAAAACCCTGGGCTTGCCTGGTCAAGGCACATGTGAGAGTTAATGCTTCCTGCTCCTCTCCCCTTCTCTCTCTCTCTCTCTCTCTCTCTCTCTCCTCTCTATAATGAATAAATAAAATCTTTAAAAAAAATAAAAGAAATGAGCAGAAGGCAATGTGGTCGAGGGAGGGAAGCAGGAACATGCAGCAGAGGTCACATGTGCAAACGCCTGGGGAGAGGGGAACACGAAGAGGACGGGGGACTAACAGAGAATATAGTGTGGATGGAGAATGGATGCTTGCAAGGACAGCACGGTTCGAGATGAACCTAGAGAATTGGAGTCTGGTCTTGGTTCTGAACACTGACGTTGATGAGTTTAAAAGCAAGGAGAGTGGGTTATAGGGAACTGGGTAGAGTAGATACAAGTTGATCAGTTGGAAAACGACTGAAACTTTCATGATAATGGCTCAGAGCTGCATAGTGATGCAGAACAGATGAAGAGAATATATTCCAGATGTATTCAAGGGGTAAACATCCACAGCCCTTGGATACTGGCAATGAGAAATGGGGTATTATGGACATCTTGGGCAACAGGGAACTTGAAAAGGACAAAATTTGGAATTTGAGAACAGTAGGGGCAGGAGTGAAAATGTTAAGTTTTAGAATGTGGAGTTTTGAGAAACCTTTTTTTTTTTTTTTTCTGAAGCTGGAAACGGGGAGGCAGTCAGACAGACTCCCGCATGCGCCCGACCAGGATCCACCTGGCACGCCCACCAGGGGGTGATGCTCTGCCCATCTGGGGCGTTGCTCTGTTTCGACCAGAGCCACTCTAGCGCCTGAGGCAGAGGCCACGGAGCCCTCCTCAGCACCCGGGCTATCTCTGCTCCAATGGAGCCTTGGCTGCGGGAGGGGAAGAGAGAGACAGAGAGGAAGGAGAGGGGGAGGGGTGGAGAATCAGATGGGCACTTCTCCTGTGTGCCCTGGCTGGGATTCGAACCCGGGACTTCCGCACGCCAGGCCGACGCTCTACCACTAAGCCAACCAACTGGCCAGGGCTAGAAACCTTTAAGAAAGCCAGAAGGAAGTATCAGGTCGCAGGTATGTGGGTCCAGAGCTCAGAAGGGAAGTTGGGGCTGGAGACTCTTCTTATGAGGAGTGTGCAGAGAGCGGGTACTTGAATTCCTAGGTCTGGATGTAATCCCTTACAGCAGTGGTCCCCAATCTCCGGGCCGCAGACTGGTACCAGTCCTTGGGCCATTTGGTACCGGTCCGCAGAGAAAGAATAAATAACTTATATTATTTCCGTTTTATTTATATTTAAGTGTGAACAATGTTTTATTTTTTAATAATGACCAGATTCCCTCTGTTACATCCGTCTAAGACTCACTCTTGACACTTGTCTCAGTCACGTGATACATTTATCCGTCCCACCCTAAAGGCTGATCCGTGAAAATATTTTCTGACATTAAACTGGTCCAAGTCCCAAAAAAGGTTGGGGACCACTGACTTACAGAGAGGGCACAGAGGACAAAGGGTGGTCCAGGAATGCCTAGAACCAAGTCCTGAGGAATTCTAACATTCAAAGCCTGGTTCAGAGGGGATAAGTCTTAAAAGGAAGAAGAGTGTGCTCAGATAGGTGGGGGGGAGAGGCAAGGCCAGTGGGTCATGAGCGTCTGGAGAAAATGGTATGTTAAGAAGGAAGGAAGGAATCGGATATGCTGAGGGGTCAGAAAGATAGACTGAAAACTATATGTGGGGCTTAAATGGTCTTGGGTTGAATGATGCTGAGGTCATAGAAGGCACTAGTGAAATCTGTGGTGGAGTCAAGGGTGAGATTCAAGTGACTGAGCAGTGAGTGGGGGGGGGGGGTTGTAGAAATGAAGACAGCGAGTAAGACAACTTATTTGGGAAGGTTGGCTGAGAAGCTCAGGGAGACGGGGTGAGGACCGGAGGCAGAAGAGGCATCTATGAAGCTGTTTGTTGTGTGTTTGTTTTTTAAATGAGTAGCACTTGAAAGTGTTTCAGAACTGGTGGAAGAAACCTGGTGAGGCTGATTGAATTCACCGGGACAGAGGGATTATTGAGCTCATAGCATCTGAGAAGGCTCAAGGAGATGGGATTAGCCACAGGTGGGAGAAGACAGCTTCTGTACACTCAGTTTTGGGAAGATTGAGACATTTCAGTTTGTGGCTTCTGTTTTCTCTGCAAAGTGGGCAGCCAGGTCATCTGACCGGAGGGTTCACACAGGCGACAGTTGGGAGAACCTGAGGGGAGGACTTGAGGAAGTGGATGTCAGAAACAGTGTGCACAGAAGGTGAAAAGCAAGTGAGCAGAGAAGAGAAGCGCGTGGCTTCAGGGCCGCCCGCAGGCCTGCTGAGATGGAGGCTGTGGATTTCCAGTGGCACCGATCCACCCCGTGCGATGGCTCCGCAGGCACAGGAGAAGCAGTGCCAGGGTCTCCCGGACTGCAGTGTTAGCCGGATGAATGTAATGAAAAGATGCAGAAATAAGGAAGTGTGAAGTATTTGTAAGACATAAAAAAACAATGTCCAGAAAATCTAAGCAGAAAGAGCAGGGAAGTAAGAAAGAAGGCCAGTAGTTTGGGCGGAATGAGGGGTGTGAATCATTTGAAGATCCCCATGTATCCAGGAGCTCACTTTTTGGAAGCTGATTGATAAGAAAGGGGTGTGACAGGTGTGAGGGTGCAGTCCCAGAAGCCACAGGAGCTGGTTAGCCCCAAGGCTCGTGGCTGGAGAACCGTCTTTCTCCCCTCGGGCAGAACGCTGGACCCAGAGATGCAGGCTCACAGGCCACGCCAGCAGCATGATGGCCCAAGTGCAGGCTGACCTTCTACTTTGGTGGCAGTGACCTCCAAGTTGTGCCACATAAGACCATGTGTATGGGCAAGTTCCCCCCATCGCCAACCTCAGTTTGCTGAAAATTGGGACTGGCCATGCAGTCTTTCTGTGGTTGTGAGGATTGAGTAAAGTTATGAGTGTAAAATAGCACAATACCTGAGTCCTAATTGGGAATCTGTTAAGAGTGTCAGAAGCTACTATTTTATTTTATTTTATTTTGACCCAGACATTTTGTAGGTGGACCACAAGTTTCATTGTTGTTGTTTTATTTTTTTAATTCTAGGAGCAAAGGCAAAAATGCATTTTGAATTTTATAGAAACAAGGTGATGCTTAACAACATTACATTGACCTACTCTTTTCACCTGTGACCGTACAGCCGAGAGCCAGCAGATCAGCAGTGGGCTGCCAGACGAAGGTCAAGTTGGTCTTACACTAGGATGTCACAGGCGCTTGCTGTCCCTGGGTGCTCTCTTTTTCTGACTAAGACTAATTTAGGTTCTTTTTTCTAAACCATAAAATGCAACTTTCAGGCACTGAGTCACTTAGGTCACTCAAATATTTAGTTCATAAAACCTACTTAATGATAATATGCAAAAATTGTTGATAGAATTATTTGTTATTTATGAGGCAATGACTGTTTGACCAAAAGCTGTCTTTTGAATAATGTTTGCATTTGTTGTGGCTGCTGCTGTGTAGAACGCAGCACTTTTGCTGTTGTTTATTTTCTGTTGGAAGCTCTCCCTCCCTGATGCACCGTAGCTCCCGTCCGTCAGTCCCACAGCGCCCACGCTCTTTCCAGGGTTGCTGTCTCAGTACATCACCATGTCAACAGCCGAAAGCTGCTACTAGGAATGAGTTTTGGTATCTTCTAAAATAATTAACTAGTATCTCTGTTATTAATATGTTTAAGTAACTTATTTTTTCCTGCATTGGTATTGGTTGAATCTCATTATGACATAAGTATTCAATACAGCAAGATTTCATTAAGTGAAAGCTATTTGCTAGCTCCTTGATTCCATTATAATGAGATTAGAAAAGCAAGATGTTGATGCTGAAAAATTTAAATAGCATTCGTATCATATGTAACTTTATATAAAATCATATACCCATTGCACACCTTATATAGAGGGTAGGACAAAGGTGGTTCACTGTGGTGAGTAGGTAAAACAGATTTTATTCTTATATTATTTGTTAATTATTGTATTATTTCCATAAGAACAACTGTAAATCTAATTTTGCTCCATGCTGTGCGTTCACTTCATAAGGCAAAAGTAGAGTAGAGTCAAAACATATATCAGCAAAATACTGCTTGTGGAGAGAGAGAAAGCAAGCATGATTATAGCATGGGAGTGAGATAATTCTCTATTCAGTATTGAGAAATGGTGGGGAGAGAGAAAGCAAGCATGATTATAGCATGGGAGTGAGATAATTCTCTATTCAGTATTGAGAAATGGTGGGGAGAAAGCAAGCAAGCATGATTAGAGCATGGGAGTGAGATAATTCTGTCTTCAGTACTGAGAAATGGTGGGGAGAGAGAAAGCAAGCATGATTAGAGCATGGGAGTGAGATAATTCTGTATTCAGTATTGAGAAATGGTGGGGAGAGAGAAAGCAAGCATGATTAGAGCATGGGAGTGAGATAATTCTGTATTCAGTATTGGGAAATGGTGGGGAGAGAGAAAGCAAGCATGATTAGAGCATGGGAGTGAGATAATTCTGTCTTCAGTACTGAGAAATGGTGGGGAGAGAGAAAGCAAGCATGATTAGAGCATGGGAGTGAGATAATTCTGTATTCAGTATTGAGAAATGGTGGGGAGAGAGAAAGCAAGCATGATTAGAGCATGGGAGTGAGATAATTCTGTATTCAGTATTGGGAAATGGTGGGGAGAGAGAAAGCAAGCATGATTAGAGCATGGGAGTGAGATAATTCTGTATTCAGTATTGAGAAATGGTGGGGAGAGAGAAAGCAAGCATGATTAGAGCATGGGAGTGAGATAATTCTGTATTCAGTATTGAGAAATGATGGGGAGATGATTATAAAACAAAAAATAAGATATTATTAATCATTTCAAAAGTGCATTGCCCACCCTGGAAAATCCTATGTTTCCTTGGTATACAGATGAGCTTTTTCTTCTCTAGAAACCCCCCGTAGATGTGACACTGTCACATTGTCTTTATATAGAACCTTAGTTTTTGCAGACGGCTGAACCAGTAGAGTTTCTTGCTCTAACCTGGACTCTCTTTTCCCCTAAACCCAAGATGGTATTTGGAGACCGTTTTGGAGAATAATTAGGGTTGATTTCTTCCATTGTGGAGATAGTGTCCATTCTTTCTCCCGAACTGAATAAACTCCTCCTCTTTATACCCACACGGCTAATATTCAATCAGCTGCAGAAGTGTCATTTTTTTTTTAGGCGGTGCTTATTCTGCTGAAACGGACATATCAGAGTATGTATATATTATATATGTATGTGTGAATATATAAAGTGTAAGTATAGTGAAATAGACCATGTAATCCATCTAGTAAATGTTCATGTTCATATCTTGTCTGCCGGCTGCATTTTCTCCCTGGCGTTAGTATAGTTGTGTTATTTGTGGACTCACCAATGTTGTGCCGCCCAACTGCCAGGGCAGTGCCCTCAGAACTAGGTCACTCATTATTTTTAGGGTGTTTTACATTCGTTACGGTGTGTTTTACCAACCTAAGGAGGTTGAAGCTGACTGCTGGCCGAAGAGATAGATGCAGTCAATAGATTCAGCATACTTGTCTTTCTCCCAGAGTCACTGAGCTGGAACATTACAGAGTGTCCGTAAAGTCACGGTGCACTTTTGACCGGTCACAGGAAAGCAACAAAAGACCATAGAAATGTGAAATCTGCACCAAATAAAAGGAAAACCCTTCCAGTTTCTGTAGGATGATGTGGCAGTATGTGTGCATGCGCAGATGATGACAGAACACCGTGTATACAGTGGAGCAGCCCACGGCCATGCCAGTTGAGATGTGGACAGTACAGAGGAAAGTTCAGTGTGTTCTGTGGCTCACTAAATTCGAATCTGTGACCAAAGTGCAACGTGAATATCGGCGCGTTTATAACAAAGCACCACCACATAGGAATAACATTACTTGGTGGGATAAGCAGTTGAAGGAAACTGGCAGTTTGGTGGAGAAACCCCGTTCTGGTAGGCCATCAGTCAGTGACGAGTCTGTAGAGGCTATACGGGATAGCTACCTAAGGAGCCCTAAAATATCTGTGCGTGAGCCCACATCGAACTGCACTGAATAGATATGAAACTGGGAGAGTTTTCCTTTTATTTGGTGCAGATTTCACATTTCTATCATCTTTTGTTGTTTCCTGTGACCGGTCAAAAGTGCACCATGGGCCCTGGCTGGTTGACTCAGCGGTAGAGCGTCTGCCTGGCATGCGGGGAACCCAGGTTCGATTCCCGGCTAGGGCACATAGGAGAAGCGCCCATTTGCTTCTCCACCCCCACCCCCCACCCCCGCTCCTTCCTCTCTGTCTCTCTTTTCCCCTCCCACAGCCAAGGCTCCATTGGAGCAAAGATGGCTTGGGCGCTGGGGATGGCTCCTTGGCCTCTGCCCCAGGCGCTAGAGTGGCTCTAGTCACGGCAGAGCGACGCCCCGGAGGGGCAGAGCATCGCCCCCTGGTGGGCAGAGTGTCACCCCTTGGTGGGCGTTCTGGGTGGATCCCGGTCGGGCGCATGCGGGAGTCTGTCTGACTGTCTCTCCCCGTTTCCAGCTTCAGAAAAATACAAAAAAAAAAAAAAGTGCACCATGACTTTACGGACACACTGTATATCAATATTTCCAACTCCTTCCTTATCTACTTATCCTAACTTGTTCCAAAGTAGTATTTCTCCTGCCTGTGGATGCAGGAGTTATTTTTGCCCCTTGTCTCCTGTCAACTTCTTTATCCCCTGTACCAACCACTCCTCAGGAGCATACTCTTAGTTTTATTTCTCTGTTCTGTATGAAACTAGCACTTTTAAAGGTTTTTTTTTTAATTTTTATTTATTAAGTTTTAGAGAGAGAAACATCAGTTTGTTGTTCCACTTACTTAGGCATTCATTGGTTGATTCTTATATGTGCTCTGACCAGGTATCAAACACACAACCTTGGCATATGGGGACAGCACTCTAACCAACTGAGCTCCCCGGCCAGGGAAAACTAGCACTTTTATACATAACTAAACTTTTGTACTGTCCTCATCCAGGAGACTAGGAGCATGAGTGGGGGTGGTGGAGGAGCACCGCCATTCGGATCTCTAGAGAACCAGGATTCCTTAACATCGTTAAATCCCCCTACATGATCTCAGATATCGTTATGCCCAGGCACAGAGTTAAGGTTTCTAAACCAAGCCTCTCTTCACATAGGCTGCAGTTGGCTCTGCAGTTGCAAAGGCTGGAATTACAGGTCTGTGTTCCACCAATTATCTATTTGCATACTGAGAGCAAACTTACAACTTGTTACAATATATCAGAGCAGTTTAACCTGGGATTTGTAGAAATCAAGTTTCCAGTCTTGCATTACACCTCCACGCCTCCACGGGAAGCTCCTGCGTGGATTTCCATGTGGAGCGTGGTGCCCATCCTGATTAATTTATCCACTGCCCGAGTGAGTGCTCTGGTGTCTGAATTTGTCAAGAGGCAAAGGATGATCCCTCCAGCACTTTGTAAATGGCTCAAAAATGGCTCAAAAATTAGATAGACACAGAGAAGTAGAAGTTCCTGTATGTCCTCTGCCTGCCTTAAGTGAGGGGAAGGAAGGGTGTATCTTTACAAGAACACAACAGCTCTGTTCATCACTCCAGTGTGCTTCTTCATTGCAGGTCCATCATTTTGCAGAAGCCCCTCCGACACAGAAGCTTAAATTACACTTAATGTTCATTCTACTCCCATGGCAGGCTTGGGGGGCATAAATTAGACAATCAGCTGGCTTGGAACTCGGGTCATGTGAGGCTTTTCTCTGTGATCAAAGGGGTTTCTCTGAGATTGCAGAACTGTGTTGCCCATATGACCAGTGGGATCCCCATTACTGCTTTCACTTAATTCTACCATTACTTTTATTTATTTATTTATTATTTAGAAATTAAATTTATTGGAGTGACATTGATTAACAAGGGTACCTAGGTTTCAGATGAACATCTCTATAGCATTTGAATTGTTGCTTGTGTTGTATGCCCATCACCTAAAGTCAAATCATTTTTCATTATCGTATATTTGTTCCTTTTTATTCCCTTCTCCCCAAACCCCTCCCACTGGTAACAACTTCACTTTTATCTGTGTCTATGAGTCTCAGTTTTACATCCCACCTCTGTGTGAAATCATATAGTTGTTAGCTTTTTCTGATATATTTATTTCACTCAGTTCTCAAGGTCCATCCATGTTGTCATAAATGGCAATGTGTTGTCATTTCTTACAGCTGAGTCGTATTCCATTGTTTATATGTGCCACATCTTCTTTATGCAATCCTCTATTGAGGGACACTTTGGTTGTTTCCATGTCTGACCACTGTGAACAATGCTGTGATGAACATGGGGGTGCGTATATCTTTACATACCAATGTTTTCAAGTTTTGGGGTAGATACCCAGTAGAGGGATTGATGGATCATATTGTAATTCTATTCTTAATTTTTTGAGGTACCACCATCCTGTCTTCCATAATGGCTGTACCAGTTTACATTCCCACTGGCCATTTGTACATCTTCTTGGGAGAAGTATCTGTTCAGATCCTCTTATTTTAATTTTGTTATATTAGTCTTTTACTCACATTAATTTATTTATCACATTTGCATAGTAGTAAAGAATAGTGGTGGTGAAGGATGGTGACAGCTTTAGTGATTTAAAGTTTTATTGGTTTTCCACTAAATTCTGTTTTACATTCAGAAAGAAAAAAAATACTTAAATTGCAGAAGTTTAAAATTACCCAGTTTAAAATATATGACATATTACTGGGATACCGAGCCTGTTTTACTGTCGTCTCGTTGTCTGGAATAGGTCATCTTGTAAGGAACCAAATTGTTTCCTTCTTCCTGACACGTCACTCTGAGCAGTCTGCAGTGCCACTGTGGACATTATTCAAACGGGGGCATGCAGGAAAGTTAAGATTCCTGGAGGAGAGAGTGTTGGTAATCACCATCTCACTCTTATTGTACCGAGTTTAATACAGGGTGAGGAAAATTAATGCAAGAAGTTACGGATTTAATCTTAGCTCAGAAGTCAGGTTGCTGCACAACCCTTGACAAATTATTTAACTTCTCGCTTTGATATTTTCAAATTTGGGATGTGAACGTGAATAAATATTCAGTTAATATATATTAAATAGTAGTTAATATTAGATATCCAACCCCTCGTATCTGTAATCACACTCTGCAGTTGTTGTCATGAGGCCTCACTAAACAGCTCTTCGTGTTGAGGTGGTGGCTCTGCGCCCAACACGGCATTTTAGACGAGGAAACTGGGTCGGTTTTCAAGAGCCTCCCGTGGTCCTCCGGCAGATCGAAGGAACAGCTGGATGAAAACCCACAGCCATGGGTTTTTGGCAGCCGCTGCCTTTAGCTCACCAGAAATCCGTCAGACCACCTCTCTGCAGTGTGTCCACCACCTTCTCAGAAAGTTGATAAGAACAAACTCTTGGCTCTTGCTGAAGTTCTTGCATATCAGGACTACTAAAGAACATAAATACAAATAGCCTCCTAGGGGTGTCACTGCCATTGAAAAGCATTGTGGGCCCTGGCCGATTCGTTCAGTGGTAGAGCGTTGGCCTGTCGTGTGGATGTCCCAGGTTTGATTCCTGGTCAGGGTATACAGAAGAAGTGCCTGTCTGTTTCTCTACCCCTCCCCCTCTCACTTC
Source organism: Saccopteryx bilineata (assembly GCF_036850765.1). Taxonomy (NCBI): domain Eukaryota; kingdom Metazoa; phylum Chordata; class Mammalia; order Chiroptera; family Emballonuridae; genus Saccopteryx; species Saccopteryx bilineata. The sequence continues at coordinate 54,121,677 of NC_089500.1, read as the reverse complement.
TCTCTCTCTCTCTCTCTCTCTCTCTCTCTCTCTCTCTTCCTCCCTTCCTGCAGCCATGGCTGGATTGGAGCTAGTTGGTCCCGGGCACTGAGAATGGCTCCGTGACCTCCACCTCAGGCACTAAAAAATGGCTCTGGTTGCAACAGAGCAAGGGCCCCAGGTGGGCAGAGCATCGCCCCCTAGTGGGCTTACTGGGTGGATTTCGGTTGAGCACATGTGGGAATCTGTCTCTGCCTCCCCTCCTCTCACTAAATAAAAGAAGAAAAGAAAAAAATAAAAAGAAGAGCGTTGTGAAGGTTTACAGAATATTTTAATTAAGGAAAGTAAACCCTATTTGAAATAATAGTCAAAGAGTGCATTGACCAAGATTTCCTTTAAATTATATATATATTTATCTCAAGTCTTTTCCTTTCCTCTGACAGCACACTACCATTTGTCTCTTGTTCTAGCTGTGCTTTTTAAACGATGTCCTAATGTCTACCTCCCTCTCTGGGACTAGAAAGCAGTCTGTTGCAGAAAGGTCAACAGAAGGAAAAGCTTGTAAAAACCAGTCAGTAATGCGTGATCACTCTGCGAACTTACTGGGTTTGTGCTGATCTGCAGTCCGTGTCATTTAAGTGCTACTGGGTAACCAACAGTTATTATCCTGCCAGACATCAGACAGGAGAGAGGCAAAATATCCACCAACACTTTAAAATACAGAGAAGTCCTAAAAGTCCTAATGAGCAGCATGAAGCTACTCTTAGTGAAGGTGTGAAAGAGTGAAGCAGTGGATGTTTTTAGAAATGGGAATAATTGGAATATGTGCATATGCAAATAGGTTAATCAGACATTGACAGCATGAAAAGATCTAAGCTCATCTCAAAGTTATGATTCGTTTTAAAAAGACCAGATGCAGCTTGGGTTTCATTTGATGGGTAAGAGCTGTGGTGAGTGGAGCACGGGCTCCAGTGGATGCTGGGCTGAACTTAGAGGCTCCTTCGAGGAGACACCCTGTTCTTCCCAGCCAAGGAGCAGTGCTTCAAGGTGGGTTTGTTTGTCACGGTTACCTAGCAGATCACTGTTGCAGATATCCAGTAATGCTTAGCTATAGTTATTCTAGATCTGGAATGTTTTTTTCTAGAATTCTGTTTTGTTTGGGTTCTACCAGAGTCAAACCAGAATTTTTGTTTCCTGATGCTCTCCGCAGAAGTGTAAAGTGGCTGAGGTATTTGGAGGGATCGCTTAAGTATGATCACCTGGAGGAAGAGAGAAATAGAAATTATTTTTAAACACCCTTTGTGATCATTTGGCTAAATGCAGAAGGTGTACTGAGCTTTATTTTTAGGTATGTGACCTTTTCACAATCATAAGCTGTATGCTGGAATATTCCAGAATGTGCAATAGTTTTAATTAGCCACCCTATTATACAGGGTTTTTTTTAAATACCCAATGATTTAAGTAATTAGACTTACAATTTAAAAAAGAATTGTAAGCAACATTCTTCAGCTGAGTTTATACTGGGCCTTTTCATTTTAACTAGAGTAGGACCAAAAAATGCAAATTACATTATTTGGTTTCATTTCTTAATTTAGTAAAAACAACTATGGCCAGCACTAATTAATTAACAGAGGTGCAATTTATGCAATGGTGTCTTTCAGCCAGTGTGCCTTCTAGTGGAAAAGCCAGGCAGTTTCTGTTATTTTGTCCCTGTGGACTTGAGTGACTATAATTTAGCAAAGTGGTATCCTGGGATATATTAGGAAGTAGCAATGCCAGGTTCATTTTGTATTTTATGCCCTGAAAAGCCATGTATGTAAATTTAAATGCTGTATTTATGTTGGAAAAGTACTTGGAAATGGCAAGCTCCTCAGTCAGGGTCTGTGAGGTGGCAGGAAAGGGAAAATTAGGGCTCTCCTAACTGCATTGTAACGAATTCTGTATTAATAAGGCATGAGATGTCCCATTTTAAGGAATTTCAATAGATGACCACCCAAACTTCCAAATGAATAAGTCAAACGTTGCAAAAGTACTGTCAAATAAGAAATCAGTAGAAAGTTATCACAGAGGAATAATAGTTAGCAGTTTTATAGAAATGAGAAGTTGAGAGTTAATCTCTGAAAAATCTGTGGCACGTAGCAAGCAACAAAAAAAATAGCGCTCTGAAGAAAATGTTGATTTCTGGACTTTTCAGGGTTACATCTTTTACATAAAGTGGAGGTACATTTGTTTTTAAGCTTATTATGACTTTTTCCAATGTGGAAAATAGGATACAAATAAATCACACTGGTAAGGTTATTTTTGTTTGGGGGGGGGTCCTGATTGATTGATTTCAGAGAAACAGGGAGAGGAAGGAGGAGAGAGGGAGAAGTATTCATCTGTTGTTCCTCTTAGCTGGGCATTTGCAGGTTACTTCCCCTGTGCTCCCTGTCTGGGAAGGAAATCTAACCTGTAAACTTTAGGTTTTGGGACGACGCTCCCACCAAATGAACTAACCGTTCAGGGCTACACTGGCAGGTTTTTAAAGTCAGAATAGCAGACTTCTAAAACGTGTCTTAGTTATGTATATATTTGCACTGGCATTGTGTAAGAATGGAAAGTACTTTGGGTTCAAATAATACATCTGCCACTTTTAAACAACACAAACTTGGGTAGGTTTCTTGAATTCTCTGAGCCTGAGTTTCTACCTGGAAAATCAGGGATAATCATACTCCCTAGTGTGACTTGTACCAGGCGAGATGATACATGAAGGTTCAGCTGAGCACTTGGCAAACAGTTTATTGTTATTATCGTCTTATAAGTAAATAAGTAAATGGCTTTTAGTTTAAATTACTTGAACTATGTCTTCCATCATTTCAAAGTGTTTCCCATGATGTCCTGCAGTGTGCATGGCAAACAGTGGTGCATAATAAATGCTTGTAGTATTATTGATTCATTGACTCCTAATTAATTTACTTCCTCATTTTCTAGAAAGCTAAATTATCTCACAAAATAATCAGCCATTTATGTCTAAAATTTTCCACTGGACTCTTCTCCATTCCATCACAAAGAAGGAAAAGATGACTCACTCTCTATAGATTTTTACTGTCTTCTCCATTTGAGGCTTAAGGACTACGAAAAATAGAACTTTCTTTTATCTTTCTGCACATCTTGAATCACTGCACTCAGATGCAAAGACCATTTGACACTTTTAATCGTCTTTTCCAGTTTGTAACATCATCCCAGAGCTAACGAGAGCAACTGCTCCCGTGTCTTCTCTCCCACGGAAGTCAGGGTGACTAGCCGTATAAGGTGATTTCTTTCAAACTCTTTGTAGAGCCATGCCCTTCCTGGCAGCCCAGGAAGGAGCAGGCCCAGAGTCCGGGGAGTGGCCCGACCTGTACCTCGCCTTGCCGTCCACTGGGCATGCCGTGCTAAGGCCTTCACACCCGTCATCTCTCAGCATCCTCACACTATCTCCCATGGTCTGGTTTTGCCCGAGAGTAACTGGAGGCCTAAGAGAATCTAGAAGTTCATGGATGGACGTCAGGCCAGAGTGATGGTGACAAGAGTGAAGCCAAGCAAACGTCTCAGGAGTCACTGCTGTGCACAGCTGCCTTTTGTGAGCTATGCTCTCCCAACAGAGGGTACACAGATGCTCAGTGATACTTGTTGACTTTAAAAAAGTGACAAGTAGTGAAATATACAAACTCTGGGTTGGGCTCCTGGCTTACCATAGCCCAGTAACCGTAACCAGATCACCTGATCGCCTTGTTCTTTAACTTCTGCAAAAAAAAAAACAACCAAAAAATCATGGTAGCTCCTTACAGAGACATTGTTGGGATTAGATGTCATAATCCATACAAGTACCACGCATGGTACCTGGCACACAGGTGGATGATGAATTTGTAAAGAGAGATTTTTAAAGACTTTTTTTTTTAAAAGAACAATGCTAAAGAACTTCAACTATAATTTGGGACACGTTAAATTTTAGATTTCCTCCCAAAAAAATGTGAGAGAAAATGTCTGTCAGAATTTGGAGCTATATCTGAGACATGGGTCAAGATTTGGGATTTATGGAGTGGCAGATGGACACCTGAAAGTAAATGACCGGTTTGGAATCAGTAGTAAAACCGCCATACCACAATAGGGCTCTTAGCAGGTGCTCAGTAAAGCTCCGTGGAAGAAGGTGCAGGAGGCGGAAAGAGAATGCAAAGTCAGAGAACAGGCCAAGGGGCCCTGGAGGAGAGGCGGGTGGGAGTCAGCGCAGGTGGTGGGGCCGGACATGCACGGGAGAACCGGTAGCACCAGTACCTGGCCTGGCTTTGCTCAGCCCCATTTGTGTCTATTGAACGAGATTTTACAGATAGCCTAGAGATCAATGCTTTCGCCTTTGTTCGTACCTCAGGAATAGTCTGAATACTGTTTTTGAGTTAGTTCAGTGCAAGGAGCGCCATGAAAGGCAGCGTCTCTCCTACTGGACATGTGACTTCTGCTACAGGAAACAAAAGGGACCTGCACAGAGGGCACTGTGCTTCCCAACAGACTGTCTAGTTTCCTTAGACCGTTTCTCCACTGCCCCTTTCTAAATTTGTTCCCAAGCGTCATTCCACTCTGCAGATACACCTGTTGGCCAACACCTCCCGCGAGGACATGGAAATGCATTGAAAAAGATAAAACTGAAGTGTTTTGCCACTAACGAACCCCTCCCACTGAGTCCTCAGCCAGCAGCTGGTCTAGCCCTGGCCCTGTCTCCTCCAGATGAACATGGAATCTTCATTGTGAAGTCCTCTGAACATTTTCAGGGCTTCACTTACTGGCCTGGGGGACTGTTCCCACCTTCTTCTGTGGAGCTTTTTTCTCCCCCAATCTCTGGGTAATCTTGCTCAGTATCATGCCTTATGACTTTCAATATCTATCTCCAGCTCATATCCTACTCTTGACTTCCATCTGCATAACAAACACATCCGCTCCAGACACAGAAACAGTCCACGACTAAAATCATTCTTATCTTCCAAGCTTCAATCAGGAAGTGACTCCAGTGTCTAGCCAGTTACCAAGCCGGAAACCTAGGATCATCCCTGGCTCCTCTCTTTCACCGACTCCCTGTATCTGATTCGAAACAGACCCACTGGTTCTGCATCCGGTCTTCTCTCTGTCCGTGCAGCCACTACCCTGCTCCAGCCCAGAGTTTCTCACCTCGACCTCAAGACTGTGCCTTCGTATCTGGTCTTTTGGCCTCTCTGCTCCCTCTTTTGTATTTGTTTTCACCTCTTAGTTAAAGTAACTTTTTTTTTACAGAGAAGAGAGAGAGTCAGAGAAAGGGATAGACAGGGACAGACAGGAACGGAGAGATGAGAAGCATCAATCATCAGTTTTTTGTTGCGACACCTTAGTTGTTCATTGATTGCTCTCTCATATGTGCCTTGACTGCGGGCCTTCAGCAGACCCAGTAACCCCTTGCTGGAGCCAGCGACCTTGGGCTCAAGCTGGTGAATTTTTGCTCAAACCAGATGAGCCCGTGCTCAAGCTGGCGACCTCAGGGTCTCGAACCTGGGTCTTCCGCATCCCAGTCCGACGCTCTATCCACTGCGCCACTGCCTGGTCAGGCATAAAGTAACTCTTAAATCCAGTCGTATCACTCAATGCTCAAGTCCTTTTTGTGGCCTTAGGATAATAAGCTTTCAAGGGCCTTCCTGGCCTGGTCCTTGCTCATGTTTCCAGCCCCATCTATCCCCGCACACTCTCCCTCGTTTGTTTTTCTCACCTCTTGCCTTTGCACATGCTGTTTCCTCTCCCCAGAACTGTCTCCTCCTTCTTCTCACCTCCATCCAATACCTGGTTAAATTAGAATCGATCCTGTTATCTCAACCTAGACACTCTTACTTTCTAGGCACTACCACGGCTAGCTCCCCGCACTCTTTCCTTCACCCCAATAAAGTAGGGAGCCCTGCATTTTAATCTCACAGGCCCTATAATTCCTGTACCTCTCCTATCATAACATTATTATACTCTCATTTTAATTCCTGTTTTAACTTTCCATTTCTCTTCTAGAACGGCCCCTTCATTCCTATATCTGCAGTCTTAATTTAGTGTGCGGTATACGGTAGGCACTCAAGAATGGGTGAATAAATGCTGCTCCCAGGGATTGCACCACTGGACAAGAAGATAAACATCTTACCTATAGGGAGCTATTCATCTTATAAAGAGGAAAAGCTTGTAAATAAATATCACATAATAGCTCCAGTAATAGAAGCTGTATACCATCCAAATTAAAAAGGGAAAGACTAATGTCTGGAAAGCTTGACTTGGTATTTAAAAACTAAAAGGAGCCAACATAAGATGCTTCAGCTTTGGACTTAGCCCAGCCATCAATTAGCCCTTTCATTTTGGGTAAATTACCTATCTTCTCCAAACCTAAATTTCCTTCTCTAGAAAAGTGAAAATAATAATACCTGACTTCACAAAATTGTGATGAGGATTAAATGGTGAAATTTAAATGACAAGTACAAAGTGTGGTGCCTGCTAGGTGCTCAGTAGATAGTAGCTGTGTAATAATTTGAATAAATTTGAATGTGTTTATTCAGTGCTTCTTGAGTGAATATACCTGAAAATGAATGAGGAAAAAAGAATCAGTTTCTTGAATGTGACTAAAATGATAACTTTAGCCTGGGTCTACATGAGCAAAGTTGCTGAACTGCAGCCTAATATATAATTTATCATTTGCCTCCATTAAACTATAATAAACTATTAAAAAACAAAGGAGTAGCCTTTATACAAGAGAACTCCTTCTAATAGAACCCCAGAGAATTATTTTCAGTGTGCCTTCATGCATGCAATAGTTTACTAGCACTGGGTAACCGTTATTCATCCATGATTTCTATTCTGCATAACATGACATGATAAGCTCCCCTTCCCTGGACTTCAACCTCCCAGACTCATATATTTAGGGATATTTTAAAAGTATAAAATCTGTGGCTGTCTTGCAACAGCAAGAATGCATTTGAAGACACGTACTATGACATATAATTCTGAGCAAAAGCTATAGGTAGTATCCATGTATAATATTTTCTTTCCTTGGGAAAGAGTTCTGTCCTATAAGTATATTCTTTATGTTGCTGGTGATCTAAAATAACTGAGTACATTCTGAAATATAATATCATGAAATTATGAAATCTATCACCCACTTCTACATCACTTTAAGAATGCCAACAAGTTGGCCCTGGCCAGTTTGCTCAGTGGTAGAGCGCTGGCCCTGTGTTCAGATGTCCTGGTTTCAATCCCTGGTCAGGGAACATAAGAGAGGCACCCATCTGCTTCTCTACTCCTCCCCCTTTTGCTTCTCTCTCTCTCCGTCTTTCTCTCTCTCTCTTCCCCTCTGCAGCCATGGCTTGATTTGAGCGAGTTGGCTCTGGGCGCTGAGGATGGCTCCATGGCCTCCGCTTCAAACACTGAGAAGAGCTAGGTTGTTGGGCAATGGAACAAGGCTGCAGATGTGCAGAGCATCACCCCCTCGTGGGCTTGCTGGGTTGATCTCAGTTGGAGTGCATGCAGGAGTCTGTCTCTCTGCCTCCCCTCTTCTCACTGGGAAAAAAAAAAAAAAGGAATTCCAACAGGTTGACTTCAGTTAGTTTGGGGTCCCTGAGATAAATGTAAATAATTAATTAACTTGCATGCTTTTAGGTATCATACTTTGCCAGAATCCTTGCAGTGGTCACTTTTACTATTGCTAATCAGAATCTTTGCTCTAAGGTGTTTTTTTTGTGTGTGTGTTTTTTCTCCCTAAACCTTAACTCTTTGGGGCTCTGGCTGGTCTGCTCAGTGGATAGAGTGTTGGTCCAGTGTGCAAATGTCCTGGTTTCAATCCCCGTTCAAGGCACAAGGAGAAGCAGCCATCGGTTTCCCCCTCCCCCCTCTCCTCTTCTCTCCTTCTTCCACTCTTGCAGCCAGTGGCTTGGTTGGTTTGAACATTGGCCTTAGGCACTGAGGATGGTTCATTTAATTTGAGCATCAGCCCCAGATGGAGGTTTCTGGGTGGAACGCAGTCGGGGTACATGAAGCATCTGTCTCACTATCTCGCCTCCTCTCACTTAAAAAACAGAAGCAAAACAACAGCAACAACAAAAAAAACCCCACCTTAACTGTGTTGGAGCACAGTCGTGCCATTGGTTTGAAGTTCTCTGAGAATCATCCAGTTATCTGAGAATTAGTTTTCTAGTAAGAGGCTGAGAGGCGCTGTGTTTACAGGAAGACCAAATTCCATTTTGCCCTCAGAATTCAGGGTGAGAGAAAAAACGCTAAGGCTTTTTCTCTTTTTAGCACCTTTTAAGAATCACATTGCTCATCACACATGGAATATCACCTTTAGATAGAGTGAATGCCACTGAAATCTTTATAAAAAGCCAGTGGTAATTGCCATTCTAGAATTTGCCAGTATTCTATGTCAAAGCTTGGATTCGGCTGTCTGTGGAAAACAAAAGGGCCTGGTATGGTCTTTCCTTCAGAATTTCCCATGGCTCTGTCATGACCTGCTCTAAATGCGCATGCTCAAGCCCCTCCCCCACAGGAGATTGTAACTGGGAAATTCTGGAAACAGAACCAGACTCATGTATATCTTTCACTTCCACAGGCAACTTGGAAATGCAACTGAAGTCAGGACTCACTCCCCCACGCAAGGCAGTCAGGGGTCTTCACAGCCAGTGCAGTCCAGCTTGCCGTCTCTCTCTCCCTCCCCCCTCACTCCATGCTCTGGGACCTACACCATCTCAGCCCTTCCCACACGCCCGTGGTCCTGGTGTCACTCTGCCCAATTCCCTTTCCTCATCTACTGAAATCTTACTCATCTCTTAAAATGGCGGCTCTTAAACTTTAATGTGCATAAGAAAACCCCTGGAACACCTAAAAGAGTCCTATTCAGCACACTCCCCAGCCCAGAGTGGCAGAGTCAGGGCGGGGATGGAATCCAAGATGGGGCAGTTTTTGAAGCTCTTCAGTCAACAACTCTGAGGCAAACAAACTGTGGCACTTGGAAAACCACTGCTTGAAGCTTTCTCCTGCAGAACCTGCCCCTGTACCAGCACTCCCGCAGCCCTTGGCTCCTCCCACTGTGTGACCCTCTCTGCGGAGGCAGGGGCTATCATCCCGGGTCTGTGTTGGGCAAGGACCACATTGTCTTCATTTTTTGTGTCCCTGCCCTAAATTCCGTGCCTGGCACAATTCAGAAAATGTGTGCTGTATAGCCACTAGTGTTTTCTGACATAGCATGTATTTAAAATTATTTTAAACTACAGGGTAAAATCTTACCAAAAGTACACAGAATTCCACAGCTGCTGCTCTGTGACTCAGTGTCCCCTCTGCTGGGGCTGTGGAGGTGTGCGTCGCTCACACTGTCACTTCCCCACAACTGCTCCGTCACCGGCAGGCCCAGACTGTCTGCTTTCATTTAAACTGTGTTTAAATTCATTTTACGTGTTCCTTTCAACATCAGCATTTAAAATATTTTCCAGAGGGGAGAAAATGCATTCTTCTGACAAGGACATCAAGTACCTATAGTTGTTTTCTTCTTTCTTTTTGCCTCCTTTCTAGAGTGGGCAGGACTAGGGTTCTGCTCAGGGTGTGTGTCCACCTGGTAGCCATGTATCCCATGGAGAATGCCCCCGATACCAACTAAGATGGGCGCTGTGCCACCCGGTTGGCATCATGTCTCAGCATTGCCTAGAAGGGCACATAGGAGGCTGTGGGGATCCCAGCTCAGCCTGCCTCTCACTGGCCAGTAATTCCCCACTGCCCACTGGGCCTCACATCGCTGAGGCAACCGGCCCTTGCTTTCCGTTCTCAGCTGAGCCATTATCTTTACCAGGAAAACGTTCTTGACCTGCTAACGCGGAGCTGGGGGAACCCCTGTGTCTTGTTCTGCCCCGAGCACAGGTGTTCCGTGTCAGCACATCTCCGTAGAAGTGCCTGTTCGCTTGCTGGAGACTCGTGCAACTTGCAGGCGGAACGTTTTGCCCATTACCTCATACTGTTCCTGGCCCTAGTAAATATTCAGTGAATATCTTTTGAATGCTGATAGAGTAGAAGCCCTTCAAAAGTGGTGACTTACACAGGGTAGCTGCTGCCGAGACTGGGGAGCCCCCAGCCACACCACTGTGGGATGAAATCAGGCTCTGTGGCTCTGCCCAGAGGACGTGAAGTTAGTACACTGATTCTAGCTGAGCTATGTGCCTTCAGCCCTAGCCTTCCTAGACCACAAAATTATCTCTGAAGTTTCATCCATATGGCAAACACCTGAGTTAGAGGCGCTGAACAAGTCCCTGCAGCAGAATCAAAGATTAACAAGACAAGACTCCTCCTACCTGCAAATTGCTTTAAAAGAGACTTGGGTCATAATCACGAGGATAAGATTATACAGATAAGAGTTGAGTGGTGTCCAGGGAGTAACAATTACAGTTGGTTTCCTTTATCTCCGTAGTCCAAAATCCCAACTGTCTTTCATGAACCACCTACACCTGGGTGGTCAATGCCCCAGCCATGTCCCCTGCTGTCCCTCTAACCATGTGATTTGTTCCTTGCTCTCCACATAAACCATGCTTAATCCCATTTCCACACCATTGCATCCAGTGATAACCCTACCTAGAAATATCTACTTGACACTGTTCTTCTAAGGCTTAGCCATCCCCTTCAAGATTCAGTGTCGAACTCTCCTCTCACTAAGGCCTCCCCGGCTGCCCCAGATGAGTAACATTCACAGGACACACAGTAGGGACTATATTCAGTGTTAGTTATGACTTATTTTTTTATGTACATACTCCCTTTTCAAGGACCACATTTTATGTGTTTGCTAATTCCCAATGTTTAATGTAGACAACATCTCAATAAATCAGTGGTTCTCAAACTTTTTGAAGTCGGGGCGCATTTAAATTCCTACAGATAATTGTAGGTACACTATATACAAATTTCTGAGAAATATGTTATAATAATTAAGTTAAATATTAAAGAAAAAAATGGAAAGTCCAAGCGTGCTTTTATGGTAATTAAACGAAATAAATATGACAAAATTAAATTTATTCTGACATTAAAAACATTTTTGTTACATTTTTTGAGTTATGCCTTTTAGAATTTGTAAAAAAGAGGGGTTAAAAATTTAAAAAGACAAAAATTATCTTTTATATAAAAAGATACATTCTTAGTAAGATTTAGTAAATTTGGCGGGTCCCGGTGTGAATGTGTTAAGTTTTTTCATTCCTGTGTTTATGAAAAACATGAGCCTGATGTGTCTTAGTGATTTCTTCAATGTTTGGGCATATATTTGAAAGGCAAACTCTCATTTCCTCGTCAATGCATTGAAGAATTCCTCTCTTTTTACTCTTAATTGTGTTGAGTGCAGAAAACCCCCACTATACATATCATCTTAACTTCACACCAAACAAAGGATAGAAGTAACTTGCCTCCAGTCTTTCCAGGGAACAAAGGGGGTAGTGTAAACAATCTAGCACCACAGCTTAACAGTCTTTTGCAACCTAGTCAGGCAAGTGAGGTTGAGGGGGGGTTGAGCAGACTGTCAGTTTACAGCCAATTCCCCACACCTCTGTCCCCCAAAAATCTAAACTCCAAAAACCCTGTTGGTTTTTTGGTCCCCAACAGGCACATATTTCTCTGGAATACCATAGGGCACACCTGGAAATCTTCTAGGGTTCTCACTTTGAGAACGACTACAATAAATACATATTTGGAGATGGTGATCACTTCCTGCTGGAGAGATCAAGAAAGACTCCCAGAGGACACAGCATAAAGGAAGGCATTGAAGGTGACCCTTCCCCATTGCTCAGGGAAATGGAAATCCAAGTTCCATGTTTTTGGCACAGTATTTGGAATAGCATCTTGCTTTCAATCTTAGCTCTGTGCAATACTCAACATGATTGACACCCGCCACCCCTCCTTTTTGGAAGCCTCACCAACACCATGTTTTCCTGGCTCTCCTCCCACAAAACCATCACCAGCCCCTCCTTGGAATTCCTTACAGAGTCATCTTCTGTCCCCATTAAACTTTGAGTTCCTCTGGGCCCTCTCCTTTCAATGGACCTCACCTCTGCTTTCTTTGGGGAATATCAGCTACTCTGTGGCTTCAGTTAGCAACATATATGTTGGACACTTTGAAATCTACCTGTATCTCTGACCCACATCTCTCCCCAGACCCAGAAATGTAGCTGCTTGCTGGATACTAACTTCATTTGTATGTCTCCATGCCATCACCTCTCTCACAGAGCCCCTCCTCCTCTGGCTCTGTGTCGGGGGGGGGGGGGTCCAAGAATAGAAGCCAGAAGCCAGAAAAATAGCAATATTTTTCTCTCTTTTATCAAGATCATCCTACTGTGTTTGAATCCCGTTGATTGTTATATCTGTCCACGTCTCTCGGTTCCTACTGTGACTTCCTAAATCCAAGCCTGATTACTACAGGGGCCACCCATTGTTCATCCTGTTTCCAACATTGGTCCCTCTAAATCAAATTCTTTCCAGTGCAAACCAAAGTCGTATGTTTGAAAGTCAAATGTAATCATGTGATGTTTCTGCTTGAGGCTCTTCAAAGTTTCTCCATTGCTAATAGGATCAAGTCAAGCTGTCTTAACAAAACCCTTCATCACCCATTGCCTTCTAGCTTCTCCTTTTCCCTCCTGCTCTGTCCTTGACCCTCCTTCCCCCGCTCCCCACTCTGGTCACAATGGCCCTCTGTTGTTCGATGCCAGCCTGCTCCTCTCACCTGTAGACTTCTCCCTCTACTGGTGTCCCCTCACCCCCACCTCCATGCTGTCACATGCATGCACACCCTTCCCCTGCTAACTCCTGCTAATCTAGATTAGATCTATCTCAGTTTTTACTTTACTTGCCTGGTGTCCTTCTCTGACCTCACGGTTAGGCGGCGGCATTCTTCTCTGCCACCATGGCAGCCTCTACCTCCCCCTCCCGGAGCTCATCATACTGTGCTGAAGCTGTTTGTGTCATTTTATGCACACTAACAACTTTCCTGGAGGATGGATGGATGGATGGATGGATGGGTGGATAATTTGTTGATTGAAAGGGTAGCTTCCTCTATAAAGGAAATATATCTCCTTTATAGAGGAAGAAAAACATTCGAGGAGCTTCAGTAATGATATGTGAAATTGTAAAAGATGATAGACGTGCCACGAAGTGTTTTATTTTCAAATGCATTGTATTTGTGTAACTGTGGTTTTATGCAGCTCTTTTAAAAATCAATTTTCTCACACTAATAGTCTCATATGAATCAATAGTCTGATATAAAGCAAAAGAAACAGAAAATATTTATCTTCATTTAGTAAAGAGAAAATTGATGCCCGGAATAATGAAATCTGTGGCTGCTGTAGGTCACACTGGATTTGTAACCTGTGACTGAAAGAAAGTCTGCTCACACTGGCCCCAGACCACTCGCCGGGGCCGCCAGCCCTGAGGCTGCTGTCAGACACTGAGGAACCTCTTTTTCTACTGTGACTGAAAGAAAGTCTGCTCACACTGGCCCCAGACCACTCGCTGGGGCCACCAGCCCTGAGGCTGCTGTCAGACACAGAGGAACCTCTTTTTATACCAGGAAAGTCCTTGAAAATGAGAAAATGGTCAAGAACACTTACCATATATATATAATCCCTTTTATTCATTCAGTTACTCAGCAAATATTTCTGGGTGTCTACTGTGTCTAATACGTGCCAGATATTAGGAATCGGGGGCTGGGAAACAGGAAAGCTGGGTCTGCCTTGTGTAAGGATGTAGAGTGGGCAAGGAGGACTAACCAAAATCCTACAATAGGATTGAAATTACAATTGTGGGAGGAGCTATGATCATTGGAAGGCTTGTGTGGTACTTGAACAGCAGATGACAGGGACTTTTGACCAGAGCAGGAAGGTTTCAGGAGGTAGCGAGGACCAATGGGTGTTACTATCAAGGGTGGGCTGGAGCCAGGCGTGGCACGAGCAGGAGGAACAGATGGAGCCAGGCCTCGAGCGGGAATCCACTAGTTTCTTGGAAGGTTGAGGATCAGAAGAAGAACACAGATCGTCATCATCATAGAATAAGGACGGAGATAAATTAAGTATTTAACTTAAGGTTTTAAACATTCTACTTTGAGTTAGCACAAGACTGGTGTTCCCGCCAATCACAGCTGAAAAAAGTAGATGAGCCGGACAGCATAAGAAGCTGGAAGGAGGGAAAGCTGGCACGGGAAAGAGCAAATGAATTTTCCCTTCACTGTTCAGTAAAAGAGCTGCCTCCCGTTGCCGATGGGCAGGTGCTTGCCCGCCAGCGCCCGCCTCTAGGTGCTCAGTGAGAGTCAGTCCAAACTAGGACATGGCTCCTAGCATCCGAACTGAATCTGCGGGGGCCCTGTGGGGAGCTCGGCGGCAGTTTGGCTGATTCGGTTCCTCTCAGAAGAGGGAACGTGTGTGCGAGTGATCCACTCAATCCCTCCGACCCATCAGGCCTGAGGGACTGCGGTGGCCCAGCTCTCTGGCCGCCTATGGAATGGGAAGATGGAAGAGGATGCGACAGGAGGAGTCCAGGGCTGGGAGAGCGGGTAGAGATGGGACAGGAGGGACCCGCCACCTGGAGAGTGGAGGGCAGCAAGTCTAACCAGGATTCCACGTAGTTTCAAAGATTGTTACAGAGAATTCAAGGAGAAAAAAATGCCTGTTTGCAAAATAGTTTCACATTGTTGTCACTAATCAAAGAGAAAACCTGATTACTCCTGTTGATTTCTGGGAAAACTGACTTCCAGATCAGATGCTTGCCTGATTCTTTTCAAAACTTATTTTAATGCAAGCGGCTTGGAACCTACAATTGTTTTTTATTACCTTTCTGACAATATGCCTTGTTTCGCGAGGTTTTCTTCTCTCCTCCCTGGTCTTTATAATTGACAGGCAAGTAAATGTAACTTCAGTTTCCCAGCACCCTTGCTGAGTCCCTTCCAGACAGCTCTTCAGGGTAGCTGTTCCTCGACTCTTCATCTTTATTCTTCTGTGATCTGAACATCGTGTCTCTGCCCTTCCTCTCCTCTGCATCCAGTTGATGGATACTCGTTATGCCACACTGCGGTGCAGGTGCTTGAACTCAAATATACAGCCTGCACATCTGGGTAGTGACCAAAAAGAAAAGATCGGTTTCTACCCAGGGCAAGGTTTACCAGCAGTGGGAACTGGAAAAGCAGCCCAGGCCATTGTATAAACAGGGAGCTGTGGTCTTTCCTTGACTTAAAAAAAATTCCTTTTGCAATTTCCTCTCTTTTGGCCAAAAATTCTATGATTTTGTACTATGTTTTTGTGTTATCATAAGAAATTATGATCATTGGGAAATAGCTTGGCCTCTGTTCTGAGAGGTCAGTTGCCTTTCTAAAAGCCGCCGTGTTTCAGTTGAGCCAGTCCAGCAATAGCTGATGAGCACCTGCTTATTGAAGATTGAGAGTGTGGTGGGGGATTGATACGTGGCCACCTTCCTAAGGGTAAATAAATATACTGGCCAGAAGAGAAGAGGGAGATAGTGGTTCATTTTGAATAAATTAAGTAGGAAGTTAAAAAGCTTAGGTGACCAGGAAATATGGGAATGGATTAAAGAACAACCCAGAAATGAATCAATCAGAATACAACCGGGCCACCATCTTTATACACTAACTTGTCATCTGTCCCCTCCTCATTTCCACTTGAAATCTATAAGAACTCTCTCTGCTAGTTATCAGTCTGCAGAAACTTTGACCTCAACAGCAAATGCTGCAATTATTTTTCAATGGAAAGAGAATCTACTTCTACCTCTTGATCTTTTCTATTTTTTTTATATCTTCCTAAATAGGCAATTGTGGTGACAGACTACACGAGAACTTGTCACATGCCACTTTAGCTTGTCTTCTTGCATATTTTCAGCTAACATTAAAAACACATATAGTAGTAATTAAGTCTTCTTTAGCAATCATTTCTTACTGGTAATATGCTTCTTAGTTCCCTCAGTGAGACACCATAACCTAATGAATTATTCTGGCGGCAGCAGTAAAAACAACAGAGCCTGCATAATTGTCCATCCTTCCCATGCTGATACTTAGCAGGGTAATTAACCAGCCTGATTTCCTAACTCTGGAATAAGGAGGCCAATACTAGCGGGTTTTCAGAAACATTCCTTCATTCTGTCTTCTGGGGGGAGGAGTCACTAGTCACTTGACAACTGAGATGCTAAAGTTCTGGGGCCTTGGAGCAGGGTGTCTTGCTGCCTAGGGCCTTGCCTTGGGCTAATTTTTACCGAATCTGGATGAGTCCTGAGATCCTTTTGGGTATAAATCTAAAAAGAATACCCTAAGTTTTCTTTTGTGATGAAAAATGTTCTTCTTACTTTCATTTTGTCTTTTAAATAACGTAGAATTATTTAGGGAAAATATTATATAAATAAAAGGAGGCAGGTGGGGTGAAATGGGGAAAAGGATATTTCCCTTTTAGCTAGGCTTTGGAAATCTAGGCCTACGTTACTATAAACTGAAGACAGATCCAAACCAGACCGGTCTCTCTCCAGAAACGGCTCAGCACTGGGCTCCACAGACACGAGTGACTGTGGGCCGTCACATGCAGTGGCTTCAGAGGGCTTGCTTCCCAATTAGACTTGTTCAGATTTCATTTTTTGTTTTAATGATTTGAGTCATGATGAATCCGAATGAATCACAAACTATTTTTTTATGTGAAATTTGGAGGATGTTTCAAAGGCATGAAACAGATCCCAGCAGATCTATCTGCTCAACACTCCACGTTCATCCTGCGGTTCTTACTAGATCAGCAACGTTTTAAAATCTGAACTCTCACTTGGTGACATTTTCATTAGCACATCTTCTCCCATGATCTCCAGTTTAAGTTTTAATGCCTGTCTGATAAAGAGAAAGAGAGTAGAGGCTTCTTAGAAATGTATTCCTTTCAATTTACTATCTTAAAAAAAAACCTTGTTGAATGGCTAGTCATAACTAGAATTTCAAAGAGACACAGAAAAGCTGATGAAGACAGAGGAGGAAAATAACAGATTCCAAAGAGCCAACAATAAGGGCTGCGACGGACGAAGGGCTGAAGCTCAGTTTTAAATACTGAATAAGAAACTCGCTAAAACACGATTCTTAGGCCCGTGGCTGAGTCATATAAGAGCACATAGGAACCTAGACAACTGTGTTCTCATTTTTAGTTAAGGCTAGACATAAATTAAATAAAATTAAACATTAAAGATGGAGGACGTGCTAAGAATCCTTGTGTACTTGTACTCAAATTGGCTTCTAGAACATTGACTTGTCTGTGTCCTTTGGAAACAGATTTATAAGGTGGTGAATTAGGACCAGTGGATCTGGGGAAATTGGAGGCCCCTGGGGAGTTCTATTTGGCTCTGACCCCAATTCATCCTCTTCCTCTTGGGAGTTGGGGGCTGGCCTCACCCAGGCTGTCCCTGCTGCTCTAGAGCATGCACCGAGGCTTAACCCTCTGAAACTCGCCCTGCAACCTTTACTTTTCTGTCACCCCCGACCGCCGGGCCCTGACTGCCCCATGGCCCTTCTGTAACCAGAGAATCTCCCAGGTCCCCTTGGCTGCACACCTGAATGCCATCCCAGCATGCCATCCCTTCCCCAGGACTCATGCTGACAACTCTCACTGACGTTTATGGCTATAGAGAAGTAATTCCTGAGCTCCGAGAACTGGTAAAGCCCTGGACGAGGTTCCTAGGGGAGGTCTGGAGAGAGAGGGGCAGCTCCGGTTTGTCCCAACAGTTTCTGTCTGTCGTTCAGAGAATCATGACTAACTGGTGCCTGGTCCTTAGAGTAGGTGAACTTCAGGTTTTATAAATGCATTGGTAAAAAAGGGAAGGCTGAATTGTAGCAAACAGTACCTAGCTTCGGAATTTATACAGAACCCAAACCCTCAGGAAAAAATTTGCCCCCTTTTGTATCCTTTCCATTCCTGACATGTCTGTGTCAGAGACAGATGGCCCCTCCTCCAGGTGCCCTTCCCCTCATACACAAGAGACCACACCTAGGGCGAGGCCGCAGCGCTCCTGGAAGGGGGAGGGGCACACGGCTACAGAGAGGAGCTGTGTCCCCAGAGCACCAGGTGGGAAAGTCTTTCTAGTCTTGTGATATAAACACAAAAATCCCCATGACCTTCACCGCCTGACAGAAAAGGACAGTGTTCCCTTACAGGTTTGTCCCTAAATGAAGAAATAAAGCAAAGAAAGAACCATATTTAATTAATCTTATAGTAAAGCAAGAAACAAAACATTACAATCTTAGCTTTTTTGCCTTTTTCATTTAACTTTTGAGTAGGTAGTATATGTATAGAGAAGTACACAGTGAGCAGTCTCCCACCCACTCCATCTGCATAGTACTCTCCCGATACGCACGCACTATTATTGTCTCGTGTATTCCTCTAGAATATTTTTATGCATACAAATATATATATATTTCCAAATATAAATATATTTCCTTATTCCCACCTGCTTTTTCTAACACAATAATAGTGTGCCATATACATTGTTCTCACTGGATTTTTTTTTCATTTGGGTAGGCCCTGTGGAGTTTCCTCATTTGACATGGGGAGCCCCTTCTCTGTACCCAGAGAGAGGTGTTAGAACAGGGTCGTCATGGTCCTTTGAATGATGCCGTTACATAATCCGTGCTCTACTGTGGATATTCTGAACATTTCCAGCCATTGTTGTCACCCTGTTGTCATGAATACCCATGCACGTATGTAATTTTTCCCATGCACTAGTATATCTATAGGATAAATTTGCAAAAGTGGAATGGCTCAATGAAAGGAAATATATACAGTGTGTCCGTAAAGTCATGGTGCACTTTTGACCAGTCACAGGAAAGCAACAAAAGACGATAGAAATATGAAATCTGCACCAAATAAAAGGAAAACCCTCCCAGTTTCTGTAGGATGATGTCGCAGCATGTGCGCATGTGCAGATGATGACGTAACACCGTGTATACAGTGGAGCAGCCCATGGCCATGCCAGTCGAGATGTGGACGGTACAGAGGAAAGTTCAGTGTGTTCTGTGGCTTGCTAAATTCAAATCCATGCCCAAAGTGCAATGTGAATATCGGCACGTTTATAACGAAGCGCCACCACATAGGAATAACGTTACTGGGTGGGATAAGCAGTTGAAGGAAACCAGCAGTTTGGTGGAGAAACCCCGTTCTGGTAGGCCATCAGTCAGTGACGAGTCTGTAGAGGCTATACGGGATAGCTACCTAAGGAGCCCTAAAAAATCTGTGCGTGAGCCCACATCGAACTGCACTGAATAAGTATGAAACTGGGAGAGTTTTTCTTTTATTTGGTGCACATTTGTTACTTTAATAACAAGTTGCTCAACATACAAATATACTGATTTACACTCTTTGCAGCAATTTTTGGAATGCCTGTTTCTCAATACTAATAAAGTGTATTATCAAACACTTAGATTTATGTGCCAGTGTAATTGAAAAATGCTATCTCAGTATAATTTTAATTTGTATTTTTTATTATGAGCTAGGTTGAGCAACTTTTTGTAAGTTAAGAGTCATTTGTAGGCCCTGGCCAATTGGCTCAGTGGTAGAGCATTGGCCTGGTATGTGGATTTTCTGGGTTTGATTCCTGGCCAGGGCACACAGGAGAAGCACCCATCTGCTTCTCCACCCTTCTCCCTCTCCTTTCTCTTGATCTTTCTCTTCCCCTCTGCAACCAAGGCTGCATATGAGCAAAGTTGACCCAGGTACTGAAGATGGCCTTAGGCACTAGAATGGCTCCAGTTGCAATAGAGCAACGCCCCAGATATGCAGAGCATTGCCCCCTAGTGGGCTTGCCGGGTGGATCCCAGCTGGGTGCATGCAGGAGTCTGTCTCTCTGCCTCCCGGCTTCTCTCTTCAGAAAATACAAAAAAAAAAAAAAAAAGAAAGTCATTTCTGTTTTCCTTTCTGTAAACTTTGGCAAGTTTGCTGTTGCTATTAGTCTTTTTCTTACTCAAAGAGCTCTTTATATATTAGGGAATTAGCCCTTTCTCCAGGATATGAATTGCAAATATTGTTCCCCGGTGTTTAGGCTTTGACTTTGCTTTTGCATGTTGTTATTATTTGGTTGGTTGGTTGACTGGCCTTGCACTTTGTCAGTTGATTTCTTTCTTTTGGATGTTATCACTTAGTTAGAAAGGTTTTTCCCATTCCATGAGAAGATCCTGCTATGTTTTCTTCTAGTACTTTCATGGGTTTATTATATTTTACATTAAATCTTTTATTCACTTGGAATTTATCTCAGGGTGCCATGTCAGCTATGAATTGAACTTTATTTATTTTATTTGGCTGTGATTCAGAAGGCTACCCACCTGACTGAACACTGTTTGCACCAGTTCACTAATCTGAGATGCCACCTTACCATGCACTAAATTTCCAAAAATATTTGGTCTATTTATGACCTTTTTTTTATTATTATTTATGATTTTAATTTGTATTTACAGAGATTCAAGTGTCCCACCGAATATATTTCCCCCCACCCCCCTTATTTATGGACTTCTTATTCTGTTCCATTACTCTGTCTGTTAGTGTACCTGTGAGCCATATCATTTTAATGAATTGAAGTTTTATGCTATGTTTTAATATCTGGTATGTGAGTCTCACTTCATCCCTGCTCTTGTTTGTTGGTTGGTTTTGTTTTGCATATGAACCTCAGAATCAGTTTGTTGGTATTTTTATTGAGATCTAAAATGCATGAGAGTAACATAGAAGTGAGACCTTGGTGATGTTGATTCTACTTCTACGGAACATGCTGGGTTTTTCCGGTTTGCTGTAATCTTTCTTTTGTGTCCCTCGGTGGTGTTTTAAATTTTTCTCCATGTAAGTCTTCCACACTTCTTGTTAAATGTCTTTCTAGGTATTTGATCATTGTAAATGGGCTTTTCCATTATATCTTCTGACTGTGTATATATGAAGGAAGGCTTTTGGTGTCAGTGTTTTCATTTTCTACCATGCTAATTTACTAAAGTTTCTTATTTGTGGTTGGAATTTGTCACTTGATTCTGATACTTTCCTAGATTTACTTATACCGTATGCAGTAATGATGGTTATAACTTCTCCTTTCCAAGGTTGTATCTCTCATATCTTTCTTTTGTGTGAACATATTGGTATGGCATCCTCCTTGTCTGCAAATTTGTTTAAAATTATTCTTAGTATATCAGCATGAAAATAACTTTTAGGCTAAAATAGAGATATTCTATCATGCTAAGCAACTACAACAATTTCTTTATTGAGTGTTTTTTATCAATAATGGTTGTTGAATTTTAATAAATACCTTTTAAAAGTCTATGGAGATAATCATATATTTTTCTTTGTAGATTTATTGATATGATATATAAATTCATACAAAAATTTTCAAGGCGGACTAGAAGGAAACATATTCCCTGAGTTCTTGCATGTTCAAAACTGTTTGTAACCTGTACATTTGAAGGATAGTTTCATCAGACTTAACATAAACTTTCCTTGGGTATGTTTTAGATGTAGTTCCACTGTCTTCTAGTGTTTAAAAAATTATTATGGGGCCTGACCAGGTGGTGGCGCAGTGGATAGAGCATTGGACTAGGATACGGAGGACCCAGGTTCGAGACCCCAAGGTCACCAGCTTAAGCGCGGGCTCATCTGGTTTGAGCAAAGCTCACCAGCTTGAATCCAAGGTCGCTGGCTTGAGCAAGGAGTTACTCAATCTGCTGTAGCCCCACAGTCAAGGCACATATGAGAAAGCAATCAATGAACAACTAAGGTGTTGCAACAAAAAACTAATAATTGATGCTTCTCATCTCTCTCCGTTCCTGTCTGTCTGTCCCTATCTATCCCTCTCTCTGACTCTTTCTCTGTCTTTGTAAAAATAAATAAATAAATAAATAAATAAATAAATAAATAAATAAATAAGATTATTGTGGTAAAATATACATAACACAACATTTATTATTTTAAACATTTTTAAGACTACAGTTCAGTGACACTAAATATATCCACACTGTTGTATGATCACCACCGTCCACCTTCAGAACTTTTTCATTATCCCAATCTGAAACCCTGTACCTATTAAATAATAACACCGCTTCACCCTCCCTTAGACCTCAGGTAAACAGTTCTACTTTCTGTCTCTATGTATTTGACTACTCTGAGTATCTCAAATAAATGGAATCATACAATATTTAGCATAAATTTTGTGTCTGGCTTATTTTACTTAGCATAATGTCTTCAAGATTCATCCATGTTGTGGTATGTATCAGAATTTCATTTTTTTAAGGCTAAATAATATTATATTATATGTATATGCCACATTTTGTGTATCCATTCATTTACCGGTGGACAATTTATGATTTCTTTAGGGTTTTCTAAATGTAAATTCATATCATCTGAAATTATCTTACTCCTTTTTTCCAATTTAAACACTTTCCTAGGAATCAAAAGTGTTGTCTCCTAAGTTTTTAGAAAAGTTTGGGAAATTTTATGTAAGGTTTTTCAATGTTTGATAGAATTCAACAGGGAAGCTATCTGGTCTAGGGTTTTTCTTTGTCAGGGGGCTTTGATTGCTGATTTAATCTCCTTACCAGTTATAGGTTTATTCAGATTTTCTATATCTTTATGATTTAATCTTGATAGATTTGTGTTTCTAAGAACTATTGTATTTTTCTATTTTCCAATTTGTGGGCATACAGTTATTCATAGTACCTGCTTATACATCTTTTTATTGCTATAGAATTGGTAGCAGTGTTCCCACTTTCACTTCTGTTTTAAATAACTTGAGTCTCCTCATTCTTAGTCAAACTAGTCTGTCAATTTTCTTAATCTCTTTGAAAAACCAGATTTTCGTTTCATTGATTTTCTCTATTGTTTGCTCCAATTGAGCAATGTCTGCAGAAGGGGGAGAGAGAGAGAAGGGAGAAAGGGAGGGGTGGAGAAACAGATGGTCGCTTCTCCTGTGTGTCCTGACCAGGAATCGAACCCAGGACATCCACACGGTGAGCTGATACTGTACCACTGAGCCAACCGGCCAGGGCTCTTCTGCTTACTTTGGATTGAGTTTGCTGTCCTTTTTCTAACTCCTTAAGTTGTAAAGTCATTATTGATTTCAGTTTTTTTGTCCCTTAATGTATTTATAGCTATAAACTTTTCTTTTTGCACTGCTTTCACTGCAGTTCATAAGTTTCAGTATGTTATGTTTTCATTTAAATTTGTTTCTAAGTATTTTTTAATTTCCCTTGTGCTTTCTTACTGAACTCTTTGACTGTTTCAGGATATGTGTTTAAATGGCCACAAATTTGTTACTTTCCCATTTTTTCTGCTGTTATTGATTTCTTTTATAAAAATTGAATTTTATTGGGGTGACACAGGTTAACATAATTATACAAGTTTCAGGTGCCCAATTCTTCAACACATCACCTTTTACCTCCCCTGCATCTTCCCACCTCCGCCCCTCATTCCCCTGCTGTCCCCACACTCTTGTCCATGTCCATGAAGGTTTGTGGATTTTTTGCTCTATTCCTCCACCTCTTTCACCAAACCTTCTCCCCCTCCCCCCAAGAGCTATCAGCCTGCTCTTTATATAAGAGTCTCTATTTTTCTTGTTAGTTCGTTTTGTTCATTAGATTTCACAAATGAGTGAAATCTTATGGTCCTTGTCTTTCTCTGACTGGCTTATTTCACTTAGATTGATTTCTGATTTCATCCTGTTGTAGTTCAGCAAAAAACAGTGTGTATAATATCTATCTTTTAAAGTCTGTTGAGATGATTTGTGGCCTCATATATGGTCTATATTAGAGAAAGTCTCATGTGCATTAGAGAAAATGTATATTCTGTTGTTGGATAGAGTGTCCTCCTGTATATCTCTATTAGAGCTAGTTTATTTATTGTTATTCAAGTTATTTTCTTACGTATCTTCTTATCCATTATTGAAAGGTTCATCTCCAACTGTAATTTTAGAACTATCTATTGATCTTTTAATTCTGTCAATTTTTGTTTTATATAGTTTGAGTGATTTTATTAAGTGTATAAATGTTTATTTTGCTATATCATCTTATTGTATTTAACTTTTTATTAATATATGATTTTTATTTTTCTCTTGTTAACTTCTTTGATATAACATCTTTTTCTGGTAATAGTTATAGATACTCCACTCTCTTTTGGTTACTATTTATATAGAATACCTTTTCCCATCTTTTCACTTTCAACCTATTTGTGTCTTTGAATCAAAAATGAGTCTCTTATAGACAGAATAAAGTTGAATCATGTGTTTTTATTCATTCTGATATCTATCTTTTGATTAGAGAACTTAATCTATTTACATTGGAAGAAGTGATAATGAGAAACTTCTGCTATTTGCTCTTTTTTATATACCTTATAGAATTTTTTACCCTCATTTTCTGCATTAGTGTCTTTTTTTGTGTTTAGTCAGTTTTTGTTTTGAAATATTTAATTCACTTTTTATTTCCTTTTGTATATACTCTATAGCTTTTTAAACTTACCATGGGTGTTATACTTAGCATCCTAAAGTTATAATACTCTAATTTGAATTTTTAACAGCTTAACTTCAATAGCATATACAAACTCTGCTCCTACAAAGCTTCAGTCTCGCCACCTATTAGTTATAGGTATCACAAATGATATCTTCCTGTATTCTGTGTCCAAAAACATGAACTAATTACTATTTTTTGATATATTAGTTTTTGAAATCATATAGAATATAATAAGTAGAGTTACAAACCCAAGTTACAATAATACTTGTTTTTATATTTGTATTTATCTTTACTAGAGATTTGTATGCCTTTGAGTTACGGTCCAGCAATGTTTTTCATTTCAACTTGAAGAACTTCCTTTAGCATTTCTGGTGGGGATGGTCTAGTGTGTATCCCCTCAGCTCTTGTTTGACATTGTCTCGGTATCGCCCTAATTTTTGAAATACAGTTATTCTGGAAAGAGAATTATCAGTTGATTTTTTTTTTTCCTTTCAGCTCTTTAAATACATCATACTACTTACTCCTTTCTTGCCTGCAAGACTTCTGCAGAGATATCTTCTGATAATCTTTTTGAGGAGCCTTTGTACATGATGAGTTACTTTTCTCTTGGTGCTTTCATGATTCACTTTTTGTTTTTGGCTAACAGCTTTATTAAAATGTGTCTCATTGTGAGTCTATACTTGGAATTCATTGGACTCCTTGGATTTGTAGATTCATGTATTTCCTAAAATTTGGGAAGCATTCAGCCATTGTTTCTCTCAGTAATATCTCTGTCCTTTCCTCCTCTCTCTCTCTCTTCCTCTCACTTTCCTACTCTCTCTCACTTTTCCCCACAATGCATGTTGGTCTGCTTGATGCATCCCAGAGTGAAAGACTTTGTTCACTTCAATCTTTTCTCTCCTGTTTCTCACACTTACTAATTTCAATTGTCATATCTTCAAGTTTACTAACTCTTTCTTTCATCTACTCAAGATGTTTTCTAATTACTTCAGTGAATTTATATTTCAATTGTACTTTTCAGCTCCAGAATATTTAGTTCCTTTTTATGATTTCTCTTCATTGATATTGCAGTTTGTTCATACATCCTTTTCTTGGCTTTGTCCATATTTTTCTTTAGCTCGTTAAGCAATTTTCAGTTTTCAGGGTCATTTTTAAATCTTTGTCTAGTAAGTCTGCCATATAGTCTTTCTTAGGGACAGTTTTCCCCACTCTCCACCCATGGAATTGGTCATACTTTTCTGTTTATTTGTATACCTTGTGATTCTTTTGTTGAAACCTGGACATTTGAATCGCATAATTGATATCTCTGTTAATTATGGTCCCCTTTACCACAAGTTTGCCATTTTGTTTTGTTACAGTTTTAATTTTGTGTGTGTGTGTGTGACAAAGACAGAGAAAGAGAGAGAGAGAGAGAGAGAGAGAGAGAGAGAGAGAGAGATGTACAGATAGGGACAGACAGGAAGGGGAGAGATGAGAAGCATCAATTCTTCATTATGGTTCCTTAGTCTCCTTAGTTGTTCATTGATTGCTTTCTCATATGTGCTTTGACCAGGGGGCTACAGCAGAATGAGTGACCCCTTGCTCAAGCCAGTGACCTTGTGCTCAAGCCAGCAACCTTTGGGCTCAAGCCAACAACCATGGGGTCATGTCTATGATCCCATGCACAAACCAGCAACCCCACGCTCAAGCTGGTGAGCCCTCATTCAAGCTGGATGAGCCCATGCTCATCCTTGGGGTTTCAAACCTGGTTCCTCTGCATCTCGGTCCAATGCTCTTTCCATTTTATCACTGCCTGATCAGGCACAGTTTTTAATTGTTGTAGGGTGTTTCTGTACTGGAAATCAATCTTAATTATAAAGTTAAGGTCTTCTCAAGTCATTTCTGTACCTGCATCTTTCCCTGGACAGTGACTTTCTAAATTCTTCCTTATGTGCAGTTGCTCTATTAGGTTCTAATCATTAAATTACTAGCTCAAGGGAGATGGGGAAAAGGAGAAAAAAATTAAGGCAGTATTTTCAAATACCCTGGCAGCTACACTGTGTCTGAAAAGTCATGGTGCACTTTTGACCGGTCACAGGAAAGCAACAAAAGACGATAGAAATGTGAAATCTGCACCAAATAAAAGGAAAACTCTCCCAGTTTCATACCTATTCAGTGCAGTTCGATGTGGGCTCATGCACAGATTTTTTAGGGCTCCTTAGGTAGCTATCCTGTAGAGCCTCTACAGACTCGTCACTGACTGATGGCCTACCAGAATGGTAGTTTCTCCACCAAACTGCCGGTTTCCTTCAGCTGCTTATCCCACCGAGTAATGTGATTCCTATGTGGTGGCGCTTCGTTATAAACGCGCCGATATTCACGTTGCACTTTGGTCACGGATTCGAATTTAGCGAGCCACAGAACACACTGAACTTTCCTCTGTACCGTCCACATTTCGACTGGCATGGCCGTGGGCTGCTCTGCTGTATACACGGTGTTATGTTATCATTTGTGCATGCGCACATGCTGCCACATCATCCTACAGAAACTGGGAGGGTTTTCCTTTTATTTGGTGCAGATTTCACACTTCTATCATCTTTTGTTGCTTTTCTGTGACCGGTCAAAAGTGCACCATGACTTTACGGACACACTGTATTTCAGCCAGTTGGGGCTACAACAACAGAAGTGGCCTCTGTGGCATCTCCACAATCAGAAGCAGCAAATAGCAATCAGATACCATGGTCTTCTGATATTTGAAGGACAAGGTACTTATTTACCTACCTGTGGCTCCTGTAAGTCACATGCAAGCCGCTCCAGGAATGTAAACACAGCTGCCTGTCATGGGTCTGGTGGGTGAGGAGTGGCTAGCTATTGCCATGGTAAGAGCCAAAAATGACCAAAATTAACTGATTTATCACCCAAGCCTTCTCCTGGAAGCTTCAAGCCTTCAAATAGAGTCCAGAGTTCCAAAATTATTACATCAGACAGATTCTGTCAGTATAATTGCTGTATAGATGGGGAAATTGATTCCTGGCACTTCCTACCTACCATCTTCCCTGACATAACGCCTGTGTTCTGTTTTTAAATGTCTTGAGGAGTTATCAAAGGCATGACTGGCTGCCCGAATGAGTGTTTATCTTTAAACTCTAATAAATTTACTAAGATATGCATCATTACTGAATTATGATTCACCTCACGTAGTAGAACATGGTGTTCCCTTATAATATATAGATACAAGTATATTCAAGCATATAAATTCAAAATGTTCCTGAGAGAATTGTTTTTATTAGTATTTAAATATTTATTGTTTTTATTATTTAAATATTTATTCCATTCCTCAGGGATGCTTTTATGCATTTGGTGAATCTCTTTCTCTAGTAATTTTTAAAATTTGTTTTTAATTTCTGGCCTGACCTGTGGTGGTGCAGTGGGATAAAGCATCGACCTGGAACACTGAGGTTGCCGGTTCGAAACCCTGGTCAAGGCACATATGGGAGTTGATGCTTCCTGCTCCTCCCCCTTCTCTCTCTCTCTCTTCCCTCTATCTAAAAATCAATAAATAAAATATAAAAAATATATAATAAAATAGAATAAAAAATAAATTTAAATTTGTTTTTAATTTCAATTTTATTTTGCTTGCATTTCTTATTCTTTATCTTTTATGTTCCTTGTGCTGAATTGTACAAAGTCTGTTCTCCCTTTCTGTTCCTTCCAGTATCATCTTCATTTTTGTGATGGTATTTTTTTTTATTTTATTTTCTTCCTA
Organism: Saccopteryx bilineata; assembly: GCF_036850765.1. Classification (NCBI taxonomy): domain Eukaryota; kingdom Metazoa; phylum Chordata; class Mammalia; order Chiroptera; family Emballonuridae; genus Saccopteryx; species Saccopteryx bilineata. The sequence goes on along the minus strand of NC_089500.1, from coordinate 54,093,460 downwards.
AATTCTACTTCTCCAGTTGACTTACTATGTCTACCCTGAATTATTGAGTTTCTATATTTTTTTCATGCATATAGTTTTTTCACTAAGCTTTGTTCTATGTTTCTAAATGCATGTAAAAACATCTAATCACTGTTTTTATCTCCTAGTGACAACATATTTTCTGGGTACATTTTTATAGTACTAGATTCTGCTGTCTCTTCCACATTTTTTTCATGGCATTTTTGTACAGCATATCAATTCTTTTTATTTTATTTTATTTTTTAAGTGAGAAAAAGGGAGATAGTAAGACAGACTTCCTCATGAACCCTGACTGGGATTCACCCAACAACCTTTGTCTGGGACTGATGCTTGAATCAACCAAGCTATTTTTAGCACCTGAGGCTGATGCTCAGATCAGTTGAGCCATCTTCTACAGACAGGGCCCACACACAAACCAATTGACCCACTGGCTATGGTAGGGGAAGGGGGAGAGAGAGAGAAGAAGATGGTCACTTCTCATTGTATCCTGACCGGAAATCAAACCTGGGACGTCCATACACCAGGCCAACGCTCTCTATCCACTGAGCCAACTAGCCAAGGACAATTGCTTTTCTTTTATTTCTTTTGTTGTTGTTTGTTTTTAAATCACTCATTATTGCATGGGTCATATTTTCACACACACCTCCAGAGTGATAGGAGTGGGCCTAGACTTCACACTAAAGATTTTCTCCCTCTTGCCTGGCACTGAGACAGAATGCTTCCTGCAGCTATAGCTCGTCTGAATTACCCATTTTGTAGCTCTGACTTCTCTAACTCTGAACCACGCTGAAACCAGGAGAACTTCTTCTGCTGACCATGCTCACCCAGTTTCTGCACCCATTTTTGGAAGGAAGCAAGGAACATGCTTGCATTCTAGAGTTGAGCACCTATGGAGATCTGCCACCACCTGTCCTTTTCCTCACTCCCTCTCTACCACTTCTGGCCAGTTACAGTTACTCCTGGCCCCCCTTGCAGATATATTGGTATCTAAGGAATATATCTACCACCTAGTTTCTCAAAAAATGGAACTCACGGTGTTTAAATTGTTTATTTTCTTAGTTGTTTTTGTGTGATTCTAGCAGGAATCGAGAAATGCTCGCAGCCATATTCCTTCCCTATTAGCATGGTATAAATGACGGTAAGAAAACCATATTTTCTTCCCTTTCATTTTATTCAGCACACGTCATCAAATCCTGCACCTCTGCCAACACCATCATGTGTGTGCAGGAGAAAAAGTGCTTCTCTAAGGTCTTAGAGGTGGCGATAGTTATTGCAGACACAAAACAACATGGGACAAGTGCTACTTTTACAGGTTCAAACTAAGATTGTTTCTTTGTGGGAATCGAAGAAAATTTCAAGAGCAAATAGCATGAGAACTGGGTTCTGAATAGTGAGTAAAATGGCACAAATAGAAATATAAGAGAAGAGATTCCCAGAGAGAAAGTCATGGTGAGGCAGTTGATGGGGCCGCAAGAGCTTTAAGGTCCTGAACACCATGTTAAGGAGCGTCTACTTCATCCTGGATTATTGGGAGAGAGTCTGGGAATAGTTTTAACTCGGCACACTGTTAGTTGTTTGATTTGGGGGAGACTGACATAATATATTTATGCTGGAGAAAAATTCTGAAGGGTAGGTTGGAGGAGATTTAGAAATAGAATAGCCTGAAGGCAGAGGCTGCTGCCAGCGCTGCAGGAAGTAGCCTGGTGGGGTTCCGGCAGTGAGGACAGACGACGAGGACAGGGACTGGCAATGCAGGCTGCTCCTGAACCCTGGGCTCCTGCGACAGAGTGAAGGTTAAACCCTCCCACACTTTGTGTCCTGGGAAAGAGCCTACTGCAAAGCACCACCCTCGGCCATATGACTTAGCAGCTGCAGATGCTCCCTCATTCATGTACAACAAGGCCAAAACTGAGACCTTCCTAGTTCCCATGCTGGCTTCATAGCTGAGTAGCCAAACTGGAAACGAGAGGCTTGTGAACCAACCTTTGGTGAAATTTCTCTCTGTGCCCCAGGTCTCTAAATGTGGCTCACCCTCAGTCTTAGCCAGCAGACAGTCCATCCATAGGGCCCTCCAGGTGAACAAAGAGCTCCTAACAGGTCCCGTGGACTTTCCATCGCACTCTCCACACCCTGCTCTTCCTGGCCGTTCTGCTCCTCCCCAGAACAGCAAAGCCCTTGGAGCCTCACCTTCGAGAGCTCGCTGATGTTACTGTCAGCTTCCCCTTTGCTGTGTCCCTCTCCCTCCTTACAAATTTTCTGAATGCAGTCTCTTTTTTTGTTCTTTATTTGAATGTACAAACTATATAGGATGGGGCATCACCCAGCCTGGCCACTGATTGGATAAGAGGGGTGTAGGGCGGAGGGATTATGCAGGGCTATTTGGGGCCAGGGTAGCCAACTGAGGGAGAAACACTCCTTTGTCTTTCTGCTGCTGTTTGTGGTTTTAGTTTTGTATATTTTTATTTTGTAGGGAAGGATAATTTGTTTAACTTATGAAAGAAATATATAACGAGGGGGGGGAGGAATCGTTGTGGTTCTTATATTTCTAAAATACGTGCCAAATAAGTTGTTTTTTTTGTGTCCATCTTCTAAATCCCCAAATACCTGATTTAAATGAGTTGAAATCAGGAGAGAAAATGAAATGTTGTGAGCTGTTTATGATATTGGTGATTTTAGCTTTATTTCATTTTACCCATTTAAAAGACCCATGAACTTACTGGCTAAATAATACCCAAGTCCTACTCCTTATAAGATACTCCTGCTGCCCATAGTCCCCACCCACTCCTCAACACTCTGGTGTCCCCAGCGAGCTTTCTGCCGCCTTCCAGATTGTTAATCATTAGTCTCGGACTGCTTCCTGATCTTCACTGCATTCTTCCACAGCTGGTGGACACAGTCGGGCTCAGCCTTTTCCCACAGAAAAGCTTCCCCTGGCCCCCATTTTCAGGATGATGAGACAGAGAGCTAGCTGGGGCAGAGCAGGGTCAGACCCAGCCTGTGCCTGAGGAGGCTGCCGTGGCCAGTGTTGCCCTCAGTGTCAGCCCAGGTCTGTGTGATGCACAGGAATCTCTCCTTAATGGAATCCAGACGAACGGAAACAGCCCTGCTTGGAACAACTAGATTCCCCGGATGCCGCGGCTCCATCCTCTGCGCACTCCTGCCCTTCCCATTGTTTTCTGTTCCTCGGCCTCTGCTTCATCATGCTGCGCTCGTCCTCACAGCATCACGACCTGTGACCTGTCCGTGGAGTTCTCCCTCGGCCCCGAGGCCCAGCTCTCTGTCCACAGACACAGGAGGATGTGCCCTATTGACATGGCCGACATGTTTAATTACTTCGGTGAAAATTTAAAAAACAAAACTAGATACACCTCTAAATTGTGTAAGAATGTATTTCCTTTTCCTTTACCTTGGTCCAATTCAGAGTTTCTATTTCTCTTATTTTTCATAAATAAGAAAAGTCATCGGCCCTGGCTGGTTTGTTCAGTGGTAGAGCATCGGTCTGGCATGTGGAAGTCCTGGATTCGATTCCCGGCCAGGGCACACAGGAGAGGTGCCCATCTGCTTCTCCACCCCTCCCCCTCTCCTTCTTCTCTATCTCTCTCTTCCCCTCCCGCAGCCAAGGCTCCATTGGAGCAAAAGATGGCCCAGGTGCTGAGGATGGCTCTGTGGCCTCTGCCCCAGGCGCTAGAGTGGCTCTGGTCGCAACAGAGCGACGCCCCGGAGGGGCAGAGCATCGCCCCCTGGTGGGCGTGCCGGGTGGATCCCGGTCAGGCGCATGCGGAGTCTGTCTGACTGCCTCCCCATTTCCAGCTTCAGAAAAATACAAAAAAAAAGAAAGAAAGAAAGAAAGAAAGAAAGAAAGAAAGAAAGAAAGAAAGAAAGAAAGAAAGAAAGAAAGAAAGAAAGAAAGAAAGAAAGAAAGAAAAGTCATCCTGTAAATAACTTTTCAAACATAGCCTCTCTATGATATGTTGGATTTTTTAAAAACCACGCCTTGTGGCGGGAAAGCTGGAGCCGGCAGCACACATAGTGGCGAGACGCTGGATTTGATCTAATGAGGGGCGCCTGCTGCTGTCCCGGCTGAGAAGTGTCGCTGCTTCCCGCCCCGCTGCTTCCCGGCCTGCACGGCCCTGGTGACCGGCCCTGGGCAAGCACGCCGCTGACTGTCAGGGCACGCGGCGCGCCCGCAGCCTCCGGGATGCGGCCATTTCTCCAGCTGGTGTTCTCCATGCAGCTATTTTCCTACCATTTTGAAAATCAACCTTAAATATATTTTCAAAAATCCATATTTCTCAATGCAACCTCTTCTAATAATAATGATCTCATTCAAGCAGGATGATGAAAGGGAGGCTTATGTCAGCTTAGGGGAAGGGAAAAACCTGTTGTGTACTGTTTGTAAAGGCACATAAATGTACAATAAATGTACATAATAAATGCACATAAATATACTGTTTGTAAAGGCATCTAAATGTACAATAAGATTATGATGTTATATGTGGAACAGAAAAGGGACTATTTTGAGCAGTTCAGGAGAACAGGGCTGGGGCTCATTGGTAGAAGTGCAAGGATGCAATTTGACTTGAACCTAAGGAAAGCCCAGTAGCATACGCAGCCAGGCTTGAGTGGAGCCATCTGCCTGCTGGAGACCTGCTGTTGCATGGAGAGAAACCCCAGGCCCCTTTCCGTCGGAGAGACCTGTGCAGGGGAGCGTGGAGGCCCACACCAACTCTGTCCACACCGCCAGGCTCCACATCCTGCTCTTCCTACTCATCAACTTTGTAACCTTGGGGAAATTACTGCAGCCCTCTCTGCCCCAGTTCCCTACCCTGTAACAGGGTTGATCATTTTGAGGAATTGATATTTGGAAAAATTTTGTAAAACTTAGAACAATGAGTGGCTGGTACCATGGTAGGAACCCCATGACTGTTCATTAAATGTAAGTAAGGAAATATTGTCTGAGAGACTCCAGAGATCCTGCCTGAACCCCAGCGGTGTGCTAAGCAGTAAACCAGACACAGGCCCAGCCTCCCTGCAGCTCACAAAGGAGGTGGAGAGCATTCCAGAGGAAAGAAGAGCAGGACATTCGAGGGACTGGAAGAAGGCCTTCCTGGCTGGGACACGAGAACAAGGTGGATAGAGCTGTGAGATGAGGTCAGAGAAGCAGGAACATATATGAGGAAATATAGGGAAAGATAATAGTATTCAACCATAGGTATCATGTATTTTATACATGTATTTTATTTCATCTTTTTAAAAAGTGTTTATTGGGGTGACATTGGTTAACAAAATTATCCAAGTCTCAGGGGTACCTATACTATAGCATCTGCATCGTGTGTTCTCCACCCCCAGCCAGGTCTCCCCCCATCACCATCCACCCTCCTCTACCCTCCTCCACCCTGTATTTCATTTAATCACTGCAGTCTCCCTTTACTGCTACTACCATGGAAAAGGTACCACTGGTGGACACAGGATCAGAAAAGTAGTCCATTTTCATTCATTGTAAAAAAAAATAAAAGTAAAACATATTAAAGACTGATGGGAATTTTTGAGATCTCTTACTGGATTTCTAGGACCTAGCTCTCCAGGTTGAGCTGATAGCTGTCCTTGCTATCTCTGAGGAAATGCATTTTCTAAAGAAATAAATGTGAGATTCAGAGTTTAAGTAACATGCCCAAGTCACACAACTTGACTCTGAAAAAGCCGGAATTGGAACCCATATCTCTCTGACTCTTCAAACCTATGCCTGCTCTTTCCACAACAATCTGCATCAGCCAAAATAGAATAATTGCTGTCTTAGAAGTGTTCACTGTTGTGGAAAAGCAAGAAGGGGTACTTTATTTGAGCAAAGAAAACATAGTGTTACAGGGCCTTCATTACAATGCAATGAATGGGCAGACCAAATGGTCTGTCAGCTCCTTCTGCCTCCAAAAGCCAAGGTTCTGTGAAAGGTCTCTGTCCTGCTAAAGGCAGGCTTCTATTGTTCATAGCTCCACCTCAGCTCATTTTTATTTAATAATTGTGATAAATTACTATCTATGCACATAAAACTGTCACTGACTGGATATAGAGAGTAGGACATGTTTATTTTCTTAATAGCAGCCCTTTTTCATAGGTGAACCACTAATTACGGACTTGTGACTAAATTTCATTTGTTTGTAGATGAAGTTGCTCAATTTTACTAAAGGTAAGATGCATTCTTTCTACAAGGTAATTGAAGTATATCCTGAAATCTCTCGTGTAACTTAATAGCAGCCAAACACTGCCTTCTCTTTGTGCTATTGTTTTCTTCACGTTTGTTTCTTACAAGGGGACATAGATTTTTTTGCGGTAAAAGATTCTCTGGAATCTATAACCAGGTACCTAAGCACGAGCAATGTTACACAATACTTGCCATTTAAAAGATTTATTTTCTGCAGCAGGAATCGAAAATTGATGGCACAGAAGCCAGCAGGACAAGTAACCTTTCTACCATAATAAACTTAGTTTCTAATCTAAGGGTCTCATCCCAGCAACCTTCCATCAAATCACTGCCAAGATAATCTTCTTAAAATCCCTCCTTTATCCTCTTACTTCCCATTGTAAAAGCCTTTTCTGCCTCCCCATAGCCAAAGGGATAAAACCCAGCCCCTCTGGTTGACATTCAGAATCTCCCCCATGAGCTTCCACTTATCTTTCAGGTGCTGTCGCTGATAGCTCCCATGTTAGAAACTGCAAGCTGAGCTCACTTCCACCTGTCTGGGTGATTGTATTTTTCCCCTAACTGGACTGTAAGATCTTCTTTACTTGCCTTGTCTCCTCATCCTACTCCTCCCTCTCCCTTGCACCCACCTCCAGCAGCATCTGCCCAGAACTTTGCTTGCCCTATAGTAGGAACTATCCAAATTGATTGTTCACTCAGTCATTCAGCCAGTATTTACTGCGCTCCTGGTATGTGCCAGGCATAGTGAAAAAAAGACAAGAGTACTGCCCTCAGGGAACAACTAATCGAATTGTTTGATAAGTCATGTAATTATGGCTAGTCTATGTGATTTATGGCTTTGCTTCTCGAAATATGGTCCTGAGATCAGTCATATTAGCATTATCTGAGAACTTATAATAGGTGAAGAATCTCAGCTCATCCACCATCCATTCTGCATTAACAAGAAATCCACACTGTCTGCACTGCACAGCAAAGTATAAGAAACTTCTTTAAGACAGAGAAAGGAGGGGGGGTGTCAAAACAGTGAAGTATAAAGATCCCGAGCTCACCTCCTCCCATGGACACACAAATCTGCAACTAAATATAGAGCAACTATCACTGAAGATGACCTGAAGACTAACAGAGCAGGATTTCTATAAGTATATAAAGAAAAAGCCACACTGAAATGGATAGGAGTAGCAGAGATGAAGTTAAGTCAGGACACATACCCCAAGTGTGTTTTTCCACAGGCAAGAGGGATATCAAAACCACAGAGGTCTTTCCTGAGGATCAAGGTATCCGAGATTCACATTGGTCCCCAGCCCAAGTAACCTGAGACAGGAATAGGGGCCACCATCACATCTGGCTTTGAAAACCAGCAAGGCTTGCATCTGGGAGACCTAAAGGGCTGTATGAAACCTAGACTCTACTCTTTTTTTTTAGATTTTATTTATTCATTTTTATTGGAGAGAGAGCAAGAGAAGGAGAGGGAGAGAGAGAAGAGGAGAGGAACAGGAAGCATCAACTCCCATATGTGCCTTGACCAGGCAAGCACAGGGTTTCAAACTGGCAACCTCAGCATTCCAGGTCGACACTTTATCCACTGCACCACCACAGGTCAGGCCTAGACTCTACTCTTAAAGGGTCACACACGCCCTGGCCAGTTGGCTCAGTGGTAGGGCATCGGCCTGGCGTGCGGAAGTCCCGGGTTCGATTCCCGACCAGGGCACACAGAAGAAGCGCCCATCTGCTTCTCCACCCCTACCCCTCTCCTTCCTCTCTGTCTCTCTCTTCCCCTCCTGCAGCCAAGGCTCCATTGGAGCAAAAGATGGCCCGGGTGCTGGGGATGGCTCCTTGGCCTCTGCTCCAGGCGCTAGAGTGGCTCTGGTTGTGACAGAGCGACGTCCCGGATGGGCAGAGCATTGCCCCCTGGTGGGCATGCCGGGTGGATCCCAGTCGGGCACATGTGGGAGTCTGTTTGACTGCCTCCCCGTTTCCAGCTTCAGAAAAATACAAAAAATAAAAAAAATAAAAAATAAAGGGTCACACACAAGCTCACTTACTCCGAGTCCCAGCAAAGATGCAGCAGTGTGAAAAGCTCCTGGGCCATATGTGAAGGAGACACATTGACTAATTTTCGCATGAGTGCCAGAGGTACATGATCTGTTGGAAATCTTTCCAATCATGGAAGCACTGTCAGACACCATTTTTTTTTACTCTTCTTCTACCTAGCTGGTCTTATGTTAGTGGGTACCATATCTGAATTATCCATTGACCTCACTAACACTATTTTCCCTGCTCCTGCATTCCCCAGAGGTCCTGCCCTGCCTAGCATCCTTCCAAAGTATCCCACACTTCACCACACCCAGTGGGCTTCCTTAGACAAGAGTGAAACCTCTTCAAGTAGCTCCCACTCTAGGGGACCAGCCCTACCCACCAGAGCATCTACAGTTGCAGGTGGGCTTCTCAGACAGTCACCCTGAGAGCCAACCTCACTGACTACTACACCCACAGCAATTAAAGCTCATTCAAAACAAGAGGTAACACTCAGTCCACAAAAGGAAAGCCCGTGGTGACTTGGGCCCCAGAGGATGCCTTCTACATAAGACCACTCTTTCAAAACTTGGAGACTTAGCTGATTTACCTAATACATAGAAACAAACACAGAAATTCAGGCAAAATAATGAGACAAAGGAATGTGTTTACAAAAAAAATAAAATAAAATAAAGAGCACAAAACCCCAGAAGAAGAAAAAAATGAAATGGAAATAAGCATTCTAAAAAATAAGGAGTTAAAGGTAATGATCACAAAGATGCTCACCAAATTAAGGAGAAGAATGGGTAAAAACAGTGAGACCAACAAAGAGATAGACAATATCAAAGTAAAAAAAAAAAGAAAAGAGGACGGAGCTGTTCCCTGGAAAGGCGCACACTTTTCTTCCTCCCGCTGAGGACAGAGGATTGGTGGCTGTGGCCTTCAGAGAAATCCTGTCGTGTTATTACTGTATCCCCATCAAATCTGTTGCATCCAGTTGCTTCAGGGGCTTAGGATCCGAGTGTCTCGCCATACCGGGGCTCTGGAAGATGGCAGCGGAGTAGGCGGATGCACAGACGCCCAGCTCTCAACACCAAACTGGAATACAAATCAATTTGGAAAAAATCAGCATGAAAAACCAACACTGAACTGCAAGAACAGCTCTCAAAAACCAAGGAGCAAAGAGGAAGCCACAATAATCCTGGTAAGGAGTGCCTGAATCTCCTCTGCTTACAGGAACGGAAGGAGGGGAGTGAGGCTGAGAGCCCAGAGAGGATTTCACAGAAGAAAAAGAGCAGAAACTACTGCTCACAGCCACTTACCTGGCGACCAGGGAGCAAGGTGGGTTGAAAAGACCAGCTTATCTCCCAGGTGGAAGAGACAGGGAGAGGGACAGACTGTGAGGGGTTGGGGTGTGCAAGAAATGGAATAAAAAAGCTGACTCATTCGTGCTGGAGGTGGCCATAGCTGGGGGAGGGACTGAACCTTTCACAAAACAGAGCTGAAGTGCTTCCAGATCAGAGATCTCCGGACATCTATCCAGCTCCAATCAGCACAACAAGACACAGCTGAAAACAAGAAGTGGGGAGGAGGGGCAGTAACTCAGGTCTCCATGGAGATCTGAGATACACCTCCCCCTACTGAAGCTGAGAAAAAACCCTGCCCCCAGTGAGATTAGTTGGTGGAAGAGACCTCCAGCGTCTCAGGTTATACCCACAGCATTCCTGGATACAGTTTCAAGGAAGCCCCCTGCTGAGATCAGTTAACAAGACTATCACCTGTTAAGAAAACAAATCAAGACTTCAAAGCTGCCCAAATCCGAAAGTGGATTACAAATAATAGCTGATACCAACCCACGAAGACCTAAAAATAACACAACTGAAAACTAGAGGCAGACAACACCAATCCTAGACTCAATCAACTCTACAAATAAAAAAATAAAAATAAAAAGATGAGAAGACAAAGGAGTGCAATCCAAATGAAACCACAAGAGACACCTTCGAGAGATGAACTGAGTGATATGGAAATAATCAAACTTCCAGATGCGGAATTCAAAATAATGATTGTAAGGATGCTTAGGGATCTTAGAACAACAATGGAGGGGCAGTTTGAAAACCTAAATAAAGAAATAGCAAGTATAAAAAAGAATCAGTTGGAGACGACAAATACAATATCAGAAATAAAGACCACAATGGAAGGAATTAAAAACAGGATAGATAGAGCAGAGGATCAAATTAGCAAGTTAGAAGAGAGCTGGAATGAAGGCATGAAAGCAAAGAAGAAAAGAGAAAAGAGACTCAAAAAGTCAGAGGAAACTCTTAGAGAGCTCTGTGACAACATGAAGAGAAATAACATCTGCATCATAGGGGTTCCTGAAGAAGAAGAAAAAGAACAAGGGATAGAGACTTTGTTCAATCATATCATAGCTGAAAACTTCCCTAAATTAATGCAAGAGAAACTCTCACAAATCCAAGAAGCACAGAGGACTCCATTAAAGAGAAACCCAAAGAAACCTACACCAAGACACATCATAATTAAAATACAAAAGCTAAGCGATAAAGAGAAAATATTAAAAGCTGCAAGAGAAAAAAAATTATCACCTACAAAGGAGCCCCCATAAGGATGACATCTGACTTCTCAACAGAAACACTTGAGGCCAGAAGGGAATGGCAAGAAATATTCAAAGTAATGCAGAACAAGAAGCTACAACCAAGACTACTTTATCCAGCAAGGCTACGTTTAAAATTGAAGGAGAAATAAAAAGCTTCCCAGACAAAAAACAACTCAAGGAATTCATTACAACCAAACCAATGCTGCAGGAAATATTAAGGGGCCTGGTGTAAACAGATAAAGTGGGAAAAGAACACAGAAAAAAAAAAAAAGGGGAATACACCTTTAAAGAAGAAAATGGCAATAAACAACTACATATCAATAATAACCTTAAATGTAAATGGATTAAATGATCCAATCAAAAGACATAGGGTAGCTGCGTGGATAAGAAAACAGGACCCATACATATGTTGTCTACAAGAGACACACCTTAGAACAAAAGACACACACAGATTGAAGGTAAAAGGATGGAAAAAAACATTTCATGCAAACGGAAATGAAAAAAAAGCTGGGGTAGCAATACTTATATCAGACAAATTGGACTTTAAAACAAAGGATATAGTAAGAGATAAAGAAGGCCACTACATAATGATAAAGGGAGTAATCCAACAGGAAGATATAACTATTATAAATATCTATGCACCTAATATAGGAGCACCCAAATATATAAAACAGACTTTGATGGATTTAAAGGGCGAGATCAACAGCAATACTATAATAGTAGGGGATTTCAATACCCCACTAACATCACTAGATAGATCCTCAAGAAAGAAAATTAACAAAGAAACAGCAGACTTATTGGAAACACTAGATCAACTCGATTTAATAGATATCTTCAGAACCTTTCACCCTAAAGCAGCAGAATATACATTCTTTTCAAGTGCTCATGGTACATTCTCTAGGATAGACCACATGTTAGGGCACAAAAGTGCTCTCAACAAATTTAAGAAGACTGAAATCATATCAAGCACTTTCTCCGATCACAACGGCATGAAACTAGAAATGAATCACAGCAGAAAAGCTCAAAAATTCTCAAACACATGGAAACTAAATAGCAGGGTGTTAAATAATGAATGGATTAAGAATGAGATCAAAGAAGAAATAAAAAAATTCCTAGAAACGAAGGACAATGAGCATACAACAACTCAAAATTTATGGGACACAGCGAAAGCAGTACTGAGAGGGAAGTTCATAGCACTACAGGCACACTTTCAGAAGCTAGAAAAAGCTCAAATAAACAACTTAACCCTGCATCTAAAAGAATTAGAAAAAGAACAGCAAGTAAAGCCCAAATGTAGTAGAAGGAAGGAAATAATAAAGATCAGAGCAGAAATAAATGACATAGAGGCTAAAAAAACAATACAGAGGATCAATGAAACTAGGAGCTGGTTCTTTGAAAAGGTAAACAAGATTGATGAACCTTTAAGTAGACTCACCAAGAAAAAGAGAGAGAGGACTCAAATAAATAAAATTAGAAATGAGAGAGGAGAAATAACAACTGACACAACAGAAATACAAAATATTGTAAGAAAATTCTATGAAGAACTGGATGCCAAAAAACTAGACAACCTAGATGAAATGGACAAATTCCTTGAAACATACAATCTTCCAAAAATCAATCTGGAAGAATCAGAAAACTTAAACAGACCGATTACACCAAAGGAGATCGAAACAGTTATCAAAAAACTCCCAACAAAGAAAAGTCCGGGGCCTGATGGCTTCACAACGGAATTCTACCAAATATTCAAAGAAGAACTAACTCCTATCCTTCTCAAACTATTTCAAAAAATTCAAGAGGAAGGAAGACTTCCAAACTCCTTTTATGAGGCGAGCATAATTCTGATTCCAAAACCAGGCAAAGACAACACAAAGAAAGAAAATTATAGGCCAATATCTCTGATGAATATAGATGCTAAAATCCTCAACAAAATATTAGCCAACCGGATCCAACAATATATGGAAAAAATCATACACCATGATCAAGTGGGATTTATTCTGGGGAGGCAAGGCTGGTACAATATTCGTAAATCAATCAATGTGATTCATCACATAAACAAAAAGAAGGAGAAAAACCATATGATAATTTCAATAGATGCAGAAAAAGCATTTGATAAAATCCAGCACCCATTCATGATCAAAACTCTCAGCAAAGTGGGAATACAGGGAACATACCTCAACATGATAAAAGCCATCTATGAGAAACCCACAGCCAACATCATACTCAATGGGCAAAAATTAAAAGCAATACCCTTAAGATCAGGAACAAGGCAGGGGTGCCCCCTTTCACCACTCTTATTTTACATAGTCCTGGAAGTCCTAGCCTCAGCAATCAGACAAGAAGAAGAAATAAAAGCATTCAAGTTGGAAAAGAAGAAGTAAAACTATCATTATTTGCAGATGATATGATATTGTATATAGAAAACCCTAAAGTCTCAGTCAAAAAACTACTGGACCTGATAAATAAATTCAGCAAAGTGGCAGGATATAAAATCAATACTCAGAAATCAGAAGCATTTTTATACACCAACAATGAACAGTCAGAAAGAGAAATTAAGGAAACAATCCCCTTTCACAATTACAACCAAAAAAATAAAGTACCTAGGAGTAAACTTAACCAAGGAGACTAAAGACGTGTACTCGGAAAATTACAAAACATTGATAAAAGAAATCAAGGAAGATACTAACAAGTGGAAGCATATACCGTGCTCATGGTTAGGAAGAATAAACATCATTAAAATGTCTATATTACCCAAAGCAATTTATAAATTCAATGCAATACCAATTAAAATACCAATGACATACTTCAAAGATATAGAACACATATTCCAAAAATTTATATGGAACCAAAAAAGGACACGAATAGCCTCAGCAATCTTAAAAAAGAAGAATAAAGTGGGAGGTATCACACTTCCTGATATCAAGTTATACTACAAGGCCATTGTACTCAAAACAGCCTGGTACTGGCATAAGAACAGGCATATAGATCAATGGAACAGAACAGAGAACCCAGAAATAAACCCACAGTTATATGGTCAACTGATATTTGACAAAGGAGGTAAGGAAATACAATGGAGTAAAGACAGCCTCTTTAACAAATGATGTTGGGAAAATTGGACAGCTACCTGCAAAAAAATGAAACTAGATCACCAGTTTACACCACTCACAAAAATAAACTCAAAATGGATAAAAGACTTGAATGTAGGCCATGAAACCATAAGCATCTTAGAAGAAAACATAGGCAGTAAGCTCTCGGACATCTCTCGGAGCAATATATTTGCTGATTTATCTCCACGGGGAAGTGAAATAAAAGACAGGATAAACAAATGGGACTATATCAAACTAAAAAGCTTTTGCACAGCTAAAGACAACAAGAACAGAATAAAAAGACAAACTACACAATGGGAAAACATATTTGACAATACGTCTGATAAGGGGTTAATAACCAAAATTTATAAAGAACTTGTAAAACTCAACACCAGGAAGACAAACAACCCAATCCAAAAATGGGCAAAAGAGATGAATAGACACTTCTCCAAAGAGGACATACAGATGGCCAATAGGCATATGAAAAAATGCTCAACATCACTAATCATTAGAGAAATGCAAATTAAAACCACAATGAGATATCACCTTACACCAGTCAGAATGGCGCTTATCAACAAAACAACACAGAATAAGTGCTGGCGAGGATGTGGAGAAAAGGGAACCCTCCTGCACTGCTGGTGGGAATGCAGACTGGTGCAGCCACTGTGGAAAACAGTATGGAGATTCCTCAAAAAACTGAAAATCGAACTGCCTTTTGACCCAGCTATCCCACTTTTAGGAATATACCCCAAGGACACCATAGAACGGCTCAAAAAGGAGAAATGCACCCGCATGTTTGTGGCAGCATTGTTCACAATAGCGAAGATCTGGAAACAGCCCAAGTGTCCGTCAGAGGACGAGTGGATTAAAAAACTTTGGTACATATATACTATGGAATACTACTCAGCCATAAGAAATGATGACATCGGATCATTTACAATAACATGGATGGACCTTGATAACATTATACGGAGTGAAATAAGTAAATCAGAAAAAAAACTGAGATGAATCCATACATAGAAGGGACATAAAAATGAGACTCAGAGACATGAACAAGAATGTGATGGCAACAAGGGCGGGGGGTTGGGGGAGGGGGGATGGGGTGAAGAAGGAGAGAGGGGTTAGGGGAGGGGAGAGGCACAAAGAAAACCAGATAGAAGGTGACAGAAGACAATTTAACTTTGCGGGAGGGGTATACAGCACAATCAAATGTCAAAATAATCTAGAGATATTTTCTCTCAACATATGTACCCTGATTTATCAATGTCACTGCATTAAATTTAATAAAAAAAAGAAAAGAAAAGAACTAAAGAATAAAATAACAAATGAAAAATACACCAGAGGGAATCTGTAGCAGATTAGACAATACAAAAGAAAATATCAGCAATCTGAAAGACAGAGTTGTAGAAATCACCCAATCAGAACATTAAAAAAGAAATAAATAAAAATAAAAAAGAATTTTAAAAATGAGAATAGTTTAAGAGACTTATGGGACAATAAGCATGTTGACATTTGTATTATAGGAGTCCTAGAAAGAGAAAGAGGAAAAGGGACAGAAAATCAATTTGAAGTAGTAATGGCTAAAATGTCCCTAACCAGGTGAAGGAAACAGACATTGAAGTCAAGGTAGTACAGAGAGTCAAACCACAATGAACTCAGAGAGACCCACACCAAAAGACATTGTAATTTAAATGTCAAAAGTTACAAATAAAGAAGGTTAAAATCAGAAAGAAAAAAAACAACTATTTAGCAGAAACTTTTCAGGACAGAGAGAGGGCATAATGTATTCAGAGTGATGAAAGGAATAAACCTACAACAGATAATAATCTGTCAGGCAAGATTATCATTCAGAATTGAAGGAGAGACAGTTACCCTGACAGGCAAAAGCTAAAGGAACTCATCCCCACTAAATTGGCATTACCAGAAATATTGAAGAGACTTCTTTAAGGGGAAAAATAGGCCAAAACTAGAAAAACGAAAAAAAATCTCATTGTTAAAGACAAACATATAATAAAATAGTGGATTGTTCACTTATAATGCTAGTAGGAAAGTTAAAGGACAGAGTAGTAAAATCATTTATATCTACATTATTTAGTTAAGGGATATGCACAAACACACACAAAAGACGTAAAATATGATGTCAAAAACAAAATGTTAGGGGAGGGAATAAAAATGTATTGCTTTTAGAATGCAGTTGACTTAAGTGACCATTAACTTAAAATGGACTAGTACATACATGGTTACTACAAATGTGAATTTCATTACACAAACCAAAAACTTATGATAGATACACAAAATATAAAGAGAAAATAATCTAAATGTAACACTAAAGAAAGTCATCACATTTTAAGAAAAGAATCAGAAGAAGAAAGGAACAGAGAAGAACTACAACAACAACCAGAAAACAATTAACAAAATGGCATGAAGTACCCACTTATCAATAACTATTTTAAATGTAAATAGACTAAATGTTGCAATGAAAAGAGATAGGGTGGCTGAATGTATTATAAGAACAAAAGCTGTCAAAGGAGACTCACTTTAAATTTAAAAACACATATAGACTGAAAGGGAAGGGATGGAAAAAAAATATTTCATACAAATGGAAATGAAAAGAAAGCTGAGGTAGCAATATTTATGTCAGAGAAAATTGACTTTAAAACAGACTGTTCAAGGAAAGGCATTACATAATGATAAAAACAAGAAGATATAACACTTATAAACATCTATGCACCCAACATAAGAGAGCCTACACATATAAAGCAAATATTAACAGACATAAAAGGAGAGATTGGCAGTAATATAATAGTAGGGGACTTTGACGCCTCACTTATTTTAATAGCTAGATCATCCAGACCAGGGGTAGTCAACCTTTTTATACCTACCGCCCACTTTTGTATCTCTGTTAGTAGTAAAATTCCCTAACCACCCACCAGTTCCACACTAATGGTGATTTATAAAGTAGGGAAGTAACTTTATAAAATTTATAAAGCAGAGCTACAGCAAGTTAAACCATATAGTAATAATTACTTACCAAGTACTTTATGTCGAATTTTCACTAAGTTTGGTAGAATCAATCTTTATAAAACAACTTACTATAGTTAAATCTATCTTTTTATTTGTACTTTGGTGGCTCCGCTACCGCCCACCATGAAAGCTGGAACGCCCACTAGTGGGCGGTAGGGACCAGGTTGACTACCACTGATCCAGACAGTTGACAAAAAAGCATTGGTGTTAAGTGTCACATTAGGTCAGATGAACTTAATAGATGTAAATAGAACCTTCCATCCAAAAACGGAATACACATTCTTTTCCAGTGCACATGCATATTCTCCAGGATATAACACGTGTTAGGCCACAAAACAAGTCTCAGTAAATTTAAGAAGATTGAAATGAATGGGACTATATCAAACCCTAAAGTTTCTGCACAGCAAAAGAAACTGACAGCAAAACAAATAGGCAGCCAACTAAATGGGAGATAATATTTGCAAACAACGACTCCAATAAGGGGTTAACATCCAAAATATATGAAGAACTCAGAAAGCTCAGCAAAAAAACAGCAAACAATCCAATTAAAAAATGGGAAAAGGACTTGAACAGACACTTCTCCCAAGAGGACATACAAATGGCCAACCGATGTACGAAAAGATGCTCATCTTCACTAGCTATTTGAGAAATGCAAATCAAGAGTACAATGAACCCTGGCCAGTTGGCTCAGGCGTGGAGCTTTGGCCCAGTGTGTGGATTCCCAGGTTCGATTCCCGGTCAGGGCACACAGGAGAAGCAACCACACCCACTCACAATTGTAAACCTACTTTTGCCCACCCCAATACATATATATATACATACATACATATATACACATACATACATACATAAGTTGACAAGATTTACATTGCAGCCTCATTACTTTGGACATTGGTAATTCAAGATGTATTATAGTTTTGTGTAGTGGCCTAACATTTGCTTTTCTCATCTATAGAAAAATGAGTACTATAAGCAAGATTGCTTAAAATATTTTATGGAAACTAGATTTGTTTTAAGGATTTAAATTCAAATACTGACTTGAGCTAAATCTAATTTACATTCCCTATTACAGAAACAAAAATTTAGAAGCCACCAGCAAGCACTGTGAAAAAACAGAGAGGCCCTCCAACAACCGTAAAATTGCTTTTATTACCTTGCCTATTATTACATATACTAAAATTCTATTTATACTTTAATTACTTTAGAATAATGTTTATTACTGTTGGGATTCAGCTGTTTGTGCCACAGAACTGTTCTTACAAGGACATCATTAGAAGATGACTTCCTGCCTGACCTGTGGTGGCGCAGTGGATAAAGCGTCGACCTGGAAATGCTGAGGTCGCCGGTTCGAAACCCTGGGCTTGCCTGGTCAAGGCACATATGGGAGTTGATGCTTCCAGCTCCTCCCCCCCTTTTCTCTCTCTCTCTCTCTCTCTCTCCTCTCTGTCTCTCCTCTCTAAAAAAATGAATTAAAAAAAAAAAAAGAAGATGACTTCCTCTAATGCCACAGCTTTAAAGACCTGGGTCCCCCTTCCCCAGGCCCCACCCTCCCCCCTGGCCACAGATCGCTGATGGGCTACAACAGTGGTTTTCAACCTTTTTCATGTCTTGACACACATAAACTAAGTACTAAAATTCTGTAGCACACCAAAAAGATATTTTTTGCCAGTCTGACAAAAAAAAAAAAAAAGGTATAATTTAGATTTATTCATACCGGGCAGCTATTGTGTTGGCTATTGTCCTATTTTAATTTGACAGTCCAGGGGAAAAGAGGTCAGTGTTCCTGCCTAAAAAGTCAGGTGTGATGTGTTTTAGAAACCCTTGCGGCACACCAGGTGGACATCACTGCGCTACAGTGTTCTGGCGATGAAATCTCTGCTGTTTGGGGCAGACCTTCTTGATTAGAGGTCTGACAATCACCAGAGCAATTCATGCAATGACTTTTTGCAAGAAATTTGATTATTTCTAAATAGCTTACAGTGGTTTAATATTTTAAGGTAATTATAGGTAATTATATGTTATAATATGCCTCGGCCAGGCTTTGGATCTGGGTCTAAGTAAAATACAGCTAATGGAAAATTTTCCTCCAGTTTTTTTTTCTTTTTAAACAAGTTCTAAAGTGAAACTGAATGCAAATCTAACAAGCAATCTCTTGCCAGAGAAAATAATGGCATAATTATATTTAAATGGCCTAGTTTATCAGTTCTCTTGGCTAATCTCTGCATCTAATACTGTTTTAGAATTATTACCCTCACTGGTTTAATACACCGGGCTTGCCTGGTCAAGGCACATGTGGGAGTTGATGCTTCCTGCTCCTCCCCCCTTCTCTCTTTCTCTCTTGCCCTCTCAAAAAATGAATAAATAAAATCTTTTTAAAAAAGTAAGATATTTAAAATTATTACCGAAGTTCTGTTTCTCCCCTTTCCAGTAACCTACTTTTAGTAATTTCTGTTGTATATGTGAAATTTTTCCAAAAGGCAGTCTGAGTGAGGGAAATGTTGGAAAACATATCGAATAATGTTATTATGCTCACCATTAAGGGAGAGGGGAAAAGGGAGTTAGAAGGAGTGCCCAGGATAAGGTTTGGGATTCTATGTTTTCTGTGTTGCCTGTTGTGGTTTGATGCTAAAGATGGACATTAATAGCAAGAACTAAAACACAGCTCGCTTCCAGTTAGTCAGTCACTTGCAGCTAAGCCGCTAAGCCTTAATGCAGTGTTTCCAATGACATCCTAGCACCCCTGGGGTTTGCCTACAGACAGGGCTAGCGTGAGGGAGGGCAGTGGGGAAGTGTTGAGATTAATGTGAATTTGTGAAGGCTTACATTTTATTCTCCTTTTGAGAAATAAACCCATTTCAGAGTGTCCTTCATGCTCTCTGCCCCTTCGTCTCCCTTCTCACTTCATAGCACCTTTTCTCTTCCCCGGGGAGTCAGGAGAGGCCGAGAGGGGGAGCACCCACGTGAAGGCGGCTCAGAGCCTGCCCCACACTGAGACTGTCTGAGAGCACCGAGCAGACACTCTGCCGGGCCTCCAAGGTGCCGCTGTCTGGGGCCCGACAGCCAGACTTCTCGTAGGCCTCAGCCAACCAGAGATACCAGAGGCACCGTTCAAAGACAGTTCCAACCTCCCCTCTTACAGAAGGAAACACCTGCTTGCTCATTCCTGGCCTGGAAGGGAAGGTAGAAAACAAAAGGAAGGGGACAAATTTGGAATAATTCCTATAAAAATGTCAGGAATTATCCCATACAAGTGATTTAACTCCCTTACCAATCCTGAGCTACTAACTTGAGTTTCCAGTTGAAAAACTAAAGTTCTGAAGAGTCTGACATCTAGAAGTTTACACAGTGAATGCACAGTGGAGTCCGAACCTGAACCCAGGTCTGCGCCCAAGTCCAAGTACTCTCCCCTGTGTCACTGCCCGTCACAGCTGCCAGACGCACACCCAGGGGTCCCCGTGTGGGATCAGCTCTCTGGTACAGAACTTCTTTTTGCTTTTAGCAGAATTTAATGATGCCTATTTGGAAATCCTTTTTTTTTAATTATTTATTGATTTTAGCAAAGAGAGAGGATGGAAATCTTTCTAAAGGGCATATATTAAAGTTTAGGCAAGGGGAGAAAATTTAGCTACCAGAGGTGAGGCAGGAAGATGAAGCCTCCTGTGAGGTTTATTAAATGGCACCTCGTTTTATGGTGTTGGCGAGAACACTGACGTGGACACCACGTAGAAATGAGAAACCTGCGTTAAGTTAATGGAAAGAGCAGTGAGGAGGAAGGCAGCTGCTGGCTTGACTGCCTCCCTCTGCCATTTGCCAGCTCTGGGACTTGACAGAACTCTCAGATCTGAGGAATCCTGGCCAACTTCCGTGTCGGGAACGACGGAATCTCACAAGATTGTTGTGGAGCTCAAATGCCGTGGGATGTGAACTGCACTTCTAAACCTGTAAGGCTTTACAGGTGAAAGTATCCTTGTCTGTATATATTTACTCGCGGACCGGTAAAGGCCTGCCTGTCTTAGCATCTTCTTGTTTTATTCCCAGGTGACCCAGCTGCTCCACCTGTACAGTCGTAGATCGGTTGCTCTCTTTGACCAGCTCACTCTTAATTGCAGATCTAAACCAGGACTATATTATTGCACCCCTTGGTTCTGGCTGGTCCCAGACATGCAGGCTCAGAGTCCCTCCTACACAATGTCCGTCTCTGAACCATCCATCCCCCAGACCCTAACTACAAAATCTGCCCACTGAATCAGGCTGTCTCCTGGTGTACAATGACCATGTCCTCCCACTCCAACCCTGAACCCCATACCTGCCCTTGCTGTCTGTGTCCTGGTCTCCTGTGCTCTAAACTCCACCCCAGAGATCCCACACCTCAGGCCTGCCTCCTACCTCCCAAATACAAAGTAACTCTGTCAGCGTGTTATTTAAACCCTCATTTCCAGACCATTTCTTGCCTACAAACTTGACAATATTCTTTATACCTTAAATACCTGTAAGATCCTTAATAAAGGCAGTATAATGTACTGGTCAAGAGCACAGGCCAGGAAGCCAGACGGCCTGTGAGTCCTAGCCACTTTCTATAAGATCCCTTAGGCTAATTTATTTTTCTCTCTCCTTGCCTCACGTCCCTCACCGAAAATGCTCAGAACAGTGCCTGGCACCTCGTAAGTACTGCATGAGTCCTTGGCCTCGTAGGATGGGGCTCAGCTTGGGAAGGCAAAGAGAAAGAGGACTGGATTTTAGCAGTAATTGGGAACAGAATGAGCAGGGCCTTCTCCAAAACGGTGAATACCGCTTCTTCTCCCACAACGTCACCTTCCCCCAGGGCTGTGTCAGGTCTCTGGTTTCCCACTGACTTCCGAGTATCAGCTTTTACATTGTTGCCTTTGGTTCGATCCATTATGTACTTCCTTCCACCTTAGTTTATGACTCTCCTTTGTGTCTTCACTTCTTTGTCTTACCCTCTCATTTGAACCTGAAGTAGGTAAGAGCTTTGTACTGAAATTTCAGAGCAGTTTATAAATAGGCTGCTTAGTTCCAGCCAGCAGGTAAAAGCTTTCATTAAATTATTCTTCCCTCCCAAAGTGCTGTTATCTGAAGCTCCTGGAAAAGAAAAGTTGAGGATGTTTTCCTAGTTACTAAGGAAGCAGTTTTTGAGGACCAAGCATCAGTTTTCTTTTTCCCTACCTAGAATTGGTCAGTATGAGTTGGTTCAGTAATCTACACCTATCCTTTTGTCCTCTGAGAAAAATTCTCCTAAGGACACTTAGATCATTAGCCATGATTCAGAAAAGCCAAAGTCAAAAAATGATTCAGAAACAAGGTTCAGATTCACTCTGAAAGCAAATTATCTTAGCATATCCATTAATTTTCTTACCAAGAAAGAAATGAGAACATAAGTAACAGTAGCTACTTTGGCAGAATAATAAATGAAGATGAGGGGTAGGGGGACTATCCAGAAGGCTCCCTTTTCTGCTCAAAATCTAAAATGGAATTGCCTGCGAAATATTTTTAAATGCACTTTTTCATATATTCAGTTATGTCAAAGATTTCTTGCATTGTTGCAGCTACATAATTTTGTGTAACGTTTGCTTTGGAGTTGCAGTCATCTCTCATCATCTTCAGCTTTAAATGACAGTGGAAACCACTAAAATGACTGAAGAGAAACCATTCTGAGGTGGTAGAAAAATTGTAACAACACATTTGTGGTGGGGAGTGCTCTAAAATCAGGGCTAGTTAAATAATGGGATTCAGTAGTACTATCATACTTCAGAAATGTAGCCACAGACAATTATCTTTGCATTCCCCCAGAGAATTATATTAGTATGTCCTAATAAATTTACATAGCCTTAAAAATGAGTTCCAGACAATCTTGCTATTTCCAGGTTACGAGAAAATTTGATCCCATGCAGCCTCATTGTGTAATCAGGAATATTCTGTATGAGGTCATCAGCCCGAAGGACGACTGAAAAATGAAGGCAGTCTCATTCTGTAAAAATTCACTGGTTACTGGGGAAGCAGGAGGGATGTCTGGCCTCAGAAACGAGGTGTTTCTCATTTATTTCAGGCACATTTCCCATTCCTGCCATTGTATTCTGTCACCATTCAATCATGTTTTTGATGTTTTCTCTTTCAAGTGATTTATTAGAAGCTCTGCAGAATGTTTCTAAATATTACTCATTGTAACCAACAGGATTTGGGAGTGTGGTGATAGCTTACCTGAAGCAGTCTTCCTCAGACTTTATTACCACCCTCTTCTTGTCAAACACTGGTTTTCTTATAATCCCGCACACCCACACAGATGCACAAATATTAGCAGCTTGCCTTTTCTAGTTGACAGTCCAGAACAGGGCATTGTTTTCTGTCAGCGTAACCACCTTCTCTAATTCATAAGCAATAATCCCGTTACCCCGTGACTAATTCTTTTGCATTTGATCCTTAAAACATAACCTTGTTTTAGTGACACCACTTCCACAATATCTTCAGGTGGAAAGTAGGCTTTTAGAGAAAATTACGGATTCCAAATGTGGTTATTTTCAACAGAGGTGTAAGGCAGGCTTTTGTATACAAACATCATTGACTTGAGAAAGAGGCTTACCATACTATTCCAAGGAAGGTGATCCTGTCATGTTGTAAATAAAGGCCTAATTTACAACAGACTATTTCCTTCTGATGTGAGAAACTTGAGACTCCCATAACAAAGTGCTGTCAGTTTTCCATGTGATTATCCATGTGCCTCAGCAAAAGGCGAAAGGAGATTGTCTTTCTGCTGAGCTGTACAGCTTTCAGCCTCTCTCCTCAGTTGCTCCTTAATAGTTACTTGAATATCTGATGTGTTAAACTTGGAGGAGTTACTTACCAGGTACCTGGAAATATTTAGTAGTTACATTTACTAACACCCATAAAAAGTATAATTTCCAAATTCTACATCTTTTGATATATTCACATAAGTGGGAAACAATCGTCAGTTAATTCCTAGATTAATCACCCTATCTCTTATACCACCCTGTTTCTACTCCTCTGCCCAGGTGCATGATCAATGGGACATCTTTGATCCAATCTCTTGCTTTTTTTTTTTTTTTTTTTTTTTTTTTTTTTTTTTTTTTTTTTTTTTTTTTTACAGAGACAGAGAGTCAGAGAAAGGGATAGATAGGGACAGACAGACAGGAACGGAGAGATGAGAAGCATCAATCATTAGTTTTTCGTTGCGACACCTTAATTGTTTATTGATTGCTTTCTTATATGTACCTTGACCGTGGGGCTACAGCAGACTGAGTAACCCCTTGCTCAAGCTGGCAACCTCTGGGTCTCAAACCTAGGTCCTCTGCATCCCAGTCCAACGCTCTATCCACTGTGCCGCTGCCTGGTCAGACTCTCTTGCACTTTTTAAAAATGGATATTGGGCTGTCATTTTTGCAAGGAAACATGAATAGGTAAAATTAGCGTCTGAATCAAATGTAGTCTGTAAATATGATAGGATCATAAACTTCATTCCTCTGAACTATAACTTATTCTGATTAGGTTTTTGAACTGCACAGAGCCCGTTCTTCAGTCTTCACTTTCCAAAACCATGCCAACGACCTGTGTGCTGGGCATTTTCCATGAGGTGCAAGCCAGGTTCCTGAATGGTGCTGTAGTGCTTCCTCTAGTTAATGTCAATTTCGGGAAACGGGGACCCTGCTGCAAACTAAACCAGCGTCCGTGGCTCCTTGCTAACACCTATCTTCAAGAAACAACCTCTGACTGTCCACGATTCCATGGGTCTGGGCACGTAGCTCTACACTGTGCAGAGAACCCACCGGCTAAATAAAAGAATGGATTTCTCAAGGTAGACTATCAAGGGGCACGTCAGAAAAATGTGAAGAGGACGACCAAGGTGCAGGCGGTGTGGGTAGCCTGCGTAGGAAGAAAGCTACACGGGTCTTACAAGGTGAGAGCTGATATTTCCATCAGCCAGACTCCCGATTTTCAAAAGAAGGTTGAAATGCAGAGTGTAGTGGCTGATCTGATGCCTTCATTATCTCTTTGCTTAGTGATTTGTGCCAGGCACTTGTTCCTGCCATTTAAAAGTTTTTCCCCCTTTCCATTTTTTTAATGTGCGTGCGCGCGCGCGCACACACACGTGCGCGCACACAAACACCCTGAAAACAGCAAGATCTTTCTGTTTTTTTGAATGCTAATGAACTGGGAAAGGTCAGAGAGTATCTGTAGTATCTGTCTGTACTATTATCAAGTGATGTTTGTTTTAAGAGAGGAAATAATTGATGAACAGAGCAGCTTCTGTAGGCTTAGAACCCAGTTTGTGACAGACTCGAATCAGGTAACCACATGGAAGGCGTCACTGAATGTTTTCTCTAGCTCTAGGACAAGTCAGTTTTCTTAAATGTTGATGGCATTTACTATTTTCCACAAAAGAAAGGAACACAAGTAAATGACGTGATAAACACCTCACAGGGGCCACTCAGTGTCAATTCATGAGGAGCAACCTAACTTCCGTAAATCCTGCTTTTCCCAGAGTGCGAATGGGACGCCTGCAGAGAGGGACACACGGGACCTTCAGGGCTGTCCTGTGCGGGATGAGTTCCCAGGACCACGTTCTAACGGGAACACCAGGGCATGGAGCGCACCAGCCTGTGCCCACAAGTTGGCTCCCAAGACATGTAGATCAGTCACTGTACCTCCGCACGTCCACAGTATAGTCTGATTCCTCCGATTCTGTGAGCACGTGGGCACCTCTGCGAGGAGAGCGCGTGGCTCTGACCCGGCCGTGCCGGTGCTGAGTGCCTCGCCAAGGAAGGCGGCCGCTCTCGGCGCCAGGCCGCCAGGCCCGGAGGGGTGAGCAGCATGCTGTTCCCAGATCCTGCTGGCGCGCTCAGGACTGGGGCTTCTCGCCTCCTTCCAGCCTGAGCGCAGCGTCCCTCTTCTCTCCGGAGTTCCAAGCGCTTCTTTGATCAGGTCTGCATGGGACCTAGGGAGCATTCCTGGAAGCGTGTTTATTTTGAGATCAATCAAACCATACTTCCAAAGACCTGTCTGGAGACAGAGTGGTCTTAGTTTTGTAGCGTAGAAAGTTTCTGTGTTTAAGAAGAGGCAGTCTGTCTTTCTTAGAATGATGAAGCCACATCCAACTACCCCCATGTGTCACTCTGCCTCTAAACCTTTAGACAGAAGTAGAAAGGCGGTGTCCAAAAGGACCCACTTTTGAAGGATTCAGAGAAAGGAACGCCCTGGCGTGATGGGCTCAGGCTCAGGCTCTAGCCCTTCCCCTTGCTGAGTAGCTTCCACCAAGTCACCGAGTGTCTCTGAGACCACTGTGTCACCTGCAACGGAGGGCTCCAGCACCACCCCTCCTGAGGTTGTGTGAGGTAAATAGAATAAACAATAAGAGACATTTAGCAAATGTTTGTCCCCTTGTTCCCAGCTAGTCTGAAGTCCAGACTGCTGCTGGCCAAGCTCTCTGAAGCCCCCGGTGGCACTGGCCACTGCGTGTACTCCATTTGATGCAGTTCTTGTCATTGCGACTGGCCGCTCCTGGCTGGCAGACACAGGGCTGAGCCCTGGGCGGGCTGGGCCTCATAGCGAGCCTAGGCAACTGTGGAGTCCTGGGGTTTCTCCAATCAGGTGTCGCACCCAGCTCCTTGCCCAAAGAGTGTGTGTGTGCCCAGTGGTTGGAAACAAGGTGATATAGAGAAAAAGGAGGCCAAGCCCAGAGAGGTACACTCGTGGCACCTGCAAAGTGGGGAGCTTCCAGCGTCCCTGCCCACCCTTACACCTGCCCTGTTATTTGTCAGCAAACAGCTGTTGATCACCTCCTGCCATGTGGGGAGTGAGAGGTTCAAAGTTAAATAGCAGGTGGTGTCTGCTCTCCCAGAGCGAGGCTGTGTGAGACTTTAAGGGTTAGAACTTGTTAAATTAGTTCACGTGCCCCTCTCAACCTCTCGATAATGGCCGAGGGAGTGAAGAACCTGGCACTCAGACCTGCCTTGGCTTCCACACCAGTCACACTGTGTGCCCACACACTGCCCTCAGCTCAAAGGGTTTTGCTTCCAAATCCATCTGCTCCTTTCAATCCAGTACCACCATCCAAATGCTGGAATGAACGTACAGTTAAACTGTTTGTTTTTTCACGCACGGTGGTGTTTTCATTTGTATCATTGGCATGCGTATAAAGGCGGTAGGGCTGTTCAATTTGTAAACGTCAACCCAAACCTGGCTTGTCTTCCAGCAGCTGCAGGTGGAGAGTCAGGGTGGGAAGCCACCAGGGAAGCGTGCTCCTGTGAGAAGAGCTGCTCCCGCCTTTGATCAAGTTGACTCTAGTGTTCGTTCAATGATGGTTTCACTTTTACAAGTGAAGAAAAAAGGTCTTACAGAGGATAAAAAAAATACATGCTGAGTGACTGGTTGTGGGGTTCAATCAAAAGAAGTGAATTAGTGATGTCTCAAGCTGTGTAACTAAAAGGTTAACCTTTAGCCATCAAAAAAAAACCATTCTGCAATCCAAGCCTTTTATTGGATGACTAATACAGTATATCAAAAGTTAATAGAGGTTTTTCTGCATATTGTTAAAATGAAGCCAGGATATATTTTCCTCTTACATATCAAACAGAGTTACTTAGATTCCATCCCCAGCCTTTCAGTAATAAATATATTTGGCAAAGAAGAGCCCACAGCATGGAAACTCACTGTTGTCACGGGCACAGACTAAGTTAGCATTGCCACTGCGTCATTTGTCCCTACAGCACAATTCTCAGGTGGCTCAGCAGCTGCACCAGGTATTAAGCACCTGTGCAGCGCTGAACCACGTGTCATCCCTGTACAACATGACAGGGATGATAGCATGGTTGGAAATGACTGTCCTCGAGTGTATACGCCGCTCACAGAGACTGCAAAGTAGACCGATCATTTCAATATAAGGCAGCAAGTGGTGGGCTTCCCCCCGGAGCCACTCTGAAGGGGCATCTCTCACCCCTGATGAGCTGGGAGGGGGCCGGGGCCGTGAGGAGGCCTGAGGGTCTCCGTGCCAGGGAGCCCCGAGCCTCTGAGTTTGAGAACCGGATGGATGGACAGATGCCTCAGATTAGGAATCTCTTACAAAGGGTATTTGCTGAAATAGGATTAAAACAGGAATCAAAACTCTGCCATTGGGAATAAAAGCCCGGGGCTAACCTCTTCACGAAGCGGGAGACAGAGTCCCATTCTAGGTTATGTGTGTTATTTGCCACTTCTGATTACTAATGACTTAGTTCGTTGCTACCCTTCTATGTTTGGGACCTCGAAAGGGCCTCTGTGGAGGCAGGAAGTCTGTGTCCCGCAGGCCAGCAGGCACTGGTGGATGGAGGCGCACCCTGAGGTCAGAGCACACTGGGACGGCCTGGGAGTGAGAGGAGCAGTCACTGTGCGTGGGAGCAGGGACAGACGTGCAGGGGAAAGGGCACAGTCTGGGGCCTGGTGGGGGTCGGATTCCACTTGGGTGCCTGCTGGGTAGGAACTGTGCCGGAGACCAGCAGCAGGCCGTGAGGAGCAAGGGGCCTCCGGGTCTGTGGACACCCGCTTGGCGCAGCAGGAGGAGACCCGGAGGGCAAGGCCCCACGTCTGCGCTGCGGCCGGCCCGGCCCCGAGGGAAGGCAGCCCTGGGGTTGACGTGAGCTGGTCATGCGCTCCTCACTGAACAAGGGACAGGGCTGACTCAGGCGGGAAGGCCCGTCCCTGAGAAGAGGCAGTGCGTTGTAAAGCCCAAAAGGTGGGGCCTCAAGGCAGGCTGGGCTTTTCCTGGACGACTGAAGAGGACTGCTTGGAAAAGGGAGGCCAGAAACTTCCCACCTCTTGTTCCCTATTCCTCCCTGGGTGCCCCAGGCCCGGTGAAGAAAGAGAGCGCTGGGTTGCCCCAGCCCCTTTCGAATTTAATGGTTTAGCAGGGGTCCCCAGACTTTTTACACAGGGGGCCAGTTCACTGTCCCTCAGACCGTTGGAGGGCCACCACATACAGTGCTCCTCTCACTGACCACCAATGAAAGAGGTGCCCCTTCCAGAAGTGCGGCGGGGGCCAGATAAATGGCCTCAGGGGGTCGCATGCGGCCCGCGGACCCATAGTTTGAGGATGCCTGGTTTAAAGGTTTGAATCAACACTTTTAGAGAAAGTAGCTCTAAATCTGAATGCTTCCCAATCTAATTTTGAGAGTCGTTCTTTGCTTTTGTAGTAATCAAGGACAAGCCTACTTTCTGATATACATGCACCCATTCAGTCAGTCCTGGGCTCGGCCCCTCCGCGGACATTTGTGGAACATGGGCTGTGAGCCAAACAGACCACTCACTGCGGCCAGCAGACTGTGCGCTGAAGCAAGGGCTCTCGTCGCCTGCTCCAGCCAGGTTCTCCTGCATGAAGCCCTGTCCCTGGTCTCAGGTCTCCCTGTTGTCTCCCGCTCTTGGGACTTGCCGGGGCTGTGCCAAAGGCAGACCCCTGGAGCCACGTGGTCATTACTTCAACAAGATTCGTGATAATTCCACCCAACCACCAAGCAATTCCCAGCACCAAGGGCAGACCTTGAGAGAGGCCGCGGCCCAGCATTCTTTCCGACCCTACCGCCCTACTAGACATACAACCCTAGCCACATACGCTGCGGGCAAGGTTTTAGTAGCCACATTTAAAATAATATAACAAAACAGGTAAAATGAACTATAATGATATTTTATTTAATCTCATATATCCAAAATGTATCAACATATAGTTCAAGATTTAGAAAAAAATATGGAAATATTTTATATTTTTTTTACTCTGTCATCAAAACTTAGGACATATTTTACACTTACAGCATATCTCAGTTTGCACTATTCGCATTGGAAGTGCTCCATGGCTGTGTAAGCTGGCTGAGGGCCACGTGTTGGACAGTGCACAGACCTAGAGCATTCAGTGTTCTTCATTCAACTTGTGATTCTCTTGCTAGCCCCCTGGGACGTCCCTGGAAAACCTCTGTGTTTTCTATGCTTCGTCTCTCACATTTATTTAAAATAAGCAAGAAACAGGCCTGTGATGAGGAGTGATTAATAGCTACAGTCAAGCCCTGACATTGTAGCTCGGTTGGTTAGAGTACTGTCCTGGCATGCCAAGGTTGTGATACCTGGTTAGGGCACACACAGAACTCAACCAATGAATGCATACATGGATGGAACAACAAATCAACGTTTCTCTCTCTCTTGCTCTCTTTATCTCAATCTCTTTTTCTCTCCCCCTTTCTCCCTTTCTCTAAAAAATTAATAAATAAAAAACTAGCTACAATCATAAAGCACTAATAGATGTAAATTATGAATTTTAAACAATACAGCTACGGGAGAACAGAACATAGTACAGCAAACAGGTCAGCTGCTTGTTTTGGTATAGCCTGACAGCATTAAGAACTAGCGCCATGAGCCAGTCCAAATCAAACGACTGCATAGGATGCTTCCGTGGACTTACAGCAAGTTGTCTCCTGATCATGTTTGCACTATTCGTTGTCTTTTACTTTTTTTTGAGGAACATGGGCAAAAAAAAAAAATACAATGAAAATGAGAGTGGACTAAGCCCAAACCCATCATTATCAAGAGAAGGTGACGCAGCGTAGCAATGACCCTCCAACCATATTAAGTGCGTAGCCCTTGGAACTACGAGATTGTAGGAAGAAAAGACATTACTAAGAGAAAAGCTTGGTCCTTGCTTCTCCAGCAGAAGCACTTCTGGATCGCACACCGCCAGCAGAGTAACTTCCCCGTGAGTGAGGAGTGTGAGTCGGAGACTGCTGCAGACCGTGCAGTCGGCGAGAAAACTCACACAACTGGGTATCGAGAGTACCTGCAATTTTATCTTGTTTCTTCCTTATCTTTAGAGCTGAGCACAGGAATGTTACTGGTGAAATGGGTCTCCATTTTTAGTGAGATTAAAAGTAACTCAAGCCCAGTTATGAAGTCTCTGGTTACCATTTATGACTCACTTAGTTTTGTTATGTGAATTTTTGTGAAGAAACAGCCATATTTAAGAACATGTCCTTTGAAAGGATTGGTAGAGGGACAAGAGCAAGGGGCAGAGGCAAAATCAGGCACCTGCTTTCATTTATTTTCAGGTGAAGTAAAGATTTTTAGTAGCGAAATATTTTTTCAAGCCTGTGGAATCACAAAGCAGCCGGTCCTGTACACGGTCTGGTCATTTCACCTGAAAGGCTGCCCCTGAGTCACACGCATCCAGTTGGCCTGGTCTGGCTGTCCCCGTGGACTTGGAGAAGCGGGTCTGCACCTAGCTGGGGTTCTCCATGTTCAAGAGCAGGAGCACAGAGCACTTACTGTTGAGACCAACATCAGGGAGTCCATTGGATTCCAGCAAGTTACTGCCTCTGCAGGAAAAGGAATGACAACACTTTTGGAACTGGAACTATATATATTTGCTCCTCACTGATGCTGCTGAGTGGACTCAGATCCACAGCCAAGTCCCCTGCGCACCAGCCCAGGGCCTCCCTGGATCCTGGGACAGAGCTGAAGATCCTGCCTCAGAAACTCAAGAAAGCTCCAAATCTCCAAGCTCCTGGACTGATATTATTATACACTTTATTATTTTTTATTGATTGACTTTTAGAGGGAAAGGAAGGGAGAGAGACAAACATTGACTTGTTGTTCCACTTATTCATGCCGTCATTGGTTGATTCTTGTATGTGCCCTGACCGGGGATTGAACCTATAACCTCAGCATGTTGGGACAACACACTAACCAACTGAGCTACCCAATCAGGGCTTCATTATATTTTTTTTTAAAAAAATGCATATAAGCCAAAAGAAATACCCAACGAGAGAAAACTTGTAGCAAAAAATTCTTCCAACACAGCTATTCAACAAATAGCAAATCACTGAGGTGACAAGTGTTGTATCATTTGTATCAGTCTGTTTTCTGGAAGGGTAACAGCACCTCGCGTGTAGGGGCCGTGCATAGTCATGTCCAGTCACTCTCACAGTGGTGTTAGAGGCAAAGCCAGGGTCATACATATGTTTCATTTTCTGGTGCAGAGGTCATTTTGATTAATTAAAATCTTAAAACCTCCAGAAGGAGGGTTGATTTCCCAGGCTGAGTGTCCCTGTGAACTTTCAGGGTAGCTGCATAGGAATCACTGGTACAGAGGGGCAGCGTGTCTGAGAAGCATCCCGCATCCCTCCGCTGTGTTGGGTGGAGACAGGGCTGGGATGCTCGGCCTAGCGGGAGAAATACAGAAGTCACCCAGTTTTAAAAAATAAAATAAAAACCCAAAACCACCCTTTTCTGTGCTCTTTGTATGGTAGACATTCTTTTGTAATTCAGAACAGTGTTTTTCAACCTCCGCTCCACAGACCACTGCCAGTCTGCTGGAAATTTCAAGCCACTCCACAAAAGAATTAACCACCCCAATGTTGTACAAAAATTATATACCCAATGACCTTAGTCACATTTTTTTATGCTCAGGGTGATCACCACTTATCAGCCTGTATCATTGATGAAAATGCTATTTAGATTGTCTTAGATATCTTCGGAACATGTAGGCTCATTCGAACAACCTTTTGCACCGTCAGAGCATTTACAGATCATGCGCAATAGACAAAAAGCATTCAGACACACTTATGCAGTATTCAATGCATCGTGCATGTGGAGTTTGGAAATCAAGCGCTAGCTTATACCCTGTTGCACTGTTATGCGCGGTAAAACTTTATTCATTGAGTGCTTCCGTTTCTGGCCAGCTAGGTCACCAATCTCAAAGGGTAAAAAGGTTGAAAACCACTGATCTAGAAGACTGTTTATTTATTTAAAGTGCCCAGAGATAGAATTATCTGATCCATTTGATTTAATGACAGTGGTTTCTGAGGAAAGTATACCCTTTTCATCAAAGGCTTATGCTCTTTAACTTATTAACAATTACTTAATGAAATCTAATATGACATGAACTGTGCCGGCTTGGTAACAATTAAATCAGTGTGTTCACATTTGATAAAAAATGTATGCAAAATTTTAAGTGGGATAATTTCAAAAGTCTAATTTTATGCACAGAATTAAAAATAATGCAAATCATCTCACATTTTAAATGTCTGTCAAGAGCAAGCCACAGGATTTCAAAGCTGGCAGGCTGAGTGCGTTTTAACCTTGTTAGGGCCTGGGAAACAGACGCCCTCCCTGCACTGGCGGCACCCTGTGTGTTCCCACTCTCATTTCCTTCCTCTGTGACTTCTGCGAATGATTTTGGTGACCACCCAGGACCACTTGGGCATTAAATCTGAACCCTAAAGATCCTGTGTTTCAATCTTTCAAAGATTTTAGGCCAATCTAGCCAACACTAACTTTGGAAATATTTTACGTCCCCCTATTCACTATTATTACAATTTATAATCTCTTTGCATCATATAATAGTAATGTGATATCTAACATGGACTGATCACTTATAATGTACCAGGAGCTGTTCTAATCCCACCGACTCAATGAAAAACCTTGATACATAGAAGTTAAGTATCTCACCCAAGGGCATTCATTCGGCAACGCTGTGGGGACCAGGACTCAAAGCCAGGCAAGCTGTGTAGAACTCCCCCTTTCCCTGGATGCACAGTCCTGGAAGCAAGCCTGCCCTAGCATTCTCTGAGCGAAACCTGAAAATTTCACCCCAAAACCATCAGCTTTGGAAGAAATTAGACCTAGTAAATGATACAAAGAAGGCAAAGCAAACACCATAAAACACTCTCCAAAATGCATCCCCCCTCTTTTGATACTATTAGAAAATTATTCTTGCCTTCTCTCAATTTCTAACTATGCAGATTCCCTTCATACAACCAGTCGTGATCTGTGGGAGCTTCCAGGGAAGCTTAGAGTAGCGGCTGCCATGTCAGTGGCCGTCGTGCGCCGGGGCTATTCTAAGTGAGCCCTCTGCACACTCTTCCCCCCTCCCTTTCCCGTGGTTCTGCTGGTGGGTCTTGTCAGCTCCAGTCAGGTCTTAGAGACGGCAAGCTGGTTATCCAAACTCCCGAGTCGGGGTCTCTCTCTAACCTAACTCAGGTCTTTCTGAGCAGGAAAACTCCATTTTGGGGCTTTCCATCTCATGATATAAAGTTTATATAGTAAAATCGTTAATAACAAAAATGTACTTCTTGTGTTCAGCATGTAACTGGTGCTAGCAGGCATTCCCCGAAACCCGAGGTTGCAGGCAGACAGACACCTGCGGGGGCCTCTGCAGCAAAGCGGGTGTTTGCAGCCTTTCCCACCACCCATGACATAAAGGGCCCTGCTCCCACTCAGTTCTCTTCATCCTTTGAGAGCCATACATTTCACCTCCATTCAAAGAGATAGTTTGATTTATTAAGGACACAGTTAACAGAATTCAAAAGCCATAGACAGCAAAGAGCCAACCTGAGTTTAAGTGTGCAGCGTAAAGCTAGGGCTGCCGACTTGAGCTGTAACCCAAACGATATCCTGCTACTGGCACTGAATGAAGTCCCGTCTTCCAGAGCTCAGACCACGTGAAGCAATGAGCTCGGGAACCTCAGTGCTGTTCAGGGCTGGCAACCACCCTTTCGGTTCATTTCCAAGGGGACGGATGCCTCAGCAGCCAGAGCAATTTACTTCCAAAATTATAGTGTGGAGAATTTTATTGCTAGGGTGCACAATGGTTTTTTGCATACCTTCAGCATTTATTTGTGGATTATAGGCATCTGATGATCATCATTCAACATCTCTGTACCTCCAAAATACGAGATTCCATTAATTGTGTCTCTCAGAGTCCTATACATTTTGGAAACTATACATAATTAATTTACAAAGGGCTTGGGTTAGAGATACCTATGTGTTTTTGGTTTGTGTTGGCTGTTTTTTGGCTTTTAAGTCCATGTTATTTCAGCAAAAGCAACGACTGCTTGACGCAGTGATTCTTTTCCAGAATAAAGGCAGGCTCTGGCGCAGGTCTTAATCCCCGAGAGTGCCTAGCTTTAACTCTCGGTCCCCCAGGATCGGCCTCGGAGGTTCTGCGTCACTGTGGCTGCAGACTTGCCTCGCGATGCTCCACCCTGGGCTTTTCAGGGCCTGTTTGGTACTGCTCCTTGTCCAGCGTGACAACTTGATTAGAGAACATTCCCACTTGTAAACACACTGGTTTTTCAAAGAGATGTGAAGTTTCCCTTCAGAACCTGCACTCCATGGAGGGAGATAACTTATTTACATACTGAAAAGGTCAGTGTTGGACTATCAACGTTTCGAGACAAATTTGCTGCCGCTTGCAACTGGAGCATAAGAAGACTTGGGGAGGAGGCGACGCGGCTGCTGTCTCATCATCTGTGTCAAGAGCGAGCGAGCGTCGGTACCTACGCAGGCTGTCTGTGCGGGCAGCCAGGACTGATGGTCAGGCTCCTTCACAGTTAGAGCCTCTCTGATTACTATCGCGTCTCAGCCTCACCTATTGAAAACGGTTAATTAATTGGAATGGAAATATTTGCATAATAGCTTTTCAGATTCTATTAGTAAAACACAAATCATCATAATAGATTTTAAATTATGCGGCTGCCGCATTACTTAACCTTCCATTTGCATTAGGAAAAGTAGGCTTTTGAAGGGCTTAAATATTTCCTTTTGTGGACAGTCTCTTCAGAGTCTCGTAAAATATCAACAACTTTATTTCGCTAATATGTATTAAAAGAAGTCATAAAAGCATGAATTTTCTCTGAAATTGCTAAAATGTTTTTGTTCCATGCCCATTTGTACATTCAAAGCAAAATAAGAAAATTGGGACCCATGGCTCCACCTGAATGTCGGCTATAGCATGAGAGTCAAGTCACCCCTTACTCTCCACTGCAGGTGGAAAGCTAATTCCGAAAGGCGGGGAGGGGGGGAGGATGAGGAGAAAGAAAGTCTCGTTCCTTGGTGAGAGCAGCCAACCTTGGGCGGCGGCAGCTGTTGCTCTTCACGCCATAGACCCGACCGTGGCACGCTGAGTGCTTGAGGTCCCACAAGAGCACCGTTTTCAGGGCACTTGGGCGAGGTAGCCCCACCTCAGCTGCGGCTGCTCTCCACAAAGCCCTGTGAGGTCATCGCGGCTTGCTGGGAGCTGCAGCAGCAGCTGCCACCCAAGTTCTCAAGGGGACCCTGTGCTGCATTCCACGTTCACTGCCCCCCAGGGGACCTATGAAGCCAGGTGTGGACCTGGGTTCATTTCTTCATTGGAGACCTGAGGAGCGGCTCCAGGAAGAAATCGTTCTGTGTGTGTGTGTGTGTGTGTGTGTGTGTGTGTGTGCGCGCGCCTATCTCTGTGTGCCCACCGCTTAACAGTCACATCCGCCAGGCTCTGTGCTTTCTGTGACTCCGATTTAGGGAGATAGAAGCCAGTGCCAGTGACAAGCCAGCTCTTCGTTAGCATCAAACAGTGTGTCACAGAGATTATGCGAACTTGCTTAGCCACAGTCCTCAGGGCCTTATGTAACAGCCGGCTTTCATGACCATTGTTTTGAAGCAGAACAGTGGTATCGGCTGTGCTCGGGACTTCTGGCAGGGATGCTGTGTGACCAGGAGACCGGGCTTTCCACTGTGTCTGCACTTTCCTGACTCTGGCCCTCTGTAACGAGAGGCTGACCCAGATGCTGCTCACTGATTCTCACGTCTGCGCTTCCCCACCCTGCCTCCCCAGAGTACTTGGCTGAGCAGACACAGCGGGCGCTGCACCGGTCAGTCTCCATGTCATCCGCGTCCACCCACCCTTTCCGGGACCTCCCGCTCGGCAGGGAGCAGCACTGCAAGCTGCTTCCAGGCGTGGCTGACGTCCAGGCAGGGGAGGTGGCCCGATGGACAGTGGATAAGGTGAGTGGAGCTGCTCTGGGGCCGTGGGATGCACGTGCCCAGCTGCTGAGAATTCCTCTCAGGCACTGAATTCACTGTCTCGAATCTAAGATCCACATTTCAGGGAGGACACAGGCATGGTTTTGAGGAAATCTGGAAATCACAGTGGGGGTTGCCCGCCTCTCCCCAACCATATCGCAGCATCATCTCTGTGCTCTGTGGCTCATTTAAGCAGAGGGTCCAAGCGTCCAGTCTTACATGGCAGATGGAATCTGAGGAAGCCCAAATGTACAAGCATCTCAGCTTTGAGTCCCGACAGCTCCTGTCCTGGGCAGCAGCTTCTCTGGGCGAGCACCCACCCCCAGGGGCTCTGTGTCCCCAGGGGCTCCCTCTGCTGGTGCCCATGGGACCTTGAGGATCTGTGTTCTCACCACTGAGCCCCTTTGTGCTGCCCATTTGTCCATCCAAAGTCACAAATTTTAAAGCAAATTAGATCACAATGCTGTGCAAGAGCTGTACCAGAGAACAAAATGGATTTGATTTTAATATAAACTTGCCTTATAATATTAGTGTTTAATAATGAAATTTTTCATATTTAAAAACAATTATCTTTTGAAGAAAATGTCTTTGATTGACATTCCTTTTGATAAAGGTATTCTTTTGCACTAGTTAAGCCTTAATTTTTTTGAATGGAGGAAAAACCTGGGTTACTCTAAGAACAAGATTAGAGCTGGAGTTAAATTAGTCACCAAATGTTGATTGAGCACTTACTGTAGTCAACTCAATCTTGGTTAAAGCCTTCCTTTCCGGCCTTGGACAAGCAGTGGACGGTGAAGGCCACCCAGACGTCAAGGTTTGGAGTGAGCCCTGCTCCTGCCTCTTTCTCCCAGGCACCGCACAGACTCTGCCCGGTGGCGCCCCCCTGGCCAGCGCCCCGCCCAGGATTCCTGCACATGGCGCAGAGGGACTGACAGCTTTTCCCCAGCACACTCTGCCTGCCCACCTCTGCTCCCTCTCCCCCCGCAGGGCCTCATAGTCCTGGTAACAGAGAGTAGACTGAGTATGCCAGGAGCTGGCTGGGTGTTTGGGGAGAATGACTAAACGTGATCAAGCATATGCAAAAATCTGGCCCTCCCCCCCAAAGCATGCATCAGCTTCATGACCAAGCTGCCTGAGTTAAAACCTATTGTCTCTATAATCAAATCATGTATGGTTTTGCCCTTGAAACAACACTGCACATAATGGGGAGTTCGACTACAGAACACAAGGGCAAGTTATTCATCCCTGCCTTTCAAGACATTCATCTGAAGTTTTGCCTTTCTCAAAGACTGAGAGTGGCCGTGCTCCTGGCTCCTCGCACCGTCACTGTCCCGCTCAGAGAGATGTCATGGGGAGGGCCCAGCCGGGATGCAGCCCCAGCCCTACGTGGATGCGCAGAGCAGCTGCGTCCTGAGAGTCGGTGAACATGGTAGAGAAGCGCGAGTTCAGTTCCGGTTGTGTCTCCACCCGACTTAACGCAGTGCGGGCTCTCCAGCCACATCCTCAGCATATCCTTGAGCCTGCATGGCTGCCGGGCCTGCATTTTCAATCTGACCTTCCGCCCCGCCCCAACTAGCCCTCCCGCTCTGGGCTGCGGGGCCCGGCTCCTCCCCTGACCCTGCCTATTCTTATATCGACACAGTTGCTACCACTGCCTCAAATGCCACCAGCCGCCATCTGCTCAGCTCGGTGCTCCCTGCAGAAGCCTCTGGGTTGGGTCAGTCATCCTGTCTGTGCTCCCCGGTCATCTGAGTCTTCTGTCTGCCCCAGCACTCACCGGTCTGACCCCTGAACAAATGAGAAGAGACCTTATCTCAGTCATTTAGCATGTATCTTGAAAACCTCTTGCTATATCCCACACTTAGTAAATAACACGATAAATGTTTGTTGAAGGCATGGTGACTGACCAGGGCACCATGAGCTGAATTTTGAAACCAAAAGTGGGATATATCTAAATAGAAGAAGGGAAGACATTCCAGTTCTCATTCCAAAAAGAAGGGAACAATAGGAGGTTGCATGGAGGAGTGTATGATATATGCCAGGATGGCCAATACACCATGCATTCTTTACTAACATTGATAATGATAGCAAACAGTATTAATACAGTTATACTAGAGCAAGTACTCTGATTTTATAGAAAGAGAAATTGAGGCACTAAAGACTGTCATTTTTTAAAATTATTTTATTATTTCAATTGAATATATATGGGGTAAAGGTTCAGGTATGAAACTCATAAAACATCATCTGCACACGGCATCATGTACCCCTTGCCCCAAGCGAAGCTTCTTGTCCTCACTTTTCCCCCTTTCTACCACCCACCTTTCTTTCCATCTGTCCATCGCCACAACGGTTGTCTGTGTCTATATGTTATGTACATATTGTTGTTTTTTTCTTAATCCCTTCACCTTCTATCGTGCAGCCCCCCAAATCCCGTCACCTCTGATAGCTGTCAGTCTGTTCCATGGATCCATGTCTCTGTTTTCTTTTGTTCATCAGTTTAAGTTATTCATTAAATTCCACATATAAATGAGATCATATGGTATTTGTCTTTCCCTGGCTGGCTTGTTTCACTTAGAATAACACTCTCCAGGTCCATCCATGCTGTCACAAAAGGTAAGATTTCCTTCTTTTCTACAGCCACGTAGTATTCCAGTGTGTAAATGTACCACAGCTTTCTTATCCACTCACCTACTGATGGGAGCTTGGGCTGTTTCCATAGCTTAGCTATCATAAATAATGTTGCAGTGAAGGAGGGCTGCATATATTATTTCAAATTAGTGTTTCAAGATTCTTAGGATACATTCCCAGAAGTGGGATCACCGGGTCAAAAGGCAGTTTTAATTTTTTGAGGGAACTCCATACCATTTTTCACAGTGGCTACATGAGTCTGCATTCCACTATCAGTGCACATCCTCGCCAACACTTGCTGTTTGTTGATTTATTGATGACAGCCATTCTGGCAAGTGTGAGGTGATAGCCCATTGTGGTTTTAATTTGCATTTCTCTGATGATTAGTGAACTTGAGCATTTTTTTATACATCTATTGCCCATCTATATGTCCGCTTTGGAGAAACATTTATTCACGTCCTTTGTCCACTGTTTTTCTTCTTTTCCAAGTGAGAGGAGGAGAGATAGGGAAACAGACTTTTACATGCACCCTAACTGAGATCCACCTGGCAACCCCTGTCTGTGGCCGATGCTCTGGGGCCATGCTCGCAACTGAGCTATTTTTAACATGGGAGGTGAAGGCTCCACAGGGCCATCCTCAGCACCCAGGGCCAAGCACTGCAACCAACTGAGCCATAGCTGCAGGAGGAGAAGAGAGAGAATGAAAGAGAGAGAAGGGGGGGGGGGGGGTTGAAGAAGCAGATGGTCACTTCTCCTGCGTGCCCTGACTGGGAATCAAACCTGGGACAACCACACACCAGACAGGCACTTGACCACTAAGCAACCCAGCCAGAGCCTTTGCCCATTTTTAAATTAGATAGTTTGTCTATCTGGTGTTGAGTTGTATAAGTTCCTTATATATTTTGGAAATTAACCCTTTATCAGATGTATCATGAGCAAATATGTTCTCTTATGCAGTGGGTTTCTTCTTGATTTGGTTGAAAGTTTCTTTTGCTATTCAAATGTGGTCTCATTTGTTTATTTTTTTCCTTTGTTTCCCTTGCCTGGGGAGGTAAAAATATTGCTGGGAAAAATGTCTGAGCCTTTACTGCTTGTGTTTTCTTCTAGAATTTTTATGGTTCGTGACTTACATTTAAGTCTTTTATACATTTTTTAGTTTATTCTTGTGTATAATGAAAAAATGTGGTCTAGTTTCACTTTTTGCATGTAACTGTCCAATTTCGCCAACACCAAATATTGAAGAGACTTGTCTTTACTCCACTGTATGTTCTTGTTTTCTTTATCAAATATTAATTGACTATAAAGCATGGGTTTATTTCTGGGCTCTCTGCTCTGTTTCATTGATCTATATGCCTGTTCTTATGCCAGTACCAAGCTGTTTTGATTACAAGGGCCTTGTAGTATAGTTTGATATCAGGTATTGTAATACCTCTAGCTTTGTTCTTCTTTTTCAAGATTGCTGAGGCCATAAGGGGTCTTTTTTTGTTGTTGTTCAATATAAATTTTTGGAATATTTGTTCTAGATCAGTGAAATAAGTCATTGGTATTTTAATAGGCATTGCACTGAATCTTTAGATTGCTTCGGGTACTATGGACATTTTAATGATGTTAATTCTTCCAATCCATGAACATGGTATATGCTTGTACTTATCTATATCTTCCTGAATTTCTTTCTTCAATGTCCTATAATTTTCTGAGTACAGGTGTTTTATCTCTTTGGTCAAATTTATTCCTAGGTACCTTATTTTTTGTTGCACTGGTAAATAAGATTGGTTTCTTAATTTCTTTTTCTGATAGTTTATTATTGGTGCATAAGAATGCCACTGATTTCTGAATATTTTGTATCCTACTACTTTACCAAATTTATTTATTAGATCTAGTAGTTTTTTGTTTGTTTGTTTGTTTGTTTTTGTTTTGACAGAGACAGAGAGAGGGATAGATAGGGACAGACAGACAGGAAGGGAGAGAGATGAGAAGCATCAATTCTTTGTTGTGACACCTTAGTTTGTTCATTGATTGTTTTTTTTTTTCATATGTGCCTTGACAAGGGGCTACAGCAGAGCAAATGACCCTTTGCTCAAGCCAGCAGTCTTTGGGCTCAAGCCAGTGACCATGGGGTCATGCCTATGATCCTATGCTCAAGCCAGCGACCCCATGCTCAAGCCGGCGACCCTGCACTCAAGCTGGTAAGCCCACGCTCAAGCTGGATGAGCCCATGCTTAAGCCAGCAACCTCAGGATTTTCAACCTGGGTCCTCTGCATCCCAGACTGATGCTTTATCCATTGTGCCACCGCCTGGTCAGGTAGATCAAGTTGTTTTTTGGTAGAGTCCTTCAAGTTCTCTATGTATAATATCATGTCATCTGCAAATATTGACAGTTTGACTTCTTCCTTTCCAATTTGGATGTCTTTTATTTCTTCACCTTGTCTGATTACTGTGGCTAGAACTTCCAGAATTGTGTCAAATAATAATAGTGAAAGTGGATATCTCTGTCTTTCCTGATTTTAGGCTAAATGTTTTTAGTTTAGGATGGATGTTGGCTGTGGGTTTGCCATATATGGTCTGTATTATATTGCAGAATGATCCCTCTATTTCCACTTTGCTGAGAATTTTTATCATAAATGGGTGCTAAATTTTATCAAATGCTTTTTCTCCATCTATTGATATGCTTATGTGAATTTTATCTGTCATTTTGTTATGTGATGTGTCACATTTATTGATTTTCAAATATTGTACCTATTTTGCATCCCCAGAATAACTCCCACTTGATTGTGATGTATGATATTTTATTGTATTTCTGGATCTGGTTTGCTAGTATTTTCTTTTCTTTTTTTCTTTTTTTTTTTTTTTTTAGTATTTTTGCATCTATGCTCATCAGGAATATTGGCTTATAGTTTTCTTTCTTTGTAGTCTTTGTAGTGTCTTTAT
The DNA here is from genome assembly GCF_036850765.1 of Saccopteryx bilineata. NCBI lineage: Eukaryota > Metazoa > Chordata > Mammalia > Chiroptera > Emballonuridae > Saccopteryx > Saccopteryx bilineata. The sequence continues at coordinate 54,051,134 of NC_089500.1, read as the reverse complement.
CTGGTTTTAGGATTAGGATAATGCTGGCCTCATAAAATGAGCTTAGGAGGCTTCCCTCCTCTTGAATTCTTTGGGATAGTTTTAGAAGGATAGGTGTTATTTCTTCAAATGTTTTGTAAAATTCACCTGTGAAGCAATCTGGTAAAAGACTTTTGTTTGCTGTGAGTTTTTTGATAACTACTGTATTTCAATTTCATTTGTTATAATCAATCTGCTCAGGTTTTCTGATTCTTCCAGATTCAGTTTTGGAAGATTATATGTTTCTAGGAATTGCTCCATTTCATCCAGGTTGTCCAATTTGTTGGCATATAGTTGTTCATAGTATTTTTTTTACAGTTGTATTTTTGTGGTTTCAGTTGTTACTTCTCCTCTTTCATTTCTAATTTTATTTATTGGGGTCCTCTCTCTTTTTTTCTTGATGAGTCTGATTAAAGGTTCAATGTTGTTTATCTTTTCAGAGAACCAGCTCTTGGTTTCATTGATCTTTTGTATTTTTTTTTTAGTCTCTATGTCATTTATTTCTGTTCTGATCTTTATGATATTCTTCCTTCTACTTTCTCTGGGCTTGTATGTTATTCTTTTTCTAGGGCTTTTAGATGTTGGGTTACATTGTTTATTTGAGATCTTTATTACTTTTTTTTTTAATTTTTCTGAAGTTGGAAACGGGGAGGCAGTCAGACAGACTCCCGCATGTGCCCGACTGGGATCCACCCGGCATAACCACCAGGGGGCGATGCTCTGCCCATCTGGGGCATTGCTCGGTTGCAACCAGAGCCATTCTAGCGCCTGAGGCAGAGGCCATAGAGCCATCCTCAGCACCCAGGCCAACTTTGCTCCAATGGAGCCTTGGCTGCAGGAGGGGAAGAGAGAGACAGAGAGGAAGGAGAGGGGGAGGGGTGGAAAAGCAGATGGGCGCTTCTCCTGTGTGCCCTGGCTGGGAATCGAACCCAGGATTCCTGCACACCAGGCCGACACTCTACCACTGAGCCAACTGGCCAGGGCCAGATCTTGATTACCTCTTGAAGTAGGCCTATAATGTTATAAATTTCTCTCTCAGGACTGCTTTCACTGTGTCAAATAGATTTTGGGTTGTTGTGTTCTCATTTTCATTTGTTTCTAGATAACATTTTATTTCTTGATTTCATTGTTGACACATTCATTGTTTAATAACATGCTACTTAGACTCCATGTGTTTGAATGTTTTTCAGTTTTTTATTCTAGTTGATTTCTGGTTTCATACCATTCTGGTCAGAGAAGATGCTTGATATGATTTCAGTCTTCTTGAATTTGTTGAGACTTCGTTTGTGTCCTAACATGTGGTCTATCTTTGAGAAAGTTCCATGTGCACTTGAGAAGAATGTATATTCTGCTGTTTTGGTGTGAAATGTGTAAATATTAAATCCATCTGATCAGTGTATTATTTAAAGTCACTGTTGCTTTGAATTTTTATTCAGAAGATCTATTCATTGGTGACAGTGGGGTGTTAAAATCCCCTCCTATAACTATAATATATTGCTGTCAGTCTCTTTCTCCATGTCCACCAAGATTTTCTTTATATATTTGGGAACTCTTATGTTGGGCACACATGTTTACAGGGGTTATAGCTTCTTACTATATTGTTAACTTCAGTATAATGTAGTGACCTTCTTTGTCTTTTGTTATGACCTTTGTTTTGAAGTCTGTCTTGTCTGATATAAGTATTGCTATCCCTGCTTTTTTATTTTATTTCCACTTACATGGAATATTTTTTCCATCCTTTCACTTTTATTCTATGTGTATGTTTTGTTCTGAGGAGGGTCTCTTGTACACAGCACATGTATGGGTCATGTTTTCTTATCCATTCAGCTACCCTATGTCTTTTGATTGGAGCATTTAGTCCATTTACTTTTGAGGTTATTATTGATATGTACTTATTTATTGCCATTTTATTATTCTTTAAACCTATAATTCTCTTTCTCTCAATTTGTTTTTTTCTTTCCTCTTCTTATAGCAGGCCTTTTAACATTTCTTGCAGTACTGGTTTAGTGGTAATGAGCTCCTTTAGCCTTTTTTTTTTTTTTTCTGCCTGGGAAGCTCTTTATTTCTCCTTCATTTTTAAATGATATCCTGGCTGAATAGAGTAGTCTTGGTTGTAGGTCTTTGATTTTCATCACTTTGAATATTTCATGCCAGTCCCTTCTGTCCTGGAGTGTTTCTGCTGAGAAATCACTGACAGCCTTAGGAGGGCTCCCGTGTAGGTAACCGACAGTCTCTGTCTTGCTACTTTTAGGATTCTCTCTTTGTCTTTAAGCTTTGTCATTTTTAGTATGATGTGTCTTTGTGTGGGTCTCTTTGCTTTCATCTTGATTGGGATTCTGGGCTTCTTAAACTTGTGTGACTTTTTCCTTCAGCAAGTTAGGGAAATTTTCCAACATCATTTCTTCAAACAGGTTCTCTCTCCTTCGTTCTTCCTCTTCTCCTTCTGGTACCCTTATAATGCTGATGTTGTTACATTTGTTGTTATCCCATAGCTTCTATAGACTTTCGTCAACTTTCTTAATTCTTTCTTATTGATAACGTGCTTGGGTGCTTACTGTTATCTTGTCCTCACTGGCTACTGATATCTTCTAATATATTCATCGTTTCAGATATTGTATTTGTCATTTTTGACTGGTTCTCTTTTTGGTTTCTGTGTCCTTTTTAATGCTGACTATCTCTTTAAATTCTCACTGAGATCATTCATTCTTCCCCTAACGTCGTTGAGCATCCTTATAACCATTGTTGGAAACTCTGCATCTGGTATCTTGGTTGCTTCCATTTCATTTAATTCTTTCCTGGAGATTTCTCTTGTTTTTCATTTGGAACATATTTCTTTGTCTCCCCATTTTTGTGTGCCTCTTTATGTTTGTCTCTGTGTACTAGGTAGATCTACTATAATCCCAAGCATGTTATGAGGGATTTCTGAGATAGGTGTCTTGTGGGCCTCAGTGCCACAGCCTTTTAGATCATCTGAGCTAGGTTATTCAGAAGTGATTCTTATGTGGGTTATGTGCCCTCTTTAGTTATAGTTGAGATTTGAGTGCTGTCGGCATATTTTTGGGTAGTGTTAATCCTCAGACTGGCTGATTATAATAAGGATAGACCTCATTCACCTTGTATGAGTCACTGTTCAGGGTTTGCTCCAAGTTGTTCCTGTCTGATTTCTGCCAGAGGTTCCCTATGGCTGTGCAATTTGTGTGTTTAATTGGGTCAAGCTGTGGTATGGTTTGAAGCCCACAGCTGGGTGCATTGATTTTGGGCCCTTTTGGTCAGGACTCCAGTGCTTGTTTTTTGTTGTTGTTGTTTTGTTTTGTTTTGTTTTTTTACAGAGACAGAGAGTCAGAGAGAGGGATAGATAGGAACAGACAGACAGGAACACAGAGAAAATAGAAGCATCAATCATTAGTTTTTCGTTTTGACACTGTAGTTGTTCATTGATTGCTTTCTCATATGTGCCTTGACCATGGGGCTACAGCCACCGAGTAACCCCTTGCTCAAACCAGCGACCTTGGGTCCAAGCTGGTGAGCTTTGCTCAAACCAGATGAGCTCGCGCTCAAGCTGGCGACCTCGGAGTCTCGAACCTTGGTCCTCCACATCCCAGTCCAATGCTCTATTCACTGCACCACCGCCTGGTCAGGCTCCAGTGCTGTTTGATGTCAGATGTTGTGTGTAACAAGCCTGGGCTACCTGTCCGGAGCTACCACTTTATTCCCTGTTTATGGCTGCGTCTACTAGGCCTGGGTATGTGTGGGAGGAACCAGGCTATGTTCCTGAATTGGCTTACTGTAGCTCTCAGTTAGAGGCAAGTTAATAGAAGTCCAAGGGTCCTTGAGATCAGTGTCCACCTGCTGGTTTCTCTGATTCTCCCTCCACCCCACCCTGGAGATTGCCTGGACTTCCTCCAGAGTCTCATGAAGAATGATTATAGAGTGGACCCAAGCTGGTCATGCCCCTCTGACAATTCCACAGGGCTCAAGATTGGTAGGACAGGGCAACCGGGTCTGCAGGACAGGGCCAGTGGGTCCTCCACTTGGGGGCACTGTGGTCAGGTGCTCATTGGGTAGAATATGGCCTCTACTCCTGAGCCATACCTCTCAGTCTCTGCCAGAGTCTGCAGCTGACCACAGGAGGAGTGCACCACAGGCTCAGGTTGGGTGCAGCCAGCTGTCCCCTCTGCAGGAGCAAACTTGGCAAAATGGGCCACCAGGGCATGGACAAACAGATCAAGAAGGTCTTTTGTTGGGCATAGCACTGCCTGAGTCATGGGAGGGGGCAGGCCACTCTCCTCTCCTTAGCTCTGTAGCCACTCCTGTACGATTGGAGGACTGGAGCCTCTGGGCGGGGGATGCACACTTTAGATGTCCCTGCTCCGAGAGATCAACGCAGCCCTCTGCTGGTGGTGGCACAGGCCCTCAGGCAGAGAGCGAGGTGCTCGTCTGCTGGCTCTTGAGTTGTGCCACCAGAAACCCAGACAGGAGGCTTTGAGGGGTCACAACACAGGTCCCAGCTCTGCACTGCTCCCTTCCCTCCACAGAACCAAATGGAACCCAGTGGATGGGGCCAGCTGGACCTGGGAATGAAAATCCAGGCAGCCCTCTGCTGGGGGTGGTCACAGGCCCTCAGGAGGGGAGGAAGCTGCCCCCCCAACTCCTCAGCTATGCTGCCAGAGAAAATGGCAAGGGAGTCTTCTGCTGGAGGAAAGACTGGCCTCGTTCTAAACCCATGGGATTCAATGACCTTCTGAGAGTCTGCCTATAGATTCTCCAGAAAAAGAGTGCACTTCAGACCCCTGTTGGATGCAGCCAGCAGTCCTCTTTGCTCAGCAACCTGTTTGGAGCTACAAGTCATCCACAGTTTTTGGCTGCCTCCACGGGGCCTGGGTGCACATGAGAAGGACCATGCTGTAACCCAGCATTGGCTTTTACCAGCACCAGGCCCAGGGGCGGGGCAGCAAAAGTCCCAAGGCACCTCAGGATCTGCTTCTGGGTGCCTTCGCCTGCTGGCTTCCTTTCAGGCTCAGTCACTGAAAGAGCTTCTGGTGGAGCCACGAGGATGGGGCGAGTGGATCTTCCACTGAGGGGAGGTGTCAGTCAGGCTTCAGGGGTGGTGGTGGGAGTAGCCTCCACCCGAGTCACAGGGCTCAGCCTGTCCCAGATTTTGCCTCCACTTCGGCAAGGGAAGCCTTTAGGAGTCAGACAAGCAGGACTCCAGAACCTGGAAGCTGGGTCTACCTGAAGCCGAGAGGGTCATTCTATTGAATCTCCTGAGAGGAGGAAGTGCTAGTCAGGTATGTAAGGCAGTGGGGGAAATGGCGTCCCCTCAAAGCCAGACAACTGAGTCACTGATAACCCCTGACTCGGCCCAGACCTCTACATGCTGGCCAAGGCAGATGACTCCTCCACAGAGTGGGATGAGAGAGATTCCGAGGGGGAGCGCAGTTGCTTCCCCCAGGCTGGTGCCACTGGGAGGGGAGTGTTCCACCCAAGAAAGATGGCGTCTGCGGTATCGGGGAATGACTCAGCACAGTGATCCTAGTGGCTGCCCCCCCATGTTTCTCCCCAGAGCCACAAAGCCCTGACTCTTGTAATGTGACTCTAGTCCACTCCACCCTCCCCCTCTTCTGGAGCCCAGGGTGAGTTTTCTGTGTTGGCCCTTTAAGAAGTTGTCTGCATCTCTGCAGAGTCCTGTCTCCTTCTGGCAGATAGAAACGGATGCTTTTTGCAGCCGGATATTTTGTGGGCACCTATTCCAGGCTCCGAGCTCTGGGATGGGTGGCCTGAATTGGGATTTAGGCCCTTCCTTTCTCAGAGGGAATTACCCCCACCTCTGGAATATCCCTCTGGAAGCTCAGCCACTGCCCTGAGGAGCAGGGCCAGCCTTTTATGTGTTTCTGCACTTCCTACAAGTTTGGATGTGGCTTCTTCTGTAAATCCTTGGATATACAACTCTTCATCTAGTCTTCAGGATAACTGACCTTTCATTTAGTTGTAACTCCATTTTGGTCCAGGGAGGGAGTGAGAGTAATAGTCACCTACTCTACCACCACCTTGGAATTTCTTGAGACTAAGTCATTTCTTAAAGTCACATAGTGAGCCATATCCAGAGCTGATGTGTTGCTTACCAGGCACACTGCCAATCTGGTGTAGAGAACAGTGACCAGGGGCGGGAAGTTGGGACAGCTGTGTTAGGTTTGCTTGCAGCTTTACCAGCTGCAAACACTTTGCTTGATCAGTGCGTGAGCACGTGGCAGAGGCATGTGTGCATAGCCTATATGAGGCTATGGGTGCTTCCGCTGGGCAGTGATTCTACCAGATCGCTCTCTTGCCACCATGAGTTGTGGTTTTCCTTGCTCCCTTGCCCTTACTGCGAGTAGCAGATTCTCCTTTATTTATTAGCTCTTTTATTTTGTTGTTTATTTGTGAGCCTCCAGTAAACGAGTATGGCCCAATACTTTCTGGCTTCGCAGTTTATCTACTGTCTGCCCGAATCCAATGTGAATCTGCCTGGCCTCGGTCACCAGGGTTACATTGGGCCAGGCGTGGGGTCAGGCACCGGCATGTGTGTTAGTTGGTGGACACTCTGGGCCATCATAGGGTCTTAGGCAGAAAGTTACTTTGTGAAGATGGTGCTTCAAGAAGATGAGAATGGCAAAAATCTTCCAAAAGAGTAAGAGTGAGAAGAGGCCAAGGAGAGGGAGATGGGCAGACGTCACCACCACACTCCTAGTGTGGAAGAATCGGGGCCTGGGCTGGACACTACACGAGAAGGAACCACCCAAATCTAGTATGTGTTTTAAAGTCAAATTAAACAACACAGGGACACAGATCAGGCACTGAGATAAAGAGATGAAATGAACCAAACAACTAAGGTGCCTCAATGAAGAATTGATGCTTCTCATCTCTCTCCCTTCCTGTCTGTCCCTCTCTCTGATTCTCTCTCTGTCTCTATCAAAAAGAGAGAGAGAGAGAGAGAGAGAGAGAGAGAGAGAGAGAGAGAAATTAAGTGAACCAACTGTGATTCCATGCAAAGTCTCAGCACTGTAGTCCAGAACCTCCTTAGGATACTAATGTGAAAGCACAGGGACCTAGAGTTTATCTAAGGAATGGGAAAACAGTGATGCTGTTGAAAGAATCGAAACTCTGGGGAAAAGATCCAATTTGGGGACAGGAGGTTAAGATGATGAATATAATATGGGACATTTTGAGTTCCAGACCCCTGCAGATTACACCAGTGAGTTTGGAACAGCTATTCCAGTGGGCAGAAATACACATGACAGCGAGTGCTCACCAAGCAGGTGACCGTCCGGAGAGAGTGGCAGGGCTAGAGGTCAGCAGGCCCGTGTAGGCAGTGCCAGGGCCGCGTTTGGAAAGGGTTACCCCGAAGAGATGCGGGGGGGGGGGCGGCGTCACGGAAGGCAAGCCCCAGGGGAGGTGCCTGTTTTCAGATGTGGGTCAAGGCTTCCTGGCTGGCTGTGGAATTGGGTTTTAGGGGATTTGAAAAAATTGTGTGTAGCCTGTATATATATTTTTTTCCTTAAGAGGAGGACTCAAAATAATAAACGTGTTTTGATTTTTTTTTGAAGGGAGCCACTATCCAAAAAGAATAGGAACCGCTGTTTTAGGAACATTAAGCACAGAATAGGAAATTTGTAGGGGGGCTCTGATCTGACAAGTTTCAAGTCTGGCACTGAACAAAAGTGAGAAAGTAAAAGGTGATTAAAAGGAAGTCGATGGTCTTATTAGGTTAAAAAAAGATTTCAAAAGGAAGAGACTCACTGTGGAGAAGACCAAAGATGGCATCAGGGGTTATGGAGGAGACGAGGCCACCGTTCCTGTGTCCTCGTCATCGAGTACATATGGACCCCCAGCCTTTATCCCTGGAAGAGTCCGTGGGGATTGTCTAGATTGGGAATAAAACCACCATTGGAGATGCTGTCTTCAAAAAGTGCTCCAGCCCTGGCCGGTTGGCTCAGCGGTAGAGTGTCGGCCTGGTGTGCGGGGGACCCGGGTTCAATTCCCGGCCAGGGCACATAGGAGAAGCACCCATTTGCTTCTCCACCCCCCCTCCTTCCTCTCTATCTCTCTCTTCCCCTCCCGCAGCCAACGCTCCATTGGAGCAAAGATGGCCCGGGCGCTGGGGATGGCTCCTTGGCCTCTGCCCCAGGTGCTAGAGTGGCTCTGGTCTTGTCAGAGCGACGCCCCGGAGGGGCAGAGCATCGCCCCCTAGTGGGCAGAGCGTTGCCCCTGGTGGGCGTGCCAGGTGGATCCCTGTCGGGCACATGCGGGAGTCTGTCTGACTGTCTCTCTCCATTTCCAGCTTCAGAAAAATACAAAAAAAAAAAAAAAAAGGCTCCTGCTACTGATGTTCCATCGCCATCGCTCCCCTCCAGGGAGCCCTGCAAAGGAGGCTGGGTAACTTTTTCATGTATACATTGTAGTCTTGATATTGACCTAACGAGATGCTCTTGAGGGCAAGGACCGCATCCTAAATTTCTGTCACTATCTTCACACTCCTATTTCCTAGCACCACGCTGGGTCCTCAAGAAGAATCTGATGGGTTGAAAGTGTGGGCCTTGTGATGGTTCAGTGTGTCGCTTTGACAGTAAAGCACTCCTCAGAAGGGAGTCCATTCAGGGGGCATCCCAGAGAGTGGCAGCAGCCAGGTTTACAGCTGTTACTTGCACCACATGAGAAATGGCATGCGGGGTGGTGGGGATTTGAAAAGGCAGTTTGGGGCCAGCGGGAACATGGGGAGGAAGGGTGTGTTTTGTGCCCTGTCCCCATGGGAGAAAAAGCACAGCAGACAGGGTCAGGGCCTGATGGAAATGGACTTGTGTGTCTTGGTGTGAGGGCCATTCACTGAGACTGAAGGGGGGTGGCTGTCTCTGACGGAAGACAAAGCAGGGCAAGGACAGTCCCTTTTGTCTGCCTCCATTGTCTGGGAGGAGGACCTCAGCTCTCCTCTGCTCTGTGTCACCTGTGAAGAGAAGCCAGCCCAGGCGGGGCCTTCTCACACTTCCAGAGCACGGGAGCTGGCCTTTAACCCTCGTCACTGGCTGTCTCTACAGGAGCAGTGTTTGTCAAAGCACAGCTGGGCTTTAAAACCATTGTGGTGGTTCTAAAATGAAAGTGCATAATTGTAGAAAGTTTATTAAACTTTTATTAGAAATGAATGGGTGTGTGCACACACTCAAGTTATGGTCGGTGTGAAGTGTATTTCTTACTCTGGATCATAGAAATATTTTATAGAACAGTATAGGTGTTTAAGAGCAGGGACTAAAATATCCTTATATCTTTTTACATCTTTGTAGCAAAGTATCTTGCCCAGAATAGGTGTCTGTCCTTTATGTGAGTGAGGAAATGAATGAATAATGGGAAGGTAAATTTTATGCAGTACCCTCCTGCCAGGTGTCCGTGGGCACATGGGGGCTGAATGTGACATATTATATGCGCATTATAGCATATATGCTCTATGTGACTCAGGTATGTTTGGTTCACACATGGGTACTTGTAGTTCTTATTTTCAAAAATGCTTTTTAAAGCAGTATGTATAAATCACACCAGCCTCAAGTAAGTGCTCCCTAAATGTCCATTAACTTTAAAAGATGGTGGTTGCCATCAGGAGGGGAGTGTTTTTGACAAATTCAGGGGATTGCTAACTAAGCATAGAAGTTGCTAACACAGAGCCCTCAAAAAAAGGGGGGGCAAATAAACCGCACTGTTAAAAAATGAGAGCCAGGCTGGAAACATGGTCCCCAGCGGACTGCATCAGTACAATCAGGCACACAGCTACAGGCTCAGCAAAATGGAAAACACCACCATTTGAAAAGATTTAAGGGAGCAGCATTCCCACTGAAGAAAATAAGGCCTGCTGAGCTCCATCCACGAGGACGCCAGGAAAAGTAGGTCGCTTGGGAAGTAAGTTGGGTAAAGCGATGGGGCCCATCTAAGAGCCGCACGCTGTCTGTCATCGTTCTTAGTCTTTGCCAAACTGCTGTGTCATTGCTAGAATTAACTCGCTCAGTGTCCTTCCATAACAAGGCCGTGGCTTTAGCTGTGGGAGGGACACTGTGCTCTCAGGATTCAGGGAACACCCACACATCAGCCTCCACACCAGCGGTGCTTTCCTGAAGCCGAAGCCGAGGTCGCTGGCCCCCGGACTCCTGCAGAGCCGCCATTCCCACAGAAAAGCAGACAGGTTCACTCAGCCATCTTGGTTGGGCGCAAACAGGTGGTACTTTCCTCTCTCGTAGAGCTTGCTCCCATCCAGGGGTCGTCAAACTTTTTATAAAAACCGCCCACTTTTGCAGTGCTGGTCAACCTGGTCCCTACCGCCCACTAGTGGGCGGTTCAGCTTTCATGGTGGGCCAATCGCAGTGCTGTTTGATTGCACAGTAGGGATCAGATTGACCAGCACTGCAAAAGTGGGCGGTTTTTATAAAAAATTTGAAGACCCAAGAAAAGTTTTTAAGGAGAGAATGAGAGAGAAACTCTGATATAACTCCAGGGTATGTTAAAGCTCATCACTGTACATTTAGAAAATCTGTAGCAAAGTTGGTGTTCTACTAAAGCTTAAAATATAATTTCCTTTTAGGGGACTAGATCTTGACTAATAATATTGAGTCATGGTCAAAGCCTTTAGATATTTTTCAATTCTGGAGGAAAAAAGTCTGCCTGTTAGATTTCATGAAACTTGCTCTTCTCTTTGTAAAAGGAAAGATGGGTTAAATAGAATTAGAATCTCTTTCCAAAAAGAATTTTCAGACAGATGGTAAAGCAAACTTGATGTCTCTGCCCCCGCTGTCTGAGGGAGACAGACTGACTGACGCGGAAGGTGACACGGAAGATGAGCAGCCCAGCTGCGCTGACGCTGCTCCTAGGGACACCTTGCTCACACTGGTCTCTGTACTCCTTGGTTTAACACATTATTTATTCCTACTTAAAAACCCAACCTACCTTTGCCGTGGATTTTTTTTTTTTTGCTAACAATACTAAGAAGAGGAAATGTGATCCTTTTTTCTTTAAATATTTTTTTATTTATTCATTTTAGAGAGGAGAGAGTGAGAGAGAGAGAGAGAGAGAGAGAAGAGGGGGGAGGAGCAGGAAGCATCAATTCCCATATGTGCCTTGACCAGGCAAGCCCAGGGTTTCGAACTGGCGACCTCAGTGTTCCAGGTCCACGCTTTACCCACTGCGCCACCACAAGTTAGGTGATCCTTTTTTTCATTTGTTCGCTCAGCAAAGGATATTTTTAACCTACGTAAACCATCGAAACAACACTCAGCCCTTGTGCTGTGAGCAGAAGTTCCTGGAGAATGTATTTTAAAAGGCCATCTCTCTCCACACACTTGACTTTGCCTGTGGGGACCCAGGGGTCCTCTTGGTGGCATGGTTTCCCACAGAAGATAGTGATGGAGGTACAGTGATATGTATGTCTTCAGCTAATTCTTGGTCCCTCTTTTCTATATATTTTAATTTCCCTTACAACATTTCTGCCCCTCTTTCTGTAAAAAAAAAGTCATTGCAAAAGAACCCTCCTTTAGAGCAGTGGCTCTGAACCAGGGCAATGTTGGCAACGTTTGGACAAGTTTCTGGTTGTCGCAGGGGGGTGTACTGCTGGCACCTGGCAGGTGGGGCACGGCTGCCGCTAACCACCCGCAGTACACAGGCGGCCACAGCACAGGGAGATGGGCCCAGCAGGCAGGGGGCGCTGGGGCTCAGAACCCTGCCCTGGACCGCTTCCCTCGATCCCTCCACGCCTCTCCCGGCCTGTGGGCAGGTGCTCGGGGTTTCACCTTGCAGCTCCTGCTGCCGCCGGCTCCCTGCCATGCTGGCGCTGAGCCTCCAGGCCTGCCGTGCCCCCCACAGCCTTCTGCAGCCGCCTCCCAGCTGTGTCAGGCCCAGCCCATGCACACACTGCCAGGTCTCTCTCAGGCTCTCTCTCTAACACTGCTGTCCTTGTCCTGGGCCCTACTCGCCCATTAGGATCAACTGAGGAGTCCAAAACTAGATGCTGCGCATTTGATCCCGGTTCACCTCTGTGGCCTGAGCCTTGTCTGCAGTGGTTTTTAAAGCTCTCCAGCTGGTTCCAAGGTGTGGTCAGGGTAGAGACCCAGGGGTGGCTCCAGAGCTCCCCGGGGCCTGCTGACAGAAGTACAAGGGCACCCCTGGAGGCCACAGCCCTCCGCCTGCCTTTCCCACCCCTCCCCTTCTGCTCTGCGGCTGTAGCAAGCTGGACTCGCCTACTGATGACACGGTCCTGCCGTGGCCCTGGGCCTGCGATGATCTGTGCCGAGAGCCAGCAGTCCCGTGCCAGCTACCGCCTCCTCCCTGGGGTGTGTTTGCTGAGCTCCCACCTGAGATGCCCTCTGTCCTCTCTAGAAGCCATTCTTGCATATTGGACCATGCACATGGTGACTAGTAAGTCATTCCTCCCTAGCCATTTTCCTCTCTCCTCCCACCACCAATCAAACCTTTAACTCATGTAAAGTTCGGGCTCAACCTGATCACAGGCCCAGCCTTCCCAGCACCCAGAAGAGCCTCACTTGGAGCCGTGGTCGGGACATACGGGACCAGAAGAGCAGCCTAGCAGGCATCCCCAAACTACAGCCCACGGGCCGCAATGCGGCCCCCTGAGGCCATTTATCCAGCCCCCACTGCACTTCTGGAAGGGGCACCTCTTTCATTGGTAGTCAGTGAGAGGACCACTGTATTTGGCAGCCCTCCAATGGTCTGAGGGACAGTGAACTGGACCCCTGTGTAAAAATTTTGGAGACCCCTGTAGGGAATGAGAGGACAGGATGAGCTCCCGATGTTCAGACATGCAGCAGACAGAGGGACCCATTAGGACCGAGGTGTCTATCGTCTTTGTGAACATGTGCATTTCTATGGCGCCTGTGAGGCACCCACCCTCCCAGGATGGCTGCCAATTCAATTCTGAGAGCCCATCATGAGGAGCAGCAAGCCTTGGAACCCGTTGGCCTGGGTTCGAATCCAGGCTCTGCCACTTCCTGGATAACCTTGTGTCTTGGCTTCTTTCTAAATCAGTGTCCCGGGTCCCAGAAACTCTGTAAGCACTGCTGTCACCTGCAGCAGTAACCATGCATCTGCCACTTGGCCATCAGTATTCCAAGGCTTCCCTCAGCTCCTTGGAAATAAGTTTCGTGTTTCTAGTCCACCTGGGAAACAGAAACTGTTATCTCAGCAAGCAGACTCGGCTCCCTGGATACATGGGCTGCCAGAGCTCTGGGCTCACAGGTGCAGTGGCTGGGAATTGTAAGAGCAGAGGAGGCCAGACGGGCGCACACTGACACTCCCAGATGTCCCTGTGGCTTAAAGGTGCCATTGTGTGGCAGCATAATGACTGGTTTGAAAGGATTCTTTTTTTTTTTTCTTCCTCATCATCTCACACTTTAAGATGATTGCCAGTGACTCATGATTAAATATTTTTGCAGAATCAGAGGTGAATATACTCATTGTCCCTAAGAAGATGCTCTGAAATCTTTATACTAGACAGGCTAAACACCGCTGTGAGTCTACGGAACAGGAACAGAGCTCGAAGACGGGCACACACAGGTGTCGGGGCTGAGGTTCGCCCTGTGGGTGTTGGCCCAGTTCGCTCTGTTAAGTGGAAATAAGCCAATCCTGTGCTATTCTCTTCTGCAAAGTGCGGGGAGGTGCCAAAGTCTGCTGATGTCTTCTGGAGCCCCTGACGGGAGCAGGCACTCCCAGAGCTGTCTGACTGCAGGACACGTGGGCACAAGGCCTGGGCTCTCTAGCCTTCCTGTGGGCCTTCCCAGGAGACAGGAACGAAACTCGTGTGTACACAGTTCAGTCCACACAAGAGGCCACGAGCCAAAAAGAAAGAAGAGACAAAAAATCAGCAAGACAGTTCCTCCTAGAAAGTCTTCGTCCCAGGATTCATTTCCCATTGCTTTCTAGCTTACCGTTTACCCCTGCTGTGGCAGTGCTGGACCTTGCCAGAAGTGGCTGGAACCCAGGGCTATTCTGGTTGTTAGGAATCTACATCTCATCACATTTGTCAGTCAGCTCCTCCAAAGTATCCCCTGGGAACACTCAGTGACTTCCTGAGCTTGTAGCCAGATCGTTGCCGGATCTCTATTATCAGAAGGAGTTTGGGGCATGTGTGGATGGAGAGAGAGGAAAAGGTAAGGCTGGGAAATTGAACCAAAGAAACCAGTTTTCCAGAATTCAGAGTTAGGAGTCAGGAAACTTCAGTTCCAAAACCATCGTTGGCACCTAATGGCCGTGATTGACCTTAAGTGAGTTATTAAGTCTCTTTGGGTTTCAGCTTCATAGTTATTTAAGTGGGTCCTTCACATAAATCCCGGAGTCCCTGTGGTGAGTCAGGCTTTGGGTGAGGAACTGGACACTCAGATAAATGAGATGGGACCTGACCCTCAGGTCTACCAGAAGGCCAGGTGGACATGTCCTTATCTTTGACAGACATTGTGGTAAGTGCCATGCACAGACCCCCTGGCCTCATCTCTTACCCACAGGGTGGACAGGAGAATCAGATGAGGGAAGGTTCTAGAATGCCAGAACTCCTCACAGATGGAGACTATCATTGTCATCATGTAGGTCAGCCTGGAAATAAGAAGGCAGTAAAGATACGAGGGGCTGATCTAATTTCTGAGCTGGAGAATGCTAATGTGACTTGATAGTAACTATTCAAATCCCAGGTGTTTGAGGGATTCAAAGAATGTTTTAGCCCAATGTTGAATTACTACAACCCAAGCCATTACTTCAGGTGCGTGTTTTAAACCAGGCTTTCATCTTGCACTGCAGGTAGCGGAGTTCATACAGTCTCTGCTGGGCTGTGAAGAGCATGCACAGTACTTCAAAAAAGAGGTAGGAAATGTAAAATTATATATCTATTTCTATACTTCTAGACCCAGAGGGGCTTTGTTTCCATTTACTTAAGTATAAATAAGAGCAGTTTGGGAGGCAAGAGAAGGAGGTCCCAGCAGGAAGGAGCGTGGCCGTCGACGGCACAGCAGGGCCGGCCGCTGTCTCTGGCTCGCGTAGGTGTGCCGTGCTTTAGCGCAGAATGCTGTGGTGCCCCGGCTCACACAGCGCGCTGAGGGAGCAGACTGTTTAACCACATTGATTAATTAATGCTCAGAGGTGTTGTGAAGCCTCTGCAATGTGACTTCGGGTGACATTGGGGGCAGAGAGGAATCCCACCATGTGACCGCCCCCAGAGGGGCGAGGGGTGTTGTCCACTCCAGAGTGGCGGTGGGGCCGTCCTGTGCAGCCCTGCACTGCAGCCGCTTCGGGAGAAACGCAGAGAAGCCACAAATGCCTCTGTGGGGTTTCTGCTTCCTGCTTCCTCTTGGCTACACACATACCGAACTGCTTAACATTTATCCTGGAATTAATATCCATAGCTCTAGGGGCGCCAGAAGAGACTGGGCCCGCTACAGAATGACAATGCAGATAACAACGACAGTTACTGTTTATCGTAGGCTTGCCACGTGCCAGGCCCTGTGCATCCCTGTCCAGTTGTTGCCCTCGGGTCCTCACAACTCTCTAGGGCGGCTCAGCGATGAGGACCCGAGGGCATCAGAAGGGCAGTCAGGGTGCAGCACGCATCCACCTGAGTCCAGAGCCCCCAGCACTGCTCTCAAACTCTAAGGAAACTGGATTCCTGGAGACTCTAGGGAGCGACACACACCCTCCCTCTCTAGAGGTTGGGCACACACGGCTCAGGGGAAGTACTCTGTGAGTTCGGGGTCCTGGATCCTCAGAACCCCGGCAAGCCCTGAGTTCCAGGGAACTCAGTATTGGATCACTGCGGTGCCAGTCTTGGCAGCTTCCAGTGGAAACCTGGGTTTTTCCTGGTTCCGCCTGAGCCCAGCACAGCTTGGGCCAGTTGGCCCAGCCTCACACTTGGGCCACTCTGCATCAAGCAACTACCTAAGACCCACCGTGCCCACAAGTTTCTTTGCAAGCCAAGTTACTCAAACCTGGCACTTAGGAATGGCAGTGTCACCGTGGGCACGTCCCTTAAATCTCTCTTACCTCTTCTGTATAAACACAGAGTTCTGTGAGGGGACCTTTAAGGATCAGGATTAGTGTGTCCACAGTACCTAGCCCAGCTCTTGCCCTAGAGCTGGGGCTTAATAAGTGGCAGTACTGGAGACCAAAGGGCCTCCTCTGGAGACCGAGGAGCCCTGCCTGTCATCCCCACGTCATCTCTTTGAAGCTGTGTGACCTCAGGCAAGTCAATAGGCTAATTAACCGTAGGTTTTTTTTTCTCACCCACCTTATGGGGTTGTTCAGATGATCAAACACATCGAGGAGATTAGACTATCACTCCATAAACATTAACTGTTATTGTCGTCACCATCGCCACCGCCGTTACTTATTCCTAGCACAAATAATATCTGGCCAGTGGATGTGGCCGGAACGTGCTGGAGCCGAGCCCAGGTCAGGGTATGGAAGCAGGGAACTTCTCTCCTCCGATCTGGGAAACACTCTCTCACCCCCAGGAAAGGTGTTCCCTTTCTAAATGGATGATTCTTCATCAGGCAACATCACACATGCACAGGAAGATTTTTAAAACTCTTTTAAAACTTTTAAACCCTCACCAGGGATCCCGGGTGATCCCTTCCTTCATCAATGAGACATCAGTACCACAGGTTTATATCATTCATTTAAGAGGGTTAGAAACATAGGACTAAGTTCATGAAAGAATGTTACCACAGAAAACACTTTCTTTTTTCTTTTCTTTTCTTTTTTTTTTTTTAAGTGAGCTGAGCGGAGACAGATTCCTCTTGTGTCCCAACCGGGATCCACCCCCGTCTGGGTTCAGCGCTCAAACCAATCGAGCCACTGGCTGCAGGAAGGGAAGAAGGAGAGAAGGGGGAGAAGGGGGGGGGGGAGAGAAGCAGATGGTCGCTTCTCCTGTGTGCCTTGATCAGGGATAGAACCCCGGGACATCGATACTCCGGGTCGACACTCTATCCACTGAGCCAGTGGCCAGGGCCAGAAAACCCTTTCATCCTGTCCTTCTAGTTCCAGAACCAGGACTCATTCCGAGCCAGTGTATGTAAATAGGTTACCTGGGTGTAGAACCTCCCACCCACAGGCTCCGGAGGCCAACCCCTGAGACAACACGGAGTTTCCTCTGGAAACTGTGGGAACACAGTCTGCACAGTGGCCACTGGCCGTCACATCAGTCTCAGGAACGCCGTTACATCTCAGAGCACAGGATGTCTTAAAAGCTAGTAAACAAACATTTATTTTATATGTATTTCTGCTTATTATAGCATTTATCATTGAAAAAAGTAACATACAGGAATCCTAAAAGAAGAAAATAAAAAACAAAACCAGGACTCCACCAGCCAAAGATAACTTCCCTTAACATTTTGTACAAAGATTTTAGGTAATTAACTACATATATGTAGACATGAAGTCATGCCCATTTAATTTGACAAATGAAAACTGAAATTTTTCTGTATCACCATATCATGTTTTGTTAACAATTCATGAAAATTTTCCCAAATCATTAAGTGTTTCATTGAGACATGAATTTTGGTCACTGCCAGGTGAGACCATAATCAGTTTACTTCTGCTGTTTCTCAAATGCTTGGTTTCTTTCAATAATTCACCATTATAAATAACACTAGAGTGCACTCACTGCACAGCGTTCTCTCAGGGACGATTCCTGGAGATTTATGTGGCAGATGAAAGTGAGTTATTTTTAAGGCCCTTGATACAAATTCAGGCCACGATATTCAAAATATAGCAATAGAAATCGAGCCCGGGGGCAGTAAGTGTATACTGAATTCCTGTTTAACAGAGTGAAAGCCTTTTTCACTCAACTTTGTCTTGGAGTCCTGGGGGCGTGGAGCTGAGTGACAGTTGGCACCAGGTGGCGCGGGATGGCCTCCTTCACTTGTCACTGAGCTTCGCAGGGAGGCCGAGAGCTCGGGTTCAGAGTCACACGGCTCAGCACCCAGGAGTCACCGGAGGGTAAACAGGCTCTCATGGCTTTTTTATTTTTCCTTCTATGTATTTATTTACATGCAGCAGATTGATGGTAAAGCCTTCCTGCTCCTGACCCAGACGGACATCGTCAAAGTGATGAAGATCAAACTGGGCCCAGCACTGAAGATTTATAACTCGATCCTCATGTTCAGGAGCTCCCTGGACCTCCCTGAGGAAGCGCCTGTCTCAGGCCAGGAAGCCAGGGGCTAAACGCACCGCCCGAGCACCACCGCCCTGGGACCCGCTTCTCTCAGCAATCAAGTCGGTCCGTGTTGATTCTGTTTCAATGTCCCCATTGTCATATCCGCATTCCTGGACTTTTTAAATGGCTGTGGCTTATGTGTTTAGATGTTTCTCATGACTGGTCCAGCGCCAGGGATGGGGGCCCTGGCACGTGTACAGTTTGTGACTGTCTTTACCTTCAGTAGAGGTCCTTTCTGCTCTGCTGTGTAGCCACAAACAGACCAAAGATGCCCGCACACACACCTCTGCTCTTCTCCCTCACTCTAAAAGAAGCCGTTTCCCATTTTGAAAGCATAAAACTCTCAAGTGGTAAAATAGTAGAAAATAGAATTCATCCGTCCATTGTTAACTTTCTCACCGGAGCATCTGAGCTCCGCTGCAGTTTGCCACCTGGGTGTGGTGCAGCTAGGAGGCAGAGGCCCAGGGCTTTAGAAAGATTTCATGAGATTTTCGTTTACTTTACTCAGGAAAGTGTGAATCTTTTAAAAAATAATACCAGTAAGCACATGTCTTCATGACTCATAATTCTTTTCATTCCATTGCCTGATTCCTGGGTGTGCTCATGGAGTCTCCTGAGGTGGCCCCCAGTGTCGCCTAACAACAGCCTAGGCCTATAGTAGAAGCGGCGAGACCCTCCTGAGGCCGCTCCACCAGCAGTGCCTGGCAGGCGGGGTGTGGAACTGCAGGGGGCCTCATCCTGACACTCACATTGACTTAGGGAGCCAGACAGCCACCTGCACAAAGTCCGCCCGGCTGCCATGCTGAGGGGCCTCCCAAACCTGGTTTATCCTGCTGTCTGTCTGTCTGTCTGTGTCACAAGGAGTTGTGCTGCATCCCAGCCTTGTGTCCATCTTTACTGGGACACATCATTAAAAGGGACAATCTCCCACCCACTGAGCTTGCTGTTATTTGAACGATTCTGGATTGTTATCAGACCTTCTTTGTTCTGTGCAAGCGACTGTACCTGGGACTTTCATTGTGTGGGGTCAGTCCAACTGTGTTGTTGTTGTTAGAGGAAGTGCTTTTAAAGACAAGTGCTTCTTCGCTGGCACGCTCCTATAGGAAGAGCTACAAATGCCCCATGAAGTGGAGTGCCATTGTTTTTCTTAGTGGGGAGAGAAAGAAATGGATAAAAGGGACTCAGGCCTGACCACACCCATTTGCTTCATCAAGAATCGTTTGCTTGCCCTGGCCGGTTAGCTCAGCGGTAGAGCATCAGCCTGGCGTGCGGGGGACCCGGGTTCAATTCCCGGCTAGAGCACATAGGAGAAGCGCCCATTTGCTTCTCCACCCCCCCTTCCTCTCTGTCTCTCTCTTCCCCTCCCGCAGCCAAGGCTCCATTGGAGCAAAGATGTCCCGGGCGCTGGGGATGGCTCCTTGGCCTCTGCCCCAGGTGCTAGAGTGGCTCTGGTCGCGGCAGAGCTATGCCCCAGAGGGGCAGAGCATTGCCCCCTGGTGGGCAGAGCGTCGCCCCTGGTGGGCGTGCCGGGTGGATCCCGGTCAGGCGCATGCGGGAGTCTGTCTGACTGTCTCTCCCCGTTTCCAGCTTCAGAAAAATACAAAAAAAGAGAATCATTTGCTTTAAGAAAATCGATTCTGCTTGGAGAGTTTCTCAAACTTTAGGTCGCGGGGGGAAAAAAGCTTTAAGTGATCTTTCAAATATTACATTTCTATAGATTCTTACACAGATGGAATTTTAATATATTGTCGGTCGATGTAAATTTTTGTTTTGTTGGAGCTTTGTTTCGTTTTTTGGGGTTTTTTTGTTGTTGTTCTATAGACTGCCATGTACAATTAAAATTCTTGCTTCTTCATGTTAAAATTTTAATATATTTTAAAAGATAATAAACAGATAAAATAAAATGTTCACCGCTCTGCCTTAATGAATATGATGCTATAGCCTGTTCCCGTGCCACAGCCCGGAGGCTGTTTCTTTCCCCCGTGGACAGAGAAAGCTCGCACCGCATGCTTCATCCAGCAAGGATGTCACCATGTGGGAGCCCTTGGGATAAGTTCTCTTAGGAAAGTAAATTTAGCTGTTAATAACTTGCAAGATTTAATTTTAAAAAATACTCAGAATTGGCCCTGGCTGGTTGGCTCAGTGGTAGAGCGTCGGCCTGGCGTGCGGGGGACCCGGGTTCGATTCCCGGCCAGGGCACATAGGAGAAGCACCCATTTGCTTCTCCACCCCCACCCCTCCTTCTTCTCTGTCTCTCTCTTCCCCTCCCGCAGCCAAGGCTCCATTGGAGCAAAGATGGCCTGGGTGCTGGGGATGGCTCCTTGGCCTCTGCCCCAGGCGCTAGAGTGGCTCTGGTCGCGGCAGAGCGACACCCCAGAGGGGCAGAGCATCACCCCCTGGTGGGCAGAGTATCGCCCCTGGTGGGCGTGCCGGGTGGATCCCGGTTGGGCACATGTGGGAGTCTGTCTGACTGTCTCTCCCCATTTCCAGCTTCAGAAAAATACAAAAAACAAAAACAAAAACTCAGAATTGCTCATTGTAGAGGCTCCATGGAAGACATGAGATTTGGGTTCGTATATTTAATACATTTCAGCAGAAGGATCTAACAGAACACATAATGCCAAACAAGCCCAGTTAAGGTTGAACTGCTGTGTTCCTAGAAGACTGCGAGGTCAGACAGAGCTTGATCCAGATATCCAGCTGCCTGCCCCACTCCTCACTCACCCAGCACCTCAACCACGACATAATCAAAAAGCAACTCGGATGACCCCACCCTCGTCTTCCTCACCTGAGTGAATGATACCATCATCACAGGAGCTGCCAGAAAACTACACTTGGCTTTCTTTATCAGTTTCCAGGCTATAAATTCCTCTTCCAGCAGCCCATCACTGAGCACAGACACAGGAAGAGAGTGCCTGTCAGTTTTCCTGCTGGCCGGCAGTGCTGGCCGCCGCGCCCTGAAGGCAGGCAGGCCTCACCCCTCCCTGCCTTAACTTCAGAGCTCCTCTCTTTTCTCCACACTCCCCTTTCACTTAGGCCCCTCTCATTCTTGTCAAAGCGGGTGCCTCTGACTGCAGTGATGTCTCCCACTTCCCCTTACCGTTCCTCAGTCATCCTTCTTGGCGCCTTAGCTGTTAGGCTCCCACTTACTTAATGGCCTGACAGCAGCTGTGCCTCCACCATACTGCCCCTCACTCTTCATTGTTATCACATGCTTGTCTCCCCTCACTGGTCTAGAGCAGGGGTCCCCAAACAATGGCCCGCGGGCCACATGCGGCCCCCTGAGGCCATTTATCCGGCCCCCGCCGCACTTCCGGAAGGGGCACCTCTTTCATTGGTGGTCAGTGAGAGGAGCATAGTTCCCATTGAAATACTGGTCAGTGTGTTGATTTAAATTGACTTGTTCTTTATTTTAAATATTGTATTTCTTCCCGTTTTGTTTTTTTACTTTAAAATAAGATATGTGCAGTGTGCATAAGGATTTGTTCATAGTTCTTTTTTTATAGTTCGGCCCTCCAACAGTCTGAGGGACAGTGAACTGGCCCCCTGTGTAAAAAGTTTGGGGACCCCTGGTCTAGAGCATCTGTGAAGACGAAGATCGCTGCCACCTTGTTATCTTCTCAAGAATTTGACAGTACCTTGTACTCAATAGCCACACAAGAAGTTATTTGTAGCATCGGTGAATGAAATAAACCAAACTGAAATCTAGATCTCAGCTCTGCAACTTCTTAAAGAAGCATAACTTCTCTGTAAAACAAAATAATTTGTACTCCAAGGCGTTTTTTAGTTTTATTTTGCAGATAGGTGCACGTATGTAAATGTAACTGGCATCACATACATGTAAGGTGTCTGGCACCTAATGGCAACGAGGCCCCGACTCAAATCCTGAGATTTGAGTGCCTATCCAGGTGCCTAACCTAGAGGTATTCCTAACCAGCCAGCAAAGACCAGCTTGCCCCATTCACTCATTTCTTTTGAAGTATTGAGTTTTGATTGCATTGTGTTTTGCCTCAGATCATTTTAAAGAATATTGTTTGTTCCTGTAACTACCAAGGCAGAAAAATATACTCTTGAATGTGAGGTGTTCCTATGAATATATTCTTAACAATTAAGAATATATTCTTCATGAATATTTTTTTCTTATAAATTCTTCTTAAACCTTATTATCCTTATAAATACTATCATAAGGAATATATTTGTTAATAGATCCTTGAATATTCAGAGAATTCTTATATAGCCTTCCCGTGAATAAATATATTAATGAATAATGTATTCACAAGAAAGATTTCTTTAAAAATAAGTTTGCGCCCTGGCCGGTTGGCTCAGCGGTAGAGCGTTGGCCTGGCATGCGGGGAACCCGGGTTCGATTCCCGGCCAGGGCACATAGGAGAAGCTCCCATTTGCTTCTCCACCCCTACCCCCTCCTTCTTCTCTGTCTCTCTCTTCCCCTCCCGCAGCTAAGGCTCCATTGGAGCAAAGATGGCCCGGGCGCTGGGGATGGCTCCTTGGCCTCTGCCCCAGGCGCTAGAGTGGCTCTGGTCGCAGCAGAGCAACGCCCCAGAGGGGCAGAACATCACCCCCTGGTGGGCAGAGCATCACCCCTGGCGGGTAGAGCATCGCCCCTGGTGGGCGTGCCGGGTGGATCCTGGTCGGGCGCATGCGGGAGTCTGTCTGACTGTCTCTCCCTATTTCCAGCTTCAGAAAAAAATAAAAAATTAAAAAAATAAAATAAAATAAAAATAAGTTCGTGTTACACACTCCTTCTGCCCTTTGGTTTCTAGCCACAGCAGGGAGCTGAGAGCGCTTCACTCCTCAGGGCGCTGCTGTGAGACAAAGGGAAACTAACTGCTCAACTGCAACTGGAGTTCAGGGAGGCGGCTTTGCTGCCTGAGCCGCCTGGTGACCTGGAAACAACAAGTTGATTTCTTGGTGTGATGGCCCGCTCCCAAGTTCTCTGCCTTTCAGGCAGATGTTGGGTTTTGAACCCAGTGATCAGTAAGACGGCCCTGCTGCCGCTGCCAAATGCCTGGGTGCCTGGGTGCCCTGGCTGGGATGCACAGGGAAGTCCAGAGGGCCTAATGGTAGCCATGAACACTCAGGTCTTGAGTGATGGGAGCAGAGGACTATGGTTACATTGACAGCCGGCTTTGGGGATGGCGGCACATTGACAGGAAAGCTTTACTATCCTAATCACTGCTTGCTGATTGTGGCCGTAAGCATGGCAAGAGGTGGAGAAAAGTGAGGCAAAGGGGTTGTGGGATTAAAAAATAAAAGAACCACCGTTAAAGAATGGAAAAGCAAAATGTGCAGAAATGAGACTTTGCGTTTAAAATACTTAGAGTTTTTCCTCCAAATAGTTCTGTTTCATGGGATCAGACTAGCTGTGTGTGGTGTAGCCTGCAAGGCAGCACCCATCCATTACCCGTTTACTTCCATTGGAAATTAGATTGTGTTCCTTCCGTTTGAGGAATCGAGACATCAGGGTAAATTGATGCAT
Source organism: Saccopteryx bilineata (assembly GCF_036850765.1). Lineage (NCBI taxonomy): Eukaryota > Metazoa > Chordata > Mammalia > Chiroptera > Emballonuridae > Saccopteryx > Saccopteryx bilineata. The sequence continues at coordinate 54,027,402 of NC_089500.1, read as the reverse complement.
GAAGAACACAAAGTGCTGAGAAATCCCAGGTTAAACCCAGATGTTCCCACAATGGATTTTCACAATCATTGAACTGCAGCGGATAGCAATTGTGTTAAATACTCATGGGGACTGTGGAAATAGGAGCCTGTATTTTACTGTGACGTGCTGGGGCCTCACAGTTCTTTTAGTTGGAAAATAATATCAAGAACAACCGGTTAGCATTAGCTCAGTTTCATCATTTAAAAATAAAGACAAGGCCCTGGCCGGTTGGCTCAGCGGTAGAGCGTCGGCCTGGCGTGCGGGGGACCCGGGTTCGATTCCCGGCCAGGGCACATAGGAGAAGCACCCATTTGCTTCTCCACCCCCACCCCTTCCTCTCTGTCTCTCTCTTCCCCTCCCGCAGCCAAGGCTCCATTGGAGCAAAAATGGCCCCGGGCACTGGGGATGGCTCCTTGGCCTCTGCCCCAGGCGCTAGAGTGGCTGTGGTCGCAGCAGAGCGACGCCCCAGAGGGGCAGAGCATCGCCCCCTGGTGGGCAGAGCGTCGCCCCTGGTGGGCATGCCGGGTGGATCCCGGTTGGGCGCATGCAGGAGTCTGTCTGACTGTCTCTCCCAGTTTCCAGCTTCAGAAAAATACCAAAAAAAAAAAAAAATGATAAAGACATACAAAGTGTGTTTACAGGATCTGTTCTCCACGATGCCTGCGGTGTGTCATCAGCTGGGTATGTGAACGGGCAGGGTGTGTGGGACACGTGCTCCAGTGGAGGCAGCTATTTCTCTCAAAATTGTTCCATGATTTGAGGTTAGGCTCTGCTCTGACAGTTTGCTTCGTAAGGCAATGGAGATGTGGTTATGTTTAGTTTGGTTCTTTCCAAAAAGAAGCAGTTTGAATTTCATTTGTCTTGGCCCCTCCAACAACAATAAAAAAAAGTTAAGCCAGTCAAAAATTTGTTGATTAAAGGAAAACAGGCAAATGACTCACTTGGTGTTGTTGGTAATGGATTTTTTCTTTCATTTTTCAACCAATTTGCAAAGTTATCCTCCAGAACAAATAGCTGACCTTTTCTTCTTTTTCACTTTATTTATTTATTAACTTATTTTTTTCTTAGGAATAGATTTACCCTCATGTTTTTTAGGCTAGGAAAGTTAAATCTATGTGTGAGTAGAAAGAAATATATCCCAGACACATACTTGTATTGATTTGGAAAATTTATTCAAATGAATCAGCAAATTCTCCAGGGCAGATGTTCTTGTTTTTGTCTATTGTGGAAATTAATTCTATTCATTCAACAAATATTTATTGAGACCCCAGTATGTACCAGGTACTGTGGGCATTTACAATGTATCTATGGATAAATAAGTAAAAATATGCCTTTTTTTTTTTTTTTTTGTATTTTTCTGAAGCTGGAAACAGGGAGAGACAGTCAGACAGACTCCCGCATGCGCCCGACCGGGATCCACCCAGCACGCCCCCCGGGGGGGGCTCTCTGCCCACCAGGGGGCGATGCTCTGCCTCTCGGGGCTTCGCTCTGTCGCAACCAGAGCCACTCTAGCGCCTGGGGCAGAGGCCAAAGAGCCATCCCCAGCGCCCGGGCCATCTTCGCTCCAATGGAGCCTTGGCTGCGGGAGGGGAAGAGAGAAACAGAGAGGAAGGAGAGGGGGTGGGGGTGGAGAAGCAGATGGGTGCTTCTCCTGTGTGCCCTGGCTGGGAATCGAACCCGGAACTTCTGTATGCCAGGCCGATGCTCTACCACTGAGCCAACCGGCCAGGGCCAAAATATGCCCTTTTGTTGAGCTTAAACTCAAGTGAGTGAAGACAGAGATTGAACCATAAGCGTAAAATCATGAAGGTGAAGGAGTGGGGGGTATGAAGGTGAAGGAAGTCTAGGGTCTCAGGTAATGAAAAGATGACCTTGCTGGTTTACAGATCTCATAGATAATATAGTCATGTGGTACTGTTGGGGGGAATCTCCTGGTATTTAGGTGTGATTCACATGACACGTAGCTGCACAAGTATTGCTGCGATTATTTCTAGATCTTTGTTCTTGCTAAGAACAAAGTAAACCCCAGGGAGGTCTCCTATCTCCCCTCAGTACCCAGAGCAATCCTCTACACAAAGGTGCCTCTCCGTACACATTGCAAACTGGTTAACTCAAAGGTGGGGATATTGTTTTGAGAACCAGTTTTATGTTAGCAATTAAAAAATCTGTTACCTGCAAAATTCCTGACCTTTTTTCATTTAACCTTCATATTCTAAGTAGTAATTAACCCAAAGTAATCAGAGATACTTCTAATATGACTAAACTAAGTAAAAGTGTCATTAGGCAGGTAATTTTAAATACTGCCAGACTTTAACTACAGACTCATTAATTTTATCTATCTCAATCATGTTCTGATATTTATTATACATACATAAGAATTTTAAATATTAATATTTTTTACATTGCTATGCTTAGTAATCTTGCCACCCCCAAAAAATATTCAACTAATAATACTTGCAGCAAAAGACTAATAATATAATTTGCAAGTGTCATACTGAGCTAAAAGGCATAACATCTTGAAGAGTATGTCTGATAAATAGTTAGAAAGACTTGACCTTTTGTGTCAGTCAACACTATTGTCTAGAGTAGATCCTGTGTTGCAACTGTTTCGGATACTCTCAAAAGGACAAATTTTCAAAATTAATCATCTTTATGCATGTTAATTTGAAAACTGATTAGCCTTAAAAGATGCACAATTTTAGGAAGTGTGATATTTATTCATTCATTAATTTACTTATTCAGCTCTGGGAAAATTCTCTTAAACTGAAAAGTCTACACCAGTTTTCCAAGATCGGAATTTAGAACAGGCTAATGCTCATGAACTTTGCCTGTCTGGGTAGCTGTTTAAAACTTTTAAGAGTTATATGAAACTTGTGCTCACTCTTAGCAGACTTGGACTGACAGAAACTTATTTCACAATTCAATTTATATTCTGTGCAGATGATTGGAATATCTTCCTTCAGAAGAAAATAAATAACTCACTGATTTAAAAATCTTAAACTCAAAGTTACATACTCCATTTTCTAGTGGCATTTAGCTGGTAAAAAAAAAAATTTGTTCCCACAAATCCATTTTACTTTCATTTATCATTTTCTAGAGACAATAAATCATTACACATGCCCATCATCAGAAGCAACTTCATAGCTTTTTGAACCTTAAGAGAGATCTGAAAATAAAGTAACAGATAAATAGAACATGACTTGAATTACTCGGTAACATGCTTATAGTCACCTTTACTATCTCATTTCCAAAATCCTCTAGTAAAGCAATTATTCAGTCTCCTTCAGGGACTCATTCAAGATAGCCCCTCGAAGAGGAAGATTATGTCTTATAAAATGTCCTGTGCCATGCAGAGCTGGCCCAGTGCCTTGCCCACACTGGGTAAATAGAATTTAATATTTAACAACTGGACCATGCATGGGAGGCACTCAATAAATATTTATTGAATAAATAGAGAAGAAATAAAGATGTCTTTTTTCAGATCTGGCCAGTGGTAGGATTCAAATAATTTAACAACCAGTTCTCTGCTCTAATGACTGTTTTAAGTATATAAAAAAAAGATATACTGAAAAGTAGTTTATTATTTCATGCATTTAATACTTAAATAAGAACAATAAAAGAGGTACACAAAACTAGATTATGTTATAAGAAAGAGTTTTAAAATATTAATAAAAATATTAACTAATACTTGACAAAAAACAATAAAACTTATTTAAGATATTTCCATATTGCTTCTTGATTGGCGTCCTCGCTTGCGATTTTTTTTCACTTGTGGACAAAATGAACATTACCGCGAGCACTTAGAATACGCTGTTGTACAGATGGATGTTAAAAAAGAGGAAGGAATGTAAATTTGGGATTTCTACATTGGGCAGCTGCCCAGGCACCCACCTTAGAGAGAACCCTGATTACAAGTGCCATTTTAACAACTGGTTCACAAAACTCCACAAAAAATTAGGTATTGGTTCTGGCACACCGGTGCGAACCAGCGGAATCCCACCCCTGGATCTGGCACAATCCGTCAAATTTCACCATCAGATGTGACAGATCTGGCACCTCCTGGTGCCACACCCATCTTTTCTGTGCTTTTGAAGACCCCCCTGAAACCATCCCTCAGCCTTTTCTTCTCTGGACTAAGTCCCCCTCTTTTAGTCTGTCTCCATAGATTTTTTTTTTGGTATTTTTCTGAAGCTGGAAACGGGGAGAGACAGTCAGACAGACTCCCGCATACGCCCCACCGGGATCCACCCGGCATGCCCACCAGGGGCGATGCTCTGCCCACCAGGGGGCGATGCTCTGCCCCTCCGGGGCGTCGCTCTGCCGCGACCAGAGCCAATCTAGCGCCTGGGGCAGAGGCCAAGGAGCCATCCCCAGCGCCCGGGCCATCTTTGCTCCAATGGAGCCTTGGCTGCGGGAGGGGAAGAGAGAGACAGAAAGGAAGGAGGGGTGGGGGTGGAGAAGCAAATGGGTGCTTCTCCTATGTGCCCTGGCCGGGAATCGAACCCGGGTCCCCTGCACGCCAGGCCGACGCTCTACCGCTGAGCCAACCGGCCAGGGCTGTCTCCATAGATTTTTAACTCCGCAATTTTCAAGTTTTGCCTTTACTAATAATTTCGGTTAGTCCTGATCTTCATCCCCATGTCCCTTCACAGCTGTTTGCTTTCCTAGAAAGTCTCTCCTTGTCTCTGACCAGCCCTTCGGATGTGTCTGCTGTCACTCTGTCCTACGGCTTACTTCTGCTAAAAGTTGATGATGCAGCAGATTTATTCACTGTCCGTCCCTGTCAACTCTTGAAGAGATGTTATCTGTGGGACACAAGGGGGGAACAGCCCGGAAGGACAGGACACTGAGTCACGCAGCGAGAAAATGACTCGCCAGAATGATTGTGCCAGGCCGTCCATCATCCTGAGGATTCCCCGGGACCGTGGTTTTGTTAATGGTCTGCAAATCGTTACACTAAACAAGCACCTAATGAAGAGACATTGGGCAAATCAGAATCCAGTTGCAGGCTCCAGGATGTTACCTAAGTACTTGTATGGTATTTCCTGTATTCAGTGTCCCATGTGTCTAACTGTTTGGATTAAAGATTTCTATTTGGCTCATTTCATTTTTTTTCTGCCCAGTTAAATTTCTTCCTCACTTCAAATTAGTAGCATGTGGTTTAAGCAAATCTGATACTTCCTTATATTTCCCACAGCACCTTGCCAAGGGTTAAAACTATAGTAAATCAATAAAATTGCTCAGTTTTCTAAGTTGGCTATGTAGAAAGTTAATGTTTTTTTTCTGAAGACCTCACATTTGATCAGAGAGCTATCAATGATATAACTTGTTTTGAATAAAGCTAAACCATATCAGCCAAATTCTTTCTGGTTCTGTTTTTCATGAGCATCCTACGTCATGGCAAGGGACCAAGGCCAATGTGATGTATGATAATATGGATGTGATGAGAAACAGTATGGCCTAATCCAAACTGACCATAGTCCTCACTTGGTTGAATATGTCAAAGAGGGAGTCCTGCCTTGGTTGTGACGTTGACCTTGGAATGCCCATCCCAAGTATTCTTGATTTATTTTTTCCAGTGTTATTATTTAATTAGGAGCTTGGGATGGGAAGGGAAAAGAAAAAACTAGTCCATAAAAATAGCTCTAAGGAAAACTAGGCAAAGCATTAACTGCTAATTAATTTAATCATTCTTTCATTCTTTGTGCAATTATTGAGCATCTACTTAGGTCAGACACTCTGCTCATCATATAAGCACAATAGGGCATTCTTGATCTTTGAGTTGTAGTGAATGAATGAACTGAGTAAATAAATGAACAAAGAATTACAATATAATTTTTAAACTGTGAAAAGCTTTTCATAGTTCACACAAATTCTAATAAAGAGTTTCAGGTCCGAAATATTTGAGTTACATAAGGCACTGGTTTTCTGATTTTTTAATTTTATCCCACAGAGAGAGATGCACTTTAGATCACAACTTAGTATTATGTATGCACACATGTGTGTGCGCACACACGTTTCTGTTCAATTATATATTCTTTTTTCTAAGCTGATTCCAACCCATTAATTTGATTTCTTGACCAAGGGATTGTGACCCCAAGTTTGAAAAGCATGATCATGAGATGCTCTGTAGCAGTGGCTCTCAGCCCTGGCTACACGTGACACAGTCACTGGGAACTTTTTAAAAAACACCAATGCCTGACCCATGCAAAGTCTTTTTCCACCCCCATGTCTCCCTCCTTGCCTCCCCTCCTCCTACTTTGGCCCCTCCTACAAGGGACCACATTGGCCTTGGTCCCTTGCCATGATGTAGGATGTTCATGAAAAACAGAACCAGAAAGAATTTGGCTGATATGGTTTAGCTTTATTCAAAACAAGTTATATCATTGATAGCTCTCTGATCAAATGTGAGGTCTTCAGAAAAAAACATTAACTTTCTACATAGCCAACTTAGAAAACTGAGCAATTTTATTGATTTACTATAGTTTTAACCCTTGGCAAGGTGCTGTGGGAAATATAAGGAAGTATCAGATTTGCTTAAACCACATGCTACTAATTTGAAGTGAGGAAGAAATTTAACTGGGCAGAAACAAAATGAAATGAGCCAAATAGAAATCTTCCATCCAAACAGTTAGACACATGGGACACTGAATACGGGAAATACCATACAAGTACTTAGGTAACATCCTGGAGCCTGCAACTGGATTCTGATTTGCCCAATGTCTCTTCATTAGGTGCTTGTTTAGTGTAACGGTTTACAGACCATTAACAAAACCACGGTCCCGGGGAATCTTCAGGACCTTTCTCTCTGGCTATTGTGATCCTGTTGTCTATATGTATGTGTTATGTATATATGATTTTGGCTACTCGCTTCACCTCTTTTGATCCTGTCGCCTCTTCCCCCTTCCTTCTGACAGCTGTCCATCTATTCCCTGCGACCCTGCTTCTGTTGCTATTTTGTTCCTCACTTCACCGTGTTCATTAGATTCCATATGTGAGACCATCTGCTATTTGTCTTTCTCTGAATGGCTTATTTCACTTAGCATAATGATCTCCAGATTCATCTGTTGCAAAGGGTAAGATTTCCTTCTTTTTTTTTTCTTTTTTCTTTTCTTTTTTTTTTTTTTTTTTTTTTTTGTATTTTTCTGAAGCTGGAAACGGGGAGAGACAGTCAGACAGACTCCCGCATGCGCCCGACCGGGATCCACCCGGCACGCCCACCAGGGGCGCCGCTCTGCCCACCAGGGGGCGATGCTCTGCCCCTCTGGGGCGTCGCTCTGCCGCGACCAGAGCCACTCCAGCGCCTGGGGCAGAGGTCAAGGAGCCATCCCCAGCGCCCGGGCCATCTTTGCTCCAATGGAGCCTTGGCTGCTGGAGGGGAAGAGAGAGACAGAGAGAAAGGGGAGGGGGTGGAGAAGCAAATGGGCGCTTCTCCTGTGTGCCCTGGCCGGGAATCGAACCCGGGTCCCCCGCACGCCAGGCCGACGCTCTACCGCTGAGCCAACCGGCCAGGGCCAGATTTCCTTCTTTTTATTTGTACAGCCATGTAGTATTCCATCATATACATGTATCACCGCTTTGATGGACAGTTGGGTTGTTTCTAGAGCTTGGCTATTGTAAACAACGCTACAGTGAACATAGGGATACATATCTTCTTTTACATTCGTTTTTTGAGATTCTTAGGATATATTTCTAGAAGTAGACTAGCTGGGTCATCAGGCAGTTCTATTTTTAATCTTTTGAGGAAATATCACACTGTTTTCTCACAGTGGCTTCACGGGTCTGCATTCCCACCAACAGTGCAGGGGGGTTCCCTTTTCCCCACACCCTCGCCAGAACTTGTTGTTTGTGGATCTGTTAATGAAGTGTGTAGATGGTGTTATAACCAGAGGGACACTTGAAACCATGTCAACACAATAAATTAAAAAATAAAGAAAACAAATACCGGTGCCTGGGTCCTACTCTAGACCAGCTGAACCAGAATCTGGGTGAGATACTAGTTTTGGTGTTTTGTTAAAGCTTCCTGAGTCATTTAATGAGCAGTAAGGGTTAGCAATCACTACTTTGCATAATGGGGAATATTCTTTTAAAATAAACAACTGCTATTTTAATCACATAAGTAATATATGCAACTACTGAAAAATTTAAATAGTAAAAGCTAAATCTCTGGCTCAACTCCTTATCCCTCCCTTCCATTGTCTAGAGGTAAGCACGGCCAACAGTTTCTTGTTGATTTTCCCCTAGATTGTTGGGCATATACAGGAACCTATATCATTTGCTCAAGTTTATGTTTCCAGATAATATCAATAATACATTGCCAAGTTATAAAATTTTTTATCTTTAGTATTTTGATGAGAATAATATGTATTTGTGGATGAATGTAAGGAAACTTCATGTGTTTACAGAATTAAATCTTCCTAGGGAGAATATGATCTCTGACTGCATTCCACATGATGGTCCTTTCCATTCATCCAATTTTATTTTTTATGTCCTTCAAGAAAGTGTTAGTTTTTTTAAAAAATTAAGTCTAGCCTGACCTGTGGTGGCGCAGTGGATAAAGCATCGACCTGGAAATGCTGAGGTCGCCGGTTCGAAACCCTGGGCTTACCTGGTCAAGGCACATATGGGAGTTGATGCTTCCAGCTCCTCCCCCCATCTCTCTCTCCTCTCTCTCTCTTTCTCTAACTCTCTCTCTCTCCTCTCTAAAATGAATAAATAATAATAAATAAAAAATAAAAAAATCTTTAAAAAAAATTATCTAAGTCTTATATATACCTAGGTGTTCTATTTGTGTACTAATATAAATGAGATAGTTTGCCTTGTTATATTTAATAGCTAACTATTGTTTATTGAAATGCTACCTAATGTGGATATTAACTTTGAAACCAATCTGACTAACTGAATTATCATCTGTTGCTAATGGAATTCTCCCACATTGATTCTTTTTCATTTTCTATGTAAACAACTATGGTCTAAAAATAGTCATAATTTTGTGTCCTCAGCTGAAATATTGATTCATATTTTTCTCTTACCTAATTGCATTGACAAGTACTTCCAAAATAATGAGTTTTAATTTGAGCTGATTCCAGAAAGTAACATCTATTATATAAATGACTTATAACTACCAATAATATACATAATATAAATAGCATGTTAAAACAGGAAAAATACAATAATCTTGGTGAAATCACTTTCAATAATTTTCTCCAGTTACTTTTTTATTAAAAGTCTGTCTATTTTAAGGGAAAATGTCATTCCCTCATATCTATTAATATTACTGCTAAGGTTTTGTCATGAATATTCTTAACAAATATGCCTACCAGTGGTTTTTTTCTGTTTGTTTTTATTATCATCAGATTTAGTTTCAGTATGTTGCAACTTTAAATAAGTTAAGAGCTATTAATCTTCTTTTATTCTTTGGAATAGTTTAAGTAGAGTTTAAAGTATCCTTTGGATTAGATTCATGTCATTTACCTGAAAACATCTTAACATGATGCTTTTTTTTTTTTTAGCCCTTTGACAAGTTCTTCATGTTTTCCTGTGGTGATTTATCTGTTTCGGTAGAACTTCCAGATATAATGCAAGTCATCCATTTAAATTTTAATTTCAGAAAAACAACCAGTAATTCTTTAGTGTAAGTATCTTAAATATTACATGGGACATACTAAAAATAATTCTAACTTACCTGTAATTTAAATTTAACTAGGTCTTAATATTCTATTTGCCAAGTCCGGTAACCCCAGTTGTTAGAGTCTCTTATAGTATAAAATTTCATATTTTCCTAAAAATTTTATTTATGTTTTCAGAAGGGTTAACATAGTTCCTTTTTTTTATGAGAAGAGGAGAAATAGACTCCTGTATGTGCCCCAACTGGGATACACCCAGCAACCCCAGTCTTGGGCCGATGTTCTACCCATTTGGGGCTATGCTTACAGCTGGGCTGTTTTTAGTACTGAAGGCAAAGGCTCCACGGAACCAACCTCAGTGCCCAGGGCCAACACGCTGAATCAGTCAAGCCATGGTTGTGGGAAGAGAGACAGAGAGAGCAGAGAGAGAAACAGAAATGGAGCGGGATAGGAGGAGAAGCAGATGGTCATTTTTTCTATGTGCCCTGACTAGAAATCGAACCCAGGACATCCACACGACGGGGCAATGCTCTACCACTGAGCCAGCTGGCCAGGGCTGGGTCCACATAGCTTTAAGCAAAATGGTCTCTTGAAACATGTTCTCAATTTTAATTTTATGTTTTCTTCCATTTTCTTTATTGGGACAGTCACTGGTTTATTTATTTTCTTGGTTAAATGAAAAGCAGTTCTATAAGTCCTTATCTGTTCTCCTGATTTTCTAATTAATAAATTAGAAATATTATGTTCATATCTGTGGATTCCTTCCTTGTCTCTTCTTTTTTTTTTTTTTTGTATTTTTCCAAAGCTGGAAACGGGGAGAGACAGTGAGACAGACTCCCGCATGCGCCCGACCGGGATCCACCTGGCACGCCCACCAGGGGGCGACGCTCTGCCCACCAGGGGGCGATGCTCTGCCCCTCCAAGGTGTCGCTCTGTCACAACCAGAGCCACTCTAGCATCCGGGGCAGAGGCCAAGGAGCCATCCCCAGCGCCAGGGCCATCTTTGCTCCAATGGAGCCTCGGCTGCGGGAGGGGAAGAGGGAGACAGAGAGGAAGGAGAGGGGGAGGGGTGGAGAAGCAGATGGGCGCTTCTCCTGTGTGCCCTGGCCGGGAATCGAACCCGGGACCCCTTGCACGCCAGGCTGACGCTCTACCACTGAGCCAACCGGCCAGGGCCCCTTGTCCCTTCTTTTGGTTAACTTTTCCACTCCTTGAATGAGAAAGACTCAGGTGGGAGAGGAATTAATACAGAGCTGAGAGATTAGAGGATGAGAAGAGAAGGGGACCCTGGCATTCCCTCTACAGACCTGGTACAGAAGGGAGATGGCAAAGGCAAGCCTGATAAGGAGTAGCAGCTGAGTCAGGAGAAGATTACATTTCAATCACTCTGAGTTCCAGCTTGTTCATTCATAAGATAAGAATATAATCTGCCTTAGAGTCAAAACAATGCATGCGACATCTCCAACACGTAGTAGATGTTCAAGAATGGTCATTCACACCCAGTCTTTCCCCAGCAGGGATGTGATGTTCCGGGGCCCAAGTCCAAGTCTGAGTCCTTTGTACTTGTTTCCTCTGTTCCTGCTTGCTGATGTCAGGGGACCTCTAACCGCACTCTGCGTTTGCTTGGTTCTCCAGCCTTGTCATAAGGAGCTGCTGCCCTTCACTTTAGAGATGGCATTGCTGCAGGAGCTGCCCTTCTCTCGGCCATCTGCCCATCTCCCTGGGGCTCCCTGATCCTGACAACAGCCTTGTGACCACTCCTGTGTTCACTCCCAGAGCTCTGCCTCTTAGGGTTCAAGGGCTTTCTCACTCGTCCGAGCTCTGAGTGAGCCCCTGGTCACCACTTCAGAGTCTTACAATAAATTAATTCCCTACCCTGATATTTGTGACCTGAAAGAAGGGCTTCTAAGTAGAAAAATTACCTATGCTATGAAATAATATACTTTTGTGTCCTAATGTGGTTTTGACCTCTTTCCACTTTAAGAAAGTAGACTACTACTCTCATAAGAAAAATGAAGCAAAAATGGCCATCGAAAACACCCCCAAAAGCGTAAATTTTGGGTATTTTCTTCTTCTACAGCTGCTGTGGAATACAAAAATGGTCCTGGGGATGTTTAGATCTTACTCCTCTTCCTTCCCCTCTTATGTGGATAACATGCACAACCCAGGGCAGTAGCTATTTAAATTTATTAGTTAAAATTTAACACATTTTAAATCTGTTTAAGTTAAATTACTTAAATTTAAATTAAAAAGCTCTGTCCCCCGGTCACAGTAGCCTCACTGTCAGTGCTCAGCAGCCCTGCATGGCTACGAATGACTGCCATGTGTTCAGCATGTCTTGTTCATCCATTGTTGCAGAACATTCTATGGGGCAGCAATATATCATATTAAGCTACCACTCTGGACATAGAGTCAAGAACTTTATAGTTAACCTTGGAAAGACAAAAATCAAACAGATTAACCCTCCGGGTCCTGTTCTTCCTGTTTCCAGGAATGACAACAGCTCACTGCTATTAGAGATTAGAAAAACGCAAAGATGTCAACCCAGAAAACAGATCCTTCATTCAAAATATTTTTGTGTAGAAGGAAGGAAACCATGTGATGCTGTCTGGATCGTGGTTTCATGGTTGCTTTTTATAATTTGAAGGAGAAATCAAAGGAAGCAACAATTCCTGTTTTCCTTCCATTTCCCCTCATCAGTCTTGGGGCTGTGGAACAGGGCTAAGGTCAATGCCTTCTCAGTGTCCTGCTCACCTCACAACTTGCAGGACGAGAGGAAAAGAATAGGTGGGGAAAAAAGGACAAAGTCACCTTGTTCCTTATGAAATACTTGTTTAATAACAAGTAAAGTTACATGGACCAAATGCCCATGCCAGAGCTGCACTGAGAGGCTGCCCAGCCGGACCGGGCATAAGTCAGTGAGGCCAGCTCTGCAAGAGGGAGACTAAGAAAACACCAAGTCCCTCTCCTCCCTGGGTTCCTCTCCTCTCACTTCCCTTCTCATGCAAATAGAAAGCTGGCAAAGCTGCTCCTTCCTGAACACCGAACTGCTCTGCCTAGCCACCAGTTCTTCCTTCTCGGAGCTGGACATCATCACTGCAGTGCAGTGAGGGCAACCTCTGTCCCTTCAGGAAAACAAAAATAGCAAAGTCCCTGTCTATGCATGGAACAGAGCCATCAGCTGCCTCGGGCCTGGGGACGGAGAGACAGTTCTCTGGAAAGGTCTGGTTGTGTTGATACACAGACCAGAAGGCACAGGTGTGACCTCCTGCAGTTTTACAGGGTCTTCTGCCTTCTCTGAGAGACCCCTCCGAAAGAGAAGGAGACTTGGTAGCTGCCTCCGCTGCCACTTAAAATAATAAAAATAATAATAATAATAAATGTAGACCTTTTCTTTCTTTTTTTTTTTTTTTTTGTATTTTTCTGAAGCTGGAAACCGGGAGAGACAGTCAGACAGACTCCCGCATGCGCCCGACCGGGATCCACCCGGCACGCCCACCAGGGGCGCCGCTCTGCCCACCAGGGGGCGATGCTCTGCCCCTCTGGGGCGTCGCTCTGCCGCGACCAGAGCCACTCCAGCGCCTGGGGCAGAGGCCAAGGAGCCATCCCCAGCGCCCGGGCAATCTTTGCTCCAATGGAGCCTTGGCTGCGGGAGGGGAAGAGAGAGACAGAGAGGAAGGAGTGGGGGGGGGGCGTGAAGAAGCAAATGGGTGCTTCTCCTATGTGCCCTGGCCGGGAATCGAACCAGGGTCCCTTGCACGCCAGGCCGACGCTCTACCGCTGAGCCAACCGGCCAGGGCAGTAGACCTTTTCACTCATCAAATTCCTTAATTCTCCCAGCAACTCTGCACAGGAGGCACTTTTTACTATTCTCATTTCACAGATGGCTCACCTGGCACAGGAAGGTCATTTCATCTGCTCAAGGTCACACTAGTAGCAAGCAGGATGTGATTTGAACCCAAGAATTATGCTAGTGACACAACAAAGTGGTGGTGAAACAACCACAGAGAAAAATCACCAAATTTGCCTCTCCCTCTCATTCTACATTTCAAATTATTTTTTTTTTCTGATGATCTCGCCCAGGTAGCTGCTAATAAACCCCTCAGGGTCCATCAGCCTTGCACAGTGATTGCACAAAGGGGCATCCATCACACTGCACTCCCCGCCTCACCAAATACGCACCCTGAGTGGGGACACACTATGGAAGGTGTGGTTCAAACCCTCATGCTATTAGGGGATCATAGAGTGTATGTGGTTAAGAGCACAGTGTTTAGTTTCAGAAAAGAGATCCAGGTCTATTGCTCTGTTGCACAAATATTGGTTGAGTGCTTCGGATGTTCTAGGCATGGTGCTGGGCTTTCTGGATGACAACATCCGTTTTCATGTGACCAGGTGCCGGTACTGAGCCTTGCTTCAGATCCCTGCTCAGCTGTCTGAATTCCACTCGTGGAACTTTCCTTCGAAGGTTCCCTCCCAGCACAGTCTCTGCAATTACTTTACCAGATTAAACCATGTCCAACTCTGGAAGCAGTGATGGTGAATTTTACAGGGTTGGTGTTCAGTTAGCCATTTCAAAATAAACGAATGACTAAGTAAGCAGAAATGTCTTGGATGCCTCCAGCATGAATGAGAATACTCAGGATTTTTGAATAGCAATTGCTCTGACGTCCATCACCATCCATTTGCCTTCCACCACAATAAGCCATGGCTGAGCCTCTGACTCCTGGCTTTGAGAATGGCACTGCAGAGCATCTGGTCTGCAGGCTGCTTCTGCTGCACCACGTTAAAGACAGAAAACCACCCTGGCCGGTTGTCTCAGCGGTAGAGCGTCGGCCTGGCGTGCAGGAGTCCCGGGTTCGATTCCTGGCCAGGGCACACAGGAGAAGCGCCCATCTGCTTCTCCACCCCTCCCCCTCTCCTTCCTCTCTGACTCTCTCTTCCCCTCCTGCAGCCAAAGCTCCACTGGAGCAAAGATTGCCTGGGCGCTAAGGATGGCTCTGTGGCCTCTGCCTTAGGCGCTAGAATGGCTCTGGATGCAGCAGAGTGACGCCCCAGAGGGGCAGAGCATCGCCCCCTGGTGGGCATGCCGGGTGGATCCCGGTCAGGCGCATGCGGGAGTCTGTCTGACTGCCTCTCCATTTCCAGCTTCGGAAAAAATTTAAAAAAAAAAAAAAGGACAGAAAACCAAGGGCGCCCAAGTGCATCTTTGAAGGGCTGACCATGCTGTCAGGCGTGGGCCCAAGCAGCAGGTGTACGGCCTTCTGGCTTTAAAGACTATGTGGCATCTGAACTCCTGAGCCTGTGCTCCGTCTGTGAGCTGCCCTGCCTTTTCCACAGGGCACACTCATTCCTCCTCCAGACGGCATCTGGGGCATGGGCAGCGTGAAAGCCAAAGCAATGATGATTTTCAGCTGCAGAATCTTAGCGAGGCTTCCTTCCTGCCAGGGGAATGCGGGTTATCTGAACCAGCTCAGCATCTTCAGTGGTGTCTGATAGACCTAGTATCAAGCAGTGTTCACACTGGTCCCTAGCTCACCTCACCTTGCCACACAGCTCTAACGACTGCTGCTCAATTTTGAGTTAAAATGCAACAATCCACTGGGAAATTTTATGGCATAAAAATAAAAACAACATCACACGTTAAAAGCAGTAATAAAATTAACCCCGGAATATATATTTACTCCAAATAGAACTGAAAAGAGGCTATGATATAGAAATGTCTTCGAAATGAATAAGACGATAATGAAAAAGATATAAAATGTTAAGCAAAGGGCCTAATAAATAAAAGTAAAATTATACAGAACGGTAAGAGAAACTACTCAATATTACTAGTAATCAGACAAATGTCAAAAGATCGAGTAAGGCAAGCCCGTATTTTGATTCAGAAACATTTGCAAAATGACACATAGCCATGAGTTTAGTGGCAGTGACACGGGCATGTTCACAATCCATTCTCTCCCCTGGAGAGGAGGGCACCTGTTGAAGATCTGTGGAACTACCCGTCTTCCTTTCCTGACGCCTGTCACCTGTGCTGGCACCCAGCAGGACGGAGTCCTCCCCCACATCTCACAGAGTCTGTGCTGCCAGAGAGGACCGGCCAGCTCCATGTGCTTAAACCCAATGCAAACTCTCCTGTCTTCCTTTCACCTGATTTGCCAGCTGCATTGTGCACAGATAACCAACCCCAACCTCTCCTTTTATAACTTCACGCCTCTGCCTCTCTGACTCCCGCCTGGCACCTCCTTCCTCTGCCTGTGTTTTCCGGTTTCCCCTACATCCTGACCGTATATACTGCTCACAAAAATTAGGGGATATTTTATAGCTTTGTATTCATTTTGAAATATTCCCTAATATTTGTGAGCAATATAAAATCTCCCTGGGCCATCTCATCCACCTGGATGGCAGCATGTTTTAAGGCATTGGCTGCAGGAAGACTAACTGATTGGTGCTTCTTCAAACAAAATATTTTCTAAACAATTGCTCAACATTTATTCAAAGGCAAAGCTTGCATGGCCCACAGAGAAAAGCCAAAAACCTTGCAATTGATCAGACACCCTCTTTAGAAAGAAGAGAGTTAATTATCTGTTGATCCTTGAGGATATTAACTTCTCACTGTAACTGATTATCAGAATATTCCTCCCTGATGAGCACTCATGCAAATTTTTTTTCTTTTTCTTTTTGTATTTTTCTGAAGTTGGAAACGGGGAGAGGCAGTCAGACAGACTCCAGCATGCGCCTGACCGGGATCCACCCCGCATGCCCACCAGGGGACGATGCTTTGCCCATCTGGGGCATTGCTCTGTTGCAACCAGGGCCATTCTAACACCTGAGGCAGAGGCCACAGAGCCATCCTCAGCGCCCGGGCCAACTTTGCTCCAATGGAGCCTTGGCTGTGGGAGGGGGAATAGAGAGACAGAGAGGAAGGAGAGGGGGAGGGGTGGAGAAGCAGATGGGTGCTTCTCCTGTGTGCCCTGGCTGAGAATCGAACCCGGGACTCCTGCACGCCAGGCCGACGCTCTACCACTGAGCCAACTGGCCAGGGCAAGCACTCATGCAAATTTAATTGTTCTTCAACTTGTTGGCAATCTTTATCCCTCTTTCTAGGTTAGGGTCCTGGATCCCCAACTATTGGCATCTTCTTGCTCCATTTTAATATAGATCAAGCCAAATTTGGAGCAAACTACTGAAATGTGCATGTCCTTCAAATAATCGATTTTAATAAGAAGAAATAAGGTTTCTGAATTCTGCACAAATACCTTTGTTTAAAAATTACTTATAGTAGCAAAATATGGGTAACAGTATAAATATACAAGAGAAGAAGAATGTTCAAGTTAATTATAATGAATCTGTGTTTAAAATGTTAAGTAACCAACCATATTATATTTCCTTTCATATATATTAAGGGAATAAAAAAAAAGTAAAGTAAAACTGTACATTGTAATTGAGCAATATTTCAGATTTATATAAGAAAGGATAGAAAAGGAATTTGGTAAAATGTTAAGTTTATTTGTAAGTAATGGGATATGAGATCATGAGTCCCATTTTTATTTTTTTTTCCTGTGTACTTTTCTATATTTTCTAAATATTCTTATGCTCATGTGCACACTCAGGCCTATACTTCTAAGTTCTTCAGCATCTAAAGATCCGGCTCAATGCGGTGGACTTTGGATCTCACCTTGAAAATGACTCAGCTGGGGACAAGCTGCGTTGCTCCAGCAGGAGGCACCCACCACATCGAATTCCGCTGAGCACTTCCTCTGGCTTCCTCACTGAGTTCTAAGGCTTCTATCACTCCCTAATGCACCCCTCTAAACCAAACCCTGGGGCCTTTATCCCTCATCACAGTGCCACCCTCCCCCTGGCCAGCCAGCCTCAACAGTGTTCCACGCCAATGTCTTCTATTCAGACTTTTACCTTCTATTGATTCCATATGCAGACATCTTTCTGCCTCGAACCTAATGAGCAGCTAAACTGTGTGGCTGGCTCAGGGGAGGAAGACTCTGAGGGCTCAAAGGTACCTTCCGGATCCCCTATATTGTGAACAAGGACATGAAGGGCCACACACAAGAAAGAGCGAAGCTTAAACCAGATCGTGTGTCTGGGTTCTATTTGCTGACACGTGACGTAACGGTTTTACATGGTCTCACACCTATGTTTCCTTCAGAAAATTACCTAATTCTTTTAAGAACCAAAATTTTAACAGGTTGATGAACTATGTGTCATTAACCCAGGGCAGGCCTGAGGGGAAAACGGAGCATTTAGGGCACTCACACCGATGTGACAGTCTACAGAGATAGTCATAAAAGAGACATGTATGGGAAGGCCGAAAACCCCTCCCGTGTCCTCGAGAGGACTGCTGGGCATCCCCCATGTGTGCTCCTGGCCGCTCTGCACACTGGCCTTTTCCTCCTTCCCAGCTCCTGGCTCCATCATCGCTGACCCTAAAACCATGGTTATGCTTCCTTCCAGTGCTGGCCAAGGGCGCAGACTGCCGACCCCAGCTGGTAGCCTGCAAGGTCCACTCGGCACGCCCTTGTGTCTGATGGGGACACTGTGTCTCCCGTGTTGAAGTGGCATCTCCTGTCTCCGCAGAAGCTGCTGGCCCGGGCCCTGATCCTTTCTTCTAACATCCCGGCCCTTCATTTGCATCTGCTCTTTTACTGTAGCCTGCTTTCCTGGGATTCCCACATGAGTCCAAGCGACCTGGGCCGGGGGCCAGTGAAGAGGCAAATATTCTGTCTTGTGTGTCCCTGCTCAACTCTACCTTCTCACTTCCTCAAACAGAGACCCTTCGTGTCCTCCCTACTCTGGGACGCCAGCCCCAGATACGTCTAACTCCTGAAGCAAGAATTCTCACCGCATCACTAGAGCTGTGATGAGTCACAAGGTTCTGTGTGCGTGACTGGCCTCGGAATCCTTCTCACCTTCTAGTAAGGGTTCTGGGGTTCCCACCCAGGTTCAGCCTCTCACCTACCTTTGAAGGAGAGTGCTGCTCTAGCCAACTCGGTCCTTGACTTTGTGTGATTCAGAATAAAGAAAAAAGGGGGGTCAGAGAAAGAAAGCACCCCCACCCCAGGTTGGAAGTGTAAAGAACTTATTGATGGCCGAGTAACGAGAAACAGAAATGTTGCTGCAGGCATGAGTTATTTTAAAATTTGTTTGTTCTCAGGGTCTGTTTCTTTTGGGGGTAATCTTTCTTATACTGGATCATGTGCACACCCCATACCACATGGATTAGGGCTCCAGTAGGGCTGCCTTTATAAAAATACCAGTGAATACAGATAACAGTTTATCCCTATTCCTTTCCCAAAATGTATCTATATCAATTAAAGCATAATAATATGCCTCATCTACAAAATTGCCTGGATTTGGGGACAATATATTAGAAATGAGGCTAAAATTGGTAACTTTCTTTTAAAAAGCCCTAAGCTTTTTGCATGTGAACCATTCTAAAACTCTTACACGATATATCTGAGAATTGGACTTCAGGGCCAGCTCTCGGAACCAGCATGTGATTCATTGTGGTCTTTTAGTCATCAGCCAAGAAGTCTGTTATTCACAAATTGTATAAAGATTCCCAGTTTACAAGTTTTTTGGTTTTTGTTTTTTTTTTCATTTTTCCGAAGCTGGAAACCGGGAGGCAGTCAGACAGACTCCTGCATGCGCGCGACCAGGATCCACCCGGCACGCCCACCAGGGGGCGATGCTCTGCCCATCTGGGGCGTTGCTCTGTTGCATCCAGAGCCATTCTAGCGCCTGAGGCAGAGGCCACAGAGCCATCCTCAGTACCCGGGGCCTTCTTTGCTCCAATGGAGCCTCGGCTGCGGGAGGGGAAGAGAGAGACAGAGAGGAATTTTTACGTACTAGCTAATGTGGATGTTCAGAACAGCCAGGGAGACATGGAATGTAACCTTAACTTAATTAAGACATGATAACATTGAGGTTCAGGAAGTTAGTCAATAACTTGCTCCGGGCCTTGTGGCCAGCAGGAGCTGCAGCTGAAGACATAAAAAGCTGTCAAGAGTCCAGATAAGTCAAACATCCGAAATCCCTGATGGGATTTAGTTGAATGATTCAGATGCTTTTTTAGATTGTCAGAGAGTGGAAGTACTTATTAGTTGATTGTTAGCGGGAAAGAAGCTATTTAGATTATTCTAGATGTTCAGGCCTGAACATGAAGGAAATCAGGTCGCTGTGAATTTAATGACTTCATGCTGAGATTCCCTAATGCTTTGGACTGCTTCCCTGTGTCCTAAGCTGACAGCTCTGTCCTCACAAAGACACGGGAAAGTGTGAGAATTACTGAAGTAACTTTGGGTCTTGATAATGACTCGTAATGGTGGAGCAAGATTCCTGAACGGATCAGCAAGGCTGGAGGGACTAGGCAAAGTTGTCAACAATAGACTTCATGCTATATTTCCTCTCTACGCCTAAGTCATTTGAGTCGGCATTGAAAAGAAGAGGAAAAATTACTCTAGTTGATGGGTACAAAAATACAAAAACTGTCGTGAATGCAGTAGCTGATATTTGTAACCTGAACTGCCTGGCAGTGCCACTCTCTGTCAGTTACTATGATTCATGCCTACAACCGTGTGCAGCAAGGGATACCCAGGCTTGTCTCCTCTCCAAAAACATTGTCATCTTAGAACTATTTTTGAAAAACTCTTCTTTGGATACCTTGGCAGCTAGATCCCTGCTTAGGATCCAAAGATACTGCTCACAAAAATTAGGGGATATTTCAAAATGAATAGGAAGCGATAAAATATCCCCCAATTTTTGTGAGCAGTCTATTTAAGGTGTGACCCTACTTCAATATTAACTTGGAAATGTTCCTAAAGTGTTTCTGTCCTTTACTCAGTCTACACCAAACATAGACACTCTCCCTTTGGGGAGAGGAAACAATGGTCATGGCCTAAGGGTCATTTTGATGGTCATCAGCGATAGAGCAGCGTCTCATGCACCCAGAGCATAGACACCGTCCCTTTGCTGGGTGACAGTGAACCTGTCACTGACATACCAGATAACAACACCACGGGAGAAGCCCTCCACTGCTCCCTCCACTCCTCTCTCTCTATACTTTGAAACCTTCTACTCACGGTCACTTTTTCCTTGAAACGTTCCCACCCCCAAAATGATCTTTTTTCATCTTTTCAATTCCCTCTGAGTTGAAAATTCCCAACTCTCTATCTCTGATGTCAAATATTCCTTATAATTGTTGAGTAGATTTCTTTTACTTATGGCAGAAACACAGGAAATCATATAAATTTGTAAACTCTTTCACCTTTCCCTTCTAAGGAGGGTGGGTCTCCCAAAGATCCTTGTTTGGCCAAACTCTTGAGACTCTAGAGCAGGGGTCCCCAAACTTTTTATACAGGGGGCCAGTTCACTGTCCCTCAGACCGTTGGAGGGCCGGACTATAAAAAAAAACTATGAACAAATCTCTATGCACACTGCACATATCTTATTTTAAAGTAAAAAAAAAGAGGGAACAAATACAATATTTAAAATAAAGAACAAGTAAATTTAAATCAACAAACTGACCAGTATTTCAATGGGAACTATGCTCCTCTCACTGACCACCAATGAAAGAAGTGCCCCTTCTGGAAGTGCAGCGGGGGCCAGATAAATGGCCTCAGGGGCCCACATGCAGCCCGTGGGCCGTAGTTTGGGGACCCCTGCTCTAGAGAGAATGGAGATTACCCTCAGCACGTGTCTGAGAGAGGAGGATAAAGAAAGGCAGAGGAGAAGGAGGAGGGAAGATATAGATGAATGCTGTAGAAGTAATAATTTGGGGAAAGACAAAAAATAATCTAAGAGGAATTTTTAAAAGTTTTACTTTATGATGTAAGATGTAATCCCCTCTTTTGTTTGCTGGCATTTGCCCTTCTGAAACCTTTAATAAGACTCTTCAATAGGATTGTGTGTGTGTGTGTGTGTGTGTGTGTGTGTGTTTGATGTAACAATGACTTGAGACTGATCTTAATATGAAATCTTGGCCCTGGCCAAAGGCTCAGTGGATAGAGCTTCAGCCGGGTGTATGGACATCCCGGGTTTGATTTCTGGTAGGACACACAAGAGAAGTGACCAGCTGCTTCTTTCTCTCTCCCTCTCCTCCTTCTCTGTCTCCTCTCTTCCCATAGCCAGTGGCTCGACTGGCTCAAGTGTGGGCTCTGGGCACTGAAGATAGCTTGATTGGTCTAAGCAGCAGCTTTGTGTGCTAAAAATAGCTCAATATTCAAACATTGGCCCCAGATAGGTTTGCTGGTTGGATCCCAGTCAGGGCACATGCGGGAGTCTGTCTCTTTATCTCACCTCCTCTCATTAAAAAAAAAAAAAAAAAAAAAAAAAGATGAAAATTTACTGGATACATTCGAATTATACAGTGTTATAGAAATTTTCTTACTTAACTTCTTATGTACATATCTTGCCTCTCTCTTAATTATATACCTCTTTAAAATAATAACTTGAGGCTCTACAATTAATCTCTGTATCTAGTATATTGTTTACCACTGTGTCTTACATATCATAAATACTCATTAAATACTTTATTCTTTGATTGACAGGAAGAGGCAAGAACTATTATAATTTGGCACAGTGAGGAACCAATATTTTACAATATGAAAGAATTGAGAACTTTAGCAAAAGGACACATTTTTTAACACTTTTAAAATATATATATAACTGTTCATTTTAACCTTGAGATAAAAAGCTTAGGACTCAGCCTTATGCTAAGAGAAACACAAATGCTTGTAAGCCAGTATGTGCAATTGGTATCATCATTTTCCAGTACAATTATTTCCATTAATTGTCATTTTCCATCAAATTTCCAAGCAGAGCAGTCTCTCAGCCACGGGCTTTGGACGTTTCTCTAAGAGGAAATGAACTGTGGGCTAAGAGGATTCTGAGCACTGGAATGCTGGTAAATCTTTTAACAGGGGACTCCAGGGAAGAAAGCTCCGGTCTGTGTAGTGTGCGCCAATTTCTATGGTGTAAGTACTCTCATCATGGAGGGTTTTAATCTACCACCATGACGTCACTGAATGTAGAATTGGAAAGAGATGTGCAAAAGCAGCTCTTCCAAGCCAGTACAAGACAGATAGCTCTGCCACACCACGGACTCTAAAGGTTCTCTGTCGCCTCGTGGTCACCCCAGAACAAGTCTGCACACTGCAGAGGACGGTGGAGCTTTGTGTGTGATTTTTCTCTCAGGAACATGAGGCTGAGTCTCAGAAAAGTAGCACAAGGCACAGATATTTTTTCGACTAATGTGAGTGCACCGGGTGAACCAGAGCATCAGAATCACAGACTTAGAAACTTAGAGGTCGTTCACCTAAGTCTTTCGAGACATGAGATTTTATTCTGATAAACACAGAAAAAGGAGTGAGCCAGCATCTGAACTTAGGTCAGTCATCTGAAGATTTCTCCTCTGCCCTAATCTTTTTGCATCTCACGTTCCATTAGAATCTTTTCTGTGCTTTGTTTCGCGCAAGGCCTAAGTAAGATGTGATACCATACAGGGCTCTAGTGACCCGCAAAACTGGGAACAAGCTTAGAGCAACCGAGAGCTTGTGGCAAGTTCATTTAGTCTGTTTAAAGCAATCTCTTTCTGCTATGTGTACTGCAAGGGGTGTGTGTGAGCAGCACTACTCACAACTGCTCTCCATCATCCGTGCCTGGCTACGCCCGCTGCACCCCCCAGCCGAATCCCTGTACCACCACAGCAAGAAGAGATATGGGTATGTTCTTATTTATTCTGAAAAACTGACCCTTTTTTTTTTTTTTCTTTTCTGAAGTTGGAAACGGGGAGGCAGTCAGACAGACTCCTGCATGCACCTGACTGGGATCCACCTGGCATGCCCACCAGGGGGCAATGCTCTGCCCATCTGGGGTGTTGCTCTGTTGCAACCAGAGCCATTCTAGCACCTGAGGCAGAGGCCACAGAGCCATCCTCAGCGCCCGGTCCAAGTTTGCTCCAATGGAGCCTTGGCTGCCAGAGGGGAAGAGAGAGACAGAGAGGAAGGAGAGGGGGAAGGGTGGAGAAGCAGATAGGCGCTTCTCCTGTGTGCCCTGGCCAGGAATTGAACCTGGGACTCCCACACGCCAGGCCGACGCTCTACCACTGAGCCAACCAGCCAGGGCTCAACTGATCCTTTTCTAATGAACTAATGAAAATACCTACTCTAAAAGCCTGCAAACATCTGATTGCTAGGACTCATGCACAATATTAATTCTTATAAAAGCTACCAAAAAAGCTTCCAGGTATGTGTGTTTCTTTCCCTTTCAAGCAAAGGCGGTCATAACTGAGTTGAATGAGGGGAAAAAGTACGGTACGTACTTTACATGTGCATTCTATTGAATAATTCATGGCTCCAGTGATCTCCGTCACCCTTATCCCAGAATACCTGCCTGCCCTTCACTGAGAACTTGTTGGATTTTCAGAGTTCAGCCTCTCAGAAGAAAGATCCCAATTGTGGAGCTCTGAATGAATTATTAATGAACATTAATAACAATACGAAAGGTTCATACTGAATAAACTTGGACAGTTTCTATACTTTCATTATACAGCCAGCTGAATAACAAAAGGAATGTCAATCTTGTGTCAGAAAAAGTGCTCCAAAACAACTTTCTGCCTCTGACATTGGAGGAGATATTTGATAGAAGAGCTTGGTTGGCTGCTTCAATTCTAACATTTTGGATTTGGGATGTTCTATGTATCATTTATCTAACTAATGTTTTTTCTGATGAGTTTATTTTTTGGCCAAGATAAACCGTATCAGCTAAATTTTAACACTCTCCAATAAAACCCCCCCAGCATTTCCTTGTAAATCTGACCTTTGAAACTTCAAAGGAGTGCTGAGCTAAGATTTAATAAAATTTATTGAGTTGAATTAACATAAAGCCCATGGACATAGTTTTATAGACATTAATGATGTCCTTCAGCCCTAATCTTTATATTAAAAAGTTCACAATTGTTACCACTTTGTTGTCTGATTATATGTTTTCCTGCTGTCATAGTCTTATTAATTATTTTTCCTTAAATTCTATTTCACCTAATATTAATATTAGTATAATATTGTACTAGCTACAATATAATAGCTATCTTTTAAAATTTGGTTAATAAATACTTACCTGGTATTTATTTGTCTTTATTATCTACATATCTATATTGTTTTGTTTTATGTATGTTTCTTAAAAGGAGAATATGATTAAACTTTGGTTTTTATTCACTCCAATAGTCTAAACTAATTAGTAATGTCTCATAGGAACCAATATCTACAACTCACATTATGTTTACTTTTATCATCTTTGTTACCCATTTCATCATTTTCCTATCTTCTACTGAATTGATAGGATTTTCTGTGTCTCCAACTTCTGTCTTCCATGGAATGTTTGGAAACTGGAGATTATATTTATGTTATTTTGTAATTACTGTAAAATATGTAACGTATACACCAAGCTATAAATTTCACTTACTTAACTATTCAGAGAGATATTTTTTTCTGTATTAAAATCATACCTCCATTTAGTTATTTGTATAATCTATTGTTAATTTTATTTACTAATATATTAATCTCTATATTTATTGTTGCTTTTTTTCAATCTCATGTCTTTTCTTAAGTTTTCCTTTCTTCTTGAGCAGATATAAACCTTAACAGTAAAATTCTAGGATTGGTGAAGATCTATGTCTTTTACATGTCTTAACATGTTCCTATTTTGTATTCAAACTTGAATGGTACTTCAGCTGGGTATAAGATTTAAGGCTGAACATTATTTCCATGAGTATTGGAAGGCTACTATTTTCTGACATTTATTGCTAATGAGGAGTCTGTCCTATTGCCATGCCTTTGCCAATAATCTGTCTTTCCTTCTCTTCTGTGAATTTCTTTTTGTTTCTGATATTCTGCTTTTGTTTTGATGTTATGATGTCGTCATAGGTTTAATTTAGTTTACCTTAACTAGTGTTTGGTTGGTACTTTCAATCTAAAGACACATGTCTTTCTTTAATTCTGGAAAGCTCTTAGCCATGAGAAGTATCAGTTTATCCACCATGAACCTGGACTTCTGGCATTGTAGGGTCATTCTTCAGTAGGATAATTCTTCAGTAGGGTCATTCTTCAGTAGGGTCATTCTTCAGTAGGGTCATTCTTCAGTAGGGTCATTCTTCAGTAGGGTCATTCTTCAGTAGGATAATTCTTCAGTAGGGTCATTCTTCAGTAGGGTCATTCTTCAGTAGGGTCATTCTTCAACACTGTCCTCCAGTCCAGCATTCTCTCTTCTGTCTAGTCCATTGTTTAAAGTACTGATTACATTTCAAATTTTAATATCTTTTATTTCCAAAGTTTAAATTAATTTTTACTCGTATCTATACATGACCTTGTGGTATTTCTGCCTGATTTTGTTTTATATTTTTAAAAGTCTTATTAAAAATGCTATTCCTATACATATTCCTTTGAGCATCCTCAACATGCCTATTGTTCATATGTTTTTCAGACAGATACCTTATTTTAACTCCTGAACTTAATCATGTTAATTATTGATTTTTGTTTACTTTCTGAGCATCAAATGTCTTTGTGGGTTTGACAAACCAATAATCCTTTTGAAACCAATAGATGTGTAGGGTCATTTTGAAGTATTTGTTTATTTGTTCTGTTTTTATTTCTTCCTTCTTCTGTGTTCCAGACACCCTCCCTGTTCATAAGTTTGAGGGTTGCCCTCATCCACCTGCTTGTACCCACTGCTCAGGGTCAGGTTTTATATTATTATTCAACCCTCTTGTTCAGGGAGATGATCTCAGCCCCACAATCTCAGTCAACAGGGAGTTTCATGAAGCGTTCTGTTACCCCACTGCGTCTGTGCTGCCCCTTGGTCTACAACTTCCTTTGTTGGCAGAAGATATTCACAGCTTCATAGAAGGGATGGCTCAGTACTGCCTCAGCTCCAGGCTTCAAGCTCCACACCTGGTATGGGCCCCACTTCAGGTGGAAAGGTTTAGTCTCCCTGCCCCTGCAGGAACCTGCCCCTGCCCCTGCCCCTGCCCCTGCCCCTGTCTCTGCCCCTGCCCCTGCTCCTGCTCCTGCCCCTGCCCCTGTCTCTGCCCCTGCCCCTGCCCCTGCCCCTGTCTCTGCCCCTGCTCCTGCCCCTGCCCCTGTCTCTGCCCCTGCCCCTGCCCCTGTCTCTGCCCCTGCCCCTGTCTCTGCTTCTGCCCCTGCCCCTGCCCCTGCCCCTGCCTCTGCCCCTGCCCCTGCCTCTGCCCCTGCCCCTGTCTCTGCCCCTGACCCTGCCCCTGTCTCTGCCCCTGCCTCTGCCCCTGCCCCTGCCCCTGCCCCTGCCCCTGCCCCTGCCCCTGCCTCTGCCCCTGCCCCTGCCCCTATCTCTGCCCCTGCCCCTGTCTCTGCCCCTGCTCCTGCCCCTGCCCCTGCTCCTGTCTCTGCCCCTGCCCCTGTCTCTGCCCCTGCCCCTGCCCCTGTCTCTGCCCCTGCCCCTGCCTCTGCCCCTGCCCCTGCCCCTGACCCTGACCACTTTCGGTTCCAGAGATCAGCTGGCCCTACCTCACTCTCATCACTGTTTTGCATTGTTGTTCTATTTCTTGTTTAAGACGAGGTTTATATTAAATGTTAAGCAAAAGGTGCTTATTCACTTTTTTCTTTTTATTTTTTATCAATCATTGCTCTCTGCTTGGAGCATGTTATTACTTTAAAGTCTGAATCCATTGCATCTTTCTGCCCATTTACAACAATAAAAATGAATATTCGTTGAATACTTAGGTGCCAGGCATTTTGCTCAATAGTTTCATAACTTACTTCACTTAATTCTTACAATACTTCTATGAGGAAGGTTCTCTTCTCCATCTCTATTTTACACAGGAAGGAATCGCCCCTCTTCTAGAATTTAGATAACCTGTTCTGTGACATGTACTCTGGCAAGTAGCAAAATGAGATTAGACTCCAGGTATGTCTGACTTCAAAGCCAGCACTCCTGACCTTAAAATATGGTAAGGATAAGAAAATGCCTCCTTATATAACCTGATAAGACTGGCTTTATGACCCCAGAGCAGAACCCATGGGAGGAAGAAGAATGTAGACTTATGTGGTATTGCTTTCTACTTAGAATTATTTTACTAGCTACCAAAATAACCTTGGGAAGTCACTAAAGCAAGCCAGGTGTTTATTTTCACCATAAAATGGGGTTATTAACAGTTGATTTTTCTCTCGGTTTCCTTATGAAGGTAAAAAAAAATAGTGGATCAATCATCTTTTTTAAAACATGAAATACATATTTTATAATTTTTAACATTGATTTCAAGCTCTTTTTCTTGTACTGAAACCAAGAGGTGTCACAAGCAAAGTTTATGTGATTTTTCCTAACTAGATTGCCTTACACTTGCCCACGCTGGAGCTCATTTGCTATTTTCTCTACCCACACGCGGAACCTCCTGAGATCTTACTGTGGCTTATCCCTGTCAGTTTCACATTTCACTTCCATCTTTAATTTCGTAGATCCTACTGTGCACTCTTCAACCCAATCCACTTATAAAACTATGAAATAAACTCATAAAGTTTCTCCATCTGGAGAGGCAACCATGTTCTTCTACCTTTTATTTCCTATCAAGCTGACTCTTTATTGACAGCAAGACCAACAGTACCCCCAACAGTACCCCCACTTCACTCCCTGACTGGCGGCAAAAGTCTTGACTGTCTCACAGTTTTTCATCACCATTCTTTCTTTTATCAAAGGGGTAACATCCTATAACAAACGGACCAGATTACAGAGCAAACCCACCCGCTTGGACAATGACGAGTAGCCTGACCAGGGCCAGCTCCTTAGCACCCTTGAGCTGCAGTTGTCTGGCCTTTGTTTTTTTGTTGTTGTTGTTTGTTTGTTTTGTATTTTTCTGAAGCTGGAAACGGGGAGAGACAGTCAGACAGACTCCCGCATGCGCCCGACCGGGATCCACCCGGCACACCCACCAGGGGCGACGCTCTGCCCACCAGGGGGCGATGCTCTGCCCCTCCGGGGCATCGCTCTGCTGTGACCAGAGCCACTCTAGCGCCTGGGGCAGAGGCCAAGGAGCCATCCCCAGCACCCGGGCCATCTTTGCTCCAATGGAGCTTTGGCTGCGAGAGGGGAAGAGAGAGACAGAGAGGAAGGGGGGGGGTGGAGAAGCAAATGGGCGCTTCTCCTATGTGCCCTGGCCGGGAATCGAACCCGAGTCCCTCGCATGCCAGGCCGATGCTCTACCGCTGAGCCAACCGGCCCAGGGCCAGTTGTCTGGCTTTTAAAGTGAAGGTAGCCTATCAATCCTAAAGAAAGGATACAATGACTTTAGAATATCAAGTAACCCAAACACCAAGTATAGTAGCTGACACACAATAATATTTCAATGAATGCAAATTATCTTTCTCATATCTGAAGCCCAAAAGCATTTATTTGCAGCAACCTTATGAAAGAAAATATATATTTGAACTAGATTGACCATACTCCAGTGATGCAAATAACTTGCTTTTTTATTTTGATTGCACTGTCAGGTTCAATAAAGCAGCACATACCTTAATGTTCAATGCTGGTAGATAATAATGACTCATTTCAGACTCTAACAAGCGTGTAGGCTTCATTTTCTACATAAGTGGTGGCCCCTTTATGGCCACTGGGAAGTCTGTGCGAGGATGTTGAGTAATGATGGTGAGTGGGACAGAGCCTGCAGACGGATTCATTCCAGCCCTGGCCCCCATCAGAGCCATCCTTTACCAGCCCGGGAGAAGCCATTTGCATGAATCATTGCAATGTGTTGTCCAGCCAAATGCCGTTCTGTCCCCGAGAATTCACTGACCTGCTCCATTCGAGTGTGGCACATCATTGGGAATGAATTTCACATCTCTTTGGTTTATAACCTGCGGCTTCATGGGTACTAGACAGAGGGTTTCATTATGAATAGAGCATTTAAGAAATCTCTGGCTTGAAGTTTCCTACGCTGTGTAAATGCAGGTGTGTGTGTGTGTGTGTCCAATTATTAGGGGTTATGGAAGTAGCTGGGGAGAAGGGTAAGACATACGGGAGGGAGGAGGGTGTGGAGATGAGCAGCAGAGAGTCTGTATCTGTCTCTTATAGAAATGCACCCATCACCACACATGTGCTACCTTGTTAACTGCATCTTTCCAGAAAGCTACACTGTCAGGTTTAATAAAGCAACAGCATTTTCTGACTTTCAATGTTGATCGATAATGATGATTCATTTCAAATGCCAACAAACACGTAAGCTTCATTCTCCACGCAGACGGCAGTTCCTTCTAAAACTAACTTGTTAACTGCATGTTTCTGCAATTTTCAGAAAGTTATACAGATTCATATTATTGTCATTGTATATCATAGAGAGTAGAATGATTTCTTCCTTGAAGGCGATGTGATTGCAGCCTGTTCTCTCATAACTGTGTTTGTTTGCGCAGTGGATTTCTCTCCAAGTCACTGACTCATAACTTCCCAGACACAAAACTGAAACCTACTTTTCTTTTATCAGGAGATTGACATTCTAATATAACATTTCATAACAATGTGCTCAAAGGGCACACTTAAAATATGTGAAATGTATATGAAATAGAGTCATTGAGATCTGGAGATATTACAAGCCTCAAGCTAACAGTCTGGTTTCATAAAGATCAATAGCTTGCAGAATAGAAATTTAGACTAAAGCCCAGAATGTAGTTCCTCTCCCACTTTGCATACATCTTAATTCCAGTATTTTCTGGTGCTTCCCCAGAAAAGAATCATTAACCAGATTATTTCTAAACTATTTTACATTTTCAAAAGTATGGTCATCATATTTAGAATATAATGACTTCATATATGTTACTTCTACTTTGAGTTTGGCATAGCCCTGAAAATTCCCATAACTCTTGAAACACTAATACTTCTCTATTCAGCACTTACTGTTATTTCTCAAAGGTTTGTGAAACCCTTATCCTATCACATCTTTGGGAATTTTCTTCAGTGAAAGTAAATTTATGTTTCCATTATCCAGAACATGTGTACAGGTAGGAATTTTGTAAATGATAATGAAAACTGTTTTGGTATTGTTGTGTGGCATTGAAAATCTGTTTTCCAAATAAAGATGTGTATAACAGTAAAAGAAAAACTATGGTTTCCTAGTTAAATGTTATACTCAACTAAGCGCCAACAACTTTTATTAATAGAATACACTAAAATAAGTCCTTTACCACATTTTCCTACCTACAATCCCCTATCAGGCATCCCCAAACTATGGCCCGTGGGCCGCAATGCGGCCCCCTGAGGCCATTTATCCAGCCCCCACTGCACTTCTGGAAGGGGCACCTCTTTCATTGGTGGTCAGTGAGAGGACCACTGTATTTGGCAGCCCTCCAATGGTCTGAGGGACAGTGAACTGGCCCCCTGTGTAAAAAGTTTGGAGACCCCTGCGAGATGCTTCTAAGGAGTCACAACCCAAACATCACCGTGGCTTCCCAGACTATTAGGAACTATATCAATTAAGTTGAACTCCCTGTGGAAGTATAGCTAAGGAATTCCTGAAAGGCTTATGTTCTCATGGCCAGTTTTTGCTTGTCTTGCTAAACAGATCTAAAATTCAGCATCTCAACACACACACACACACACACACACACACACACACCATTATATTGTACAAACCTGCCTTTATTGAAGGTTGGAGGATCATGAAATAAATATCACATAGTCGGTATATTTCAATTGACATTGCATCACACAGTACATATTTCCGCCCTTTAATATCCGTTGGGCCATCCCTTGTTTACCTTCTCCTACCCAGGGGTTTTCTCACTGACCCTTTCTGCATGTGGTACTCGGCCTCCTCTCCTCGTTTCCACCCTCTGTATTTCCAGGGCCACACTTCGAATTCTACTGCCAGCTCTTCCTGCAGCTTTGCAGAGCAGTTCACCCCCTCCAGTCCTACTCCCAATGTACTGAGGTGCTCAACAGACGACAGCAGCAGTGATTCACAAGGACCTACTCCCTTACACAGAAAATGTATGTTTTACCCTATGTATGCTTTCCCTATGTTTTCTCTTATCTTTTTCTTTTGACATTCTACATTTTTTTTAACTTTTTGTCAGAGCTCATCAAATATTTTTGCAGCTTATAAGGCTTCAGTCTCACATTTTATTGGTATCACAAATAAACTTATTTGCTCTCCAAATGGAAATTTTAGAGAAGGGTACATTCTCTTTCACAAATGGAGTGATAGTTAACCTGCCTGCAGTAACACCGATAATTTTCTCTTCTTTATAAACAGGTCCTGATTGTGTTGCAATGAAGCTTTTTTAAGTCTGGGTGAACAAATGCAGTCTCATGTGACTTTGAGAAGCTTAGAAAAGCTGGTTCTCCCATATTTCAGGGGCAAAGAACTACCATTAATCAATGCCTAAGTCTATACTGAGTGTTTACATGATTGTAGCATGAAGGTCAGTATGTAGTTAATTTTGAGAAATGTTCTAAATAAATATGTTTAATAACTATTTCAGGATATACTAGAGATATCATATTTAGTACCAAGTAGCTTTTTTTTTTAAGTTAAGTGTTCCCAATTTAATGGTTAATTTTTTTATACTATAATTCATCCTTTTTGAAACTTCAAGTGTCAAATGTTAATGTCAAGCACTTTTATGGACCACTGTTAACTGGGGAAAAAAATTCCAAATGACCAAAACCTATGATGCCCTTAGCAACATTTTCAAATTAATATGCATTTTGTTACTCATGGTGGTAGTTATATTAGCTACCCAGTCTCTGTAGATTGGATTGTTAAGAGTGGCCTTTCTGCCCTGGCCGGTTGGCTCAGCGGTAGAGCGTCGGCCTAGCGTGCGGAGGACCCGGGTTCAATTCCCGGCCAGGGCACACAGGAGAAGCGCCCATTTGCTTCTCCACCCCTCCGCCGCGCCTTCCTCTCTGTCTCTCTCTTCCCCTCCCGCAGCCAAGGCTCCATTGGAGCAAAGATGGCCCGGGCGCTGGGGATGGCTCTGTGGCCTCTGCCTCAGGCTCTAGAGTGGCTCTGGTCGCAACATGGCGACGCCCAGGATGGGCAGAGCATCGTCCCCTGGTGGGCACAGCATCGCCCCATGGTGGGCGTGCCGGGTGGATCCCGGTCGGGCGCATGCGGGAGTCTGTCTGACTGTCTCTCCCTGTTTCCAGCTTCAGAAAAATGCAAAAAAAAAAAAAAAAAAAAATTAAAAAAAAAAAAAAAAAAAAAGAGTGGCCTTTCTGCAAAGGTGACAGCTGAGCTGAGTCATGAAGGACTGCCACGGGAAGATCAGAGGGACAGCAAGTGTAAAGGTCTGGGGGTGAAAATGGGCCTGGGATGTTCAAAGGAGGGAGAGAGGCCAGTGTGTCAGGGTGTAACGAGCAGAGGTCGGCATCCAAGAGGCTCCCCGGAATAAGACAACACAGGGCTTTGAAGTCCGATAAGAAAACTGGCCTCGACTGAAAATGCAGTGGGAAGTCATAGAGGGAGGTGAGCGGGGAAATGGCATTGATCTGGTTTCAGTTCTTTACAGGATCTCATCGCTGCTATTAAGAGAAAGCTTATAGGGGGCAGGGAGAAAGCAGGACATCTACCAGGAGGCTATCCCCCTCAACCAGGTAAGAAATGATGGGGCGGGGCCTGGAGTAGAAGCAGCTGAGGACAGAGGAGGGCGGAATGGGGACATGTACCATACAAACGGGGACCACCAAGCCTGGCGCCAAGTGTGTTCCAAAGTGAGACCATGTGCATGGCAGCAACGAGTATCCGTGTGATTGTTCTGGTTCTATGTGTGGAAATACAGGCTCCCTCCTGAGAGCCACTGCTTGGAAATATTGCAGAACACTGTCAGGTGGTAATCACTTTCTAAGTTATATAAATGTCTAGCCACTATTTCATATAACTGAAAGTGATATATATATAATATTGAATGTCAACTGCAATTGAAAAAGTTAAAAATTTTTAAATAAAATATTGCAGTAGGCATAGTAAGAAACACCTTTCCTCCTTTACACCATTAGATGAATTTTCTGAAGTATCACATGAACTATTTTCATCTGCATAATATTGGAGGTAATGCTTTTCCCTCAGTGCCTGATGAGGCTTAATTAGTTAACGCTTACAGGTTGGTTAAAAATGAAAAATGTTTAAATGTCAGCTATAACTCTGTCTAATTGTATTGCAAGCATTTAGCTCCAAAGCTTGCTGGGAATTTCTTTTTCACCGTAGCTGTTCTTGAGGGATGGTAAGAAGACAGAATCAAGCCCTGGCCATTTGGCTCAGTGGATAGAGCGTCTGCCTGATTGGTTTAAGCATTGGCCTTGGGCACTGAGGATAGCTTGGTTGATTCAAGCATCGGCCCCAGATGGGGGTTGCAGGGTAGATCCTGGCCGGGGTGCATACGGGAGTCTGTTTCAATATCTCCCCATCACTCACTTTAAAAAAAAAAAAAAAAAAGGCCAGCTTTATCTAATTGCAACCAAAAGTCTATCGTTTCACACAATTTTCAAGAAAGAATATAAAAATCAAGTCCCATAGAGAGGTCCTTCATTATCTTCTAGAAAGATAATGTCTGAGTGTGTCTGTATTAGAGGAATAAGCACTCATAAAAACACCACACTGTTTAAAATACTGACAAGAAATCTTTCCAGGTAGCAGTCTATCTAGAAGCATCAAATCATTTTTAATTAAACTAATTTTGATGGATATCTCTCTCAAATGTACAGCGCATTTCCCGACATTAGGTATGACGATCTTTTTTTCCACATTACAGGGTCATGAATCAGACAATGAGGAGCACGTTGTGATGTAAATGAACAAGACCCCCAGGAGCTGTCGCCTGCTGGAGCTTTGGGCGGCCACTGAACGGCCAGCCTCTCTGGGGGTTTTCTGTCTCTTCTTTCCCTGTCAGGGCAGTCATTATCATACATTGAAACTGTTATTATTTTTGCTCCAATAATTCGTCAGTGGTTATTTTTAATCTACTGCAGGCTGGATAGCTAGTTAACAAAGATGTGAGGATTGTGTGTGAAATAAAGAATGAGGGCACTCTAAGCAAGGGAATGAGCTCGGTTTTGAGTGAAAAGGCTAAGATGTTGATGATCTCTGTTAAGACTTTTTAGAACACTAACATTACGTAGGTAACCAGCATAGACCCCTGGCAGGACAGCTGCTGGGGCCCCTGGGGGACCTGGCCAAGATGATGTTCTACAGAACTGACAGGAGGTGCTCGTGGGTTAGATGGGATGGGTAAAAAAACTGAAGAGGTCAGAAGGATTTCTCCTTTTTAGCTGATAAACTGGATGGACCGTAGGGCCACTTATCAAGAAGAGAAAGCTCAGAGGGAAAACAGGTTTATGAGAGAAAATAAAGAATTTTCTTTTGGATGTTTATTATTAAGAAGCCTGTTAGACACACAGTTTGGAATGGCAAGTAGGCTATACAACATAGATTCCTTAACCCAGGAGGAAACCAGCGACAAAGCTGTATTGGCTAGAGCAGTGTCTCATATTATAGCTCCTTATACTCTGCTACCTCCCCCATCATTCTTGCCTGCAGGAGTTCCTGACAGACTCATCCTACCTCCTGGGGTGACGAGGCAATATTCCCTAGTGTTAAGAATCTATTTGGCTTTTAGACCTCATAGTCCCTAACAATCACCAGAATTAATGAAAACCCAAGACCATCCCTGGGTACCTATGTATACAGTACTTAGAGTATGATCAAAAGACTACCAAGTGTGTAACACACAGAGATACATAAAGGCTTGTTGAGTGGTTTTCTTCTTAGCCCTTCATGTTCTAAGAATCACTGCGGCCATGTTGAAATATGGAGTCTAATTCAGTCATTTTGGGGCAGTGGTTGAGATGTTGCATTTCTAACAAGCTCCCAGGTATTGCCGAAGCCGCTGGCTCTCAAATCACACTTTGCAGAGCAGGGGAATATAATCCACCTACATCCTGTGATCTAATAAGAGAAACTTGCATGGAATGAACAAGATTAAGTGGGCAAAGTGTTCACAACCAAGTATGACCATAGAGGTTGCTGTCTCCTATGGCTTTAAACAACATTAAATTTTATTTTATCATGTGATACTATTTATTGCCTTATACTGTTATTTACCATTTTGTGCTATCTGTTTTATTTCCCAAACAAAACTGAAAGTGTTTAGGGATCAAGGACAAAGCTATATAATTTTTTGTATATTAGCTCCAACACTCAAATTTTATTTGTTGAGGAACTAATGGATTTTCTTAGCAGGAACTATGGACCCATTAGCATTAGTTAGACTCATACAGAGATGGCAATATGGCTTTGTCGTGAAGCTTAAAATTGAAATCAGATAGATTTATAGTTATGCTTACACGCACTACAGAGTCGACACGCCTGTGCTAATAATCTGGGTTCACTTGCACAACAGGATCCTTCTAAAAGTTGGATAATTGAGTAAAGAAGTATTTTAAAGCACCTGAACCTCTAACTGCTTCTCAATTACAAAAGGATTATGCAAATCTCTACACCCATATTAAAAACGTATTAAACAATAATCATGAATATTATCTGAAATAATAAAATAATAGTGAGTAGCAGCTTAGAGTGAATTATCAGAAACATTTCCATGATTGTTCTTTAATTAATTGCTTCATAATCTGAAAGCTTTTCCATCTCTCAATATATTATACATAGCAGTATGCATAGCAGCATAATCTTTTATTTTCTTTCCCGGAACTCACTAACAACCGAACAGTTTCTTTAGTATAGTACGGCAGTGAAAGTAACATTTATGTAGGAAGACAATCCATGTGTGGCTGCCACTTAGACTTCAGTACTGCATTACATACTGCAATTAAAAGAGCATTGTCTGAATGACCGCCTTCTCTCCAAGGGCCATCACTTTGCCTCTGCGCTCACTAGTAAGAGAGTTTCAAGCACAGAAACCAGGCCAAGCCCACTCCAGAACCCTGAAGATGGCCACCTCTGATCTCTGCCTCACATCATATCTCGGAGACGCTGCTTTGAGTGGTGGCCCCATCCCAGTAACACCCAAGAGGAAATGCAACCACAGCTGACACTTTATTTTCCAGACATGTCAATTATGCAGTCATTTTTTTTTTTTTTTTTTTGTATTTTTCTGAAGCTGGAAACGGGGAGAGACAGTCAGACAGACTCCCGCATGCGCCCAACCGGGATCCACCCGGCACGCCTACCAGGGGCGATGCTCTGCCCACCAGGGGGCGATGCTCTGCCCCTCCGGGGCGTCGCTCTGTTGCGACCAGAGCCACTCTAGCGCCTGGGGCAGAGGCCAAGGAGTCATCCCCAGTGCCCGGGCTATCTTTGCTCCAATGGAGCCTTGGCTGCAGGAGGGGAAGAGAGAGACAGAGAGGAAGGAGAGGGGGAGGGATGGAGAAGCAGATGGGCGCTTCTCCTATGTGCCCTGGCCGAGAATTGAACCCGGGACTTCTGCACGCCAGGCCGACGCTCTACCACTGAGCCAACCGGCCAGGACATGCAGTCATTCTTTAAAGCATCTCTTCTTGGCTAAATGCTGTACCGGCTCTAGATACAGACAGGGACAAGATCTCTCTCTTCAGGAGCTCACAACCCACAAAAATGTAGCTCTGAGAGGGCTGGGCCTTAGCCTGGGTTGTTCACGCTGTTACCCTCCAACCCAAGCCAGTGCTTAGATTACAACAGGTCTTCAAAAATATTTATTAAGTAGATGGGTGTATGGAAGGAGGAGTGTAGTGGGGAGCACAGACACATAAGTGATTGGCTTCTCGTGAATACTTTATTAAATTATACCAAAGGTACAATTTATAGCAGGGGTCCCCAAATTTTTTACACAGGGGGCCAGTTCACTGTCCCTCAGACCGTTGGAGGGCCAGACTATAAAAAAAACTATGAACAAATCCCTACGTACACTGCACATATCTTATTTTAAAGTAAAAAATCAAAACGGGAACAAATACAATATTTAAAATAAAGAACAAGTAAATTTAAATCAACAAACTGACCAGTATTTCAATGGGAACTATGCTCCTCTCACTGACCACCAATGAAAGAGGTGCCCCTTCCAGAAGTGCAGCGGGGGCCGGATAAATGGCCTCGGGGGGCCGCATGCGGCCCGCAGGCCGTAGTTTGGGGACCCCTGATTTATAGAGTCCTCACTAAGCCCGTGTGCCAGGTACTGCTCTAGGAACAGGGCACATTAACTGTTTTAATCCTTACAGTCACCTCTGGGTAGCGGTTAAACATCACAGCGTTGCACATGTGAGGTCGTGCATGGTGCCCGAGCTCACACTGTGTTAGTGATAGAGTTAGAACTCAGATTTAGGCCTGCTGGCTGTAGAACTCTCTCTTCCAGCTTTCAGACTAGCGAGGGGTTTCCCAATTGTGGGTCCGAAATATAGAAGGGGAAAAGGCAGACGGCGAGTTGTTTTCCGCTCTGGGACAGGCGAAATGTGAGAGCACCAGCAAACTCCCTCCTGCTGCTAAGTCAGTCCACCCTCCTCGGGGCTTCCCGACAGTCTGCGCCGAAGGGAGAGGCAGGACCGAGACCTCGGCGCACTCATCTGTTGGTGGGAAGGGTCAAGCCGACGGAGTTTTCCTTGGAGAAAATTCCAAATTTCACCAGGAAGCCAAAGTCAAATGGGACTGCTTCAAGACAGGCTGCAGTGGGAAACTTCATCATCATCGGTTTTTAATATCGAGAATTTGCTATTGACAGCATAATTGGAGAACGGGGCAAAAAAAAAAAAAAAAAAGTCAAGATTTTTAACAAAGTGTCATTTCTCAGGGCAATAATTTCCAAATATTATAACATGCAATTCAATATTAAATGACAAAGGAAGCAAGCATGCATACCATATATATTTGAAATGAATCACAGACTTTAAAATCTGAAGACTGACTCCTCAGGTTACTTACTTCCCCGCCGCTTAGCCCGGGAGGTGGTGTAGAGCTTGGGTGTGTTGGGGAAGGTGGAGAGCAGAACTTGGGGACACTGACCAGTCAGAGAAGGCCCAAGGTGCTGACATTGGGGTGGCAGGGAGACCAGAACATAAAAGAGAGGGAGATAGCATCCAAAATGCATTTCTCCTCTGTTAAAATTTGGCTAAGGGCTAACCACCGTATTTTTTGAATCCCTTTTCTCTACACTTCTAAACACATGCTAAGGCATTTCCCACGTTCTGTTCTACTCCACAGATCCCCTCCTGGAATGGAATGGTAAACATTGGGACGTGTGTCTCTCAACATTGCATAATAAGCAGGACCAGCTGGGTCAGGGGGCAGAAGGAGTATTTAATAAAAACTGTTCAGAACATTGGTTCTCAAAGTCATTCCCAGATCGGTAGCACCGCTAGCCCAGGGGTCTGCAAATGTTTTCTGTAAAGGGCAGAAGAGTAATTATTTTAAGCTTTGTGGGCCTAGTGACAAGACTGAGGATATTTTGTGGGTACTTATATATACTAAGAGGAAATGACAATTTCATAGTGATATTGATGATATTTAAACTCTAATAGTATAATTTTCTTTAGTACAGACCTATGAATGAGAACAATGTAATTCTTCTTGCTAATGACAGCATCTCACTTCATCGAGGCTCAAAGTTAGCATTTTCACTCATGAAATCAATTGTAAAGGTTCTTCTGTAGGAACTATTATTAGCTTCAGGCCTCACAAAAACAGGTGGCAACACAGATGTGGCCATCTGTCTAGACCTGGGAACTTGTTAGAAATGCAAATCATAATGTTCTACTGCAGACCCACTGAGTTAGAAAACCTAGAGGTGGGGGCGACATCTTGTATGTTAGGAAGCCCTCTGGGTAATTCTAATGTGCTTAAGATTTGAGAACTACTGGTTAAAGCAAAGGTTGAAGGGGCAGTATTAGCCCTACCCCTACTGCTAATACCATGGTAACAGTCATTTCTCAATCCTAGTCTTAGAGAAATCTTTTTTTTAATTATTTTTATTTATTTATTCATTTTTAGAGAAAAGAGACAGAGAGAGAGAGAGAGAGAGAGAGAGAAAGAAATAGAGAGAGAGATGGAGGGGGAGGAACAGGAAGCATCAACTCCCATATGTGCCTTGACCAGGCAAGCCCAGGGTTTTGAACCAGCAACCTCAGCACTCCAGGTCGATGCCTGATCCACTGCACCACCACAGGTCAGGCCCTCAATCCTAGTCTTTACCCTAGTTTCCCATTATTCTCATGACTTTGTGCATGTATTTCTTTTATTTTGTGTATGTATTTTTATTTAAAAATTACGTTTTTCTTAGGCCATTCATTTAAGAAACATCACATCCAGGTCAGCTCTCAGATTTCTAAGCAAAGAAGCAGAAATTCCTTTAAGAATTCGCTCCCAGGCTAAGAGGAGAAAGCACTTACTTACACTCAACGCCAGGAAGGCAAACTCTCAGCCACCTGGTTCTCGGTCAGTAACACTAGAGATTGGGAATGAAAGTTGTGACTTTTCACCTTTACAATTGCTATCTCAGGGCTACTTCTGGCCAATGAAAACTAAATGGAGCTATAATATAGGTGCTGTTTCTCAACTGAATTGGTGGTCTCTGCGCTATAATCATTTCACACATTGTGTAAATAATATAGTGTGTCCGTAAAGTCATGGTGCACTTTTGACGGGTCACAGAAAAGCAACAGAAGACAATAGAAATCTGCACCAAATAAAAGGAAAACTCTCCCAGTTTCATACCTATTCAGTGCAGTTTGATGTGGGCTCACGCACAGATTTTTTAGGGCTCCTTAGGTAATTATCCCGTAGAGCCTCTACAGACTCGTCACTGACTGATGGCCTACCAGAACAGGGTTTCTCCACCAAACTGCCGGTTTCCTTCAACTGCTTATCCCACCAAGTAATGTTACTCCTATGTGGTGGCGCTTCGTTATAAACGCGCCAATATTCGCGTTGCACTTTGGTCACGGATTCGAATTTAGCGAGCCACAGAACACACTGAACTTTCCTCTGTACTGTCCACATCTCGACTGGTGTGGTCGTGGGCTGCTCCGCTGTATACACGGTGTTACGTCATCATCTGCGCATGTGCACATGCTGCCACATCATCCTACAGAAACTGGGAGGGTTTTCCTTTTATTTGGTGCAGATTTCACATTTCTATGGTCTTTTGTTGCTTTCCTGTGGCCGGTCAA
This sequence comes from Saccopteryx bilineata, assembly GCF_036850765.1. NCBI lineage: Eukaryota > Metazoa > Chordata > Mammalia > Chiroptera > Emballonuridae > Saccopteryx > Saccopteryx bilineata. Next base: position 53,986,582 of record NC_089500.1, on the reverse strand, counting down.
AAGTGCACCATGACTTTACGGACACACTGTATTTTTGTAACAAACTCAGAGGGAAGAAATATAGAGACTGTCCCCTAGGTTAATTCTCACTCTGACTCATCTTTTTATCTCTAAAATGCTGCCTCAATTTCTCCATGTGTACAATGGAAATAATGCATCAAACCCCTCTGGCAAGGTTGTCTTGAAAATACACTTAGTTTTGTGAAGGTCTCTGTGGTACATATGCTGAGAATTATTATTATATATTATTGTCCTAAAAACTGACAAGACAATATTTACACTGACAAAGAGAGCACAGAGAACCCATTATTCATGCAATATCTCTCCCGGGGCTAAGCAGACTGCTTCACTGTCATCTGGCACCTTTTAGGCATACTAAAATTTTGCTAAAAATTTAGGTAGGTCTTTAGACCCAGGATGTCTCTGCAAACTTTTATAATAGGTCCCCCAGCAGCTTGACCCTATCTATACCCACTATTTGAAATTCAGATTATTTGAGTCACTCTGGGAACTAGACCTCAAAAGAACAAGGGGGAGGGATATTATCTCCAAGAGGGTTGTGGTAAATCTTCTTGGAGCAGTGGTTCCACACATTTTCTATTAATGTCAGTAATTGATCCAATTACTTGGATGACATCAAGGAAGTCATAAAGAGCCAGACATAAGTGGACGAGGGGTGGAATTTTAACTTTCTTGTTTAAAAATTATGGGATAAAACCAGGAGAGAAGAGTCCTGTGTTTTTCTACTTTTTAATTTTTGCCTAAGACAAGCGAGGAGCTTAATTATTCTGCTCCCCAAATCTTATTCAAGCCTTAGCTTCCGTGCAATAGATGCGAAGGAAAAGGGAAGACACGTACACCCAAGGATGAACGCAATGTTGGTAGATTGATTGAAGGCACTCTTTTTTATTTTTATTTTTGAAGGTGCTTTTAAAAGAGATATAATGGAGGAGGTGAAGAGTTTGGGAAATATATGTATCTTGAGGCAAATATTCAGCTCTGCATCTACTTTAAAAATCAAAGTTATAGGCCCTGGCCGGTTGGCTTAGTGGTAGAGCGTCGGCCTGGCGTGCAGGAGTCCTGGGTTCAATTCCCTGTCAGGGCACATAGGAGAAGCACCCATCTGCTTCTCCACCCCTCCCCCTCTCCTTCCTTCCTCTCTGTCTCTCTCTTCCCCTCCCGCAGCCAAGGCTCCACTGGAGAAAAGTTGGCCCAGGTGCAGAGGATGGCTCCATGGCCTCTGCCTCAGGCACTAGAATGGCTCTGGTTGCAACAGAGCAACGCCCCAGATGGGCAGAACATCGCCCCCTGGTGGGCATGCCGGGTGGATCCCGGTTGGGTGCATGCAGGAGTCTGTCTGACTGCCTCCCGTTTCCAACTTCAGAAAAATAAAAAAATAATAATAATCAAAGTCATAAGAGGACAACTTGTTTTGGTTTGCATCGGAGCATTGCAGGAAACAACAGGAAAAAGCACGGAGAATGGGAAGAAAACAAACCTTGTAAAAAAAACAAAACTCTGTAGAATCAAGAGGACCATAAAATACTTATCAAAAATGAAGATAAAATGTATATAGGGATGAATCCATAACTGTCTCAAAAACTTTTACTGTAATAGATGATACTGTTGACTATTTCTAACCTCGTTTCATGTTGTGCTTGGTACTTGGATTGTTTGTACAGAGTTGTATTTTTTTTTATCTCTATTTGTTCGTTCATGATGAAGCCAATAATTTTTTTAAAAATACCTCACTCTAGTCCTGGAAATAATCCAGGAAGCTTTTTGCTGTTAACTTGTTGAGGCCAATTCTATGAGGTGTTAAATGGTTCTGTGACTCTCTTAGCCCTGAGCCGCAGGTAAGTAAAGCATTTACCATTGACTGATCAGTGGTGCCTTTGTCCTAATTTGCTGCCTGACTTGCTTACAAGTAGTAATAGAGTTAACTTCTAGAAAAATGCTTTTTTTTTTTTTTTCAGAATCCTACAAGGATTTTGGCTATAAGACAGTTTTATATGCCTCCCCTCCCTTTTTTTTTAGGTTTTAAAAAACATTTTTAATTTTAAATATTTACAAATTCACAGGAAGTTGCAAAGTTGTATTTAGAGATTCCATGAATGCTTCCCCCCACCCCCGCTTCTCCTGACATTATTAACATCTTGCATCAGTATATTATGACATCAAAACCATGAAACTAATATTAGTACAATTACAAAGCTTATTTAAAGTTCACCAGTTATATATGTACTTACTTGTGTGTGTGTAGCTGAATGAATTTTTATCACACGTGTAGCTTCATGTTACCACTATCAACAATCAAGATACTTTACGACACCAGAGATGTTTCTCCTTTATAGCCACGCCCATCCCCCTCCGCACCATCTCTAACCCCTGCAAACCACAAATCCGATATGCTAAAAAGAAAAAAACCCTGTCATATTTTTATTGGAATTGCGTTATGCTAAAGGAATAATTGGGATCTTTACAATATTGAGTCTTTATATCCAGAAAAAAAAATGTGTGTTTCTGCATTTATTCAAATGTTAGAATCTCTTTCCATTGTTTTACTTATATAGGCTCTTTGGTTAATGGAATGCTGTCTAATTTTTCTAATTCATTTTTGTATACTTCCTTTTTTTCACCAAGTCATTCAATGTACTGAGCACAGAAGGGGTGTGGATAGAGCTTGCCAGGAATGATCTGTGGGGCTCAGGAGACTGCATTTCTATAATTATGTCTATTTCATCATTGGTAAGTGGGTTTGGCATTTCATATCTTATACTTCTATGTCTGTGTGTGTGTGCATATATATATATATATATATAGACACACACACATATACAGAGGGCGGATCAAAAGGTTTATAGTTGTATGCAAAACACAGCTTATTCTTGTATTATTATTTCTTAACTATGGTATTATTTTTATATGAGCAACTGTAAGCCTACTTGTGTCCCACCATGAATGTGTGTATGCGTGTGTATGTGTGTGTATAAAAAAATTTTTATAAAAAATATTCATGGAAACTTTGGAAATCTTTGACAAAAAAAAATAAGTGAAAAAAAAATTACCTGTGAAGTCCCATCACTGAAGATAGAACTGTCATAAAATTTTCACACATTTCTCTCTGCACTCTTTGATTCTAGTCTCTGTCAAACAGAAAACGGAAGTTCTGAGAAGTCAGTACTGATCCAAGGCAAAATTGTGAATGTATGAGTTCTATTTTGTAGGAGTTAAGATACGTTTTGGGATGCACCCAACTACTAATGGCTTCATCATATCAGGAGTTCGTTCTGCTTTGTTTTCTCGTGTGTAGGAAATTGGCAGAGCAGGATTGAGGCTTTGGCTCTGGGATGCCCCAGGGACTCGGACTCTTTTATGTGTTCACTATCCAGAGCAAGGTGGCTAGGATTCCTAGGCTTGTAGGCATCCTCTTACCAATAATATAAATACCTTCTCAAAAACTATCTTTTATTGACTTCTGCTTAACTCCAGGAGGCCAGCATGGGGGCACGGGGGCACTCCAGGCTGCAAAATAGTCCAGTAAATACCTGCTTCCAACTAGTAAAGAGCAAGGAGGGGAGTGTGACAACAACTCTGAAGTAGCCAAACAGCAGTATCTGTTGCACACCTCTGAGTTCCAAAATCATTTGTATTTCAACTTTAAATATTTATGTACATATTTTTAATAACTTGCTTTTTTTTTTTTTTTACTTACTATAGCATGAACAATTTGTATCAACATTGTAATGTAGTTGCTCTGTAGCAGATGTCACCAAACTATCATCTCTGCAGGGTAAAGACACCCACTGCCTGTTTTTATAAAGTGTCATTGAAGCCCGGCCTCACTCATCTGTCCACCTGTCTGTTGCCCCGTTTGTGCTCAGAGGAGGACTCCAGTGCTCTGACAGGGACCTGCTGACAAGGCCTAAAATAGTAGCTATCGGCCTTGACAGAAAACTTTACCAGCCCTAGCTCGACGGCAGCATTTTTAGTGAATGCTGATTTTCCACAAAATGATCGATAGCCCTTACACTATCTCACCAATTCTCTACTTTCTAGTATTGAAGTTGTTCTAGTTTTCACCATTTTAAAGCAAACATTGATGAACATCCTTATACATATTTTTTTTCATGTATCTCTAATTCTTTTCATAGGAAATAAGGGAGTATACTTTTGTGGTTCACAACATGTTTGCTGGAGCTTGGATGCTGTGTTCAAATCCTGCCTTTACCAATCACTGCTGTGTGACCTTGAGTGAATGATTTAACCTCTCTGAACATCAGTTTTCTTAACTGCAAAACCTACCTCAGGACTATTGCAAGAGGATTATGACTTAATATATGCATAGTGCTTAGAAAAAGGCCTAGTACGTAGTTAGTGCTATATGTACAGGCTATTACTGCTGCTATTGTTTTCTGACATTGTTATCATTAGTAGTAAATTAAATCCCTAAAAGTGGAATTACTCAGTGAAAGAGTACAGATTTTAAAACATAGTACACTGCATACAAATGTAGTTTCCTAATTTCTGAATAACAGTAAATATTGTCTTTCAAAAAATTTTTTTGCCACTTTGATAGGCGAATACTGTAACTATCAAAATCCAATTTTTGTTCTTACATTTGCTCCTTTCGTTGTATATAAGTGAAATTAACCATTTTCTTGTCTTTTTGATATTTGAATTTCTTATTGTATGAACTGCTTATTTTCCCCCTCTGTTCATTATCTCCAATGAAGATCTCTTTAGATGTTGGAAACATTTTCACTCGTGGTTTCAACTTAGTTACCTATATTAATTTTTTATTTTTGTTTGTTTTTCAATTTTCTTTTTGATATCAATTAACTAAAATGCTAAAAAAATTATTTAGTCAAAACTGTCAATTCTTCCCTAATTTATGACTTTTCCCTTTGATTCCTGGTTGGAAAGAGTCTATGACCCAATATATATTCACTTGCATTTTCTTGAAATTTTTAATGGTCTCATTTTTAAATTTTTGGATGTTTAATCCATCTGGAATTCATTCTGGATTGTAGTAAAAAGCAGGGACCTACCTTTTTTTTTTTTTAACTGAATAGCTAACCTAGCTAAATTTATTAAAATATCTTGACCTGCTGACAAAAAGGATCACCTTAGACATATGTTACAATCTCTTTCATTGATTTACCCATCCTATATATTGAAATTATTCTTTTTAAATTAAAACTTTAAGAATTTAGTCTAATTATTATATGACACTTGTATCAGTATACTTTCTTTTTACCCATTTTAAAACTTTTAATTTTTAACTAATATCAATTCATAGGAAGCTGCAAAGATAGTGCAGAGAGGTTGCATGGAGCTTACACCAGTATTTCCAGGGGTTACATCTTATATAACTGTAGTACAGTATCAAAACCAAGAAAACAACTCGGACATATGTAGAGTTCTATGCCATTTCATCAATGTAGATTTCTGTAACCACCATTGTAAGCAAGTTGCAAAAACTCTGTCATCACGACAAAGCTCTCTCTTGTTCTATCACTTTATATTTACACATTGCTCCCTTCTTCCTGAACCTTAACCACCATCCGTAATCCCAAACAACCACTATCTATTCTCCAGCTGTATAATTTTGGCATTTAAAGAGTGTTATATAAATGGAATTATTCAATATGAAATTTATAAGATTGGCTTTTTTTTTTCTCCCTTCAGCCAAATGCCCTTGAGACCCATCCAAGATGTTGTCTATAATAGTTTGGGGTTGTTTTTTTTTTTATTGTTGAAGACAGGCATGCCTCATTTCATTGTGTTTTGCTTTATTGTACTTCCCTTTTACAAATTGAAGGCAAGACCCGCCACCAGCAAAATGATTACAGCTCTCTTTATCACAATATTACAGCTCTCTTTATCGCAATACACGCTTTATTATGGCGTCTGCAAACAAACCTGCAGCATCTCCGAGGTATGTCTGTAGTATTCCATGGTAACAATGTGCCACAGTTTGACCATTCACCTCATCAAGCACATTTTAGTTGCTTCTAATTTCTGACCATTACATAAAGCTGCTATAAACAATCATGTACAAGGTATTGCGTGCATATAAGTTTTCATTTCCCTGAGACAAATATCCAGATGTGCGAATGCTGGGTCGCAGAGTATGTTAAATTTTTTAAGCTGCTAACTTATTTTAAGAGTGTTTATACCATTTTGCCTTCCTGGCAACAATTTTTGAGGGACCCTGTTTCTCCTCATCATCACAAGCATTTGGTATTGACACTATTATTATTTTTTTTAATTTCAGCTGTTTTTGTAGAAATTTAGCGAGAGTACAACATGGTCTTAATTTGTATATTGCTAATGGCTAATGATGCTGACCACCTTTGCATGGGCTTATTTGTCAACCGTACATCCTTCTTGGTGAAATGTCTTTCCTTGACTATAGCCCATTTTTTTAATATTAAAATGTTTAATTTTTTTCCATTTGTAAGTAGCTTTATTTGGAATGTTTAATTTTTTAACTGTTCTTTATATATCCTAAATATGTGTCCTTTGTTAGATATGTATGTTACAAATATTTTCTAATAGCCTGTAGCTTTTCTTTTCATCCTCTTAACAAGGTCAGCCTTTCACAAAGCAAACATTTTTAATTTTGATGAGATCCAATCTATTAATTTTTTCCTTTTGTGGATTGTGCATCTTTAAGAAACTCTTCATTAAGACCATATCTTTCCCACAGATATTTTTCTTTATTATCAACATTTTAGAATTTTACATTTTACTTATAAAGCAAATATATATTTTAGTCACTTCTTGCTTAAGGTGCGTGGTCTTAATCCAAGTTTGTTTTGGCCACATATTATGAATATGGACTCATGGGCTCTCATTTTAATAAATCATTGTTATTATTATTTGTGTATATCTTTTAATCCAGAAAGTCTCCTTATACGAATTTTACCAATGGAAATAATTAGTGTCCAATTACTACTTTGTTGTTTCATAAATACCTTGGCTCCTCATACTTCACTATTGTTACTTATAAACTTTATCCACTTTGCTTTATAGCAGCGGTTCTCAACCTGTGGGTCGCGACCCCGGTGGGGTCGCCTAAAGCCATTGGAAAATACATAATGCATATCAGGTATTTACATTCCAAAACATAACTGTAGCAAAATTACAGTTATGAAGTAGCCACCAAAATTATTTTTTGGTTTGGGGTCACCGCAACATGAGGAACTGTATTGCGGGGTCACGTCATTAGAAAGATTAAGAACCACTGCTTTATAAGGATACTATTTCCATAGTATAAAGTTCATCCATTTTAAATGTACAATTCAATTTTTTTAGCATATTTACAGTGGTACAAACCATCATTACAGTCTCATTTTAAAACATTTCTGTAATTCCAAAAAGAGAACTTTTGCCCATTTGTAATAATTCTTCAATCATACTTCTAGCCCTAGGCAACCACAAATCTATTTCTCTCTATAGATTTGCCTTTTCTAGACTTTTCATATATTGATAAATGGTGTGATAGATTAAAATATTATTCTTTTACATCCCATTTCTTTCACTGAGCATAATGTTTTTGGGATCATCCATAGTTTAGCATGTTAGTATTTCTTTCCTTTTTGTTGCTGGATAATATTTCATTGGATATTTGTACCACATTGTGATTATCCATTCACAAATTGATGGGTATTTGGATTTCTTCCACTTTTTAGGCACTATGAATAATGCTGCTATGAACATGCTTGTGCAAGCTTAACGTGGTGCCGTGTTTTTGTGTCTCTGACTAGATCCCTAAAATAATGTGCATATATTAAAGAGAAAAACTCAAGTCCAGTTTTTATGGGAATTGCATTGTGCTAAGAAAATAACTGGCATCTTTATAATATTGAGTCTTTTTTTTTTAATCATTACCATCAGAATAAATTTATTTATTTTATTTATTTTATTTATTTATTTTTAATGGGGTGACATCAGTAAAGCAAGATACATATATTCAAAGATAACATGTCCAGGTTATCTTGTCGTTCAATTATGTTGCATACCCACCACCCAAAGTCAGATTGTCCCCTGTCACCTTCTATCTAGTTCTCTTTGTGCCCCTCTCCCTCCCATATTGAGTCTTTACATCCAGAAAAACGATGTTTTCCTGGATTTATTCAAGAGTTAGAACCTCCTTACAGTCTTCCTATTTATATAGGTTTTTTGGTTAACAGGATGTTAATATTTATAAATCATTTTTGTATTCATCCCTTTTGCCCACTGACCCCTTCAGTGCATGGAACAAGGAAGGTGCATGGCAGATACTTGCCACTCACTCTCTTGAGGCTCAGGATGGAGCAGTGAACAAGACCAAGCACAGGGGTCCTCGGGTTACGGCACATTCTGTTCCTATGACAGTGATGTAACCCAAATTTTGGTGTAAGTCGAAACACACCCTAGCCTCACACAAATGGAACACTTGCACTTTTAACAGTCCAAATGATCATAAGTAAGTGTACTGGGGGACGCCAACTCCCTCACTCATATACCGTGTTAATGCATATGCTTCTGCTGCGTGCAACCAAACTAGTTCACCCACGTAGTCGGTAATTACAACACTAACGGTGTAAGCTGGAACACTCACGTCTCGATTTTTTAAAGTTTATATGGGAGTGAGCATCATAAACTCTAAATGTCATATGTTGAGACTGTCACAGCCAAGGACCCCCTATTGCCACTCTCATTGAGCATATTTTCTAGTTGAATGAGGAGATAACTTGCCTGATATCTTAAACTAGCTGACAGTGACAGTATTTAGTGAGTATGAATGAAGTAACTAATGGTCCAGGTTGAGGTCAGAATCATCTTTCCAACCTACAATGTATCTGACGTGCTAATGACCCACCTTTTTGAGACTAGCATGCACCTAAGCTTCTTTTCTAATTCTTCAGACCCGCAGTGCTGGAAGGAGGGGTTATGACAAAGAATGGATCTGTGCGGTCATTGCTAACTGTAGGACAGGAGGGGAAAATGGGTGAGCCACACTCTCAGAAATAAAATAACCTGTAATAAATCCTGTAATTTCTGTAAATTCCTCAGATGTAGTATACATATAAAGTCCATGTAATTGACAGCAGAACTCTGAAAAATGTTGGCACTTTTGCTTGAAGGGTGTGAGAAAGGTGGTAGGCAGGAAGAGACATCCCACTCGGATGATGAGTTTGGGGAGGGAAAAACCCCACGGAAGAGATGGTGGTGGTGGTGGCTCCTAAAAGGAGAAGGGAAGTGGCACCCCTGGTGCCTCTGAGAAGATGGAAAGGACAGACAGGCTGTGTAGTGAGAGAGGGACTCTGACAAAGAGGACCTTCCCTCCAGGGGCACCGAGCTGCTGGTCCTGAGCATGGTCCTCTTGCAGGATCTTGCAGATAGCCAGTCTATCATTGTCAACGTCATACAGAGACACTACGATGAAAAACTGTTAGGCAAGGTACTGAATGAACACTTTTGATACAATGCTGACAGAAATTACAGAGGGGCGTTTCAATTCGATGTGAGCATATTACCTGATTTACGTGGGAAAATAGTTCACGATACTACGTTTCTTCAAACGTGAACTCAGATTGGACTGAACCTTTCTTCTGTCTTAAAACAAAACAGGCCCCTAGATACTTGGCCTTTTGAGGATAGTGAAGGCTTGAATACAAACAACTAGGAGAGAAATTCCCCTGGCGACCCTGAACCTTCTGCGAGTTCACTAATAATCAGGAGTGGGGAGTAAACAGTACCCTAACTAATGGTGAGGCAAAATGAGGAGTCAGAGACACCCGTAAGGATAAACAACTGCAAAGGACTTGCTTAGAGACATTGCACTATGGGAAAAATGTGATTCAACTGAGGAACAGTGCCGACTAATACCTCCGGAGTATCGTGCAGAGACACAGGACAATGAATGAGCTGGAGATGCCTGAAGAGCAGACTGGCTCAAAGAGGCCAGAACAGAGAGAGGACAAGCTGGGTGTCTGCAGCGTGATCCTGAAGGACAGTATGTTAAGTGACAAAAAGCAAAAATAATAGCCAAAGACAGAGATTCTTAGTTGCCTAACCATCATGATAGCTAAGACCATGTTTTAAAAATTAAACTCTTGAAGAATACTGGTGTTCTCTGTAACTAGGTCAAGGTGTCTCCTGGGTCCGATGAGTGATTGTACTCTCTTCCAATTTGTAGGGGAAAACAGAGAAAGAGGTTTGTAGTTTTAAGGTTTTCTTTCATAAGCATCCCTCAAATAGTTGAGACTTACTATATTTCTATGTAAGAAGCGAATGTTAGATGGGTTTGTGATTCAATCCAAAACCATACATACATCAATTTAAGTTTGGTATCTCAAAATGTTCCAAGAAAAACTCTGAGATTTTTCAAACATCTCGCCTCCTGAAGAAGTTTAAAGGAAGCCCTGGCCGGTTGGCTCAGTGGTAGAGCGTTGGCCTGGCGTGCGGGGGACCCGGGTTCGATTCCCGGCCAGGGCACATAGGAGAAGCGCCCATTTTCTTCTCCACTCCCTCCCCCTCCTTCCTCTCTGTCTCTCTCCTCCCCTCCTGCAGCCAAGGCTCCATTGGAGCAAAGATGGCCCAGGCGCTGGGGATGGCTCCTTGGCCTCTGCCCCAGGCACTAGAGTGGCTCTGGTCGCGGCAGAGCGATGCCTGGGAGGGGCAGAGTATCGCCCCCTGGTGGGCAGAGCGTCACCCCTGGTGGGCGTGCCGGGTGGATCCCAGTCAGGCGCATGCGGGAGTCTGTCTGTCTCTCCCCGTTTCCAGCTTCAGAAAAATACAAAAAAAAAAAGAAGTTTAAAGGATCACTAATCTGAGGGAGGACTAAAGTTAGAGCAGTTAGAAAACCAAACTCAATAACTTCTCTCCGCTTTGGATGTTATCACTTCACTATGTTCTGTATAAAGCAATGTTTCTTGTTCTACAAGAGTAGAAAACAGAGTGGGGATAAGAAACATTACATAAATGACCTACCCCAGTTTCCACAGTTTTAAGTGAGAATACGAGGGCTTAAAAGACAGGAAGGAATCTTTACAGTCATTTGTACTTTCTTTAAATCACATCATTCAATACCAACTATCCAATATTATGCATGATTTAAATAGTACATTAATATGTAATATGTCCAAGAGGTTATGCAATCTACCCTTGAGATTTTAATGCCTGCAAAAACCAAAAAAAAAGGGAATCAAATGATCTAGTTTGACTTTCTACTTCCTTTAAATAAGTACTATATTTTCAGTCTCCATCTTACCTAGTGAGGTGAAGCATCATCTAGGAAAAGAGGACAAAAGCTACCGTTTGACAAGGTCTAGAAGCCATCCTGCTCAGGGACTGGGTGACTAGCTGACCCTTTGGTGTCTACATACCGGTCGAAATGGGCGCAGAAAATCATAGCACTAGTTCCATGGATGGGGTCCTGGAGCCTTGTCACGTCCTCCCAGCTGAAAAGCATGACCGCCTGCCCCATGGACCAGCACCCCCTCACCTGGGCCCTCAGCTTTAGCAGATGCCTGAAGAAACTCCAGCACTGCTTATGAAGGAAAGCTGCAGATACTGCCTGATTCCAGCACTTCTAAAGCAAGCTATTAAATTCACACCCTGATGTGTAAGCTCTTAAAGCAACTCTACAAATTACCATCTTTTCTAATTCTCCTCCCTTGGGTGCAGATTCTCAGTCTTGATCATAATATATTTATCTCCGTAAATGGGAAAAACATGATTTCCTTGGCAAAGAAAAAAAAAAAAAAAAAAGGACCTGTAACATTGATTGATATCCAATTTCCAGGAAGTATAATTTTTCTATCATTTCATTAATATTAATGTCATCAAAAGCCAGACGTGATAAGTGATTGTGAGGAATCTGAAGGAACTGTGACACAGCTTCACTTTCGTGAGATGAATACATTAAGTTCCTAAACGACTTGCTGTAAATACTCATAGCCCTACAGATTTTTTGTAGCCAAACCCTGATCCTTGGAGGAGTGACTTCAAAGGATAATAAAAAACAGGAATATTTTGAAACATTATCTCTGTTTTTTCTGTATATCAATTTTGAATATACCATACCAATATTTTATCTCTGTAAAAAGCTGTGTACTCACTTTACCTATCAAAAGTGATGTTGGCATCTTTCTTTCTGGACAAAATCTATCTATCTATCTATCTATCTATCTATCTATCTATCTATCTATCTATTCTTCTATCTATCTATCTATCATCTATCTATAATGATCCTCTGATGGGATGATATTTCAAATTGCTCCTGTATAAAGAAGCTTGCTGAGATTGTTGTCAGTAAGATTTTCTATAAATTCAACATTAAATTTAGTGTAAAAACATGTGGTTTGTTCCCTTAGAAAAAATATAGTAATATTACTTTGAGCCCATTTAAATCATTTAACATATCTTTTGTGATTCTGATATGATCAGAAGAGTTTTACTGGGTAAAATTTGTCATAGGTGCTGACTTACTGCTTTTATGTATTAGACATACCTGTGCTTTGTGATGGTAATTTGGGGGAGGCAGTTTTCTCTTTTGTTATAACTACTTATATCCTCAAAGGATATAAATCTATTACAGATGTTACCATAGGGTCACTTGGTCATTTGAAAAGTATGAGTAATAAGAAAATAATTGGGTGGCACCCCCTTCAAATGTGAAATATAACTCCTCTCTGTGGGCCTTTGGTTCCTAAGAATCTTGAGATCCAAACATTAAGATTTTATAGTTACATATTCAATAACTCACCAGTAGGAATTCCAAAACATTGTGAGGCTATAAGAGCCCTACCACATGAATTCCTAAACAGTGGAGCAAATTGTGTGGCTGACCTGATGGTGGCGATGTCATGAGACAGAGGAAACACTGGGTCTACCTCAGAACACAAAAACTCTCTAGGAATGTCAAAACTCAGAGGAGAAGGAGGTGAGGGAGAAGAGGTCTGAAGCCACTGTCACCTTGCTGGGACTCATTCAGATCTACAGAACAATTTGTGGAGATTTCTCCTGTCTTTCGAATCTGATCCAAACTTCAAAGGTAGTTTTCACCTTCCCTTGCATCTCCAATACCCAACCCAGTGCACGTACATAATGAGTACTCTATAAATACTCCCCATCATTGTCACAACCACTAACATCTGGACAATGCTGTGAAGGCCTCAGTGTATACACCCCAAACAACATGTACAGTGGTGGCTCCAAACTTTCTGTACACAATAGGCTTAAGGACAGTGATATTGGGAAGAAGAACATAGCAAGTACTCAGTCTTTATTTCTATATGTCCATTTAGGGATATTTTGGGGGATGATGGGGGACAAGAGCACCTCTTGCCTATAACTACTCATCAGTTGCCACTAATAATGACCTCATTCCTTCCTCACAACTACCTTGAAAAGGATGAATTATAAATTATCCTTTATAAACAATACAACTACATGTAGACACTTAAATATCTTACTCATTATCACATGGCTAGAAGGGGCCACGTTACTTGAGTAAGTGATCTAAATTCACAGAATAGCCCAAGAGTAGAGAGTAATTCGATCTTTAAGAAAACTGCAGTCTGACCTTATTCCACCAAACCCATTCCCTAGACAGACACATAAACCTGCAAAAAACAATTATATTTTAATGTTCCTCTTTTATTTGAATTAAAACCCATGAAGTTACCATAGGTACGAAACACACATTTGGCCTGACCAGGCGGTGGCGCAGTGGATAGAGCATTGGACTGAGACACAGAGGACCCAGGTTTGAAACCCTGAGGTCACCAGCTTGAGCATGGGCTCACCAGCTTGAGCATGGGATCATAGACATAATCAAGCCAGAGGTTTCTGGCTTGAAGCCCAAGGTTGCTGGCCTGAAGTCTAAGGTCACTGGCTTGAAGGCCAAGGTTGCTGCCTTGAGCCCAAGGTTGTTGTCTTGAACAAGGGGTCACTGGATAAGCTACAGCCCCCAGTTAAGGCACGTATGAGAAAGCAATCAATGAACAACTAAGGAGCCACAACGAAAGATGCCTCTCATCTCTCTCCCTTCCTATCTGTCTGTCCCTATCTTCCCCCCTCTCTGTCTCTCTGTCTCTGTCACACACACACACAGATAAGAAATGCACATTAAGCCACAGACATTATATACCCCTGGGTCCACTAGTGAACACAAACAGATGAAAGTAAATTTGTCTTTCTCTCGTGCACACACACACACAAAAGATGGGCGCCAGGCAAGTTCTGTTTCCTCATCCCTAAAATGAGAGAATTGGACCGGGGCATGGTTCTCAAAACTTAACGTGCAACAAATCATCCAGCCATCTAGTTAAAAAGCAGAATCTGACCCAGGTTTGGGGTAGAGCCTAAAAGTCTGCATTTCTAGCAGGCTCCCAAGTGGTGCTGATACTGCAGGTCCCTACCTACTCAGTTCAACGAACCCTCATGGTTCAAACCGGCAGTTGTGAATCTGTACGTGTGGAGGACTGACAAAGTATAGGAGAATTTTAACTTTGGGAGTGGTCAGCACCCCTACCCCTCTATTTGTTTGAAGGTCCACTATAGCTTTCTTCTCCCCACTGGTCATTTTAGTCTGAAGTCCTCCAGCACCCTCCTGCTTTGCATTTGGTCACTAATGATTTTCTTATAAATCTAACTAAATTATAGGTTAATAAGGCCATGTACTTCATTTCTTTCTGTCCTCATACTACCTTCTTTTAATTTCTTTGTATCATTTATCAAGTTTTGAAATTTTCTTGCACATTCATTTACTTGCTTATTATCTGTCCCCCCAAGAGAGAGGGACTTTGTTTACACTATGCACCACTCTATTTCTAGGGCCTAAAATGGTAACTATAATACAGTAGATGCTCAATAAATATTTGTTGAGAGAATAAATGCAAGAATCAAATAACCGGGCATACAAGAGATGCTTAAGAAGGTGCTTAGTAGGCGAGTCAGAGACCTGTCACCTAAGCACTAACCTTGGAATCTTTTGCTTGTTTTTGAAAATTGGTTTCTTGTTTGTGTGTTTCCTCTTTCTTGCTGGGTACTCACAGCAGCTCACATCACAATTAATTTTGAAAAGAAATAAGATGTGAGTTTTTATGACTTCTCAGTAGGATAAGTCATCTAATCACAGTGCCTATAGATTGTAAGAAATAATAGGAGTGACCTCAGTGTAGACATTTAGGATGTGTTTTGGAAATGGCAAATTTAGCTATGGGTCTCTTCTTGGCTCTTCCACTGATGGAGCCCTCTCTGCAAAGCCCTTTCCACGCTCCACTTTGATCTGCTTTCCGACCTGCCAACAGACTCTAGTTTCTCATCTCGAACGTCAATTATTTTATAAGACATAATCTAGCTTTGATGCTGTATGTGAAAAATGGGAGAAAAATAAAGGCTATGGTGAAACTGAATGCACAAAATCAGACCTGCTTATTAGAGAAAACAACGCTAATGGAGAGCTCAGCGATCTGCAACATTAAGGAAGGGGACTGAAGGCAGAGGCGAAGGCTATCTATCATTGCCACATGCCGCTGCTTATCTGGAACGGAAATAGAAGCTCCTTTCTGTTGTGTTCTAAGACTTTTCACCATTTCCATCCCTCTATGGCAGAAGCATTTGGGTTTGAACTCTTTGACACCTTTGAGAAATACAAGAAACAGGCTTGGTCATGACCATGACACTAACATGAGTTTACTGTTAGTTTCCAATCTGAAGTTCTGAAAGTAGGCTGAGCTCTACCTCTTAGAGGTGCATTTGTGGGAGCCGTGGGAGTGGAGGCACAGCAAGCACGCGTTCCCCAGTATGGCGGTGCTCAGTGCGGAAGGACTGGAAACCCAAACTGATAACCTCTAACTAGGAGAGCCCCAGGGCCGAGTGGGGCTCAGCTGTGGAAGTGCCACCCTTTCGCTTTCAAATTCTATGTCTCTACCCAAGCTCGGCTCGGTGTTTTCTTTTCCTGCCTGTCCTGTTCCAAAGAAATCGAATGAGGCTTCAACCACTTCCTCTAATGAGGAAACCACAATTGCATTTCCTATTTTCTGTTTTATCAGGCTCTTTTATCCTTTATTTGGGCGTGAAGGATTGTGAGACTACCACGGTATGTGGTGGTGGGGATGCGATAAAAAGACAGGCTTCCCAGTGAAACCTGAAGTTCCGATAAACCATTTTTTTAGTGTACATCCCAATATTTTATAGGCTACATGTAAGGCTTAGTTGTTTTTTGTTTGTTTGTTTTGCCATGTTTTAGTTTGTCACATTGTTTTTTATTGGTAGGGGTACAAAGAACCTTAGGATCCAGGTTTCCTCCTTCTGTTGTAAGATGCCACAGGAAGGCTTTGCCATGTTTTAGTTTGTCACAATGTTTTTTATTGGTAGGGGTACAAAGAACCTTAGGATCCAGGTTTCCTCTTTCTGTTGTAGAGATGCCACAGGAAGGCTTGACAGTCCTCTCTGTGGAATCCTCAAACTTCCAGTCTGAAGAATGTCCTCTTGGTTGTGTTTCCACAAACTTCTGATTTGACTGGAGAGTGACATGAGTTTGAAAACTGGGTTCTTCAGCTAACAAAAATGGAAGGACCTTGGCTAACTGCAAAGTGAGCAAAATAGCAATGGAGAAGTTCCACTCTCCGGGAGAGCAGGCTCCCCTGAGTGGCACTGTGCCTATGCCCTGTGGATGGGCATGGTTCACTCGCAACAGCTGATCCTGGCACCCCATTTCAGAGACATTAAGAGCAGATATGATCCCATGTAGATCCTGGTGAGTACGAATAGAACGTCAGAGTAAAGGTAGCAAGCTGGGAGATGTTAAGACGAAGGATGGTAGCTAAATATATTGAGTGTATACCATAGGCTAAGCATCAGTTTACACAAAATAAACTTGTTTATTCCTCACAACAATGCTATGATGTAGTGTCATTATCCCATTACAGATGGGAAAACTGAAGCAAATTAGCTCACTTCAATTAAGGCAGATGGGCACTTAGGTAGATCAAGTTGTTAGTGGAGGATACAAACTGGTTTCAGAACCTACTACACTAAACTGCCTCTGTTTCTGAAGCCTGGACACTCTGTGAGGGAGGGTGTGTGGAGAAGCCCGGACACTCTGTGAGGAAGGGTCTGTGGAGAAGCCGGGACACTCTGTGAGGGACGGCGTGTGGAGAAGCCGGGACACTCTGTGAGGGAGGGCGTGTGGAGAAGCCGGGACACTCTGTGAGGGAGGGCGTGTGGAGAAGCCGGGACACTCTGTGAGGGAGGGCGTGTGGAGAAGCCGGGACACTCTGTGAGGGAGGGCGTGTGGAGAAGCCCGGACACTCTGTGAGGGAGGGCGTGTGGAGAAGCCCGGACACTCTGTGAGGGAGGGCGTGTGGAGAAGCCCGGACACTCTGTGAGGGAGGGCGTGTGGAGAAGCCGGGACACTCTGTGAGGGAGGGTGTGTGGAGAAGCCGGGACACTCTGTGAGGGAGGGTGTGTGGAGAAGCCGGGACACTCTGTGAGGGAGGGCGTGTGGAGAAGCCGGGACACTCTGTGAGGGGGGAGGGTGTGTGGAGAAGCCCGGACACTCTGTGAAGGAGGGTGTGTGGAGAAGCCCGGTATGTGGAGAAGCCCGGACACTCTGTGAGGGAGGGTGTGTGGAGAAGCCAGGACACTCTGTGAGGGAGGGTGTGTGGAGAAGCCAGGACACTCTGTGAGAGAGGGTGTGTGGAGAAGCCGGGACACTCTGTGAGAGAGGGTGTGTGGAGAAGCTGGGACACTCTGTGAGGGAGCGTGTGTGGAGAAGCCGGGACACTCTGTGAGGGAGGGCGTGTGGAGAAGCCGGGACTCTCTGTGAGGGAGGGTGTGTGGAGAAGCCCGGACACTCTGTGAGGGAGGGTGTGTGGAGAAGCCGGGACACTCTGTGAGGGAGGGTGTGTGGAGAAGCCCGGTATGTGGAGAAGCCCGGACACTCTGTGAGGGAGGGTGTGTGGAGAAGCCAGGACACTCTGTGAGGGAGGGTGTGTGGAGAAGCCAGGACACTCTGTGAGAGAGGGTGTGTGGAGAAGCCGGGACACTCTGTGAGGGAGGGTGTGTGGAGAAGCTGGGACACTCTGTGAGGGAGCGTGTGTGGAGAAGCTGGGACACTCTGTGAGGGAGGGCGTGTGGAGAAGCCGGGACTCTCTGTGAGGGAGGGTGTGTGGAGAAGCCCGGACACTCTGTGAGGGAGGGTGTGTGGAGAAGCCCGGACACTCTGTGAGGGAGGGCGTGTGGAGAAGCCCGGCCACTCTGTGAGGGAGGGCGTGTGGAGAAGCCCGGACACTCTGTGAGGGAGGGCGTGTGGAGAAGCCCGGACACTCTGTGAGGGAGGGTCTGTGGAGAAGCCCGGACACTCTGTGAGGGAGGGCGTGTGGAGAAGCCCGGACACTCTGTGAGGGAGGGCGTGTGGAGAAGCCCGGACACTCTGTGAGGGAGGGCGTGTGGAGAAGCCCGGCCACTCTGTGAGGGAGAGTCTGTGGAGAAGCCCGGACACTCTGTGAGGGAGGGCGTGTGGAGAAGCCCGGACACTCTGTGAGGGAGGGCGTGTGGAGAAGCCCGGACACTCTGTGAGGGAGGGTCTGTGGAGAAGCCCGGACACTCTGTGAGGGAGGGTCTGTGGAGAAGCCCGGACACTCTGTGAGGGAGGGTGTGTGGAGAAGCCCGGACACTCTGTGAGGGAGGGTGTGTGGAGAAGCCGGGACACTCTGTGAGGGAGGGTGTGTGGAGAGGCCGGGACACTCTGTGAGGGAGGGTGTGTGGAGAAGCCCGGACACTCTGTGAGGGAGGGTGTGTGGAGAAGCCCGGACACTCTGTGAGGGAGGGCGTGTGGAGAAGCCCGGACACTCTGTGAGGGAGGGTCTGTGGAGAAGCCGGGACACTCTGTGAGAGAGGGCGTGTGGAGAAGCCCAGACACTCTGTGAGGGAGGGTGTGTGGAGAAGCTGGGACACTTTGTGAGGGAGGGTCTGTGGAGAAGCCCGGATACTCTCTGAGGGAGGGTCTGTGGAGAAGCCCGGACACTCTGTGAGGGCTGAGTATGTGGAGAGGGGGAGTCACTGAGCTGTTGACAGAGTCCCTCTCCCACTGCACAGTCTTACAGACCAGAAGAGCCCTGAGTGGGCTCTGGCAGCCCACCATCTCCTCCCGAGTAGCCCTGAGGGCACAGGCAAGAGAGCAGACACCGTAGCAAAGTATTAGTGAAATTAAATGGGTTGTGAATAAATTATGAAACTGATAAATTACATAAGGATTACATTTAAGAAAAAGCAAATGAAAGGTTTCAGGTCAGAGTTTAATCTAACTAAACTAGCTAATCTTTTTCCTCTTCATTTTCCCCCAAGGCCTTCATTACTTTCCTGTGACTGGAATGTCTGGAATGCTGTGATGAGCTTCCAGTTCTTGAGACACCAGTGGATTATTATGATTAGGTAGTGCTGGCCTTTTGGTCCTCAGCAGGATGAAAATGGGTGTTCCATAATCTCAGAAACCATCCAAACTGAACAGTCAGTGAAAGTAGAAAGAAAATATCTCCAGGAGTGCCAAGAGCATCTTTGTTCCTTTAAAAAGAACTGTGTGTGCCTGACCTGTGGCGGCGCAGTGGATAAATCATCGACCTGGATTGCTGAGGTTGCCTGTTCGAAACCCTAGGCGTGCCTGGTCAAGGCACATACGAGAAGCAACTACTACTACATGTTGATGCTTCCTGCTCCTTTCTCTCTCTCTCTATCTCTCTCTCTTTCTCTTCTCTAAATTCAATAGATAAAATATAAAAAAAATGCTCTAAAATAATAAAATAAAAACAAAAATAACTCTGTGTATAACTTGGAAACCCCTGGGAATGTATGTTGATACTATGTTGTTACACAGGGCATAAAGGAATCCATTGGAAACACATGTCAGCTGTCTGATTTCCTCTGATAACCTGAACTGGAGACAAAGAAAATTATCAAAGGTGGTAACACTGGGGTTAAACAGAACAGCTCAAAGTTTCAGAGAGGTCAGTTTGGAAGGAAGCCCTTGATTAATAAATCATAAATCTTAATTTAGTCATCAACATAAGAAAAAACAAGCTCAGTCCCAAAGCCAGTTTGTCTAGAAAAGAATTATTTTCTTCTCCAGATGTGTAAACGATGGCTATAATTTATGCAAAATTTTGAGTACATTAATGGCTTAATCCACCTAAAATCCTAACAAAATTCTACAGTATTATTTCCATTCATACAGCTCAGCAAACAGGCCCACGAAGGACAGAAGTTTCCACCCAGGACCTCTGACAGCCAGCTGTGCAATGAGATGAGTTCTTAGATCTCATCTTTGTACAGAAGGCCAGATTATTATTGGGATTCAAGAATTCTGGAAGCTCTGAGCCAAAAAAACAAAACAAAAACAAAAGCAAACAAACAAAAACCTTTAAAATGACAGCAAGACCCAGTTGTTTCTCCTTAACAGTGATTTCTCTGAAAAGAAACAATCCAATGTGGGATTTAAAACTTTCCCTTTTTCTTGTGGCCTGTTTTCTAGCCTTCTGAATCTGAGTAGGAATAGCCAGGTAGAAGGAGGTGGGTCCTGAACATCCTGATCATCAGCTCAGACTCATTATTGAGTTGGAAAGGGTGAATGAGGCCACCTCTCAAACAAGCAGGTGCAGGGGTTCCTTTTGGGAAACATTTCTCCATCTCTTTCTGCCTCCCCACCACCTCCATTCCCCCTTCATATATTATTGTCCACATTCATTTCTTTTAACCCGTAAATATTTATGCTTTTATTGTTCTTTTCGAAAAGTGTATGCTGTAGCTTTAAACACAAGTGAATGCTGTGTACATGGAGAAGCTTATTTTGTAACTGGATCTGTGGGCACTAAAGCTCCCCTGTGTGGGTTCTGTGACCCCTTGAACAGCAAAACTCAGAATATACACCGGACACACACACACACATACACACGCACACATACACCAAAGCATTTCTGTCTGGACCCCAAAGTTGAGACAGCACTTCTTTATCTGCTTTTCTGTTGCTTTCTTCCTGAATCCTGGCTGCCTCGTTTCAATAGATAGTTGAAATCTTTCTTATCTTCTCAATAACTCCACGGGGAAATTTCACTTTGAAATTTTCTTTTCCCTGTCATTTTTACTTTACAGTTGAGAGGCCAGGGATGGGCTGAGAAACGGGATCTGTCTCTCCCTCTCGCATTTAAAAAATGACATAGAGAGTTTGGACATCCTCCCTACCCCCACCACCCTCTGATGCTAACCCCGATTCCTGCAGAATTATAGTTTTCCTTTTAATGCTTGTTGGTTACCGCAAGGCTTAGGCGCCGGAGAGGATGCCCAAGGAAGAGCCTGGAAGCGATTCTAATCTCCGAGCAGCCCCAGCTGCCCGCGCAGAGGCCGAAGTCCGGAGGAGACCGGTCACAAAGCCCGGCTTCCCTGGAGCGCGAGGGCAGGCGACAGGCAGCCACGAATCCCGCGCAGCGCCCAGCTTGGCAGGGGCGGCTCCACTCCGGCCCCGAGTTTGCTGGGGGACAACTTACTGTGTCCGCTGCGCTTCTGCACTGCAAACTCCCAAACGGGAGGGGGGGAAAAAGCAAAGGCTGTGTCGTATCCAAAAGTAGAAGCAACAAAAGAAAGAAGGGAGGGAAGGAGACGAGGGCACTACCCCTCTCTCACCCAAGAGCGTCCCTCGGATGCAGAAGGGGGGACCCTGGGGAGTGGCGGCCCTTTCTTTGGGCCCTCTCTGGTCCGCTGCTCAGACAGGTAGTTGGATGAAAAAGAACAAAGCTCCCAGAGCAGGCTGGCTGCGGTCCCCGCGCGCCCCCGGGGCGGCGAAGGCCCAGGCGGAGGCCCCAGCGCCCAGTCTTGCCCGCGCGCGTCCCCAGACCCTGGGCCCTCGCGCCCAGCGCCGGCCCCCTCCTCGGGTTGCCCTCCCGCCTCCCGGTCCTCAGAGAAGCGGTTCTTCCGAAGGGACGAGCAGCCGGCAGGGGAAGTGGAGGGCGGGGGCGGAGGGAGGCCGGCCGGCGACGGGGGAGGGGGGCCCGGGGCCGAGGCGCGGGGCGGGGCGGGGGGCGGGGGCGCCCCTGCTGAGCGCCAGCGGGTGCCGGCTGCCAGCCTGCAGCGATTTCCCTGTGTCATGGCTCCGGTCTCTTAGCAACAGCTGCCGGTCCGGCCGCCCCGAGGCGCGCGAGCGGCCGCGGGCTCCACTCCACCCGGCGGAGCCCGGCGCGCCGCAGCCACACAAAAGCGGCGCCCGGCGGCGGGGAGCGCGGCGGGAGGACACGCGCGCCAGGGCCAGAGGAGCGGCGGCCGGGAGAGCGGCTTGCGGTCAGGATGCGGGATGCGGAGGACCTGACACTTCTTGGAAACTCTTGGAAATGGCTCCCGCCACAGCGCCGGAGGGGGCTGCGAAGCTGGGGCGGGCGCGCGCCCCCGCGGGGCTGCTGAGCCGCGCTCGGAGGCAGGGCCCCGAGGCGCTGTCCCTGCGCTCCGCCACCGGCTCGGGCTGAAAAAGTTTCTCCATGGTTCCTTTGTGTCTCCCGAGCGCCCGATCGCCGGCCCCGAGCTGCCCCATTCTTTCCGGGTAAGTGAGCGATATTGTTTGCTTGTAGTGCTGCCATTTTGAACAATTCTGTCTGTTCTCAGCCCCCGAGCCGCCCCTTCGCCCCACTCATGCCTGGAGCCCGGGTCCCTCAGACGGGTGTTCGGATAGAGTCATTCTCCTGGGCGGGCTCTACGGGATGAGCTGCCCAGAAAAAGCGAGTTCAGGATTGTCCTCACTTCTGCTTGCCTGTCTTCTTTCCAGAGGCGGACTCCCAGCTGCTGCACTCATGTGACTTCAACAGAAATAAGCAGACGGAAAAGCAGGGAAGGGGGCTCGCTGCTCTGCCAATGAGGGAGTGGGGGTCGAGGACCCGGGCTGAGTCTGGGGCAGGGGCAGGGGCGCTCCCAGCCTATGGGCTCTGAGGCTCTCGCTCTCACACGGAGCGGGGCTTAATCCATCATGAGCCGAGAACTTGAATGTCTCCCTTGGAAGCAGTTATATTTTTAGACATTCCCCCATCCTCCATTCCTAAGCCGCCGAAAGACCAGCACCGGGCAGTACATTGCAAGGGTAGCCAACCTCGACTTTTAAGTTTGTTTTCTTTCATTATATGTATATATTAAAGCCTCAAAGGTCGGTCTTCCATGACACCTGACCGTGGTCAGTATTTCGTGTCAGATAATGGCACATGAATTAGAAAGGAGTCTAGCCTTCAACAGAGCTGAAGGAATAACAAACTAGGGAGTTAATTACTAGCTATTAAACTAATTTGCAAGATCTTATGTTAACGATGGTTGAAATTCATTCCAATCTTCCTTATGTTCTACCCAGAGCCAGCGCTGATTTCTGAGGAGAAATACATGGTGGGGGCCTTAATCCCAGACACCCAGCATCCTGGTACACCTGACCAATGCCCAACATAATGATAGCCTCTCTCTCTGCCCGGGCGAGCCACCCTACCAACTGAGCCTAATTTTGTTTCTAAAATGTCTGGCTTCTAAATCCTTCTTAAAATAACCACAGATCTCCAGATGAGATGCTGGAGTCTAGGGATCACTGAAAACACCAGTCTCTGCGTTACAACTACATAATAAACGTGTTTATTTGGGGGGCTGTCAGATGGACAGTAAGCTACTCTGTTTTTCGTGGGTTGTTTTCTTTTAATAGTCTGTACTTATTGGGGCAGCTCCTTCTTAAAACAAAATTAGAAAAGGTCATAGATGTATTCTCTCCACTGACCCCTCTCTAACTTACCTAGCATTTCTCCTGACTGAAAACCAAATAAATTCCAAGGAGATGTTGATCTGCAAACATTGTAAAAGAGCTGATTACCATTTCCTTTTCCCCCAGTAGAGAAAAGATCCTGCCTGTATGGATATAATGGAGGGACTAGAGGACCAAAGCTCTTCACCCAGGCACCAATGAAAAGCAAAATTCTACCTAAGCTGCTCCACATTTTCAAAGGGCAATTTATTCTAAAACATGAATTGTTTTTTATAAAGGATAAAATGCCAAAAGGCTCGTGAGTGATATCTAAGCCTTTCAAATTTTATCATCTCTATTATAAGAGAGAATACAACCAGTGGAACACACACACACACACACACACACACACACAAATGTTTTACTGTGGGGATTCAGAAGGATTTAAAATTATAGAAGCTACCAGATATCCACAAAGACACATCTACATTTTTCTAACCTCGGCTTTATTATAAACAACTAAACTTCCTATAGGAGAGAGTCCAGTCCACTGATGGTTGTCATCCTCACTTCCCTAATATGACTTCATGAGAAACAGATCGAAGAAAACAATTCTCACTTGGGGAAATGTCATTTTAGAAATCATTATGCTGTACTTAGTGAATTGCCTACTTATTTGAATTTGGGGATTCTGAAGTGTTAGCACATTAATAAGGGGTCAGAAAGCTGTTACTGGCAAGTGAATTTTTTTAAGGTGGTAATTTTCCTCCAAGAGAAAGAAATTTTTCTCTGGAAGAGCCTAAGGACCTCTCAAATTCCCTGAAGAGATGTAGCATAGGATACCTATAAGGGAGTTCGTCGGAGGGAGCAGAGGAGGCCAGAAGGAAGAGTTCAGTTATATAACTGGTTACTAGAACTAAATATTCCACCCCAAGAAACTGTCCAGATGTTGCAGAAAAGAGATGAGGGGTGGGGAGAAGGATTGTGAGAGGGATCTACTTGCCTTTACGTGTAGGAACAGTCATAGGTGGAAGACGACTTTGTGCAGATATTTATTGCCAGAGTGTTAACACCTCTCTCTGGGGTTTTCCCAGCAATGGACTCTCTATTAATTACCTGTGGCAAATAAGCTGTCTGTCTGCCAGTTTACATATGACCTTTAATTTTCCTCCGGTGAAATGAATCACTCGTCTTTATAACATAGTAACTTTTGTGGCTATTTTGGTAACTTTGGGCTGAACCTTGACGAATTCTTGGCTTAGGTGGAAAGGGGAAACTCCTGGGGCGGCTCCCTAGGGAATCTTCTGCTTCCGGCAGGACAAAGGGAATGGCTTTTGCCTGGAAAGTCCTCAACGACTACTTTGAGTCCCCACATTTAGTTTCTCCTAATAGTCAGAACGCTGTTGACTGCCAGCCAGGAAGGTTTGAAATGAACAGGCTGTAATATTACCTACAGAGTGTGTGTGTGAATGGAGGCATGGGGGAGAGAAGACGGCTCCGCTTAATGTGCTTTTATCATCTCCTATTAATTAATGCAACAATGCTTCTCTGCACTAGTCCATCTACCGCACCCCCTGGTCTCTATATACCGCACTCCCGTTGGTGGTCAAGACCCTGGTGTGGGTGGGCACGTACGTGGAGGGATGGGGGAGCGGGACAGTTGGCAGCGCGTGGCACGTTGCTGCAGCCAAGCCTATGCCCTCTGACTGACTTCCTCTGCTTTGCAGCAGGAGGAGGTGGCGGAGCAGCTAGTGGGCAGCTGGCGCCCCCCTTGCACAAGCCTCCGCCCCAGGGGCTATCCCTGCGCTCCACCGGCTCGCCATGATCGCCACCGGCGGCCTACTGAGGATTTCCGCCCGGAAGCAGGATCCCCTTCGTCCCCCGAGTCAGGTTCCCAAGCGCAAGCGGAAAGCCAAGAAGAGGCGCAAGAACGATGTGGTGGTGGTGAAAGGCAAGCTGAAGCTGTGCTCCGTCTCTGGGCTCATCGCCCTCTGCGGGATCCTAGTGCTGCTGGTGGGCATAGCCATGGCGGTGGTGGGCTACTGGCCCAAGGCCAACGAGGCCAACAGGGAGGGAGGGAAACAGTCCCCGCCCGCGAGCGGTGGCCGCCTCATCCCAACCACGACCAACAGCAGCAGCAGGGGCAGCAAAAACCGGTCCAAGGGCCACCTGGGAACTGTGGGGGGTGTCAACTCCAGTTCCGTGGGCGCACCCCGGAGCACGCCCCCGGCACGTCCCACCGCCCCTCCTCCGGCCTCCTCCGCGTCGGTGGGGTTCTTCTTCCGCGTCCTCTCTGGCTACCTGCACTCAGATAAGCTCAAGGTCTTCGGGCCCCTCATCATGGGCATCGGTATCTTCCTCTTCATCTGCGCCAACGCGGTGCTCCACGAGAACCGAGACAAGAAGACCAAGATCATCAACCTGAGGGATCTCTACTCCACGGTCATCGACGTGCACAGCCTCCGGGCCAAGGACCTGGCCGCCGCCGCCGCTGCCTCCTCGTCCTCGGCACCCACCTCAGCGCCCCCCGGGGCCCCGCCACTCAACGGCTTCCTCAGCTACGTGCAGTCGCGGGGCCTGGAGCTGAAGCCTGGGAGCTGCGGCGCCGCCGGGGACGCCTTCGGGGCAGCAGCTATGCTGGCCCGGGGCTCGTGGCCCCAACCCGCAGGGCTGGGCGGGGGCAGCAGAGGGGCCGGGGCCACCGCCTCCCCACCAGACCTGGCCTCTTCGCCACGCTGCCCGCGGGAGCCCCCGAGCCTGGCAGAGGCCGTGTACAGCATCTACCGCGAGCGCTCGTGCGAGGCTGGCCGTCGCCGGGCTGCCGCGGCCGCTGCTGCCACAGCCACCGCCACCGCGGCCGCCAGCGGCAGCGGCAGCCTGGCGCCCTGCAGCGCGCGCGAGAGCTGGGGGCGCCAGAGCACCGCCAGCTCTCTCGTGGGCTCCTCCCTGAGCGCCTTTGCGCTACTACCCTTGCAAGGGGATCACGACGCGGACGGAGAGGTGGAGGGCGCGAGCTGCAGCTGGCAGAGATCGCCTGGGGAACGTGGATCCCGGGAGATCCCGCGGAGTGAGCTCGACTTGAGCTTGACGGAACTCCAGGGTGACCCGGCGGCTGGCGCGCGCTGGGCGCGCAGACAGCTGGAGGAGCCCGGGGGCGCAGCGGCGACGCGCACCGCCAGGGGGCAGAGCGGCCAGCTGCCCAGGACCGGCAAGTACTGGGCTCTGCGGCGCCGCAGCACCAGCGTGCTCCCGGACTACCGCGCACCGCTGTCCCCAGAGCCCCCGCCCTCTCCGCAAAGCGCGGACCTGGAGGACCTGGACTCGAACCGTCAGTCCAAAGTCGCCTCCCCTTCGCCCCCTTTGCGACTGGAGGAGTCGCCCCCCGCCACTCTGGGCTCGCCAAGCTCCCAGTCCGAAGACCCATCCTGCAGCAATAAGGGCTACACCCCACTGCAGGAGGCCGGCACCTCCGTGGAGTCGGTTGTGGACGAAGTAGACAAGAAAACTCAAGACTGTGAGGCCACCACTGACCAGGGTGCGGAGGAACAGAGCCCTCCAGAGAGCCCCCCGGAAGATCCCAGCCAAGGGCCAGCCACGGCCCAGCCACCTCAGCCGGTGCAGAGGCAGTTTACAAACAAGGAGAAACTCTTCATGATTTCGAGGTCTCACGCCATAGGGGGAGAGGATGGAGAACTGGAAAGTACTGGCATTTAGGGAAAGAGGGAGGAAGGGGGGAAAGGAGTGAGAAAATATGCCCACTGAATCCGAATTTAACAGTTCCCTCTTTCCGTGTGGACTTATCCGAGGAAATCTTCCAATACCCAAAGAGCTGCAGAATGTTATCCTTGAATTGTGTTCACAAGGTTCTTGTAGATAACTCCAAGCAATTTTTTCTTTAAAAAAAAAAAAAAAAAGCAAACTAGTCTTTTATGTCCGATGGTGATTGTATGTTCCATGCAAACCAAATGTATGAAAAAGTCAGCAATCTAGTTCATTAGATAAAATGCTCTTAATTTTCTTAGGATCAAAATAATATATTTTTGACAGTAACTGTGCACTTAAACTTTTTTCCTTTGGAAATCCTTATTTCCCTAAGCCGTGTACTCTGCCGCTGGTTATGTCCATAGCTGCTTGTGAATGACAAGCCTTTTTTTCCCTATGCTTTTGTGGAGCATAGAAGGTTTTGACTAGTTCTCTCAGAACTGATATTACTAAATGAAGTTAAAGCCAGAAGCATGAGTATGTCAAGAAAGAGCGTTTTCCCTGCCCCACCCCACCTCTGCTCATCCAACTGCCCAAAGGCCTTTTTATTTTAAAAAAGGATATATACATTTTGCTACTAGCGTGGCTGATGGAGAGGGAGGGGGCCAGCATCTGGGCGGACTGTTACATTCCTAAATTCACTATAAATGATACTTTATTGAGTATTATCATAACTGTATTGCAAATAGCATTAACATTAAAAATCTTTTTTAATAAAAAAGGTTTCCAAACAAACACTTAAACATAATATTGCCTCATTTTGCCTTGAAACTATTGCTTCTAACACATTAAACATTTAGCAGTTTGGCTAATAAATCTAAAATATTTTGTGAAGACACTGCTACTGTGATTGTAGTTACTGTTGCCAAAGCACCATCATAACTCAATCAATTTCCAGTATATTTTTAACTTTTCAATATAGATAGTATTGACCATTTGGGAATTTCTTTTTCAAATAGAACGAAACCTTAAATAAATAGTAATTTTCAATAATACTTCTAGTTTACCTCAAAGTATTAATATACAGAGCACCAGGCTTAATATTCCCAATTCATACTCTTAGAGTTGACTATTTGACTTTTAAAGTTCATAATCTTTAATCCATGGCTTACATAAACTAAAAGATGTTTTAATAATTTGGTAGATTTTTACACTTGATTTTACTAGAAGTCAGTGAGTTAATTTTCAAGAACAGTAGACAAATGATGCCCCTTGCCTTTGAATGTGAGCCTGTATTGGAAATGGTATTTTAATTTTTTTTTCAGCCATTTGGATGCAAGTTCTGCAGTTGCACACAGCCAAGGCTATCATTGCAAGAGGTTAAGATAGCGAATTTGAAGGCAAATCCTGTCAAAGATGAGTCATGTTGGTCCCCGCGGGTGAAGCCGTGGGTCCAGGGTGGAGAGTGAAGGTGTGAGAGTGAAACAGGACCCCCACTTTCAGCATGTGCTAGCTGCATAGCTTTGAACAAGTCACAGTGCTGGGTCTCAATCATTGGATCTGTAAAATGGGAACAACTAGTCATACTACATAGATTTACGAGGTAAGGGACAAAGACCTATAAGTACAGAGCTGAGCAGAGCACTTGGCTCAGAGTATGTTCTCAGTAAATGGTGGTTATTGTAATTATAGCGTAATATATTGTCTGAATGCATGCTGTAGAAGAATGGGACTTCCCTTAACCTGAGCTCGAGAAAGCTTCTGCTAAAATGTGGACCATCCATTTATCTGTATAACCTTAGGTCACTTAGTCCCTCTAGGTCTCTGGTGAATGATACGATCTCTATGATTGGGTTCAACTCTGAAAGCTTTACCTAAATTCAGGGTATTTGTTTTGTCCTGTGTGTAATCATATATTTGTACATACAACATTGCAAAGTGACTATATGTAATAAACTACCATTTACTGTACCTAACATTCAGTAATCAATTTTAAAGAACCTACTTTATCCCCACATTGAATCTGGATTAAGCTAATAACTCACTTTAAAGCTGTGGACTAATTTATTTGGCTCTTCTGTATAGCAAAAGTGATTTCCCACTAGTAAGAGTGGCAAGCAAGTGTAATCAGACCTCCAGGTAGTGTTAAATTTTAAGCCGCCATTGTTTTATCACTTAAATTTTTATTCAAATTTCCTTAGTCTTCCTTCTTTATTATCTTGCATCCTGAGTAATTTCCATACTTTATGATGAGTTGTTTAAATTACTGGGTACTTAACATACTGTATGGATGAGTTGTTTAAAAGGAAAAACAAGTTCTAGTGCTCTAAAATGCTGTTTCCAGTCCTCAGAAAATGCACTGTAAGATATTTAGCGAAGAATAACACCACTAACTCTTTAACTAAAGAAAGGTAGGCAGATTAATATATCTATCCCCTTCGAACTTTAGAAAATCCAGTCCAGCCAATTGACTAGACTTAATGATACCGATTGCCTAGTTAATTTACTCAGGTTAAATAAAAACTTCTAGCTCACATTGATCTTGTGGACACAGACCCTCTGAAATTAAGTAACTCCACTGAACTAATCTAGTTTAGTCTCAAATCACACCTACCTTAACCATTGAGTAATTTAAGTGGAGTTGTTGCTCCTGAAGATAAAAAGGATGAACCCAATTTTCCAAATCTTGAGGAGCTCGGCTTTCATTAGATCATTGAAAGAACAGCAATGACAACAGCTGGAATTCCCGATCTTCCCTTTCTTAGGAGAAAAGGTCTTCTGCAATAGTAGTAATGCTCAGTGTTACTACTTCCATGGCCAAGGTCCGTTATACATACTCTACACATTTTATTCCAATTACTCCTCACAGTAACTCTACTGAAGGAGGATTGTTATTATCCCCATTTTAGAGAGAAAGCTGCTCAGATCAGAACGAAGAAGGACTTGCCCAGGCGGACACAGCTGATGAATGGCTGAGTGAGGAACTAGAGTGTTGAGAATTATCTGGACCTAGTGGCAGATGCTGAGCTGAAACTGTCACGTGTGGAGATCAACAAAATACCGTGTACATTTTTAGTCTACTACTAGATTCTTTTTCCCCAAAACCATTCTTGCAGATAAGTAGAAAGTGTTAGAACGTACAGCCAGTTTAAATGCTGGAGTTTGTATTGGAGTCTTCAGACTGGCAGATAAAGCTTTTTTTTCCTGCTTGACTCTGCAGGGTTTGTTATACCAAATCAATAAAACTACTAGAAGGGATTTTAGAGATTATGGAATCCCCCCCCCCGCTGCCACGCATTATTTTTAAATGAGGTTGCTAAAAATTAGAAAGATGGAGTCATTTGTTCAAAGGCAAACAGCAATGGCAGAACTAGAATGTTAAAATAGTTGCAATAATTGGCATATGCATTGCCCCCCCCCAATTTTTTTTTTCTGGCATACTAGCTGGGCAAGCTACTCAAATCTCTTTCTCTCTCAATTTCCTTTCCCATTCAGTAGGAATAATAATGGTACCTACCTCTCAGGATTGGAGAAAGAATTTGTTTATATGAATTAATACCTGTTTAGAGTACTTACAAGAGGCTTGGCACATAGAGAGTGTTATGAAAAGCTTTTTTAGTTTTATTTAAAATAGAATTAATTGCTAAAGCAAATCATTCCATGTGGCCTTTTTTATTAATAGAATAATGTTAGATTTAAAAATCTAAAGTGTAAGACAACATAGCTAAGTGGCTCAAAGTGTGACTTAGATACAACTGCTACTGGGCTTCCACATTTGTTGAATGGAGATAAGTAATAGCATCTGGCTCATGGAATCCTTTATTTAAATGAGGACTAAATAAACAAATACACTTATCTTAAAACAACTCCTGGCACAAATATGCCTTCAGTAAATGTTAATTCCTATTATCAAGGCAAAATACAGAAAAGTAATTAATAGGCTAAATTTACTACTTAATTTTTAGAGGCAACCATAAAAGTACTATATTGAAAAATCTTTAAAATTTAAGTATATTTTAAAAAAAGAGAGAGAGAGAGAGACCTTAAAAATGAGTTCTCAGGCTGCTATCATGCCCTCAATAGAACATGGAAATAATGAGAGCTAGATAAATATATACTCCGCATGATCCTGTGATCAAAATATTGTAAAACAATGAGTGATGCCCAAGCTGGCTTACGTGGCTGTATCTGGCCATGATTATTCCATCTCCATTTATTGAGGGTGGTCACATCAGAAAGGCCACGCTGAGCAGGGAGAAAGGCTCCAGGAAGATCTGAGGTGTGTGTTCATTTATTGAAATTGTCCAGACAGAAGATTTTTAAATACTAATTTTCTATCCAGTTATTCTGAGTTCTTTGTAAAGATGCAGTCTTGAAAACCTTTTTGAGTTAGACAACTTTTGAAAAACTCTCGCACAACAGAAAATCGGAACAAACTAAGTATATGCATTTTTATTTTGATCAGAAAAGTATTTTTGTCAAGATATAGAAATAATTTTACAGTGAAATAGAGAATACAATTGATATTTGTGGAGTTTGTATTCTATAGACCAAGGCTATTGCTTTATTTTTAATTTTTGGCTTAAAATCATTGGATGAATATTTGTGCTAAGGTTTTGAATAACTAACTGTAAAGCTTCTAAGATTTTTTTCCCCTCTCTCTAGGGAAATCATCTTTTAGGTTTGTTTCTTCAAAATTAATGACTTAGAATAGATATGAAAATTTTAACATGTTTTTAATATTAAGTCTCCACAAGGTGAAGAGTCCATTCGCTCTAACAGCTGTAGTCAACAGCTACCTTCACTCTCCAAACACCTGGTGTGTGTGCTAGCAATGTCTCTCTGTGTCAGAAAGGCAATGGCTGGTGTTAGGTGCCTGTGGGCATGAGCAATAGGAATACTATAAATGGCTACCCTCCTGGAAAGTTACCCATCACCCTGAGCCAGGATACCCAAGGACTTCTGCCCTCTGAAAATATGATATATTTATTCAACTTCAAACTGGCTCCAACCCTTACTCCATCAACAATGCTAGCCTACAGTATGGTCCTGCCTGACAAACAAGATGTTTGGCTGGTTCATCACTAAGATAAGTTTTTTCTGGTCATAGTGCTATGGTTAGAAGACTCAGCTTACCCAGATTCACAAAGCTTACTCAGCACCACAAAGCACATGTCTCAATAACCTGTTCTGCTTCACCTGTGCTCTGACCCCACACTGTCACCCAGTCCCGCTAAAGGCAAGAAGGTTGACTACCAATCCCAGGGAAGGGAGACAGGGCACAGGCCCAGAGGTAGGAGAAACAGAGAGTCCCTCAAAAAGAAACAAAAGATAGTTAGGTTAAATGTGCTTAGATGCTTTTCTTTCACACATGAGCATGAGGTACTCGTGTTTGTAAATGATTTGTATGTAGACAGGTGCCATACAATGAAACACAGCAATTTTTATTCCTTATAAAATATCCTCTCAGCAAATGCATGGTTGGGCATTAATTTGTATCTTTTTCAATACTGAAGAAATTCAGTATAACATTGTATTATTGACGTAAGTCCACCTGATACTAGAAATTGCTAAACATCTGATGTTAAAATAATGTAAAAGAAACTGATGGGCAAATTTAAAAAGATACTTCTACTTTGAGAAACCCAAGTATCTTTAAACTATGTCTATACTTTGAAAGGAAGAAAATACACCAGTTATTAATTATAACTTGTCTATTAGGTCATTTGGAGCAAGACAGGTCAAAAAACTACTTTGTTTCAGTGTAGGACTTTGGTCACTGCACACGCACACGTGTGTGCGTGCGTGCATGTGTGTGTATGTGTGTGTGTGTGAATAATTGCCTTATCACTCCATTTTTTTTATCGACAGAACCTAAAGGAAAATAATTTCACCTATATGAGTAAACTTCGTTAGGTGAAGCTTCTGCCCTTTTGATAAAATATGTAATTCATTTGTGGACCAGTCCAAGGTATATTTTTAACTGCCTATTATGAGCCAGGTAGGCACTGTGCTAGGTGGAAGGGATTACCAGGGGTCCCCAAACTTTTTACACAGGGGGCCAGTTCACTGTCTCTCAGACCATTGGAGGGCCGGACTATAAAAAAAACTATGAACAAATCCCTATGCACACTGCACATATCTTATTTTAAAGTAAAAAAAGAAATAAAAAGAAAAACAAAACAAAACAAAAACGGGAACAAATACAATATTTAAAATAAAGAACAAGTAAATTTAAATCAACAAACTGACCAGTATTTCAATGGGAACTATGCTCCTCTCACTGACCACCAATGAAAGAGGTGCCCCTTCTGGAAGTGTGGCGGGGGCCCGGATAAATGGCCTCAGGGGGCCGCAGTTTGGGGACCACTGGATTAAACTATGAGCAAGATACAATTCCAGACCACAGGACCTTGCAGTTGTATTATTGTTGGCACAGGCACATGACCAATAATTTCAACAGAGTACGAATTATGAGAGAGCTATGATATGGACCCTCTCACTGAATCTTGAGAAATGAAGAAAATGTCAGTTAGGTTGAAAAAGGTGGGAAAGGGGTGTCAAACATTGAAACCAGCAGAAGGCAAGACACAATTTAATAAGCTAGGTTATCAGAAGAGAACTGATATTTGACTCTTCGCTAGCATCCCCATGATTGCAGACAAAGTGAGTTATCTATTTTGAAAAAAGAAAAATTAAAAATAGTTGTGATCTTTTTATTCATTTGTCAAAAGATAACCATTTTCTTTGATAAATAATAGAAGCAAATTCAGAATTAAGATTAAAGCGATTTGGGCCTTTAAATATTCAAAATATATATTCTTCCACCATTAGATATTTAATTATACCCCTTTTGTAACTGACCTCAACGAGCAGGACTTCCTAACTGAGAAGTGTCAGTACATTAAACCAAGCTAGCTTTCTGAGCAAGAATGATTTTTTGCTGAATTATATATTGCTTTAAAAGAAGCCTTCAATCTGTGTATGTGGCATGAAGGGATTCCGCCACTGTACCAGGCCATTTGTGTTTCAAAGGTGGATAATGTTGTGCTGATCCCTATGCTATAAGGATTGGAAACAGCATAAGCTTGAAGGCTATTTTATCAGGATGCAGGGAATTTTACAAAACACAGAATGTATTTCTACGTCAATTTGTAACATCATTTATATCTGAGCAAAACTAATTTAACTTCTTTAATAAAGCATCCCATTCATATGTTTTTCTCACATCTATGTTCATAGCAAAAGGAAAAGTTAGTTTACAAATATCTATGAGAAATGTATGAGTATTCTTTAAAAACTGATGGCAAAAGATGGTGCTTTTTTAATTTCCTTTTTTTTAATTCAGTGAGAAAACGGGAGGCAGAGGCAGACTCCCACATGCTCCCTGATAAGGATTCACCCAGCTAGCCTGCTAGGAGGTGATGCTCTGCCCATCTGGGGCGTTGCTCCATTGCTCAGCAACCAAGCTCTTCTTAGCACCTGAGGCAGAGGCTATGAAGCCATCCTCGGTGCCTGGGGCCAACTCACTCCAATTGAGTCATGGCTGCAGGAGGGGAAAGGAGAGAGAGAGAGACAGAGAGACAGAGAGAGACAGAGAGACAGAGAGGCAGGCAGTAACAGGGGTAGGGTGGAGAAGCAGATGGGTGCTTCACCTGTGTGCCCTGACTGGGAATCGAACCAAGGACATCCACACATCAGGCCGACACTTTACCATTGAGCCAACTGGCCAGGGCTGCTTTTTAATTTCCAAATAGCCAGTCATCAGGGATAGTTTCTGAAATCAGGTGCAGCTAGAATTCTTATTTGATACTGTATAAATACAGGCTACACTTATTTCACATACAAAGGTGCCAACTAAAAGGCCACAAAAACAAATGAACAAAGGAAAAAACCCTACTTTTCAATACAAATATTAAAGTACAAAAACAGTAATATTCTGGGTTTTTTAATTCCCCACATTTTGATTTCTTTGAAATTGTTTTAGTGTATAAATGCAGTCAAGGCAAAATATAAAATGTGTTCATGCTTTTCTCTAACCCATGAGTGTGAGAATTTTGCAAAAGCACTTTTTGTTACAGATAACGTTCAACAGATTATCAGTTGCAGTTTTATTATCACAGCCGCTAAGTAAGTCTCTCATGGAGATATTTATTGGTGAAGAGTTTAAAATTTGGAAATATTGGTAGATAAAGTGCTGTGTGTAATATGACATGGTAAATGATGTCAGGAAGCAAACAGAATTCTTGAGAGAGCAAGAAAATTCAAAAGACTGATTTAGTGAGCTAAATGCTAATCCTTCTGCATGTTTAACCACACATCTCAATGTGTTTGAAGCTCAAAAGATTACTTCAGTGCTTGTGCATTTGATTGTATAATTTTTTCCATTTGTATTCCTAATTTCATTTCAGCTTCTTGCTTGAGACCATTTCTTGATTTATCAGTCTTGCTAAGGATCACTACCTTATAAAAAATAAATGTATTCTTATAATAATAATAATAGGGTTAAAAAATACCAAAAGTAATTTGAATACTTTACTAATAATATAAATATAATTGTTTGTACCCCATTTTTAAGTATCTTCTCACATAGAAAGTAAGTTGAATGATAGCATCTTGAAATGTACTCCCAAAAAACCAAAACAATTAAAGTGCATGTTTGCAACTTCCTCATTCCTTAAATCCCACAGATATCGTACACTAAAAATTTGCTTGAATTTTTATGTTACATTCTAAGTTGAGACACGGGAGTGAGCAACTTCCAAGATTTCTTTTGTTATTAGGTGAATTAAACAGAAATTTAATGATTTTATAACTGCTTTTAAAAACTCCAGCTTTGATTTAGTCATACCAATTAAACATAACACATATAAATTGAAGAGAGCATCTAGCCAGCCTGTTAGTATGAATCATCTTAAATGGAAGTACCAAATTCTAGTAAAATAAATAAATAAGTAAAATGATATGAAAAAAAAAAAACCTTATTTCAGCCATGTTTAGGGCCAAGAATAAAAATAATCCAGGTTGGTGTGTGGCAATTTCAAATGCAACATAATTTTAAAAAACTATTTGGTGGCCCTGGCCGGTTGGCTCAGCGGTAGAGTGTTGGCCTAGCGTGCGGGGGACCCGGGTTCGATTCCCCCAGCCAGGGCACATAGGAGAAGCACCCATTTGCTTCTCCACCGCCCCCCTCCTTCCTCTCTGTCTCTCTCTTCCCCTCCCGCAGCGAGGTTCCACTGGAGCAAAGATGGCCCGGGCGCTGGGGATGGCTCCTTGGCCTCTGCCCCAGGCACTGGAGTGGCTCTGGTCACGGCAGAGCGACGCCCCGGAGGGGCAGAGCATCGCCCCCTGGTGGGCAGAGCGTCGCCCCTGGTGGGCGTGCCGGGTGGATCCCGGTCGGGCGCATGCGGGAGTCTGTCTGACTGTCTCTCCCTGTTCCCAGCTTCAGAAAAATACAAAAAACAAAACAAAACAAACAAACAAACAAACAAAAAAACTAATGATTATATAACTGTGACAGCCCTGGAAAAGGTTAATTAAACTGGTTTACACAGTGGTTGAGATATAGAATTATTTATCCATGCTCTCACGTGGAAGAAAAGTGTAAGTACCAATTCTAATAGGCTGTTTTGAATTATAATCCTTGGAACTGGTGGTTGAATGAAGAGCCTTTTCTACCCACTGAAAATTACAAGGTCCCAGGAGTCCCTCAGCCCTGCCTCATTTTTCTCTGATTTCATTCATGCATGTTAGGAAGACCAATGTCAACAACAATAAAGACCTATAATTTAATGCCCTCCCCCCCAATATTTAGCATACTTACTTCACCGAAGAAAGACAGCAATAAGATATTAGGTTGGGTCTCAGAAAGAATAATCCAGCTATTGTATCTTTTGATTTATAAACTCTCCATACAATCTCAAAGCCGGATGGGGAGATTGCTGAGGTGAGCCAGAGGGCCTGTTAAAATCTTTTATTACTATAATATACTAAAACTGATGTGAGTGCCTAGTACTGATTTCCATATCTCAGACTGGAATGATAGATTTGGGAATCAGGCTGTTGAAATAAAAATTAGGGTTGATGATAGAAGTATTACACGAAGGGTACTGGACCAGAGATCTCAGAGATGTGATTAGTGTGTGTGCAAACGTGTGCGCCGGTTAACCTGCAGAAACATAGAGCAAGAGCATCTTTACAACTTACTACCTTCATTTGAAGTTTGTTAAAAAAGCAACAACAGGGTGTTAAGAAAGCATAGCATAGTAAGGAAACTCTTGTTTGTTTGTTTATTTATTTATATAATTACATTTAACAGGGTGGCATTGGTCAACCAGAGTACATAGATTTAGAGAAAACATCTCCACATCATTTGGACAATCGATTATGTTGTATACCCATCACCCAAAGTCAAATCATCTTCTGTCACCCTATCTTTTGTTTCTCTTTAAGCCCCCATAGTCCCTATGACATAGACTGTAATCTTAAGAAAATCAACAAGTACCAAAACTTAATTTTGGTATCGTAAATTTTATACTGACACAACAAAGAAAGATTTAAATGACTAGTTTTTGTATTATACTTTGCCTTCCTATTGAATAATTTCTATTCTCATTATGCTTACTATAGTCGATATTATAAGTGGAAGCGGAGACCTAAAACTTGTAGAGCTCTGAGCCTTAACAAATGGGCTTGCAGAGACTGGGGTAAAGCTCTGACAGTGAAATGAACCAAATAAACGTCAACTTTACAGGCACTGAAACTGATTCCAGACCAAATTTTCATAATTAAATTAAAATAAGAATGATTCATTTTGCTCAGTTAATATACAGGCTATTCCTTCCGCACTCCCCACCTCTAATTTAAAAATTCAGAGATGGTCAAAATAATTTTAAAAGAGCTTATGTTTGTTCTGCTGACAGCTGGGAGTATTTTAAAGGAAATTTGCTATGGAGAGTACTCAAAAAACTCTTCTCAAAGTGTAACATCATCGACATTCCTACGTAGAGGTGTAACATCATCGACATTCCTACATAGAGGTGCCTGTCACACACTTGAAGTGAACTTGATTTTCTCTCGTCTTTATAGAACTAACCTGTGAACGTCTTGAATTTCAAGGCAGAATATGAGCCTTGTTCACAAAACAAGCAAACACACATAGCAATAAATATTGCAAATTTCATCTTATCACCCTATTTTATGCCTAGGAAAATTTATTTAAATAGTATCATTCATTTTTTACTTCAATTTTGGTTTTCCATAAACCACAATAAAGCGTTCAAGCCTGGGTCTAATTAGCATAAACACGGTGTGAATTTTACCATTGTCAAAGGACAAATCAGTTAATTTAG
This sequence comes from Saccopteryx bilineata, assembly GCF_036850765.1. Classification (NCBI taxonomy): domain Eukaryota; kingdom Metazoa; phylum Chordata; class Mammalia; order Chiroptera; family Emballonuridae; genus Saccopteryx; species Saccopteryx bilineata. The sequence goes on along the minus strand of NC_089500.1, from coordinate 53,947,780 downwards.
GTTAAAAACGATTTATTGCGTTTTATTCCTAGTGAATGCCTGTCGACGTTGATTATTCCCGGATCTTCCTTGAACTGTGCAGTCAAACGCTACAAACTCTATTGAGCAATTTCAAAATCATTTCAAAAAGAAGAGTCAGTATTTAAACTATATCAATACCCAATTTCCAGACTGCTTCGTCTAAAATCACTTCCTCATGCATTTATCCTTAGATGACTCACATAGTGTTACTTCTCTTAGCGGTCTAAAATTTTCGATTTCCCTGCATCTTGCTCCCCCTACTGTTGAATCGATGTATGTACTCCTTAAAGTACAAATAAAGACCACGTTTCAAGGTATTAAATGCTTTCTCTATAAGATGCATGTTCTCTCAGGCTGCCCCCACCCCCCACCCCCAGTCAGAATGTGAGTTAATATAGATAATAAACAGTTTCTATCACCATTATTCCCATCAGTAACATAAGCTCACTCTGTATTGTTTCTGAATTCTTTCCTGTAGCTAGGTCCACATCCTAGAAATGTGAACCAATGTCCCTTGCCAGGGTCACTGCCAACATCTCTTGACCGGAAGTACTAATACTGGCCACATTACATGCCCACCGCTGTTCTTTTTTATTTGTTCATTTGTTCAGCTAACAGTTATCATAAACCTAATCTTCAGACTTTGTGCTTAACAATGAAGATATTAAAAGAATGTACTTCCTGACCTTGAAATATAAAATATACTCTAGTGCTGGACACTAATAAGTAAATAAATAATTCTAATGTGTGACAGGTCGAGGCTGTGTGTGTGTGAGTGTGTGTATCATAGTTGTTAAGAATATGAATTTTCAGCTCTGAGCTAGCCCTAAATATATTCTCACTTGCTAAATAGGACATTTGTACTCACTTCAGGAGGTTTTTATGAGGAATAAATGATATAAATGATATCAGATATATAAGGTCCTGTGTTTGACATGTAGTAGGTGCTCAATAAATGCCAGCTGTTATTATTACTAGTCAATAATTACACCCTAATCAGCAGCAGCTATCTAGGTTTCTTACAGAAGGCACTCTTCCTTCAATCACTCGCTACTCAGACTTCTTTCATGTGGTTTGACAGAGCATTTAAATCAGTCAGGGCCCGATCAGAAAGGGAAAGCAGAATGAGTTATGTGACATCAGATAAAATACAGAAATACAACCAGGTACAGTGTTAGGTGGAGCTGAGGAAAGTGAAAGTCCAAGAAAGAATTTGGACTATTAAAGAAAGAGTCATCAACCTGAAAACCCAAGCATGTCCAACCACATAAGTGGAACTCTGAATTGAAGACTCCCGCTTCTGTGTACTGCCACCGTGGTGGGTCTACCACCAAGCTCTGGGGCGGAAGCAGGAAGATCAGAGAAGGCACTGACCGGTCAATCAGAGGAACCAGGCCCGTCCAGATGCCAAGACAGGACTGAGGAGGGAGCTGAGCCTCTGTTTAATTGAAGGTATGTCACCAACCACCTGGGGCCACTGTGGACAGTTGGGTCAGCAGTTGGAAAGAAGAGCTGGACAAGAAGTGGAGGAAATCTGTGACAAACTGGAACCTGCTTACTGCTCTACTGTGACCATATCTCTAATGATCTTTCGAGAGTGACGGTTGATGCTTCCCTTCCACCTGCTGCACAAGGGTCTTTAAGCTACTCTAACTTGTAGGCATCTGTGGGAGAGAATGCTAGAAATATAATTCCAGTTTTACAAAAGTGACATAGTGTTCATTTGTGACCATGAAGATAGTCCTTACTTCAGGCCAACTAAAAACTGAATTTTTAAAGTTGTACCAAGCTAGCCTACTTTCTCTTAAGACATATGTAGTTTTGTTACCTTTTCCAGTAGAAGAAATAGCCCAGATTTTTCAAGAGCAATTAGAACACTGGCAAGAACCATCTCTTCCTGCCACAATCATAACATAAAATGACTGAATGAAGCATTTTCTTTTAAAAATTTCTTTTCATTTTTAAGAAAATTGAAAAAGCATTTGATTAATATGCAGGAAAAGAGGAGTTAAGTAAGAAATGCACAGTAAGGAAGGTGTGATGTGTTCTCAGGTGAAGATTATAAATTATTAGCTAAAATTATTTTTAGGTATTTTGATTAATATTTTCTCCCTTTGTGCCATGATTGTAGTGATATAAAAAAATTTCAACTACAGTAAAGTAGTGTTACCTTGTATTTTGCCAGTTGAAAAGTATAGAAACAAGCATATGTAGACTATACACTCCAAAGAGATGGAAGAGGTAGTCTGGTAATATTTGGTAATATTTAGTAGTCTAGTAATATTAACTCCCAGTTGAGAAGAATTTTTTTCTGTGTGTATTTTTCTGAAGTGAGAAGTGAGGAGACAGAGAGACAGATTCCACATGCGCCTGACACGGATACACTCATCAAGCCCACGAGGGGGCTGTGCTCTACTCATCTGGAGTGTTGCTCTGTTGCAACAGGTGCCATTCTAGTGCCTGAGACAGAGGCCATGGAGCCATCCTCAGCGCCCAGGCCAACTCTGCTCCCATGGAGCCTTGGCTGTGGAAGGGGAAGAGAGAGATAGAAAGGAGAGGAGGAGGGGTGGAGAAGCAGATGGGTGCTTCTCCTGTGAGTCCTGGCTGGGAATCGAACCCAGGACTTCCACATGCCAGGGCCGACGCTCTACCGCTGAGCCAGCCGGCCAGAGCTAACAAGAATTTTTGACAAACTGATATCACTTATTTTTATAACAAAGTTTTTGTTTTTTGTTTTGGGGGATTTTTTTACTAATATATGATATTAACTATTTTTACAATTCCTCCAAGTTAGAATTAATGGTCATTGAGTTAGTGACTGAGATATATATATATATATATATATATATATATATATATATATAACTCTTACTGAAAAAAATAAGTTTAAACAGCCCCTTCCATTTTACTGTAATAGGATTCAACTATACTAGCCCTTTTATTGTCACCGTAGCTCAAAATAAGTTAATTACTTCTATTTTGTGCAATACATCCTTACATAAATCTAACTCTTATGATTAGCTTATAGGTACACACTTACCTTCCCTTAGATTTACACCTATGCATAAAGAAAAGTAAAGAATTAAATAGCATATTTGGTGACCATTTGTCTCAAAGAGAAGCTTGCACTAATGAAATTTGAGATGTCTTCCTATGAATAGCCAGCCTTTTCGCAACTTCATTTGAAGAAAATTTAATCACGACAAAGCACCCTTTCCTGATACCTTTTAAGATATAATCTACCTCAACAGAATCTCAATTTAAAACACAGATACATATTTAAAAAATTAAAAGTCCAGTCTCTTTGCTGTGAGGAGCAAAGGTAGCTATGGCTGGAGCCAGATAGTGAGAACTGAGGCCCAACTTCCTTGTGTCCCAGTGCCCTGGACGAATGACTCTCAAACGCAGGCCCTGGACTGGCAGCATTGGCATCACCCGGAAACTTCGTGGAAATGCAAATCCTCAGCCCACTCTAGGTCTACTGAATCAAAACTCAAGGTGGGGGGCCCTGGCCAGTTGGCTCAGTGGTAGAGCATCCGCCTGGCGTGCGGAAGTCCGGGGTTCGATTCCTGGCCAGGGCACACAGGAGAGGCGCCCATCTGCTTCTCCACCCCTCCCCCTCTCCTTCCTCTCTGTCTCTCTCTTCCCCTCCTGCAGCCGAGGCTCCATTGGAGCAGAGATGGCCCGGGCGTTGGGGATGGCTCCTTGGCCTCTGCCCCAAGCACGAGAGTGGCTGTGGTCGCGACAGAGCGACGCCTCAGATGGGTGGAGCATCACCTCCTGGTGGGCGTGCCGGGTGGGTCCCGGTCCAGCGCATGCGGGAGTCTGTCTGACTGCCTCCCGTTTCCAGCTTCAGAAAGAAAAAAACAAAAAACAAACTCAAGGTGGGTCCCAGCAATCTGTGTTTTGAAAGTTTAACTTCCTTTCTAGGCAATTCTGACACCTGCTCAAGTTTGAGCACCACTACCCTGAACTCTACTAAGTCTGGTCAGTCATCTGTCAAATACATTTCCTTTTGGTTTCAAGAAGGCTCAGACAAGAGAATGTGCATGGACAGGGAAATAGGTCCCTCTGAATGGGCAACAACAAAATGGAACATGTACACCTTCTTGAGGGAGGGGGAGGGAGGAGGGTTGTAGGGGAGAGGGGAGGAAAAGCTCAGGAGTGGGGGGAGAGAAACTGTCATTGGAATCACAAGAATTCCAAGTCTCCTTATTATTCCCATCAGTGACTCAAGGGAAACCCAGACTTACCTGTATGGCCAGGATGCTAAAGGGATTTCAGGGTTGTCATACCTGCCTTCCTGCTTCAAGGTGAAGAACCACAGCCTCATCAGAACCCCTTCTTCTCTCTGATACTCATCACCCCAAGTGTGCCAATATACAGTAGCTCATGTCCAGTATACAAGTTAGGAGTTTTCTAGGATTTCTGTAACAAAATACCACCACCTGGGAGGCTTATACAACAGAAATTTTTTTTCTCACAGTTCTGGAGGCTGGAGGTTCAGGGTCTAGATGTTGGAAGGTTTGGTTTCCTTTGAGGCCTTTCTCTGGCTTTTAGATGGCTTGCCCCTGTGTCTTCACGTGGTCTTCCCTCTGTGTCCCTCTATGCCCGGATTTCCTCTTCTCATAAGGATACTAATCAGATCAGTGTAGGGCCTTCCCAAATGGCCTCATTTTAACTTAATCACAGCTTTAAAGGTCCAATTTCCAAATACAATCATACTCTGAGGTACCGGAGGTTACAGTTTCAATAATGAATTTTGAGAAAACACAAAATCAGTCTATAACACTCTGGTTGGGTAGTCTTCAGCAAGGCCTGTTCTTTATCAACTTTGTTACTCCCTGCACCAAAATCTTCCCTGTTCATGTTACACATTTATAATAACACCGGCAAGAATTCTGTAACTAGGGACATCACAAAGACAAGAAAAAGTTAGAAAATGATTGATCTCATTTAATTTAATAAGAATTAAATAGATTTTTCATTTTACATAAGTATGGTTATATATACATATATACACATGGAAAAGTGTTATGTGATAAAATTCCAGTATAAACACAACCTAATGAAAATAGATGAGTCTTGAAACATTTGTGGCTCAGCAAATGGCTTCTCTCTGGGTTCTCTTTTGCATCATCCAGGCATAGCTTCTAGCTCCCGTTGTCTGGTTTCTGTGCCTTTTGTTAGGGTCTCTACAGCAAACTGGAAAGCACCTCTGGGCATGCCATCGCTCCAAGCACAGAATGTATATCCGCATAACTGCTGGCTGCTAGGAAGTTTTGTCTTCCAAGGAAACTGCTTATTCCAGTAAACAGAAGGTAAATGCCTGCTGTCAATTGTTTATTACCTAGGAAATGTGCCTCTCTCTGTCTAGAGGACCATCCAAATGCTTCCTCTCTCTTTGTTATGCTATAGGGGTGGGAGAGTCACACAGTCCAGAAGTTTGGGTTGGCCACAGGGCTGTCTTGGCCTTGGTAACCCCTGGAAACAGAGACAAGGGTTTGCAAACAGATCCTCCATTACCTTCTAATACAACTGCTGCTGTTTTGGCTGAGTATTGGAGGCTGGTGGTCTAAGAACCTTAACATGCAGGTTCTGGTGAGAAGGCTTCACCTGGCCAGATGTTAGGCTCCTTAACCATTCTAAAAGCAAGGAACTAAAAACTGAAGTCCATGGTTTGCTCAGAGACTGGGGCCCCAGCTCTGCCTGAATATCTTTCTTTAAATGCTAATTTATTTTCTTTAGGTGAGAACAAGGGAGATAGTAAGGCAGACTCCCGCATGCGTCCAGACTGGTATCCATCCAGCAAACCCGTCTTAAGTTGATGCTCAAGTACTGAACTATTTTTAGCACTTGATGCTGATTCAATTGGACCAACCAAGCTATTTTCAGTGCCCGGGGCCATGATCGAATGAATTGAGACACAGCTGTGAGAGGGGAAGAGGATGAGAAGGGACAGATAGAGGGGTGAGAAGCAGATGGTTGTTCCTCATGTGTGCCCTGACTGGGAATTGAACCCAGGACATCCATACGCTGGGCTGACACTCTATCCACTGAGCCACCAGCCAGGGCTGCTAAATTATTTTCAATCAACATATTATCATTGTCACTATGTCCTTGGGTTCTCCAAATATTATAAGACATGTGTGGCTTTTAAGGAGTCAGTCTTAACCCCCCAGATCTAATGTGACTCCTAATCTCAATCAAGGTCTTATAGTTGGGGTAAATGACATGTGGATATAGTACACAACTATAAGAGAAGGTAGAGAGCACCTGTTTGGTGATCTAATACTCTTGATTGCTCTGATCTTATAGAACGTGAGGACTTAAACCAATATATTACTGAAAACTAAGTTCTAAATCATACCCACCAGAACTTTTGAAAACCAAAGCAAATTATACCATAGCTCATTATTGAAGAAAAACAGAGGTGATCAAATAGTGCATAGACAGGAGATAATTCTGGGTACAGGGAAGCAGGGATATGAACGAACAAGGAGAGTTGATGAGGGGTAAAGAGAAAAGAGAGAAAGAAAAGACAAGACTTTGCAGCTTTCCAAAGGAAGTTCTTATTTGCTGTAACTATTTCTATAGCTGCTACATTTCCTCTGTCGTGATTATTTATAGACAGTCAAAAGTGTCTCTTTTTCATGTATAGGTTCCAATTAAAATCTGGCAGCCATTCATCAAAACTGCGAAGGCAACGCTGTAACTATGTCAGTGTGCAACCCACCTCCACTTCCCCAAAATCAGTCTCTTTTTCAAAGAAAAACGATTTTTTTGGGAAGTCCTTTATCTATAAGGCGAGCAAGCAGTGAAAGGGCTCAGGCAGAAGAAATATTTTAGCAGCGTCTCCACGGCATCTTCACTATTGGCCTCTCTCCATGTGTTCAGGCCCCATAAACAGACAGTTTATATTATGTTCTTTCTTTATTGAGCAAAAATATATTTTCTGTGAAATATGAATTTCCTGTCAGCTTCTCACAGTTCAGTGATTCCTGGCAACATCAAAGGACGAGATGACAAAGTGGGATGCCGTCTGAACATAAAGACGCTGGGTCCTTCCGTCTCTTTCAAGAAATAATGGTGTCAGCAACACCTCTCGGCTGAGATTATCATCATCCCAAACAGCCCTCATGAGCTGGAAAGAACCCGGGGTGTGAGAGCATGGGCAGACACGCCAGTTGCAAACCAGAAATGCATCTAGCATTTGGAAATGCTAAGATTTCTTGGTATTTTGTCATGATTACTGCAGCTCTAATATCTGGGGGGAAAGGAACAATGGAGTATAAGAAAAATATGAAAATTAATAATTACTTGGAAAGAAATAACTGTTGAGATAATAAAGAATAGCCATAAGGAATGCTACTCTGCAAATACTATCCTCAAACCGGGTGACACGGAAATGCCACACATGGCACATATTTTTTTTATATATGTATGAATGAAATTGAAGTAACTCAGATCCCAACGAATTGTAGAATGCCTCTTCCATTCCCACCCGTGCACTGAACCTCTTTTCCCTTATCTCTTGAAGTGGCCATCGCTAGCTTTTCCTGCCTGCGTACATCCCAACAAGGTCAGTGTATGTAACCATGGGAGACGAGAAGAGGCAAAGCAGGTTGCTTCCGAATGCTTACGAGTGTCACGTACAACGATGCACTTCATATCGATCAGCAGAAGGGTCACTGAACGCACTCACAAACTGGCATGTGAACTTGTTGTTCCAGCCAAAGGAGTTATTCTAGATGGGAATATTCATTTATACAAGCAGATCTGAGTCAGTGTTGTTCTGGAAAAGAAGGTGCCAATATCAAGTAACAGAGAGTACATCTTAAAAAAAAAACCCAAAACCCAACACTTGTAGACAATCAGTGGTTCCCTATAGGTGGTGATTTTCCCCCCCTTTAGGGACGTTTGGCAATGTGTAAGGATATTTCTGGTTGTGACAACGAGGGTATGAGTGTGCTATTGGCTTCTAGTGGGTGAATCTTAGGGATGCTGTTACACATCCTGTAACGCACAGGGCAGTCCTCCCCCTGCCCCGCTCAACAAAGTGTTAATTAAATCAAAATATCAATTAGTGCCCAGAATGAGAACTGCTGTGTGTGTTAAATATGGCAGAGACGTTTTGCCACTTCTTCCATCAGGAGCTGGAGTCTGGCTGCCCACTGTGCCTTCACTGACTGAGTACAGGTTCCGGGGCGGGGGGTCTCCAGAGGCCTGTGGGTTCCGCCGGTGCTCCCTGAGACCACCCACCAGATCCCCTCAGGATGCTGCCCCACGCATGCCTTCCTGCCAGAAAGGAACTCAATGTGCAAAGTCAAGTAGCTAGGAAGACCCAGCTGTCTCAGCTGCCCCAACAAGGCTAGCAGATGAGCCCAGTCACCCCTCAGCTTGGCGACGAATAATAAATGGCAGTTCTAAGTGATTAAGCTTCAGGCCGGTATGCTATGCAGTCACAAGTAACAGACACAAGTCGTCAGAAACTCTTTGTAACAGGCCTACTGAAAGTGGTCCCGGAAAGGGCAGCATCTAAGCCTGTTTCCTCCAATGACACAACCAAACCAACACAATCCTGCAGAGATTTCTGGGACAATCACCCTTTCCTAGTGAAAACATTCTAATTACTGCTGGGTTCCGCTACCCCTTCCTACCCTTTAAGTCAGTAACAACGGAGGTGTGTTGAGGGAAGGGAGGAGGATAGGACAAAGCAATATCGCTATGAGAATCCCTGTTAAACAGTTACGTGCTACGTAGGTCTGTATTTTGCATTCCGCATGCCATTCTCTGGAAAACCCAGGAAAGACTGCGTTTCTACTCACAAGTCCTGCAAGAATGAAAGGATTGCATTCCACAGGACATTATCCTCTGCAGTCACTCACAGGCAGGTGGAGTCTCAGCAAGCTGCCAAGACTGGCCAGCCCCCGAGGGCTGAACGTGGGCGTCTGCGGAGGGGAGGAGCAAAGTGCAGTCGGCCCGCTCTACTCTGTCAGGCAGTGGGTGACAGCCCAGGGGTCTCCTCTTCCACCTGACTACCCTTCCCTTCCTGCTTCCTGAGCAGCGGAGCTTTCTAAGCCAGCCTGCCTGCCTCCAATTGTGGGGCACAAGAAGTCAGCTCGCAGGCCCCTCCCCGAGGTCCAGGCACCTTTCTCCGCCAGGCTGGACCAGGGCTTGTTGACAGCCAGCTGTCCAGGAAACTGTGGGCGAGGAGCTTCCTTCCTCATTAACAAGACTACCTTTCAGGGCTCGGGAGCAAGTATGGAATGAGGAAGCCCCGTGGTGTGCAGCCTCTCATAATGACCTCATTGTGTGAAACATCTGGAGGAAGCAGGACCACTGCTGGCTGCGGGGAGCATGCGCCCGCCCCTGCCGGCCCCCTCCGCTCTGTGCTTTGGGCTGACGCAGTGGGAGAAGAGGGAAGGAAGCTCGCTGAGGTGGAGTAGGGGACAGACGAGGGCCCACCACAGCGCGGAATGAGGGCCACAGGCCACAGGCACGCCTCCTCCCAATCTCATTGCACCTGAGTCGCTTGCAGTTTCCTCGTGCGTCTGGGATTCGCAACCCTGGCTGCATATACATAATGCTGATGTCTGGGTTCACCCCAAGGAGTCTCATAAAGTTGTCTGGGGTGGGATCCTGGCTCCAGTAACTCCTCATATGCAGGTGTGCATTTGTTTAGGGCGGGAAACTCCTATTCCTTCTGTCTGTGGCTCTGAGGCTTTGGCCTTCCTCAGTCCCTGGACAGTTCATTGCAGTTTCCACCATCCGCTTTAGCGCCAAGATAAACTCACAAGCGCCAGCGCCCTCTGGTGTCAGCGAGGATACTACACAGCTCCCTAGGAAAACATTTTATTAGGTCAGAACCGTTGAAAAAGAAGATACACTTGCAGATGGAAAACTACGAAAATAACCTGCACTTGTCAATGTTAACAACTTGTGCGTACATTCATTCACAGAATATTTGGATAAATATTTTTCTTACAAAAATAGAAGTAGGCTGTATATCTTGTCTTGCTAACCTTTACTTCATATACTGTGAATGCATTTTGATGCAAGTAAATGTAATTTAGTATCATTTTAACTGATGGTATAATCGAATGATATTTCACACACAACAGCAATAAAAACACCTAACATTTATTAGGTGTTTTGTATATTCCAGAAACTATGTGAAGTACTTAACATTGATAATCTCATTTTACATTCACAATACACCTATAAAGTAGGTATCATAAATATCATTTTAAAGATAAGAATGTTGATGTTATAGAGGTTTAATAATTTCTCTAAATGGTGGAAGCAAAATCATACATAAACATTTCGCTCTATATTGTCAGGTATAAGATACTACATCCGTTCCTTATTGTCACCGTGTTGTTGTTTTTTGTTTGTTCTGTTTTGCTCAGTCAAGTTATGAAAGGACATTATTTTAACTTTATTTTTTACTATTACTTTGTATTAATTTCAGGTGCATAAAGTGGCAGTCAGACAATTATACACTTTACAAAGTGCTCCCCCTGATATTTCCAGTACTCACCTGGCACCATGCATAGTTATCACAGTATTACTGACCATCCTCCCTGTGTTGTACTGTGCATCCCCGTGACTACTCTGTAACTACAAGTTTGTACTTTTTAAAAAATCCCTTCACAGCCCTGGCCGGTTGGCTCAGTGGTAGAGCGTCGGCCTGGAGTGCAGAGGTCCTGGGTTCGATTCCCGGCCAGGGCACACAGGAGAAGCGCCCATCTGCTTCTCCACCCCTCCCCCTCTCCTTCCTCTCTGTCTCTCTCTTCCCCTCCCCGCAGCCAAGGCTCCATTGGAGCAAAGATGGCCCGGGCGCTGGGGATGGCTCCTTGGCCTCTGCCCCAGGCGCTAGAGTGGCTCTGGTCACGGCAGAGCGACGCCCCAGAGGGGCAGAGCATCGCCCCCTGGTTGGTGGGCAGAGCGTCGCCCCCTGGTGGGCGTGCCGGGTGGATCCCGGTCGGGTGCATGCGTGAGTCTGTCTGTCTCTCCCCGTTTCCAGCTTTGGAGAGAAATGAAAAAAAAAATTTTTTTTTAAATCCCTTCACCTCTTTCACCCAGTCCCTCAACCCCTTCCCTCTGGTAGCCACCAATGCACTCTCTGTGTCTATGAATCTGTCTCAATTGTGTTTGTTTTATTCTTTAGATCCACATATAAGTTAAATCACGTAGCATGTGTCTTTCTCTGACTGAATTATTCTACTGAGCACAATACCTTCTAGGTCTACCCATGCTGTGGCAAATGGTAAGATTTTGTCTTATTCTTAATTTTTCTTTTTTACAGAGAAGCAGGGAGAGAGACAGAGTCAGGAACATTGAGCTGTTCCCGTATGTACCCTGACCAGGGATCAAACCGGAAACCTCTGTGCTTCAGGACGACGATCCAACCAACTAAGCTAACTGGTCAGGACTAAGACTCTATTCTTTATGGCCAAGTAATATTCCATTGTATATATGTACTACCTCTTCTTTATCCACTCATCTACTTATGGGCTCATAGGTTGCTTCCATTTCTTGGCTATCCTAAATCATGTTGCAGTGAACATAGTAGTGCATATATAAATTTTTTTTTGTATTTTTCTGAAGCTGGAAACGGGGAGAGACAGTCAGACAGACTCCCACATGCGCCCGACCGGGATCCACCGGCACGCCCACCAGGGGCGAAGCTCTGCCCACCAGGGGGAGATGCTCTGCCCCTCCGGGGCGTCGCTCTGCCTCGACCAGAGCCACTCCAGCGCCTGGGGCAGAGGCCAAGGAGCCATCCCCAGCGCCCGGGCCATCTTTGCTCCAATGGAGCCTTGGCTGCGGGAGAGGAAGAGAGAGACAGAGAGGAAGGGGGTGTGGGGGTGGAGAAGCAAATGGGCGCTTCTCCTGTGTGCCCTGGCCAGGAATTGAACCCGGGTCTCCCGCATGCCAGGCCGATGCTCTACCGCTGAGCCAACCGGCCAGGGCCATATATAAATATTTTGCTATGTCTCCCCAGGCTAGAGAAATAAAAGAAAAAATAAACATATTAGGCTACATCAAATTAACAAATTTTTGCACAGCAAAGGACATTATCAACAAAATGAAAAGACAACCTAATGAATGGGAAAACATATTTGCTAATGATATATCTGATAAGGGGTTAATATCCAAAATTTATGAAGAACTTATACTACTCTACACCAAAAAACCAACAATCTAATTAAAAATGGGAAGAGGATCTGAATAGACTCCTCTTCAAAGAGGACATACAAAAGGCCAGAAGATATATGAAAAGATGCTCAACTTCACTAATGATTAGAGAAATTCAAATCAAAATCACAATGGGATGTCACCTCATATACGTCAGGATGGTTGTCAGCAATAAATCCACAAGTGACAAGTATTGGTGAGGATGTGGAGAAAGGGGAACCCTCCTGCACTGCTGGTGGGAATGCAGACTGGTGCAGCCACTGTGGAGAACAGTATGGAGGTTCCTCAGAAAATTAGAAATGGGTCTGCATTATGACCCAGCAATGCCACTAATTTGAAAGAATATATGTACCCATATTGTTTTTTCTTTTGGGAGTCCTACATTGTGCTGTGTGATACATACATACAAATCCACTTGTGGGCATAGATTGTTTCCTTATTCCTTATGTTAAGTCCCTGAATGAAGTGTTTATGGATCAAAATATGTGCATTTTAATAATTTTGAATCTATTACCAAACTTTTCTTTTAAAATGGCATACTACATTCTCAGAAGCCCCCCAAAAATGTGTGCCAGTGTATTCTTGTGTGGAAAAAAATGTATCAATTTTCATTTCAAAACACATACACACACACACACACAACTTTTGATGGTCTCAGTAATTTTAAGGGTGCAAAGGATTCCTACGACAGAAAATTAGACTGTGTAAACTTCTATGAGTGATATTTCCTTTACCTCTGTCTCCTGCCCCACTCCTGTTGGCCCACAGACTCTAATTTGGCTGCAGAATCCACTCTCTCCCTTTCAGCTTTTTGCATTTTCATGTTTATCCCTCATTCCTGTGTCAGACCTGCGATTCTGTCACAATTGGTCTAAATTCCATGTGTGCTACCATAGCTATAGCAACCATGAGTCCAACATTTCCAGAAAACAAAAACCATTTCCCTCTGTCCATCCCTCTCTTGACCAAAGAATGCTGTGGTGGAACAGCCTGTGTCTTAGGAGGGGTGACATAGTGCTGTGGAAAGAGAATTGGTTTGACTATCACCGATCTTTAGTGTCACTGTAGTTTAGTGGTTATGGATAAGTTATTTAATTTTTCTGATTTTAGTTTCCTCATCCATAAAACATTAGAATATTATATTGGATTTTAGGGTTCTGAAAATTAAGTAAAATGAATTAAGTAAAGTCTCTAGTACCAAGCTTGGCAGAAAATAGGAATTCAACAATGTCTTGTATTTCCCTGATTGTCTTTATACAGCTGTATTTTCAAGTCTTCATGTTTTATATATATAGCTTGTATGAATAGCCCAGAACTAGATCTTTTAAAAATCCAATTGACAATTTCAATCTAACTAGAGAGTTTAATTTATTTAAATTTGTGATTCTAGCCTGACCTGTGGTGGCACAGGGGATAAAGTGTCAACCTGCAATGCTGAGGTCACTGGTTTAAAACCCGGTGCTTGCCTGGTCAAGGCACATATGGGAGTTGATGCTTCCTGCTCTTCCCCATCCCTTCTCTCTCTCTCTCTCTCTCTCTTCTCTCTCTCTAAAAATGAATAAATAAAATCTTAAAAAATAACTTTGTGATTCTAACATAGTTGAACTTGTTTCTTTAAATTTGTAATGTGAACTTAGTCACATACAAAAAGAATATTGAAAACAAATCTTATGGTTGAAGAATTATGAACATCTGTGTCATACCTAGTTGAGCTACGAAATTGAACTTGTCATTACTGTGCATATCCCTTTTCCAATGGTGACTCTTCTTTCCACTTCTACTAGGTAACCAATATTATTTTTCTTTAACTCCTAACTTGATTTCTTTTTCTTTTACCATCTATGCATGCATTCTTCTTCAATATATTGTTGAGTTTTGTGGTTTTGAATTTATGTAAATGCATTATATAAATGCAATCACACAGAATTAATTCCTCTGTGAATTTGCTTCTTGTAAGAATTTATCATTATGTTTTTAAGATCATGCTATTGTGCAAAGATGTAATTTAGTATTCATTTTCTTTACAAGACAGTATGGTCCATCTTCTGAAGATGTCAAAATGTATCTATCTGTTGTGTTGATAGATATTTGTATTAACTTCAGTATTTGTTTGAGCCTTATTCGTACATCCATTCATTTATTAGGCTAGGATGACCAATGCTCCTATAAGGATATCTTCAGGGCACATGTGCAGGACTTCTCCCAGTAGAATTGCATACATATGTTGCTTTTCCAGGCAACACCAAACTGTTTTCCAAAGTAATCACACATTGTACACTTTCTTTTCAATTGATGAAAGGTCCTTTTGCTCCACATCCTCCTAACTTTATTTTCAATCTGAAGGATGAGAGATAAAGTAATATTGGACTATTAATTCCAGTTTGCCTAATAATAAAGTAGAGTATCTTGTCACTTGTCCCTGATCTTTTGTATTTCCTTTTCTATTAAGTGCTTGTTATCCTTTTAGGCAGGCACTAATCATTCAGGATACCCCCCCCCCCTGCTTGGTCTACCTTGTATGTGACAAATTTATTTTTATAGTCTGTAGATGGTATTATCACTCACTAGTTGTTTCTTTTTAAATTTTATTTATTGATTAATTTCAAAAGGAGAGAAAGAGGGAGAGAGAGATCTATTTGTTGTTCCACTCATTTATGCGTTTGTTGGTTGAATCTTGTATGTGCCCTGACCAGGATCAAACCTGCAACCTTGGTTTATCAGAATTCTCTAACCAACTGAACTATCTGGCCAGGACTTTCACTTACTTTTTGATGTCTTAATAAAGTCAAATTTGTAAATCTTTCTTTAGAGTGTGTGTTTTGTATAAGAAATCATTCCCTACTAATAAATGTTTTCCTATATTATCTTCTCAATATTAATTACATAGTTTCAACTTGCATATTTCAGTCTTTAACTCACATGAAAATTACTTTGTGTTTTGGAAATGGGGATCAAATTTCATCTTTTGTCAATGTGGATAATCTGTTGTCTTCACACCACTTATCCAATAGCCCTACCTTCCTCCACTGATCTAGGAAATAATAGAACTATTTATGTAGGTTGTCTTTAACATTTTTCAGTAAAGTTTTATGTTATTGACATATTACCTACACATATTTTATTAGAGTTAATGCAAGGTATTTTAATTTTAATATTTAAATTTTTCAGTTTCTGATTATTATATGCAAAAATTCAATGAACTTTCTTCAGGTATTGATTTTATACCTAGCAACCTTCCTAAATTCTAATTCCTACCATTTCTCTACATTATTTTGAATTTTCTTTGACAATGCTATCACCTAAATATAATGAGTTTGTATTTTTCTTTCCAAATATAGACTTTTTTTTTTATAACTTGTCTCATTGTATTCATTGAACTCACCAGTATAATGTGGAATATATGATAGAGGCCATCTTTGTTTCGTTATTAATTGTAAAGAGAATCTTTCCAATATGTCATTATTAAGATTAATACTTCCTATATGTTTTTTTTAAATGTTCATTATTAGGTTATGAAACATTTGTAGAATGTTTTATCATGGCAAGATAGATTTTTACGTGAATTTTTTTTCAGAAAATTTATATTTTATTTTATTAACTGAATTTTATTGGGATGACACCGGTTAACATAATTATAAAGTTTCAGGGGCCCGGTTCTATAGCACATCTCTGTACAACATATTGTATGTTCAGTCCCCACAAGTCAAGTCATTGTCCATCACCATTGTCCCCCCATACTCTCCTTTACCACCCCCTCTCCCAGCAGTCACCCCACTGTTGTCTCTGTTCATGAGATTTTCTTCCTTTTTGCCCAATCCCTCCACCCCCCTCACTCGGAAACCCACCCCACCAAGAGCTGTCAGCCTGCTCTCTATGTATGAGTCTGTCTCTATTTTACTTGTTAGTTTATTTTGTTCATTAGATTCCACATAAGAGTAAAATCATATGGTACTTGTCTTTCTCTCACTTGCTTATGTCACTCAGCACACTGACCTCCAGGTCCATCCATGCTATAGCAAAAGGTAAGATTTCCTTCTTTGTTATAGCCACATAATTTTTCATTGTGTAAATGTACCACAGCTTTTTTAATCCATTCATCCACTACTGGGCAGTTGGGCTGTTTTCAGATCTTGGCTATTGTAAATAATGCTGCAGTGAACATAGGGGTGTGTATATTCTTCCGAAATAGTGTTTTGGGATTCTTAAGGTACATTCCCAGAAGTGGGATTGCTGAGTCAAAAAGAAGTTCTATTTTTAATCTTTTTAGATAACTCCATACTGCTTTCCACAGTGGTTGTAGAAAATCTTCATTCCCACCATAGTGCCTGGTAATTCTCTTTTCTGCACATCCTTGCCAATACTTGTTTGTTGATTTATTGATCAAAGCCATTTTGACAGGTATAATGTATGTAATATCTCATTGTGGGTTTTTTTTTCTTTTTCTTCTTTTTCTAAGTGAGAGGAGGAGAGATAGAAAGACAGACTCCCTCATGCACCTCAACCGGGATCCACCAAGGTACCCCTATCTGGGGCTGATGCTTTGTCCATCTAGGACCATGCTCCCAACTGAGCTATTTTTAGCACCTGAGGCAGAGGCTCCACACATCCATCCTCAGTGCCTGGGGCAATGTGCTTGAACCAACTGAGCTATGGCTATGGGATGGGATGAGAGAGAAAGAGAGAGAGAGAGAGAAAGAATAGGAGGAAAAGGAAGGGTGGAGAAGCAGATGGTTGCTTCTCTTGTGTGCCAGACCTGGAATCGAATCCAGGACATCCACACACCTGGCTGACACTCAGCCACTGAGCCAGCTGGCCAGGGCAGTTAAAAATTAAATTATTCCATTAAAATTTTGACATTTCATATCTTTCTGATAAATTGAACTTTTTTATCAGTTTGAAGTGAACATTTATCACTATTTTTGGTTTGTGCTTAAAGCCTTTTACAGACGTTCATTAGCTATGTCATTAGCTATATTCTCTTCTGGTATATTTAATTACAATTTCATATTTTTGTTTGATAAATATCTGATATATCTTTTTCTAATCTCTGTCAGTCTTTGTATTCTTATATTTTTGTTATAAACAATGTATGGCCAGAATTTTTATTTCATTATTATTATTATTGCTATTATTTTTTTTGTGACTGAGACAGAGAGACAGAGAGAGGGAGAGGTAAGGACAGAGAGATAGGAAGGGAGAGAGATGAGATGCATCAATTCTTTGTTGCAGCACCTTAGTTGCTCATTGATTGCTTTGTCATATATGCCTTGATTGGGGGGACTACAGCAGCGACCTTGGGCTTCAAGCCAGCAACCATAAGGTCATGTCTGTGATCCCGCGATCAAGCCAGTGACCCCCTGCGCTCAAGCTGGTGAGCCCACGTTCAAGCTGACGACCTCAGGATTTTGAACCTGAGTCCTCTGCATCCCAGTCCAATGCTCCTCTATTCACTGAGCCACTGCCGGGTCAGGCTATTATTTTTTTCTTTTTTTTAAGTATGAGGTAGGGAGATAGAGAGACTGACTCTCATATGCACCCTAACCAGGATCCACCCTGCAAAACCCCTGTCTGGGGCTGACGCTTAAATCAACTGAGCTACCCTCAGCACACAGGGCCCGTGCTTGAAGCAATCGAGCCACTGACTCTGGGAGGGGAAGAGAGAGTCAAGGGGGAGAGAGAGGGGAAGAGAAGCAGATGGTCATTTCTCATTTGTGTCCTGACCAGGGATCAAACCTGGAATGTCTGCATGCTGGGCCAATGCTCTATCCACTGAACAACTGGCCAGGGCCTGAATTTTAAAAATCTACTTAACTGCAATTTTTAGTACTTCTTTTAGCTAGAGTTTCAGCAAGTGAACTTGGGAAACCATCAGTTTCTATTTATTTTGTTTTTTATTTGCCTTTATCCTTGGAAAATGTTCTTTCAGCATGTAAAGTGCCAGATGGTCAGTTCATACCACTCCAAAGCTATTATTTCACTATCTTCTCGTATCCGTTGCTTTGCTTGAGAAGTTACAATTGCCTGACCTGTGGTGGCGCAGTGGATAAAGCGTCGACCTGGAATTGCTGAGGTCGCCAGTTCGAAACCCTGGGCTTACCTGGTCAAGGCACATATGGGAGTTGATGCTTCCAGCTCCTCCCCCCGCACCCCCCCCCCGTCTCTCTCTCCTTCCTCTGTCTCTCTCCCCCTCTAAAAATGAATAAATAAAAAAAAAATTAAAAAAAAAAAAAAAAAAAGAAGTCACAATCACTCTAATAGCCTATTCTTTGTAGGTCTTAGTTTTATATTTCCTCTACAGCTTCTTTGAAATATTCTCTTTTTGGTTTTTAAAGTTTCATTATATGTCGAGATCTTTGCTTTGTTTTTTAAATCAAGTATCTTGCTTTTCACTGGATTTCCTAGATCTGATCTCTGTCCCCAAAGAAACTGACAAATATAATTAATTGTTGCCGAGTTACATAGGTTTTCTGAATCAGCATTTTTAAAATTAGAATTAGGTCTACATGATGCAAACCTGCTTTGACACAGCTGCCATTTCAGATTCGGGTGACAGAATTTGGTAGTGAAGCTGCACAGACATTCAAGTTGTTCGCCAGGGCTCTACAGATGCCGTTCCTACCCCGCTCCTGGGGCAACATCTTTGCCGGTTTATATCAAAACACATATGCGCTTAGCATGAAGGAGAAAACCGCCCTTCAGCTCTCAAAGCTTTATTTCCCTTCTCTTTCTTCCCCTCCCTTTCTGCTCTTGCTGGCTGACAAAATTCTATCTAGATTTTAAACTTAAATTCCAAAAAGAGTACAAACCGTTAGGGATCGAGAGGTGTTATTTCGAGTAGGGTTTTCTTAGGTCTGCCACTATTTGAAATTTCTGAGACAGAAAAATTAGAAATAAAAGAACAGGCTTTTTCAGTAAAGGTAGGCTGATTCAGACAGTTTTCTGGGAGCTAGAATAAGGAATCCATCTGATGTCCTCATAATAAGATGTGCCCTTCTATTTTCACTCCTCTCAGACATGAATTATTAAAGACTCTTATTGTTCCTCTGTAAGTTCTGTATATAATGTAGAACTCATCTTGAAAGGGGGGGGGAGAAATACTGGAAGTAGCAAAAAATAACATATCTCGAGCTTATGGTTCCTGTCAAGAGTAAAATAATTTCTTGTACCTTTGTACAAAAAAAATTTTCCCATCTTGTGCACAAGGCAATTACCCTTCAGAGGCACCTACAGGGAGAGGCTAGGAGAATGTTTGATAATTTTTAATGCATTTACCCCTTCATTTTCTTTCTGACATTCTACTTAGAAGAGCACATCTGCTGTGAAATATCAGTGGAGGATGACTTCATTAAATATTCAACGCTGCTCTCTGCCTTAGCAAGTGTTTGTCCTATACACAGTCCTCCAGTAAGGAAGTGTCCAAGAGGGCAACCCAACTCTTTATGAACCATAGATTGCTCCTTGCAAAAGGCAGCTCATTGATATGCTGTTAGTTTCTCATGAGCAGTTAGCCACCTGCTGCTTTTCCACTTGGAACAACTGCGACAAGTACGTCTCTAAATAATTGTTTTAATGGACGCTTGAAACAATCTATCTGTGGATTAGAAACAATCTTCAAGATTTTAAAAACTCATTTGTTCAATGGCTAATAATAATTCAAAATGAGAGAAAAGGTGAGATATAACATAAGCCTTACATTGCTTTTTCCAAAATCTGTTCCTCTACTTTTACATATGTAAGTATATATATTTTTAGCCTATTTTACACTCACTTTGGAATTTTCCCTTCTACGATTTAAAAGATCTCAGGGACTGCTGGTTTGCCTGTTAGCGCCATCTGCTGGTCTAGATATTCTGACTGGGGTCTGGTTGTAAGTTTCAGTTCACTAAAGAAAGATTTTTAAAGCAATAAAAAAATCTTCACTCAGAAATTTTGTTTAAAAATGTTTACTTTACATGCATCTGATATTTGTCATATTTGAGTTCACAGGTTCTTTTACCTCCAAAGTTATAATTACCATGCCTTTATGTCATTCATATGTATTTTCATATCTATATAATTTTACTTTATATTGCATGTTATTATAATGTATGAAGCTGACAGGTTGACTTTTTTATTTCCCCTAATAGTTAAGAAATTTTGAAATGTTAACATTCATGTTTAGTTACAAATCTCTACGAATTTCAAAACTATAAGATAAAAAAATATTATTTGAACATTTTATGTGTCGTTAAGATGAACTCTTGCCAACCTCAGTAAATAACATTTATATTCAGTACATACACATATTTATATCTAGTATAGATATATTTGTCATATTTAGTTATCAGCAGTATTTTCCTTGTGGCTGTTTATAGTCTATAATTACTGCCTTTCAATATCCCAAATGTTCATTAATTTTATTGTTTCAAATAGATTGCTATCCATGATTCATAATCCAGATGGCTTACCAGCAAAGGAGCATTATTCTACCTTGGTACTTGATCCAGCGTGTAACCATGCCCATTGGTTTGCTTGATGTGCTTTGGCATGGTCACCATCTCAGGGGTTGGCCAAGCACTGGGACACACCTTCCCTTTTCTCTTCTCACCAATGAGATGTGGTTTATGTTGATTTAACTCTTCATAAACTGCCATCTGTCAGCTTTGCTTTCTCTAATCCCTCATCTTCCTTCACTGTGTTTGGTTGAATTGGCAGAAGCTCAGGTATTGGCTTAGAGCAAAGTCTCTCCATCAGTAGGAAAGATGTCATTTGAAACTAACACATCTCTCATGAATTACTTTCTTTTCAATCTCAACTGTAGCAGTATTTTCACTTGCTTTTCCATCATCCCTTGCTAGACAGAAAATGGAACCGCAACACATATTGACATCTATGGCTTCCAGATGGAAGCAAGAGGCACTTTGGTGTATCTTTTATGTCTTCGAAATAATTCGTCTTTGTTGGTATTCTGTGGTCTTGCTTTGTGCTTCCGTCTAAGAGCTATAGATATGACATATTCACAGCAATAATTCCCAGGTTCCTGCTTTTCTCATGCCTGGAGCACAGATCAATCTTACTGAAGATTTCTGTCCCTAAAGAGACAGTCATCATATTCTTTCTTTCTATCTTTTTTTTTTTTGTATTTTTCTGAAGCTGGAAATGGGGAGGCAGTCAGACAGACTCCCGCATGCGCCTGACCAGGATCCACCCAGCCTGCCCACCAGGGGGCGATGCTCTGCCCATCTGGGGCACCACACTGTTGTGACCAGAGCCACTCTAGCACCTGATGCAGAGGCCATGGAGCCATCCTCAGCACCCGGGCCAACCTTTGCTCCAGTGGAGCCTTGGCTGCGGGAGGGAAAGAGAGAGACAGAGAAGAAGGAGAGGGGGAGGAGTGGAGAAGCAGATGGGCGCTTCTCCTGTGTGCTCTGGCCAGGAATTGAACCCAGGACTCCTGCATGCCAGGCCAACACTCTACCACTGAGCCAACCGGCCAGGGCCATCATATTCTTTATACAGATCTAAACAAATATTTTTATAGCCATGAAATGTAAAAAGTTATTTAATGCTAATTAAAAATAGACAAACATTATTTCATTAATAAGAATATTGAAGCACAATGAAAATCTCTAAGTAGACAGAGTAAAACTAAGCACCAATTAAAAAAGTGTTTTAGAATTACTTTTCCTAAACCAAGATTTTTCAATCCCAACAGGATTGACATCTGAGTCCAGTCATTCTTTGGTGGGTGCGACATCATGTTCAGTGTGAGATGTTTAGCAGGATGCTTGGCTTTTGCTCACTGGATGCTAGCAATGCTCCTGCCCTCTAGGTTGCGGCCACCAAAAATATCTCCAGACGTTGCCAGGTATCTGTGGAGAACCACAGTCATCGCATATAAACATCAATGAAAGAAAAATACTAAAATGAGAGCCATTAGCCCTGGCTGGTTGGCTCAGCGGTAGAGCGTCGGCCTAGCGAGCGGAGGACCCGGGTTCGATTCCCGGCCAGGGCACACAGGAGAAGCGCCCATTTGCTTCTCCACCCCTCCGCCGCGCTTTCCTCTCTGTCTCTCTCTTCCCCTCCCGCAGCCAAGGCTCCATTGGAGCAAAGATGGCCCGGGCGCTGGGGATGGCTCTGTGGCCTCTGCCCCAGGCGCTAGAGTGGCTCTGGTCGCAACATGGCGACGCCCAGGATGGGCAGAGCATCGCCCCCTGGTGGGCAGAGCGTCGCCCCTGGTGGGCGTGCCGGGTGGATCCCGGTCGGGCGCATGCGGGAGTCTGTCTGACTGTCTCTCCCTGTTTCCAGCTTCAGAAAAATGAAAAAAAAAAAAAAAAAAGATAAAATGAGAGCCATTATTCGGAAGTACGGGTGGTTTTAAAGAGCTTACAAATGATCTCACTGTAAGAAAAATGTCAAAGGAATTCAAACAGGACACAAAAACATATAACTTAAAACTGGAGAAGAATATGAAAATATTTGTTCTAGCAATGGAGAGACAGGACATAGCTCATGATCATGGACTCTGGACATTCTCTGAGCAGAACTTGGGGTCTGAACACAGGACTCAAGTGTCAAATGTTCTAACTGTGATATTCCTAAGGACGTATTTCTATTTTGACAGGATAGCAGGAACCTATGGAAACTTGTCATGGATCACTGCTAGTGGCTATATGCTTTCTAAACCACTGATCTAATGAGTAGGTTCTAAGTGATAAAGAGAGAGAGAGAGAGAGAGAAGTCTGTAATGGGCTATGTTGTTATAATTCTTGGCCGTGAGCCTTCTGAATATACACTCATTGAAGGCATATCTTTACTTAAGCAGTGGACATTTCCTGGAAGCAGAGTCCCAATGCTCAAAGAATCCATTAAACTATAATATACAGTAGCTCTGTTGCACACAATGTTTTTTTTTTTATTGTAACAAGCTTCCTTTGTTTAATGGAATTAGGTATGCCACAAGCTAAATCATGACCCTGAAACATGAAAACATATACAATAAAAATCTAACATAACAGTTAATTCTGAAACAACAGTATAAGTTCAACCTGAACCATAACTTTTAAGAGAAATTACATTTTCTACAAAACTCAGACTTTATTATGTCAACCATTTAAAAATGTCTGGCTCTGAAATTTTGGGTGGATAGAATCAATGGCCACTATTATGGGTGAAAACAAGATCTTATAGCAGTTAAAAACATGGGCAACAAGACTTTTTTATTATTAATAATAACCTCAGTTTCTACATCTATAATAGATCCTGTGCCTCTGAGGTTTGTTTTGAGGGTTAAATGAGATACTGCATATGAAACATATGGTTTTCTATCTGGCACATAGCAAGAACTCAATAGCTCTTAGTTACTAGTACTTTACTACATAATTATATAACAAATATTACTACAGGGGCTACAAGGTGAGAGTAATACTCTCTTATTCAAATAGGGTTTTCTTATAAGTAAAACTTGAGAAATTTACACCTAAGAAAAGAAGTTAGCTTTCCTAGAAGTAACTCAAGAAATATTAATGCTTGACAGAAGGAATTAAAAAAGTCTAATTGGAATAAAAGTCACTACAATTATGTAAATAAATATAATTTAAAAGTAAAGGAATTGATATTCTAGTCTAAAAGACCACCAGAATTTCCAAAGTCATCATAGAAAAGAGAAAGAAAAAAAGGAGGAGGTGGAAGAGAAGGGAGGGGAGGGGTGTTGAGGGGAGGAGAGAGGAGGAGAGGGAAGGTGAGGAGAGCTTAATAGCATGGATTTCAGTTTCTTTCTAACAATGACCAGGGGTCAAAGTGCCTTCACAAGCACACAGGCCATTTACCTACCTCTGAAGGGCAAACAGTAGAAATCACTGCATCGAATAACCATAGATCAGTTACTGAGTCGCTAAGATTTGGTGGTATTCTGATTCCTGCTTGCCAAGACACCTTCTGAGAATAATCTGACTTTCCAGGTCTATTTCCAATCGGGAGATATTATGGACTGGTCCACCCGGAAGTTAGAAGGCTCACTGTCAGTGCCACCTTTGAATGCTTTGAGAGTTGGGTTAGTAATAGACTGTTCAGGAAATGCCTGAAAAATGAGAAGTTTGAAGAGTGGAATGCCTTGATGGAAAGCTGGCTTCTGAATAGGACAACTGAATTTGTACAATTGTTATGTCAATGACTTTGGTATCCATTCAGTGCCTAAATGCTTTGCTTTTTGACACTAGGTTTGAGAATCTTTTGTTAGTCTAGCTTCCTGATAACTACAATAATTCACTAACTTAGTAAAGAGTCTTGGTTTCTGAACATGGCTGTAACTCTCCCTTAAATGGTTAGACACCCAGTAATTAATAATTAAAAATATATAAATCTTCATGTGAATTCAATGCATTCTGGAAGAAATGTGAGAAAATTTTGTGTCTCCAGGGGTGAAAGTTCCTAGACGTATCTAAAAGATATCTGAAAGAGTTTTCTAAAGCATAATTTTACTCCAGTGGATATCTATAAAGTGAAATTCAAATGTTAAACTTTGATTAAAAAAAAAGGTTTACCACCAAAAAAGGAAGCAGAGAGTATCAAAAATATTTTAAACATCTTGATAATTAGAAAGGTAAGACAAATAGAAATGTAGGAATGAATCACTAGCTGTCAATCCCGAAGGATTCAAGTAGAACTATAGAGTATACTGTCATTAGAAACTTCTAGGGAGATTTTTAATTTAATCATTACTTTTATTGAGTCATAATCAGATGCCATAAAAATTTTCATTTTAAAGTATACAGTTCATGCTGTTTTATATTATAAGCCTTCTTTGCACTTTTTGATTGGTTTAACTGCACATGTATTGTCCAGTGAATATTAATTTATCAAACAATAATTGTAAAAACTAAAATAAATTAAAGCATAAAGTTCAGCAGTTCTTCATGTGTTATAAAGATTATTTGGCCCTCGCTGGTTGGCACAGTAGATAGAGCATCAGGCTGGCATGCAGATGTCCCAGGTTCAATTCCCAGTCAGGGCACACAGGAGAAGCCACTGTCTCCTTCTCCACCCCTCTCTTTTCTCCTTCTCTCTCTTTTCCCCTCCTGCAGCCAATGGCTTAGTTGATTCGAGCATCAGCCCCAAACTGGGGTTGCTGGGTGGATCCCAGTTGGGGCACATGCAGGCGTCTATCTCTCTATCTCCCCTCTTCTCACTAAAAAAAAAAAAAAAGATTGTGCAACCATCATCACTATAAAATCAAATGATAGAATATTTTCATCATCCTAAAAGAAACCCTTCCTCACTGACAGTCCCCATTCCCAGTTTGCCAGCCACTAATCTAGTGTCTGTCTCCATGGATTGGCCTTGTGGAGTGTTTTACGTTAATAAAGTATGAAAACGTGAATTCCATCCACATATCATATCAGTACTGCCTCCCTTTTCTTTATGGCTGAGTAAATAGTCCATTGCATGGATATAGCACATTTTATTGAACTATTCTTAGGCTGGTAGGTTGTTTCTACTTTTTTTTGGCTATCATTAGCCATCATTTAAAAAGCATCATAAAGGTCCACTTTTAGGTTGTCACCAATTTAAAATAAGTCCAGTCAGCATTTGGATGCCTTTTTCTTGAGTGACTTCATTTGCAGGGGAGGAGAAATATACAAAGCAGGTGTTCTGATTTGTCAGCTACCAGAGGAAAAAGGATGAGGCCCGAAGGAGGCAGAGGAGTTGAGTACACAGCAAGTAGTCCCAGTAAGATGGAAGTGAACCGTGAAAGGGGTGAAGGGCAGTGCAAACAGGGTAAGACCACAGTGTACATGTCCCTCGCTGTGTTAAAGGATTGAGATTTGGATTGGCATCCTTCCATGGAACACAACTTGTAATTATTTTTCAGGAGCATATGGCCTGTAGAGTAGTCTGGCATTCTGCTAGGAGTGTGTTGGTCTTAAAAGTAAAGTCATCATTAAAAAAAACACCCCGAAACTTAAATATTTGCGGTGACCTACAATTAGGCCAAAATAACCTACCTCATGAGTCAAAGAGCATTTGTCTCAAGACCTCCAGTGAGGTAAAACAAATAAGGTGTGACTTGATGTTCTTCCAGAGGTTGCTTACTGTCTTAAATTTGGGAGAAAAAAGCAGAGCCTGAAGACGAGGATAGGGTCTGGCTGAGAGGATTTCCATCTGGCTGCACAGTACTGGTTTTCAGAACACCAGGGCTTGGAGACCACATCCACGCTTTTACACCTATGAAGTAGAAAGAGGAGAAGCCCTCTGTAAAAACAGGAGCAGGAGAGACGAGCTCTAAGTCTGCTGGGGCAGATTGGGTGGCTTCCATAATAGAAATTTCCTCAAAAAATGAAAAGCAATTCAAGATTTTGGTTTCATTGTGAGAACTCCCCTTGGCATTTAGAAGACTGTTTCTCCATCTTTCTATGGTTTTCCCTCTGGGCACAGACACACCTGTGTCCAAATTTTGTCCATTAATAAGGACACCAGTCCTATTGACTGAGGGTCCACTTTAAAGACCCCGTTTAACCTTACATACCTCTTTAAAGACCTCATCTTCACATGCAGAGGCTTTTTGAGATATTGGGGGATAGAAATTCAACATATAAATGTTGTGGGGACACATCTCAGTCCATAACACCAGCCCAGCTCTTAATGAACTTTTAATAAGCATAAGTGGGCAGGTTTACATAATCCAAATGCCAAGAGCTGTGACCTTGGAACACATTTCCGTGACCTGGAACTCACTTTCACGTGCCTTCACTAAAAATTTGCTGCAGCAGCAAGTTAGCAGAGGGTTATTAGCTTAGAAGAACACAGATTTCTCTGCTTACAGCTCCGTAGGGCAGAAGTCTGACACAGTCTCACTGGGCTGAAGCCAAGATGATGGCAGGGCTGTGCTCCCTTCTGGCAGTTCGAGGAGAGGGTCCATCTCCTTGCCCTTTCCAGCTTCCAGTGGCTGACACACCTTCCTTCACCTGCAATGCCAGCCACGTTGTATCTCTCCGAGTCTGCTTCCATCAGCACAACCCCCTCCCTGACTCTGCTCCCTTTTCTACTTTCAGGGACCCTTGTGTTTATATTAGGTTTTCCCAAAGAATGCCAAACCATCGCCATGTCTTAAAGTCACCTGACTGGCAAATTTAATTCCATATTGAACCTTACTTCCCCTTTTCCATGGAATCTCACATATTTTCAAGTTCTGGGGATTAGGGTGTGGAAAGCTATTATTCTGTCCACCGTGGGTCAAAGGCTGTGACAGCACCAAAGTCTGAGAGCCATCCCCTTGGGACTTAAAATGACCCCACAAATGCAAGGCAGTTGCCCACTGAAGGAGGTGAGAGAGCAGGGAAGCCGAGGAAGTCTTCTCCAAAGCACTTGAAGCCTCCAGAGTTGGAGGTGGTCTGGGAAGCAGGGAAGAGAGCTCTTCGAAGGTTCAGAAACCTCCCCAGGGATCGAGCACAGCAAGCAGTTGGGAAAGAAAAGAAAGGTCTCATACAACCCAGGAAGCTCCTGGTTGGTTCTGCTGTCAAGTGGAAGAGCTCTCCAAGGTCTCTCAGAGCTTGTTCACCTTCCAGGAGAACAAATCCTGATCTTTCTTTAAAGCCTTTGAAACCTATGGTGAACAGAGTCAAACTAAGGCTGCCGCAAAGCTCAGACCCAGCTCAGCTCTAGCTCAGACTGAATCGGCACCTATCTTCACAGTAACAGCCCACCCAAGTGGGAACATGCCTTTTTATGGAGACAATGTTATTTACTTCTGTCTTAACCATTATTATATTTAAAATGATATAAATAAAAGCCAATACTTTAAGACACACAAGGGGCAAAAAATGTCCATATAGTCAAAAATAGGCGCGAGTCCATAGAAGCAGACCAGATGGCCCAGATATTGAAATGTCCACATGGGGGCTTTAAAATACCTCCAGTAAAGATGCAAAGGGTAAAGATGCAAAATATTGCACAAAAACACTAAACTCTGTTCCTCACAGGGTTAGCTATTCTTTAACTTCGTATGTGCACTAGTTTGAAAAAATAAGAGTATATATTATAGATGAGAGTTATGTTTCTCATTGTCAAAGAAAAAAGTTACAAATTAGGAAAGGAAAAAGGCAAGAGTGAACCCTGAGGTGTCTGATTGGAATTGGAGATAGGAGTATGATGTGTACATGTGTGTGTGTGTGTGTGTGTGTGTGAAAGTGTAATTGACAGATATTTATGGAGATTAACAGAGAGAGTTGTGTATGCTTGGGTTAGCATACATATATCTATTTCCAAACTCTGTCCACTGAGAGGAACTGAAAACAATGGCACCACAGCAACACTAAGCACACTCAGAACCCAGAGCTTAGTATTTAAATTCCATTCTCCAATGAAAGGAATCAAGGCTTCTTGCAAAACAGACTGGCTCCAGAGGTGGGGCAGGGAAATATGAGATAAAAATGAGGGATTTTATGGAAAGAAGTACTCAAAAGAGGATGGCGGGCCCTGGCTCAGTGGTAGAGCGTCGGCCTGGCGTGCAGGAGTCCCAGGTTTGATTCCCGGCCAGGGCGCACAAAAGAAGTGCCCATCTGCTTCTCCACTCCTTCCCCTCTCGTTCTTCTCTGTCTCTCTCTTCCCCTCCCGGAGCCGAGGCTCCATTGGAGCAAGGTTTGCCCAGGCACTGGGGATGGCTCTGTGGCCTCTGCCTCAGGTGCTAGAGTGGCTCTGGTCACAACAGAGCAACGCCCTGGATGGGCACAGCATTGCCCCCTGGTGGGCGTTCTGGGTGGATCCCGGTCGGGCGCTTGTGGGAGTCTGTCTGACTGCCTCCCCGTTCCTGGCTTCGGAAAAATTAAAAATAAATAAATAAATAAATAAATAAATAAATAAATAAAAAAGAGGATGGCGGTATGTAAAAAGGCATAGGCACCAACATGAAAAGACTCCTGATAGCCAAAGCTGAAACAACTTGAGCATAATAATAATAATAATAGATTATAATGTATAGAACATAAATATTATGAGTCCATATTAACATAATAAATAAATGAATATATAAATGGGGGAGAAAAGACAGCTCTTCCTTACAGAATTCCAATTAATAAATATAGAAGAAATAAGAGAAGTAGAAAATTAGCCTTAGAACACCACAGTTCAGGCAAGATCTACCAGTGGTTGTTAAACTTAGTGTTTGAGGAAAGAATATTTGCAAAGTATCTCTGTTTCTCCCCAAGGAACTTATTAACTACAAAGAGAAAAATAATAACTTCACAGCAGAGCAATCAAGAAGATTGCTTTACTAAGTGATCAAGGTCAACATCACTATAAATATACAACTTATAAACACAGTGAGACACTCATCACTCACTTCTGTAGTGTTTGCTAAAAATGCATAACCTCAGTCTAATGAGAAAAAAAAATGGCCAACCCAAATTAAGGAACTATCTATAACACCCCATAATCTTCACAAGTGTCAAGGTCTTGAGAAACAAGCAAAGACTGAGGTTCTGTCATGGATTGGGAAGACTAACGTGACATGAAGATTAAATACAAGTTATAATCTTAGATTAGATCTTGAAGCAGAAAAAGATTCCTGGAAAAGTCTGGTGGTATCCAAACAGACTGTAGTTTCATTAACAGCAATGTGCCAATGTTGATATCTTAGGTTTGATTATACTGGGGTTATGCAGGATGCGAACATGGGAGGAAGTGGGATGAAGGGTTTACAGGTCCTCTCTGTATTGTTCTTTGAACTTCTCTGTAAATCTAAAATAATTTCAAAATAAAATTAGAAAGAAAAAAATGCCAAAGTACCTAGTAGAAAAGGTTGACAACATGCCTAAAGAAGGGGAGGATTTCAAAAGACAGAAACTATTTTAAAGAAATCAAATGCAGGGTGATGTCAGAGAAATGGCGGAGTGAGAGACACTCCTGATCTCTCTCCTTGAAATTCCAACAAATTCAACAACTAAACCCAAAGAAAAGAAAACCTTGGGAGCACCCAAAGTTTGCACACCCCAGACAAAGGTATGACTGGGTGAAAAAGTGGCTGAATATACAAGACAGAGGACAGGGGATTTTGCTTTCCGTGCTGATATGAGGTAGGAGCATTTTTGTTTGGAGCCGGGTGAAGAGGAGAGACTGAGCTAGTGGGGATGGAGCTGGGTTAGGGTGGGCACCCAAGCAAAAGAAAGAACACACCAGCTCTGCCTGAGATCGCGGACGCGGGGCATACACATGGGCAGTGGGATCATCCTAAAATTATCAACACAGGGTGCCCGCGTGAACCAGCGCCAGCATCTTTGTGCATTCCCAGCTCCATGATCACAGACTCTGCACTAGCAGCTCCACGTAGATCACCAGTGTGGGGAGCAAGCAGGCACATGCTCTGGCCAAAGAGTTTAGCCTGAGATGAACAACGTTGGGCACCTGCATGAGCACCAGTGTCTTTGGGCACTCCTGGCTCCACGATTCCCAGCACGGGGCACACACAGGGACTGGACTAAAGGCTTAGCCTGAGATTATCAATGCTAGTTACCTGTGTGGGCCCCAGCATCTTTGGGCATTGCTGGCTCCATGATCTCCAGCACCGGGTGTGTGCAGGGGCCAAGACACTTGGCCTGAGACTGCCCCGCTGGGTGCCTGAACGGTGGCTGCAACCATCTGTGTGCATTGCTGGAGTCGTGGGAACTGTTCACACACATGGCTGTCATGGGCTACCAAGCAGCACAAGTGGGAAAGGCCCATGGAGATTAAAACTGCAGCACACTGAGGCATGGTAGACATGCCCGCTGGCCCATAGAATTTTGCCTGTGTGTAATAGAAGGGCACTTGGTCCTGGGTCTGTGCCTTTCCCTGCCTGCTCTCACTGGCAGCTCTGGGTGCCACTGCCTTGCCCAGAACTGTGCTTTGAGCAGAGCTGGAGGGGCCACCAGGCTGTGCATAGATTCCCTTGCTGCGAGGTCAGTAGCTGAGGCAGACTCCACAGCTAAGTCTCCAGCCTGCTTGCTCCAGTGGAAGGGACATGCAGATAGGAGCCTAGAAAACTAAGACTTATATTGCCAGAGCCGTATAATTGCAAAGCCCTAACAAGCCCTGCCTGCCAATGGAACTGAGGTCCAGCCTATGTTATTGCCACAGCGACACACCAGCGGACCTCTTCCCAAGAGCCCCACAGAGGCAAAACTCTTAGTACAGTGCCACCTGCTGAAAAAAAGAAAGAAGCTACCTCTCAAAATCAGAAAAAAATTACATTTTTAAAATGCTTTTTGTCATTTTTACTTCTTTCCTTTTTCTTTTTTCTTTTTTTATTATTTTATTTTTGAACTACATTATCCATAGTCATTACATTTTTCATTCTTGTTTTTTTGTGAGGGTTTCATTTCAGAAACCTTTACCTCTGTTTCTTTTTTTCTTTGTTTTGTATATTGTTTTTTGTCCTTTCTTTCTCTTTATTCTCCCTTCTCATTTATTATCCTTTATCTTTTTTTCTTTTTTTCTTTTGCTCTCAACTGATCACTTATATCAAATTATCATATTTTGGACTCATATTTTTTGTGGTATTTTGAATGTTTTTTACTTCATTTTTCTATTTTTTGTTATCTCTCCTCAGTTCCTGTTCCTTGTTCTCTGTAGTTTTTGTTCCACTTATCTTTATAGAATTTTCATTTTTACACTATATTTTTCAACTATTATTTTATTTTCTTAATTATCTCTTATTAGTGTTATTAACAATACCACTCTCAAATGCCATTAAGAAAAAGGAAATAAAATATCATGGATACAAAAGACAGAGAGATGCAGCTCAGATAGATGATGAAAAATCTCTAGAAAAAAATTTTAATTACATGGAAACCTTGGAGTTAAATGACAGGAAATTCAAAATTGAAAGTCTAAAAATACTCAGTGAAATACAAGAAAGCTCTAAAAGGCAATTTAGTGAGCTCAAAATACAATTTAATGAACAAAAAGAATACTTCATCAAGGAAATTCAAACTATAAAAAGGAACCAAACAGAATAAAAAACTTAATACATGAACTAAAAAATGAGGTGACAAGCTTAACTAATAGAACAAGCCAGATAGAAGAGAGAATTAGTGACATAGAAGACAGGCAACTAGAGATACTACAAAGAAGAGGAGAGAGACTCACAAATTTAAAAAAATGAGAAAGCTCTACAAGAATTGTCTGACTCCATCAGAAAGAGCAATATAAGAATAATGGGTATATCAGAAGGAGAAGAGAGAGTAAAAGGAATGAAGAAATATTCAAACAAATAATCAACGAGAACTTCCCAAGCCTATGGAAAGAATTAGAGCCTCAAATTCAAGAAACAAACAGAACACCAAGTTACCTTAACCAAAACAGACCTACTCCAAGGCACATCATAATGAACTTATCACAAATCAATGACAAAGAAAAAATCCTCAAGGCAGCCAGGGAAAAGAAGACTACAACACATAAAGGAAGGCCCATTAGGTTATCATCAGATTTCTCAGCAGAATCTCTGCAAGCCAGAAGACAGTGGACCCCAATATTTAAAGTACTAAAGAAGAGGAACTTGCAGCAAAGAATACTATATCCATCAAAGCTTTCCTTCAAATATAAGGGGAAATCAAAACATTCACATATATAGAGAAGATGAGGGAATTTATCACCAGAAAACCTCTACTTCAGGAAATACTAAAGGAGGTTATCCAATCAGATACAAAGAACAAAACAAAACAAAATCACAAGTAAAAGCTCCAACAAGATTACAATAAAAACAAGAATAATCTGTGACAACAAAAACAAAAAAGAGGAGAAGACAAAAATTAGCAGTAACAAAGGAGGATGGAGTGCAGAAGCACTCATGAGAAAATGGACTACAATGAATATGATATGTATTCTTTTAATTACCTAATGGTAACCACCCCTGAAAATACCACTACTGAAACACATGGCTTAATAAAAGAAGAAATAGAGGAAAGAAGTATGGAATACAACCAAACAAAAACAAATGACAGAAAAACAAAAGAGAAGAACCAAACAAGATACACAGCTATAGAAAGCATTATATAAAATGGCAATAGGAAACCCTCAAGTGTCAATAATTACATTAAACATAAATGGATTGAACTCACCAATAAGAAGACACAGAGTAGAAGAGTGGATCAAAAAAGTAAATTCAAGTGTATGCTGCCTTTAAGAAACACATCTATCATTACCAGCTAGAAGCAGCGGTCATTGGGATTGGATGTGAGCTGCAAAGTATAGAATTGTGACAACAATTCCAGTGCCATGCGGACTTTTCCTGGATGTGGACTTTTCCTGGACTCTTGCTCCTTGTGACAGCTCCTAATGGACTGAACTGGGGTTGGGTTGCATTTGCAGGGATTTGGAATGGTGTTGGTGCCAACTTAGACTTGGTTAACATGTTAAGGACACTACTCTTTTATGGAACCTTGCTGTATTGGCCAAGAGTTTGCTTAAAGGCCTTAATCACTGTAAAAATAAATAGAAGACTGGATAAAGAAGATGTGGCACATATACACTATGGCAGGGGTCCCCAAACTTTTTACACAGGGAGTCAGTTCACTGTCCCTCAGACCGTTGGAGGGCCCAACTATAAAAAAACTATGAACAAATCCTTATGCACACTGCACATATCTTATTTTAAAGTAAAAAAACAAAATGGGAACAAATACAATATTTAAAATAAAGAACAAGTAAATTTAAATCAATAAACTGACCAGTATTTCAATGGGAACTATGCTCCTCTCACTGACCACCAGTGAAAGAAGTGCCCCTTCCGGAATTGCGGTGAGGGCCGGATAAATGGCCTCAGGGGGCCGCATGCGGCCCACGGGCCATAGTTTGGGGACCCCTGCACTATGGTATATGACTCAGCCATAAGAAATGATGACATCAGATCATATACAACAAAATGGTGGGATCTTGATAACATTATATGGAGTGAAATAAATAAATCAGAAAAAAACAAAAACTGCATGATTCCATACATTGGTGGGACATAAAAATGAGACCAAGAGACATGGACAAGAGTGTGGAGGTTACGGCAGGGGGAAGAAGGGAGAGGGGGAGAAGCACAAAGAAAACTAGATAGAAGGTGACAGAGGACATTCTGACTTTGGGTGATGGGTATGCAACATAATTGAATGACAAGATAACCTGGACATGTTTTCTTTGAATTTATGTACCCTGATTTATTGATGTCACCCCATTTAAATTAATAAAAATTAAAGAAAAAAGAAACACATCTAAGCTACAAGGATAAAAACACACTCAAAGCAAAAGGCTGGAAAACGATTCTCCAAGCAAATAATATCCAAAGAAAAGCAGGTGTAGCCATACTCATATCTAACAATGCTGACAACAAGACAACAAAGGTAATCAGAGACAAAGATGGTCATTTCATAATGATAAAGGGGACATTGAATCAAGAGGACATAACAATTCTTAATATATATGCACCAAACCAAGGAGCACCAAAGTATTTAAGACATCTACTAATTGATCTAAAAATAAAAACCAAAAAAATACAATCATACTTGGAGACCTCAATACACCACTGACAATTCTAGATTGTTCATCCAAACAGAAAATTAATAAAGAAATATTGGCCTTAAAAGAAATACTAGAACAATTGGATATGATAAATATCTACAGGACATTTCATCCAAAAATATCAGAGTATACATTTTTCTCCAGTGTACAGAATACATTCACAAGAATTGACCATATGTTGGGACACAAAACTAACTTCAACAAATTCAGAAAGATTGAAATTATACCAAGCATACTCTCTGACCATAAAGCTTTGAAACTAGAATTCAACTGCAAAAAAGAGGTAAACAAACCCACAAAAATGTAAATATTAAATAACATACTTCTAAAAAACGAATGGGTCAAAGAAGAAATAAAAGCAGAGATGAAAAGATATATATAGACAAGTGAAAATGACAACACAACATATCAGAATCTCTGGAATGCAGCAAAAGCAGTAATAAGAGGGAAGTTCATATCATTACAGGCTTATATGAACAAACAAGAGAGAGTCCAAATAAACAACTTAACATCACATCTTAAGGAACTAGAAAAAGAAAAACAAAGGCAACCCAAAACCAGCAAAAGGAAGGAAATAATAAAAATTAGAGTAGAAATATTAAATGAAATAGAGAACAGAAAAACTATAGAAAGAATCAACAAAACAATGAGCTGGTTCTTTGAAAAGATCAACAAAATTGACAAACACTTGGCAAGACTCACTAAGGGAAAAAGAGAAAGACTCATATAAACAAAATCCAAAATGAAAGAGGAGAAATTACCACAGATATCATAGATATACAAAGGATTATTGTAGAATACTATGAAAAATTATATGCCACCAAATTTAACAATCTAGAAGAAATGGATAAATTCCTAGAACAGTATTATACTGTTATCTTCCTAGACTGAATCATGAAGAAGTAGAAAGCCTAAACAGACCCATAAGCTGGGAGGACATAGAAACAATTATCAAAAACCTCCCAAAAAATAAAAGTTCAGGGCCAGATGGCTATACTAGTGAATTCTATCAAACACTCAAAGAAGAATTGGTTCCTATCCTACTCAAAGTGTTCCAAAAAATTGAAGAAGAAGCAATATCTCTAATGAATACAAATGCAAAAATCTTAAAGAACATACTAGCAAACCAAATACAACAACACATTAACAAAATAATTCACCATGATCAAGTGGGACTCATCTCAGAATCACAAGGATGGTTCAACATACATAAAACAATTAATGTAATACACCACATCAACAAAACAAAAAACAAAAACCATATGATCCTATCAATAGATGTCAAAAAGGCATTTGATAAAATACATCATTTCATATTTAAAACAGTCAACAAAATGAGTATATAAGGAAAATATCTCAACATAATAAAGGCCATTTATAATAAACCATCAGCTAACATTATATTAAATGGCAAAAACTGAAAACTTTTCCTCTAAAATCAGGAACAAGACATGGTTGCCCACTCTATCCACTCCTGTTCAACGTAGTGCTGGAAGTCCTAGTCAGAGCAATCAGACAAGAGAAAGAAATAAAAGGCATTCATATTGGGAAAGAAGAGGAAAAGGTTTCACTTTTTGCAGATGACATAATCCTGTATATATAAAACCCCAAAAACTTCACAGAAAGACTATTAGAAACAATAAACCAATACAGTAAGGTCACAGGATACAAAATTAACATACAGAAGTCTATTGCTTTCTTATATGTCAACAATGAAACTTTAGAAAATGAACTGAAAAAAAATAATTCCTTTTACGGTTGCAACAAAAAAAATAAAATTCCTAGGAATAAACATAACAAAGAATGTAAAGGACCTATATAAAGAAAACTACAAAGCATTGTTAAGGGAAATCGAAAAAGATACAATGAAATGAAAAAATATTCCTGTTCTTGGATAGGAAAAAAATTTGTTAAAATGACCATGTTACCCAAAGCAATATACAAATTTAATGCAATTCCAATCAATTTCACTGTCGTTTTTTTAAAGAAATGGAACAAAAAATCATTAGGTTTATTTGGAACCATAAAAAACCCCAAATAGCCAAAGTAATTTGAAAGAAAAAAAAAT
This sequence comes from Saccopteryx bilineata, assembly GCF_036850765.1. Classification (NCBI taxonomy): domain Eukaryota; kingdom Metazoa; phylum Chordata; class Mammalia; order Chiroptera; family Emballonuridae; genus Saccopteryx; species Saccopteryx bilineata. Next base: position 53,910,975 of record NC_089500.1, on the reverse strand, counting down.
GAAGCTGGGGGCATTACAATATCTGACTTTAAATTATACTACAGAGCCACAATAATCAAAACAGCATGGTATTGGCAGAAAAATAGACACTCAGACCAATGGAACAGAATAGAAAGTCCAGAAATAAAACCACATATAAATGGTCAAATCATCTTTGATAAAGGAGCCAAAAACATACAATGGAGAAAAAAAGCCTCTTCAATAAATGATGCTGGGAAAACTGGACAGCCACATGCAAAACAATGAAATCTGATTATGGTTTGTCTCCTTGTTCAAAATTAATTCAAAATGAATCAAAGACCTAAATATATATTAAATCTGAAACAATAAAATACATAAAAGATACATAAGTACATAGGTGCTAAACTCAGGGGCCTTGGCCATAAAGAACATTTTATGAATTTGACTCCAAAGGCAAAGGAAGTAAACGCAAAGATAAATGAATGGGACTACATCAGACTAAGAAGCCTTTGCACAGCAAAAGAAACTGACAACAAAACAGACAGCCAACTAAATTGGAGATGATATTTTTGAACAACAGCTCAGATAAGGAAATAATATCCAAAATATATAAAGAACTCGCAAAACTCAACAAACAAGCATACAATCCAATAAAAAAAATGGGAAGAGGACATGAACAGACACTTCTCCCAGGAAGAAATACAAATGGCCAATAGATATATGAAAAGATGCTCATCTTCACTAGCTGTTAGAGAAATGCAAATCAAAACTACAATGAGATACCACCTCATACCTGTTAGATTAGCTATTAACAACAAGACAGGTAATAACAAATGTTGAAGAGGCTGTGGAGAAAAAAGAACCCTCATTCACTGTTGATGGGAATGTAAAGTAGTACAACCATTATGGAAGAAAGTATGGTGGTTCCTCAAAAAATTAAGAATAGAACTACCATATGACCCAGCAATTCCTCTACTGGGTATATACCCCCAAAACCATAATAATTGGTATGTAAAGACACATGCAGCCCCACGTTCATCACAGCATTGTTTACGGTGGCCAAGACATGGAAACAACCAAAAAGCCCTTCAACAGATAATTGGATAAAGAAGAGGTGGTACATATATACTATGGAATACTACTCAGTCATAAGAAATGATGACATAGCGTCATTTGCAACAACTTGGATGGACCTTGATAACATTATAATGAGTGAAATAAGTAAATCAGAAAATACTAAGAACTGTATGATTCCATACATAGGTGTGACACAAAATTGAGACTTGTGAACATAGGTAAGAGTGCAGTGGTTACCAGGGGGAGGGAAGGGAGGAGGGGAAGGAGGTGGTGGGAGGGGAGAGGCATAAAGAAAACCAAATAAAGGGTGACAGAGGATGATTTGACTTTGGGTGATGGGTATACAACATAATCAAATGTCAAAATGATCTAGAGATGTTTTCTCTAAATCTATGTGCTCTAGTTGACCAATGTCACCCCATTAAAATTGTCTAAATCAAACTATAAAAAGAATAAATAAATATAAAAGAAACCAAATGGAAATATCTGAACCGAAAGGAGCATAGGTGGGTCTGATACAACAGAAATCCTGATTTAATTGTTCTAAGGCTGGGCTCCAGCTGTTGGAGGGGTGTGTGTGTGTTTAATTTCCTAATTCTAATTATATTCATTACAGCCAAGGTTGGGAACCACTGGGCTAGTCTAATTGAATTAGTATGAAAATATTTTTTAGAACTATATGGAGTGTGTCAGGGGTTCCTAAGGCCCCACTTGTGTTTAGAGAGTCACTAGAAAAACACAGGAGACTCGGCATATAATTTTCTCAAGGCTAAGATGACTTGCAGTAAAGATATACAGCCAGATCACAAAAGAATGATGGGTATAAAACATAATCGACTGTCTAAATGATGTGGAGAAGTTTGCCCAACATCTATGTACTCTAGTTGACTAATGTCATCCTGTTAAATTTAATTGACTAAATAAATTTTTTTTTTAAATAATAAAAATTCCACCACTCCCCTTCCTCTACGCTGGGAACATGCTACTTTCTCCAGCACAAGGTGTGTCATGTTTCTGCCCAGGGAGATTTGAGAATGTAAAGTGCTCATTAGAAAAGTTGAAGGTTTTTATTGGGAGCTGGTCATGTTAGGTGCTTTCTGCTACAAACCAAATTTCCAGTAGGAAAACAGGTGACCCACACAAAATCACATTATTTGTACAGACAGTTGAGGCATAGTGAGTTACTTTTATCAGTTAGGAAGTTTAATATAATTGCCAGGAAATGTTGACCTGTCAAGTTCAGAAATATGAGCCAAGGGTCAACCTTGCACGCAAGCCTTTCTTTCTTTTTTTCAAGTTGAGAGTAGAGATACAGAGACAGACTCCATGGAGTCTATCTGGCAGACTTCACCTGGGAACCCTGTCTTGGGCTGATGCTCTGCCCATCTGGGGCCATGTTTTCAACAGAACTATTTTTAGCTCCTGAGGCAGGGTTCAAGGAGCCGTCCTCAGAGCACAGGGCCAACGTGCTCGAATCAGTTGAGCCATGGCTGCAGGAGTGGAAAACAGAGAGACAGAGAAAGAGAAGAAGGAGGACGAGGAGGAGGAGGAGAGGAAAGGCAGATGGTCCCTTCTCCTGTGTGCCCTGACCGAAAATGAACCCAGGACTTCCACACGCCGGGGAGCACTCTACCACTGAGCCAACCAGCCAGGGCCAAAACAAGCCTTTCTAAGGACAGTAGCCTCAGGCTTGTTATGTGTCTCTTTTCTGCACATTAGATCAGGGGTCCCCAAACTTTTTACACAGGGGGCCATTTCACTGTCCCTCAGACCATTGGAGGGCCGGACTATAAAAAAAACTGTGAACAAATCCCTATGCACACTGCACATATCTTATTTTAAAGTAAAAATACAAAACGGGAACAAATACAATATTTAAAATAAAAAACAAGTAAATTTAAATCAACAAACTGACTAGTATTTAAATGGGAACTATGCTCCTCTCACTGACCACCAATGAAAGAGGTGCCCCTTCCAGAAGTGCTGCAGGGCCGGATAAATGGCCTCAGGGAGCCGCATGTGGCCCGCGGGCCATAGTTTGGGGACCCCTGCATTAGATAACCCATCACCATGGCTTATATTTGCCTGAGCACTATGGAGGACCATCACTGTGATAGGTGTTGTACATATATCATCCCATGCACTCCTTATAACTCACCACCTGAGTTGTCTCCATTTTATAGCTGGGAGAACTTGAGGCTTAGAAAATGTTCATCCTAACAGAGAGTTTACCCCTCATGCCACCTGAAAATAGTGAGTTGTCAGCCCAGCTCCCAGTCTAGTTCTTGCACATTCTGTTCTGAATCTTCTTTTCCCCCATGGAAATTGGAAATAAATAATAGCTCTCTCTCTTTACCACAAAACATTTTCAAAGATAAATGATAATGCCTCAAAAAGTACCTAGAAAGGGAGATTATAAAATTCTGTTTTTCCACTGTTATCACCAATGTAATTCCAATAAGAAGAAGGGTCTTAAGTATATCAATAAATGTGGCATTTGAAAAATGACCGTTAGGAGTTTCCTCAGTCTCTTTCCACATTACAATAGCACATGACAACATTGCTTTCCCAAATTTGTGTCAATTGGGCTATTTTCTTTTTTTCCATTTTACTTTATTTTTTTAGAAAAGACAAGTGAGCCTCACCAGGCAGTGGCACAGTGGATAGAGGGTTGACCTGGGATGCTGAAGACCCAGGTTTGAAACCCCGAGGTCGCCAGCTTAGCATGGACTCACCAGCTTGAGTGTAGGGTCACCGACTCGAGCATGACATCATAGACATGACCCCATCTTTGTTGGCTTGAGCCCAAGGTTGCTGGCTTGAGCCCAAGGTTGCTGGCTTGAGCAAGGGGTCACTGGCTTGGGTGGAGCCCCCCACCTCCCATCAAAGCACATATGAGAAAGCAATAGATGAACAACTAAGGTGCTGTAACAAAAAGTTGATGCTTCTGATCTCTCTCCCTTCCTGTCTGTCCCTGACTGTGTCTCTTCTCTTCTCCATTAAAATTTTTTTAAATTAAAAAAGACAAGTGAGGTTTTGCTTTAAAATTTTTATTTATTGATTGATTGATTTTAGAGAGAGAAGAAGGAAGAGAGAGAGAGACAGAAATATCCATTTGTTTTCCCACTTACGTATTCCTTGGTTGATTCTTGTATGTGCCCTGACCAGTGATCAAACCTACAACCTTGTTATATGGGTACAATGCTCTACCAATTGAGGTACTTCGCCAGGGCTTGGCTTTTGCTTTTCACTTCTTTCCTTTATTTATTTATTTTTTTACTTCTTCCCTTTTGCGCTCCTCCTATCCTTGAAGCATGTGGAGTTTTTTTGTAAGTGGTCACACAATGCATTAATTAAAGCTGCTGACATCTCACCGACCTATTACAAAACATGTGACCCCACCACCTCTCTGGAAGTTCTAGTTCAATACACATTGTTGGGTAAACAAGTGTTTTTTAGGTTTGCTGGCTTGTACTGGGGCAGCGCCATGTGTGTATAGTCTATGGAAGGCTGTGGGTGCTTGCCCTCAGGGCAGCAGATTGCAAATTGTGGACTGCTGCAGTGGGGAGGGGCAATTGTTTGCTATTGTTGGAGTGAAGAGAGTGGAGAGAGAGAGAGAGAGAGAGAGAGAGAGAGAGAGAGAGAGAGAATTGAGGGGCTTGGAAGCCCTGCTGAGGCTAGTGGTGAGGGCCTGTGAATTCGGGTGAGTCCGGAATGCTGAGGAATGGCCCACCATCTTCTGGCTCCACAGTTTCTTTATTGTCTACCCGAATCCATTGAGAACCAGCAAGGCCATGGCAATGGCCTCTGGCCTAACTACACACATTAAGTTCAGGTTTATTACCAACACTCTTATATGTATTTCAGTAAGTGGAAACCCAAAGGTAAGAGAGAAATCCCCTCTGTTTTGTTCTGGAACAAAGCCTCCTTGCACTGTGCCCCTGAGAGCTCCGTGGAATTCACTGGAAGCCGAAGGCAGGTCAGCCTGGGCTCAGCCAGCTGGGAGACAGTCTGTGCACCCTGCAGAGAAGCAGAGAGGTGGCCCTTGTCATCCCTCTTTTAATGCAATGGTCTCTCATGGAGCAAACTATGGGTGTTGCAGTTTATGGTGACTGAAGCAAAGATGCTAATCTAGAACTTTAAATAAATATAACAGCCTTGATGAAATAAAGAATCTAAGTGTCTAGAATAGGAGTTGGCAAATTTTATGTCAAGTATAAACAAGTGGGCATGGCTGTGTCCCAAAAAGCTCATTTGCTAAAATAGGCCACAGGTCAGATTTCATGTGGAGGCCTGTACTTGAGCAACTTCTTGTTCTAAAACATTAGTGGAATTTGCTCTCTGTGGGTTTTCCCCTCTAATTTAAGATATCCAAGAAACATGAACACTTTATTCATAATGTACCTTATTCCTACCTAGAGCACAAATATAGTCCCCATACTCCAATGCTAGAATTGATAGAGGCGAAGTTAAGATATATTTGATTTCTTCATAATAGTTACCAGTGCTAATCATTCTTAAATACAGAAATGCAGATAGAGCTGGTAGGTGTTAATCAATAGCACAAGAGCCATCTTAGTTGGCACATTGCTACAATCTATAGGTGATATTTCAAAATTAATATGAAGCAGTAAAATTTCCCCTAATTTTTGTGAGCAGTATATATGAGGAAGTGACTGATTTTGCAGAATATGCTAAGGTACCCTGACAAAAATCTGTATCCAGATGCCCGTACATGATAATACATCTAGAAAGAAACTGGGTTATGGGACCCATAGCAGTCAGATTGTCCAAACACACAGATATTCCGGGAAATCAAAATTCACAAATACAAGTAAAATCTAAGCAAGTCTTTCAGCCCACAGAATCTTTATTCTAAATGCACTCTGAATTTCAAAATGTAGTTATGCTTATCCAGTGATTGATTTGCACAAACTCACTCTATGAATGCTGTATCACACTATTTGAATTTTGGTCAGAGGTATCTGGACCATTCTCCCTGTGCGTTGAAAGGATGGCCACTTGTGTCTACAGTAATTACAGCCAGCAGGTGGCATCTAATAGCTAGAGGAGTATCTGAGACCTATTTTTAACATCAGACTTGCTGATTTATGAAGGTTCACCCTCTGCTATTATTTATATTGGATCTATTACATGTTTAGCCCTTCTCATCACAGTTGAATTTTTAAATTCCCATTTAATAAATTGATATAAAGGGCTAAAAAGACCAAAAAAGAAAAAATTGAACCTCAGGATTTCACTACACTTCCACGTAACAAGCAGGCAAATGTTCTGAAGTTAAAAAATGTATATACTTAAAGATATCAAACACTGAGCACAGGCATTTCAAATAGGGTTAGTTCTTTACAATTGAATAAAGTCAATATGCCAATTGATGGACCAGGAGCAAAAGATCAGATGAGTGCAACACCACGCACCCTCTAATTTGGATAAATTCCATGGGAGTCAATTATAGACTGACAGCTGTTAGAGGGGAGGGGTGGGGGCTGGGTTGAAGGGGGAAGGGATTAAGCAAAAGAAAAAGACTCGTGGACAGAGACCTTAGTAGTTCATTGATTGCTTTCTTATATGTGCCTTGATGGGGGGGGGGGAGGCAGCTACAGCAAACCAAGTGACCCCTTGCTCAAGCCAGCGACCAGCGACCTTGGGCTCAAGCTGGTGAGCCTTGCTCAAACCAGATGAGCCCATGCTCAAGCTGGCAACCTCAGAGTTTCGAACCTAGGTCCTCAGTGTCCCAGTCCGATGCTCTATCTACTGCGCCACCGCCTGGTCAGGTGAGACCTATATCATTTTCTTAACCAATGCTACCCCAATACATTACTAGAAAAATAAAATTAAAGAAACACATTTACTTAGGAGTAAACAATGTGAAACTGTTACAGTAATATAATGTTATAGTATTTAAATATATAGAAATATAAAAAATATATAGAGGATATAGAAATAAGTTAGGATATAATATTAAAAGCCATTAAGACAAGTGAATAAAGAAAGGCTCTCTGGGTGGGAACTAATCTAGTGTGTACAGATACAATAGGCAGATTATGACTTTTGCACAGGGCCCAGTTAGTGTGTGTGTGAAGTTATATGTAGATAAAAAGTGGTTTGATGTGACAAGTCCATAGATTAACATAGAAAAGGGCTCATTGCTAGGAACTCCTCCCAAAAGTAGTTTGATGTGATAATCCTGTAGATGAACTAACACCTGTTAGAGGGTGTTTGTCAGAAAAAGGTACTAAAGCCTAGAGGCCTCCCCTGTTGCAGTAGTCGCTGTGGAGACTCCAGCGTTGACCTTGGACTGTCTCCAGGCTGTTCTGATGAAGAACAGTATAGAGGAGCATGCCAAAGGGGCCCCCTTAAGCTGTACCCAGGCATGCCATAAGGATTTGTGAGTAATAAAGTGCCTGTGTGATTCTTGCAACTAACTTGTGTGTCGGTCGTGTCTTTCCTCCAGTGGCAGTTGGTCTCAGTACCAATAAGTAGAATTCCTCATAGCCACCTCAAAAGTAGTCTCGAAGAGGCTGCCAGCCCTGCTGTTAAGTGGAAGTGTCCCACTGTGCAGGGAAGTCGAGTTGGGGATGCCTGATCTACATAGAGCTGAGGCTCTACTGGGGCAGAAACCAAAAAAAAAAAAAAAAGTTTCAAAATAATTAAATTACTGACTAGAATAGACCAGAAGAAGAAAAGAAGAAAAGCTATAGATTGAATTCTTTTCCTTAAAGCTCAATTTGCTTTTTAACCGACTATACTTAGCTATCTGCAGTTACAACAAACTAAAAGTCATTAAAAACCCATCCATTTTCCTATGCAACTTCAAAAGAACCTCAATGGATTTTACCACATATATACATAGATAATAACACTTTTTTAAAGGAGTCGTTTTTGCAGGTCTCAACTCTCTTTACCCTGCAGTGCTTATCAAAGTCAATATCTCAGATTATAAATAATTTGGGGTAAACAGTAAACAGAATCTTTCTTTTTATACCTTTTCTAGGTTGTGATCTATATGTTTTGGCGTTTGAGTTAGATTAAGTGCATAAATAAAAATGCATTCTTGAAGAAGTGAAGGGTAGAGGTCTGCGGGGGAAAGAATAATCTAATCAGAGATTTGTTTCTTACTTTAATCACCAGCCATAAAAACAGCCAAATCCCATGCCATGCTGCAGTAAAGGTTACATCAGCACTTCATACAATATTTACAGTGTAAAAGAAAGACAGCCTGCAGTCCGACTCTAATATGGTATTAATCTTTCTGCTCTCTTTACCCCTTATCCCACCCTCCCACTATACTCCTACCCATCTGCGCCCCGCCCCCCTAGCTAAATGCGTGCCTTGGAGCCATTCTGATAATGGAAATAACTAACAGGAGAATATTGATGTAACAAGAAATCCAGACCACAGAACAAAGAGACTCATAGTGGACCCTAGGGAAGTGCCTTTGAGGAGGAGGAGCAACTGTTCCTGTTTGCCCCAAACTGAAGGGTTTCTAGGATGGAGTCCTGAACAAACATGGACCAGTTGGTGAACCCATTTTAAAGAGGCATATATGGCTTTAAGAAGACTACATTCAAAATATATTTATTACATTCTAGTCATACAAGAAATTATCACGGGCCAGGCATGACATTAGGCTTTGCTGCTTTAAAGCTTGCTACTACTGACAAAGGTCAGGGTTTCATTCCCACAAGAGCTGAAGGGCTTTTCTATAATCCCAGACTTCATCTTTAATCTCAACCTCCTAGGCAGCCTTGGCTCCTAGGTCTAGGGAGGGTGGGACAGGGATTTAAAGAGCCAATAATTCCAGAAACTCGGTACTATTTGAAATAGCATCTCAAAGCGTAGATCCTACTGGCACTCGTTTTCTGTGGTATTGCCCATTCTGTAATTCTCAAAAGAATAAATCAAAGCAGCTAAAAAGAAGCTCAGTCATAATGATTCAATCAATGTGATTTCTATTCTCCGGCACCAAGCTGCTCTGGATAGCTTGAGGATTGTCAGGTGGGGCTTTGCTGCCTGTGACGTCTTCTCTCTTTCCATGAAAAGCTCTTTCCAGGACTCCTCGGGTAAACAAGTGATTACAACAGCTACTGAACTGGGGTGCAGCGCCCTATGATCACCTTTATCCCAACCATCTAGGCAAAGCAACAAGATTAGCAAATGAATAGCCCCAGGTATTGAAAGGTATTCACATACATACTCCTTGGTTAGTGTACACTGAAAAGCCAAAATTAGCATTCCTCTACTTAGTATCAACAGTGTCACATAAAATGATTTTGTTATAACACATCCCCTCTGATTAAGGTCTCCTCATCTTAGAATAAGTGGAGAAAGCAGATTTTCCCCTTCAGTCTGTGTCACATGCTGGGGGCCCCATTGCTGCATTCTTGCCTCATACTCCCTCTTCTCTCACCACCCTCGCCTTCCCCGACATCAGCACCAGTTCAAGAACCTCTGCTCATAAATTTCACCCATCACCTCTCTGAATCTATTTCGCCCTACCCTTGAAGAGCAAGGTAAGTGTTTTAAAATGGCTAGATATGACAAGGAATCATTTTAAATATTACAAGGAAACAGAGATAGGACTCATAGATTTACAGACCCGCAAAGAAAATATCTGCAGCCTTATCGTTTGAAAGCCAATTTATCAGCCTTTCATGTATTTATTTTTTAATGGGAGAGGAGACATTGTCATTCGCCTTTTTCAGAACTTAAGCCACTTTATGAAAGCGATGTAGTGGGAGGATTAAGAATGTAAAGCCCTGAAGTCAGATTGTCCAGGGTTCCAATCATCCCAGCTATTTATAATTTAGTTTGTAGGATAAAAGATACTGGTACGCCTGACCTGTGGTGGCGCAGTGCATAAAGCATCGACCTGGAAATGCTGAGGTCGCCAGTTCGAAACCCTGGGCTTGCCTGGTCAAGGCACATACGGGAGTTGATGCTTCCAGCTCCTCCCCACCTTCTCTCTCTGTCTCTCTCTCCTCTCTCTCTCCCTCTCTGTCTCTCTCTCTCTCCCTTTCTCTCTCCTCTCTAAAATGAATAAATAAAATTTTTAAAAAAGATACTGGTATGGTGGTTCCTTCAAGCTTGGGGGTTTGAGTATGAGTCAGTACGTGTAACAAATGGTTTTTATTGAAATCATTATACTTTCTGAATTTGGATGCAAGCTCTTGCCAAGATAAGAGAAAGAAATATTCCTTATTCCTGAAGGAAGGGAAATGAAGTAACAGAAATTGCTGTGGTAACTGTCCGGAGCGGGAAAGTCTTCAGTGAATGGATGTCACACAAGTTGTTGGCTATATTTATTGCTCAGTGATGATCTTAGATTTCCTGGGATCATTTTATTCAACATATTCTATTCCTACATTGCTACAAACTTCTGGAATTTCTCAGAAATTTTAAAATGATGGCATCTGAACAGCATCATCCTAATGGGCTTTTAAAAAACAAACTTCCTCTAACTCCTCCTCTTCTGATTTCATTTAAAATGTGGCCACCTTATCACACTTTCCATGTGCACCTGCTGGTGTCTGAGCCGCTCCTTCGGAATCACACCATTCCAGCTCACTCTGATGAGACAACAGTGCTTGTGCATTCTTAGGAAGTTAAAGTCTGTATCTTGCATTGAGAAAGCAGAGGATGTTGAAACTTTGTCAATCTTCCAGAACTAACACTAACCTCAATAGAACATTCACAAAGGCAAAGGAGTTATTTCAAATGAGATGACAATGTGTTCATAAGGAAAATATACTATTTTTTATTCAAGATCCAGCCCAAGAGGCATCTACTTTGTTAACCTGTCTCACTTTCCCCCATCGCTTTGCTCCCATGTGGGAAGTGGACAATACTCTAGTAACACTTTCATTATGGCATCTGTCATGTAATAACTCATCTATCTACAAGTCCAACCCCTCTTCCCTCTTATTCCCCATAGTTTACACATCCTCCCACATAGGGCCTTCTCTCTTTTTTTTTTTTTTGTATTTTTCCGAAGTTGGAAACAGGGAGGCAGTCAGACAGACTCCCACATGCGCCCGACTGGGATCCACCCGGCATGCCCACCAGGGGGCGATGCTCTGCCCATCTGGGGCATTGCTCTGTTGCAACCAGAGCCATTCTAGAGCCTGAAGCAGAGGCCATAGAGCCCTCCTCAGCACCCGGGCCAACTTTGCTCCAATGGAGCCTTAGCTGTGGGAGGGGAAGAGAGAGACAGAGAGGAAGGAGAGGGGAAGGGGTGGAGAAGCAGATGGGCACTTCTCCTGTGTGCCCTGGCCGAGAATCGAACCTGGGACTCCTGCACGCCAGGCCGACCTCTACCACTAAGCCAACTGGCCAGGGCCAGGGCCTTCTCTTAATAGTCTCAGCAACCAGTACAGCGCATAGCAGAGAGTCCCTGCCCCAGATGCTTGTCACATGTGGCAAACCCTAGCTCTCACTCCTTCAGGTTCTCCCTTCCTCAGCACACGGAGGACCATGCCTCCCAGGCCATTTGGATCCGCAACCCGCATGCAGCTCTCCCCAGTGGGATGAGAGCAGAAGTAATGAGTGTCACTTCCAGGCTGACACCTAGAATGTGTGAGATCCCAACATTGTGGCCCTTCCAGCATCCTCGTTTCTGGAGCACGCTCTCTGCTGTTTGCTCACTTGGGAGATGACTGAAAAATAAACCTTTGAGAATTGAGAGATTTTGTTACCAGAGCATGATCTGCCCTATCCTGACTAACACATGACTAATGATAACAAGTATTTTTATTTTACTGGATTCAGACATGAGATTGGAAGCATCACAATGTCATAGAAGAAAACACTCTCTTAGGAGTCAGAAAAGAAAGTGTGTACATGCATATGCACTTGTGTTTTAATTACTGATAACTCTTGGAGATTTTACTCCCTCGGTGGTAAAACTAAAGTGCTGAGCCAGAATTTCTGAAGGTCCATCTGTTATGATTCCGTGGATTTGAAGAACTGATATGACCTGCTAGGCCAAATCTCAGTAAGAGATCATTGCTGCATGGGCTAGAGCAGGGGTCCCCAAACTACGGCCCGCGGGCCGCATGCGGCCCCCTGAGGCCATTTATCCAGCCCCCGCTGCACTTCCAGAAGGAGCACCTCTTTCATTGGTGGTCAGTGAGAGGAGCATAGTTCCCATTGAAATACTGGTCAGTTTGTTGATTTAAATTTACTTGTTCTTTATTTTAAATATTGTATTTGTTCCCGTTTTGTTTTTTTTACTTTAAAATAAGATATGTGCAGTGTGCATAGGGATTTGTTCATAGTTTTTTTTATAGTCCGGCCCTCCAACAGTCTGAGGGACAGTGAACTGGCCCCCTGTGTAAAAAGTTTGGGGACCCCTGGGCTAGAGGTCAGAAAAGGTACTGGTCACTGCAAATCTCAAGTAAAATCTCATTTATACTTCAGCCAAGCATTTTATAGGTCCTTAATATGAACACTTCTATCTAAGAGCCACTTCCAGAAGGTAATGATTTCTATACAATCATATCTGCTTATCTGAATTATCTGGTGATTAAAGATAAATTTTGTCTGGCACAGCCAGTCTCCTAGGCAAATTGGTATCGTAGAAACAGGATTCCTAAGAGGCTCCTGGGGTTAACCTGAATGGAACAAATCATCACTAGGGACACAGCAGCTATGGAGAAGTATGAGACTGTAGGTTTAACTCAACGGACAGGTCTAACTAGGTAGCTGTTCCTTTAGGCAGGTGGCTTTGAAGTGATGCAGGCAAGCCTGTGAACTCACAGCTGAGGAGAGCTCATTAAGTGCTGTTGTGCTCTGCTCCTTGTCTGGATATTTACGGTGTTTACAAGGGTAGCTGAGGTTAGGACTCCTCCTTCACTAGGGATGTGCTCACTGCAGTTTCACCAAGTAAGAGAGCCAGGAACTCACTCTCTGCGGACCCTGCTCCCATGGGAGCAATGCTCCTCACCCAGCAAATGATGCCCAGGTTCTGAGCTGTTGCATTGGTCCTCAACTTATTCTTTAGAAGACAGCAATGAAAAGCAATGGAGCCATGCTCTACTTGCTCGGTGTAGAAATGACCCATTGTCATGCTGAATATAGGACATTATCACTACTTACCCCGTGGTTCCCAGCCTGGGCTGCTCCCCCGAAACAACCTAAGGACCCACCTTGAGCACTGCATTGAACAGGCCAGGGGTCCAGGCCTCTGCCTTTCTTTCAGCAGCCCAGTGTTGAATAGTGAGTGCACTAACAACCAGGGATTTGCTCTAAGGTAAGTTAGAATAACTCCTCTTGTTTTCATGCTCTAAGTTACCATGAGGATAAAAACTCTGAACAAGCCAGATAGAGGCTGTTAGCACTGAAGCTCTATTTTTTTTTATTGAATTTTTTTTTAAAATATTTAACATAGCACATGTTAAACTTTTTTTTTTTTTTTTTTTTTTTTTTTTTTTTTTTACAGAGGCAGAGATAGACAGGGACAGACAGACAGGAACAGAGAGAGATGAGAAGCATCAATCATCAGTTTCTCGTTGCGCGTTGCGACTTCTTAGTTGTTCATTGATTGCTTTCTCACATGTGCCTTGACCATGGGCCTTCAGCAGACCGAGTAACCCCTTGCTGGAGCCAGCGACCTTGGGTCCAAGCTGGCGAGCTCCTTGCTCAAGCCAGATGAGCCCGCACGCGACCTCGGAGTCTCGAACCTGGGTACTTCCGCATCCCAGTCCGACGCTCCATCCACTGCGCCACCGCCTGGTCAGGCTTATTGAATTTTTTGAGGTGACAATGGTTATCATAATTTTACATGTATCGGGTACCCAATTCTACAGTGCTTCTCTATGCTGTATTGTGTGTTCACCCCCAAGTCAAGTCTTCATTCATCACCATTGATCCCCCTCAAAACCTCCTCCACTCCCCTCTCCTGAAATGAACACCTTGTTGTCTGCTTTATTCTGTTTTGAAAGGAGGCAACTTCAATAGTGGTTTCCATTCTCAGAGCCCCAGGGCATGGCTTATGCAGAGACAGCTGCAGCTCTGAGCACCGCAGTGGCTTTGCGGCCTCCACACAGGCAGCAGTGGAGAGTCCGAGGAGCACAGGCCCCACACGCTTCCAGTCCTGAGCACCGAGGAACGCAGCCCAAGGCACAGCCCAGTTCCCCCGGGCTGCTTTCTGACCGTCTTGAGATAATTGGGTCATATTTGGTTGCATAAGAATTTTTTAAAGGAACCTTAACTTTATTCCCTAACAATTTCAAAAAGGCCTCTACGTTATTCCATGACTTTGATAGTGGGGTTTGCCTATGGGCATCTTAATTAGGGGTATATGCCAGGGATTAGGGAAGAGAATAAAGCTGTTGGCTTAATGTCTGGACCAAGCCCCCAAACCTTAGCCAGCTCATCCTGTAGCCTGGGCGTGTTCCCTTCTCTCAGCACTTTCCTGGGGAGGAGAGTGTGGCTCTTCTCCTCCAGCTGAAAGGTGTTAATATGATAACCATCAAGTTCATGCCCTGAACAGTTGCTGTGAGTCAGGAGCTTATTGAGTCTTTTAGAAATATTCCGATTTAATCTTCACATCAATCATTATTACAGGGGAGGAGAACAAGGCTTAGAAAGTTTAAAGCAGGGGTCCCCAAACTACAGCCCGGGAGCCGGCCCCCTGAGGCCATTTATCCGGTCCCCGCTGCACTTCCAGAAGGGGCACCTCCTTCATTGGTGGTTAGTGAGAGGAGCACAGGATCCGCATCCTATGCTCCTGGAGTACTGTATATGGCTGCACCGCAAAGTGCAGCGTCACTCATGTACAGTACTACTTCCGGTGATGGGGGACGCAGGCGTCACTGCTCTGAAAGCGCGTCATATCACTTGTTACGGCTAGCAGTGACAAATATGGAACCGGACATTGACCATCTCATTAGCCAAAAGCAGGCCCATAGTTCCCATTGAAATACTGGCCAGTTTGTTGATTTAAATTTACTTGTTCTTTATTTTAAATATTGTATTTGTTCCCGTTTTTTTACTTTAAAATGAGATATGTGCAGTGTGCACAGGGATTTGTTCATAGTTTTTTTTTATAGTCTGGCCCTCCAACAGTCTGAGGGACAGTGAACTGGCCCCTGTGTAAAAAGTTTGGGGACCCCTGGTTTAAAGCGTTTGCTCAAGGATGCTAGGAAGGGGTGGTGATAAACTCACACCCTTAACCCACTGACCCTATCCATTGAACCCAGGGGTATTCAGAACAAGCCTTGGCACCAGGTAAATAAAGTCACAGGGGAGCACATGCTGTAAACACAGTTCATCAGTCTTTGAGGCTATTCTCCATTCCATTTCAGAGTGGGAAGGGCCGTGGTCAGGCACTCAATGCCTGACTGAGGACCGAGGGATTGACTGGTTGGCTCCTCCCGCTTGCTGACAATTAGGGCAACTCAAAGGATCGCTGTCTCCATTTGTGACAGGCAGGTATTCCTTAACGGCGTGGGGACAGGTACAAGGTAAAAATGTCACTGTGATATTTCCCATAAATGAGAAGACTTTGGAGATATCAACACATCAACTTTAAAAAGAAAATTCAAATTAAAAGATACTGGAATCGAAGCCCTGGAAGCACCTGATCATTGGGTTATAAAGAGACAGGTTCAACAAACCCTCCTGCAGCACCTGGGGAAGGGCCCCAAAATGGCAGCCTCTCCACCCCTGGGGAAGCTGGCCCCTCTGGGAAAGGCAAACCCCCATTGTGGGCAAACCCCCCTGGCAGCTCTGCATGACCACGCCCTCGAGTGCCCACTGGAAGCTCAGTGTGGAAAGGTGGAAGTATGAGATCTTCCTCAAAGAGTCATCCTCCTCTGCAGTTTTAATCTCTTGACTTGGGAAGTCAAAAATCAGAAGCAATTTCTTTTTCCAAGAAGAAACCTAATATACACATTACAAAAGAGGCAAATGTGAGGGTTAACGTGTGAGGAGAGATGCGGAAGAGAAAGCCGAGAGAAACGCTCTTTAATTATTTTGAAGACAAACCTAGAGTGCAAAACCTCCATGTGGCATCTCTTGTTCTTGAATCTTCCCTTCAGTGCTGAGGAGGTGGAGGCACAGAGGCCCCTGGAAGTCGGGGTCTGGATCCGGAGCTCCGGCCTGGGCTCCAGGAGGGCGGAGGGAAGCCGGCAGGAGCCGGACGTGAGCCAGACTCTCCCCTCTCCTTTTTCTCCTGCACCAGCTCAGCCTGAGGTCCATCTCTGATGCTTTAGGGGCAAGAAGAAATAACATCGAGAATCCTGTGATGGTGCAATATTACCTTCTCCCTCCCTACAGCCTGGGAGTGACCATCTTGGACCCCAAGCCCAGCCTGGGAAGGGCTTTCTAGTCACTGTGAACTGAGGCCCAGCAAAAGCACATGTTCTCTGTTTACTCACTGTGGGGCCACAGCCTTGTCTGAAAATAAGCCTCCTGGAAACATAAGAGGTGGATGGATGGCTGAAGATAAGTGATACTTGCCCACGATTTCTTGGGGAACCACTAACAGGACTCCTTTAAAGGAGATTGGGGTTGTGTTTTCCACTATCCAGATGAGGAGGAGTCCAAGGTCCCAAGCAGAGCTCTGACTTCCTTCCGAGGACTGTTTCAATCCCATCTGACATCGCCGCTCTCTGGGACGACAGGAACCCAACCTACTCTGAAGTTCATCAACAGGGGGAAGTAGCCTCCATCTCTGCGAGGGCAGGAGGCTGTTTAGGGAGAACAAATGAAATACTCCGGGTTCATCCAGTGAGTCGTTCGTCCAAGCATGGCTCAGTGGCCCCCTCTCAAACTAGTCAGCTTCTCGAGGGCAGTAAAATTTGAGTCACAGCACCTAACTAGCAAGGGCCCTTCTCCTTTACTAAGCTGTCCTTCAGAGGCCCGCAGACAGCAGCCTTCACATAAAAGTGGCCAAACGCTGGGGTTCCTCTAGCTTTTGCTTTCTCCTTGGATGGAGGCTCTAAGGAATGGCCATGACCTACAGTGGTTTCCACAAGGAGGGGGGGGCAAGAAAGGGCAGGGAGGAGGGAAGGGGCAGAGAGAGAGCCGCAGTCAGCGGCAGCTCAGAAAACACTACCCCAGAACACTTCTGTTCCCTGTAATGTACCTCTCCTTTTTCTCCAGAATGAATATTAATATATAAGGGCATGATCACCAAAAAAGAACTAAATGGTGTTTAAGATCACAGATAAACCAAGGCTCACTTGATGTGTTTCGCAGCTCAGTGTCAGGTACCTACCAGGTCTACTCTTCTCCAGGCACCTCTGCATGTCCCACGCGTGTGGGGAAGTGGCCCACCCCGCAATAACACATGAAGTATACGTTGTGAAAAACCTTCTGCTTTAGTTTCACTCTGTTCCGACGCCAAAAAACACACAAAAAGAGAGCCATGAGATATCTAAAGGTCACCAGATTGTCCTTTCCTGGGAGACAAGAAGAAGAAGAAGAACAAGGAGAAGGAGAAGGAGAAGGAGAAGAAGAAAAAGGAAAGGAAAGAAAAAGAAAAAAAAAAAACAAAAGAAAGCCCATTAAGGTCTCCTAGGACTCCAAAGAGAGTGTTCATTTATGGAATTCGTAAAAGCACCCAGTTGTAACACTGTGAACGGCATCCCCCAGATCAGTAAGTCCTCTGCCTGCCAGCCCCAAGTCCCCTTGGCAGGACAGTCACTAAACTGTCTTTGATGGATAGACTACAAACATTGGTGTCATCTCCAAAATGCCAGCTGCCATTTGCCTATTAACGAAAGGATGCACAAGTCGTTAAAGGCCAGAGATAGACCAGAGACTAGGACTTTCTAATTCGGAACTAATCCCTCCAGGCATGCAGCATTTGATACATCAAAGGCTTAATATTTGATACATCAAAGACCTTCTCAGTGATTCTTTTGAGGAATCAAAAACTATGCTAATGAATGTATGTGCTCTGTAGTTTTAAATCGTAACTTTCTGGCTTGATATAAACTTCTCCTAAGTTGATTTGATAGAGGAAGCATCTGCACATGTGCTATAATTTAAGATGACCTTAGAGACTCAACTGCTACCAAACACCTTTCTTACTAGCTTGTCCCCCTACATTAATGGATCTCTTAGGTTAGGGACTTGGGGACCCCAATAAGATACATGCTGCTCCAGAGACAGAATGGATAAAATACAATCACCCATTAATACATTAGGGTAGATTCATGTGTCCAATTCATGTGTCCATTAAAAATTGGGCCCTACAACAGATCCCCTTTACTGAGGCTTGGTAGACCTTAGAGGTTCATTTCTTGAGGATTTGGTCCCTGGAGTAAGGGGGAAACACCCAAGGAAAGAGGACTAAAGCCCTACAAAGAGGAATAAGATTGCTGGAAACAGGATCCTGAAATACATTCATGTAATTCTTGATTTGGAGACTCAGAGAACAGAGTTTTGAAGGAGACCTACCTTAACTCTACCCTCCCCTAATTACGCTGCTGAGTATCTAACGCCTCTTGGCTCTGGGTTAGTATCTTCCATTAACTTTGTTACAACACTCATTCTATGGCATCACTCCTTTTGTTCACATGCCTGCCCTTCCTGCCCTCCACTGCCTGCAGCAGGAAGGACCAAGTGTTCTCCCAAGCACCCAATCTAATGTATGCCTCAGGAGGCACTCAAGGTCTTTGTAAGTGAATAATTACAGTGAATTTCATAAACCCATGTAGGAAGAGATGATTCTGATCTTTCTCCCATTTCATTGAGGATGAGAGTGTCATCTTTTTCTTTGGAAACAGAGACTCCTCAGTCAGTCCTCCACCTGCATGTGCTTCACCTGCATGTATTGAACTGTACCTCCTTGATGAGCAAACAAGTGCTTTCCTCCTGGCATGTGGCCTGGCACATGGGGCCATCTGAAGGTTGGATGGATTTCAGCCCACACACTTCCTCTGCAGAGCACGTCTGTTTGTTTATTTTATTGATTTTAGAGAGAGAGGGAAGGAGAGAGAGAGAGAGATAGGAACAATAATCTGTTCTTGTACGTGCCCTAATCGGAATTGAATTGGCAACCTCTGCGCTTCGGAATGATGCTCTAACCAACCAAGCTTTCTGGCCAGGACCGGGCACTTTTGAATCATACACACTATTTATGGTCACACAGCCTTTTCCTCAGATTACCTGTTGCCTTGGTTCATGAATAAACCATTGTCTATGTGACTATATTCTATTTCACATGAACCCCTGAGGAGTTTTACCTATATCCTTTAAAGTATGCATTTTAAAGACTGAAATAAGACACTCTACATATAAATCCACAGGGGAAAATATCAGTGTAAAAGAACACTACGGCCCTTCCAAGTTTAAGTACTCACTACTAGAAGCACAAAGCCATCAGAACAGGCTTAGAGAATCAGAAATTCTAAACTGTGTATGTTTTAATAACAATGCTTTGGGTCATGAGCATAGCAGGTCCCAGCAAAGCTCACTTTTCCATAAGAACATCAGGAGGTTGAGGAGGAGGTCTTACTCCAGAGCCAGACTCTTTTCCCACTTCACTGCTACAGAAGGAGAGACAGACCAGAAAGGATTCCAGTGTAGGTTTCCCAAGAAGAAAATGCTTGGTTTTTGAAACTCAGTCATCCCAAGCCTCTTTGACCCTTGAGCGCCCTGCAAGAGTCTCTAGGAACCCACCAGGGGTCCCAAAACTACGGCCCATGGGCCACATGTGGCACCCTGAGGCCATTTATCCGGCCCCCGCCGCACTTCCGGAAGGGGCACCTCTTTCATTGGTGGTCAGTGAGAGGAGCATAGTTCCCATTGAAATACTGGTCAGTTTGTTGATTTAAATTTACTTGTTCTTTATTTTAAATATTGTATTTGTTCCCATTTTGTTTTATTACTTTATTATTTTTTTTTTTTGTATTTTTCTGAAGCTGGAAACGGGGAGAGACAGTCAGACAGACTCCCGCATGCGCCCGACCGGGATCCACCCGGCACACCCACCAGGGGCGACGCTCTGCCCACCAGGGGGCGATGCTCTGCCCCTCCGGGGCATCGCTCTGCCACGATCAGAGCCACTCTAGCGCCTGGGGCAGAGGCCAAGGAGCCATCCCAGCGCCCGGGCCATCTTTGCTCCAATGGAGCCTTGGCTGCGGGAGGGGAAGAGAGAGACAGAGAAAAAGGAGGGGGTGGGGGTGGAGAAGCAAATGGGTGCTTCTTCTATGTGCCCTGGCTGGGAATCGAACCCAGGTCCCCCGCACGCCAGGCCGACGCTCTACCGCTGAGCCAACTGGCCAAGGCCTGTTTTTTCACTTTAAAATAAGATATGTGCAGTGTGCATAGGGATTTGTTCATAGTTTTTTTTTATAGTCCAGCCCTCCAATGGTCTGAGGGACAGTGAACTGGCCCCCTGTGTAAAAAGTTTGGGGACCCCTGCCCTACACACTAAATGGGAACAACGCAAAACCTGGACTTGTGACATCCACAGAAGCCCAAAGGACTCCAGAGAGGAGCCCTGGCTTCTGATTCCAAAAACACAGGCACAGTTTT
This sequence comes from Saccopteryx bilineata, assembly GCF_036850765.1. Lineage (NCBI taxonomy): Eukaryota > Metazoa > Chordata > Mammalia > Chiroptera > Emballonuridae > Saccopteryx > Saccopteryx bilineata. The sequence continues at coordinate 53,890,425 of NC_089500.1, read as the reverse complement.
ACTTTCTCGGCCTGAGGCTCTTTATTCTTTGTTATGATAGACTCTCCTGTGTGTAGCCATGTAGTTGATCTATTCTTGTTTAAGTGTCTTGGGTTCCACTGAAATTCTTTTCCCTGATGCTTCATAGTGGCAAAGAGTTGTCCACCAAATGCATTTATGGATGGAGGGTCACCCTTCTTTATCAAAGATACCTCTCCTTTCCCCTAAGTTTATCACACTGCCATTTTATGTCCCAACTAATGTGATCGATTCTAAATCCCTAACCCTATTTGGAAAAACCCAACAACAACAACATATTTGCCACATATCGGTTCTCAACCATTCACAAGCTTTAATCATGGTTCTCCTTCCACCTGATAGCCTTTCTCATTACTCTCTCTAGCGACACAAAGCTAAACTTTTTATTTAAAGTTCACTCTGCAGAAAGCAAGGGCAGATAGGTGAAAAACACTTCTCATTTATCTTCTATAATAGGACCTGCAGGGGTTTGGGCTCCTAGCACTGAATCAACATGGGGCCTCTGGCCTACCTGTGCTGAATAGCGTAACTATTTAGACAAGCAGAATTATTTCATAGCCCATTTAGAAAGTCCAAGGACCTGAAGATGTCTTAGTAAAACTAACCAAGAGTATTACACTTTAAAAAGAAATAATTCAGCAGAACCGATTATCTCTAAATCACTGAATGGCCTATTTCAAATGGAATCTTCAAGAATCTCAAGCTCACTGTTTTTTGTTTTTTTTCTTTCTTGGCATTTTTCTCTCAAAACCCCTATGCTCGCCTGACCTGGTGGTGGCACAGTGGATAGAGCGTCGGACTGGGGTGCAGAAGGACCCAGGTTCGAGACCCCAAGGTCGCCAGCTTCAGTGCAGGCTCATCTGGTTTGAGCGAGGCCCACCAGCTTGAGCCCAAGGTCACTGGCTCCAGCAAGGGGTTGCTTGGTCTGCTGAAGGCCCGCAGTCAAGGCACATGTGAGAAAGTAATCAATGAACAACTAAGGTGTTGCAATGCGCAATGAAAAAACTAATGATTGATGCTTCTCATCTCTCTCTGTTCCTGTCTGTCTGTCCCTGTCTATCCCTCTCTCTGACTCACTCTCTGTCTCTGTAAAAAATATATAAATAAAATTAAAAAAAAAAACACCCTATGCTCATATTTTGGTAATGTACATTGAAGACTGTATTCACATTATTGCCCCAGGATGATTTTAGAAAACTGAAAAATTGATTACTCATTGGCTATTAACCCCTTGATCACCATCCTTTCTCTTTTTGACACCAGTAAAATGGGGCCTTCAGTCACATTAAAAAGGAAAAATCTGCTTTGGTATATTTTTCTTTACTGATGCTGGATGGGATTCTTTACTCCCAATCTTGCTGCTTCATTGGCTAAGGCCACTGACATTGGAAACTGAAGCAAAATGACAGGTAGAGTAACAAAAATACGAAGAAGCCTCCACTTGGGCAGCTCTTTGTAAACTATATTAACAGCCAAGGGGACACAGTGTTCTGCTGAGCACCGCCCTTTAGTCTTCGGTCTAATTAGCTCTTTTCTATATGCTGAAGATTCCATCCATATATTTCATTGACAACTTGCTGCTGAATAGATAGGCATAAAGAAAGGAATTTGGACCCAAAGATTTAAGAGTATAGCATCTGATTCTTCTTACTTTTTTTCCCTTTTCCAAGTAAGAGGAGAGGAGATAGTGAGACAGACTCCTGCATGCGCCCTGACCAGGATCCACCCAGCAACCCCATCTGGGGCTGATGCTCAAATCAACAGAGCTATCCTCAGCACCCAGGGCCACACTCAAACCAATCAAGCTACTGGCTACAGGAGGGAAAGAGGGAGAGAAAGGGGAAAGGGAGGAGGAGAGAAGCAGATGGTCACTTCTCTTGTGTGCCCTGACAGGAAATCAAAACTGGGATGTCTGTATACTGGGTCTAACACTCTATCCATTGTACCACCAGCCAGGGCCTTGCTTTTTATTTATTTTTTATTTAGTGAGAGGAGGGGAGTCAGAGACAGACTCTTGCATGAGCCCTGGCTGGGATCCACCTGGCAAGCCCAATCGGGGGCAATGCTCTGCTCATCTGGGGCATTGCTCCGTTTTAACCGGAGCCATTTCTTAGTGCTGAGGCAGAGGTCATGGAGCTATCCTCAGTGCCTGGGTCCAATTTGCTCTAATTGAGTCATGGCTGCAGGAGAGGAGAGGAAGAGAGAGAGAAGCAATTAGGGAAGGGGGAGAGAAGCAGATGGGCACCTCTCGGTGTGTCCTCATCCAGAATTGAACATTTATAGCTGAGAAAACACAACTGCAACAAAATTTTATACAGCTAAAAGAGTTTCCACTTTTGACCATTATCACCATCTGTCTTGAGCTGAGCAGTGACAATGGGGATGACTATCACCTGCTTTGGGATCCTGTTTGTGTAGGAATTTCTAAAGTCCCTAATCTTACCCAGAATCTACAGTCACCAGGGAGAGAAAAAGAAAAGAAAAATCTATGTACTTTGCTTCAATTAGAGCATCTTACAAGATAAAGGCAAATGTTACTGTTCCCTAGAGGAGCAGATGAAGGCAAAGGTGAATGGGAGCTGGTTAAGTTGGGAATTAGCAAACAGAACCAAATCAGGGACTAGCCAGGCGCAGCAAGGAAGCCTTGAAAACCCATGACTGGAAGGCAGAACTCCACTCTGAATAGTCACAGGCACGCCTGGAGGTTCTTAGGGTAACATCCACTTTCTGTAAAAACGAAGAGGAAGAACATAGATAAGGAGAAGAGACTGATGATTGACAGAGGAGAGAGGGGTTGGGGGACTGGGTGAAAAGGTGAAGGAATTAAGAAATATAAAGGGGTAGTAACAAAATAGTCACAGGGATGTGAAGTACAGCACAGGGAGTAGAGTCAGTAACATTCTGGGTACTGGAAATATCAGGGGAACACTTTGCAAAGCATAGGATTGTCTAATCACATTGGTGCATACCTGAAACTAATACAGAATAATATTGAATGGCAATTGTGATTGAGAAATACAATAAACACGCGTGCGCACACACAGACACACACAGAGGCATAGCCAGTGCCCTATCAGATCAGGGCTTGAAAGGGAAGGGAAACAGAGGGACAGCCCTCCTCAGTGCTCATCTAGGATGTTTTAAAGACACTCATTGGGGGACCTGAATTTCAATATAAGTTTAAATGGGAAGCTAATCAGTTGCCTTCCCTGATACGCTCTGCGCTCCCAGTAGAAAGCGCAGGGCGGTTTTCTCGGAGAGGTGCGCCCAGAGCTACCCGCTGACTGCCCTCATCACACATCGCCTCGGTGCCAATCGGCTCGTCGCCACGCCTCCTCTGCTAAGCGACAGTGTCATTCCAACCACGTGAAGACGGGCTCCTTGCAATAGCACTTAGATTTCAGCCTCTGATTTTAATGCCTGCATGAATCTGTTTAAAGCAGCTTGAGAAAAATTTACCTGCAACCTGGGCATCTAATTCTTTCCTGAGAAAAGTCACCTACATTTAACAGAGGCAGCTGTGGACACAGGCAGATGGGTGGCTGTTTGAAATTTAGAAAGAAATAGAGCTACCTGGCCCAAATATTACATTCAACATTTTTATTTTTAGCTCAAAGCCCTTTAGTTGAGTTAAAACAACATCTCCTCAAGGCTTGAACTGACGTATAAATATGATACCTGGGAGGGGAAATGTTCTAAATTATTCAAGTTTACTAATATATTAGCAACGATTAGTTTTGCTAATTAGAAAAGTATATCCTTCAAATGCAGTGCCCAGAAAGACCAGAACATACCCTTTTGGCTGGTTGTTGGAATTGAGAAGAGGGAGAGGAAAGACCCAGCATCCAAGGTCTTCACCAGAGAGGACGCACGGAACGTCAGCTGGGCATGTTCCCAATGTCAGGAGCTTTTATTTATTTTAGTTAATCTTTATAACAGCCTTATGAGGTAGGTGTTAGCATCCTCAGCTTGCGGACAAGGAAACGAAAGCTCAGATAGCTTAAATAACTGAGTGGAAGCAGAACCAAGAGTTAAGACCTAGTTTCTTAGATACCAAAGCTGGTGCCCCAGCAAATGTCTGAGGGATCCGGGAGCTGCCAGTGAGCATGTCAATCTAATAACAGCCTTTGAGTTCCCATTCTTCCAAACCCCAGAGAGGGAGGAGGCAAAGGGGAGATACCCGCAAAGTCTCAGACAATCTGGGCTACAGTAGGTCTGCATAGAGAGACCGCTTATCAATATACTGTTATAAAAGGTCATGCTTTCTAGAGCAGGGGTCCCCAAACTTTTTACACAGGGGCCAGTTCACTGTCCCTCAGACCATTGGAGGGCCGGACTATAAAAAAAACTATGAACAAATCCCTATGCACACTGCACATATCTTATTTTAAAGTAAAAAAAAAAAAAAAAAAAAAAAAAAAAAAAAAAAAAAACAGGAACAAATACAATATTTAAAATAAAGAACAAGTAAATTTAACTCAACAAACTGACCAGTATTTCAATGGGAACTATGCTCCTCTCACTGACCACCAGTGAAAGAGGTGCCCCTTCCGGAAGTGCGGCGGGGGCCAGATAAATGGCCTCAGGGGGCCGCATGCGGCCCACCGGCCGTAGTTTGGGGACCCCTGTTTTAGAGTGATGGAAATAGATATCTTGACTCAAATGCTGGTTATACATTTGTCACAATTCATCTAACTGTCCACTTAGGACCTATATACTTGGCAGCATAAAATTATAATATGAAAATAAGTAATAAGTTTACTTAAATCAAACCACTTCCAAAACCAACTTCAAGAGCCTAGGCTAGCCCTTACTTTCTTATTTGGTCAGAGCAGAAAAAACCAATTTCCTTGTTTAAGAAACTAAGGCCAGTATTTAAGATTTATACAGAACTCTCACAGATATCAGAAAAGAATATTTTTAATAGGGTCTATGGGAGTTGGTGTTCTGATATCTTATACCTAAACATAATGACAACCATGACAGGAATTCATGCCAAAAAAAAAAGTCTCTGCTAATGGTCCTAGATAAAGAAAATCAATGTTAATTTTATAAGCATTAATTTATTATCCCGCATGCAAAGTAAATCCATGCATCCCTTGAGTGTCAAATTCATTGAAAAATAATGCTAATCAGATTCTCTTTTAAAAATCTAAATACACTAAAATAAGACTTGTAGGGCAATGCTTGTAGAACAATGTAATTATTGTGGTCTTCATACAGTTGCTTGTTAATTGACTACTGAAATTGAAAAGCATTTTTATAATTAATCTCAAGCCATTTCCAATTATAAATTTGATAGAGTGAAACTGATTCATCTACAAAAGCAACTGAAGGTAAAAGCTTGTTTGGGAGAATGGATATTTTCTGTGACAATCCAGGCAAGTTGCCTAATCAATATTTAGATTTTGAAACCCTGTGCACAAAGGGAGTGAAGTGAAGGCAGTACAAACACATTGTTTCAAGCTCTCCTTTGAATAAGTTAAAAAAAGATGAAATTTGGGAGGAAAAGAACTCTGTGTGATTATATGTACTGTAGAATTTGTCCAGACAGCTCAAGACAAGCCCTGAGGCTGAACAGCATGTCAATTGCCATAGAAACTCTTTATTCCTCAATGGATTAAATTTGTCATAGACCACCTTAGGTGCCAAAGTCTTAAAAATAGACAAAGACTATGGTGACTAACAATTTGCAATTTGAAGAATACTATGATGACCACCATCTTGCCTAATAATTCTGTGCTCTTTAATTGGCCAAAATGAACCACAGAAATAACACATCTTATTTAATTCTGCAAAGCTAGACACTCAGAAAACCCAAAGACTCCTAGGAAAGGGAGAGGGAGTGGAGGACTGGCTTGTCACCACAAAATATTTCCCATCACCTTTTCAGAAACAAATTAAGTAACACATTTTTTATCATCACCTTGGAGCCACACTGGGCTCTGAGACAATGGGACAGGAACCTTGTGAAGGGGAGTTGGAGAAGCAAGGAAGCAGTGCACTAAAGCACAGGGCACTGTGCAAGCCGTAGCGTGACACCTGGGTCTGTGCCCTTGGAGAACTCTAGGGTCAATGCAGTGGATACTGGAAAGAGGCACCTTCAGAGATACCCAATTTCACTTCCAGAAAAGGTTGGCCCTTGAATTTAACATGCAGAACATGATAGCCAATACTTGGTTTCAATAGTGAAGCTGTTCATAGCATCCCAGCTCCTGGTAAGCTGGACACAGGGCCAAAGTCTAGGAAATAAGGAGACTCAGGTTCAAGTTTTGAATTTGCTACTATACTGTTTGCCCTTTAACTGTGAAGACTTCAGGTTTCCCCTCTGCACCTGTCTGATGAGCTGTCAGGACCTTTCTACTCTAATACTGAATATTCATTTCTTTTCTGACAGAGGTAGGAAGATGGATCCTGGGACAGCACTGGAGAAATGTAAAGAAAATTTTCACCATCTATACATTATTTACATCCTTTCTTCTTAGGCTATTTATTTCACAGATTCTCATGTACCATATGATGGGTTTTAATTGTGTCCCTTTATAATTCATATTTTGAAGTCCTAATCCCCAGGACCTCAGAATGTGAACTTATTTGGGAAAAGGGTAATTTTAGAAGTAATGATTTAAGACGAGGTCATAGGAAAGTAGGCTGCGCCTCAATACAATATGACCGGTATCCTCATGAAAAGGGCACGTGAGGCACAAAGATAAACAACTCATGGAGAACACCACGTGAAGATCAGAGTTATATGGCTGTAAGTCACAGAGTGGATGGAAGCTGGGAGAGAGGCTTGGAACAGATCTTTCCTAGAACCTTCAAAGGGAACGTGGCTCTGCCAGCACCTTGATCTTGGACTTTTAGCCTTGAAAGTGGCGAGGCAAATTTCTGTTGTGTCAGCCACTCAAGTTCAGGTATTCTGTTATGGCCGCTCTACAACTAACACCTTCCCCCACCTTGCTTCTATGTACATCACTTTGCCAGTGAGTTCCCCAATGGTTCTCAAGCAACTTCTCTTACAACTCAAGTTTTGTACTTTCTCCTTCAGGTCAAACTCAATGTTCTTGCCAAGTCATAAGACCTTTATCCATAAATTTGGATGGCCTCTTGCCATTCAATTTTAGTAAGCAGGGTATAGGGTTAAACCATTAACTTCTTTATTCAATCATGAAAATTAAATTTAAGTCGTCCCCCCCCCCCGCCCCACATCCATATGCTCTTCCATTACCTAATATGAAAAATTTGTTTAGAACATTACAACTATGATGGCAGATGAGTGAGCAGTAATAAATAAGACATCCTGGAATAATCACAGGACATTACAACATTTCCAGTACAAACCATTTTCCTCTCAAAGATTGCTAAGCATTTTCTGCTCGGCCCCATGCCAGCTCCCCTTAAAGAATATTGAACCGCATCTGTTGCAACTTAATGTGCCTGTCCGGTAGATTAGATTCTGCACCAACCGTCTTGTCCTTAAAGATAGTGTCAAATCCAGCAGTACTTGTAGAAATTAGGGTTGATGTCTGAGGTAGAGAATATATCAGCCACTTACATTAAAAAGGGGAAAAAAATCCCTTCTAAATAAAAATATAAAGCCGAAGAGTTGGAGGACATAATTTAATTTATAACTGTTGTTTTTATAATGTATAAAACAGCTTTAAGACCAATATCTCTTGGGTACTCAGAGAAAGGAGCCTCTCTCATCACAGAATGGGCACAGACAAGTAGAGTTTGCAATGCTGTGTTAAATTACAGCGACAAATCTGAAAATAAACTATCCCAAATCAGCGCTTCTCAGACTTTCAAATATGAAAGGATGTCTTAAATTGTGTTAAAATGCAGATTTCCAGATTTTCTGGCTCTTTTGGATTCAGTAGAACTTAACAATCTGCATTTTGACCTACAGCTGGGTTCTGGAGCAGGAAATCCGACGATAACCCTTTCAGAATCAGTAATTTTTACTTTATGTAATGTACTTTATGGAATGCTATTTCCAATAAGAAATGTCCCCTTAACTGTCACTTTTTATAATAAACTTTCCTTTTAAGTCAATATTCAAATCAGAAAAAAATTGTCCATCGGATAAATATATTCTGATTTTTGGCTTATAATCTCTGGTCACTATCAATTGTAGTACCACCTCAGTTTAATAAATCAGAGATGTACAGATAATCTCAGTAGGACCAGAACTCTCCTCTGCTCTTGCTCTCTGGTCTGTTGAGCCACTTGAAGAGGCTTAGCATCACCCTACTCATGATGCCCTTAATGAGGGTTCAGTCATCTTGTGAAGGGTGCCTTATCACTAAGTACCAGTATATCTACGATCTGATGTGCTGTGCCTCCCAGAGCAATGGTGAAGAGAGGTTTCTCCCAACATATTTCAGCTCTATCTGCATGGAGAATTTTATCAGTTCTCTTACAACAATGATCTTGTTCGGCAAAAATACTTGCTACCAAATACTGTGGCTGGCTGGCTGGAAACAGGTTGGGAAATGGAATCAGTGTGAGAGAATTTGCTTTGCTCCCTAGACAACTGTTCTTCAGAGAACCTCTCTGTTCCTTCTAAGGTCCTATTGGTTCTTCAAAAAATCCTGATTAAATAAATGCCCAACAGTGGAGGGACCTAAAGGAGGGAAATAATCTAGTAGTTTTCATCATTTTTTGTTAGTGGAAAGGATTGCCTCTATAGGGACTGTCCTAGAAAAGCATAAATAAATCATTATAATAATTATAAGGTAAGGCTAGCGAAGGCAAAGGATATCTAAGTTTATGCCTATTGCTAGGATGGTAGAATGATGCAGGGCTGTGGGATTTGGAGTGAGACAAACTTGAGCTCAGATACCAAGCCTATTGTTAGGTTATATAGAACCATTACTAAACTGCTCTTGGGCCCAGTCATTTCACCTGTATAATGGAGCTAACAGTAGTTACCCTGCAGGATTGTTGTTAGAACTAAATTTATACAGATCCATACATGTTTATGTAATGTATATATGTATATATGTAGAAGATATACACATATACACACCTAGATGCATGTGTGTGTATGTGTATGGTGTATGTGTGTGTATGGTGTATGTGTGTGTATGGTGTATGTGTGTGTGTGAGATAGAGAGAGGGAAAGAGATATAAGCATACTGCCTGGCATGTAGTAAGTGTTCCATAGATGGCAAGGGTAGTAGAAATTTATTATTAGGGTAAGCAATGAGACACAATGAACAATTTAAGCCTCTAACATTCTAATATTTGGGAAATAATTTTCCTTAATGATACCTCATTTTGTTTACTGTGGCTATAATATCCCAAGCATACCAGGAGGTCATTTATTTATTGTTTACTATGTGGCAGCCATCAAGAATACAAAACTAAATGAAGCATAGTAGTCTGGAGTCTACCTCCTTCCAGCTCCTCACTATTGCCACCCCCATCCCATGGGTTCTTCTACTTCTAGGTATTATCATCCTACAGAAACTTTCTTGCTTGCATCTAATTGTTGGATTCAGTGGTATCATGCTTCAATATTATGAGACTATTATTCTAAAACTACCAGGAACAGTATTATTTCTATGCCAAGATGCAATCTAGATTTAAAGGATTTATAAATTAGTTTTGAAAACAAAGGGTTGGGAGACAGTTCTCCATGTTAGTCTCTCCTGATTCTGCTTGTCTTACAAGCAGGACAGGGGTTGCCCTTTGTTCCAGACTTTTTTTTTTTTTCTGAAGCTGGAAACGGGGAGAGACAGTCAGACAGACTCCCACATGCGCCCGACCGGGATCCACCCGGCACGCCCCCCAGGGGCAATGCTCTGCCCACCAGGGGGCGATGCTCTGCCCCTCCAGGGCGTCACTCTGCCGCGACCAGAGCCACTCTAGCGCCTGGGGTAGAGGCCAAGGAGCCATCCCCAGCGCCCGGGCCATCTTTGCTCCAATGAAGCCTTGGCTGCGGGAGGGGAAGAGAGAGAGAGGAAGGAGGGGGGGTGAAGAAGCAAATGGGCGCTTCTCCTATGTGCCCTGGCCGGGAATCAAACCCGGGTCCCCCGCACACCAGGCCGATGCTCTACCGCTGAGCCAACTGGCCAGGGCCTGTTCCAGACTATTTTTAAAGAAAGTTTACACAGTGATTAGACCTGGAAAAAAGAGGGGGGAGGGTCTCCTGGAAAACAGGAAAAATTTGCTAAAAGCCTTGACTGATAAAGGTGGTGTCTTCCTTCAGAGCAAGGATAAAGCATGCTTACTACTCATCAGAAAAGATTTAGCTTCCCTAAGCTCAGGATTCCTTCCCTGGGTCACAACCCATTGTGTGGGCAGGTGTCATGGGGCCCTCTTCCCCGCGCTCTTAAGAACCAGTACAGAAATGTTCCTACTCTGGTGGCTGTTACTGTTGCCAGGGGAAACAGTCCTTCATCTCGGACCCAGAGTTTCCGCCTTCCAGCAGCACCCAGGAAACTGTGGCAGGCTACCTTGTAGCTTGCAGGTAGGATCACCTCTCAGACATTTCCTGGTTCCTGATACAAACTAGCGGGTAGGACTGCACACATCAATATTTTGGGTAGCAGCAACTTTTCTTTCAACTCCAGTTTAGCTTCTCGTGTCTTGTGTGGATGACTCCATGTTTAGCCTGTGGTCAACTTTGCGCCCTCGGGGATCCCTCCGGCTACCTTTCTTTAGCCTGAGGGATAAACATTGAAGTAAAATTTCAAATTGAACTGGTTTTTCCTTCCTTTTCCGAGTTTGGTTGGAGCTGTAAGGTCATTATTTTTAAAGCATCAGTTTCAGATAATGTTCTGAGAAAGGGGAGAAAAGAAGGAAGGAGAAGAAGGCAGAAAGAGAAGAAAAGGAAGAATGAATGTGTAGCTTCTCTTTTCTTTTTTTTAATGAGTAAATGGATGACTTGGCAACATTAAAAAACACTTCTATTCACATCTTTTCTGAAATTTTCCAAAAGCTTCAAAATACTCTTACCTGATCCTTGGTTATTGGAAGAGCTATAAAATAATTTGGGGGCTCTCTCCTTTTTATCATTTTTAAATTCTTTTTACTATGTCACTGTCTGCCTATCATAGGCCTCTGGACTTGACCAACCAAGTCTTCCGCATGCTGAGGGAGAAGAGCTTCAGTCTGCGAGGTGTGTGAGCTGGGCTTTCCTTGCCCGAGGGCAGCAACCTTGTTATCCCTCCATTGCTTTTATTTCACTTTCTTCACATCACATTCTTGTGAACCAATCAGGTACTAGAGACTCAGTTTCCTTTCATCTCATGCTATGGTCATAAGTGTGTTTCTTAATTTTTTTCCCTTAAGTGTGAAGTGGAGAGGCAGAGAGACAGACTCTCACATGTGCCCCAATGGGAATCCACGTGGCAAGTCTCCTATGGGACAATGCTCTACCATCTGGGGCTGTTGCTCTGTTGCTCAGCAACTAAGCTATTTTAGTGCCTGAGGTGAGGCCATGGAACCATCCTCAGCACCTGGGGCCAACTTGCTCCAATCAAGCCATGACTGCAGGAGGAAGAGAGAGAGAGAGAGAGAGAGAGAGAGAAGGGTGAGGCTGAGGAGTGGAGAATCAGATGGTCACTTCTCTTATGTGTCCTGACCAGGAATCTAACCCAGGACATCCACATGCTGGGCCAAAGCTCTACCACTGAACCAACCAGCCAGGGCTTGTGTTTCTGAAACTCTGTTTCTGCCTAACCAGCTCTTGAATCAAATTCTTCATTATTCTTAATGCTGCAGAAGTTTTCCTGCTCCATAAGAGCTTTTCCTGTAATTCTTGCTCCTGCCTCAAGACTCTTAAAATAGTCAAAGACTGGCACTTCCCCTTTTGCCACAGGGAACTCAGGAGCTGCCATCTGGGCCCTGGGAAGCCACAACCATCAGGGATGCTTCCTGCAGAGACGGCCTCCTCTTGACCATGGTGCTGCTGCTCCATCACCTGCGGGACTGTCCTATCAGAGGCTGTCTCACTTGCTTTTGGGAGCTTCTCTCTTTGAGGTTTCCATTGAGCATTCATTGTGGTACTTGATCCCCCAGACCAGTGGTCCCCAATCCCCAGGTCGTGGATCAGTACCGGTCCGTGGGCCATTTGGTACCGGTCTGCAGAGAAAGAATAAATAACTTACATTATTTTCGTTTTATTTATATTTAAGTCTGAACAATGTTTTATTTATTTATTTTTGTTTGTTTGTTTGTTTTGCACTTTTCTGAAGCTGGAAACAGGGAGAGACAGTCAGACAGACTCCCGCATGCGCCCGACTGGGATCCACCTGGCACGCCCACCATGGGGCGATGCTCTGCCCACCAGGGGGGCGATGCTCTGCCCATCCTGGGCGTCGCCATGTTGCGACCAGAGCCACTCTAGCGCCTGAGGCAGAAGCCACAGAGCCATCCCCAGCGCCCGGGCCATCTTTGCTCCAATGGAGCCTTGGCTGCGGGAGGGGAAGAGAGAGAGACAGAGAGGAAGGCGCGGCAGAGGGGTGGAGAAGCCAATGGGTGCTTCTCCCGTGTGCCCTGGCCAGGAATCGAACCCGGGTCCTCCACACGCTAGGCCGACGCTCTACCGCTGAGCCAACCGGCCAGGGCCCAATGTTTTATTTTTAAAAAATAACCAGATTCCCTCTGTTACATCCGTCTAAGACTCACTCTTGACGCTTGTCTCGGTCACATGATACATTTATCCGTCCCACCCTAAAGGCCGATTCGTGAAAATATTTTTTGACATTAAACCGGTTCGTGGCCCAAAAAAGGTTGGGACCACTGCCCTAGACCTTCCTACTGGGGCCTTTCTAGACCTTCTTTTTCTTGAAATGACTGTTGAACCAACTGTTCTGTGTTTGTACTTTACTGCTACAGCTTCTGAGCACTGTTTTTACTTGGTCAGCAATTGCTAGGCAACTCCTCCAGAAATCGGTGACCCTTGAGTGTCCTAGCCACAACCAAGTCCAGCTTCCCCTGGACTTGTTAGGATTGGCTTCCCCTGCTGCAGTGCCAAGCTGTGCTCCTGCTCTGTCAAAACTCTCTCCTGCCTGTTCTTGCTGTATTACCTGCTGGAACTCCTCCAATGGGACCGATCGTGCCATTCTGACACCCTGACAACTGCTTCCAAGTCTCCCTCTTGCCGCCAGCACATTAATGTCACCATTTCCTTTTCCAAGAACATAAACACTATATTTAACCTCTCTTGGACATATCATGTCTTGGAATCCTCAGCCCTTCTTTGTCACAGATTTACTGCCATGTTTCACTAAGGCCTTGTGTTTCTTTTTTCTTTACCTTTTCGTGAGCTGGCTCCTTGGCATGGGTTACATATCACACCTTTTTTTCCCAGAACCACAGAGTTTTTCTACTTTTTGTTTTCTCCTCAATTTGTATGAGGTGAAAATTCTGGTGAGTAGAACTGGGCTTTCCTGGTTTGGGCATATAGAATGGCTATAGCCTATCACGCTGCCACTCCTTCCGGTGGCTCTGCAATCTTGTAGGGTGACATCTGCTCAGTCCAGCCTGGTGCTGCCTCATCACATCTTTGCAATTCAGTAATATCTGCAGAATGTAGACTATCTTTTCTTGAGTAATTTTCTTGTCTTATCACTGTGTTTTAAATTAATTCTACCTCTGGCCTGGTGTACAGGACTCCCGGGTTTGATTCCCGGCCAGGGCACACAGGAGAAGCGCCCATCTGCTTCTCCACCCCTCCCCCTCTCCTTCCTCTCTGTCTCTCTCTTCCCCTCCCGTAGCTGAGGCTCCATTGGAGCAAAAGATGGCCCAAGTGCTGAGGATGGCTCTGTGGCCTCTGCCTCAGGTGCTAGGATGGCTCTGGATGCAACAGAGCGATGCCCCAGAGGGGCAGAGCATCGCCCCGTGGTGGCCATGCTGGGTGGATCCCGGTTGGGCACATGCGGGAGTCTGTCTGACTGCCTCCCTGATTCCAGCTTCGGAAAAATGCAAAAAAAATAAAAAATAAATAAATAAATAAATAAATTTTTCCTCTTGAACATTGAAGGAACACCTTTCCTCCACCAAATCTGTCCAATGGTAATATTGCCGATGCTTTGGGTCTGCAATATTCAGAACCTCATTGTTCTGCCCCACAAGGTGCTGATTCATCAGATTTTGCCTCGAGCACAGTTGTTCTGTTGCTTCCATCTCCTGAAGGCTCCCTTCCTTCTGGAAGTGGTACTGATACTCCTAAGTCAAGCCATTTTCCTCAGTAAGTGGTGCAGGACAAATGAATAGCTACATGCAAAAAAAAATGGAACTAGACCTTTATCTCACACTGCATATAAAAATCAACTCCAAGTGGATCAGGGACCTAATGGTAGAACATAAAACTATAAAATTCATTGAAGAAATCATAAGGGTAAATCTTCATAACCTGGGATTTGACAAAGAATTCTTAGATATGGGCCTGACCTGTGGTGGCGCAGTGGATAAAGCATCGACCTGGAAATACTGAGGTTGCCGGTTCGAAACCCTGGGCTTGCCTGGTCAAGGCACATATGGGAGTTGATGCTTCCAGCTCCTTCCCCCTTTCTCTCTCTCTGTCTCTCCTCTCTCCCTCTCCCTCTGTCTCTCCTCTCCTCTCTAAAATGAATAAATTAAAAAAAAATGAAAGAATTCTTAGATATGACACCAAAATCATGAGCAAAAACAACAATAATAACAACAAAAAATGAATTTTATTATAATTTTAAAAGGTTGTGCTTTAAAAGACACTACCAAGAATGTAAAATATTTGCAGAGTGGGAAAATATTGGCCATGTATCTGATTAGGCACTTATATGTAGAATTTATAAAAAACTCTTACAAGTCAATAATAGAAAGATAAATATCCTAATTTAAAAATGTGAAAAAAGCCTGACCAGGCAGTGGTACAGTGGATAGAGCGTTGGACTGGGATGCATAGATACCCGGTTCAAAACCCCAAGGTCACCGGCTTGAGCACGGTCTCATCCGGCTTGAGCTTGGGCTCACCAGATTGAGCATGGGGTTGCTGCCTTGAGCATGGGATCAAAAACATGACCCCATGGTCACTGGCTTGAGCCCAAGGTCTCTGGCTTGAGTAAGGGGTCATTCTGCTCTGTTGTAGCTCCCCAGTGAAGGCACATATGAGAAAGTAATCATGAGCAATGAACAATGAAAGTAATGAAAAAGCAATGAACAACAAAGGAGCCACAGCAAAGAATTGGTGCTTCTCATCTTTCTCCCTTCCTGTCCCTATCGGTCCCTCTCTCTGTCTCTGTCACAAAAATTAAAAAAAGATTGGAATACACATTCCTCCAATAAAGATGTACAAATAGCCAATAAGCACATGAAAAGATGTTTGACATCTTAGTCATGAGGAAAATGCAAATCAAAACCACAATATGATATCACCTTGCACAGAGGTGAATTTAACAGCGGGCGCACCAGGCACGTACTCTGGGCCCTGCAACTTCTGAAGGGCTCCGCAAAACCCCAACTTTCCACTTTTTTTGAATGACACCAAGTTTGGTTTCATATGTGCAATTTTTAACATTAATAGTACATAATGTTATTTATTTTTAAAAAAATATGGTTAACATGTATTTTGTTTTTGCAGTCTCTCTCTTTTTTTTTAAGGGGACCAATATTTTCTTCTGCTTCCAGGGCCACAACCGACCTTAATCCATCTCTGACTTGACACCCACAGGGATGACTACAATCTAAAAGTCAGCTAACTAATAACAAGTTTGGTGAGAAGTGAAGAAATCAGAACCTCCATACACTGCTGGTGCGAATGTAAAATGGTGCAGTCATTTAAAAATCAGTCTGGTTTTTCCTCAAATAATTAAACACAGAGTTATCATATAACCCAGTAATTCTCTTCCTAAGTATATAGTCAAGAGAAATTGAAACACATCTCTACAGAAAAACTTGTACACAGATGCTTATGGCATTATTATTATTATTATTATTATTATTATTTTAGGTAAGAGGAGGGGAGATAATGAGGCAGACTGTGGCATGTGATCTGGCCTGGATCCACCTGGCAACCACTGTCTGGGGCTGATGCTGGAGTACCGAGCTATTTATAGCACCTGAAGTTGATATGCTCTGAGTAGCGCCCAATGCCATGCTCAGACAAATTGAGCCACTGGCTGCAGGAGGGAAAGAGGGAGAAAATGGGAAGAAGGAGTGGGGGAGAAGCAGAGGATTCCTTTCCCTGTGTGCCCTGAATAGGAATCAAATCTGGTACATCCATATGCCAGGCCGATGCTCTATTCACTGAGCCACAGGTCAGGGCCATAAGCATTATTTATAATATTCAAAAGCTGGAAACAACCCAAATGTTCAAAAGATAAATGGAAAAACAAAATGTGATATAGCCATATCATGGAATATTATTTGGTCATAAAAAGGAATCACACTAATCCATGCTACAGTGAGGAGGAACCCTGAAAACATTACACTAAGTGAAAGAAGCCAGGATCCACATGAAAGTATAGAACAAGGAACTCTGTAGAGACAGGAAGCAGATTTGTGGTTGATTAAGGCTGGAGGGAGGTGACAGTTAAAGTGTACAGAGTTTCTAACTGCGGTAAGCAAAATGTTCTAAAACTGACTGTGGCAATGGCTCATATATCTTTAAATATGCTAAAAATGATTGAATTGTACAGTTTGAGTGAATTGTATGTTGTGTGAATTATCTCTCAATTAAGCTATTTATAAAAAAATGTAGAGTTCAAATGGAAGTTAATATTATATATTTTTATTACTGCCTGATTTATATTACATTTAAAAGTCTAATTATGTAATGCCATCATGACACTCAGAAATCAACTTTTTTAATGCTTAAAGAAATCATTAAAATTATAAATTTCATTGAGATCTTTGGGGGACAAGGAATTTTCTTAGATTATTGTTGTAAGAAATTATCATCTTATGAACTGTGTTATTTAAAATCGAGAGATACAGTAATTGGTTCTACTTTATTGAAAATCTTTATTCTTCATATTAGCCTAATGGTCTCTTTTCTTAGCAGCACGGTCATTTTAAAGTGTGCTCAGCTTGTGGTTTGATGTCCTCACAAATGTGTGCCAGTTTGTTATACTTTGCTCACATCATCCTCCTAACGCACATGTTATGTAATATTTATTCTTTTCAAGTGTGAGATGAAATCATTTTGCAGAAATGAAAGAACTTTTAGATAGGATTGGAATTGTAGCCACAACTATAGAAAAATAATATCTTCCTTGGCTATGGGCAGACTTAATAGCTTTTTTCCTTCGGGTCAAAAGATTTTGGTATTGTAGATTTTAAACCAAAATGAATGCTTGTTCCAGGAAAATGATGCCCAAAGAAGAAATGGGGAAGAGTCAGCACAGAAATGGCCAGATACACACTATCAGCTATTTCCCATTGGTATTCATCAACAAAAGCTGGACCCCAGTCCATTCCTGGTCTAAGCTCAGCTGAAGATGAAAGAGATAAAATGATACTCAAGCTGCTTTTCTAGAAGGATACACAGATGGCTCCAACTAAGCAAATCTGTGTCTATATTCCCCAGGTAAGACCATTTATTAGTCTGGGATTATAGTCTAAGAAAAGGGTAGAATATGCAGTAGAGATGTATTAATAAGTAATATTACATGCTGCTTGCAGATAAGAAGCCTGAGAATTACTTCTAAGTTATTCTGTTTTTCTGTTCTTGCATCATGAACTAATTCTTAACTGTTGGAATCCATGGGAGTCTGAAAAGACCAGAGTAACAGGCTTTATTGAAAGGAAGAAAGGAACCCTGCTGGGCACTTCTCCCGGGGAGGAGAGCACCAGTACAAGCTAAGGGGATGAATTTATAGGGTAAAAGGAGAGTCTCGAGCAAATGGGTGTTGAATCAAAAGTCCCGGTATGTCCAGAATGCTCCTCCTTGGGGGACTTTCCAGCTTCTTGGAATTCCTCTGTCTCAGGGGTGATAGTCCAGTAAGTAAGGGTGAGGTCTGACAGATAAGTAGAACATCAAGAGGGCAGTTTGGAATCCCTAGTAAATTCATGTATTTATCATTAACAGTTCCAAATAAAACACCATTCAAATGATTTGAACAGATATTTGTACAACTATGTTCATGGCAGCATTATTCACAGTAGCCAGAGGCTGTCTGTTGCTGGGTAAATGGATAAACAAAATGTGTTCTATACATACAATAGATTATTCAGTCTTAAAAAGGAAGAAAATTCTGACAGATGCTGCAAAATGGGTGAATCATGAGAAAAGTATGGTAAGTGAAATAAGCCAGTCACGAAAAGCTAAATATTGTATGATTTCCACTTATATGAGGTACTTAGAGTAGTCAAACTCATAGAGAAAGAAAGTAGAATGGTGGTTGCCAAGGGCTGTGGGAAGCAGGGAGTGGGGATCTATTCTTTAATGGATAGAAAGCTTCAGCTAGGAAAAGTGAAATTCTGGAGGTATATAGTGGTGTTGGTTGCACAGCAACTGTGGTTATACTTGATACTACTGAACTGTATACTTTAAAATGGTTAAATAGTTAAATTTTATGTTATATATCTTATCACAATAAAAATATTTTAATGTATATATTAATATTTACATAAATATAAATTTTACATACATTTAAATTTTATTTTAACATTATATAAATATGCAGATTTTAATATATATAATTAAAAACATGTAACAATAATATTCAAGGAGCTCAGCTATGTCAACTGAGGTGCTGATTCTACCCCCATACTATCCTGACAATTTAGAAGTGGGATAGTTCAGAGGGAGGCTCATAATTAACATAACAATTCAGTAAATGATGGTTTATAGATTTTCCCCAGTTACCTGCTGCTTCTCTGGTCCTTGCCCGAAACACAAGATACATATATATGTTGCTGCTTTCCTTTCCTTTGGCAGATGAGGCTTTCTTGAACTTAATGCTTAGTGACTTTTAACATATGTGGTGTAATCTAAAAGAAAATAATCAATGAGCCTTCCAAGTCCCTTAAGATGCCTCGACCAAACTCAGGCTACATCGGATGAGAAGTTCACAAACTGTAGGCATCTGGGGCTCTGGAGGTTTTGTGTCACGGAGCATGGCCCAAGGGGTGCCCTCACTGGATAATCAGAGCTCTTTCCCAAGACACAATCTATTGATCCAGAAAGGATTTTCAGGAAGACTTAATCAAGTCCCATTAACCAGATCCTTCAAATAGAATTCTTTATTTGACAGTAATTTTATACAAGATTCAAATACAAAGTTGTAAGAAACTGTCAAAACAACCCTACAAAAATCAAGTGCTTGACATTGATTGTTGATAGATAATTGGAAGGGACTCCAGGTTCCACAACTCCTAGGGGAGGCTCTGTTGTAAGGTACCAAAAGCTGAAAATTGATAATAATATTCTAGGAGGAAAGCTCAGGCATTCCTATCAGGCTTTCCTGTCCCAGCCCTCCTTTAGGGAGGGGAGGGAGAAGAATGTAGAAGTTTCTGGCTTGCAAGAACAATGGGCCATTCAGCTTTAAATCTAAAATAAAAGTTAACCTAGAAACTTCTTCTCTTTCAATAGGAGGCAGCATTTACATACCACCTTGCATTGATTGTAGTTCCTCCCCCTTCCTGGAATCTTGAGGGTAAAATATTCTAGGCTAGTAAGGGAAGTGAACCCTAAAAGATTTGTAAATATCTTTGTGTTACCTTAAAAGTCTTAAATGTTTCTGTGTATCCCCTAAACAAATGTTGTCAGCCATGATGTCATGCTCTTCCCCGCCCATGTGTGAGCAAGGGTATATAAGCAGCCCCTGAACTATTTTTGGATTGCACACAATTTGGGTCTGTTGCCCTGTGTCAGCCATATGTGGCTGGCATATTTAATAAATCTCCTCCTTTAATAAAACTTTTCAAAAACTTAATTGGACTACGTGCCTCTACAAACACCCACGGAATTGTGGATTTATTCAATAGATACTTTACAACAGCTCTCACGGACCTATCACCATTGTCCTTTTCTAAGTCAGCATGGTTCCCAAACTACAGCCCCCAGCCATCAGCTGGAAAGTTGGAAGAAATGCAGGTACTAGGACCTCATCCCAGGCCTGCCCCTTTAGAATCTCTGGGGATTGGAATGGAGGTGTGAGGTGGGGATTGGGGCTCAGCTTTCCAGGTGATTCTAATGGGAGCTTCTGCTATACACATGGTAAATTATATCTCTAAAAGAGACTCCAATGCATGTCAAGATACAAAATATGTTCTGAAACACAGATTCTAATTATATACCATACAGGCTTAACATTCAAGTAAATTGTCTTACATTCTAGCTGCTTCAAAAATGCCGACACTCAGGGAGGTTTGATAAAAACCTAAAGCAGTTGGAGAACTCACTGCATTTGTAACTATTGCATAACGTTAGGTTTCTCAAGGTGAACTGTTAATCAGGTCATTGTCATAGAGTTCACTTCCAGCTATCATCACCAAGGAACTGGAATACTTTCTTAAAGTGAACATTTTAATTAAAAGTCAGGAAACATCTACTCCTTTTTCCAAACCACCAGCACAGGACTGCTGGCTTTTTAATAAAAGCCATTGTGTTTTAAAGAAAGAAAGAGAGAAAGACTTGCTTC
The DNA here is from genome assembly GCF_036850765.1 of Saccopteryx bilineata. Lineage (NCBI taxonomy): Eukaryota > Metazoa > Chordata > Mammalia > Chiroptera > Emballonuridae > Saccopteryx > Saccopteryx bilineata. The sequence goes on along the minus strand of NC_089500.1, from coordinate 53,869,828 downwards.
ATCATTAAGATCCTAATTTCGTTACTTAACTAGTGAGTTCTGTTCTGACAACTTTGCGAACACCAGTTCACTAGGTTTGTGCCTTTAATTTTCCGACCTTAGTTCATTTGAGAAGCACATTTTCAGCAAGTTTTCACTCAATTCTCACATTTTCTGGTTTAGCCAAATCAGCCACTAGAAGCTTACACAGGATTAAAACATTAGCATTCCCTTACATCTTGGTCCAAGGATAAATTCTCCATATAGCTAAATTCAGCACAAACTACTGACGTGCTGATGAGACCCCAGAGATGGACTTTCTGTGAAGCTGGCCCCGGATATATTGGCCAGAGAGCACAGAAAACTAGTATTCAAGGTATCCAAGTTAGGATGAGAGCCATCTCTTTTGTCGGCTCTATCTTTAACCTGAGGGGTTGCATTTCCGCTTCATTCATAGATGGAAGGGAGACCCGTGGCAAGGCTTCTGTCAGGACATGAGACCAACTTCAGGGACCCTCCTCTCCTGCAAGCACTTTCCTTACCATCCACCAGCACTGCCCACCCTGTCCTTCCACTTCCGCCTCGTCGTCTCCCAGGAGCACCTGCGACTGATCGTGTTTCATGAGGAATAAACAGGTGTCCCTTATGAACGGAATGCGAACTGCTTGGCAAATCTGAAGTTAAATAGAGAGCCCCCAAAGTGAAGCATTTGGAAGGAAAAACTCTGTTCAAAATATGCTCAAGGGGAGCAGACTTGTTTAATTTAAGGAGACATGGAGGAGTTTGTTTTATCAGCAAAATACCTGAAGGTATTGTGCCCCCATGTAAGACGTTTTAATTCCCAAAACGTTAGCCGCAGGAGGTGATGGTCAACTCAGCTGCTGGAGGTGATGATCTGACAAAAGGAGGGAAAACATTTAACAGTTTTGCAGAGTATATCTATTGGGCCCACGCGATTTCTATTTCATTAACTCCAACTACACTTGCGGGTGTTTGTCCGTCTTCTACTCTTGGGTCGCTGTCCCTAGTTTTGATAAGAATTGCTTTCTATAGCTCTAGTAAAACTACATTATAATGCTATTTTTTTAGTCTTATTAATTATCACTTTATTAGCTTAATTATTTTGTTCATTACTTAATTAAGCTAAATTCTACTTTAATGCTATATTTGTTGTCCTGAACAGCCTTATGTTCTGCAAAATTACATGCTAAAAGCTATAGGACTTACTGAAAAAAAAAATAGGGTTGAAGTAGACCACTCAAAAACTATAGAACTTTGTAACCAAAGAAGTAACAAAAATAATAGCAACTCCTCAAAGAAGTAACAAAAATAATAGCAACTCCTTTTAAAAACAGTAGCACAGTTAAATCTCCACAGGCATTTGCATCTAGATTCACAGACCAGACATCATAGCTGCCTGGGATTCATATTTCCTCCTTCAAGCTGTCAGTCCTTTAAAGACATTTGCACTGATAAGAGACCAGTTTCATCTACATAAAACATATGCTCTGGAGGTAACCTTCTATATCAGTCAATATTTTTTGACTCAGGAAAAGAAGCCTTTGTAAATCTTCATCTGCACTTGCAGCTTCCCCAGGTAGTGTAACATGTGCACTGGTTCTTAAACTGTGGCCCTCAGATGCTTCAGTATCATGCAGACGTTTGTTAGAAATGGAAATCCTTTAACTGTCCTCTGGACCTGCAGAATCCTAAAGCCCTGGGGAAAGAGGAGGAGCCAGCAATCTGTGTTTTAACAAAATTTCCAGGTGATTCTAATGCAGCTGATGGCTCAGAACAACTGACATACTGAAAAATGTCACCTTTCCTGATGTCATTATAGCAGCCAATTCTTGCAGAAGGTGTTTTTGCAAGACTGCAGCTTGTTCGTTGTCTTCAATATTGCAAAGACTTTTATTTAATTGTGAGAAAGCTGGCTCCTGATCTTGTCAGAACATTAGCACATGGGAAAAGCCACCTACATGCCAAAATGACGTGTGTGTTAAATGGATGTCAATTCCCTCTCTACTGATCAATTGCACAGGAACTGAGTCATATTAAAGAATATTGTGTGTTCTAAACAGACTATGTGCTGGATGTGGGTGGAAGAGCAGTGGCTTTAGAGCAGGGGTCCCCAAACTACGGCCCGCGGGCTGCATGCGTCCCCCTGAGGCCATTTATCCAGCCTCCGCCGCACTTCCAGAAGGGGCACCTCTTTCATTGGTGGTCAGTGAGAGGAGCATAGTTCCCATTGAAATACTGGTCAGTTTGTTGATTTAAATTTACTTGTTCTTTATTTAAAATATTGTATTTGTTCCCGTTCTGTTTTTTTTTTTACTTTAAAATAAGATATGTGCAGTGTGCATAGGGATTTGTTCATAGTTTTCTTTATAGTCCGGCCCTCCAACGGTCTGAGGGACAGTGAACTGGCCCCCTGTGTAAAAAGTTTGGGGACCCCTGCTTTAGAGCCTAGTTGAACTGTGCATGAAAAGTCACTTAGCCTCCCAGATGTCTCCTCTTCCATCTGCAAAGTGGGTATAGCAATCCTGTATCATGGAGTAGCACTGTATCTAATAGAGATGGTCTCTGTAAAATGTCTAGCATATGGTAGACACTTAAATACATCCTAATTCTCTGCCCTGCCCTTCAGTGTTTTCCTTATGAAACAACTTTTATAAAAAGAAAATTAAAAATAAAAGCTAAATACATTTGTACAGATCTGATCTCTAATTTCCTTCAAGATTGCTCTCTTCTTTCATGGATAGGTTCTTATCGGTCTTAAATCTTAAAAGATCTTGGGCTGTGATGTGCAACGTCAATCAAATCAAAAGTAAGACAGACTTCAAGCTGACTAATGGGATTGAGGGTGATTGCATCACTATCTACAAAATCACCAACAGATGTATTAGAAATAAATATAATAATTAATAAATTATAGTAACAATATAATTAAACAATATAAAATTCTATAAGATTTAATAATTATTTGATAATTATGATGTCCCAACATAAAGGATGTTGATGGTTAGACAAATAGTAATAATTTCTTTTAAACATTTGCCAATATTGTAGCAGTAGTGGTAGCAGGAGATGTTAAAGTTGTAATACTAATAATGTTAGCAGCAATGCTTCGCGTTACGTCTCTGAGAGTACAGACAAAGCCCATTATGGCCACAGCTGTATTCCCGGTATTTGACACAGCCCCAGGAATGAAATATGTGTTTAATAAGTGTTTGTTGAATAAATGCATGTCATGTTTTAGGTAATCCAGAGTAATTCCATCTCTATCCTCATAATAACAATACTTGGTAGGCTGAGAAGATTATTAATTCCATTTTATAAATAAATAAGAAGATTTAAAAAGGTAAAATGACAGCTGCAGAAACTCAACAAAAAGAGGTCAAAGTCTCAAAACTACTTACTTGACAAGAGCTTCCGAGTTTCACAACTTACTCAGAATCCACAGAGACACAATCTGCTCTGAAACGTTTAAAGTCTGTAGATGAGTTATCTTCCAAATGTGGCTTTACTTCTTCCCCATAGAAGCCATAGTCGGTGCCAATGTGCAGATGGCTGCCAACATATGCTTCGACTAAAACACTGTCGTCAGAGGTCCCTTGTGGAAGCATTCAAGAGAAGATAAGAGATGAAAATTTTTTATGTGCTTAGAGCTAAGATTTTTTGCCTAATATATTTTTATTTAAAATAAAAAATTCTAGGACTTCTGGCAAAATAGATTATTCTAAGCATGTTGCCATTCCTCTGTCCTCATGAACCTGTGTTCTTAAGAGAGGATCATTTCCATTTGTGTGTGAACTATCTGTGATGGCACTTTTTGTTGTTAGACCAATCAACAGTTTAAGGACATATCAGGCTATGAGCAGACATGCAATAATTTATTAGTATAGATAAAGTATATGTAACTTTCCCAATGAGAATAAGCCAGTAGTTATAGATTTATGGGCAAGAATTAAACAGGAATTGGGGAACTGAGCTAAATCTGTGAGATAAGGAAATCCAAGAGGCAAAGAATCAAACATTACTGAGTTAAGAAAACAGGAGCTGCAATGTTTAACCATACAACTGTCTCTGAATAGGCATGGGATTAAAACAGGTGGCTACAACTTTATAGATAATATGAAAGACAATGAAAAATGCATTTAGACACTCAAGTAGAAAGTGTGAAAAATTATTTATGCAACTTAATTTAGAAATATTCTTGTTCATTCCTCCCAAAAGCATTTAATTATTTTATTTTAGTGCTAGCAAAAGTAAATCATAATAGCAAGTAAAACAGTCTAGTGTAAAATTATATCTATGTGTAAAGGTTTACTTAGAACTTGTACCCAAGTATTCTCTCTTCTTTTTCTTTCTCAGAAGAGGTTTTATTAAAGTAATTTTATTTGATGCTAATATTTACATATAGTTTGACAGAGAGGTGCAGATTCAACATGGAGACCTGGGTCTAAGAGGTCCTCTTGAGAGGGCCAGACATTATTTTGTTTTTGCTGATGCTTGTGGACTTGATTTCAGTTGGTTTAAGGGAGACTTGAAAATCTCTGTATGTCCTTCTGAACAGTTAAAAGAATCAGAAGTCATTATAATTTAGAAACTGCATTAAATAATTTACTATAATGTATTTAAATCTGAAACACTAGGAAGAGGTGTTTTGTTTGTTTTTTGTTTTTGTTTTTTTGTATTTTTCTGAAGCTGGAAACGGGGAGAGACAATCAGACTCCCGCATGCGCCCGACCGGGATTCACCCGGCACGCCCACCAGGGGCTACGCTCTGCCCACCAGGGGGCGATGCTCTGCCCCTCCGGTGCTGTCGCTCTGCCGCGACCAGAGCCACTCTAGCACCTGGGGCAGAGGCCAAGGAGCCATCCCCAGCGCCCGGGCCATCTTTGCTCCAATGGAGCCTTGGCTGCGGAAGGGGAAGAGAGAGACAGAGAGGAAGGGGGGGGGGTGGAGAAGCAAATGGGCGCTTCTCCTATGTGCCCTGGCCGGGAATCGAACCCAGGTTCCCCGCACGCCAGGCCGATGCTCTACCACTGAGCCAACCTGCCAGGGGCTGGTTTTTGTTTTTTAACTGAGAGCTGATCTTGTTGAATAGCGAAAAAATAAAAAGCATTATTTCTTACTTCAAATTTACTTGAAACTAAGGAAATCTTGTTCAATTTTATTCAAATTATGTTCTGGTTCTTTTTGAATGATATACACTATTTGAGAAAATGAGGGAGATGATCACTTCCTGGCTAATAAGCTCATGACAAGGGGCGTGTGTGTGTGTGTGTGTGTGTGTGTGTGTGTGTGTTATAAAGGATGACTTACTTTTGCAAAAGACCACAGTTAGATTGTGGTTCAGGAAATGTGAAGAGTTTTATGTTCAAGTATAGTAGAAATAACCTTAACTAGTAATTGATTTGTGGCACGATTACCATTTTGATTAAGTTAGCCTTTCCTTGTGCCTTAGAGGTGATGAGAGGGTCACACTAATAGCCTTTTGAATTACTGTTTCATGTTTTTGGTACTCGAGTTAAAAAGTTCTTTGAAATCACTACAATATGTCAAAGTCAAGTATTTTATTCAGTTTGGTTTCTAATTAGAGTTAAAAGAGGGCATGCCAGTCACTGGGAAGAAAGATGTGCATTGAACAAAAACAATTCTAACTGGAACTTTTGTTCCTGAAAATGGTAAGAATTTGTCTTTAGACAGAAATAAGGGACCGCAAAAATCCTGTAGGTTCAAGAAAAAAATTTCTTGGGCAAGTGAGGTATAATTTCAATGATTATTGTCCTTCTCAACTCTGCCCATGGTCCCCGTCCTAGGCCAACGCTGGGCTGGCAGGGTATTGCAAGTGGGCAACCTACCAACTAAGCAAGATCTTCCCTCTTCTGCCTTACAGGGAACACACCAAAAGTAAGCGTCACTGTGAGTCGGGACCCAAGGAAGTGGAGGTTCAGGAATGAACACGAACACATTCCTTTCTAGAGGACATACTTTGCTTCCCAAGTGGAGGTTTTGTGCCCTGAGATAGTATTAAGAGACTACTATGATCCCCAAGAAGATTCTATCAGCCTCTTAGACACTCTCTTCATCCATTATTCAGGTTCAGATTTCTATCTACAAAATCAGATATTCTTAAGACTTATGATTAGTGCTAGCAGTATTCAATCTTTTAAGTAATGTAGTTTAAAAAAAAAAGCCCAAACCATAGCACCTCAAGTGACACTAGTATCATATCTATATTTATAGCATTGCCACTAACTAGCTTTGTGATCTTAAATAGGCCCCTTTAACCCTTTTGAACTTTAGCAATAATAAACACCAGTTTTACCTAACTCACAGGGTCGTTTTAATGTAAGGATCATTGAGATAGGAAGCAAGATGCTTTGTACATTGAAATGGGTATTATAAAAAATAATTCACATTCCAAAAAATAACATGGAGTCTATAATCAGTTGAAAAAGTATTTTTCAATGTGTGTTCTTGTATTGGCCACGATGCAGATCAAGTTAAGACAGTGAATTGTGGCCTTCATGTTGTTGATCTAAAGTAGAGCATCTAAGATTGCCCAATGTTGTAGAGCTGTATACTAGGCTTATCTCCATCTTGGAAAATTGTGAGGTGAGCTGACCACAGGCACTGACTTGAGGGAAGAAAGAGAGAGAGAGAAAGACAGAGAGAGACTGACAAATCTGGAACTTAATTGGCAGATTCATTCAGGTGGAAAGTTTGAAGCTTCATTGGGTTTCTATTTACATTAAATAGAGTTGATTCATAATCTGAATCAATTAGCCTGAAATTAAATTAATCTTGAGGCAGAAATGTCATAGATGTAAATATTCTCTTTGGGACAAGAAGAAACATTCAGTAACATTACAATTCTTTATTTTTTTCTATAATCTTATTTTAAAATTTACAATCTTATTTTAAAAGGGAGGGTTTTCCACCTTCTCTCCAGGCTACAGATGGTCATCTTCTTGCACACCCCGTCCCCCACACCCATCTCCATGCTTGCCTTCATCAAAATCAAAGGCACCACTTTCTCAGTGCCCCAAAGTCCTCATGGTGGATACTTACAGAGAGCTGTTAAATGGTTGCCTGCTGATATCTTAGCAGTTACTCCAATATGTTCACAATTGCTATTTCAATATAGGTTGAATAAAAATAGAAGCAAGAATATTTCCTTAAAAAATAATCTTGCCTGACCAGTGGTGGCACAGTGGATAGAGCATTGACCTGGGATAGTGATGTCACCAGCTTGAGTGCAGGCTTCTCAGGCTTGAGTGAAGCTTGCCAGCTTGAGCGCAGGGTCACTGGCTTAAGAGAGGGATCATCAACCTGATCCCATAGTCACTGGTTTGAGCCCAAAGGTTGCTGGCCTGAAGCCCAAGGTCATTGGCTTAAATTAAGCCCAACTTGCTGGCTTGAGCAAGGGGTCACTGCCTTGGCTTCAGCCCCCAGGTCAAAACACATATGAGAGGCAGTCAATGAACAACTAAAATACTGCAACTACAAGTTGCTGCTTCTCATCTCTCTCCTTTCCTGTCTCTATCTTTCTTCCGCCCTCCCTCTCTTTCTCTTGTAAAAAACAAACAAACAAGCAAACAAAAAAAATCCTACTAATAATTGACTCTTACGAGTTTGTTGGAGCAGGTGTCATTGTAGAAGTCATCCTCCTTCTAGACGCAAAAGCAAACTAAGCTTCAACGGAAACACTGGAATGTGTCTTCATTTCTCAGTGGAGAGAATTGGTTTTTTATCAGTGTCACGTGGGGACAAACCTGTTAAGGAGAGACTGAAGTCAGACAAAATTATGATTGAGGAGATATTCCGGGACTTTGCCTTCAAGACTTCCCTACTGTGAAACAGAACCCCAGACCTATTGCTCAAGATCAACCACGTGACCTCCTGAACAGCTTTTCTGTGTCTTCTCCACTGTAGAGCAGAACCAGACATTGACATATGAGCCACGATCACCAATTAAACTGTTGAGTAGAAAGAGGAGAGCATTTGTGAAGAATAGCTTCACCTAGTACAGGTCCTCATGTCTCAACTCAATCCAGATCCCTAGATTAGATCTATAGCTTGTTTGGCGATGGGGGGAGCTTTTCTTGTCACTTCTCCTCCTTGGCCCCAAGGTCCTTTCCCTGGACTAGAGAAGAGAGAGCTAGGTTTCAGACCTGTTTTTCTCTGGAGTGCATATTAACAAGTAGGGAAAGTAGTTGTTAATTTTGGGTAGTGAGCACTAGAAGACAGGGACTCTGTGACTGTGGTCTTCTTGGGGTGAAAGGCAGCTCAATCAGGGGAGTATATGGAAGAGAAATGCCCAGCGCCTATGCTAGCACAGGCATTGAATAGTCAAGGGTGAATATTCACTGTTCTTACTCTGACTCTGGCCAGCTTCTCAGTGGCCCACTCCACTCCCCCACAGAGACAAATTCTTTCTTTCTTTTTTTTTTTTAAGTTTTCTTAATTGAGAAGTGGGAGACAAAGAGACAGGCTCCCACATGCGCCCTGATCGGGATCCAGCCCCCTGTGGGGCAATGCTCTCCCCATCTAGGGCCATTGCTCTGTTGCTCAGCAACTGAATTATTTTAGTGCCTGAGGTGAGGCCATGGAGCCATCCTCAGTGTCCTGGGGTCAACTTGCTCCAAACAAGCCATGGCTACAGGAGGAGAAGAGAAGGATAGAGAGAAAGTTGAGAGGAAGGGATGGAGAAGCAGATGGTAACTTCTCCTATGTCCTGACCAGGAATCAAACCCAGGATATCCACATGCCAAGCCAACACTCTACCACTGAGCCAACTGGCCAGGGCCCAAATTATTTCATTAAGTCTCATTTTGGTTCCGGGAGAGCAAGGTCATTTTTCAAAGTGACTGGGGTCCATCTGGTTTGCTGCTTCCACCAGTGTCTCTCTCCATTTCCCTGCCCCACAATTCCCCCTCTAGTTCCTGTCTTCCACCCTTCTGCAAGCCCTTGCTTCTAGGCTCCTCTCTTGGCCTCTCCATTTTGCTATCCTGCATTCTCTCTGAAAAAAGAACTTTATTAGCGTTCTCAGTTCTCTTACTGTCTTGCCATCCAGCATCACTGTATGACCAGCAAAACTCCTGCCTCCAGAGCCTTTAACCTGGATAATTGTACCAACTTATTCTCTATCTTGGAGCTCAGTCCTATCTGAGACTCCAGGACCTATTCTGACTTCCAGAAGAGAATATATAAATAGCTCTTTCAACAAAGACTTCTTTAGTCAAAGCCTTCCTGCCTAATACCTCCTTCTTAAGTCCTTTGTATGATGGTCAATATCTGGTCATATCAATTATAATATTCTACAAGAGTCTGATTGAAGGTTCTTAGGAAAGAAAAGCTCATTTTTGGTTCAAGTATAACTTTGGGTCTATCCATCTTTAGAATATTAGCAGAATGTTCTTCTGCGATAACTTTGAAGCATTTGTTCTGTATGGCTGACACCAACAGGTTTTTGTATAAGTAGGCCACTACGGTGTCAAGTGATAGTAGACATGGTCTAGTCATTCTCATTTAAGGGAAGTTGCAAAGCTTACACTAGTACGCTGACTATGTGAACTTGAGGATGGTCACTTAATCTCTCTGGGCCTCAAGTTCCTGAAAAGTGCAGAGGAAGGGGATGAGATAATCCCAGAGGCTCATTTTAGATTTAAAATATTGTCATAGTTGCCACCAGGAGTCTGTGTGACTGAATAACTACTGAAATGGATGTAGGGCAGGTCTGTGCTTTTTTTTTTTTTTTTTTTTTTTTTACAGGGACAGAGAGAGAGAGAGAGTCAGAGATAGGAACAGACAGGGACAGACAGACAGGAACGGAGAGAGATGAGAAGCATCAATCATCAGTTTTTTGTTGTGATACCTTAGTTGTTCATTGATTGCTTTCTCACATGTGCCTTGACCGTGGGCCTTCAGCAGACCAAGTTACCCCTTGCTGGAGCCAGTGACCTTGGGTCCAAGCTTGAGCTTTTTGCTCAAACCAGATGAGCCCTCACTCAAGCTGGTGACCTCGGGGTCTCGAACCTGGGTCCTTGGCCTCCCAGTCCAATGCTCTATCCATTGTGCCACTGCCTGGTCAGGCAGGTATGTGCTTTTTACATGCCCAGTGATAGCCCTTTCTCCCCTGCTTAGCTAAAGCTCAGAATTTGAATGATCCTATTAAAAAAGAAAAGATAAGTTTTAAATCAATAACCTAACACAACGCTTAAGAAACTAGAAAAAAAAAAAACAGCAAACTAAACCTAAAATAAGCAGAAAGAAGGACATGATAAACTAGAGCAGAAGGAAATAAAATAGAGAATAAAAAAACAATTAAAAAATCAATGAAATATTGAGTCTTTAAAAAGATCAACAAATGCTGAGGTTTTAAAAAGATCAACAATATTGACAAGGCTTAGTTAGACTGGCCAAGAAAACAAAAAGAAAAGAAAAGAAAAGAAAAAAAAAAGAAAAGACTCCTTAATAAAATCAGGAATGAAAGAGAGAACACCACTCTTTAGTATATTGGCAGAATATTCTTATAGGATTATAAGAAAATATATGAATGACTTTATGCCAATAAATTAGATAACTTACATAAAACAGGCAACTTAATTAAAAGGCATCAACTACTGAAACTGACTCAGGAAGAAATAGAAAAACAGACTAGATCTATAAAAATTGACTTAGTAATCAAAACCCCCCCATACGACAAAGTGGTTGGACCTTGAAAACATTATGATAATTGAAATAAATCTGAGACTCATGGACATAAATAAAAGTGAAATGGTTACTCAGGACAGAGGTTAGGGGGAGGGAAGAAAAGAGGGACAAATATACAAAAAATGATTTGACTTTGGGAATGAGCACACAACACAACCAACAATCAAATGTTATAGAGATGTTCACCAGAATCTTATGTACTCTTATTGATCAATATCATCCCATTAAATTTATTTCAAAATAAAAAAAAGTCAGACAAAGACAAATATTGTATGATCTCACTAATATATAGACTCTTAAAAAAACTCAGAAAAAGAGATCAAACATGTGGTTACCAGAAAGGAAGGGTGGGAAAAGAACTTGAAGGAAGGTAATCAAAAAGAACAAATTTCCAGTTATAAGATAAATACTAGTAATGTATAGTTAGCACTGCTGTATAATATATAGAAAAATTGTTAAATGAGTAAATCCTAAGAGTTGTCATAGGAAAATTTTTGTCTTCTTTTTTTATATTGTATTTATATGAGATGATGAATGTTAGTTAAACCTATAGCAATAATCATTTCAGAATATATGTAAATCAAACCATCTTGCTATATAGCTTATACAGTGATGTATGTCAATTATTTTTCAATAAAACTAAAAAAAAAATCTCCTCAAATGGCTTTATGGGTTAATTCTGTCATAGATGAAATATTTAAAGAAAGGTTAACACCTATTCTTCACAAACTCTTTTATAAAATAGAAGGGAAGAAAACATTTCTCAATTTATTTTTTGAGTCCAGTATTACTCTGATATCAAAACCAGACAAAGATGTCACAAGAAAAAACAAAACAAAACAAAACAAAAAAACTACATCCCCTCCACAGGTGATTCTAATGTATAATCATTGTTAAACTGAATCCAGCCATATGTTAAAAGGATTATATATCATAACCAAATTAAATTTATTTCAGGAATGTAAGCGAGGCTCAACATATAAAAGTCAGTCAATGTAATACACTATACTAACAGAATGAAGGGGGGAAAGAACACATGATTATCTCAGTAGACTGAAGAAAAAGCATTTGACAAAATCCAACATCCTTTCATGATAATAACATTTAACAAGTTAGGAATAAAAGGCAATTTTCTCAACATGATAAGGACCATCTATGAAAAGTCTACAGCTAACATTATACTTATAAAAATGAATACTTTACTTCTAAAAATCATGAGCAAGACAAAAAAATGTCCATTCTTTCCACTTCTACTTAACATTGTGCAGGAGGTTCTAGCCAGGGTAATTAGACAAGAAAAAAAAGAAAAGTCATCCAGTTGGTAAAGGATAAAGTAAAATAATCTCTATTCACAGATGATATAATCTTATATATAGAAAATACTAAGAAATCAATTAAAATACTATTAGAACTAATAAATTCAGCAAGATAACTGAATCAATATACAAAAATCAACTGTATTTTCACACACTAACAATGAGCAATCCAAATATGAAATTGAGGGAACAATTTTACTTAAGGTAGCAACAAAAAGAATAAATACTTAAAAATAAATTTAGAAGTGTAAAAAACTATACTCTGAAAATATAAAATATCATTGGAAAAAAAAAAGATTCAAATAATCACTTAAGAAGACCTAAATAATTGGAAAAACAATTCATGTTCATGGATTAGAAGCCTTGGTATTGCTAAATGGCAATACTTTTCAGATTAGTTCACAGATAAATACAGTCTCTATAAAAATCCCACTGGCTTTTTCTTTTTGGCAAAAATTGATGAGCTTAACCTAAAATTCATATGGGAATACAAGGGCATAGAATACAAGGGCATAGAATACCCAAAATAGCAAAGCTGGAGGACTCATACTTCTGCGTCTCAAAACTTACTACAAAGTTATAATAATCAAGATTATGTGTTACTGGCATAGGGATAGACATAAAAATCAATGACATAGAGTTGAGATTCCAGAAATAAATGCATATATTTATGGTGAATTTATTTTCAACAAGAATGCTAGAACGTTCAATAGGAAAAAGATAGTCTTTTCAACAAATGGTCTTGGAATAACTGGATAGCCACACGCTAAATAGTAAAATTGAGCCCCTACCTCACACCATATATAACAAATTAACTCAAAATAGGTCAGAGACCTAAATGTAGGAGCTAAAAATTTTAAATGCTTAGAAAAAGAACGTAAATCTTTGAGATTTGGATTAGGCAATGACTTCTCAGACTGACACCAAAAGTATGAGTGACAAAATAAAAAAATAGATAAATTTGATTTCATAAAAATTAGAAATATTTGTGCTTCGAAAGACACCATCAGATATGTAAAAAGACAAGCCACATATAGCATAATGGGAGAATAACTATTTGTAAATCATATATTTGATAAGGGACTTCTAGCTAAAATGTATAACAAAACTATAACTTATCACTCAAACATTCTGTATTGTAAACTTTTTAAAAGTTTTTAAATAAAATAGATGTCTCTATATCCCTACAAATAGACTGTGAGTACCCTGTCCAGGTGACAGGTACACAGTGAAATAAGGCTGATTGGTCCCTGTCACTAGTCTGTTTCTTGCCCATTCTGACTGTGATCTAGTGACATTCAAATGTATCAATGAAATCCCCTTACACCTTTTGTGTATTCCACCCAAACCTCCAATAAAAGCATTAGCCATGTGTGCTCTCTCTCTTAGCTCCTCAGCCGCTTAGGTGGGCTGACCTCTTGGCCCTCCTCCCACATGACTCCCTGAAATGAAGCCATTCCTCCCTCTTCTGATACCTGCTACAACATGAATGGATGTTGAATCATTCTAAGTGAAAGAAGTCAGATACAAATGACCATACAGTCTATGACTCCATTGATATCAAATGTCCAGAATAGGAAAATCCATAAAGTCAGAAAGTAGATCAGTAGTTGCAAGGGACTAGGGATGGGTTGGGAAAGTGAGAAGTGACTGCTAATGATACAGGGTTTCAAGTTGGGGTGATAAAAATGTCCTGAAATTACATAGAAGTGGATATACATCTCTCTTTATTTTTTTATATTTTTCTGAAGTGAGAAGTGGGGAGGCAGATAGATGGAATCCCACATGCATCCAACGGGGATCCACCCAGCATGCCCACCAGGGGCCAATGCTCTGTCCATCTGGGCTGTTGCTCTGTCACAACCAGAGCCATTCTAGTGCCTGAGGCAAAGGCCATGGAACCATCCTCAGCGCCTGGGCCAACTTTGCTCCAATGGAGCCTTGGCTGCAGGAGGGGAGGAGAAGAGAGATACAGTGGTACCTTGAGATACGAGCAGAACAGCATACTTTTTTAAGCTACGAGCTGTGACTTGATTCATATTTTTGTTCAAGATCTGAGCCAAATTCCGAGATACGAGTCGTGTTTGGGAAGCTGCTGCTAGTGCGAGCATTGGCACACGGTCCAGTATCAGCAGCACAACACCAGCATGTCATTCTTTCTCACATGTTACTCACAGAATCAGGTCAAATCTCATGTGCTGTACTCATTCTTGCATCATTTTTGCATTTTTTACTACATGCGCGTGATGTACGAGTGTTTGAACTGGCAAGACTGTACAACTGCAATACATCTATAATTTGTACCATCCTTAAACAAAAAAGATGCCATCAAAAGCACAAATCCAGCAAAAGGAACTACAATTCTGTCCCAGTTGAGTACAAATATCCATGAAGAAATGGAGAAGCTTCTGCAGGTGTGGGTGAAAGAGAAAGAGCTGGCAGGACATACTGTAACGGAGACTGTAATATGTGAAATGCACGTATTATTTACAGCGACTTGAAGAAGAAAGAACCATCAACCTCAAAAGAGGCAACAGAAGATACATTTAAGGCAAGTCATGGCTGGTTTGAAAATTTCAAGAAGAGATCTGGCATCCACTCGGTGGTGAGGCATGGTGAAGCTGCGAGTGCTGACGTTAAGGCAGCTGAGGAGTACATCACACATTTTGCTGCACTTATCACAAAGAAAGGCTACATCCCCCAACAAGTGTTCAACTGTGACGAAACAGGATTGTTTTGGAAAATATGCTCCGGAGGACTTTCATCACTGCAGAGGAGAAGAAACTGCCAGGCCATAAACCCATGAAGGACCATCTGACCCTTGCATTGTGTGCAAATGTTAGGGGTGACTGTACAGTAAAGCCACCACTAGTGTATCATTCCGAAAATCCTCAAGCCTTTAGGACTCACAAGATTCTTAAAGAAAAACTGCAGGTTATGTGGCGCACCAATGCTAGGGCATGGGTTACGCAGCAGTTTTTTATTGAATGGGTAATTCTTGTCTTTGGTCCTGCAGTGAAGAAATATCTTCAAGAAAATAAACTCCCGATGAAAGCATTACTAATCCTTGAAAATGCTCCAGCCCACCCACCTGGTCTTGAAGATGACATTCT
Source organism: Saccopteryx bilineata (assembly GCF_036850765.1). Lineage (NCBI taxonomy): Eukaryota > Metazoa > Chordata > Mammalia > Chiroptera > Emballonuridae > Saccopteryx > Saccopteryx bilineata. Next base: position 53,854,695 of record NC_089500.1, on the reverse strand, counting down.
TGATGAGTTCAAATTTGTGAAAGTCCTCTACCTTCCACCCAACACGACTTCAATCTTGCAACCTATGGATCAGCAGGTCATTTCCAACTTTAAAAAGCTTTATACAAAGTACTTGTTCTGCCACTGCTTTGAGGTGACGGAGAACACAAATCTCACCCTTCAAGAGTTTTTGGAAAGATCACTACAACATCGTGATATGTTTACGCATTATTGACTTGGCATGGCAAGAGGTTACAAGAAGAACCCTGAGCGCAGCATGGAAAAAGTTATGGCCTGATGTTGTGGTAGACAGGGACTTCAAAGGATTCGAACCTGAGACCGAGACTGAGGTAGAAGCATTGGAGATTATGTCCCTTGGAAAGTAGATGGGTCTGGAGGTGGATGAGGGTGACATAAACAAGCTCATCGAGGAACTTGAGGAGGAAGTCTCAACTGAGGAGTTGAAGGAGCTACAGATGATGCAACATACAGAGCTTCTGCAAGAGATTAGTAGTGAGGAGGAGGAGGAGGTAGAGTTGGAGGAAGTGATTTCTGCAAGTGAAATTAAAGACATGCTGGCAATGTGGGAGAAGCTTTCAAGTTTCATTGAAAAGAAACACCCAGAAAAAGTTTCAACTGGTCGTGCTTCAGCACTTTTTAATGACACCTGTTTGTCACATTTCCATAACATTTTAAAAGGCAGGCAACAGCAAGCCTCTTTGGATAGATTTTTATTCAAAAGTCCTGCAAGTGAAAGTGCCGGAAGTGCAGCCAAAAAGGCAAAAACAGGTGATGATTAAATGAAAAATACATAATGTTAAGCTTAGGTTAAATTTAAAGTTAAAAAAGTGCATTTTTTTTACAATTAAGTTTTTGTGGTTTCATTTTGAGTAAAGAAAGTGCAGTTTTAGTTTTGTTTAAAGTAAAGAAAATGCAGTTTTAGTTTACATTTAGTGTTAAGAAAGTGCAGTTTTAGTTTACGTGTCTACAGTGCCTGCATCCCTTCCTCCCTCCCTCCTCCTCCGCCATTCACCTTCGTACCGCACTCATCTGTCTCCAAGGTAAGAATACAGTACTAAATAACACTTTTTTCTTTTGTGGCATATATTGTGTTATGCATTGGTAAAGTATACATGTGTGTTTCTTAATTAAAAACATGTCTTTTTCATAATTTAGGCTGGTTTGGGGATGTTTCACAGGGCTGGAATGGTTTAAATCTATTTCAGTTATTTTAAATGGGAGAAGTTTGTTTGATATACGAGTTGACTGACTTACAAGCTCAGTTACAGAACAAATTAAACTTGTATCTCAAGGCACCACTGTAGAGAGGAAGGGGAGGAGGAGGGGTGGAGAAGCAGATGGGCACTTCTGTGTGCCGGGACTTTGAACCCGGGAGTTCTACACACCAGGCCAACATTCTACCACTGAGCCAACTGGCCAGGGCCCACATCTCTTTTAATATGCCCCAAACCACTGAATTATAGACTTAAAAGTGTGAGAACATACAGCATATGAATGGTATCTCAGTAAAATTGTTATCTGAAAATAAACCTCCCCCAGCTCTTCTTGCCTCTAGTAAGTCTGGGCTTCATGGCATAGTGGGTGCTGCCAGCCCCTTCCCTGTGCACTGTCCGCTGTGCCTGCGTGGCTTTGCCAGTCCACAAAGTCTAGCTCCCTAGAGTCCTAGAACCCACCACACTGATAGATCATCAGAATATTCTTTCCTTTTGGGACAAATTGGTATTTTACTTTCTTTTTAAAAAATATTTGGGATAAAATTTTTAAACATACAGAAAATTAGAAAGACTGGTACAATGAAAACCGACCATCTGGATCCAACAATTGCTTTTTCATATGTAATTTTTTAATATCATCTAATTTCCAATTCAGGCTTCACTTTGACCAGTTAGCCCCAGTATCTTTTATGGATTTTTTTTTCCCAAACAAAGCTCCCATATAAAGGTACATATACTGCGTTTGTTGTTATGTCTCTTAAGTCTTTTTCAAAATCAAGAACAACCTCCTATCGCCACCCTCCTTTGTTTTTTAGAATAATATTTAAGTCTCTGACTTAACTCTCTTATTTGGGAGACTGGACCAGTTGTCTAACAAAGTGCCCCACAGTCTGGATTGTATCATTGTTTCTTCTTGGGGTTACTTAGCTGGCTCCGCTATTCTCTGGATTTCCTGTGAAGTCAAGTTAGTTCTAAATGTGAATTAAATTCAGGCTACTTGGAAAGTGTACTTTATAGGAGGTCCTGTGTACTTCCTATTACACTGTATCAGAAGGCAAATAATGTTATGAGTCCACTGTAAGATCAGTGGCCGCCGCCATGGCCAAGCAGGTTCGCATTGGATTTGGGCAGACGGTAAAGGAACCGTTGAACCAGAAAATTGGTGGGCCATTCTGTTTATAAAAATCTCATAACAGCGGACCAGCAAGCAGGCAGGGAAGACCTCTTCTCTCTCACTCAGGGCTCCTAAGCCCCTCAGCACTCATCCTCACCTGACTTCAGACCTACTGGACTCACAGGCCCCCACCAGTCTCAACAGGGCTCCCAAACCCCTCTGCACTTCCCAGCCAAACAGGCCAGGTGGAAATACCCCTTCTCCAGCAAACAACAGCTAACAATTGCCCCTCCCCATGGAGGCAGGCAATCCTCAATTTGCAATCTGCTGCCCTGGGGGCAAACACCTCAGTTTTTACACACAGGGCACTGCCCCAATACCAGGGAGCAAACCTAAACACACTTGTTATAAACCTGTTTGCCCAACATCCACATTTGCATTTAACCCATTAAAAAGTCCTTTTTTAGAGTATCCTTTTAATTGTTAATTGATTATGTTTGTGTAGGGGTTGTAGTTTGGCATAAAGTTAATTCAGGGCTATAACTCTGGGTTTCTTCCTTATAAGGTGGTGTTATCTCTGTTAACTTACTGAGAGTAAGCACTGTGTTAGCCACTGGGGTATAAAAAAATGAATGAAATACAGTTTTATCCTCAGGGACAGCATTGGGAAGTCTAGTATTTTTCTATGTGTCAAGTGCAAGACTATAGGTATATACTAACACACCACATTGTAAGGTCAGTGGATAATGAGGGATGGTCACGCGGGGAACCTAGGCCCGCGAACTTTGGCTAGGACCGCCCACAACCAAGCGCACCAAAAGAAACTTCCTAGGAGTCCTTGGGAAAAAAGTGACCGACTGTCAGCCAGTGAGATTTCTCTACGTCATATTAGCCCAACTTCCCTAGAGGGACCCCTTTTTAAATTTACCCATGCGGTCTCTCAGTGCGCGATTTTCCTGACCTCCATCTTCCAGGCCAGTGAATCTCATCCAAGGAATGCTCTGTACTGAATAAAGCCTTTTGTTATTCCACACTTCGTGGCTCCGAGCCCCGTTCCTTCCTTCTCGGCGGGGAAAAATACCTTACACACATCATGTGGTGCATACCTGAACATACATGGCCAGGCATGGGCATACACGTAGGGTCCTGCAAAACCATGGTGCCAATGGGGACAATGCCTTTAACAATGCCAAGCTACTCAATGGGGCCTCACCCAACCTCCAAGCTATAAGATGGCAGGGAACTGCTGCCCAGGGAACTGCCTGGACCTCCTGTTTCCTATGGTGCATGCCACCTGGGCCTGCCTACCTTGAAGAAAAGCTGAAGGTCCAAGGAGGAAAAAGAATTTAAAAAATCAATACAATAATTTGTGACTGTTCCTTAAGCACCAAACATAAGATTTGGCTCCTGCTATCTCAGTGTTTATACTTGTACAAAAATATCAGTTCCCACTGCACACAAGCTAAGCATGCCCGCTGGCAGTAAGTCAGACCAAAACTCAAGTTGCTTTCAACTCTCCAGGCTGTAAGGACCAGATTAGTCTGAGCCAAAACACGTTCCTGACTCTCTGGTCAGCAGGAACACCAGGAGCAACAAAGTCCCAAGAGCACAGACCTGGGACCTGCTTTTAAGCCCAAAGTTGGTTACTTCATTTCCCCTCTGTGCCCGCATATAAACCCCATTTCATAGCACTCACAACACGTGTCGCACAGGGTGTATATACTGATAACTCAGCTAAAGTGGTTTGATCCCTGGTGGCCCAATCAAGGATTGATTTTAGAAACACAGCCATGTCTGGAATTGCTCAAAGAAATTGTGCTAGAAAAGAGAAGCCAGCACATTTTGTACCATTATCGCAGCAAGTAAACAAGAAGCATTCCTGGGGTTTCTTAATCCCACCGCAATCCGTCTTACAGCGGCCAGCGGTTCCGGGGTGCGCGTTTCTGTGACATGCAGCCTCTCACCAGACAATGGCCGGGCACAGTCTGGGACGCTCCCTGAAGAAGTGAAGAAATCAATTCAAAGGACTCTAATCCGTGGCCATGACCTAAATACTGGCTTAACTCTTGATGAAGTAGTGCTGATTACTTTTCACACCTCTCTTTTATCATCATTAGCTGGCCCTAGCTTCCCTTCTCTAGATAAGGATAGAAAAAAGAAAAACAAAAACAAAAACAAAAAACAACAGGCTGAGCTCAGGGAGCTGAAGAGACACAATTCAGCTGACAATCACAGACACACAAAAAAAGCAGCCAGAGAAGATAAAATAAAAACAAGGCATCTGAGACCCATCAACACTGATGGCGAGCCTAGATCCCCACTGCGCAGGAATTCCCTCAGCCCACCAAGGGCACACAGACCACATTCCATCTCATTGGTACCCAGGCTCTCGCTGAAGCTTCATCCCGAAAAGTATCTTTCAGACATGCTTTTTATTGCCACATGGTAAGATAAGTGGCATTTTGGTAAATCAAGGCATATATAAAATCTTTATTAAAAATGATCATATTCACCTTCCTCCTCCTGGTAAAAGATTAAAATAAAGCCAAAATAAAGTCCAAGTTGTTTGACAAAATGCCATGCAAACTCTGAAAACTAGAGTCTGAGTCTACTGTATTATGTGTGATATATATGTTTATTACTCATGAGTTTGCATTTAGTAAGTTATATGGCTGCCCGTTCTTATGCCCCCTGGCAGAATAGCTCCTGACTATCAGGAGGGAAAGGCCCTATTATTATGGCTTTCATTCTTTCTATGGTCATCAAAACCGAATTTCCTCTGGCAAACAGTTTATTTTGCAAATGAGCTGAGTGACTCATAGGCTGCTGAAAAATAGCATCTTGAAATTTATTCTTAAACACACTGCTCTGTAAACTTAGTTCACACATGCAGTGTTTCCCAGGAAACTGCAAAGACAGAGGGATGGTCGAGCCTGTGCTGGGGCAGGAACTGGGAGGTTGTATGAAGCAGCTCTCTGGTGACCACTGAGCGGATCCCACGTGCCTGGCACTGACGGGCTCAGGCAGGCACTCAGAGGGTCGTTGATCTGGCGCTCAGTGTGGCTAGGACTCAGAGCAACAGCAGAGAGAAGAGAAAGGGTCCTTTCTCTTCTTTCTCCCTGCATCCTCTTTACTCCCAGTTCAACCCCCCAAAGGGCTTTTCAGTGCTTTGTATTTTTTAAGAAAACCCCAATTTTTTGGAATGATTCACAGAGCAAGAGTCATGTGTCACCTGGAGCACATGAGAGTAGAGTGCAGATGGCAAAATTCAGAAAGAAGATGGAGTTTGATTAACTCCAAGCACAGGGTCAGACACCTCGAGTTGGAAAAGCAATTGTGACAAAATTCATGTGGGATCAGACACTGAGATCTGGGCAGAAAAATGTCCTGCGAGAGTGCTGGACAGAAATCAACCCTGATGCTGCCCATGAGGAAACATGGCTTCCCTCAGCCAGCACACTGCCTTGGTCTTTTGAGAGACAGTGGGACCATGTGGGAAAAAAAATGTATCTGGACCCAGAAGACCAGTCTTAAGCGAGTCACTTAACTTTGGTTTGGATCTCAACGTCCTGCCTAGTGTATAGTGCCCTGTTAAGCCCTTTACTAATAAGTCACCCCTCACAGTATCCAATTCAGGAATATAAGGAACTTAAAACAAGTTCTGAGAAATCTCTGAGTTTTAGGTCTTTAAGAAACGGAGCACTCATCCAAATGGTGGAAGACAGAGTGAGGCTAAAACGTGCATCTCCAGGTCCCCAGAACACAGTGTGAGGGCGGAACAAGAAGAAGCGCACCCCTTTCCATGTGGACCTCCCCCTTCCCTGCCACCTGGGTGCTGAAGGGGCAAGACAGATGGGTCATAGCTGGGAACTCTCCTCTACCCAACGCTGTTGATGGATGCTGGGAGGAACAGTGAATGGATACATTATTCAAAACAATAAAACAAAACAATAGCCAACTTTTACTCCACACTTACTATATTCTAGGCCAGGTGTCCCCAAACTACAGCCTGCGGGCTGTATGCGGCCCCCTGAGGCCATTTATCCTCACCCCCACCGCACTTCTGGCAGGGGCACCTCTTTCATTGGTGGTCAGTGAGAGGAGCACAGGATGCAAAGCGCAGCGTCACTCACGTACAGCACTACTTCTGGTGACACGGACGCATGTGTCATGGCTCCGGAAGCACGTAACATATCACTTGTTAAGGCTAGCAGTGACAAATATGGAACCGGACACTGACCATCTCATTAGCCAAAAGCAGGCCCATAGTTCCCATTGAAATACTGGTCAGTTTGTTGATTTAAATTTACTTGTTCTTTATTTTAAATATTGTATTTGTTCCCGTTTTGTTTTTTTACTTTAAAATAAGATATGTGCAGTGTGCATAGAGATTTGTTCATAGTTTTTTTTGTTTGTTTGTTTGTTTTGTATTTTTCCGAAGCTGGAAACGGGGAGATAGTCAGACAGACAGACTCCTGCATGTACTCGACTGGGATCCACCCGGCACGCCCACCAGGGGGCGACGCTCTGCCCACCAGGAGGCGATGCTCTGCCCCTCTGAGGCTTCGCTCTGTTGTGACCAGAGCCACTCTAGCGCCTGGGGCAGAGGCCAAGGAGCCATCCCCAGCGCCCAGGCTATCTTTGCTGCAATGGAGCCTCGGCTGCGGGAGGGGAAGAGAGAGACAGAGAGGAAGGAAAGGGGGAGGGGTGGAGAAGCAGATGGGCGCTTCTCCTGTGTGCCCTAGCCGGGAATTGAACCTGGGACTTCTGCACGCCAGGCCGACGCTCTACCACTGAGCCAAACGGCCAGGGCCCATAGTTTTTTTTATAGTCCGGCCCTTCAACGGTCTGAGGGACAGTGAACTGGCCCCCTGTGTAAAAAGTTTGGGGACCCCTGTTCTAGGCACTGAGCTCAGTGCTCTATATGCATACTTCATTTAATATTCCTCATAATGTATGAAGCAAATCAATGCAAATAATATTTTTCCTGTTTTGACAGCTGCAGAAACAATGTTAGATAAGCTACCCGCTCAAAATGAGAAGGCTTGTCTTTGAAAGAGCTGAGACACAGACCCAGCCCTGTCTGCCTCCAGAGCCGGCGCTGTCCCCACCTCCTGGCAGTCTCAGGAGAGGTGTGGATGGGGCTTAAGAGCAGACATGGCTCCCTGAGGAAGAGAGTGTGACTGACTGGCAAGTGTGACGCCTGCAAGATGTGTTTAGGGGAGATCTGGGACTCAACTACACTTATATTTCTCACTGTTCGTTGTCCCCAAACTGGTCTCTGCCTCAGTAAGAAGCAAAATGAGAGGCTATGAAAACATCCAACCCGAGAGGAAGGGTCTCAGATTCTGGAAGGAGGTAGGGTAATCATTGTCACCTTTCTGTAGGGGAGGGATCTTACCCAGCTCACAGGAGGTCCTGTCCTCTCTTCCCAGGAGGGCAAGATCAACTAGAAGTAGGGTTAAGTTGCAGCCCTAAGAATCTGACGGGGGGAGGGGGGCGCACTCTTGACCATGCTGTTGACCCCTGGAAGAAGCTGTCAGTAAGGAGGCGGCACCTTCTCTGAGCTCCCTGACAGGAGGGCCATTCCTGAATGCAGGTGTGTCACCGCTCTTTGCAACACTGGCAGATTGTAAATCCAAAATGAGATTTCCAGAAATGAGTTTTCCAACATTCTCCACACACGGGTGTGCTATTAATATGGAAATGAGAGAGTTTAATCATATTTGACTGTTTGCTGGAAAGAAAGCAAACATGCTGATATGCTAAGTATCATCAGATTTGTTAAATGGGTCAGGATTATGGGGCTGATGTAGGACTGATGGATTTCTTGCTGCTCATTATCCCTATTGAATGGTTGGAATGAAATAAATGCTGAGAGGCCAGTCCACGGTACCCCTGCACCTGGCACAGCTCTCCTGAGAAGCTGTTGGCTTTGGCAGTGACTTGGAAGACTGGCTTCCCGCAGCCCACACGAGCCCCACCCTCTGAGCCCGGCCCCACCCACTGCAGGATGATTGGGTGCGGAGTTGGTTCTGGGCTAGAGTAGAGGATCAAAGGGCAGATCAGACAAGGATTCCTCACTTTTGTATAATTGATTCCTATTTACAAAGTCTCTCCACGTATATTCTCAATTAATCCTCTTCAGACTTCAGTGAGAAAAGCAAGAAGATTTTTATCTGCCTGGTTTATAGATGAATAAATGAGGCCCAGAGATGTTAAGGAATTTGTCCAGTGTTACTCAGCTCACAAGGCACAAAACCCAGGACCCCCTCCCAACTAAGCCATAGTACAGGACCCCTTCCCAACTAAGCCACAGTACAGCCACCCATGCAGGGGCCAATGGAAGGCCAGGCTGCAGCTCCATGAACTGCTCCCCCCTCCCCCATCCCACGTGGGATTCCCCCTGACACACACACCCATTAAAACTTCTCAGGAACTTAGTTCCTGTTGAAAGCTAATCTTGACAGCAGCCACAGGGCAAGTAAGAACCTCCGCGTGCCTTTAAAACCAATATCTCTTCTTAATTAATTTATTGATCTCTTCAAGAAAGATGTATTGTGTGGCCACCTTGTAGCCACTGCAAAGAGCACAGAAGCCTAAAAAGTGGCTGCTCTCAGTAAGGAGCCCTGAGGAGCCACTGCGCCACCTCACCCGCAGGTGTTGTAAAGTACCAAAAGCTACAGAATTACTATTAATATTTTGGGAGGCTTGAAGACCATTTTATTAATTTGGGTTAAGGTGTGCAGAGAAATTGTGAGAATAGTCTCTGTACTGTGTGATTGGCATAGTCAGGATGGCCCTTGGCATTGTATTGTAAATGCAAAGGGAAGGAAAACATGGATCCCCAAGACATTCCACCACACCTGTGGGGAAAGGGGTGAATGGCTAGCCAGGTACAGGGAGAGAAAAGCCAAAATAAACCTTTTCTCATAGCAATGAGCCATTTGCGGGCATTTGTCCCCACAAAAACTACCTCTCCCATATGAATGCATATAGTTAATGGGCATGACTCTGGACAAAGATGGCAGATAAACATTAGAAAATATAGGAATGTCTTTTAATATGTAAAGAGACATCTTTCTATCATTGTGTTGACTTGTAAATTTTGTTTTCTCCAAAATGATGTATGGCTTGCAAATTGAACATGATCCTATCATGTTAAAGGACATATAACTATAACTAATAGCGGTAAGGGGCTCCCAATTGCAGGTTTTGCTTCTATACTTCCCACTTATAAAACTATAAAAACTAAGTAGAACAAAGGGCTGGCACGCTCTCCCTCAGACTTCTGTCGGAGTTGCCGCCGCTTGGCCAAGCTAGACAATAAAGCTTTGATGTGTAATCGACGTGTAAGGTCGGTGGATGGAGGGATGGTGACATAGGGACTCAGACCCACCCACTTTGGCTAGGACTGCCCACAATCAAAGCCGCCAAAGGAAGCTTCCCAGGAACCATTTGGAAAGAAGCGATCGTCTGCCAGCCAGTGAAATTTCACCACGTCATAGTAGCTCCACTTCCCTAGAGGGACCCTTTAAATATCGGCCACGCGGTTTAATCTTTGCAACTTCCCTAGCTTCCATGTTTCTTTCCTCGGGGCCAGGGAACCTTGCCGGGCGGGTGTGCACTCTGTACTCAATAAAGCCGTTATTATTCCACACTTTGCGGCTCCGGCCCCTCTTCCTTCCTTCTCGGCGGGGAAAAATACCTTACACGACAGACTTTGTTCGTGTTTCAATGTTTCGGGTCCCTCCGGATTAGGCTTAACACTCAGGCAGCTCATAGTGAAGGCTGGGACACTGCCATGCATGTGTCCACAAACCAGGGACCCTGATGGAAGGCCGGTTCTGATTCAGTAGGTCCTGGCTGAGGCCTGATTCTGCACTTCTAGTAGGCGAGGTCAATGCTGGTGGTCCATGGAGCACACTTTGAGTAGCAAGGCCACATGGCCTGGTGATGGAGAAACTTAACAGGATAGAATGGGATGTGATCAGCGTTATTACAGGGCATGTGTAGGATGATTGAAAGGCACAAAGTAAGGGCACCTATTTCTGAATTGGAAGGTCGGACAAGGCTTCCTAAAGAAAGGGAAAGTTAAAATGGTCTCTTAAAGCTGAGGCAGAGATGAGCCATGCTGAGGGTTGTAGGTGGAAAGGATGGTTCACTCTGCGCACATGTCAAGTTTTGAGCCAGTAAGAAAGCAAAGCTTCCAAGGTTCTGAGAGCTGATTCTGTCTGAAGGAAGATACTAAGTGGAGGAGAGGGTTTGTCAGGACCTGGGACGTGATAAAGGGGTTGGGTTTATAACTCAAAGCCACCTGGATCTACTGAAGGGTTTTCAGCAGCAAACTGACTTGCAAGGGTTTGCATTTTTAAAATCTCCTCTAAGCTGCTATGGGGAGAGCAGATTGGAGAGGACGCCTCCCTGGAGGGAGGGAGAGTGAGCAGGCTTCCCAGGGAGGGCGAGGGGCAGTCTGTGGGAGGGCTGTGCCCTGGGCAAGAGAGAAGGCACAGCTGAGAGCTGCTATGTGGGTGGTCCACTCACCTTGAGCACGTTAACTAGAGTGTGTGGGTGTCGGGTGTAGTGGGCAGTTAGGGGGTGCTATGCCTTTTGCATTTGACCTTGTTTTGTATTTTCTGAAACCAGGCTTTTGGTTTTTTTCCCCCTTCTTTGTGGCTAAGCTTCTGCTTATCCAGTAATGATTGTCATATTCTCTGAAATATGTGGATGGTTCTTTTTCTCTAAGTCATTCTCTTACCTGTCTTTTTGGGAACTGAAGTCCAGCCTTGGTTACCTAACTGCCCGGCCCCCGCCTTCCCCCGAACTGCTTGTCAGCTTCTATCACTGCCTGGAACTCGCTGCCAGACACACTTAAGACTCTCTACTTGTCCATCTCAATTTCCTTCCATCTTGAACTTTGAGGTCTCAGCCCTTCCAGGTCCAGCACATATTGCCATAAACTGGTTAGTCCAGGAAATGTACCGTTAGAACATTTAGGATTACTAGGATAAATCCTGATAAACTAGGATTCTACATATTACATTCCCAAGCAAGGAGTTCTATTTTAAGTTGTGTCAACTTCTTAATTAGACATGAGTTTTAGTTCCTATCAGTTATAAAGAAGAAAACCCTGCCCCGCTGAGGATAATGCCTCCCTGTACTATCCTTTGAGGCCCACTTGTTTCTGCTGATGACTTTATTAAAAGGTAAGAAAATTGGCCTGCTTATTAGCAACACGGCAAGCATCAGATCAGCGCTGTAAATGAATCTCCCGAGATCACTTCGGAAATTGTAGATTGAAAAGAACCAACTCAGAGCCCAAGAATTAAGCTTTCCAAGGCAGAAAGTGGAGATGCAGACTGAATAGTGGTATAAAACTGTAAGATCAGAAGTTTGAAGGGTATAAAAAAGCCCACTGAGGTGATAGTCATAACTACAAAACCACGTTTTCTGTGTATGTGTTGGGATTTGGAGACGTGGACCATGATACCGTGGTTACAGATGTGAGGTCTCAAAGTTCTGTTGAAGGCTACAGCAGACTGCATTCTACCTGGTAGCCCAAGGCAATGACTTTATGACTTTGAATTTTAGAAACATTTCTAACCGGTGCCACAACCTCAGCAGAAAAGTCTACTTGTTTTCTACGCTGTAAGGCCAGTCTCCATGGCCGTGCAGGTTCCCATCGGATTCAGGCTAATGGGAAATGAACTGCGGAACCGGAAAATGGTGAGCCATTATGTTTATTAAAGTCTCCTATGAGTGGACGAGCAAGCAGGCAGGGAAGACCATTTCCCTCTCTCAGGGTTCTCAAGCCTCAAGCCCCATGCCCCAACTCCCTCTGGACTCACAGGCCCCCACCAACCTCAGCACTCTACAGCAAAACAGGCCAACCGAAAATACCCCTTCTCCAGCAAACAATAGCAAACCATCGCCCCTCCCCAGGGAGGCAGGCAATCCAAAATTTGCAATCTGCCACCCGGAGGGCAAGCACCGCAGCCTCCACAGACTACACACACACACACACACACACACACACACACACACACACACACACGGCACTGCCCCGCCCTGCATGCCAATGCAAAACACAAGCTAGCAAACCTAAACATACTGTTCACCCAACACACTCAAAAAACATCTTTAACTCTTGAGTGCTGATGAAAGACTGTCTGCTTTTCTCTCTCACTCCAACTCTGGCCTTTCCCTTTCTATCCCAGCATTGATATAATGAACTGCTCACGATGCTGCACATTTTATAAAATAGGCTCTCCCCACTTTCAAACCAGAAGATAAAAGCCCTTTGCTTTAAAAATATATAAAAAAAGAAAAGAAAAGAAAGCTCGCTCTTGCAACTGTTACTTATTTTTGGAACCGTAACACTGCAGTAGAATAAAAAAAATCAGTCTCTCTGACTCCATCTTGCTCGAGCCTGACATGTCAGTCAGCAACTTCTGCTTAGTCTTGGGTGCAGATATGCTAATCATTAAAGCAGGGGTCAGGAACCTATGGCTCGTAAACCAGATGTGGCTCTTTTGATGGCTGCATCTGGCTCACAGACTAATCTTTAATTAAAAAAAATAATAACGTTAAAAATATAAAACATTCTCATGTATTACAATCCATTCATTTCCTACCACTCATGTTCATGGTTGCGGGTGGCTGGAGCTAATCACAGCTGTCCTCCGGGACAACACCAAATTTTTATTGGATAATGCCTAATGCACACGGGTCGTTGTATGGCTCTCATGGAATTACATTTTAAAATATGTGGTGTTCATGGCTCTCTTAGCTAAAAAGTTTCCCAACCCCTGCATTAAAGGAATCTAACTTATAGCCTAGAAATTACTGCAACAGCCTCCCTGCTTGAAACTACCTCCCCAAGAAGATAAGGAAGGTAAGCACAAAAATAATTACTGTTTATCAAAAGATCTATGAGAACCTCCTGACTGAGACCACAGAGACCATAGTTTAAAGCTTCATGATCCCCCTTGGCCCATAGCTGAGGTCCAGATGTCTGCAGTCATCAATCACCTCAACCCACTTTCCCTGACATAAAAGAAGCCAGAATTCTGTTCTTTCCTAAAGTGCATTTTTAGGATGCTAGTCTGCCATCTTCTAGGTTTGCTGGATTTTCAAATAAAGTTTCTTTCCATGCCCCAACTCCTTGTCACTTGATGATATGCAGCAAGTAGTCACTCAGTTACAACACTTTGACTTCATAACCTGGAGAAAAAATGATCGTGTTGACGGAAGCGCAAAATAATAGGCAGCCCCACAACTAAGCTTTTCTCAGCACACTCCGCACCGAGGAAGGCAGGTTTTCTCTTTCTGAGAGCTCGTTGGGACTAGAGCTGGGAGAAAGTAGCCTCAGGGAAGGTAGATTAATGTCATTTCATCTGTTCTCATCCCGGGTACACATTTTCAGGGGGCCCTGGGGTGTGGTCAGGTACAACACCCCAACACGGTTTTCATCAAACTGAAAACGTTGGCATGCGCTGAACATCTGACACGCTAACGCCCACCTCTCTTCTCAGATTCTCCAAATGTGAAAAATTAGTTCGAAACAAGACAGACTCACACAGAGCCCTAGAAAGTCCCTGTGGAAGGTCCTGTCTAGGTGAGATGAAGAGCAGGGATGGGTAGAGGAACCAGGAGCAGAAAGGGGCTGATGCAGGCAGATGGCCTGCCAGAATCAGGAAGGGAGGGGCCACAGGTGGCACTTTGGCGGTGTGGAGGAACAGTATATATAAAAAACAACCATGAATTTGAACTCAATTGAACATGAACAATGAGGGTCATAAAAAATGGCTGCAGGAATGACTGAGTCATTTACTCAGGGTGGGATGAGACATCCTGCTGCAGTCTCCCCGGGAGCCAGAGAGGATGGTCTTACCACTTGATTGCCGGCCTAGTTAATTATTCTAGAATGTGGTGACTGTTCCTTGTTCCTAGAGGTTATGCATGAAGGGCCCTCATGTAATAACCTCCAGCCAAAATTTTCACGTAAATATAAGTAGAGTCTCAGACTGCCCCTGAAACTCTGGAGAATGCTTCCTCGTTGATGTGCATGCATGGTGGTGTGCATGCATGGTGATGTGCATGCATGGTGCTGTGCATGCATGGTGCTGTGCATGCATGGTGATGTGCATGCATGGTGATGTGCATGCATGGTGGTGTGCATGCATGGTGGTGTGCATGCATGGTGCTGTGCATGCATGGTGATGTGCATGCATGGTGCTGTGCATGCATGGTGCTGTGCATGCATGGTGATGTGCATGCCTGGTGGTGTGCATGCATGGTGATGTGCATGCATGGTGGTGTGCATGCATGGTGGTTTGCATGCATGGTGATGTGCATGCATGGTGGTGTGCATGCATGGTGGTGTGCATGCATGGTGCTGTGCATGCATGGTGATGTGCATGCATGGTGATGTGCATGCATGGTGAGTGGCCTACTTTGGACCCCAGGCTGAGGCTGCCCGGTCTGGTGATGTGGTCCTCCATGGTTTGGTGAGATTTGTACATACTCACAATTCTCTTTTTCTTAGCCTATTGCTTTAAATAGCTATTATTCTAGAGCTCAGGCTTACGTTTCCTCTTGGGCGATGTGTGTAGTTTATTGTTGTGTTGACTCTTTTTCTTTATTTTACTTTAGGTTATATAAGTTCAAACCCCTTTTGATTTTGCCTTGATTATTTCTTATGGCTATTAATCATAATAAATTTTGCCCTAAAATCCATCCATGAGTAATTGCAACTCTATACCGCACCTCCTGCACAGCACAGGCAGGTGAGAGGTAATTTGACAGCAGGTATCGGCAACTGTTTCCGGGAGGTCTGCCACCAAGGGCCTGCCCTAGCAAAGACAAAGGCCAGTAGATACGGAATCCTCAGGAAGGCTGTAAAAACCAGGCAGTGGCCCAGTGTCAGGCAGATTTGTATTCTACTCAGAAAGCTCAGGAAGATAAGCCAGAACTCAATGACTTAAATGGAAGGAAAGGGGAAGATGTTTTCAAAATGAGGAGCCAGACAGCAGACCCTGGCTTAGCCTAGAATGGGATGAAGGAAACTCCTGTGTCCTGAGCCCAGGAATAACCCCCCAGGGGACCCCTAGATCTAAGTGGAAGCGGAGGTAAAGCGGCCTGGCACTGTGGATGGGTGCTGGAAAGGAAGTGGTCACACTAAGCCATTAATACAGCTTAAAGAACCTATAAGTACTAGAAGCAGGAATGTGGAATCTTTTTTTTATTTTTAGATATAGGAATAGCCTGTCCAAACAGATATATAACAACTATAGAGTTAGACATGTTAAATGCTGATAAATAATCAGAGTTTGTGGAAGAATATACTCATGGGACTCAAATAAGTGAGGATGGCCATCTATCTGAGTAACTAGCCATAGACCTCCCTCAGGGAGCAGCTCAGAACTTCCTGACGTGGTCTGGTCCCAGGGTATCGGGCCTGTGGCTCGGAAGGGCACACCCACTCTAAATTGCAATTCTGCATTCATCTTAGAAGTAACTTTCTTTTCTCACTGACAGACTCTTGTACTGTTGTTCAAGTTCATCTAAGCTCTGGCTTGTCTTCTCTCTTCCTGCCCTTAATGCTCCCAAGGTCGAATGCACATTGGCGGCACATGAGCAAAAGGGTACTTACCAGGGGTTCCCCTGAGAACTTTTTACCTCATAACAACTATTAGTCTGAAAAACAATATTAATTAGCCCAGGCCTGTTCTAGAAGTAAAAGGCATGCATACTTACTAATATTAATAATTATTAAAAATGTAATTTACACATGCCTTTGAAATTCAAACTCATTATCATTCACTGACAAGTAGGAATGATAGCATAAAACTAAGATAACCTCAGTGCAGATGAACAGATAAAGTTAGAAGTAGAATGACCCTAATTCATGAATTTGCTAAAATCTTTCTGTGTTAATGGGTCCTTAGTCTAAGGTGAGTTTTTAATTAGGATATAAATATCAGGTATATCAATAAAGGATTTCCACGTATATCAACCCAACAAATACGTATTGCTTGCTCTGTATTCAGTGCTGGTGTTGTCAAAGATCAACAAGTCAAAGCCCCAGATCCCGAGGCTCTAACCTTCTAGAGCAGTGGTCCCCAACCCCTGGCCATGGGCCGGTACCAATCCATGGGCCATTTGGTACCGGTCCACAGAAAAAGAATAAATAACTTACATTATTTCTGTTTTATTTATATTTAAGTCTGAATGATGTTTTATTTTTTAAAAATGACCAGATTCCCTCTGTTACATCCGTCTAAGACTCACTCTTGATGCTTGCCTCGGTCACGTGATACATTTATCTGTCCCACCCTAAAGGCCGGTCCGTAAAAATATTTTCTGGGCCCTGGCCGGTTGGCTCAGCGGTAGAGCGTCGGCCTGGTGTGCGGGGGACCCGGGTTCGATTCCCGGCCAGGGCACATAGGAGAAGCGCCCATTTGCTTCTCCACCCCCACCCCCTCCTTCCTCTCTGTCTCTCTCTTCCCCTCCCGCAGCCAAGGCACCATTGGAGCAAAGATGGCCCGGGCACTGGGGATGGCTCCTTGGCCTCTGCCCCAGGCGCTAGAGTGGCTCTGGTTGTGGCAGAGCGATGCCCCGGAGGGGCAGAACATCGCCCCCTGGTGGGCAGAGTGTCGCCCCTGGTGGGTGTGCCAGGTGGATCCCGGTTGGGCTCATGCGGGAGTGTCTGACTGTCTCTCCCCGTTTCCAGCTTCAGAAAAATACAAAATATATATATATATATATATATTTTGACATTAAACCGGTCCGTGGCCCAAAAAAGTTGGGGACCACTGTTCTAGAGAACTCTCTTAAAAGTGTATGTGGAGGAGAAGCTAAGAGGAGAAGCTAACAGGAGAGAGAGACAAGCTGAGAATACAAGTAGATGAAGTCAACTTTTGGAGAGGGCAGCAGAAAACAAAGTTTGGGAAGAGGGATTGATTTTGAACTGAAAAGGGAACAGCCCCTTATCTGAAAGTAAAAGGAAAGGATAAAGAGTGGGTTTCAATATAAATAATTGTTCGTGCTCTATTCTCTTTGTTTTCTTGCAAGAGAAAGAGTCAAGCAGTGTGCTGAGGATGAGAGTGTTGAAAAGGGGAAGGATGAGGAAGCTTGAGGAAAGTGAAAAAAAAATTAAAGTAGTAGTTGATAAACAAACATAGTTTCTCTGCATTCAAGGCCCGGCTAAGATAGGAGACCAAGTTTATAATGATGCCAACCAACAGGTCAAGGAACCTCCTCCAGGAAGACCGTCAGCATGGGTATAGGAGGAGCCAATTTATTGAATGGATTCACTGTTGCACAGGTCAAGAGAAGAAGAGGGGACCAAGGCATCAAGCATGCTCCTAGACCGTGTGCGATCCATGCTGCTCTAGACAGAATGAGATTTGGGGCAAGTAAAAGCAGTGTGGGCCCTGGTGGCAGCTCTCTAGAAGAAGGACAAGTACAGTGGTGATCCAGGCATGAACGGGAAGTAGGAGCTGCAGAGTTCTGAAGGGGCACAGTGCTCAGCAATGGCAAGCCCCTCGGTGTAAGTCTGAGTGCAAGAGAGAGTGGCGCAAAGTCTCCCAAGGTTCTTTGAGGTAGGTTGTTTGGTGGGCCATCTGCATGGATACTGAGGTCATGACATGATAAGAGGACAAAGTACAGAAAAAGTCCGGTTGGCCTGCTAACAGGAGAGTGAGTGGCTTGGAGATAGATAGACAGAAGTAAAAATGAAAAGAAAAGAGAGGTGTTAGTGGTGATGATAATAGCAGCCCTGACTTTGGCAGGTGAGAGCCTGTGCAAGGACTCCCCTATCTTAGCAGGCAAAGGCTGTTTTGATTATGAAATCTGGGTTACTTTCTCAGACTTTCTTGCAGATGGCTTAAAGGTGTGTGACCAAAGATGTCTCTGCCAATCAGACACATTTGTCCCAGACTTGTGGCAGGAAACGCAAGCTTGTACCCATTGTACAAGAGTCACTCCAGAAGGGGTGGCCTCCGAGCCCCATACCCAGTGTCTAGCTGCAGAGGGCCCTAGAGCAGATACAGTAGTTCTTCAGGTGCTGTGCAAAGGGACAGTTAACCTCCTCTAGCAATCTGAGCACCAAGAGATAAACCACAAAGTATTACTGGGTAGCCTGGCTCAGGAGTTCTTATAACAAGACCTGCAGGGGATCCCTGGACCTTAGGCTTAAAATATATAATAAAGGTTTTGAGCCTGACCAGGCAGTGGCACCGTGGATGGAGCATTGGACTGGGGTGCACAGGACCCAGGTTCGAGACCTCAAGGTCGCTGGTTCAAGTGCAGGCTCACCAGCTTGAGCACAGGGTTGCTGGTTTGAGCATGGGATCATGGGCGTGACCCCTTGCTCTCTGGCTTAAGCCCAAAGGTTGCTGGGTTGAAGGCCAATGCCACTGGTTTGAGCCCAAGGTCGCTGGCTTGAGCAAGCTACAGCTTGGTCGTTCTGCTGTAGCCCCCTGGTCAAGGCACATATGAGAAAGCAATCAATGAACAACTAAGGAGCCACAACAAAGAATTGATGCTTCTCATCTCTTTCCCTTTCTGTCTGTCCATCCCTATCTGTCCCTTTCTCTGCCTCTCTCACTGTCTCTGTCACACATAAAATAAATAAATGAATAAAACGGTCTTAGATTAGGAGGACTTGACTCCCAGTATAGAATGGACAAAATGGGAGTTTATGAAATCACTCATTTCTTAAGCAAGACATAAGTAAAGATAAAAAATACAATTAATATGGAAATATAGTGTTTTATGTACCAGTGTGGTTCTGGTATGAATAACCTGAGCCACTGATGATTAGGGAGTCTCTCAGTGGTGTTTCTATTGAAATCTTCTTTCTATTAAATCACGTGTAGTTTTTCCCTGCATTCCACTCTGCTCCGTGTCAGTTGAAGTCTGACAATATTTATTACATGCCCATTATCTGACGGAGTCTGCTAAGTGCTGGGATACAACACTGGATGCAATGCAGTCGCCCTAAGAGGGAGCTTACGGTCCACTGAGGACACAGGCAATTATGTTATGGAGAGGTGAGCAACCATCTGGAATAGTGAGAGCAAATAGGACCCAGGGGAGCCCATCAGGCTGGCGACTTCTTTGTCTCACGGTAATACACACTGAAGAGAGTGTTCAGTTGGCTTTTCTGAAATTATGCAAAGTCCATATTTTAATATTATTTCTATTCTGTTTTAATTTCTTTCCCTTTGCTATTTCACACATCAACTCCAGAAACCATAGCTGCTGAAATGTTTAGGAGCACAATTCTCTCCCAATGCCAAATATTCCATTGATGTTTTCCACAAACACTTCCTTCAAAATGCATTCTAGACATGGTTTATGTAACCAAAGAGATTGTATCGTTTTTGCTAAAGGCAAGTAGGGTAAACATGTCCTTTCTGGGACGGCTGCCTAAAACTACGTTCCTATCCTGTGTGACGATTTCACATTTTCTATCCTTCCCTGTCCACCCAGATCCTACAGCTGGGGTCCAAAGCCAACCCTTCATATAAGATAAAATGCACCTTGCCAGGAATTTGCCATTTCACTGGTTTGTCTGTCTGGCATGTAGGTTTCAAAAGCATTTGGAAACTAAAGCCTTTAATTTTTTTTTATGTTGTTTTTCTCCTTGACATTAATCTCCTGTCCACCCCTTAAATAAAAACACTGTTCCCAACTGAGTCTTTGCTCCTCTGCTCTCTCCCTTCTCATCCTTTGGGAGTCTCCTCCACAGAGGGTCACAGGATGTCGGAATGTGCTGCGGACCTTGAGATAATCTACTATAATGGTTCTCAACTTCTTATGCTACTTGTACTGAAACCCTTTCTTCAAAGCAAGTCTTGCAGAGAGTCCAATATATGAACCTGACAAAGGGTGAACTTCTGCTTTTGTAGGGGCATCAAGGCCCCACACTCAGCCTGCTACCTCTTTGCACACCCCACAGTAGTTCCTAAGGCAGTGATTCTCAAAGTATGCGCCAGGGCGCACTGGTGTGCCCTATAAGATTTCCAGGTGCACCCTATGGTCTTCCAGAGAAATATGTGCCTGTGGGGGACCAAAAAACAACAACAGGGATTTGAAGTTTAGATTTTGGGGGGACAGAGATGTGGAGAATTGGCTGTAAGCTGACAGTCTGCCCAACCCCCCACCTCACTTGCCTGATTAGGTTGCTAAAGGCTGTTAAGCTGTGGTGCTGGATTGTTTACACTACCCCCCATGTTCCCCGGAAATACTGGAGGCAAGTTTCTTTTATCTTTTGTTTGGTGTAAAATTAAGATGATATATATGGTGGGGGTTTTGGATTGATGATTAAACATAAGGAATTGTCTCTTGAAGCCTTTTGGATTTCTATAAAAGAAGAATATGTGGCAATATCTAAAAAAGCTTTGAACATTTTACTACAATTTTCAACATCCTATTTATGTGAATTAGGATTTTCTACCCTTAACACAATTAAGAGTAAAAAGAAAGGAATTCTTCAATATATTGATGAGGAAATGAGAGTTTGCCTTTCAAATATATGCCCAAATATTGAAGAAATCGCTAGGACACATCGGACTCATGTTTCTCAGAAACACAAGAATAAAAAAATTTAACACATTCATGCCAGGACCTGCCAAATTTAATAAATCTTACTAAGAATATACACACACACACACACACATATATATATATATAAAGATAACTTTTTTTGTTGTTTTTTTTATTTTTTAACCCCTCTATTTTACAAACTCTAGAAAGTGTAACTCAAAAAATGTAACATAAAAGTGTGTTTTAATGTCAGAATAAATTTTATTTTGTCGTATTTATTTCATTTAATTACCATAAAAGCATACTTGGACTTTATATTTTTTTCTTTAATATTTGACTTAATTATTATAACGTATTTCTCAGAAATTTCTATATAGTGCACCTACAATTATTTGTAAGATTTTAAATGTGCCCCGACTTCAAAAGGTTTGAGAACCACTGCCCTAAGGTATCCATTTAGTGTCCTTAAGGAGCACTTCTCAAAGGTCTTGCAGTCCTTGAAAGAGATTCAGAGTTGCCTTCTGTAACCTACCCACAACCCACTGAGCCAGAGTCTCCAGGTGAGCCTGGGAGTCTTCATTTTACTGAACTCCCCAGCTGAGTCTCCTATTCATAAAATTTGAGAACCATTGCCTATTACTTCGAAAGTATAGTTTGAAACTACTATCCTGAGACAATTCCTTAATCTCACAAAGGAGGCCCTTGAGTCCCAGGGGATGGAGCCAGACCTGCAAACGGAGCGTGCATTTATTTTTACCTTCATGTAGAAATTGCTGAGTCCGTGCAAGGCTCCCAGGGAGCAGATTCAGTTACCTGCAGGGCGTTACCATCACATTCCAAACTCTAGTGTCGAACTGAATTCACACTCTTTTCCTGCCACACCCTTCCTCTTGGGATAAGTGTGGCCACTTAAAGGTCCCAAGTCTGTCCTTCAGATCTCAGGTTATGCTTCTGACCCATGATCATAGTGATCATAGGTGACTCCTTGGTTCCCCTTGGCTTTCCTGATCAATGTCCGTCTCCTTGCATTGTCACCAGGGTTAATTACAGACCCTCTCCAAACACACATCTCTTCAGAAAGACCCTGATGTTCAGCACTGTGCTAATACTCCATTCTTTGCTCTCATTACAGATGCAGTGATGTACACATTGGTGCCCTCCACCCCTGGTTAAACATCAGCACCACCTGAGAGGCTTTTGAAAATGCCTACCAGGTCCTACCCAGAGATTCTGCTTTTATTGGCACTGGGTATTGATGTTTTGTTTTTTTTATAAGTTTTACCCAGTGCCCATCTCTCTTTGTACTCTCTTCTATGATTATGAAGCAAAAGTTGAAAAGCACTGCTCTTGTTTTAATAGTGTTAGTTAGCGGCATGTCTGTCTCCCTAGTAAAACAGTAAGACTTTTTCCTGTTACTACCGTTGATCCCTTTTAGACTCTAATCTCCAGAAAGAGCCATTCCTAGCTCTCTGACATGTAACTGTACACATTCAGCAGTATCCTAACTCCTAATGGAGAAGCAGTCTGGAGTCACTTACTTTGGTGACTAGCAGACCTGTGCTCAAATTTGAGACCTGATACTTCCTGAGGTAGTAGTTGAGTAAGTAGCTTCACATATGTCTCTGAACCTCCGTTTCCTTATCCATTAAAAATACTCTAATTGTGGGATTGTTGTAAGAATTGCAGATGGATGAGGAGCTGGCCAAGTGCTCCCAGGGACTGCCCAATGTGCAGGCAGCAATTCTGTCTTTCTGGGTGTGTTTAAGGTTGTCTCGGTCAGTGGTTTTGAACCTTTTAATGCCTGGGGACCAACAAGAGACCTAGCCAGCCAGAAACAAAAACACAACAAATAACATTTTATCTTATTGCACATAACACTGCAAACTCCACATGTGGGTTCATTGAATATAATATAAGTTTGTCTGAATGCTTTTTGTTTATTGTGCATGATTTGTAAATGTTCTGCACAGTGCAAAAGGTTGTTCAAATGAGGCTACAAGTTCCAAAGATATCTAAGCAATCTCAATAGTATTTTCATCTATGATACAGGCCCTTGGTTGGCAAACCGCGGCTCACGAGTCACATGCGACTCGTTGGCCCCTTGAGTGTTTAGCAAAGGCCAGCTTAGGGGTACTCTAATTAAGTTAATAACAATGTACCTACCTATATAGTTTAAGTTTAAAAAAATTGGCTCTCAAAAGAAATTTCAATTGTTGTACTGTTGATATTTGGCTCTGTTGACTAATGAGTTTGCCGACCACTGATATAGGCTGAAAGGTGGCAATCACCTTTAGCATAAGCAAATTGGACTAAGATCATTCATTGGGTCTATAATCTTCATACAACATCAGGGTCTTTAACTTCTTTGCAGACCAGTATGAAATTTCGGGCAGACCACACCAGTGTGTGGACCAGTGGTTGACAAACACTGGTCTACATTGTGCTTGTAGAAGATCAAAGGGAAGGCATGACTGCGTCCTGCACGTAAGATCAGGCCAAACAGAGGAACGGGTCATTTCCTAGTGATTATTTTTAGTTAAATGAGAAAATGTTGAGTGTTTAAACATGCTGCTATTTTAAGTCTTCCAGAAAAGGTTAGGTGTATGCTGTTCAAAAATATGGGAAAGATGGCAGGTGATCACCTAAGAAAAATACCTGAAATAAGTAAACAACCCAATTTCAGTAGCAAGTGAAAACAGAAATATAATAGGTTGGCAAGTAGTAGAAGACTAGTCCTACTAAGTAGATGTGTAACTTTGGACTAGTCTGAGGCACATTTTACTCATTGGTTAAATCTTTAAAATGTTGCCCTGGCCGGTTGGCTCAGCGGTAGAGCGTCGGCCTGGCGTACGGGGGACCCAGGTTCGATTCCCGGCCAGGGCACATAGGAGAAGCGCCCATTTGCTTCTCCACCCCCCCTCCTTCCTCTCTGTGTCTCTCTTCCCCTCCCGCAGCTGAGGCTCCATTGGAGCAAGGATGGCCCGGGCGCTGGGGATGGCTCCTTGGCCTCTGCCCCAGGCGCTGGAGTGGCTCTGGTCGCGGCAGAGCGACGCCCTGGAGGGGCGGAGCATCGCCCCCTGGTGGGCAGAGCATCCCCCCTGATGGGCGTGCCAGGTGGATCCCAGTCGGGCGCATGTGGGAGTCTGTCTCACTGTCTCTCCCCGTTTCCAGCTTCAAAAAAAAAAAATCTTTAAAATGTTAGCTATTTAAAATTCATTTTAGGAAAAACAGACAGATGCAAATACTGATATTGACCATGACCCCAAATTTTCTCTCCTCGCATTAATTCTATGCTTTTCCCTCATGGGTGTGAGTAGGAGCAGATCTGTTTTCTGTGTTGGGTGTCATGAATCCTTGAATCTAGGTTAGAGAATCCTGCAGCAGCCTACTCTTTTCTATATACCAGCTGAACGAGAGAAGAGCTTACCAATTTCCAGATGAAGGCTTTTGTTTTAAATGGTTTAGAGCAGTGGTCTCCAACCTTTTTTGGGCCACGAACCGGTTTAATGTCAGAAAATATTTTCACAGACCGGCCTTTAGGGTGGGACGGATAAATGTATCACGTGACCGAGACAAACGTCAAGAGTGAGTCTTAGATGGATGTAACAGAGGGAGGGAATCTGGTCATTTTTTTAAAAATAAAACATCATTCAGACTTAAATATAAATAAAACGGAAATAATGTAAGTTACTTATTCTTTCTGTGGACCAGTACCAAATGGCCCACGGACTGGTACCAGTCTGTAGCCTGGGGGCTCGGGACCACTGGTTTATAGCATACTGCTGCCATTTGACTTCTACAGAAAGTGCCATTTTTATCACTATAATTTTCATTTTGTTCAGTTAGGTGCTCATGGAGGTGATTACTTGTTTAAGAGCTATGCTAAGAGTGGCTTGGGTGCTATTTCACAGTTTTATTCTATTTCTCTTCCTCCCTTCCTCCTCCCTCCCCTTCTCTGTCTGCCTCCCTCCCTCCCTCCCTTCCTTCCCTTTCTTTTTTCTTTTTCTCTTTTTACCAGTACAACTAAACTGTAAAGTAACATAGTCTTTCCTTATGTAAGATATTTTTCATGTCTGCCCAATTTCATGACAGATCTAACCTGAAATCGACTTGTGGGGCAGCTGTGTTAGGCTTGCTCACTGGATTACCAGCTGCAAGCACTTGGCCTGATTGGTACATGAGTGTGTGGCTGCGCCACGTGTGTGTGGCCTGTGTAAGGCTATGGCTGCTGGTGCTCAGGGGGATTGCGGATGGCAGATTGCCTGCCCTCCACTGTGAGGGGCCAGTCTTGCTGTTTGTTTGCCTGAAAAGTGGTTTTCCCCTGCCTGTGTGCTTGTCCGCATTGTGAGGCTCTATTAAACAGAATGGCCCAAAGCTTTTTGGTTCCACAGTTTCTCTACCATCTGCCCAAATCCACTGTGGACCTGTCTAGTCTTGGCCACCAGCATT